>NC_090381.1:91298422-92498422 GCF_036365525.1 Heterodontus francisci | reverse complement strand
AGGCCGCCATTGTTTTCGCCCACCACCGACTTCGGTGGCGGGCTTAGAAATTTCAGCCCATTAACTCAGTTTATCTCTCCACAGATGCTGAATATTTCCAGCAGTTCCGTTTTTTTTACCAAACTAGTGCCTTTTCGAACCATTAGATCTTTACAAAAGTGGCATTTATAAGATAACAAGGTCAGCCAATCTCAATTAGGTGTAACTAATGTATTTAGTTACTGCTAGCAGTTTTATTATTTCTGAATTTGGTGCTTTTCATACATTAGGAAAATAAAGGAATTCTAGGAACATCATGGAATGTTATTTCAGTTCTGAGGAAGGCTCACACCTGATCTGTTGTGCAACTCCAGCATTGTCTGTATTTCTAGCATTTAATTTAATAGAAAAAGTCTGAGTGTACATCAAGTTCATGATCGAAAACCAAGTGGAAGGCATTGTATGATTTTCATCTTATGGTGGCTAACTCTCCTATCTTCCACTCAACCCAGGCTTGACAATCTGATCAGATGAAGAGAAGGCACTTTTGCAAGTTGTACGGGTAACAGACAGAGAAAACTGTATGCATAAATGCCACTAGAATTTTGAAATAAAGATTTAAAAAGTGCTGGAAACATCATCAGGTCAGGTATCATCTGTGGAGAGAGAAACATGGTTAACATTTCAGGTCGATGACCATTCATCAGAACTAGAACTTCAAAACTGGTTTCCAGATTGTAACCTCATGAGTTTTACTGTGTTATAGGTAAAGGTCCCCAATAATCTGGACTGAATATACTATGATCTGGACCTCTGCAAGTGTTGACAAACTCAAAGGGTGGTAGTTTCCCTCTATGCTATGCATATTTCAAAGCTTTAGATTCAAGTGTATTTGAAATCATTTAGCCTGAAGTAATCTCATAGTCTTCTCAATGACTTAATTTTTACCAATTGTTAAAATCTTAGCTAGCCTGAAGTGTAAAATTCTGCTGACCAATGGACTTAATTGTTACTATGAGGATTGTTAAGAGTATTGATTAAAAAAAAGTAACGGGGTATGGCATGCCAATCTCCCTATTATACTTTTAAAGGGGATGCAGGAATAAAGAGACCTGGAGGTGTACGAACACAATTCTTTGAAAGTGGCAGGACAAGTTTAGATGCCTGTTTAAATAAAACATACAGGACCCTTGGTTTTATAAACAGAGGTATACAGTACAAAAGCAAAGAAGTTATGTTAAATCTTTATAAAACACTGGTTAGCCCCCTGCTGGAGTATTGTGTTCAATTCTGGGCACCAGAAGCCTTAGAGGGGACTTCAGTTATGGGGAAAGCCAACAGAAGCTGGAGTTATTCTCCTGAGAGCAGAGAAAGTTAAGGGAAGATTTAATTAGAGGTGTTCAAAATCATAAAATGTTTCGATAGAGTATATGAGGAGAAACTGTTCCTGGTGGTTGAAGGGTTAGTAACCAAAGATACAAATTTAAGGTAATTGGCAAAAGAATCAGAGGCAAAATGAGAACAGCTTTTTTTACACAGCGAGTTATAATTAGGAATATGCTGCCTGCAGATTCAATATTTTTTGTCACGTGAACGAGAAGCGCAGTGATGAACATATAGAACAAAACTGAAGAGTTGTACAAGAAATTGACTTTTCCTACTAAAAAAAGTGGACAATGTGCTGCAAAATGGCCACTGAAGGTCAGACTGACTGGGCCTGTATATTCAAACTGCCTCACAGTCATTAAGGGCAAAAGGATACATTCCAAAGCAAGAGGTATCAATTATACCCATCCTGAACCCATCAAGGGACATTCCTGAATTGAATGGGTTCTTCTGAAACAAAGAAGATGTGAAGTTGTCACATCCTGGTACATTGTTGGTCACCACAGGGAGGAAACCATGTATCTCCTAACAGAGGCAATTGTGAGAGATATTTACCTTAAAAACTGGCTGTCAGGAGAGAGAGGAGAGAGATCACAACAACATCACAAAAGGCCTGTCCAGCTGAGAGCTGTGAGGGATCCAGCAAATTCCAAAAAAGGCCCCCTGCTGTGAATTCTACCCTTCAGCTTGGTGTAGCAAAGAACTGAAAGTGACTAACGCCTCCAATAAGAAGGCTCAACCACCAGAAAATCTACAAGCAACCCAGGCCTGCAACTTTAAAAGAGAAATTGTCATCCAAGAAGATTCAACAGGTTTACCGTGAACACCGAAACCTAACTCACTTCAAACAACTTATCTTTTTCCTCTCTATCTATATATTGTGTGCGTGTGTGTGTGCGTGGACACGCGCGTGACTGAATGTGTATGTGGGTGCGGTTGTGACCGTTTTAGGAATGACTATTGTTCAATAAATAATTAACCTTATGTTTTAGACCCACAAGAAAACCTGTCACTGTCTGTTTATTTGACAAAGCACAAAGGGTTAAAACCCCAGTAATAAAAACTCTTGCTGTGGTCAGCTGGAATGTGAACAGTGGGAACCACCCATACCCCTTACCACCTGGCCCTAATACTTCCCAAAAGGGAATTGGATAAATACTTGAAGGGGACAGATTTGCAGGGCTATGGGGAGTGGGATTAATTAGATAGCTCTTCAAAAGAGCCAGCACAGGTGCGATGAGCCAAATGGCCCCCTTTAGTGCGATATCATTCTAGTCTCAGATGGCATTTTTGGTGACCTACAAAGTATATATAAGATAAATGATCAGTTTATTATTGTAACATGCAAGCCCAGGTTTTAACTCAGTTGCATTAGGTCAAGGAGATTTTAAGTCCCCGGCCTCACCTGCATCACATCAGTCAATTTTCCATCTGAAACCAATGGGATATGGCAGCTGGCTGGCAAGTGGGAGTGCATTGTCAGGTGGAAGTGCATTGTCAGGTGGAAGTGCATTGTCAGGTGGCAGGAGGCCACTGCTGGGAAGCGAGTGAACAGTCTGCAGCAATCAGGTAAATCACAGACATGGGTTTTAGGATTACATAATGATCGGTGGGATGGTGGGCAGGGGATAGTGGAGATCCCAGGGCAGTGGAGGTCGAAACTTTCCTTGTGGGGCTCGGACTCCTCTAGCCCTTACAAGGAAAATCAGAAGAATAAAAAGACTTAACCTTTTTGGCCTCTTCTGGCTCCAATTCTTCTTCCCACTAGGTTTGCTTGGCTTCCCTGCACAGTTAAAATAATATACAGGTACTGATTGGTTTTCACCTCGCCTGCTCAGAATAGCAGTTTAAAAGCAGAACCTGCAGGATCAGTGGCATTGGTGCATGAGTCGCATGGGCAATTTTAACTGCCCATCAGTTCCCATTGAGCTGGAGCAACTTGGTAAGAGATCACAAAAATGTGACATTATTCTGATTATTTGATGTGGTCACCTGCATTAGAGGTTTACCCTGAAATTCTTGTATTTTGGGTTTTGCACATAATTCATGGCAGCTTTCAATTCAATAGATTAATTTTGATGACACTAAAAATAAACATCAATTTCATTATTCTATGTTTTCCAAGCTGCACTATATTTAGCCATATGTATATTGCTCAGTGATTTGGAGAGCACAGATAGATCTTGGGCTTTGCCTGGAGGAGAGCAAGTGTTGGATGACATTGCCCTTTTCCAAAAGTTACCATCTAACTTTGCTGAACTACAAATCAAAGTAATTCAACAATTGCTCAGTAACAGAAGGTGTACTATGCCTCCATCTTCAATCCATTAATATTCCTTTCTCCCATTTAGCATCAAACCTTGATATACAGTTGCTCTTTCTTAGCCCACTGACAGCTTTTTATGTGTCCCAAAGTGAGTTTTATTCACTCCTTTTTAATATTTATTTCTTTGAGTTTAGGTTAAAGAAATAGTTTTTTTTGACAAATTAAAAAAAGACTGACTCCGCAGGTAGCGGGCAAATGAAAAAATATTTATTTCCCCCTACAGAGAACTTATTAGATTTTATATCAGCAATACACTTGGCATTATCAAGATGCCACTGGATGAGTGGCAGCTGTTGCTGGTGAATTTTATGGAAAAGCCTTGCTGTTCATAAAATTCCCCTGCAGTTGCCAAGAGTTGCAACAGAATTAGACACAATTTTTACAGACTTGAACGCCTCATTTACTAGAAGCAATTTACTGTATAAATCTGGCTATTCAGGCCTTGTTGAAAGATGATAATATGGGCATCAGCCTCAAAGGCTTTCATTCATTAACCTGCCAAATGGCATGTAATGCCAAGGGAAACCCACTCAATATGGTGGCAAAGTGGTTTGGCACCACATACAATGCTTTTGTTCAGCAATAGTATGTTTTACAATTATAATTTCTAAGTGGTTAACCATTACTTGTCTGAATATTCATTTCATTATTGTGCAGTATTATTTTGCTTGAAGCTCAGCCACAGTTACACCAATTATTTAATTTTTACCAATTGCTAAATATCATTGATAAACTAGCAGTTCCCCTTGCCCTTCTGAATAAAGAGGAACTCCATACACAACTTAAAGAGATTTCCTGGACAAAGCTGAGTTTTGCATCTACAAGATATGCTTTAATGACTGTCCTCACGACTCGTGCTTTTCATTCTCTTTTCTTCTTCCCCAGTCATTCTTCTACTCTTTTGTTTTCTACTCCTTTTTGTTCTCTGATCTGTTCTTTCTTTTCTTCTCTTCCTCTAAAATCTCACTTTTCTTGTTGTTCTCTTATTGTGGCCCAATGTAACTTCATTTGTCACATTCAGTTTAAAAATTGTTTATTACGCTTAAAATCAACTGGAGAGAAAAGTGCTGTGGATGCTGGAAATCTGAAATACGAAAAGGGTCATCAACCTGAAATGTTAACTCTGTTTCTCTCTTCACAGATGCTGCCTGACCTGCTGAGTACAGCATTTTTTTTTGCTTTTGTTTAAAATCAACATAAATTTGAATTAGGCATCTTTGAATTAAAAATTAATTGTGCTTCAAGGTATTGCTCTACAAATAGCTTTGACACTTTATCCTGAAGCTGGACTGGATAGTTACCACTCCATGTGCAGAGTTGATTTGTCAAGCGATTTCACCCTTATGCCTATATTTCAAAACCAAACAATTAATATAGTACTAGTTAAACATGAATGTTTAGCATGTTGCTTCCATTATGTACAAAAAAAACTGATGTGACAGATTCCTACCAAATAACAATGCTTGCTTGGTAGCTAGATAATGGGTGGAATTTAAGCTCTTTTCAGTCTTGATAAATAAGGATGACAACATAACTTTTTAATTCATTGAAAAAGAAGCTAGACTCATTTAGGCAGGAGTTTAAAATGTGAACGAAAAGCTTATCAGATAGAATTGTTCAAAAAGCAGTTCCAAATGAATGAGCTAAAATCTTGAGCCAATGATAACTTTCTTGTCCAAGCTAACAGCTGGAGAACAAAAATAATGATAAACTCAAACAGAGAATGCATGAGCTTGTATTGTTCCATGCTTACACTCCACACAGAGGCGATAAACTTCAGTTCAGTCTGCAATTGTACGTAACTTGTTAAGATACTGTCTTTGAAACTCTTTCGCAGTTGGTGAATATAGCTATCCAGTATTATTGTTGAACCTGGATTGAAATTTCCCTCCTCATCAATTTGAGCAGTACCAGCCAGTACTCAATTCTTGAACCTTTTTGATCTAACTTGAATCCCTTGAATTTGCAAGTTAAGATTATTTGCATGGAGCCATCATGCCCCAGCAATGGCTTGCACTCGGAATGGGGAGTGGGACTATCCATTTCACTCAGAGGCTTGTAGCCATTCTCAGGGGCAGCCGTCACAAGGGCGAGTGACAGCTTTGGGAACATCTGGGCACCTTTCTGGCCAACCTTCTGAAAAATGAAATGGAAGACTCGGGAATGTTCCCTCCTGTTTCATTTATATGTCAGTCCTAAGCTTGCAATTCGTGTAGGAACGCTACACCACTATGGGGAAGCCCTGGGAATCCAGGGGCAATGGTACCTCTGGAGTCCTTCAAGCATCTATCCTCAGTCCCCTCTTATTTCTCATCTACATCCTGCCTTTTGGTGAAATCATCTGAAAGCACAATCTCAGGTTCCACGTGTGCACTAACCACACCCAGCTCTATCTCACCAGCAACCCTTTTGACCCCTGCACTGTAAATCATTTGCCAAACTTCTTGTCCAGCATACAATACTAGATAAGCAGAAATTTTCTCCAACTAAATATTGGGAAAACTGAAGCCATTGTCCCTGCCACAAACTCTGTTCCCTAGCCACTGACTCCATCCCCTCCCTGACCACTGTCTGAGGCTGAACCAAACCAGTCACAGCCTTGGTGTTGTATTTGACTCTGAGATGAGCTACCAGCCACATAGCCACTACACCATCAAGATCACCTATTTTTACCTCCGTAACATCACCCAACTCCTCCCCTGCCTCAGCTCATCTGCTGCTGAAGCCCTCATCTATGCCTTTGTTACCTCTAGACTTGACTATTCTAATGCTCTGCTGACCAACCTCCCTTCTTCCACCCTCCTTAAACTAGAGCTCATCCAAAACTCTGCTGCCCATATCCAAACATGCATCAAGGCCCAATCACCCATCACCGCTGTGCTTGCTGACCTAAATTAGCTCCTGTTCTCGCAATTTTAAAATTCTCGATTTTAAAATTCTCATCCTTGTTTTCAAGGCCTCATCCCTCCATATCTCTGTATCACCTTTAGGTCTCAACTGTCCGAAATAACTGTGCTCTTCTAATTCTGGCCTTTTGCGCATCCCCGACTTTAATCATTCCACCATTGGTGGCCATTGCTTTCAGCTGCCTAGGCTCTAAGCTCTGGAATTCCTCCCTAAACCTCTGCAGCTCTCTCTCCTCCTTGAGGACTCTCCTTAAAACCTACCTTTTTGACCAAGCTTTTGGTCATCCGTCCTTTTGCATTGGATAACAGAACTGTGAAATGACGTGTGATGTTTTACCACATTAAAGGTGCAAAATAAATGCATGTTGGTGCTTTTGTAAAAAAAGTAGATGCCAGGTCTCCATCTGCATCCTCCCCACCCCACCCCCCACTTTTCCCATGATTGCCAGATGCATGGCACAGGAAATTTTCCCATTATGTCTTTATTCAATAGTCAGATCATCATCCACATCATCAATAAGGAACTAGGAATATTACAACTCACAACCAGTTTAAGAATCAGTGGGAATGCAGGAATATATAAAGCTTCCTGTTTGCCCAGGATTAAGATGAAAAATGCATATCAGAATTGTGAGTCATAGATTCAACAGCATTTTGGAGGGGCTATTCATGGTTAGTGATTGCAGTACTTTAAGGAGAAAGTTAGATGGTCTGTTATTTGCAAATGTAAAAAAGATATAAGAATGAGTCACTGTGGTGAAAGAGGTTTATAAAAGGCAAAGTATTATGCTGTTTGAAGTAGTCATTTTAGGTTGTTTTACAAGCAGACACCTAAGTGCCGAATTCACTTGCTAAGTGTAGTGAGATAGGAGAATAATTATTGTGGAACAGACCCACAATATAGGGCAGGACCTGCTTTCATCAGAATTCCACCCCCTTGCTGCTGTGCATTGTGACACCACTACACTTGCCAAAACCGGAAGGACTTTGTTACAAAGAGGCCACGCGGCTGTTCAAATTGTAATTGAGAGAACTTGAAGGGGTTTTCCTGACAAAAAATAATCATTGTAACCAACAAGGGATACTGGGAGAGAAATAATCAATGCTACCTTCCCATCTGATTTAATATCTATCTTTGTCAGCATTACCATTACTACATTTCTCCAACCTTCACAGTGCCAATCCTTTCAATTGAAAGGCAAATTGGGTAGAGTGTATAATGGGTAGCTGATCCACTGATCCATTTGCACCCCCGCCATACTTGAATTTTACCCCCATTATGTCCAATTTTGAGCGCTCTACTTTGGGAAGCCATGGAGAAGAAGAAATTTACTAAGACAATACAAGGGATGAGATGCCTTAGTTATTAGCAGTGTCTGGAGAAACTGGAGCTCCTTTCACTAGAACAGAGAAGGTTATGAGCAGATGTATTTGTTTATTTATTTAGAGATACAGCACTGAAACAGGCCCTTCGGCCCACTGAGTCTGTGCATTGACACCATTTCCCCTCCCCCACAACCACATGGAGGTGATCAAAATTCTGTTGGATTTTAATAAGTTGGGGAGAATAATACTATTTCCATTGGTTGGTGAATTGGTAACTAGAGGAAATAAATTGATGATTGCCAATAACATGAAAGAATTGAGAACTCTCCCTCCCCTCCTCCATCCCCCCTCCCCCCCCGAAAGTTCGTAGGATATAGAATGCTCCACTGGAACAGTGATGGAGGCACAAATAGTTACAGCTTTCAAAAGGGAAGCAAATAGATATTTGAAAAAGATGGTGCCCAGAGTTTGGGCCGTGGGAGGACGCCTGAAAGCCTCTCTCTGTTGGTCTTAAAATCCAGCAAGTTTATTTCAAAGTCTGGTTGTTTCAGCCTGCTGCTGATCTAGCTGGAGCCAGTCTGTACCCTCCTCCAGCAGCAGCACTCTATAATGGTCTACAGTTTTGACTTTATTATGATTCATGTTGTAGTGATACCATAATGGATGTGCACTGGGGAAAATGTCATGGTCAGTCTACATGTATACAGAATGTGGGCCTAGAAGGTGCAGCTGATTTACAAAAGACTAGTTGCACATTAGATAAATGTGGAAGAGCTCCACAGTTGGCTCACTTTCCCCTATAACCTAGGCAGCAAATACAGACCAGTGGAGGTCAGTGCTATTGTCAGGTTGCTCTGTGACTACAGTTCCTTTTTTCACAGCAAGAATTCCCACTAAATAAGTGGAATAGAGAGCCGCAGGATAGGAAAAAGTGCCAGGAAGGATGAACAGAGCAGAAGATAAATAGTTTTTAAAGAAGATAGTAGCAGGACAAAAGCCATAGGCCCGGATTTTACACAGGAACATAGGAATAGGAGCAGGAGTAGGCAATTCAGCCCCTCGAGCCTGCTCCGCCATTCAATACGATCATGGCTGATCGCATCTCAGCCTCAACTCCACTTTCCCGGCCGTTCTCCATAACCTTTCAACCCATTACTAATTAAAAATCTGTCTATCTCCTCCTTAAATTTACTCAATGTCCCGGCATCCACTGCACTCTGAGGTAGTGAATTCCACAGACTCACGATCCTTTGAGAGAAGTAATTTCTCCTCATCTCTGTTTTAAATCTGCTATCCCTTATCCTAAAACTATGATCTCTCATTCTAGATTGCCCCACCAGAGGAAACATCCTTTTTGCGTCTACTTTGTCAATCCCCTTAATCATCTTATAAACCTCAATTAGATCTCCTCTCATTCTTCTAAACTCTAGAGAGTAAAGACCTAAACTGCTCAATCTCTCTTCATTAAACAAACCCCTCAATTCTGGAATCAATCTAGTGAACCTCCTCTGAACTGCCTCCAATGCAACTACATCCCTCCTCAAGTTAGGGGACCAAAACTGTACGTATTACTCCAGGTGCGGTCTCACTAATGCCTTGTACAGTTGCAGCAACACTTCCCTACTTTTATACTCTACTCCTTTAGCAATAAGTGCCAAAATTCCATTTGCCTTCCTTATTACCTGCTGTATCTGCAAACTAGTTTTCTGCAATTCATGCACGAGGACACCCAGATCCCTCTGCACTGAAGCACTCTGAAGTTTCTCTCCATTGAGATAATAATTTGCCTTTCCATTCTTCTGACCAAAATGGATAACCTCACACTTATCCACGTTAAACTCCATCTGCCAAATTTTGGCCCATTCACCTAACCTATCCATATCCATTTGTAAATTTCTTTTTTTTATTGCAAATTACTATCCCACTTATTTTAGTGTCATTTGCAAATTTGGCTATAGTACCTTCTATCCCGGCATCCAAGTCATTAACATAGATTGTAAATAGTTGGGGCCCGAGGACCGAACCCTGTGGCGCCCCACCCCATCTTGCCAACCAGAAAAGGACCCATTTATCCCGATTCTCTGTTTTCTGTCAGTTAGCCAATCCTCTATCCAAGCTAATAAATTGCCCCTAACCCCATGTGATCTTACCTTGTGTATTAACCTTCTGTGTGGCACCTTATCAAATGCCTTCTGGAAGTCCAGATATACTACATCTACAGGATCCCCGTTATCCACTTTACTTGTTACATCTTCGAAGAAGGGGAAATAATCTTTCTGCATCAACCCTATGGAACCCTGTAAAAATTTGATATGTTTGAACAAGTTCACCTCTCATTCTTCTAAACTCCAAAGAATAAAGGCCCAGTCTATTTAATGTTTCCTCATAGAACAATCCCTCCATCCCAGGAATTAGTTTGGTGAACCTTTGTTGCACTCCCTCTATGGCAAGTATATCTTACCTTAGGTGTGGAGATCAAAATTGCACATAATACTCCTGGTGCAGTCGCACCAAGGCTTTATGTAATTGCAGTAAGATATCTTTACTCTGATACTCAAATCGTGTGTAATAAAGGCCAATATACCATTTGCCTTAATTGCTTGCTGTACCTGCATGTTAGTTTTCAGTGACTCATGAACAAGGACACCCAAGTCCCTTTGAAGTTCAACACTTCCCAGCCTCTCACCATTTAAGAAATACTCTGTATTTCTGTTTTTCCTACCAAAGTGGTTAACCTCACATTTCTCCACATTGTATTCCATCTGCCAAATTCTTGCCCACTCACTTAGCCTCTCCAAATCCCCTTGAAGCATCTTTGCATCCTCCTCACAACTCACATTCCAACTAGTTTTGTGTTATCTGCAAACTTGGAAATATTACATTTAATCCCCACTTCCAAATCATTGATATAGATTGTGAATAACTGGGGCCTAAGCACTGATCCCCACGAGTCACAGTCAACCAAACTGAAAATGACCTATTTATTCTTACTCTGTTTTCTGTCCATTAACCAGTTCTCAATCCATGCCAGTATATTCCCCCCAATTGCATGTGCTTTCATTTTGTTTCTGAACATCTTGTGTAGGACCTTTACAAAAGCTTTCTGAAAATCTAAATATACCACATCCATGGCTTTGTCAGGGGAGATCATGTCTAACAAATTTGTTTGAATTTTTTGAGGTGACTAGAGGTGTAGATGAGGGTAAAGCAGTTGATGTAGTCTACATGGACGTCAGTAAGGCTTTTCATAAGGTCCCGCATGGGAGATTGGTTAAGAAAGTAAAGGGCCATGGGATCCAGGGTAATTTGGCAAATTGGATTCAAAATTGGCTTAGTGGCAGGAGGCAGAGGGTGATGGTAGAGGGTTGTTTCTGCGAGTGGAAACCTGTGACCAGTGGTGTACCGCAGGGATCGGTGCTGGGACCCTTACTGTTTGTAGTGTACATTAATGATTTAGACGTGAATATAGGAGGTATGATCAGTAAGTTCGCACGAAAATTGGCGGTGTCGTAAATAGTGAGGAGGAAAGCCTTAGACTACAGGACGATATACATGGGCTGGTAAGATGGGCGGAGCAGTGGCAAATGGAGTTTAATCCTGAGAAGTGTGAGGTGATGCACTTTGGGAGGTCTAACAAGGCAATGGAATATACAATGGACGGTAGGACCCGAGGGAATACAGAGGGTCAGAGGGACCTTGGGGTGCTTGTCCATAGATCACTGAAGGCAGCAGCACAGGAATATAAGGTGGTTGGGAAGGCATACGGGATACTTGCCTTTATTAGCCGAGGCATAGAATATAAGAGCAGGGGGGTTATTATGGAGCTGTATAAAACGCTGGTTAGGCCGCAGCTGGAGTACTGTGTACAGTTCTGGTCATCACACTATAGGAAGGATGTGATTGCACTGGAGAGGGTGTAGAGGAGATTCACCAGGATGTTGCCTGGGCTGGAGCAGTTCAGTTATGAAGACAGACTAGATAGACTGGGGTTGTTTTCCTTGGAGCGGAGAAGGCTGAGGGGGGACCTGATTGAGGTATACAAAATTATGAGGGGCATTGATAGGATAGATAGGAAGAAACTTTTTCCCTTTGCGGAGAGGTCAATAACTAGGGGGCATAGATTTAAGGTAAGAGGCAGGAGGTTTAGAGGGGAGTTGAGGAGGAATTTTTTCAGCCAGAGGGTGGTTGGAATCTGGAACACGCTGCCTGAAGGTGTGATAGAGGCAGGAACACTCACGACATTCAAGAAATATTTAGATGAGCACTTGAAACACCATAACATACAAGGCTACGGGCCAAGTGCGGGGAAATGGGATTAGTTAGGACGGGTGCTTGATGGTCGGCGCATGCACGTTGGGCTGAAGGGCCTGTTTCTGTGCTGTAAAACTCTATGAGACTCTATGACATCCACTGGTTCCCCCTTATCTATTCTGCTAGTTACATCTTCAATAAACTCCAACAGGTTTGTTAAACATGATTTCCCTTTCATAAATCCATGTTGGCTCTGCCCAATTCTACTATTATTTTCTAAGTGCCCTGTAATCACATCCCTTATAATAGATTTTAGCATTTTCCCTACGACTGATGTTAGACAAACGGGTCTGTACTTCCCCGTTTTCTCTCTCCCTCCTTTCTTAAATAGTGGGGTTACAATTGCCAGCTTCCAATCTGCAGGAACCATTCCAAAGTCTACAGAATTTTGAATGATGACCACCAATGTATCTATTATCCCTACAGTCATCACTTTCAACACTCTGGGATGTAGACCATCAGGTCCAGGGGATTTATTTAAGTCCCATTAATTTCTCTAGTACTTTCTTTTTTACTAATATTAATATCTTGCAGTTCCTCGTTTACGCTAGTCCCTTGGTTCTCCATTATCTCTAGGAGGTTTTCAGTGTTTTCCTCCATGAAGACAGACACAAAGTATTTGTTTGGTTTCCCTGCCATTTCCTTATTCCCCATTATAGGGCTGAAATTTATATGTCCGCCCCCTCAGTCGGCGCGGGCGAAAACAATGGCAGCCTACACATGGGAGCGACACGTCGCGGAGCCGCCGCGATCCCCTAGGTGCGGCGGCTCATTTAAATAGCTGGGACAGGCCCCACTCGCACCCAATCAAATGGAGGGGGCTGTCTGTTCCCAGTAATGGGGTCAGCTGGCTGTGTGCAGGCGCTGATGGCATTTTTAAAGACCTGCGGCATATTTAAATTTTTAAGGAAATAGCCTCCCAAAATTAAATATATTTCTTATGCCCCTTTCCCACCCCCCCCCCGAACAATTACAGTAAATATTTGCCCGTTCCTGCAAAAACATATACCTCTTACATCTGACTTTCCACCCCAGCCCCCTCAAACTGCATAAATTTTAAGGCTCAACCCTTCCCCCATCCCCTACACTACCCTCCTCCCATACTGATAAACTTACCTCTCCCCCCTCCCCACCAGTGTCACGCTTAGTTTCCCCATTCGGGATCTGAAGGCGCAGGAGCGCCAGCTGCCACGCCGAAGATCGCAGCAGGTCCTCAAGATATATAAAGTTGTATTTAAATGTATCCATTTTATTGATTTGAATATGTATCCTGTCACTCAGTGGCATGGGGTGGGGGGGTGGGGTGGGGGCAGGGGGAGGCCACCATGGAGCCTTGCAGATGCCGGGAGGATCAGGCCAGGCCCTGCCGGCATCGAGGTCCGTGGCGGGCCTTATCCGGAGCCATCTTCAGACCCCCACCCCGTCACGGATCACGACATCAAGGCTTCTTAAAATCCAGCCTGTTAACTTGGTTTCTCTCTCCACAGATGCTGCCAGACCTACTGAGTATTTCCAGCACTTTCTGTCTTTATTTCAGATTTGCAGCACCCGCTGTATTTTGCTTGTAATGGACCCACATTTTTTTTTTTGCTAATCTTTTCCTTTTTACATACCTATAGCTTTTACAGTCTGTATTTATGTTTGTCGCTAGTTTACTTTCATATTCTATTTTCCCTTTCTTAATCTTTGTCTTGGTCCTCCTTTGCAGAATTGTAAAATGCTCCCAATCCTCAGGCTTACCATTTTTTTGGCAACTTTATACGCCTCTTCCTTTGATCTAATACAATCCTTGATTTCTTTCACTACACTACATTCCTTTTAACTCCCCCACTTGAATGGCTTCCTGTACTTGTTGCTCAATTGCAAGGGCTGAGGTTCCTTGTTACGAGATTGCTTCTACTTCCTTTGTAAAATGTTTGTTTAGGACTAATATTTGAATTATGGACACATTCATCTGGAATCTTGAAGATATGGCTACTCAGTTCTCAGAAGTCATCCCTTTGAGAAAAATTTCGGCTAAGGTAGTGGTAGAGAAGTTAACCCATTATCTTTATTAGATATGGATTACCAATTGAAATTCAGTTGGATCCAATTTTATGTCTAAAATATTTCAGGAAGTTATGGGTAACTTGGGTATAACACAGTTAATGTCTTCAGCATACCGCCCACAGATACAGGGAGCTTTAGAAAGGTAAAATCAGACCCTCTAAACGATGATTAGGGCATACTGTCATGAATATCCCCATGATTGGGATAAAGGACTAGAATTTCTTTTGTTTGTCACTAGAGATTCACCTAATGAGTCTACAGGTTTTAGACTTTTTGAATTAGTTTATGGACATGAGATAAGAGATTGTCTAAAACTAATTAAAGAAAGGTTTTTAAACAGAGGGATGAATCTTCTGTGCTAGATTATTTATTTGTGTTCCGGGAACAGCTCACGAGAGCTTGTAAAGTGGCTCAGGAACACCTTAAAGCTTCCCAAACAACGATGAAGAAATGAGCAGACAAACATGCCAAGACCCGAACATTTCAGCCAGTGGATGAAACGTTAGTATTATTACCTTTACAGGGTGAACCGTTAAAAGCACGTTTCAGTGGTCCTATAAAGTGGTCAAGAGAATTGGTAAGGTAAATTATTTGATTGACACCCCAGATCGCCAGAAAAAGAATCGATTGTCATATCAATATGTTAAAATATTAATCGGCAGGAGGAGGATAAGCAAGCACAGATATGTCAAGTAGTAGGGACAGTTAAGAATAAAAGGGATAGTGAGGATGAGGCAGAAGGAGGCCTAGACAATTCTTAAATTGAACCTTCTACTATCCGGTTAGCTAATACCGAATTGCGAGGGAGATTGCACACAATGGCCGGGATTTCACGTTGGGTGGACGGGAGCCGGCCACCGACTGAAAAGTCGGTACTTTCGCCTCACCTGGGGATCTGACCCGCATTTTACGGGTCCCCAGGTTTTAATTGTTCCAAGGCAGGACTTCCAACTGCTTCCACTGGGAGTGGTGGCCACTGCTGGGACTGCAGCCCAGCCGAAGACATGAAGCTGGGAGTCCAGGTAAGTTTTGGTTGCCTCGCCGGGGTAATCAATTGGGCCCCGGCGAGGCAAGGCTGGTTGGATGGGAAGAAGGGGGACATTTTGGGTGGGTAGCGGGGGCGGCCCTCCATCAGGCACCCTGTGCCCCATGAACAGGGCCCACCGCCAGGGTGATCCAGGTGGTATTTCCAGGAGGCTTTTCTGGGTCTGTGTGAAGGCAGGTGTAGGCCCTTAAGTGGCCATTAAGTGACCACTTAAGGGCCTTGATTGGCCTAGGGCAGGCAGCCCATTTTCCACCCCTGCTACCCTACATAAAGTGGCGGTGCAGGCAGGATCGGGTCGGGAAGGCCTCCCGCTCCAATTAACGCCACCCCCGCCCGCCACCATCCCGCTCGCTGGGGTGGAGTTAAATGCCGGCCAATACTTTTATATTTAGATGCAGAACGACGAGAAGACCTAACAAGGCTACTCACAGCATTTAAAAGAGTCTGTAGGAATAAGCCAGGATGTACAACCTTAGCCACACATGATGTGGATGTAGGGGAATCCTTTCTGATAAAATAGCATCCTTACTGCTTAAGTCCAGAGAAACAGGTCCAGGTAAAAGCAGAAATCCAATACATGCTGGAAAAACACCTATTTGAACCCAGTCAAAGCAGCTGGAGTTCACCAATAGTATTAGCGCCTAAACCTAACAGTTCAACTAGACTTTGCATTGACTATAGAAAAGTCAATGCAATAACAAAGGCAAACTCCAACCCCATCCCTCACTTGGAAGACTGTATTGACAGAGTGGGTCGTGCCATGTTTCTTACAAAAATAGATTTGTTAAAAGGATACTGGCAAGGTCCTTTAACACCTTGAGCTAAAGAAATATCAGCTTTTGTCACACTGGACAGTTTTTTTCCAGGGTCAAGTGATACCATACAGGCGAGAGGGTGCCCCAGAAACTTTTCAGAGACTAGTGTTAGCCAGTGTTCTGAACTGTGTAGTTTACCTTGGTGATATGCTGGTCTATAGTGACACTTGGAACAACTGGGGCGGGGGGGGGGGGGGTGCTCATCAGGGGGCCGGTCTGCCTCCTCCATTTAAATCAGCTGCCACGTTTAATATCGCGGCAGCTCCATCACGAGCGATAGGGGTGGGGGGACCGCCCGCCATAGTTTACATCCATCGCTGTAAAATGCAGCCTTATATTATCGACTGTTTCAGTAAGTGGAAACATTTAAATATATGTTGTAGCCTGTAGAGAAGTGAGACTAGAATAAACAGTGCACTCCTCCCGCCTCAGTTGTTAACGCCCTCCACTCCCACCTTCCTGATCCCCTTACCTACCTGATTTTGTGGTTAACAGCATGGCAAAGCGATGGCACTAGCCACTAACCTTGAAGAAAGCTGCTCACAAAATTCTAGCGATCTCGGTGACATGGATTTCTCGGTTAATTTGAATCTAGCACCAAGTCATGGGGACCTCCAGGCATCCAGCAAAAGTGATGTCATCAAGCAGTGTAAGCAGCCAGACTTGAGTACTCCCAAAGACAGCAAACCAGGAAATAAAATGCAATGATTACCCTTTAGTTTTTAAAAAATAAATGTTAGAGTGAAATGAATGATGGAGCCATACACATTAGCTGAAATATCATACTTCAATTTAAAAGTGTTTTTTCTGTATTAGAATGGCAAAATTTGGCACTGCACAAATGTAAAATTGATTTTCCAGGGCCAGAGACGTGTTTGCCACAGTTATGACTTAATTCACCATTAAAAATCCAGTTACACCTCATTAACAAGGTGTAATTTTTCTTAGGTTTTTTTAAAACAGCAATACTACAGCGTAAAAGTAAGTTCTTGTCAATTCAGTGATTTCATATTGATTGCAGTCTGCAGGGACTTCAACATCACACCCTATGGAGAAGTATAGGATCACTGACAGCAACTTCCGGATTCTGCCTTTAACTACACATGTGCAGATTTCAAAAGTTGCTGTCAATTTTGAAGTAGTGACGGCGAATGCTGGCAGTTAAACCATCTTTGCTACTGCAAAATTGAGGTAATTGTGGCAGACAGCAGGCTCACCAGGCGGAGCCAAGCATATCCAGCAGTTGCAAAATGGTGACGTGGTATTCAAACAATGGCCTGTGAGCCTTTATCACTAACTTCATGAGGTATAAACCCCAGTGTCACCTAGTGTCGATGGTGTTAGTATACATATAAATAAAAGATGTTTGCTGTCATATACCTAAAGCAAAGGCTTCCTTATTTAAAAGGTAAAGCAATGTTACAAGGTGGTACAGACAACATGGTTCCAGGAAAAGTAACATTTTATCCCTTTTTTTCCCCTCTAAATACAAAAGCCAAATGATTATAAAATGTTAGTTATATTACAAATTCACTTTAAAGTTGTGGCATCCAATTATCTTAAATTGAAAAGAAAGACATTTCTAAATCAGGAAACTTGGCAATGCCTCTGTAATTTTGCTGCTCTGATGTGGTCAAAGGAGGAAACACTCTGACTGTAGTACTCCAGCTCCAGTTGAGCTTGGATCAGTTTCATTCAAACTGTTCTTTTCCCTGACCTATATTTGCAAGTTGCATCAATAAGTACACATTGTGTTTATTGAATGCAAGTGTAATAATCAAAAAGCTAGAAGGATTCATAAGGCACACATCATGCAACATTAAGATAATTACAGAACTTTTCCTACCCACATGAAAGGTTGCTTTGAAAAGTTAAAATCAATTGGTTTCTAGTGATTGTAACCAGATCTAAAGCTTATGATTCACATTTTGAAAACCAATTTCAGACTTGAATAAGAAGCAGTGGTAAGGAAAAATCGAACAATTTAAAGCTAAGTCTTTTGTGATGTTTGGAGCTAATCCAATGTCACTATTAAACAATAAGCAGTAACAGTTATTTTCAAACGATACACCATTCCATTCAACTGAACCTGTTCTATAATCATTACCATGAAATTCATTACATTTTTGATTTAGGATTTGTGTATTTACAGAATGTCTCAAAACAGTGACTGATCATGATGAACTATCAGTACCCATTTGTACAAACAATATAACTAACTAGGTTCAGTTTTCCATTTGTCCAGTTAACAACAATTATCATTCATGTAAAGCTTCTCTCTCTTCCATTACTTTCCATAGCACTAAATTGCTTTAAAAAGGTACATTTTTCTTGATTTTTTTATGCTGCAGTGTAACTCTCCTCACTTTCCTCCCCAGCCCCTATTTTATGCTTGTAGTCTGTATCACCAGTCACCCATTAAAGGCACAGAAAAATCATTCTTTTCATAATTCATATACTAAATGCAATAGAATTGCCAAGTTACATGGCTCACCTTAAACTGCGGTATAGAATTTTCACAAATGAAATATCCAACTGTATATTCTGGTTTAACTTTTTGGTATTTAAGTATTAGTTTTTTGGACTTACTTGAGTAGATGGTGTGGACCTATTTCTTGTGACCTATTCTAGATTAACTACTAAAATTGTCAATATAAATGTTGCTATCTTACAAATTAAGGCAGATATCAGAGTGCATACAATGCTGCAATAAATAAAGACAAATACAAACAGCAGAAAAATAATGTTTTTTTACCATATTTTTTTGGCCTTTTAAATCCCTTTTCTCTCCAATCCAATTAAGCAAATCAGCAGTGGACTACAAAATAACCACTATACACAAGTAATTCATTGTAGGTGAAAGTCTCAGAGACATTTCTGAGAGAGTGGGTAAAAGTGCTATACAAATGCAGGCCTTTCATTACTCTCCAAGCTGGGAGGATACATCAGAAATTCAGTGATCCTGTGCTGCCAGCAGAGAGTCGTGCGTCAAGAGAATAGCCCTAACTCTGTCCCTCACTTCCTTGGAGTATAGCTTCCCAGCGTGTGGTGCAGGATTGCCTCTGGCATTCCAACCTGCGATACCTTCAAATACCATCAATGCTAGTGACAAGATAATTATGGATGAGGAAGACCATTTGGGCCATCCAGAAACACCCTACAGTTCCCTCTCTCATTGCATGATCCAATGTTGAAGTGGAACCATGGTTTTCACTTCCACTGGGTAGCCTGGCAGTTCATTCCAATCGTTGAAACCATCCATGATACATCAGCAAGCATGTTTTATTCCAGTACAGAAAGGTTTTCTTCGTGCAGAGAAAACCAATATATGAATGCAGAGGTTAGTTAAGACTGAGATTTTAATTTGGCTCTGCCAGTCAACATTCTACCCATTTCAACATCACAGGTAGAATTTTTGATGGAATTTAAAAAAAATCTTATTGCAGTTTATATATTTAAAGCAAGAGCATGTAATTACAAAGCAGATACTTGCATCCTTGATTACAAAAAACGAAACAAAATTTTATGAAAGGTGAAAAAACAGTGCAAACTGTAACAATGTGCAACTGATAAGGGCATAACAGTAGTGGACAACAAGGAATGAGAGTTGATAATCATTTGGCAAATCGATTTATTCTCCTCTGCCTCATTTCCTCTTCACTCAGTTGGCCTGGATTCTCAAAGGTGTATGGTCTTCTGCCATTACTATATGCCCCTGAAAACACATCACAATATGAAAGTGAGCTGTTTGTGATTAGGATTGCGTCATACAGACCCCCACCTGCCAAGAATGAGGTATATTAATTTTGTCATACGAGCATTGATTTTAAACTGTTGCTGCAGTGAAGAAACGACTTGTTTGGAGATCACCAGACACTGGGCTGGAAGGATATTTGCATACTAAGAGACACTGCTTGTGGAGACAAAGGACTATTCCCTGCTCCAATTAACCCAAATGGATTTTGATCACCAGACATTGACGGTGTAAGGAAGCACATTCCAGAGACTGCTAAGATAATACAATCCACAAACCTCGCAGGACTGTTACAAATAAGGAGCTAGTCACGTGACTAACGTCTGGGCAACCTGGGGTTTTTTGAATTGTGCCACACAGCAAGACACAGAAGTGTGCAACTGAAGCTGGAAAAAGGAAGCCTCTCTCTCTCGCTTTCTCCCAAGCCACCGGACCCACGGAAGACACATAAACCTCGAGAGGAAAGACTCCTACATCGAAACAAGTTGAAGTGTGAACTGGGCCCCTAAGAATAGCAGGATTTAACCGGCAACCAAAGACCCCACATTGAACTCAAAGGACAGTAAATCACTAACAGATATTGCCTCAAACTTTTCCCCTTTATTCTTTTCTACTTTTTCTGTCTCTATCTGTGCGTGTGTTTATTGCGTATGCATGCTAACGTAGTCACATTGCATATTTGCAGTCATTAACCGGATTAGAATTTATTAATAAAGTTCTACCTTTCTTGTTTAAATCTAAGGAAACCTGTTTGATTTATCTGCCTTACAATTGGAGCAGTGAACAAGGATTCACTAAGGGAGAGCTAAACCCTGTTACAATTAAACCAGGCAAAGGCTGAGAGGGAACCCCTAAACCCCTTCTCACCTGGTCCTAACAATTGATTCAGGCTTGAAACACAGAATATTTACTTCAAGGCTTCTGGAGCAAAGGGCTATCTACCTCACTACTAGCTTCCATTACTGGTGTTTGACTAAAGGATAGGCAGACAATTATTCTGCTTGCTTAAAGTGCTTAAAAGTGACAATGTATTGGGGATACAAGATATTATATGTGCATATAGCCCTTAATTATAGGGGTGATACAGAACATGGAAATTCCAGAAGAAATTCTATTTGCCAGTTTAAGGAAAAGTTTGATGTTCAAGATCCACGACTCCCATTGTCCAACTTTCCCCTGCAAAAATAAAGTTCATTTTGTCCATTCTATCAGCTCAGTGGTAAGTGGAAGAGACAATCCGCCCAACCAGATCTTGACCCCTTTAGATGAACAGAAGTTCGATTTTCTTTGAAAGCTGGAACATGAACAACATACACCAACTAGTGGGGAGAATTGAAGGGGACAAGATAAGGGCAGGGGCAATATATACGAGAAGCCACTGAAGGTATTAAAGATTGCTTAACATCTATTGGGAGATACACAAGTACAGGATTAAAAAAATAATTTGATTTATTTAAACTACTACTTCCACCTAGGACAAAAACAATTTATAGCACAGAAAGTGGCCATTTGGATCATCATGTCTGTGCTGCCTCAGATTCTCCTCAACCTATTTAATCATCCGAGGTATTTGAACAATCACAGGCTGCACCGGTGCAGGAAGAGAAACTGTAGTCAGGAACTTCCTTGGAGCTGCTCCTGCTTCACCACAAGTGTGGTGCAAATCCTGTTTATATGTGCAAATTCCCACCCTATGTAATTTCTCCTTTATCCTCAAGGATCAAAGCACGAAATCACAGGTTTTCCATGCAACAGTATACAATTCTGTTTGCAATCCATGGTAACATTGCCTTAAGCTCAACAGGAAATTAACCATATTGTTTCACATTATCTATGTCTATACCCTTGTTATTTAACCAGACTTTTGGGCACAAGCCAACTATACAAATTGAGGTTTCATTTCAAGAGTTATGCTTAAAAGCGACATCTATCACAATGTTATCCAATAGAAACCACCAACTAGCCATAGGTGTTTTTGCTACATGCACACATTTTAGTGGAAATCGCCTTACTGCACTCACAATACAGGTAAATATATTTCATGTATATATTTACTTAACATCCATCACAATTCAGTGACCGTGGAAGTAATGCACTCACAATCAAAAAACACACGCACTGTCCTTTTCATCTGATCAATTTACCAATAAATGCACAAAAGGTTAATGTACACATGCGTACACCATACAAATCAGCATTGCAATCATATACCCAATGACTATGTCTTTGACTCCTTTTTTATTTACTGATCAGAAATGCAATGAGCCATTCTGGATTCCCAATTAATCACCTGTGCCCAATGGATAATGCATTGGACAACGCTGGGTTTACCACATGCACTGAAGTTTGTGGCCAATGGGTCAGGCTGTTACAAACCAATGCTTCCCCAATGAATGCAGAGTTTGCAGAAGCCACGTTAGCATCCAATTAAAAGAGACTTTTTTTTTTAAAGTACCATACTTGGAACATTGCTACATTTTTCAGTCAAAATAATCCAACTCACTGTGACTACATAAATACTGCGCACATAATTAGTCAATTCTGATCACCATCAATTGATAAAGTTACTGCGAGCATGTTATATCACAATCTTTAATTTTGTGTTTCACATTTTATCAGCACGAAAATTTCAGCTTATTGAAAATATACTGGTATTGTTTTCCTGCATATGAAGGATAGGTTTTCAAACTGGGGTCCTGAACAGCAAGGATTTCACAGGAGATGCCCAAAGTCATCTGATTTCTAGAACTGGTTATCACATATCTTTACTTTTTGATTTACTAGCACTGGTCAAGAATTCTAATATTTGCATTATTAAAGGCTGCTCCTTCAGTACAGGGCAATCCCGAACAGCACATCAATTTCCTCCATGCAGAAAAGCTGAAAACCACATTATTAAAATGAAAAAAAGGTGGTCAAGATTTTCAATAGCTGCATTTCTGAAAACACATTTCTTACACTAATGCTTTTACTACATAGCAGGTAGTAATTGGGAAATTACTTTCTTAACTGGCCAGCAGTTTTAGTTTAACAATGATAAAACCTATAAAGAAACCATTCCAGAGTCTACTTTTACAAAAGCAAAATACTGCGGATGCTGGAAATCTGAAATAAAAACAGAAAATGGTGGAAATACTCAGCAGGTCAGGCAGCATCTGTAGGGAGAGAGAGACGGGGAGAGAGTTAACGTGTCATGTCAATAACATATATCAGAACTTAAGTTCATCTATGGAAAAACCAGACTAGATTCATGGAGCTGGTCCACATATATTGGGGACAATTAGTACACATTTAAATCAATGGTGGGTGGAGAAGACCAAAGAGATACAAGCTGACTAAATTATGACACCGATTTTTTACTTACAACTCCAGTTATTTACTGCATATTGCAACTCACAAGTTTGCATTGCAGGCAATTTAATATGGAATGCAACTTCCAGAATAAGCACTTCCCACTCCTTTACACAAATCCATTTGACTGCAGCTCCAATTATTCTCTCACTCCCATAGAAGATTGCATTCATCCTCCTGCTGCCTTGAGCCAAAGTTTAGACAGAGAAGCACTCACAACTCCTCACCCCAACGAGTTAATCTCCTGGACACCTGCTGACACGCAACTTGATTTTTGATTTACAGTTGAGAACTGCACAGACCCAAATGCCAACCACCTGCTTCCAGCATCAGACAGCGCCAAGGAGAAGGGAGGAGAGTCTCAACTAAGAAACCCAAAATCAAATACTTCCCTCCCTCATCCACATACCGACCACTATTTAGACTTGCCGAGTTCCTGCAATGTAACAGCAATACTACAATAAATGAGACAGCCTGCAGCAAACACACCAGTTGAAGTGGTTAAGATTTGGAGGCTGACTTCCACATGACTCGAGTTTGTGGACATCTAGCATGGAGTAACCTAGCAACAGGGATGTGAATGTCAACTATTAAAGAAAATTCAAATGGTCTGCTCATTTATACTGCAATTCAAACAGTCTGGAATGATAGACTATGAATTCAGCTTTTACTATTTTGAGTTCAAACGCTTAAATTGAAAAACAAGGGTCAGAAGACGATCCCGTCCATCGGCCTAGAAAGAACCTCTCTCTCCTGGACAGGCCAGAAATCACCAGGCAGATAGACACATACTCCCACCAGAGATTCAATTAACTCCACTTCCCCCAAGACAGATCAGTCCGTCCAAACCATTACGACAAATTGTGATAGTTTGTTAGCAAATAAATCAACCTACGCTTGCCATAGAATGAATTCCCCATGCACACACTCTAGTAACCAGCCCATCCACTACAGGGATAGTCATTAACCCTAGAGTGTTTCATTAATCAGTTCATCTATATGTAAATTAATTCAGGTCCTTCACATCAATGGACTTCATAACAGACAATTCTACTGTAATCTGCATTTACAAACAACTCAAAAAATCTTGAGAAAATCTTTTCTGGAAACAGAAATATAAAAGTAAACTAAAATGGATGTTAATGATCATTGGAAAGATTTTTATAAATAGTATTATTTTCCCCCACTCCTTGAATTGCAGTTAGAAGAGTGGGCAGGTGATCTGTTCTCAGGCTTCTACTGTAACCCACAATCAGGCATTAAAGGAGGGCAGATGAAGATGCCTCTCTTGAACTTCCTTTCCTCCACATGGGGAAAAACACCTGGCATCCATTTTTTACTCCCCAAAACAGTACTGCTCCGGATGAGAACAAGTCACAAAATGGAACCATAAACATGAACCTGCAATTTAACACTTCAAAAATCTTAATTCTAACTAATTTTTTTTTTAAATTCTAACTAATTCTATTTTATCCCTCAAAAATAAAACAAAGCCTGATTATGAACATACTCCTAGGGCAGGAGTCTGCAACCAGCGGCTCTGGAATTACACGCGGCACTTTAACATCTTACTTGCAACATCCAACCTTTTCAGTTGGATCACATTAACGTAATTTTTTTTAGGCTTTTTTCATGTTAAGAATAGTAAGAGCTGCGTTTTATTGTGGGGATAGAAAGATAATCATTATGATGCA
The DNA here is from genome assembly GCF_036365525.1 of Heterodontus francisci. Classification (NCBI taxonomy): domain Eukaryota; kingdom Metazoa; phylum Chordata; class Chondrichthyes; order Heterodontiformes; family Heterodontidae; genus Heterodontus; species Heterodontus francisci. The sequence continues at coordinate 92,473,480 of NC_090381.1, read as the reverse complement.
TTTTATGGTTTCAGATGATTGTTTTAATCCAAAAAAAAAATCACCGTGCTCGAAATAAACTTGCTCGAGTGGTATAACTACACCATGGTTATAGATAATGCCTTTGGTTCAATGAACATGTTTTATGGTTGTGATCATTATTGTTTCGAACATAGCTGAGACAATAAATTATTCTGAATGTGCTATTTGAAGCTTTTTTAAATCATGAGAATCAATAGTTGAAAAAATCGTTTTAATTCTATGCATCTTAAATTATAGTTTGTTTTAAAGATGACTTTACTGACAAAACTAAAATTAAAGAAAAAAGGTCAAAAACGTGAATTCAGAATTAGGTCGATTTTCGTTTCAACTGATACTGAAGTTAAATACATTTATTTTAATTATATATGCAAGTTATACAATCTACCCGAGACACTTGTCAATTTGCGAAGTATTTGGTTTAAAAATGCCAAAATTCCATCTTGCGGCTCCCGATAGTTTATTTTTGGCAAATGTTAAAAAAAAAAATTTGCTGACTCCTGCCCTAGGGCCAGACATCAACATATTCCTAGGTTAAGTGAGCATTACAACTTAACTAATCTGTAATGAAAGAGTTAACATCCCTTTACTATTACACATTCCTAGGTTAGAATAATCTGGATTTCATCGGAATGGATACGGAATTCCTGAGGCATTGCGAGTGACTGAAGAGCATTGCTGAGTCTCCAGTGGAGGCCCTCGATTTTGAGTGCACAGTGAATAGATCCAGATGTTTTCTAGCTTCTTAATTAATGGGAATATATTCCTATTTGCCAAGACAAAAAAGATTACTGTTACCAAACACTGGTCATACTAAAATTAGGTTCCTCTTTACAGTATTGCAGAAGAACCCATTGATTTTTGATTGCATATATTACAAGGAAAAAAACATATGATGCACTTCAGGTCAAAGCACAAGTATATGTTGCATATATAATATTGGGTCCTCCAACAGGCAGGAAATAAATCATACATTGTTACAGTTTAAATGATGTGGCACATTAGCCACCATCAACAATGCCATCCAGCTTGCTACATGAACCTGGTCCTGTTTCACAACCCAATCTATTTTAATATTTTCCCCATCACAAACCTATATCCGGTTCCTTATATTGCTTCCTGAATCAAAAATTCATCTGGCTGCCTTCTAAACATTTCTAATTATAGCAGCAGCTAATAGCATAATGTACAATCCAGCACTATCCAGCGCAGCATCCACCAAATATGGTACTGCACAATCGCATTTAACTCAGCTGAGTTCTATACAGCTCATTGTAGAACCATTTATGCTGAAGTCCATTAAATGCAAAGATTCAATCATAACACACTGCATTCCCACACACTGTATGACTGTAAAAACTACTGCCCAATGCAGCATAATCTATTCAGTGCAGGTGTAGGCCATACGGCCCCTCGAGCCTGCTATGCCATTCAATAAGATCATGGCTGATCTTTTACATCAACTCCGCTTTCCTGCCCGATTCTTGTATCACCCAAAAATCTATCGACACCAACGACTGATCAAGCACAGCCCTCTGGGATTGAGAATTCCAAAGATTCACACCCACTGAGCAAAGAAATTTCTCATCTCAGTCCGAATGGGGAGATGGTGGTGTAGCGGGCAATGTCACTGGATTAGTAATCCAGAGGCCCAGGCTAATGCCCTGGGTTCACACGTTCAGATCCCACCATGAAAGCTGAAGGTATTTAAATTCAATTAGTTAACAAAAGCAATTAATTAATTAAAAAAAAAAGAGAAAAAAATCAAATTGAAAGCTAGTCTCCAAAACTATTGATTGCTGTAAAAACCTATCTGGTTCACTAATGTCCTTTAGGGAAGGAAATCTGTCATCCTTACCTGGTCTGGCCTACATGTGACTCCAGACCTACAGCAAGGTGGCTGCCTCTTAACTGCCCTCTGAAATGGCTTAGCAAACCATTCAGTTGTCAAGGGAAATTAGGGATGGCAATTAGCCTTGCCAGCAATGCCCACAGCCCATGAAAGAATAAAATAAAAAATGGTGGATCCCCTATCCTGAGACTACAACCCCTACACTCTCCAGCCGGGGCAAAAAGTCTCTTAGCATTTACTCTGCAAAGCCCTCTAAGAATGTTAAATGTTTCAATGAGATCACCTCTTATTCTTCGAAACTGCAGGGAATATAGACCCATGTTGCCCAATCTCTCCTTCTAGGACAGCCCTCTCATTCCAGGAATCAATTTAGTGAACCCTTGTTGCACCCTTTCTAAAGGCAGTTCATCTTTACTTAGGCACTGAGACAAAACTGTATTAGAATTAGAACATTACAGTGCAGTACAGGCCCTTCGGCCCTCGATGTTGCATCGACCTGTGAAACCATCTGACCTACACTATTCCATTTTCATCCATATGTCTATCCAATGACCACTTAAATGCCCTTAAAGTTGGCGAGTCTACTACTGTTGCAGGCAGGGCGTTCCACGCCCCTACTACTCTCTGAGTAAAGAAACTACCTCTGACATCTGTCCTATATCTATCACCCCTCAACTTAAAGCTATGTCCCCTCGTGTTTGCCATCACCATCCGAGGAAAAAGACTCTCACTATCCACCCTATCTAACCCTCTGATTATCTTATATGTCTCTATTAAGTCACCTCTCCTCCTCCTTCTCTCCAACGAAAACAACCTCAAGTCTCTCAGCCTTTCCTCCATACCAGGCAACATCCTAGTAAATCTCCTCTGCACCCTTTCCATAGCTTCCACATCCTTCCTATAATGCGGTGACCAGAACTGCACGCAATACTCCAGGTGCGGTCTCACCAGAGTTTTGTACAGCTGCAGCATGACATCGTGGCTCCGAAACTCGATCCCCCTACTAATAAAAGCTAACACACCATATGCCTTCTTAACAGCCCTATTAACCTGGGTGGCAACCTTCAGGGATTTATGCACCTGGACACCAAGATCTCTCTGTTCATCTACACTACCAAGAATCTTCCCATTAGCCCAGTACTCTGCATTCCTGTTACTCCTTCCAAAGTGAATCACCTCGCACTTTTCCGCATTAAACTCCATTTGCCATCTCTCAGCCCAGCTCTGCAGCCTATCTATGTCCCTCTGTACCCTACAACATCCTTCGGCACTATCCACAACTCCACCGACCTTAGTGTCTTCCGCAAATTTACTAACCCACCCTTCAACACCCTCTTCCAGGTCATTTATAAAAATGACAAACAGCAGTGGCCCCAAAACAGATCCTTGCGGTACACCACTGGTAACTAAACTCCAGGATGAACATTTGCCATCAACCACCACCCTCTGTCTTCTTTCAGCTAGCCAATTTCTGATCCAAAGCTCTAAATCACCTTCAACCCCATACTTCCGTATTTTCTGCAATAGCCTACCGCGGGGAACCTTATCAAACGCCTTACTGAAATCCATATACACCACATCTACTGCTTTACCCTCATCCACCTGTTTGGTCACCTTCTCGAAAAACTCAATAAGGTTTGTGAGGCACGACCTACCCGTCACAAAACCGTACTGACTATCTCTAATGAACTTATTCTTTTCAAGATGATTATAAATCCTGTCTCTCATAACCTTTTCCAACATTTTACCCACAACCGAAGTAAGGCTCACAGGTCTATAATTACCAGGGCTGTCTCTATCCCCTTCTTGAACAAGGGGACAACATTTGCTATCCTCCAGTCTCCCGGCACTATTCCTGTCGGCAATGACGACATAAAGATAAAGGACAAAGGCTCTGCAATCTCCTCCCTAGCTTCCCAGAGAATCCTAGGATAAATCCCATCTGGCCCAGGGGACTTATCTATTTTCACACTTTCCAAAATTGCTAACACCTCCTCCTTGTGAACCTCAATCCCATCTAGCCTAGTAGCCTGAAGCTCAGTATTCTCCTCGACAACATTTTCTTTCTCTACTGTAAATACTGACGAAAAATATTCATTTAACGCTTCCCCTATCTCCTCTGATTCCACACACAACTTCCCACTACTATCCTTGATTGGCCCTAATCTAACTCTAGCCATTCTTTTATTCCTGATATACCTATAGAAAGCCTTAGGGTTTTCCCTGATCCTATCCGCCAATGACTTCTCGTGTCCTGTCCTTGCTCTTCTTAGCTCTCCCTTTAGATCCTTCCTGGCTAGCTTGTAATTCTCAAGCGCCCTAACTGAGCCTTCACGTCGCATCCTAACATAAGCCTTCTTCTTCCTCTTGACAAGCGCTTCAACTTCTTTAGTAAACCACGGCTCCCTCGCTCGACAACTTCCTTCCTGCCTCACAGGTACATTCTTATCAAGGACACGCAGTAGCTGCTCTTTGAATAAGTTCCACATTTCGATTGTGCCCATCCCCTGCAGTTTCCTTCCCCATCCTACGCATCCTAAATCTTGCCTAATCGCATCATAATTTCCTTTCCCCCAGCTATAATTCTTGCCCTGCGGTATATACCTGTCCCTGCCCATCGCCAAGGTAAACCTAACCGAATTGTGATCACTATCACCAAAGTGCTCACCTACATCTAAATCTAACATCTGGCCGGGTTCATTACCCAGTACCAAATCCAATGTGGCATTGCCCCTGGTTGGCCTGTCTACATACTGTGTCAGAAAACCCTCCTGCATGCACTGGACAAAAACGGACCCATCTAAAGTACTCGAACTATAGTATTTCCAGTCGATATTTGGAAAGTTAAAGTCCCCCATAACAACTACCCTGTTACTCTCGCTCCTGTCGAGAATCATCTTCGCTATCCTTTCCTCTACATCTCTGGAACTATTTGTAGGTCTATAGAAAACTCCCAACAGGGTGACCTCTCCTCTCCTGTTTCTAACCTCGGCCCATACTACCTCAGTAGACGAGTCCTCAAACGTCCTTTCTGCCGCCGTAATACTCTCCTTGATTAACAATGCCACACCCCCCCCCCCCTCTTTTACCATCTTCTCTGTTCTTACTGAAACATCTAAATCCCGGAACCTGCAACATCCATTCCTGTCCCTGCTCTACCCATGTCTCCGAAATGGCCACAGCATCGAGATCCCAGGTACCAACCCATGCTGCAAGCTCACCCACCTTATTCCGGATGCTCCTGGCATTGAAGTAGACACACTTTAAACCAGGTTCTTGCTTGCCAGTGCCCTCTTGCGTCCTTGTAACCTCATCCCTGACCTCACTACTCTCAACATCCTGTACACTGGAACTACAATTTAGGTTCCCATCCCCCTGCTGAATTAGTTTAAACCCCCCCGAAGAGCACTAGCAAATCTCCCCCCCAGGATATTGGTACCCCTCTGGTTCAGGTGAAGACCATCCTGTTTGTAGAGGTCCCACCTACCCCAGAAAGAGCCCCAGTTATCCAGGAAACCAAAACCCTCCCTCCTGCACCATCCCTGCAGCCACGTGTTCAACTCCTCTCTCTCCCTATTCCTCGCTTCGCTATCACGTGGCACGGGCAACAACCCAGAGATAGTATTCAGCACACTAGATGTGGTCTCACCAAACCCTATAGAATAGCAAGACTTCCTGACTCTCATACTTCAACCCCCATTGTAATAAAGGATAACATACCATTTGCTTCCTAATTGCTTGGTGCACCTGCATGTTAACTTTGTGATTCTTGTACAGGAGACCCAAATCCCTCTGCATACCAAAATTTACCAGTCTCACATCTTTTAAAAAAATTCTGCTTTTCTATTCTTCATGCCAAAGTGGTTAATGTTCCATTTCCCATATTATACTCCATCTACCACTTTTTTGCCCAGTCACAACCCATGTCCCTTTGCAACCTCTTTGGACCTCCTCACAGCTTACCTTCCTACCTAGTTTTGTATCAGCAAATTATTATACATTACACTCAGTACCGTCAGCTAAGTTAATATAAATTTCTAAATAGCTGATCCTTGCAGCACCCTACTAGTTACACCTGGTCATACTGAAAATGATCTGATCATTCCTACTCTCCGTTTACTGCCCATTAACCAATATCCAATCCAAGCTAATTTATTACCTCTAATTCCATGAACTCAAGCCCTGTGCAAGAATCTCTCGTGTGACACCTAAAGATGCCTTTTGAAAATCCAATTATATTACATCCATTGGTCCTCCCTTAACTACCCTGGTAATTGCGCATAGAAACATAGAAAATAGGAGCAGGAGTAGGCCATTTGGCCCTTCGAGCCTGCTCTGCCATTCATTATGATCATGGCTGATCATCCAACTCAGTAGCCTGTTCCGCTTTTGCCACATACCCTTTGATCCCTTTAGATCCAAGAGCTATATCTAGCTCCTTTTTGAAAACATACAATGTTTTGGCTTCAACTGCTTTCTGTGGTAGCAAATTCCACAGGCTCACCACTCTCTGGGTGAAGAAATTTCTCCTCATCTCCGTCCTGAAAGGTTTACCCCGTATCCTTAGACTATGACACCTGGTTCTGGACTCCCCCACCATCGGGAACATCCTTCCTGCATCTACCCTGTCAGGTCCTGTTAGAATTTTATAGGTTTCTATGAGATCCCCCTCAGTCTTCTGAACTCCAGTGAATATAATCCTAACCGACTCAATCTCTTCTCATACGTCAGTCCCGCCATCCCAGGAATCAGTTTGGTAAACCTTCGCTGCACTCCCTCTATATCAAGAACATCCTCAGATAAGGAGACCAAAATGCACATAATATTCCAGGTGTGGCCTCACCAAGGCCCTGTATAATTGCAGCAAGACATCTCTGCTTCTGTACTCGAATCCTCTCGCTATGAAGGCCAACATACCATATGCCTTTATTACCGCCTGTTACACCTGCATGCTTACCTTCAGCGACTGGTGTCCAAGAACACCCAGGTCTTGCTGCATATTCCCCTCTCTCAGTTTATAGCCGTTCAGATAATAATCTGCCTTCCCGTTTTTGCTACCAAAGTGGATAAACTCACATTTATCCACATTATACTGCATCTGCCATGCATCAGCCCACTCACTCAACTTGTCCAAATCACCCTGAAGCCTCCCTGCATCCTCCTCACAACTCATCCTCCCACCCAGTTTTGTGTCATCTGCAAATTTGGAGATATTACATTTCGTTCCCTTATCTAAATCATTAATGTATATTGTGAATAGCTCCTAGCACCGATCCCTGCGGTACCCCACTAGTCACTGCCTGTCATTCGGAAAAAGACCCATTTATCCCTACTCTGTTTCCTGTCTGCCAACCAATTTTCTATCCATCGCAATACACTACCCCCAATCCCATGCGCTTTAATTTTACATGCTAATCTCTTATGTGGGACTTTGTCGAAAGCCTTCTGAAAGTCCAAGTAAACCACATCCACCGGCTCCCCCTCATCAACTCTACTAGTTACGTCTTTGAAGAATTCTAGTAGATTTGCCAAGCACTATTTCCCTTTCGTAAATCCATGCTGACTCTGCCCGATTCTACCACTGTTCTCGAAGTGCTCTGGTATAAAATATTTGATAATGTACTCTAGGATTTTCCCCACTACTGATGTCAAGCTGACTGGTCTATAATTCCCTGCTTTCTCTCTACCGTCCTTTATAAATAGTGGGGTTACATTAGCTACCCTCCAATCTGTAGGAACTGTTCCAGAGTTTATAGAATCTTGGATGACCACCAATGCATCCACTATTTCTTGGGCCACTTCCTTAAGTACTCTGGGACGCATACCATCAGGCCCTGGGGATTTATCGGCCTTCAATCCCATCAATTTCCCCAACACCATTTCTCTACTAATACTGATTTCTTTCAGTTCCTCTCTCTCACTAAGCCCCGTGTTCCCCAACATTTCTGGTATGATATTTGTGTCCTCCTTTGTGACGACAGAACCAAAGTATGCATTTAGTTGGTCAGCCATTTCTTTATTCCCCATAATAAATTCCCTTGTTTCTGACTGTAAGGGACCTACATTTGTCTTCACCAGTCAATTTTTATGTTTCCCGCAAGTTTGCTCTCATACTCTATTTTCCCTTTCTTAATCAATCCCTTGGTCCTTCTTTGCTGAATTCTAAACTGCTCACAATCCTCAGGTCTGTTGTTTTTTTCTGGCAAATTTGTATGCCTCTTCCTTGGATCTAATGGATTTGTCAAATATAATTGCCCTTTCAAAACTCTGCCTAATTATATGATTTTCTAAGTTTCCTTTACTATATCCCTAATAAGAGATTCTAACATTTTCTCTACTACTGATGTCAGGCTAACTGGTCTATAGTTCCCGTTTTCACTCCCTCCTTTCTTGAAAAGTGGGGTTACATTTGCTACTTTCCAATCCGTGGGGACCATTTCCAGAATCTAAGAAATTTTGGAAGATCAAAAGCAGTGCATCCACTATCTGCTGACACCTCTTTTAAAATCCTAGGATGAAGGCCACCAGGTCCAGGGGATTTGTTGGTTTTTAGCACCATTAAATTTTTTTATTCGTTTGTGGGATATGGGCATTGCTGGCTAGGCCAGCATTATTGCCCATCCTTAATTGCCCTCGAAAAGGTGGTGAGCTGCCTTCTTGAACTGCTATAGTCCTTGGGGTATAGGTACCCACAGTGCTGTTAGGAAGTGAGTTCCAGGATTTTGACCCAGCTACAGTGAAGGAACAGTAGTATAGCTCCAAGTCAGGATGGTATGTGGCTTGGAGGGAACTTGCAGATGGTGCATCTGCTGCTCTTGTCCTTCTAGGTGGTAGAGGTCGCGGGTTTGGAATGTGCTGTTAAATGAGCCTTGGTGAGTTGCTGCAGTGCATCTTGTAGATGGTACACACTGCTGCCACTGTGTGTCAGTGGTGGAGGGAGTGAATGTTGAAGATTGTGAATGGGGTGCCAATCAAGTGGGCTGCTTTGTCCTGGATGGCGTTGGGTTTCTGGAGTGTTGTAGCTGCACCCATCCAGGCAAGTGGAGAGTATTCCAGCACACTCCTGACTTGTGCCTTGTAGATGGTGGACAGGCACTGAAGGGAAGGTCACTGATGAAGCAGCTGAAGATGGTTGGACCTAGGACACTACCCTGAGGAAACATTAATATCTCTAGTACTTTTTCTTTACCTGGGAGGCGGAGGATCTGGAGTGAGACCTGTGAAATAAAGAGCGGGGCTTGAGGCCTACATTTACCTTGGACCGGAGCAGCAGCGGTAGTCGGCAGGCGAACCTGGGAAGAGGCAAATCCGGAGCGGGGCCTGTATAAGAAAGAGCAGGGCTCAAGGCCTTCACTTACCTTGGACCGGAGCGGCAGCAGTAGTCGGCAGGCTCTCTCACTGTTCCAGTGCAGCTGAGTTTCAAAGGAGGAGGAAAAAAAAGACTTACAGATGGGCCAAAGGGCCTGTTTCTGTGCTGTATAACTCTAAGAATCTACCATGGGAAATCTGTAAGCTGATTAGTTGGGTAAGTAACAGCTGTTAGTGCCTGTAAATAGCTTAAAAAAAATCAGGGGAGAGAAACCTACAAGTGATAAGGTTAATACTACTAAAGTGTGTTTCTTGTTTTTACTTGTGTAATTTATTAATAATTACTCGTAATTACTAATTTTTGATATATAGTAAGTCGTGGTTTTTAGGAAATCAAGGTCCCTAGTGTAAATAAACTCAATTTTTTTTTTTGGAGTAAATTAAGGGCAAGTCATGGCAGAGCAGCTCGGCAAAGTGGAGTGCTCCTCCTGTGCAATGTGGGAAGTCAGGGACACTTCCAGTGTCCAGGGTGAACACGTGTGCAGGAAGTGTCTCCAGCTGCAGCTACTCGAAATCGGTGTTTAGAATCTGGAGCAGCGGCTGGGGACACTGTGGAGCATCCATGAGGCTGAGATCATTGCAGATGGCACTTACAGGGAGGTGGTCACACCGCAGGTAAAGACTACTCAGGCAGAAAGGGAATGGGTGACCGCCAGGCAGAGTAAAACAACTAGGCAGGTAGTGCAGGAGTCCCCTGGGTCCATCTCCCTCTCTAACAGATATTCTGCTTTGAGTACTGTTGGGGGAGATGGCTTCTCAGGGGAATGCAGCAAGAGCCTTGTCTGTGGCACCATGGGTGGCTCAGCTGCACAGGAGGGGAGGAGAAAGAGAGTGGGAGAGATATAGTGATAGGGGTTCGATCATAAGGAGTACAGATAGGCGTTTCTGTGGCCGCAACGCTGTTTTCAGGATGGTGTGTTGATCCCTGGGGCTTGGGTCAAGGATGTCACGGAGCAGCTGCAGGAGGTGAACAGTCAGAGGTCGTGGTTCACATTGGTACCAACGACATAGGTAGAAAGAGGGAGAAGGTCCTGCAACAAGAATTTAGTGAGCTAGGTAGCAGATTAAAAAGCAGGGCCTCAAAAGGTTGTAATCTCTGGATTACTCCCAGTGCCATGTGCTAGTGAATATAGGAATAGGAGGATACAGCAGATGAATGTGTGGCTGAAGACATGGTGCCAGAGGGAGGGCTTTAGTTTCCTGGATCACTGGGTCTGTTTCTGATGAAGGTTGGACCTATACAATTTGGACGGGTTGCACCTGTACCAGAACAGGACCAACATCCTTGCTGGGAGGTTTGCTAGTGCTGTTGGGGATTTAAATTAATTTGGCGGGGGATGGGATACAGAGTGGTGGTACAGTAGGGGGTGATGCACAGTCAAATAGAGAAGAGAAATTAAGTCAGTCTGGAAGGCAGAGCAAATATAGACCATTAAGGCACAAGCTAATAATGCAACGCTGGATTGCATCTATTTTAACGCAAGGAGTCTTACAAGTAAGGTAGATGAATTGAGGGTGTTGCTTAACACATGGGAATATGCTATTATTGCCATCACAGACATGGTTGAGGGAAGGGCAGGACTGGCAGCTCGATATTCCAGGATATAGAATCTTCATGCGTGACAGGGGCGGGGGTGTAAAAGCGGAGGCAGCATTGCACTATTGATCAAGGAGTCAATTACTGCAGTAAGGAGGGATGCTATCTTAGATTATTCTTCTAATGAGGCCATGTGGGTAGAACTTAAAAACAAAAAAGGGGGCAATCACTTGGGTGGGAGTTTACTACAGGCCTCCAGTCGGAGAGATAGAGGAGCAGAAATGTAGGCAAATCTCAGAGAGGTGCAAAAATAATAGAGTAATAATAGTAGGGGATTTGAACTTCTCCAATATTAACTGGGATAGTCTTAGTGCAAAAGGCTTAAAGGGGACGGAATTCTTAAAGTGCATACAGGAGGGCTTTCTGAACCAGCACATAGAAATAAAAGCCTGCTTGGGTCTGCAAAAAAAAAAACCCGACCCGAGCCAGACAGAACCACATCTGACCCAAACCTGACCCGGCCAGAGTCCTTCCACTTTTTCCTGCACCCGACCCGACCAACAGTTAACTTACCTTCCGTTTTTCACTTTGTTGCTAATCTGCACAATCTTAAAATAACTAACGAAACCACCTTTCTAGTCAAAAAATTAAATTAACATTGGAGCCACTTACCTATGACAGAGCGCGTCTGACCCGGCCCTACCTGAGCCTGAATGCCGGACCCAGAAGCGCCACCCGACCCGAACCCGACACATGTTGTCAGGTCCCATCGGGTTTGGGTCAGATAGCAGGCCTTTACATAGAAAGTCCTACAAGAGAAGGGCGGTACTGGACCTAATCCTAGGGAATGAAGCCAGACAAGTGGTAGAAGTGTCAGTGGGGAGCATTTTGGAGATAGTGACCATAATTCTGTAAGATTTAAGGTAGTTATGGAAAAGGACAAAGATGGACCAGAAATAAAAGGTATTGAATTGGGGGAAGGCCAATTTCAATATGATAAAACAGAATCTTTCCAAAGTGGACTGGGAACAGCTACTTGTAGGAAAGTCTACATCAGACTAGTGGGAGTCATTCAAAAAGGAAATAGAATGTTCAGGGTCAACATGTTCCCGTAAAGGTGAAGGGTAGGACCAACAAGTCCAGGGAACCCTGGATGTCTAGGGATATAGAGGGTTGGATAAGGAAAAAAAAAAAAGGAGGCTTATGGCAGATTCAGGGGGCTGAAAACAGCGGAGGCCCTAGAGGAGTATAGAAAATGTAGAGGGGGTACTTAAAAAGTAATTAGGAGAGCAAAGAGGGGGCATGATAAAGGAAAATCCCAAGGCGTATTAAAAAATATATTAAGGGCAAGAGGATAAATAACCAGGGAAAGAGTAGGGTCCATTAGGCAGAAAAGTGGAAATGTGTGTGTGGAGCCGGAGGATGTAGGTGAGGTTTGAAATTATTACTTTTTATCTGTGTTCACTATGTAGAAGGACAATGTAGGTGTAGAGATCAGGGAGGGGAACTGTGATATACTCGAACAAATTAGCATTGAGGTTTTAGCTGGCTTAAAAGTGGATAAATCCCCAGGCCCAGATGAGATGTATCCCAGGCTGATATGTGAGGCAAGGGAGGAGATAGCAGGGGCTGACACAAAATTTCAAATCCTCCCTGGTCACAGGAGGGGTGCCAGAGGACTGGAGGACAGCGAATGTGGTAACATTATTCAAGAAGGGTAGCAGGGATAAACCAGGTAATTATGGCCGGTGAGTCTAACATCAGTGGTAGGGAAACTATTGGAAAAAATTCTGAGGGGCAGGATTAATCAAGGATAGTCAGCATGGCTTTGTCAGGGAGAGATCATGTCTAACAAACATGATTGAATTTTTCGATGAGGTGACTAGATGTGTAGATGAGGATAAAGCAGTTGATGTAGTCTACATGGACTTCAGTAAGGCTTTTGATAAGGTCCTGCATGGGAGATTGGTGAAGAAGGTAAGAGCCCGTGGGATCCAGGGCAATTTGGCAAAGTAGATCCAAAATTGGCTTAGTGGCAGGAGGCAGAGGGTGATGGTCGAGGGTTGTTTTTGCAATTGAAAGCCTGTGACCAGTGGGGTACCGCAGGGATCGGTCCTGGGACCCTTACTGTTTGTAGTACAGAAATGATTTAGATGCGAATATAGGAGACATGATCAGTAAGTTTGCAGGTGACAGAAAAATTGATGGTGTCGTAAATAGTGAGGAGGAAAGCCTTAGAATACAGGACGATATAGATGGGCTGGTCAGATGGGCAGAGCAGTGGCAAATGAAATCTAATCCCGAGAAGTGTGAGGTGATGCATTTTGGGTGGACTAGCAAGGCAAGGGAATATACAATGGGTGGTAGGACCCTGGGAAGTACAGAGGGTCAAATGGACCTTGGTGTACCTGTCCATAGATCACCGCAGGCAGCAGCACAGGTAGATAAAAGGTGGTTAGGAAGGCATATGGGATACTTACCTTTATTAGAAGAGGCTTAGATATAAGAGCAGGGAGGTTAGGTTGGAGCTGTATAAAACACTAGTTAGGCCACAGCTGGAGACTTGTGTACTGTTTTGGTCACCACACTATAGGAAGGATGTGATTGCACTGGAGAGGGTGCAGAGGAGATTCACCAGGATGTTGCCTGGGCTGGAGCATTTCAGCTATGAAGAGAGACTGGATAGGCTAGGGTTGTTTTCCTTAGAGCAGAGAAGGCTGAGGGGAGATCTGATTGAGGTATACAAAATTATGAGGGGCATAGATAGGGTAGATAGGAAGACTAAGGGGCATAGATTTAAGGTAAGGGGCACAAGGTTTAGAGGGAATTTGAGGAAAATTATTTTCACCCAGAGGGTGGTTGGAATCTGGAACACACTGCCTGAAGGGGTGGTAGAGGCAGGAACCCTCACAACATTTTAGTATTTAGATGAGCACCTGAAAAGCCATAGCGTACAAGGCTACGGGCCAAGTGCTGGAAAATGAGATAAGAATAGATAGGTGTTTGATGGCCGGCACAGACACAATGGGCCGAAGGGCCCGTTTCTGTGCTGTATAACTCTGACTCTAAGTTCCTCACTCTTATTAGACCCTTGGTTCCCCACAATTTCAGGTATATTTTTTGTCTTCCACCATGAAGTTGAATAGACAATATTTGTTTAACGGCTCTGCCATTTCTTATTCCTCATTATAATTTCTTCTCTCTCTGCCCCTACTTTCACTAATCACTTTCTTTTTACATACTTGTAAAGCTCTTACAATCTGTTTTTATATTTGTTACTATTTTACTCATATCCTATTTTTTCCCTCATCAATTTGTTAGTCATCCTTTGCTAATTTCTAAAACCCTCCCAAACCTCAGGCTTACTATTCTTTTGGGCAACATTGTAATCTAATCCTATCCTTTATCTCTAGTTAGCTACAGTTGGACCATGTTTCCCATGAACTTTTTATTCCTCTAAGGAATTGAGAATTATAAATTATTTCTTTAAATGTTCACCATATCTTTTAATCTAATCTACCATTCTATCTTAGCCAACTCATCCCTCATACCTATGTAATTGGATTTAATTGAAATTGAAGACCCTTTCAGACTTAACCACATCACTCTCAAACTCCAAATGAAATTCCATTATATTATGATCACCCTTCAGAGAATCCTTTACTATGATTTCTAATTAACCCTGTCTGATTACACAATTCTAGATCTCAAATAGCCTGTGCTTTCTAACACAATACCTTCCATTCCAGTGCAATACAAGCTAATACAGGATGTTCTTATTTGGCACAATGTAATTCAATAGTGCACTGTTCAACTCAGTGCATTATTGTCCAAGACAAAGCCACTGAACAGCTACTGCCAGTTTTGCACTATCTTACCTAACTCAATGCAACCAGCAGACTGAAGAGAGCTGGAGACATAGGTGTGGGTATATTATATACATCTATATATACACACCATATTTCTTTTAGAAAATTATCACCCCATTTATTTTCCAGATACCACAGACCCTCACCCTGGTCAGAAGGATGAGCAGAGAAACCATGTAAATGTTGCTGTTGAACTAGCCGCCAGGTCACGATATAAAAAAAATAGCAAAAGCCCATTCTTTCTTGGAGATGAAGCTCCCAATCTTGTTCTTTACACATCCTTCTAAGATCACAATCAAGGTTCGAAACAGGTACATTGAGATCTGGCATCTGAGCAAGTCTTCATTTTGTCAACAGGTGGCAGTGTCAACAAACTTTAGGAGATTAGTTAAAATCTGCGACAATAATGCAGTCAACAAAGCCTTCCGCACAATAAGCAGATTTTGTTATTGTTCAAGAAATGCATTTAAAAACCACTACAAAGAGGCTAAGGCAATGTACACCAGCAATCATTGCATTGTTGAGCTGGATTAGTAAATGAGGCAAGGATTAACTGCCCACTGCCAGCAGTTTCTTTGGCTGTTTGTTCATCACCGAATGTTTTGTGGAATGAATGACCAATGGAATTCCTAATAATCCTGAATGAATTGAGAACTTAAACTTGCTGAAGTGCACTAAATTGTAAAAATAAAATAAAAAGTGGTATGTAGGCACATTCTGGGATGATGACTAACAAATTGCAAATCTACTTTGAAATGCTCTCTGAACAATATGTACTTAGCACAAACACTTTTGTATTTTATTTAGACGCATTTAACAGGAATCTCTTTTCCCTGTTACCTCTGTAAAGAAACTGAGAAAAAAAATTATGCATCACTGCTGTGTTTTATGGAGAAGCAAGGAGATACAGGCACTGATTTTGCCAGTGTCAAACACTTAAAAGGGATAATGTCTGCTCTTAAATTATAGCTGTCCTCTCACCTTTTTCTTTCCTACTGTCAGGTATAGATTAGTAGGTTAGAGACATAAGGGCAGGAACAGATGTAACAAGAAAGAGGAAGACAGTTAGTTCCTGTCAATATGGTTTTTGCTCATGTGTTTTTTCCCCAACCCACATTGTGCAATAAATGTAGCAGGAACAAGTTTGAATACACATTATAGCATCATACTCACAGTCACAGACTTAAAAAGACTAGCACAGCACTTCATATCAAACAAAGCAGTGAGCCACTTTTGTTGGGTAGTCTCTTCAGTTTAAATACCAGATAAGATACAATTTCCAATTGTATATTCAGCTCCTAGAAAAGGCTAATAGGAAAGCTTAACTCAACACACGATCAGAGAAATATTCACCTACCAGGAGCCAAGCATATGTAAATACAGTAACTAAATTTTCATTTAGACAAATTGCATGTAACCTTATTCAAAAAGGGTTTTCATTACTAACATGACCAAGGAATAGCAAAAAGAGTACTACTAAACTAGTTTTAGCCCAGCTTACAACTGTGCTGAAATATGATATACTGGATTATGTTATTTCTTGCTTCTGTGTTATCACTTTTACAGAGATAGGCCATATTTTTGAAACACTCTTTAGTCTGCATCATTCTTCATTATTTTTACAGGTTGAGTCCACAGAATAGATTTACTAAGTTTACATCCCTCCCCCCAACACCTCCCACTCTAGTGGTGGGTATCCTGGTGGACGACAGATGGCAGACTCCCACAAATCAGATGCTGCTTTATTACGCTGCATGTTGCAAGAACAGCAGCATTTCTCCTCGTCACTTAAATATTTACTATTACATGGGCAAATATCTCCTGGCATTGCTCACATGAATTGGAAAATATATCATCCTAAAATAATTGGGTTTTCAGGAAGGCGTGCCGGAAAAGTACAACATGTACAGGAAGTGCCTGCTACAAGCAAGGCATTTAAAATATTATTCACGGATATGCTTTTCCATTGAAAAACTCACTGTTGAGTCTTATAAAAGAATACGTTATGTCCAGCAGTGTAACATGATTTTCACTTCTGGTATTCAGTTTCAAACTAAGACCAGAGGAGGTGGGACTGAGTGGGCGGAGAGAGAAAGGGGTAGTGGGAAGTTGAAGGGATGTTGTGAGACTAGGGGTAAAGGGTAGACATGAGTGATGGGGGTAGGGGATGAGTAAAAAAGTTACTAGAAGACTGCAGACTGTACATTCCCCACAACCTGCAGTGGGAAATACAGCTGGGCTCGTTTTCCTGTGACAACTTACCATTCCACCCATCATCCCCCCCAGTCTTGAAAAGAGAGGAGAAAAAAAAGACAGAAGGGTGACCTGATACAAGATTATGAAAGGGTTTGATAAGGTAGACAGACAAGATGTTTCCTCTTTCAGGCAAGACTAGAATTATGGGCCACAATTACACGATAGCCACTAATAAATACAACAGGGAATTCAGGAGACACTTCTTTACCAAAAGAGTGGTTAGAATGTGGAACTCACTACCACAAGGAGTAGTTGAGGCAAATAGCATAGATGCATTTAAGGGCAAACTAGATAAGCACACGAGTGAGAAAGGAATAGAAGGATATGTTGATGGAGTTAGAAGAGGGGTGGCAGGACGCTCATGCATAGCTGGACCAGTTGGGTTGAATGACCCTTCTCTGCTGTAAATACAATGGAACTTTGTAAGAAAATGGCAAGAGTGAAGCACGAGAGAAAGACAGACACAGAAAAAGATAGAGAAAAAAACAACATAACATAAAAGGTGAGAGAGACACCAAATTATTTGACTTACTGTGCAATGCCACATGAGATTCCCCAGCACGATGTTGATATTGTGGCATGTCCTTTGGTTAAGCATTTAAAAGCTGAATTGGGGCTGAATCTTGTGGTTCCGCAGCAGGCGTAAAAGATGGCGGCCGGCACACACGGGCTGCGCACCACCACGCCGCGGCGATCTTGAGCCCGGCAGCTCATCATCATATGCAGGGCGGCCGCCCCCCTCAATCATGTGACGGGGTGGCCTTGGCAACGCCATGAGCAGCGTCAATTGTTTCTGCGCAGGCATTGGTTCCATTTTTTAAGCCAGCCCTTTGAAGATACTGCAGAGTTGCCCCCACCTCCCCCACAACTGTAGCAAAAATGCATATTTGTCCTGTTTCCCACCCCCAAATACACTACCAATGCAGAGTTCACACCTTCCCCCGCCACCCCCACCCCCACCCCCCCCCCCCCCCCCACGCCCCCCTACTACACTAAAAATGCAGAGTTCCCTCTTCCCCACCTCAGTGACGTCAGCTTTCCCTGGACAGAAAAGTGAAGGCGCGTGAGTGCCGCACATCACGCTGAAAATTCGGAACTGCAGGTAAGATCGCTCCGGTTTTCATTTTAATTCATGCAAACAGGCAATTTAAATATATACAATTGGGTCCCGTCGCAGAGCAGCGGAGGGCCCGCCACAGAGCTTCCCCGCTGCCAGGAAGATTGGGCCCAGCAATCCCAGCGTCTGGTTCCGTGGCGGGCCGCCGTCGTTCTGAGCTTCTGGCACCCCACCCCCCCAGAGCCCCAGAAGAGAACAAAACCCTTGGTGTGGAGCCTTAGTTGACTGGAAACCTTTGGAAAATTAGGTATGATGTTCAACACAACGTATTTGGAGCACTCCTGTGAAAATTATAATGTATAGTTGCCTTTGAGAATTTGCGCTTTAGTTCAGTACAACGTTTATATTTGATGCCACAGTACTGCTGTTATGAATGCCATGATGATAGATAGGATGCCTGGTTATTTTAAGAGGCAGTTTATGGATGTTGTAATGCACTGTGCCACCATACTTTGCTTTTGATACTGCTGCCAGAGGAAGTTCATCGACAGTTAGTAGGGTCAAGCTGTTAGGTTGACAACTGCCACTTGCTGCTGAGTTTGAATACACAGTTGTTTCATTATCTGAAACTAAAATCTGAATAAGGCAGAACCTTATTTCTTACTCTACTGCAAAGTTTTCAGGAGTTGGAGAACAGCATAACAGTAAAGAAGCAAAAAAAAAGGCACTTTTATATGACCGCTCATTTAGTTCAGTTCATGGAGGAGTGGAGTTCATGTTCCGCCTCCCAACATTTACAATTTTAAAATTTGCTCCTTTATTCTGCTTGCAGAATCTGAGACCAACTGAATCAAAATATTATCACCTAATGTTCAGTTGTGCAATCAACTGTCCATTTGAAATGATGGATGTATGATTGAGTAACTGCATAGTTGTTAATGTTGATTGACAGCTATTTGTATGTAAATTGAAACATGCTGAAATGGATAGCAAGTAGGTAGGAAACTCTTCTCAGCAGTGCGCAAAACAGTTTTTATGTTCATTTTGCACGGTTAGTTTTCAAAGTGCAATCTCTTGCAGCCAGCATTGCCAGAAAACTAAACTGGCACATACACTTTGTTGAAAAAAACTGGCCTTCCTAACTGCTACTACTCTTCCTGCAGCCAGTAAATGGCTGTTACATCAGCAGCATGCAATTACTGACAGGACCCCAGCTAGTCACAATATATATTAATGATTTAGATGAGGAAACTAAATGTAATATCTCCAAATTTGCAGATGACACAAAACTGGGTGTGAGGGTGAGTTGTGAGGAGGATGCAAAGAGGCTTCAGGGTGATTTGGACAAGTTGAGTGAGTGGGCTAATGCATGGCAGGTGCAGTATAATGTGGATAAATGTGAGGTTATCCACTTTGGTAGCAAAAACAGGAAGGCAGGTTATTATCTGAATGGCTATAAACTGAGAGAAGGGAATATGCAGCGAGACCTGGGTGTTCTTGGACACCAGTCGCTGAAGGTAAGCACATGCAGGTGCAACAGGCGGTAAAAAAGACAAATGGTATGTTGGCCTTCATAGCAACAGGAATCGAATACCGGAGCAGGGAAGTCTTGCCGCAATTATACAGGGCCATGGTGAGGCCACACATGTAATATTGTGTGCAGTTTTGGTCTCCTTATCTGAGGAAGGATGTTCTTGATATAGAGGGAGTGCAGCGAAGGTTTACCAGACTGATTCCTGGGATGGCGGGTCTGACCTATGAGGAGAGATTGAGTCGGTTAGGAGTATATTCACTGGAGTTCAGAAGAGGGAGGGGGGATCTCATAGAAACCTATAAAATTCTAACAGGACTTGACAGGGTAGATGCAGGAAGGATGTTCCCGATGGTGGGGGAGTCCAGAACCAGGGGTCATAGTCTAAGGATACGGGGTAAACCTTTCAGGACGGAGATGAATAGAAATTTCTTCACCCAGAGAGTGGTGAGTCTGTGAAACTCGCTACCACAGAAAGCAGTTGAGGCCAAAACATTGTATGTTTTCAAGAAGGAGTTAGATATAGCTCTTGGATCTAAAGGGATCAAAGGGTATGGGGGGAAAGTGGGAACAGGTTACTGAGTTGGATGATCAGCCATGATCATAAAGAATGGCGGAGCAGGCTCGAAGTGCCAAATGGCCTACTCCTGCCCCTATTTTCTATGTTTTTTCTATGCTTTACTTTAGCTACTCTCCTTTTTATATACCTGTAGAAGCTCTTACTGTTTGTTTTTATATTTCTTGCCAATTTACTCAACCAATTTTCTCCCTCTTTATTAGTACTTTAGTCATCTGCTGTTGGTTTCTAAAAAATTCCCAATCCTCTGGTCTACCGCGAGCTTTCGCTGCTTTGTACGCCTTTGTTTTTGATTTAAGACTCTCTTTAACTTCCTTTGTTATCCACGGGTGGTTCATCGTTCTCATCGAGTCCTTCCTTCTGACCGGAATAAATGTTTGCTGAGGGTTATGGAATATCTGCTTAAAGGTCTGCCACTGCTCATCTACTGACTTTCCCTGTAGTCCATTTTCCCAGGCCGCTTTAGACAACTCTTTCTTCATACCTCTGTAATCGCCCTTTTTTAAAGTCGAAGACGCTGGTTTGAGACCAGAGTTGCTCACCCTCAAACTGAATTTGAAATTCTACTATGTTATGATCACTTTCCCCTAGAGGATCCTTAACTACGAGATCTCTTACTAATCCTACCTCATTACACATTTCAAATCTAAAATAGCCTGTTCCCGGGTAGGTTCTGCAACATATTGGTCTAAGACACAATCCCTGATGCACTCTACAAATTCATCTTCCATGCTCCCCTTGCCAATTTGATTTGTCCAGTCTGTATGCAGATTAAAATCACCCATGATAATTGCAATGCCCTTCTTACATGCCTCCATTATTTCCTGATTAATATTTTTTCCTACAGAGAGGCAACTCCTTGGGGCCTAACTCCTACCCGTGATTTCTTTCCCTTGCTATTCCTTATTTCCACCCCGATCTATTACACCTATATCATTACTTACAACTGCACTGATCCCTTCCTTTAATAACAAAGCTACCCCACCTCCTTTTCCTTTCTGCCTATTCTTCTGGAACATCGTATATCCTTGAACATTGAGTTTCCAGTCCTGGTCATTCTGTAACCACATCTCTGTGATAGCTATCAAATCATATTCATTTGTTTCTATCTGTGCCGTCAGCTCATCTATTTTGTTACAAATACTATGTGCATTCAGATAAAGAGCCTTAAGCTTTGACTTTTTACCTACTCTGGTTCTAATTTCTGCTGTGCTCTTATGCTTGCATTCTCTGTCCCTTCCTATCACACCCTGATTGATGCATGCCCCTTCACTACCCTGCACCTCTACTCTGTCGTTATTTATCGACTTTTTGAACTTACTTTCAATTGAACCCTCCACCCCCCCACCCCACTATTTAGTTTAAAGCCTTATCTACAACCCTAGTTATACGATTCACCAGGACACTGGTCCCAGCATGGTTGAAGTGAAGCCCATCCCAACGGAACAGCTCTCTCTTTCCCCAGTACTGGTGCCAGTGTCCCATGAATTGGAACCCATTTCTCCCACACCAATATCTTTTGAGCCACGCATTTACCTCACTAATCTTATTTACCCTATGCCTATTTTCACGTGGCTCAGGTAATAATCTGGAGATTATTACCTTTGAGGTTCTGATTTTTAATTTAGCCCCAAGCTGCTCACTCAGCAGAACGTCTTTCCTAGTCCTACCTCCGTCGTTGTTTCCTACATGGACCACGACAACTGGATCCCTTCCTTCCCACTCCAGGTTCCTCACCAGACCAGAAGAGATCTCCTTAACCTTGGCACCAGATGGGCAACATAGCCTTCGGGACTCTCGTCTTTCTTGCAGAGAACAGTATCTATTCCACCAACTATGCTATCCCCTACTACAACTACATTTCTCCCCCCACTTGAATGGCACTCTGAACCACAGTGCTGTGGTTAGTTCGCTCATCCTCCCTGCAGTCTATGCCCTCGTCCACACTGGGAGCAAGAACCTCATACCTATTGGATAAGGGCACTGGCTAAGGCTCCTCCAAAGCTAAATTCTGGATCCCCATACCTGCCTCACTCACAGTCACACCCTCCTGTCCTGACCACGGATCAGAATGGATGGAATTAGTCTAAGGGGGTGTGACTGTCTCCTGAAACAGTGTCCAGGTAACTCTCCCCCTCCCTGATGTGTCGCAGTGTCCGCAGCTCGGACTCCAGCTCACCAACTCTAAGCCGAAGTTCCTCGAGCAGCCAACACTTGCAGCAGAGATGATCACCGTAGATCGCACCAGCGTTCACAAGCTCCCTCATACTACAGCTGCAACACATCACCTGCCCAGCCACCTCTATTCTATTTGATTATTTTACAAAACAAAAATTATTTAAGTGTACTCTTAACCTGTAATGTCGTCTGATTTAAATCACTTGGGCAAAACAAAGAGAGACACGGAAGAATATCCACCAATCACTTACCAACTCTCCTGTGACGTCACACTTTGATCATTGCTGGTCAAGAGGTCCACTGAACAGAACAGAGCGCTCTAACTGCTGCCGCTGCTTCTGGTCTCGGCTCTTTATATCGCGGCTCCTCTCGCCTGTTCCCACTCTCACTGCCGCTGCTTCTGGTCTTGGGCCTCGGCTCTTTATATCCTGGCTCCTCTTGCCTGTTGCCGCTACAACGGAGACCCACTAGACTAATCCCTGGGATGGTAGGATTGTCTTATGAGGAGAGATTGAGGAAACTGGACCTGTATTCTCTAGAGTTTCGAAGAATGACAGGTGAATATTGAAGGGTACATAGCATTTGGAAGGACAGTAAGCTAGGAAAAGGTGGAGGGATAGCTTTGTTAATTAATGACGGTATTAGCACAATAGAGAGGGGTGATCTAACTTCAGGAGACCAGGATACAGAAGAAGTTTGGGTAGAGATGAGAAATCATAAAGGCAAGAAGTCACTTTTGGGAATGGCCAACTAACATTAACCACGCTGTAGGACGGGGTATAAAAGGAAGAAATCATGGCAGCTTGTCAGAAAGATACAGCGATAATTATGGGGGATTTTAATCTAAATATAGACTGGAAAAATCAGATGGGCAGAGGTAGACTAGATCAGGAGTACATAGAATGTTTCCAGAATAATTTCTTGGAACAATACACTCTGGAGCCAGAGAGCAGGCTATAATAGACCTGGTATTGTACAATGAGATAGGATTAATGACCTCATACATAAAGGTGCCACGAGGTAGCAGCGATCATAACATGATTGAATCTTACATTCAGTTTGAGGGAGAGAAGAGTGGGTCCAAGACTAGTATTTCAAACTTAAATAAGGGCAACTGTGAGGGCATGAAAGCAGAGCTAGCAAAAGTGAACTGGCAAATCAGGTTAAGGGATAGGTCAATAACGATGCAGTTGCAGACATTTAAGATGATATTTCAGAATACACAGAATAGATACATTTCAACGAAAAAGAAAAATCCCAAGGGTGGGACCCACCATCCGTGGTTAACTATAACAGTTAAAGATAGTATCAAATTTAGACAAAAAGCCTTTAATTGCGTAAAGATGGGAGGCAGGTCAGAAGATTGGACAGAATATAAAAAACAGCAAAGAATGACTTAAAGATTGATGAGGAAGGTAAACTTAGAGTAGGAGAGAAAGCTAACTAGAAATATAGGCCTGGATTTTATGTCGGGCGGACGGGAGCTGGCCACCGATGTAAAAGTCAGTGGCGAACCCGCTTCCACCTGGCCCAGGGATCCGTCCTGCAGTTTACAGCTCTCTGGGCTTTAATTTTTCCAAGGCGGGACTTCCACCCACTTGAGGGAGGAAGTCCCGCCTTATTGAGCTGCCAGCCAATCATCGGGCTGGCAGCTCTTAGTCCCTGCAGTGCCACTGGACATGTGCCGAGGACATGTAGCCAGGAGTCCAGGTAAGTTAAGGGTGCCTTGCCGACTAATCAGTTGCGCTCCAGTAACACAAGGATGATTGTTTGCAGGGGGGGGGGGGGGGGTGTCTCGGGACCTGGGGTGGTTGGAGAAGTAGGCGTGGCCCTCAATTGGGCACCCTGTGCCCATTTGTCGGCCTCCCCCCCCCCAAGATTTTACTGGCGGCCTTTCACATCTCCCGGATGCCCACTTGCCATGGGTGAAATCCCCGTGGAGGTGGGTGAAGGCCGTTAAGTGGCTACTTAAGTAAAGTGAGGTGGAGGCGGGAGTGTGTCAGGTAGGCCTCCCGGAGCCTCCCACTCCATTTTACGCCACTCCGACTCGCTGGGGTGGCGTAAACTTCTGGCCATAAAGACAGATAGTAAGATTTTCTATAGATATTTAAAAAAGGAAAGTTATCAAAGTGAGCATTGGTCCTTTAGAAAGTGAGTCTGGGGAATTAAAAAGGAGATGGCAGATGAATTGAACAGATATTTTGCATCGGTATTCACTATTGAGGATACAAGTAACACCCCAGTATTAGCTGGGAGTGAGGAAATGGAAGAGAGGAAGGAACTCAAGAAAATTACAATCACCAGGGAAGTGGTATTGAACAAATTGTTGGAGCTGTAGGTTGACAAGTCCCCGGGTCCGGAAAGACTTCACCCTAGGGTGTTAAAAGAAGTGGCTAGCGAGATAGTTGATGCGTTAGTTTTAAGTTTCCAAAATTCCCTAGATTCGGGGTAGGTTCCATTAGATTGTAAAATAGTGAATGTAACTCCTTTATTCAAAAAGGGAGGGATGCAGAAAGCAGGAAACTACAGGCCAGTTAGCTTAACATCTGTCTTAGGGAAAATGTTAGAAGCTATTATTAAAGACGTTATAGCATGGCATTTAGAAAAATTCAAGGTAATCAGGCAGAGTCAACATGGTTTTGTGAAATGGAAATCACGTTTAACCAATTTATTGGAATTCTTGGAGGGAGTTACATGTGCTATGGATAAAGGGGAACTGGTGGATGTATTATACTTAGATTTCCAGAAGGCATTTAACAAGGTGCCACGTCAAAGATTATTGCAGAAAATAAAATCTCATGGTGTAGGGGGTAACATATTGGCATAGATAGAAGATTGGCTAGCTAACAGGAAACAGAGAGCAGGCATAAATGGGCCATTTTCTGGTTGGCAAGATGTAACGAATGGTGTGCCGCAGGGATCTGTGCTGGGGCCTCAATTTTTTACAATTTATATAAAATGATTCAGATGAAGGGACCAAAGGTATGGTTGCTAAATTTGATGACACAAAGATAGGTAGGAAAGTAACTTGTGAAGAGGACATAAGGGGGCTATAAAGGGATATAGATAGGTTAAGTGAGTGGGCAAAGACCTGGCAAATAGAGTATAATGTGGGAAAGTGGGAAATTGTCCATTTTGGCAGGAATAAAAAAGCATATTATCATCTAAATGGTGAGAGATTGCAGAGCTCTGAGATGCAGAGGGATCTGGGTGTCCTAGTGCATGAATTGCAAAAGGTTAGTATGCAGGTACAGCATGTAATTCGGAACGCTAATAGAATGTTATCATTTATCACGAGGGGAACTGAATACAAAAGTGTGGAGGTTATGCTTCAGCTGTACAGGGCATTGATTTGATTTGATTTTTTTGATTTAGATTTAGAGATACAGCACTGAAACAGGCCCTTCAGCCCACCGAGTCTGTGCCGACCATTAACCACCCATTTATACTAATCCTACACTAATCCCATATTCCGACCACATCCCCACCTGTCCCCTATATTCCCCTACCTATACTAGGGGCAATTTATAATGGCCAATTTACCTATCAACCTGCAAGTCTTTGGCATGTGGGAGGAAACCGGAGCACCCGGAGGAAACCCACGCCGACACAGGGAGAACTTGCAAACTCCACACAGGCAGTACCCAGAATTGAACCCGGGTCGCTGGAGCTGTGAGGCTGTGGTGCTAACCACTGCGCCACTGTGCCGCCCAAATGTGGTGAGACCACATCTGGAGTACTGTGTACAGTACTGGTCTGCTTATTTAAGGAAGCATGTAAATGCATTGGAGGCAGTGCAGAGAAGGTTTACTAGACTAACACCTGGAATGGGCGGACTGTCTTACGAGGAAAGATTGGACAAGCTCGGCTTGTATCTGCTGGAATTTAGCAGAGTCAGAGGCGACTTGATTGAAACATAAGATCCTGAGAGGTCCTAACAGGGTGGATGTGGAAAGGATGTTTCCCCTTGTGGGAGAATCTAGAACTATGGGCCTTTGTTTAAAAATAAGGGGTCGCCCATTTAAGACAGAGATGAGGAGAATTTTTTTCTCTGAGGGTCGCGAGTCTTTGGAATTCTCTTCCTCAAAAAGGTGGTGGAAGCAGAGTCTTTGAATATTTTTAAGGTAGAGGTAGATAGATTCTTAATAAGCAAGGGGGCAGAAGGTTATCGGGGGTAGGTGGAAATGTGGAGTAATCAGTTCAACCATGAACTTATTGAATGGCAGAGCAGGGTCGAAGGGCTGAGTGGTCTACCCCTGCTCCTAACTTGAGTGTTCGTATGATCTCATTGAAAGTTACCAAATTCTTACAGGGCGTGACAGGGTGGATGTAGATAGGATGTTTCCCCTGTCTGGTAAGTCTAGAACCAGGAGACATAATCTCAGAATAAGGGGTATGCCATTTAAGACTGAGACAAGGAGGAATTTCTTCACTCAGAGGGTGGTGAATCTTTGGAATTCTCTACCCCAGAAGGCTGTGGAAGCTCTATCACTGAGCATGTTCAAGACTGAAATGAATAGATTTCTGGAGACAAATGACATCAAGGGATATAGACATAGTGTGGGAAAGTGGCATTGAGGTAGATTGACAAAGGTGATTGATGAAGGAAGGGCAGTGGATGTTGTCTATATGGATTTCAGTAAAGCCTTTGACAAGGTCCCTCATGGCAGACTGGTACAAAAGGTGAAGTCACACAGGATCAGAGGTGAGCTGGCAAGATGGATACAGAACTGGCTCAGTCATAGAAGACAGAGGGTAGCAGAGGAAGGGTGCTTTTCTGAATGGAGGGATGTGGCTAGTGGTGTTCCGCAGGGATCAGTGCTGGGACCTTTGCTCTTTGTAGTATATATAAATGGTTTGGAGGAAAATGTAGCTGGTCTGATTAGTAAGTTTGCGGACGACACAAAGGTTGTTGGAGTTGCAGATAATGATTAGGATTGTCAGAGGATACAGCAGGATATAGATTGGTTGGAGACTTGGGCGGAGAAATGGCAGATGGAGTTTAATCCGGACAAATGTGAGGTAATGCATTTTGGAAGGTCTAATGCAGGTGGGAAGTATACAGTAAATGGCAGAACCCTTAGGAGTATTGACAGGCAGAGAGATCTAGGCGTACAGGTCCACAGGTCACAAAGTGGCAACGCAGGTGGATAAGGTGGTCAAGAAGGCATGCTTGCCTTCATTGGTCAGGGCATAGAGTATAAAAATTGGCAAGTCATGCTGCAGTTGTACAGAACTTTAGTTAGGCCACACTTAGAATATTGTGTGCAATTCTGGTCGCTATACTACCAGAAGGACGTGGAGGCTTTGGAGAGGGTACAGAAAAGCTTTACCAGGATGTTGCCTGGTCTGGAGGGCATTAGCTATGAGGAGAGGTTGGATAAACGCAGATTGTTTTCACTGAAACGACGGCGGTGGAGGGGCGACATGATAGAGGTTTACAAAGTTATGAGCGGCATGGACAGAGTGGATAATCAGAAGCTTTTTCCCAGGATGGAAGAGTCAGTTACTAGGGGACATAGGTTTAAAGATGAGAGGGGCAAAGTTTAGAGGGGATGTGCGAGGCAAGTTCTTTACACAGAGGGTGGTGACTGCCTGGAACTTGCTGCCAGGGGAGGTGGTGGAAGCAGGTACGATAATGACGTTTAAGAGGCATCTAGACAAATACATGAATAGGATGGGAGTAGAGGGATACGGTCCCCAGAAGTGCAGAAGGTTTTAGTTTATGCAGGCATCAAGACTGGCGCAGGCTTGGAGGGCCGAATGACCTGTTCCTGTGCTGTACTGCTCTTTGTTCGTTCTTTGTTCTGGATGATCAGCCATGATCGAAGTGAATGGCAGAGCAGGCTCGACAGGCTGAATGATCTACTCCTGTTCCTATGTTCCTATTGCTCCATTTGAGGCTCAACCAGTGTTTTATAAAGGCTCGTGATAGCGTGCATTGTACTCTAGTCCTGGATTTATAAAGCCCAGGATGCCAAATGCCTTTTTCCACTGTCTCAACCTGCCCTACCACCTTCAATGATTTCAGCACATATATCCCCATCCCCTTCCTAACAGCACTGTGGGTGTACCTACAACCCAAGGACTGCAGCGGTTCAAGCAGGCAGCTCACCACCACCTTCTCAAGGGCAATTAGGGATTGGCAACAAAAGCTGGCCTAGCCAGTGACACCCACATTCCATGAATGAATAAAAAAAAAGTCTCTCAGTTCCTGCACCCTCTTTAGAATTGTACCCTTTAGTTTATATGGCGTCTGCTAATTTTTCATACCAAAATGTATCACTGCACACTTCTCTGCATTAAATTTCATCTGCCACGTCTAAGCCATTCCACCAGCCTAAAGGCCTGCTCAGGTCTGCAAATGAAACCCGGCCCGAGCCCGACACGGCCAGAGTCCTTTCATTTTTTCCCGCGTCCGAGCCGACCTCCGGAATAAAGTTGATTATATTAAAAACAGGTTGTGCTCTACCTAGGATGGAATCGCTTGCTGCAGACTAGCGCGGAGTGTTTCCCGCCTTGATGTCCTGGCTGTCACTGTGTCCGACCCGACCCCAAATGCCGGACTCTGAAGAGCGACCCAACCCGAACCCGACACGTCGTCGGGTCCCGTCGGGCTCGGGTCGGGTAGCCATGCTCTGTACCAGCCTTTGTCCTCTTGAAGTCGATCATTATCCTCTTCATAGTTCACTATACTTCCAAGTTTTGGGTCATCTGCAAATTCTGAAATTCTGCCCTGTACACTTTTGAAGTGTTATCACTGTTGTGATGTAGGAAACAGCAAGCTCCCAAAGCAGCATTGTGATAATGTTCAGAATCTGTTTTTGTGATGTTGATTGAGGGTTAAATATTGGACAGGACACCAGGAATTACTCATCTGCTCTTCTTTGAAATAGTGTCAGGAGATCTTTTACATCCACCTGATAAGGCAGACGGAGCCTCGGTTTAACATCTCATGTCCTGGAGTAGACTCAAAAGTGAGTGCGCTACCAACTGAGCCGCAGCGGACAAACTGAGATGGAAAGAAAGATTGGATTGAAAGCGAGCGCAAGAGCAGAAAGAGAGAAAGTGGAAAAAAATTACATTTTAGAAATCTCAAGAAAAATGTATTACCTGTAGGAGTAAGACTCCCCAGTTTCAATCGTTTCCTTTCTGGTCCAGGGAGGTTGAGTGACATTGCAAGAACACAAATCCTGCCATTAAAAAGGGTCTATACGTAACAGCCCCAACATTCTGTACTGAGCTTAATTCATATTTACTGCATAAATGCAACAATTTCTTGAAACTCACTGGGTGGTTGATGGCGAGCTCCTGTTTTCACGAGGCCAATGGCGGAGTGTCACAAATTGTTCAACAATTTGCTGTAATTCGCACCAAAGGGTATCTCTTCCTCGCCACAAACTGCATTCATATCAAACTTCATTCATATCAAACTTCCATTATTTTCCCAGCAAATTCTGGCCATTATCTCAAAGCAACCCCCAAATAAGCTATCATGAAGACACCTTCCATTGATGTCATGGCTCTCGTCATGACAATTTGACGAGTGCACAAAGTATTAGTTTGCAACGGCATGAAATAGCAAGACAGACAGATGAAGCTGTTACGAATGGTTGGATGGCCAACAAATAAATACAGGAAAGCAGTGTACCAAGATCCATGCTGCAATGTACAACCTCAGCTATTCCAATATGAAGCGTGATATTTTATTCTAAAAAGTGAGAGAACTGTTGCTGGAAAAAGCCAAGATATTAACAGAAGCAAGCAGAAAAATAACTGAGTCTCTAATGGCTGGCTGCATCACTAAGCTGATGATTGACTATGCTCTGTACTGCCCTAGATTCTGCAAGACTAGTTGTTATCTTGCAATGATCAGAACTGCTATGGAACAGGAATATTTTTTTGGATACTCATGTCATAAAAGTCTGGCATTTAAACTGAATTCAGTCAGAAGTGAAACAAGTCAAAAGGACAGACTGATCATGGTACCTTGTGCAAAAATGGATGGTTAGAGTAATGGTTAAAGTATTGGACTAATAGCTGTAGGATAGAATAAGGATGATGGGAGGAGGGGTGGGGGTGAGGTCTTCCAGCAGAATACATATACTGCGCTTGCACTACATACAGAATGGAAAGGGACTGGGAGCCTGTAGCTGCAGTTTGCAGCAAAAATAGTTCATTTTTATTACAATGAGGATGAGTGAAGAATACTGAATGATAGGGGAAAGAAAAGCTGACCCATGAAGAAGGGGGATGGAATGATGGGCAGAAGAGTAAATGTTGACTCAGCAAAAGGTGGCAAAACTCCAACTTCAGAGGGAGATAAGAACTGGAGAAGACCAATTTAGACAAAGAGAGAGAACCAACAGTTATAGGAGCTAATGAATAATTATAGTGCATACATTTATGTACTAACTATAAGTATGGGAGGTACCTGAAGAGCCAAGAGTTTCCCTATTTCAAGGCACCTTGCAACTTTGTGCTTAGAGGTTCCTAGCAGAGCAGCATTTTCACATGCACAATTCCTGATATTTGCTGGGGCCCTGATGGGAATCCCTTTTGAAATTAAATGAACTAGACTTGCAAATGTTTGTTAATGAAATACTAATAAAAAGTTGATAATCTAGAACATGAACTCAAAACCCACTATAAATATTTGTGAAATTTTAATTCAGTTTGAACTGGAAAGATTGGTGGCCATGATTGTCGTAAAAACCCAACTAGTTCACACTCCGTCATTTAGGGAAGGAAGTCTGTCATCTTGGCCTGGTCTGGCCTATATGCGACTCCAAACCTACACCAACATCATTGGCTTAACTGCCCTACGGAATTCCTTAGCAATGTTGTACCAGGGATGGGCCAAGAATGAATTGAAAAAAAATTGATAACAAGGAGGTAATCAGTTAAGAGCTAGAGGTGTTTTTATGAAATGAACATTGTTCTACTAATGGTTCACATAGAAGACAAAGCACAGAAACAGGCCATTCGGCCCAATAAGTCCATGCTGGCATTTCTGCTCTACTCAAGCCTCCTCCCATCCTTCTTCATCCAATTTCATTAGTATAGCCCTCTATTTCCTTCCCCATCATATGCTTATCTAACTTACCCTTAAATGCAATTATACCAATCGCTTCAACATTCTCACTATTCTCTGAGCAAAGAAGTTTCTTCTATTTGTTTTGACCGACTGCTCCAGTCAAAAAGGTCCCAATCAAAATATACGATTCTGATTTGGTGGGGGAAAACGCACTGTTAATTCAATTCCATCCCTCCACAGATCGCCCAACATATCATTTTAAACTTTCCAAATTAAAGACCCAGCCAAATTGTACCATGTGAACCCCCGAATGAGGCTAACCAAACCAGGCGTCTTTAAGTCAATAAATTAACTGTTTAATTAGAAAAACTAAATTCTTAAACACTACCAAGATATAAACAACATTTAAAATAGAAAAAATTAGAGTCCTTGCAGATTTACGCTCCTGCTGGATGTGGAACAGTCCAAGGTTGCTTAAAGTCCTCACAGCCGTCCAATGGGGTGGGGGCAAAAAAAAAAAAGGTTCTTCAAAAGTAGAACAGTCCATTGTCTAATCCCAAAATTGAAATTGTTGCTTTCCTTCTCCAGTGATGAATTTCTACAATTAACAACTTGCAAACACTTTTTAAGGAATCAATTTGGCTTTAGAATTTTTGAGGGATAAAAGATTGTCACAGTCTAACTTCCCTTCCTTCAGTTTAAAATGGTCAGAGATCTCCTTTCAGGTGCTAACACACAGCTGTGTGTCTATGTCCTCCATTAGAAGAGTCTGTTTTTCCACTATAAACCAGTTCAAAATTAAATTGTAACAAATATATTTCTCGATGCTCAGTCCGAGTGGCTGTATCCAAGGCAACCAGGATGCACCCTTTGAAGCTGGTTGGTTCCAACGGCAACCAAAATGCACCTCCTTGGTAACTCCTGAGGCCTGCTTGTTCTTAAAACAGTATTGATCCTTTGCTGTCTTAAAGACACACCATATATTTCCCGGAGGGAAAAAAAAAAGACAGGATCAGGACATATTCTCTATTTGATTACTTGAATATCTTATATTGAGCAGCCTCTAGTTTTGTTCTTTCCCACAAGCGGAAACACTCTGCATCTACTCTATCAAAACCTTTCATAACTTTAGAAATATTAGGTCACCTCTCAGTCTTTTTTCAAGAGAAAAAAAAAAGAGACCCAGCCTGTTTCATACTTTCCTGATAGGCATAACCTTGCATTTCTGTAACACCCTTGTAAATCTTTCTTGCACCTTTTCCAGTGCCTCTATAATCCTTTTTATAATATGGTGACTAGAATTATACACAGTACACCAAGTATGATCTAACCAAGATTCAATATGAGTTTAGCCCAACTTCCCTATTTTTCAATTCTATCCCTCGAGTGGTTGATATAGCAAACAATGTTCGGATAATCACCTCCCTGTTTATGAAATAGGTAAGTGCTATTAACATGGAGATGCAATTATACTGCGCATCCAGTTATGAATTTGATTTTTCTCTTCCTGAATGTAACCTTCCTAATATATCATGGACCAGGGAATTAACATTGCTAAACCCTTTTCTGCTGAATCACATCAGTGCATTTAATAAACTGCATTTCCAAATCAAGCTTTCAAGGAAACTTAGCTTCCTAACTATTCATGTTTATGAATGAATCTCAGTATCAGCTAATGTCAAATATAGCCATGTAACCAAAATTTCCAAGAAGGCATCAGTTAGTATATGCAAAGAAATGGTGTTCACATGACATAAAATGAAGTAGTTCAAATCGACTTATTTAAAATTAAAATTCTCACAAATGGTCATATAAATTGAATACACAATGACACCAGAGGAACATCTAATTTAATTCACATGTAAAAGGTTGCCTTACTCAAGGAATAAATGGGCAGAGTCCCCAAACTGATAGCCTGCCTCATTTCCAAAAGTCCTCCAACCCTCCTCTTCCTCTCCCCTCCCACCATCACAATCCTTCCAGGGGTGTGCAACACATGACATGGAAGAGTTTAAAAATGCAGAAATACTTGAGGAAAAATATAAAATTACTAACAGAATCATAGAATGGTTACAGCACAGGAGGCCGCCATTTGACCCATCGTGTTTGTGCCAGCTCTCTACAAGAGCAACTCACCTAGTCCTACTCCCCCGCTTTTTTCCTGTAGCTCTGCAAATTTTTTTCTTCAGATAATTATCCAATTCTCTTTTGAATGTCTCGATTGAATCTGCCTCCACCACACTCTCAGGCAGTGCACTCCAGATCCTAACCACTCACTGTGTAAAAATGTTTTTCCTCATGTTTCCATTTCTTCTTTTGCCAATCACCTTTAATTGGTGTCCTCTGGTTCTCAACCCTTCTGCCAATGGGAACAGTTTCTCCCTATCTACTCTGTTCAGACCCCTCATGATTTTGAGCACCTCTATCAAATCTCCTCTTAATCTTTTCTCCAAGAAGAACAGCACCAGCTTCTCCAATCTATCCACGTAACTGAAGTTCCTCATCCTTGGAGGAGGTCATTCTTGTCAAGGTTTTCTGCACCCTCTCTGCCAGATTAAACAGAGTTCTACACGGTTTCACTTTTTCTCTAAATATTTAAGATATTTCTGTTCCTAATTAAATTAGTACCCTGTTGATTATAGTCCCTTATTCTTGCTCATCTTCCATTCAGTTCCTCTTTTCCATGCAGTCACCAGCAAGTCCCCTGTGCAGGTCACTCCCCACATCACTGTATTAGTCCTCTGCTGCATTAATTGTCTGCAAACTTCGAAAGAAGCAATATGCAGGTTTACATTTCCATAACATTCACTGGAACTAATTAAGTCATTACAACTCTGGGGGACCACTTGAAATACAAAGCAAATATTTAGAAAACAAGGAGAGTGAAAACTGAGAGAAACTGTGCTATTCAACTGTAACCATAAGCACTCTTCAGTATTACTCTGCTGAAACAAGTACCTGTGTTTCCAAAAGATTAGTTCAGAGCCCAGTGAGATGTTGCCCGACTAAAAAGCAAGACAGACAGAGTGGTGCAGGGCAGTGGCTCTCCCCAAGGATGAACAGTGGAAAATAAGCAAGGCAAAATCCCAACGTGGAAATGTGGATCCCTACTTGAAAGACTGAGAAAGGTTGCACTGATAGAGGTCCAGGGCTTGTGGGAGGAATGTAGAAAACAGTACAGGGAAGAAACTTATTTACTCATTTATTTGGCACAACTTTGAGACACAACTCAGACACAAATGTTTCTTTTTCTATGCTGTAGCTCCTGAGTGAAATACATCAAAAAGGAACTCTCCAGTGAAGAAAGAAGCAGGATGGTCTTTAATAATTTAAAACAGTACAGCAATTCGGTTTCTCTTTGGCAAAACAGGTAAATAAATTCACTAATAGTAAACAAAGGCATTTGAAGGGCTTCCAGAACTAAATTGTGCTGACACATGCACTTGTCAAACCACATTCACTACTGGGGGGTGGGGAATATTCAAGTGAAAATTCTAAGTTTTCTGTGAATCACAGAGAAATAATTGTAATTCAGAGTGTACTATATAAATACATATATACAAAGGGAGTAGAGGAACATTGTTGCAAACCAGTAACGGAGTTACAATTTCTTCAACTTGCAAATGCACATTATGAATTATTTATAATTGGCAGTGTAAGTTTATAAAGTGCTTAGGACAAAGTATTACCTTTTTGCTTTAACAGCAAAGAGAGGCAAAATTGAATCAGACATTAAAGAAGGGCCTGATGGTCTGCATCCCAGAGTACTTAAGGAAATGGCCCTAGAAATAGTGGATGCATTGGTGATCCTCTTCCAAGATTCTATAGACTCTGGAACACTTCCTACAGATTGGAGGGTAGCTCATGTACCCCCACTATTTAAAAAGGGAGGTAGTGAGAAAGCATGGAATTATAGACCAGTCAGCCTGACGTCAGTAGTGGGGAAAATTCTAGAGTCCATTATCAAAGACTTTACAGCAGAGCACTTAGAGAACAGTGGTAGAATCGGCCAGAGTCAACATGGATTTACGAAAGGGAAATCGTGCTTGACAAATCTACTAGAATTCTTCAAAGGATGTAACTAGTAGAGTTCATGAGGGGGAGCCAGTGGATGTGGTTTATTTGGACTTTCAGAAGGCTTTTGACAAAGTCCCACATAAGAGATTAGCGTGTAAAATTAAAGCGCATGGGATTGGAGGTAGTGTATTGCGATGGATAGAAAACTGGTTGTCTGACAGGAAGAGTAGGGATAAATGGGTCTTTTTCCGAATGGCAGGCAGTGACTAGTGGGGTATTGCAGGATCGGTGCGAGGACCGCAGCTATTCACAATATACATTAATGATTTAGATGAGGGAACTAAATGCAATATCTCCAAATTTGCAGATGACACAAAACTGGATGGGAGGGTGAGTTGTGAGGAGGATGCAAAGAGGCTTCAGGGAGATTTGGACAAGTTGAGTGAGTGGGCAATTGCATGGCAGATGCAGTATAATGTGCATAAATGTGAGGTTATCCACTTTGGTAGCAAAGGAAGGCAGATTATCTGAACGGCTATAAACTGAGAGAGGGGAATATGCAGCGAGAACTGGGCGTTCTTGTACACCAGTCGCTGAAGGTAAGTATGCAGGTGCAACAGGCGGTAAAAAAGGCCTTCATAGCCAGAGGATGAGAGTACAGAAGCAGAAATGTCTGCTGCAATTATATAGGGCCTTGGTGAGGCCACACCTGGAATAGTGTGTGCAGTTTTGTTCTCCTTAGCTGAGGAAGGATGTTCTTGCTATAGAGGGAGTGCAGCGAAGGTTTACCAGACTGATTCCTGGGATGGCGGGACTGACGTGTGAGGAGAGATTGAGTCGGTTAGGATTATATTCGCTGGAGTTCAGAAGAGTGACGGGGGATCTCATAGAAACCTATAAAATTCTAACAAGACTTGACAGGGTAGATGCAGGAAGGATGTTCCCGATGGTGGGGGAGTCCAGAACCAGGGGTCATAGTCTAAGGATACAGGGTAAACCTTTCAGGACGGAGATGAGGAGAAATTTCTTCACCCAGAGAGTGGTGTGCCTGTGGAATTCGCTACCACAGAAAGCAGTTGAAGCCAAAACATTGTATGTTTTCAAGAAGGAGTTAGATATAGCTCTTGGGTCTAAAGGGACCAAAGGGTATGGAGAGAAAGCAGGAACAGGTTACTGAGTTGGATGATCAGCCATGATCATAATGAATGGCGGAGCAGGCTCGAAGCGCCCAATGGCCTACTCCTGCTCCTATTTTCTCTGTTTCTCTGCAAGTTCTTATTTGAAAACTAAACTCAACCATATTTTAGATGCAATTGGTACTAAAGGGTTTTATTTTTGTTTTAAAAACGTAGAATTCTGTGTTTTAAAAAACTGAAAATGGATTTTTCAGTGGACATTGACACCTGCAAATAGCTGAAAGTTTAGCAATGTTTTGAAAAGGAAGTTCAAAACAAAAGCTGAATTTTATAAGTAGTTTGAAAGGAAACTGAAATTGTATACAAGGACAGGAAAGCAAGCAATTTCAACAAAACCAACAAGGGGTTTGAACTCCTCAGACCTTTGAACCCTCTAAAAAAAAAACTGAGTTAGACAAAGAGCAGGTTTTGAAATGTGGCTCTGACCTGCCTGGAGATTAGAGGAAGACCCAGAAAAAGTGTTACCTCTCTGTAAAAGAAGCCTGCATCCTTGAGAAGAAACCCCTGTATGTCAGAGATAGCAGATTCCTATTGCCTCCTATCTCTGAAGAATCCCTGCATCAAGTGTGGTTCCTGTTGTCTCCAGTGTATTAAGAAATCCTGAAATCTGTAGAAAGCTTCTACTGCTATACTTCTGTCAGACCTAAGCAGACCTGTTGCTACACCCCTGCTGAAAGCCCTATGTGAAGCCTGCTGCAGTCAAATTGCCTTGAACGCCTACCCATCAGACTGTTCATCAACCTTACCTGGACAGACTTTGAGTGGCATCTGACTATTTGACTCTGGGACACCTCACCAAACTGAAAAACTTCCTACCAGTGCGTGACAACCCAAGTTATTTTATTATTCCTTCTATTCCCAACAGCTGCAAACTAAAAAAATCCTTTTTCCCCAGTTTTTTAAATTTGTGTGTGTGCATGAGGGCTTGCGAAATAAGGAGTTTTTTGTATATACATTTATCTCATTATTGGTTAAGACCAATTATTGGTTTATTAATAAATAGTTGATGTTGTTGATTAAAGAAATATGGTTGGTGTGCTTTATTCTGGGGGACAAAGAGTATGGAGTTGGCTGGTTTTCAGTAAGTGGGAAAATTTAATTGATATGCTGTGACCTGTGGAGAAGTGGGACTGAATTAACAATGCACTCCTCCCACCTTGGTCGTAACATTGGGAATCTCCCTTAAAGCAGGCATGAGGACAGCCTTTGGAAAAAATTGGAAGGGCTAAACCAAAGACAGAATGGAGCAAAGCACATTGTTGGAACTGTCAAGAGCTTTACCTCTAACTCATGCTGATTGGGAATGTTTGATGCTGGGGCTAGATTTTAAAAAGTGTGGGTCCAATGGCAGCACTGATGTCCCTTGCCTTGATAAGCAAATGAACTCAAAAGAAAACATGCAAAAGCATGAGCGTGGATACAGAATTCCTCTGCAGCTCACACTGAAACACTGCTGTATGTAGTAAAGATCAGTAGACTGCAGCATCAAATAAAATCTGTTGGTGTTTTAACCATCTCCCCCTTCCATCCAATTCTAGAATATTTAAGCAAAAGCTCCGGTACCTCAGAAGTACACAGATGGTACCTAGCAGTATTGAATTGGCCCAATGCAGAGAGGATCAAAGAAAAAATTATAATGAGCTTGTTTTTGTTTAATATCTTTTACTGCAATTCTACCAGTTAAATGTTATAATGTTGAAGCAGATATTTTTTCAATTGCACCAGAGAATGTGTTTTAAACAAAATACATTTAAAGGCATGACTCTCTGCAGTTTCTTAAATTTGTGGTGACAACAGAAAACACTATTGTAGAAACACACACTAGTCATGTATTGCCTTGTACTTTTATGGATTTGGTCTGGTACCCAGTTTTCAGTGAATGGACAGAATATACTATCCCCATTTACAATACTATAAATGCTTCTGATAAGGCTGAAGATGTTCATAATGCCATTAAATTCTGAAACAATCCTGTTAATTTATTTGATAGCAGCCCTCCCAAAACAATATAACTTTTGCACCAGCTTTAGGTATTGTACACCACAGATGCAGAAACCTATCAGATTATCTGCAGAGTAAATGTGTATAATGAACAACTGATCACTACAGAGAAAAATATTTTTTAAAAATACCATCAACAGTCTCACCATCAATTACAAAGAAAATGGAACATTTTCTCCATTGGGCCTGAAGGAACATTATTCTAAGGTTAGGGGAATTAAATAAAAGTCTCCAGTATTTCAGCCAATTTGTATTCCATGTTTGATGTACTAGATCCAAATGTATTAAGTTTTCTTATAGATTACCTATTACAAAAACAAATGCAGAGCATTACATTAAAGTTAGTACGGTGATTGCAGATGCTTTTTTTTCTATTCATTTGTGGGATATGGGTGTCGCTGGCTAGGCCAGCATTTATTGCCTATCCCTAACTGCCCTTGAGGTGGTGGTGAGCTCCCTTCTTGAACTGCTGCAGTCCTTGGGGTGTAGTTACACCCACAGTGCTGTTAGGAAGGGAGTTCCAGGATTTTGACCCAGCGACAGTGAAGGAACAGCGATATAGTTCCAAGTCAGGATGGTGTGTGGCTTGAAGGGAAATTTGCAGGTGGTGGTGTTCCCATGCATCTGCTGCCCTTGTCCTACTAGGTGGCAGAGGTTGAGGGTTTGGATGGTGATGTAGAAAGAACCTTGGTGAGTTGCTGCAGTGCATCGTGTTAATTGTACACACTGCTGCCACTGTACATCCGTGGTGGAGGGAGTGAATGTTGAAGGTGGTGGATGGGTGCCAATCAATCTCCACTTGCTTGGATGGTGTTGAGTTTTGAGTGTTGTTGGAGCTGCACTCATCCAGGCAAGTGGAGAGTATTCCATCACACTCCTGACTCATGCCTTGTAGATGGTGGACAGAGGTGAGTTATATGCGGCAGAATTCCCAGCCTCTGAACTGCTCTTGTAGCCACAGCATTTTTGTGGCTGGTCCAGTTCAGCTTCTGGTCAACGGTAACCCCCAGGATGTTGATAGTGGGGGATTTAGCAATGGTAATGCCATTGAACATTAAGGGGAGATGGTTAGATTTGAGTTGGTCATTGCCTGGCACTTGTGTGGCGTGAATGTTACTTGCCACTTATCAGCCCAAGGGCCCCTACAAGCTGCTGATTACCATAGCAACAGGAGCATGATACCTTTGCAGAGCTGTATTTAATGAAAGTAAAGAATTTCAAAAGAATAAAACAAGGATATAAAAAGTCAGGTTAAGAAAAGAATCTGACCCCTGGACATTATATATGCATCACACAACATACCATAGTCATTTAGACTTGTCCGTATTGCTGCTTCTAATTGTTCGTCTTCAGTCATTCTAGCTGTATAGTTTGTCCTGTAGTTTGAGGCATCATAACTA
Source organism: Heterodontus francisci (assembly GCF_036365525.1). Classification (NCBI taxonomy): domain Eukaryota; kingdom Metazoa; phylum Chordata; class Chondrichthyes; order Heterodontiformes; family Heterodontidae; genus Heterodontus; species Heterodontus francisci. The sequence continues at coordinate 92,433,586 of NC_090381.1, read as the reverse complement.
GAATCATTGTAACCAGAATATCCTAGGGTTTGCAAAAACAGACAACGTCTAATTAGGTCAATATATGGTTATGGGGAAAAAGAAATCAGACTATGTTCATTTTTTTTAAGCTTAAGGCATAATGAGTAAATAGTATTGACAATACTGGAATTTTTTTGGGTGCAGAAGATATATGAGAGTATAGTCATTATATAAAACTAAACAGATAAGCAGGTAACTAAATGATAAATGTTGACCAAAACAGCAGGAGAAAATCCCCTGCTCTTCAACGAATGCCATGGAATCTTTTACATCCACCTGAGGGCAGATTGGGCCTTGGTTAAGGTCTCATCCAAAAGCCAGCACCTCTGATAATGCCGCCCTTGCTCAGTGCTGCACTTAAGTGACAATCTAGAGTTTGTGCTCGAATCCACAAACCTTCTGACTCGGGCCAGAGCTGACACTGGTTGTAAAGATGTGCAAATTTGTTGTAAAGATATTCATGAAGGACAGACCAATCTAGTAGAAACTCCCTTGGCAGAGTCAGAAGGTTTCCTACCAGTAAAATTTCAGTTATATAAAAAACACTCCACTAATCACTTTGCATTCATAATAGTCCTGCCTCGGTCTTTGGGACTATAATGGATCTCATTGTTTGAGTGGGTTGTGACAAAAGTAGGAACATAGGAACAGGAGTAGGCCATTTTGTCCCTAGAGCATGTTGTGCCATTCAATGAGATCATGGTTGCTCTGTGACCTAACTCCATATATTCACCGTTACCCCATAACCCTTAATACCTTTGGATAACAGAAATAGGATTTTTATCCTTGGCTTTGCATGACTTCCCAGTACTTAGTGTAAATCTTTATTAGAAATGTCAATCAGGAAGTGTGACCCAAATGCATTCTTGTCACATCAATGTCTGGCTGCCCAAAACAGTCTATTCTTTAGTCCTGCAGAGTCCCACAGAAATATTTTATGTGAATTCATCTTGAGGACAGCAGTCAGTGAAGCACTTTGGAACATTTACATTAAAAGGTGCTAAACACAAGTTGCTGTTTTTTTTTTAAAAAACACATGCCATGTTTAGAGATGTAGTCTGACTTTCACAAAAAGAATCTGAGCAATCTTCAAAGGACATTACTTACATCAGAAGGATTCAATATATAAATGACAGGCTTTGTGGCATTCTTCAAATTATCTACTCATCGTGTCACAGCCTGTGACAGGTGGATACAGCACTGGAAGCAGTGACCCTATGTATGTATGCACCACCACAAGACTTGAAGATGTTGCTGATAGAAGCTGGAAGAAATATAGACTCTGTCAACAGGCAACCCAGTTTGAATGCAATGCAAGTTGGATGGTTGTGCGATATAGTCTTTTAGCTGCTTGTGCATTGTTACAAATATGGGTCAGCCATGGATATCTATTTGGCCAGCAAGACACTCATATCACTTTAAGGGAGCATCAGTCAGTCCTTTAAACTACCCATTATCTTTTGCACAATATGATTATCCAGGAATGTAACAATAGCACCCTCTTTTGATCAGTTCTTCAGGTCTTTTACACTTGCATTTATGCATTTGTCAATGGTGGACCACTAGGTAAGGAGAAGCTTGATCCATTAAGATGCTTTACTTCACAGTAAGGTGAACACACAGAAAAACAGATTTACTTAATCCAAATTGGCAAAACTTATCTTCATATAACGATATAAACAGAACGAGCATAGTTCAATGAGCAAGCTTACTTGACTCAAGCAGAATGACTCTTTTGCATTCTCACAGCCAAGTGCAGAGCTTCCCCTCCCTGTAGGTTGTTTATTATTAAAATCCTTCTCACTACAGTCTGGTGCCTGACTTCCTAAGTGACTTTGTCCATTTCTTTTTTGTTTGCACAACAAATTGGGGGTTAGTTTCAGATTCCTCCCCTGACTGGGACTGGCCAGCAGAGCTGTGACTGAAGTCGATGACCTTTGTTGACCTAAAGTGTTAACTCTGTTTCTCTCTCTGCACATGAAGACCTGCTCAGTATTTTCAGCATTCTCTGGCCATAACTTTATGTTGGACAGCAGGCCTCACACACCAGTCGAAAAGTCAGTGGTGAGCCCACCTCCTCTGGGCCGGGGAAGTCAGGCCGGGATTTTTCGCTCCGCAGGCTCTCAATTGGTCTTGGGTTGGACTTCCACCTCCTTGAGGCTGGATGTCCCGCCTAATGGAGTTGCCAGCCAATCAGCGGGCCAGCAGCTCTTCATCCCAGCTGCACCACTAGGAGCCACTGCTGGAACTACACCCAGCCATCGGAGGCAACAGGAAGGACGGCCCCGGAATTCAAGTAAGATTTTAGGGCCTCGCCGGGGTCAGCCCCCGCAACATCCCACTCAATTTCACGCCCGTCTGCACGTTGGGGGGTCGTTAAATTCCAGCCTCGGTTTTTATTTTGCTTTTGTATGTGCTGCGAATCAAACCAGTTCCTGTGTTCTTTCCTTTGAAACTACCTTCAAGTGAAGTTCAACAGGAAGGGACAATCTATTCTACCACCCACACCCCCACTCCCAGGGCTGGATCTTGTTTTCCCGTCGCCGGGAGCGTTGGTGAGTGAAGAAAATGGCAGCCGCCATGCATGGGCCATGCGCTATCATTTTGCATCCGGTAGCGACTTAGCATATGCACGGCATCGCCCCCCCACAATCATGTGGTGGGGGCACCCTCGGCGATGCCATTCACGGGGTCACTTGATGAAGGAGCAGGTTCTAGTGCCATTTTTAAAAGGCTGCCAGTCCTGCAAACAGCACAACATAAACGCAGAGTTGACCCCTTCTCCACCTCGGTAGTGCCAGCTTTCCCTCAATGGGAAACTGAAGACGCGCGAGTGCCACACGTCACGCTGACGATTGGGAACTGAAGGCAAGATCGCTGTGGGTTACATTTTAATTAATGTAAAGCTGTAATTTAAATATGCAAATTCAGGTCCTGACGCAGAGTGATGGAGGGGACACAGAGCCTCCCCGCTGCCAGGAAGGTCGGGCTCGGCAATTCCAGCATCGGGTTCTGTGGCTGGTCACTGCCTCTCCGATTCTCCGCACTCCCTCTTCCTCTTCCCTCTCACCCCTCCCCACCCCCCCACACCACAGAACCTGACGTGAGGCTAGGAGCAAAATCCAGGCCCCGGTGTGTATTTTTGAGACACTCTTGGCTGAGATAAAACTGTCCTATTATTACTAACAATTCTGCGGCAATGGTGTCAATATCTGGCTTTAATACACATTTGGCAAATGCCAGCAGCCTCTAGCCTTCCTGTTTATATTAGCGCCAGTGTTTATAAAAATACACTTAAAAGTAAATTCTCAAATTCTTAGTGAAGAAATGGTCAAAAAATCCTGAGATGGAACAATCATTTTATCATTAGTTCTAGTCTGCATGATGACAGAGGTGTAGTATTTTCTGCTATATAGGGTAATGTAACAGAAAAATGTGCTAGGCAGCCTCTGTATTCTCTAGCATGCAGTCTATTACAACTGAGATTAGTTGTTCAACAGGGCTACAATAATTCATACAAAAATAAGGGCTGGTACAAGTTGAATCTTTGGAATTCTCTACCCCAGAGGGTTGCGGATGCTCCCTCATTGGATATTTTCAAGGCTGAGAAAGAGATTTTTGTTCCATCAGTGAAATCATGGGATGCAGGGAAAGGGAGATGGGGAAATGGAGTTGAGGCAGATGATCAGCCATGATTCTATTGAATGGCAGCAGAAGAGGCTTGAGGGTCTGTATGGTCTACTCCTGATCCTATTTCATATGTTCTAAGTTCATTAAAAAGACTTGATCTGCTCAGGGAAACCATCATCAAGCTAGTTACACAAGGAAAAATTGCTGGGAAAAAGCTTGAAATATAGATCAATGTAGCAGAATCACCAAATTAATTCTGAATGATGAGAATGGAGATCAAAAGAACTGATGTCTTTATTTAGAGGGGGACGGCAGTGTGGCAAGACTTTTGGTAGGAACTTGGGTTGCAGTCCAACAGTATTACTAATATGCTAGAAAGCAATGATTGATCAGCTTCTGGATTTTACTTACCCACAGCTGATATCAGAGAAATAAGCAGAAGAGTATCCCAACCTAATAATTTGAGATTGTATGAATCAACGGTCTCGAAAGCAGGTTACAGACGTTCGTGAAGAATTGGAATCAATTTTCAAAGGGGGACAGCATTAAATGTCGCCACAACCTTAGTATAACTAAATGAAAGGAAGGTTGCTAAAGGATCCAGAAGGGACATGATAGATCATAGCTGCTGCTCTATGGACTTGTATAGATCGAGATTCGAGTCACATGGAAATAAGGCAATGCTTTAATATGAAGCCAAAAGCTCCTTAGCAGAGCACAGCACCACTGGACAAATTTCTACTTAATGGGGCTAATTCAGTTAAGTGTAGAGGCTTAAACTTTAGCTTCATCCAAGGTAAGTATATAACATGATGAGGGAAGTGTAATTTTTTTGCCTTGGATGGATAAGCCTCCAGAGGTTGCAGAGAAGATTTACCAGAATGGTTCCAGGGATGGGGGAATTTTAGTTACAAGGTTAGGTTGTAAAATCTGGGGTTGTTCTCCCTAGAGCGAAAGAGATTGAGGGGAGATTTGATAGAGGTGTACAAGATTATAACAGGCTTAGATAAGTTAGACAAGGAAAAACTGTTCCCATTAACTGATGATACAAGGACTAGGGGACACAGGTTGAAGATTTTGGTCAAGAGATGCTGGGGAAATGTGAGGAAGAACTTTTTTTTAATGCAGTGAGTGGTAATGATCAGGAACTCGCTGCCCATGAGTGTGGTGGAAGCAAAGACAATAATTTCAAAAGGAAATAAACTTGCTGGGCTACGGGGATCGAGCGGGGAATGGAATTGACTAGATGGCTCCGTGGAGATCCAACATGGACACAGTGGGCCGAATAACCTCCCTCCCCCGATTTATCTTGTGACCTTGAGCCCACCTATGTACTGAGATAACTCACAAAAGGTCCTTGAAAGTAGTGATGGCTCACCAACTTATTTAGACAGCACTTGGAAGTTCATGCTTTCAGAAATCAGTCAATGCCAAGGCATCCACACCAGCTGATTTTGGAAGATCTCCTACTTCTTTCTGAAGGTCTGTCTGTAACAGTGGTTCTCAAACTGGGGTGCGCAGAGACTTTCCAGGGGGTACATGAAATATTCTCTCGAGCGGATGACAGAGTGTAAAATGCAAGGGAGAAAGAGAAGGAAGACGATAAAGGCAAGCCGTCCACTTTGTATAAACTAAAGGTAGTTAGTATTTGTCCCGTACATAGCTGACAAGAAGCTGAAGCTCCTGGCTGCCATGGTTTTCAGCGGTGAGTCTTGCATTTAGAACATAGAACATTACAGCGCAGTACAGGCCCTTCGGCCCTCGATGTTGCGCCGACCTGTGAAACCATCTGACCTAAACTATTCCACTTTCATCCATATGTCTATCCAATGACCACTTAAATGCCCTTAAAGTTGGCGAGTCTACTACTGTTGCAGGCAGGGCGTTCCACGCCCCTACTACTCTCGGAGTAAAGAAACTACCTCTGACATCTGTCCTATATCTATCACCCCTCAACTTAAAGCTATGTCCCCTCGTGTTTGCCATCACCATCCGAGGAAAAAGACTCTCACTATCCACCCTATCTAACCCTCTGATTATCTTATATGTCTCTATTAAGTCACCTCTCCTCCTCCTTCTCTCCAACGAAAACAACCTCGTCCCTCAGCCTTTCCTCGTAAAACCTTCCCTCCATACCAGGCAACATCCTAGTAAATCTCCTCTGCACCCTTTCCAAAGCTTCCACATCCTTCCTATAATGCGGTGACCAGAACTGCACGCAATACTCCAGGTGCAGCCGCACCAGAGTTTTGTACAGCTGCAGCATGACCTCGTGGCTCCGAAACTCGATCCCCCTACTAATAAAAGCTAACACACCATATGCCTTCTTAACAGCCCTATTAACCTGGGTAGCAACTTTCAGGGATTTATGGACCTGGACACCAAGATCTCTTTGCTCATCTACACTACCAAGAATCTTCCCATTAGCCCAGTACTCTGCATTCCTGTTACTCCTTCCAAAGTGAATCACCTCACACTTTTCCGCATTAAACTCCATTTGCCATCTCTCAGCCCAGCTCTGCAGCCTATCTATGTCCCTCTGTACCCTACAACATCCTTCAGCACTATCCACAACTCCACCGACCTTCGAGTCATTCGCAAATTTACTAACCCACCCTTCTACACCCTCATCCAGGTCATTTATAAAAATGACAAACAGCAGTGGCCTCAAAACAGATCCTTGCGGTACACCACTAGTAACTAAACTCCAGGATGAACATTTGCCATCAACCACCACCCTCTGTCTTCTTTCAGCTAGCCAATTTCTGATCCAAAGCACTAAATCACCTTCAATCCCATACTTCCGTATTTTCTGCAATAGCCTACCGTGGGGAACCTTATCAAACGCCTTACTGAAATCCATATACACCACATCCACGGCTTTACCCTCATCCACCTGTTTGGTCACCTTCTCGAAAAACTCAATAAGGTTTGTGAGGCACGACCTACCCTTCACAAAACCGTGCTGACTATCGCTAATGAACTTATTCTTTTCAAGATGATTATAAATCCTGTCTCTTATAACCTTTTCCAACATTTTACCCACAACCGAAGTAAGGCTCACAGGTCTATAATTACCAGGGCTGTCTCTACTCCCCTTCTTGAACAAGGGGACAACATTTGCTATCCTCCAGTCTTCCGGCACTATTCCTGTCGACAATGACGACATAAAGATAAAGGACAAAGGCTCTGCAATCTCCTCCCTGGCTTCCCAGAGAATCCTAGGATAAATCCCATCTGGCCCAGGGGACTTATCTATTTTCACACTTTCCAAAATTGCTAACACCTCCTCCTTGTGAACCTCAATCCCATCTAGCCTAGTAGTCTGTATCTCAGTATTCTCCTCGACAACATTTTCTTTCTCTACTGTAAATACTGACGAAAAATATTCATTTAACGCTTCCCCCTATCTCCTCTGATTCCACACACAACTTTCCACCAGTATCCTTGATTGGCCCTAATCTAACTCTAGTCATTCTTTTATTCCTGATATACCTATAGAAAGCCTTAGGGTTTTCCCTGATCCTATCCGCCAATGACTTCTCGTGTCCTCTCCTTGCTCTTCTTAGCTCTCCCTTTAGATCCTTCCTGGCTAGCTTGTAACTCTCAAGCGCCCGAACTGAGCCTTCACGTCTCATCCTAACATAAGCCGCCTTCTTCCTCTTGACAAGCGCTTCAACTTCTTCAGTAAACCACGGCTCCCTCGCTCGACAACTTCCTCCCTGCCTGACAGGTACATTCTTATCAAGGACACGCAGTAGCTGCTCCTTGAATAAGCTCCACATTTCGATTGTGCCCATCCCCTGCAGTTTCCTTCCCCATCCTACGCATTCTAAATCTTGCCTAATCGCATCATAATTTCCTTTCCCCCAACTATAATTCTTGCCCTGCGGTATATACCTGTCCCTGCCCATCGCCAAGGTAAACCTAACCGAATTGTGATCACTATCACCAAAGTGCTCACCTAGATCTAAATCTAACACCTGGCCGGGTTCATTACCCAGTACCAAATCCAATGTGGCATCGCCCCTGGTTGGCCTGTCTACATACTGTGTCAGAAAACCCTCCTGCACACACTGGACAAAAACTGACCCATCTAAAGTACTCAAACTATAGTATTTCCAGTCAATATTTGGAAAGTTAAAGTCTCCCATAACCACTACCCTGTTACTCTCGCTCCTGTCGAGAATCATCTTCGCTATCCTTTCCTCTACATCTCTGGAACTATTTGGAGGTCCTTGATTAACAATGCCACACCCCCCCCCCCCTACTCTTTTACCATCTTCTCTGTTCTTACTGAAACATCTAAATCCCGGAACCTGCAACATCCATTCCTGTCCCTGCTCTACCCATGTCTCCGAAATGGCCACAGCATCGAGATCCCAGGTACCAACCCATGCTGCAAGCTCACCCACCTTATTCCGGATGCTCCTGGCGTTGAAGTAGACACACTTTAAACCAAGTTCTTGCTTGCCAGTGCCCTCTTGCGTCCTTGTAACCTTATCCCTGACCTCACTACTCTCAACATCCTGTACACTGGAACTACAATTTAGGTTCCCATCCCCCTGCTGAATTAGTTTAAATCCCCCCAAAGAGCACTAGCAAATCTCCCCCCCCAGGATATTGGTACCCCTCTGGTTCAGGTGAAGACCATCCTGTTTGTAGAGGTCCCACCTACCCCAGAAAGAGCCCCAGTTATCCAGGAAACCAAAACCCTCCCTCCTGCACCATCCCTGCAGCCACGTGTTCAACTCCTCTCTCTCCCTATTCCTCGCTTCGCTATCACGTGGCACGGGCAACAACCCAGAGATAGTATTCAGCACACTAGATGTGGTCTCACCAAACCCTATAGAATAGCAAGACTTCCTGACTCTCATACTTCAACCCCCATTGTAATAAAGGATAACATACCATTTGCTTCCTAATTGCTTGGTGCACCTGCATGTTAACTTTGTGATTCTTGTACAGGAGACCCAAATCCCTCTGCATACCAAAATTTACCAGTCTCACATCTTTTAAAAAAATTCTGCTTTTCTATTCTTCATGCCAAAGTGGTTAATGTTCCATTTCCCATATTATACTCCATCTACCACTTTTTTGCCCAGTCACAACCCATGTCCCTTTGCAACCTCTTTGGACCTCCTCACAGCTTACCTTCCTACCTAGTTTTGTATCAGCAAATTATTATACATTACACTCAGTACCGTCAGCTAAGTTAATATAAATTTCTAAATAGCTGATCCTTGCAGCACCCTACTAGTTACACCTGGTCATACTGAAAATGATCTGATCATTCCTACTCTCCGTTTACTGCCCATTAACCAATATCCAATCCAAGCTAATTTATTACCTCTAATTCCATGAACTCAAGCCCTGTGCAAGAATCTCTCGTGTGACACCTAAAGATGCCTTTTGAAAATCCAATTATATTACATCCATTGGTCCTCCCTTAACTACCCTGGTAATTGCGCATAGAAACATAGAAAATAGGAGCAGGAGTAGGCCATTTGGCCCTTCGAGCCTGCTCTGCCATTCATTATGATCATGGCTGATCATCCAACTCAGTAGCCTGTTCCGCTTTTGCCACATACCCTTTGATCCCTTTAGATCCAAGAGCTATATCTAGCTCCTTTTTGAAAACATACAATGTTTTGGCTTCAACTGCTTTCTGTGGTAGCAAATTCCACAGGCTCACCACTCTCTGGGTGAAGAAATTTCTCCTCATCTCCGTCCTGAAAGGTTTACCCCGTATCCTTAGACTATGACACCTGGTTCTGGACTCCCCCACCATCGGGAACATCCTTCCTGCATCTACCCTGTCAGGTCCTGTTAGAATTTTATAGGTTTCTATGAGATCCCCCTCAGTCTTCTGAACTCCAGTGAATATAATCCTAACCGACTCAATCTCTTCTCATACGTCAGTCCCGCCATCCCAGGAATCAGTTTGGTAAACCTTCGCTGCACTCCCTCTATATCAAGAACATCCTCAGATAAGGAGACCAAAATGCACATAATATTCCAGGTGTGGCCTCACCAAGGCCCTGTATAATTGCAGCAAGACATCTCTGCTTCTGTACTCGAATCCTCTCGCTATGAAGGCCAACATACCATATGCCTTTATTACCGCCTGTTACACCTGCATGCTTACCTTCAGCGACTGGTGTCCAAGAACACCCAGGTCTTGCTGCATATTCCCCTCTCTCAGTTTATAGCCGTTCAGATAATAATCTGCCTTCCCGTTTTTGCTACCAAAGTGGATAAACTCACATTTATCCACATTATACTGCATCTGCCATGCATCAGCCCACTCACTCAACTTGTCCAAATCACCCTGAAGCCTCCCTGCATCCTCCTCACAACTCATCCTCCCACCCAGTTTTGTGTCATCTGCAAATTTGGAGATATTACATTTCGTTCCCTTATCTAAATCATTAATGTATATTGTGAATAGCTCCTAGCACCGATCCCTGCGGTACCCCACTAGTCACTGCCTGTCATTCGGAAAAAGACCCATTTATCCCTACTCTGTTTCCTGTCTGCCAACCAATTTTCTATCCATCGCAATACACTACCCCCAATCCCATGCGCTTTAATTTTACATGCTAATCTCTTATGTGGGACTTTGTCGAAAGCCTTCTGAAAGTCCAAGTAAACCACATCCACCGGCTCCCCCTCATCAACTCTACTAGTTACGTCTTTGAAGAATTCTAGTAGATTTGCCAAGCACTATTTCCCTTTCGTAAATCCATGCTGACTCTGCCCGATTCTACCACTGTTCTCGAAGTGCTCTGGTATAAAATATTTGATAATGTACTCTAGGATTTTCCCCACTACTGATGTCAAGCTGACTGGTCTATAATTCCCTGCTTTCTCTCTACCGTCCTTTATAAATAGTGGGGTTACATTAGCTACCCTCCAATCTGTAGGAACTGTTCCAGAGTTTATAGAATCTTGGATGACCACCAATGCATCCACTATTTCTTGGGCCACTTCCTTAAGTACTCTGGGACGCATACCATCAGGCCCTGGGGATTTATCGGCCTTCAATCCCATCAATTTCCCCAACACCATTTCTCTACTAATACTGATTTCTTTCAGTTCCTCTCTCTCACTAAGCCCCGTGTTCCCCAACATTTCTGGTATGATATTTGTGTCCTCCTTTGTGACGACAGAACCAAAGTATGCATTTAGTTGGTCAGCCATTTCTTTATTCCCCATAATAAATTCCCTTGTTTCTGACTGTAAGGGACCTACATTTGTCTTCACCAGTCAATTTTTATGTTTCCCGCAAGTTTGCTCTCATACTCTATTTTCCCTTTCTTAATCAATCCCTTGGTCCTTCTTTGCTGAATTCTAAACTGCTCACAATCCTCAGGTCTGTTGTTTTTTTCTGGCAAATTTGTATGCCTCTTCCTTGGATCTAATGGATTTGTCAAATATAATTGCCCTTTCAAAACTCTGCCTAATTATATGATTTTCTAAGTTTCCTTTACTATATCCCTAATAAGAGATTCTAACATTTTCTCTACTACTGATGTCAGGCTAACTGGTCTATAGTTCCCGTTTTCACTCCCTCCTTTCTTGAAAAGTGGGGTTACATTTGCTACTTTCCAATCCGTGGGGACCATTTCCAGAATCTAAGAAATTTTGGAAGATCAAAAGCAGTGCATCCACTATCTGCTGACACCTCTTTTAAAATCCTAGGATGAAGGCCACCAGGTCCAGGGGATTTGTTGGTTTTTAGCACCATTAAATTTTTTTATTCGTTTGTGGGATATGGGCATTGCTGGCTAGGCCAGCATTATTGCCCATCCTTAATTGCCCTCGAAAAGGTGGTGAGCTGCCTTCTTGAACTGCTATAGTCCTTGGGGTATAGGTACCCACAGTGCTGTTAGGAAGTGAGTTCCAGGATTTTGACCCAGCTACAGTGAAGGAACAGTAGTATAGCTCCAAGTCAGGATGGTATGTGGCTTGGAGGGAACTTGCAGATGGTGCATCTGCTGCTCTTGTCCTTCTAGGTGGTAGAGGTCGCGGGTTTGGAATGTGCTGTTAAATGAGCCTTGGTGAGTTGCTGCAGTGCATCTTGTAGATGGTACACACTGCTGCCACTGTGTGTCAGTGGTGGAGGGAGTGAATGTTGAAGATTGTGAATGGGGTGCCAATCAAGTGGGCTGCTTTGTCCTGGATGGCGTTGGGTTTCTGGAGTGTTGTAGCTGCACCCATCCAGGCAAGTGGAGAGTATTCCAGCACACTCCTGACTTGTGCCTTGTAGATGGTGGACAGGCACTGAAGGGAAGGTCACTGATGAAGCAGCTGAAGATGGTTGGACCTAGGACACTACCCTGAGGAAACATTAATATCTCTAGTACTTTTTCTTTACCTGGGAGGCGGAGGATCTGGAGTGAGACCTGTGAAATAAAGAGCGGGGCTTGAGGCCTACATTTACCTTGGACCGGAGCAGCAGCGGTAGTCGGCAGGCGAACCTGGGAAGAGGCAAATCCGGAGCGGGGCCTGTATAAGAAAGAGCAGGGCTCAAGGCCTTCACTTACCTTGGACCGGAGCGGCAGCAGTAGTCGGCAGGCTCTCTCACTGTTCCAGTGCAGCTGAGTTTCAAAGGAGGAGGAAAAAAAAGACTTACAGATGGGCCAAAGGGCCTGTTTCTGTGCTGTATAACTCTAAGAATCTACCATGGGAAATCTGTAAGCTGATTAGTTGGGTAAGTAACAGCTGTTAGTGCCTGTAAATAGCTTAAAAAAAATCAGGGGAGAGAAACCTACAAGTGATAAGGTTAATACTACTAAAGTGTGTTTCTTGTTTTTACTTGTGTAATTTATTAATAATTACTCGTAATTACTAATTTTTGATATATAGTAAGTCGTGGTTTTTAGGAAATCAAGGTCCCTAGTGTAAATAAACTCAATTTTTTTTTTTGGAGTAAATTAAGGGCAAGTCATGGCAGAGCAGCTCGGCAAAGTGGAGTGCTCCTCCTGTGCAATGTGGGAAGTCAGGGACACTTCCAGTGTCCAGGGTGAACACGTGTGCAGGAAGTGTCTCCAGCTGCAGCTACTCGAAATCGGTGTTTAGAATCTGGAGCAGCGGCTGGGGACACTGTGGAGCATCCATGAGGCTGAGATCATTGCAGATGGCACTTACAGGGAGGTGGTCACACCGCAGGTAAAGACTACTCAGGCAGAAAGGGAATGGGTGACCGCCAGGCAGAGTAAAACAACTAGGCAGGTAGTGCAGGAGTCCCCTGGGTCCATCTCCCTCTCTAACAGATATTCTGCTTTGAGTACTGTTGGGGGAGATGGCTTCTCAGGGGAATGCAGCAAGAGCCTTGTCTGTGGCACCATGGGTGGCTCAGCTGCACAGGAGGGGAGGAGAAAGAGAGTGGGAGAGATATAGTGATAGGGGTTCGATCATAAGGAGTACAGATAGGCGTTTCTGTGGCCGCAACGCTGTTTTCAGGATGGTGTGTTGATCCCTGGGGCTTGGGTCAAGGATGTCACGGAGCAGCTGCAGGAGGTGAACAGTCAGAGGTCGTGGTTCACATTGGTACCAACGACATAGGTAGAAAGAGGGAGAAGGTCCTGCAACAAGAATTTAGTGAGCTAGGTAGCAGATTAAAAAGCAGGGCCTCAAAAGGTTGTAATCTCTGGATTACTCCCAGTGCCATGTGCTAGTGAATATAGGAATAGGAGGATACAGCAGATGAATGTGTGGCTGAAGACATGGTGCCAGAGGGAGGGCTTTAGTTTCCTGGATCACTGGGTCTGTTTCTGATGAAGGTTGGACCTATACAATTTGGACGGGTTGCACCTGTACCAGAACAGGACCAACATCCTTGCTGGGAGGTTTGCTAGTGCTGTTGGGGATTTAAATTAATTTGGCGGGGGATGGGATACAGAGTGGTGGTACAGTAGGGGGTGATGCACAGTCAAATAGAGAAGAGAAATTAAGTCAGTCTGGAAGGCAGAGCAAATATAGACCATTAAGGCACAAGCTAATAATGCAACGCTGGATTGCATCTATTTTAACGCAAGGAGTCTTACAAGTAAGGTAGATGAATTGAGGGTGTTGCTTAACACATGGGAATATGCTATTATTGCCATCACAGACATGGTTGAGGGAAGGGCAGGACTGGCAGCTCGATATTCCAGGATATAGAATCTTCATGCGTGACAGGGGCGGGGGTGTAAAAGCGGAGGCAGCATTGCACTATTGATCAAGGAGTCAATTACTGCAGTAAGGAGGGATGCTATCTTAGATTATTCTTCTAATGAGGCCATGTGGGTAGAACTTAAAAACAAAAAAGGGGGCAATCACTTGGGTGGGAGTTTACTACAGGCCTCCAGTCGGAGAGATAGAGGAGCAGAAATGTAGGCAAATCTCAGAGAGGTGCAAAAATAATAGAGTAATAATAGTAGGGGATTTGAACTTCTCCAATATTAACTGGGATAGTCTTAGTGCAAAAGGCTTAAAGGGGACGGAATTCTTAAAGTGCATACAGGAGGGCTTTCTGAACCAGCACATAGAAATAAAAGCCTGCTTGGGTCTGCAAAAAAAAAAACCCGACCCGAGCCAGACAGAACCACATCTGACCCAAACCTGACCCGGCCAGAGTCCTTCCACTTTTTCCTGCACCCGACCCGACCAACAGTTAACTTACCTTCCGTTTTTCACTTTGTTGCTAATCTGCACAATCTTAAAATAACTAACGAAACCACCTTTCTAGTCAAAAAATTAAATTAACATTGGAGCCACTTACCTATGACAGAGCGCGTCTGACCCGGCCCTACCTGAGCCTGAATGCCGGACCCAGAAGCGCCACCCGACCCGAACCCGACACATGTTGTCAGGTCCCATCGGGTTTGGGTCAGATAGCAGGCCTTTACATAGAAAGTCCTACAAGAGAAGGGCGGTACTGGACCTAATCCTAGGGAATGAAGCCAGACAAGTGGTAGAAGTGTCAGTGGGGAGCATTTTGGAGATAGTGACCATAATTCTGTAAGATTTAAGGTAGTTATGGAAAAGGACAAAGATGGACCAGAAATAAAAGGTATTGAATTGGGGGAAGGCCAATTTCAATATGATAAAACAGAATCTTTCCAAAGTGGACTGGGAACAGCTACTTGTAGGAAAGTCTACATCAGACTAGTGGGAGTCATTCAAAAAGGAAATAGAATGTTCAGGGTCAACATGTTCCCGTAAAGGTGAAGGGTAGGACCAACAAGTCCAGGGAACCCTGGATGTCTAGGGATATAGAGGGTTGGATAAGGAAAAAAAAAAAAGGAGGCTTATGGCAGATTCAGGGGGCTGAAAACAGCGGAGGCCCTAGAGGAGTATAGAAAATGTAGAGGGGGTACTTAAAAAGTAATTAGGAGAGCAAAGAGGGGGCATGATAAAGGAAAATCCCAAGGCGTATTAAAAAATATATTAAGGGCAAGAGGATAAATAACCAGGGAAAGAGTAGGGTCCATTAGGCAGAAAAGTGGAAATGTGTGTGTGGAGCCGGAGGATGTAGGTGAGGTTTGAAATTATTACTTTTTATCTGTGTTCACTATGTAGAAGGACAATGTAGGTGTAGAGATCAGGGAGGGGAACTGTGATATACTCGAACAAATTAGCATTGAGGTTTTAGCTGGCTTAAAAGTGGATAAATCCCCAGGCCCAGATGAGATGTATCCCAGGCTGATATGTGAGGCAAGGGAGGAGATAGCAGGGGCTGACACAAAATTTCAAATCCTCCCTGGTCACAGGAGGGGTGCCAGAGGACTGGAGGACAGCGAATGTGGTAACATTATTCAAGAAGGGTAGCAGGGATAAACCAGGTAATTATGGCCGGTGAGTCTAACATCAGTGGTAGGGAAACTATTGGAAAAAATTCTGAGGGGCAGGATTAATCAAGGATAGTCAGCATGGCTTTGTCAGGGAGAGATCATGTCTAACAAACATGATTGAATTTTTCGATGAGGTGACTAGATGTGTAGATGAGGATAAAGCAGTTGATGTAGTCTACATGGACTTCAGTAAGGCTTTTGATAAGGTCCTGCATGGGAGATTGGTGAAGAAGGTAAGAGCCCGTGGGATCCAGGGCAATTTGGCAAAGTAGATCCAAAATTGGCTTAGTGGCAGGAGGCAGAGGGTGATGGTCGAGGGTTGTTTTTGCAATTGAAAGCCTGTGACCAGTGGGGTACCGCAGGGATCGGTCCTGGGACCCTTACTGTTTGTAGTACAGAAATGATTTAGATGCGAATATAGGAGACATGATCAGTAAGTTTGCAGGTGACAGAAAAATTGATGGTGTCGTAAATAGTGAGGAGGAAAGCCTTAGAATACAGGACGATATAGATGGGCTGGTCAGATGGGCAGAGCAGTGGCAAATGAAATCTAATCCCGAGAAGTGTGAGGTGATGCATTTTGGGTGGACTAGCAAGGCAAGGGAATATACAATGGGTGGTAGGACCCTGGGAAGTACAGAGGGTCAAATGGACCTTGGTGTACCTGTCCATAGATCACCGCAGGCAGCAGCACAGGTAGATAAAAGGTGGTTAGGAAGGCATATGGGATACTTACCTTTATTAGAAGAGGCTTAGATATAAGAGCAGGGAGGTTAGGTTGGAGCTGTATAAAACACTAGTTAGGCCACAGCTGGAGACTTGTGTACTGTTTTGGTCACCACACTATAGGAAGGATGTGATTGCACTGGAGAGGGTGCAGAGGAGATTCACCAGGATGTTGCCTGGGCTGGAGCATTTCAGCTATGAAGAGAGACTGGATAGGCTAGGGTTGTTTTCCTTAGAGCAGAGAAGGCTGAGGGGAGATCTGATTGAGGTATACAAAATTATGAGGGGCATAGATAGGGTAGATAGGAAGACTAAGGGGCATAGATTTAAGGTAAGGGGCACAAGGTTTAGAGGGAATTTGAGGAAAATTATTTTCACCCAGAGGGTGGTTGGAATCTGGAACACACTGCCTGAAGGGGTGGTAGAGGCAGGAACCCTCACAACATTTTAGTATTTAGATGAGCACCTGAAAAGCCATAGCGTACAAGGCTACGGGCCAAGTGCTGGAAAATGAGATAAGAATAGATAGGTGTTTGATGGCCGGCACAGACACAATGGGCCGAAGGGCCCGTTTCTGTGCTGTATAACTCTGACTCTAAGTTCCTCACTCTTATTAGACCCTTGGTTCCCCACAATTTCAGGTATATTTTTTGTCTTCCACCATGAAGTTGAATAGACAATATTTGTTTAACGGCTCTGCCATTTCTTATTCCTCATTATAATTTCTTCTCTCTCTGCCCCTACTTTCACTAATCACTTTCTTTTTACATACTTGTAAAGCTCTTACAATCTGTTTTTATATTTGTTACTATTTTACTCATATCCTATTTTTTCCCTCATCAATTTGTTAGTCATCCTTTGCTAATTTCTAAAACCCTCCCAAACCTCAGGCTTACTATTCTTTTGGGCAACATTGTAATCTAATCCTATCCTTTATCTCTAGTTAGCTACAGTTGGACCATGTTTCCCATGAACTTTTTATTCCTCTAAGGAATTGAGAATTATAAATTATTTCTTTAAATGTTCACCATATCTTTTAATCTAATCTACCATTCTATCTTAGCCAACTCATCCCTCATACCTATGTAATTGGATTTAATTGAAATTGAAGACCCTTTCAGACTTAACCACATCACTCTCAAACTCCAAATGAAATTCCATTATATTATGATCACCCTTCAGAGAATCCTTTACTATGATTTCTAATTAACCCTGTCTGATTACACAATTCTAGATCTCAAATAGCCTGTGCTTTCTAACACAATACCTTCCATTCCAGTGCAATACAAGCTAATACAGGATGTTCTTATTTGGCACAATGTAATTCAATAGTGCACTGTTCAACTCAGTGCATTATTGTCCAAGACAAAGCCACTGAACAGCTACTGCCAGTTTTGCACTATCTTACCTAACTCAATGCAACCAGCAGACTGAAGAGAGCTGGAGACATAGGTGTGGGTATATTATATACATCTATATATACACACCATATTTCTTTTAGAAAATTATCACCCCATTTATTTTCCAGATACCACAGACCCTCACCCTGGTCAGAAGGATGAGCAGAGAAACCATGTAAATGTTGCTGTTGAACTAGCCGCCAGGTCACGATATAAAAAAAATAGCAAAAGCCCATTCTTTCTTGGAGATGAAGCTCCCAATCTTGTTCTTTACACATCCTTCTAAGATCACAATCAAGGTTCGAAACAGGTACATTGAGATCTGGCATCTGAGCAAGTCTTCATTTTGTCAACAGGTGGCAGTGTCAACAAACTTTAGGAGATTAGTTAAAATCTGCGACAATAATGCAGTCAACAAAGCCTTCCGCACAATAAGCAGATTTTGTTATTGTTCAAGAAATGCATTTAAAAACCACTACAAAGAGGCTAAGGCAATGTACACCAGCAATCATTGCATTGTTGAGCTGGATTAGTAAATGAGGCAAGGATTAACTGCCCACTGCCAGCAGTTTCTTTGGCTGTTTGTTCATCACCGAATGTTTTGTGGAATGAATGACCAATGGAATTCCTAATAATCCTGAATGAATTGAGAACTTAAACTTGCTGAAGTGCACTAAATTGTAAAAATAAAATAAAAAGTGGTATGTAGGCACATTCTGGGATGATGACTAACAAATTGCAAATCTACTTTGAAATGCTCTCTGAACAATATGTACTTAGCACAAACACTTTTGTATTTTATTTAGACGCATTTAACAGGAATCTCTTTTCCCTGTTACCTCTGTAAAGAAACTGAGAAAAAAAATTATGCATCACTGCTGTGTTTTATGGAGAAGCAAGGAGATACAGGCACTGATTTTGCCAGTGTCAAACACTTAAAAGGGATAATGTCTGCTCTTAAATTATAGCTGTCCTCTCACCTTTTTCTTTCCTACTGTCAGGTATAGATTAGTAGGTTAGAGACATAAGGGCAGGAACAGATGTAACAAGAAAGAGGAAGACAGTTAGTTCCTGTCAATATGGTTTTTGCTCATGTGTTTTTTCCCCAACCCACATTGTGCAATAAATGTAGCAGGAACAAGTTTGAATACACATTATAGCATCATACTCACAGTCACAGACTTAAAAAGACTAGCACAGCACTTCATATCAAACAAAGCAGTGAGCCACTTTTGTTGGGTAGTCTCTTCAGTTTAAATACCAGATAAGATACAATTTCCAATTGTATATTCAGCTCCTAGAAAAGGCTAATAGGAAAGCTTAACTCAACACACGATCAGAGAAATATTCACCTACCAGGAGCCAAGCATATGTAAATACAGTAACTAAATTTTCATTTAGACAAATTGCATGTAACCTTATTCAAAAAGGGTTTTCATTACTAACATGACCAAGGAATAGCAAAAAGAGTACTACTAAACTAGTTTTAGCCCAGCTTACAACTGTGCTGAAATATGATATACTGGATTATGTTATTTCTTGCTTCTGTGTTATCACTTTTACAGAGATAGGCCATATTTTTGAAACACTCTTTAGTCTGCATCATTCTTCATTATTTTTACAGGTTGAGTCCACAGAATAGATTTACTAAGTTTACATCCCTCCCCCCAACACCTCCCACTCTAGTGGTGGGTATCCTGGTGGACGACAGATGGCAGACTCCCACAAATCAGATGCTGCTTTATTACGCTGCATGTTGCAAGAACAGCAGCATTTCTCCTCGTCACTTAAATATTTACTATTACATGGGCAAATATCTCCTGGCATTGCTCACATGAATTGGAAAATATATCATCCTAAAATAATTGGGTTTTCAGGAAGGCGTGCCGGAAAAGTACAACATGTACAGGAAGTGCCTGCTACAAGCAAGGCATTTAAAATATTATTCACGGATATGCTTTTCCATTGAAAAACTCACTGTTGAGTCTTATAAAAGAATACGTTATGTCCAGCAGTGTAACATGATTTTCACTTCTGGTATTCAGTTTCAAACTAAGACCAGAGGAGGTGGGACTGAGTGGGCGGAGAGAGAAAGGGGTAGTGGGAAGTTGAAGGGATGTTGTGAGACTAGGGGTAAAGGGTAGACATGAGTGATGGGGGTAGGGGATGAGTAAAAAAGTTACTAGAAGACTGCAGACTGTACATTCCCCACAACCTGCAGTGGGAAATACAGCTGGGCTCGTTTTCCTGTGACAACTTACCATTCCACCCATCATCCCCCCCAGTCTTGAAAAGAGAGGAGAAAAAAAAGACAGAAGGGTGACCTGATACAAGATTATGAAAGGGTTTGATAAGGTAGACAGACAAGATGTTTCCTCTTTCAGGCAAGACTAGAATTATGGGCCACAATTACACGATAGCCACTAATAAATACAACAGGGAATTCAGGAGACACTTCTTTACCAAAAGAGTGGTTAGAATGTGGAACTCACTACCACAAGGAGTAGTTGAGGCAAATAGCATAGATGCATTTAAGGGCAAACTAGATAAGCACACGAGTGAGAAAGGAATAGAAGGATATGTTGATGGAGTTAGAAGAGGGGTGGCAGGACGCTCATGCATAGCTGGACCAGTTGGGTTGAATGACCCTTCTCTGCTGTAAATACAATGGAACTTTGTAAGAAAATGGCAAGAGTGAAGCACGAGAGAAAGACAGACACAGAAAAAGATAGAGAAAAAAACAACATAACATAAAAGGTGAGAGAGACACCAAATTATTTGACTTACTGTGCAATGCCACATGAGATTCCCCAGCACGATGTTGATATTGTGGCATGTCCTTTGGTTAAGCATTTAAAAGCTGAATTGGGGCTGAATCTTGTGGTTCCGCAGCAGGCGTAAAAGATGGCGGCCGGCACACACGGGCTGCGCACCACCACGCCGCGGCGATCTTGAGCCCGGCAGCTCATCATCATATGCAGGGCGGCCGCCCCCCTCAATCATGTGACGGGGTGGCCTTGGCAACGCCATGAGCAGCGTCAATTGTTTCTGCGCAGGCATTGGTTCCATTTTTTAAGCCAGCCCTTTGAAGATACTGCAGAGTTGCCCCCACCTCCCCCACAACTGTAGCAAAAATGCATATTTGTCCTGTTTCCCACCCCCAAATACACTACCAATGCAGAGTTCACACCTTCCCCCGCCACCCCCACCCCCACCCCCCCCCCCCCCCCCACGCCCCCCTACTACACTAAAAATGCAGAGTTCCCTCTTCCCCACCTCAGTGACGTCAGCTTTCCCTGGACAGAAAAGTGAAGGCGCGTGAGTGCCGCACATCACGCTGAAAATTCGGAACTGCAGGTAAGATCGCTCCGGTTTTCATTTTAATTCATGCAAACAGGCAATTTAAATATATACAATTGGGTCCCGTCGCAGAGCAGCGGAGGGCCCGCCACAGAGCTTCCCCGCTGCCAGGAAGATTGGGCCCAGCAATCCCAGCGTCTGGTTCCGTGGCGGGCCGCCGTCGTTCTGAGCTTCTGGCACCCCACCCCCCCAGAGCCCCAGAAGAGAACAAAACCCTTGGTGTGGAGCCTTAGTTGACTGGAAACCTTTGGAAAATTAGGTATGATGTTCAACACAACGTATTTGGAGCACTCCTGTGAAAATTATAATGTATAGTTGCCTTTGAGAATTTGCGCTTTAGTTCAGTACAACGTTTATATTTGATGCCACAGTACTGCTGTTATGAATGCCATGATGATAGATAGGATGCCTGGTTATTTTAAGAGGCAGTTTATGGATGTTGTAATGCACTGTGCCACCATACTTTGCTTTTGATACTGCTGCCAGAGGAAGTTCATCGACAGTTAGTAGGGTCAAGCTGTTAGGTTGACAACTGCCACTTGCTGCTGAGTTTGAATACACAGTTGTTTCATTATCTGAAACTAAAATCTGAATAAGGCAGAACCTTATTTCTTACTCTACTGCAAAGTTTTCAGGAGTTGGAGAACAGCATAACAGTAAAGAAGCAAAAAAAAAGGCACTTTTATATGACCGCTCATTTAGTTCAGTTCATGGAGGAGTGGAGTTCATGTTCCGCCTCCCAACATTTACAATTTTAAAATTTGCTCCTTTATTCTGCTTGCAGAATCTGAGACCAACTGAATCAAAATATTATCACCTAATGTTCAGTTGTGCAATCAACTGTCCATTTGAAATGATGGATGTATGATTGAGTAACTGCATAGTTGTTAATGTTGATTGACAGCTATTTGTATGTAAATTGAAACATGCTGAAATGGATAGCAAGTAGGTAGGAAACTCTTCTCAGCAGTGCGCAAAACAGTTTTTATGTTCATTTTGCACGGTTAGTTTTCAAAGTGCAATCTCTTGCAGCCAGCATTGCCAGAAAACTAAACTGGCACATACACTTTGTTGAAAAAAACTGGCCTTCCTAACTGCTACTACTCTTCCTGCAGCCAGTAAATGGCTGTTACATCAGCAGCATGCAATTACTGACAGGACCCCAGCTAGTCACAATATATATTAATGATTTAGATGAGGAAACTAAATGTAATATCTCCAAATTTGCAGATGACACAAAACTGGGTGTGAGGGTGAGTTGTGAGGAGGATGCAAAGAGGCTTCAGGGTGATTTGGACAAGTTGAGTGAGTGGGCTAATGCATGGCAGGTGCAGTATAATGTGGATAAATGTGAGGTTATCCACTTTGGTAGCAAAAACAGGAAGGCAGGTTATTATCTGAATGGCTATAAACTGAGAGAAGGGAATATGCAGCGAGACCTGGGTGTTCTTGGACACCAGTCGCTGAAGGTAAGCACATGCAGGTGCAACAGGCGGTAAAAAAGACAAATGGTATGTTGGCCTTCATAGCAACAGGAATCGAATACCGGAGCAGGGAAGTCTTGCCGCAATTATACAGGGCCATGGTGAGGCCACACATGTAATATTGTGTGCAGTTTTGGTCTCCTTATCTGAGGAAGGATGTTCTTGATATAGAGGGAGTGCAGCGAAGGTTTACCAGACTGATTCCTGGGATGGCGGGTCTGACCTATGAGGAGAGATTGAGTCGGTTAGGAGTATATTCACTGGAGTTCAGAAGAGGGAGGGGGGATCTCATAGAAACCTATAAAATTCTAACAGGACTTGACAGGGTAGATGCAGGAAGGATGTTCCCGATGGTGGGGGAGTCCAGAACCAGGGGTCATAGTCTAAGGATACGGGGTAAACCTTTCAGGACGGAGATGAATAGAAATTTCTTCACCCAGAGAGTGGTGAGTCTGTGAAACTCGCTACCACAGAAAGCAGTTGAGGCCAAAACATTGTATGTTTTCAAGAAGGAGTTAGATATAGCTCTTGGATCTAAAGGGATCAAAGGGTATGGGGGGAAAGTGGGAACAGGTTACTGAGTTGGATGATCAGCCATGATCATAAAGAATGGCGGAGCAGGCTCGAAGTGCCAAATGGCCTACTCCTGCCCCTATTTTCTATGTTTTTTCTATGCTTTACTTTAGCTACTCTCCTTTTTATATACCTGTAGAAGCTCTTACTGTTTGTTTTTATATTTCTTGCCAATTTACTCAACCAATTTTCTCCCTCTTTATTAGTACTTTAGTCATCTGCTGTTGGTTTCTAAAAAATTCCCAATCCTCTGGTCTACCGCGAGCTTTCGCTGCTTTGTACGCCTTTGTTTTTGATTTAAGACTCTCTTTAACTTCCTTTGTTATCCACGGGTGGTTCATCGTTCTCATCGAGTCCTTCCTTCTGACCGGAATAAATGTTTGCTGAGGGTTATGGAATATCTGCTTAAAGGTCTGCCACTGCTCATCTACTGACTTTCCCTGTAGTCCATTTTCCCAGGCCGCTTTAGACAACTCTTTCTTCATACCTCTGTAATCGCCCTTTTTTAAAGTCGAAGACGCTGGTTTGAGACCAGAGTTGCTCACCCTCAAACTGAATTTGAAATTCTACTATGTTATGATCACTTTCCCCTAGAGGATCCTTAACTACGAGATCTCTTACTAATCCTACCTCATTACACATTTCAAATCTAAAATAGCCTGTTCCCGGGTAGGTTCTGCAACATATTGGTCTAAGACACAATCCCTGATGCACTCTACAAATTCATCTTCCATGCTCCCCTTGCCAATTTGATTTGTCCAGTCTGTATGCAGATTAAAATCACCCATGATAATTGCAATGCCCTTCTTACATGCCTCCATTATTTCCTGATTAATATTTTTTCCTACAGAGAGGCAACTCCTTGGGGCCTAACTCCTACCCGTGATTTCTTTCCCTTGCTATTCCTTATTTCCACCCCGATCTATTACACCTATATCATTACTTACAACTGCACTGATCCCTTCCTTTAATAACAAAGCTACCCCACCTCCTTTTCCTTTCTGCCTATTCTTCTGGAACATCGTATATCCTTGAACATTGAGTTTCCAGTCCTGGTCATTCTGTAACCACATCTCTGTGATAGCTATCAAATCATATTCATTTGTTTCTATCTGTGCCGTCAGCTCATCTATTTTGTTACAAATACTATGTGCATTCAGATAAAGAGCCTTAAGCTTTGACTTTTTACCTACTCTGGTTCTAATTTCTGCTGTGCTCTTATGCTTGCATTCTCTGTCCCTTCCTATCACACCCTGATTGATGCATGCCCCTTCACTACCCTGCACCTCTACTCTGTCGTTATTTATCGACTTTTTGAACTTACTTTCAATTGAACCCTCCACCCCCCCACCCCACTATTTAGTTTAAAGCCTTATCTACAACCCTAGTTATACGATTCACCAGGACACTGGTCCCAGCATGGTTGAAGTGAAGCCCATCCCAACGGAACAGCTCTCTCTTTCCCCAGTACTGGTGCCAGTGTCCCATGAATTGGAACCCATTTCTCCCACACCAATATCTTTTGAGCCACGCATTTACCTCACTAATCTTATTTACCCTATGCCTATTTTCACGTGGCTCAGGTAATAATCTGGAGATTATTACCTTTGAGGTTCTGATTTTTAATTTAGCCCCAAGCTGCTCACTCAGCAGAACGTCTTTCCTAGTCCTACCTCCGTCGTTGTTTCCTACATGGACCACGACAACTGGATCCCTTCCTTCCCACTCCAGGTTCCTCACCAGACCAGAAGAGATCTCCTTAACCTTGGCACCAGATGGGCAACATAGCCTTCGGGACTCTCGTCTTTCTTGCAGAGAACAGTATCTATTCCACCAACTATGCTATCCCCTACTACAACTACATTTCTCCCCCCACTTGAATGGCACTCTGAACCACAGTGCTGTGGTTAGTTCGCTCATCCTCCCTGCAGTCTATGCCCTCGTCCACACTGGGAGCAAGAACCTCATACCTATTGGATAAGGGCACTGGCTAAGGCTCCTCCAAAGCTAAATTCTGGATCCCCATACCTGCCTCACTCACAGTCACACCCTCCTGTCCTGACCACGGATCAGAATGGATGGAATTAGTCTAAGGGGGTGTGACTGTCTCCTGAAACAGTGTCCAGGTAACTCTCCCCCTCCCTGATGTGTCGCAGTGTCCGCAGCTCGGACTCCAGCTCACCAACTCTAAGCCGAAGTTCCTCGAGCAGCCAACACTTGCAGCAGAGATGATCACCGTAGATCGCACCAGCGTTCACAAGCTCCCTCATACTACAGCTGCAACACATCACCTGCCCAGCCACCTCTATTCTATTTGATTATTTTACAAAACAAAAATTATTTAAGTGTACTCTTAACCTGTAATGTCGTCTGATTTAAATCACTTGGGCAAAACAAAGAGAGACACGGAAGAATATCCACCAATCACTTACCAACTCTCCTGTGACGTCACACTTTGATCATTGCTGGTCAAGAGGTCCACTGAACAGAACAGAGCGCTCTAACTGCTGCCGCTGCTTCTGGTCTCGGCTCTTTATATCGCGGCTCCTCTCGCCTGTTCCCACTCTCACTGCCGCTGCTTCTGGTCTTGGGCCTCGGCTCTTTATATCCTGGCTCCTCTTGCCTGTTGCCGCTACAACGGAGACCCACTAGACTAATCCCTGGGATGGTAGGATTGTCTTATGAGGAGAGATTGAGGAAACTGGACCTGTATTCTCTAGAGTTTCGAAGAATGACAGGTGAATATTGAAGGGTACATAGCATTTGGAAGGACAGTAAGCTAGGAAAAGGTGGAGGGATAGCTTTGTTAATTAATGACGGTATTAGCACAATAGAGAGGGGTGATCTAACTTCAGGAGACCAGGATACAGAAGAAGTTTGGGTAGAGATGAGAAATCATAAAGGCAAGAAGTCACTTTTGGGAATGGCCAACTAACATTAACCACGCTGTAGGACGGGGTATAAAAGGAAGAAATCATGGCAGCTTGTCAGAAAGATACAGCGATAATTATGGGGGATTTTAATCTAAATATAGACTGGAAAAATCAGATGGGCAGAGGTAGACTAGATCAGGAGTACATAGAATGTTTCCAGAATAATTTCTTGGAACAATACACTCTGGAGCCAGAGAGCAGGCTATAATAGACCTGGTATTGTACAATGAGATAGGATTAATGACCTCATACATAAAGGTGCCACGAGGTAGCAGCGATCATAACATGATTGAATCTTACATTCAGTTTGAGGGAGAGAAGAGTGGGTCCAAGACTAGTATTTCAAACTTAAATAAGGGCAACTGTGAGGGCATGAAAGCAGAGCTAGCAAAAGTGAACTGGCAAATCAGGTTAAGGGATAGGTCAATAACGATGCAGTTGCAGACATTTAAGATGATATTTCAGAATACACAGAATAGATACATTTCAACGAAAAAGAAAAATCCCAAGGGTGGGACCCACCATCCGTGGTTAACTATAACAGTTAAAGATAGTATCAAATTTAGACAAAAAGCCTTTAATTGCGTAAAGATGGGAGGCAGGTCAGAAGATTGGACAGAATATAAAAAACAGCAAAGAATGACTTAAAGATTGATGAGGAAGGTAAACTTAGAGTAGGAGAGAAAGCTAACTAGAAATATAGGCCTGGATTTTATGTCGGGCGGACGGGAGCTGGCCACCGATGTAAAAGTCAGTGGCGAACCCGCTTCCACCTGGCCCAGGGATCCGTCCTGCAGTTTACAGCTCTCTGGGCTTTAATTTTTCCAAGGCGGGACTTCCACCCACTTGAGGGAGGAAGTCCCGCCTTATTGAGCTGCCAGCCAATCATCGGGCTGGCAGCTCTTAGTCCCTGCAGTGCCACTGGACATGTGCCGAGGACATGTAGCCAGGAGTCCAGGTAAGTTAAGGGTGCCTTGCCGACTAATCAGTTGCGCTCCAGTAACACAAGGATGATTGTTTGCAGGGGGGGGGGGGGGGGTGTCTCGGGACCTGGGGTGGTTGGAGAAGTAGGCGTGGCCCTCAATTGGGCACCCTGTGCCCATTTGTCGGCCTCCCCCCCCCCAAGATTTTACTGGCGGCCTTTCACATCTCCCGGATGCCCACTTGCCATGGGTGAAATCCCCGTGGAGGTGGGTGAAGGCCGTTAAGTGGCTACTTAAGTAAAGTGAGGTGGAGGCGGGAGTGTGTCAGGTAGGCCTCCCGGAGCCTCCCACTCCATTTTACGCCACTCCGACTCGCTGGGGTGGCGTAAACTTCTGGCCATAAAGACAGATAGTAAGATTTTCTATAGATATTTAAAAAAGGAAAGTTATCAAAGTGAGCATTGGTCCTTTAGAAAGTGAGTCTGGGGAATTAAAAAGGAGATGGCAGATGAATTGAACAGATATTTTGCATCGGTATTCACTATTGAGGATACAAGTAACACCCCAGTATTAGCTGGGAGTGAGGAAATGGAAGAGAGGAAGGAACTCAAGAAAATTACAATCACCAGGGAAGTGGTATTGAACAAATTGTTGGAGCTGTAGGTTGACAAGTCCCCGGGTCCGGAAAGACTTCACCCTAGGGTGTTAAAAGAAGTGGCTAGCGAGATAGTTGATGCGTTAGTTTTAAGTTTCCAAAATTCCCTAGATTCGGGGTAGGTTCCATTAGATTGTAAAATAGTGAATGTAACTCCTTTATTCAAAAAGGGAGGGATGCAGAAAGCAGGAAACTACAGGCCAGTTAGCTTAACATCTGTCTTAGGGAAAATGTTAGAAGCTATTATTAAAGACGTTATAGCATGGCATTTAGAAAAATTCAAGGTAATCAGGCAGAGTCAACATGGTTTTGTGAAATGGAAATCACGTTTAACCAATTTATTGGAATTCTTGGAGGGAGTTACATGTGCTATGGATAAAGGGGAACTGGTGGATGTATTATACTTAGATTTCCAGAAGGCATTTAACAAGGTGCCACGTCAAAGATTATTGCAGAAAATAAAATCTCATGGTGTAGGGGGTAACATATTGGCATAGATAGAAGATTGGCTAGCTAACAGGAAACAGAGAGCAGGCATAAATGGGCCATTTTCTGGTTGGCAAGATGTAACGAATGGTGTGCCGCAGGGATCTGTGCTGGGGCCTCAATTTTTTACAATTTATATAAAATGATTCAGATGAAGGGACCAAAGGTATGGTTGCTAAATTTGATGACACAAAGATAGGTAGGAAAGTAACTTGTGAAGAGGACATAAGGGGGCTATAAAGGGATATAGATAGGTTAAGTGAGTGGGCAAAGACCTGGCAAATAGAGTATAATGTGGGAAAGTGGGAAATTGTCCATTTTGGCAGGAATAAAAAAGCATATTATCATCTAAATGGTGAGAGATTGCAGAGCTCTGAGATGCAGAGGGATCTGGGTGTCCTAGTGCATGAATTGCAAAAGGTTAGTATGCAGGTACAGCATGTAATTCGGAACGCTAATAGAATGTTATCATTTATCACGAGGGGAACTGAATACAAAAGTGTGGAGGTTATGCTTCAGCTGTACAGGGCATTGATTTGATTTGATTTTTTTGATTTAGATTTAGAGATACAGCACTGAAACAGGCCCTTCAGCCCACCGAGTCTGTGCCGACCATTAACCACCCATTTATACTAATCCTACACTAATCCCATATTCCGACCACATCCCCACCTGTCCCCTATATTCCCCTACCTATACTAGGGGCAATTTATAATGGCCAATTTACCTATCAACCTGCAAGTCTTTGGCATGTGGGAGGAAACCGGAGCACCCGGAGGAAACCCACGCCGACACAGGGAGAACTTGCAAACTCCACACAGGCAGTACCCAGAATTGAACCCGGGTCGCTGGAGCTGTGAGGCTGTGGTGCTAACCACTGCGCCACTGTGCCGCCCAAATGTGGTGAGACCACATCTGGAGTACTGTGTACAGTACTGGTCTGCTTATTTAAGGAAGCATGTAAATGCATTGGAGGCAGTGCAGAGAAGGTTTACTAGACTAACACCTGGAATGGGCGGACTGTCTTACGAGGAAAGATTGGACAAGCTCGGCTTGTATCTGCTGGAATTTAGCAGAGTCAGAGGCGACTTGATTGAAACATAAGATCCTGAGAGGTCCTAACAGGGTGGATGTGGAAAGGATGTTTCCCCTTGTGGGAGAATCTAGAACTATGGGCCTTTGTTTAAAAATAAGGGGTCGCCCATTTAAGACAGAGATGAGGAGAATTTTTTTCTCTGAGGGTCGCGAGTCTTTGGAATTCTCTTCCTCAAAAAGGTGGTGGAAGCAGAGTCTTTGAATATTTTTAAGGTAGAGGTAGATAGATTCTTAATAAGCAAGGGGGCAGAAGGTTATCGGGGGTAGGTGGAAATGTGGAGTAATCAGTTCAACCATGAACTTATTGAATGGCAGAGCAGGGTCGAAGGGCTGAGTGGTCTACCCCTGCTCCTAACTTGAGTGTTCGTATGATCTCATTGAAAGTTACCAAATTCTTACAGGGCGTGACAGGGTGGATGTAGATAGGATGTTTCCCCTGTCTGGTAAGTCTAGAACCAGGAGACATAATCTCAGAATAAGGGGTATGCCATTTAAGACTGAGACAAGGAGGAATTTCTTCACTCAGAGGGTGGTGAATCTTTGGAATTCTCTACCCCAGAAGGCTGTGGAAGCTCTATCACTGAGCATGTTCAAGACTGAAATGAATAGATTTCTGGAGACAAATGACATCAAGGGATATAGACATAGTGTGGGAAAGTGGCATTGAGGTAGATTGACAAAGGTGATTGATGAAGGAAGGGCAGTGGATGTTGTCTATATGGATTTCAGTAAAGCCTTTGACAAGGTCCCTCATGGCAGACTGGTACAAAAGGTGAAGTCACACAGGATCAGAGGTGAGCTGGCAAGATGGATACAGAACTGGCTCAGTCATAGAAGACAGAGGGTAGCAGAGGAAGGGTGCTTTTCTGAATGGAGGGATGTGGCTAGTGGTGTTCCGCAGGGATCAGTGCTGGGACCTTTGCTCTTTGTAGTATATATAAATGGTTTGGAGGAAAATGTAGCTGGTCTGATTAGTAAGTTTGCGGACGACACAAAGGTTGTTGGAGTTGCAGATAATGATTAGGATTGTCAGAGGATACAGCAGGATATAGATTGGTTGGAGACTTGGGCGGAGAAATGGCAGATGGAGTTTAATCCGGACAAATGTGAGGTAATGCATTTTGGAAGGTCTAATGCAGGTGGGAAGTATACAGTAAATGGCAGAACCCTTAGGAGTATTGACAGGCAGAGAGATCTAGGCGTACAGGTCCACAGGTCACAAAGTGGCAACGCAGGTGGATAAGGTGGTCAAGAAGGCATGCTTGCCTTCATTGGTCAGGGCATAGAGTATAAAAATTGGCAAGTCATGCTGCAGTTGTACAGAACTTTAGTTAGGCCACACTTAGAATATTGTGTGCAATTCTGGTCGCTATACTACCAGAAGGACGTGGAGGCTTTGGAGAGGGTACAGAAAAGCTTTACCAGGATGTTGCCTGGTCTGGAGGGCATTAGCTATGAGGAGAGGTTGGATAAACGCAGATTGTTTTCACTGAAACGACGGCGGTGGAGGGGCGACATGATAGAGGTTTACAAAGTTATGAGCGGCATGGACAGAGTGGATAATCAGAAGCTTTTTCCCAGGATGGAAGAGTCAGTTACTAGGGGACATAGGTTTAAAGATGAGAGGGGCAAAGTTTAGAGGGGATGTGCGAGGCAAGTTCTTTACACAGAGGGTGGTGACTGCCTGGAACTTGCTGCCAGGGGAGGTGGTGGAAGCAGGTACGATAATGACGTTTAAGAGGCATCTAGACAAATACATGAATAGGATGGGAGTAGAGGGATACGGTCCCCGGAAGTGCAGAAGGTTTTAGTTTATGCAGGCATCAAGACTGGCGCAGGCTTGGAGGGCCGAATGACCTGTTCCTGTGCTGTACTGCTCTTTGTTCGTTCTTTGTTCTGGATGATCAGCCATGATCGAAGTGAATGGCAGAGCAGGCTCGACAGGCTGAATGATCTACTCCTGTTCCTATGTTCCTATTGCTCCATTTGAGGCTCAACCAGTGTTTTATAAAGGCTCGTGATAGCGTGCATTGTACTCTAGTCCTGGATTTATAAAGCCCAGGATGCCAAATGCCTTTTTCCACTGTCTCAACCTGCCCTACCACCTTCAATGATTTCAGCACATATATCCCCATCCCCTTCCTAACAGCACTGTGGGTGTACCTACAACCCAAGGACTGCAGCGGTTCAAGCAGGCAGCTCACCACCACCTTCTCAAGGGCAATTAGGGATTGGCAACAAAAGCTGGCCTAGCCAGTGACACCCACATTCCATGAATGAATAAAAAAAAAGTCTCTCAGTTCCTGCACCCTCTTTAGAATTGTACCCTTTAGTTTATATGGCGTCTGCTAATTTTTCATACCAAAATGTATCACTGCACACTTCTCTGCATTAAATTTCATCTGCCACGTCTAAGCCATTCCACCAGCCTAAAGGCCTGCTCAGGTCTGCAAATGAAACCCGGCCCGAGCCCGACACGGCCAGAGTCCTTTCATTTTTTCCCGCGTCCGAGCCGACCTCCGGAATAAAGTTGATTATATTAAAAACAGGTTGTGCTCTACCTAGGATGGAATCGCTTGCTGCAGACTAGCGCGGAGTGTTTCCCGCCTTGATGTCCTGGCTGTCACTGTGTCCGACCCGACCCCAAATGCCGGACTCTGAAGAGCGACCCAACCCGAACCCGACACGTCGTCGGGTCCCGTCGGGCTCGGGTCGGGTAGCCATGCTCTGTACCAGCCTTTGTCCTCTTGAAGTCGATCATTATCCTCTTCATAGTTCACTATACTTCCAAGTTTTGGGTCATCTGCAAATTCTGAAATTCTGCCCTGTACACTTTTGAAGTGTTATCACTGTTGTGATGTAGGAAACAGCAAGCTCCCAAAGCAGCATTGTGATAATGTTCAGAATCTGTTTTTGTGATGTTGATTGAGGGTTAAATATTGGACAGGACACCAGGAATTACTCATCTGCTCTTCTTTGAAATAGTGTCAGGAGATCTTTTACATCCACCTGATAAGGCAGACGGAGCCTCGGTTTAACATCTCATGTCCTGGAGTAGACTCAAAAGTGAGTGCGCTACCAACTGAGCCGCAGCGGACAAACTGAGATGGAAAGAAAGATTGGATTGAAAGCGAGCGCAAGAGCAGAAAGAGAGAAAGTGGAAAAAAATTACATTTTAGAAATCTCAAGAAAAATGTATTACCTGTAGGAGTAAGACTCCCCAGTTTCAATCGTTTCCTTTCTGGTCCAGGGAGGTTGAGTGACATTGCAAGAACACAAATCCTGCCATTAAAAAGGGTCTATACGTAACAGCCCCAACATTCTGTACTGAGCTTAATTCATATTTACTGCATAAATGCAACAATTTCTTGAAACTCACTGGGTGGTTGATGGCGAGCTCCTGTTTTCACGAGGCCAATGGCGGAGTGTCACAAATTGTTCAACAATTTGCTGTAATTCGCACCAAAGGGTATCTCTTCCTCGCCACAAACTGCATTCATATCAAACTTCATTCATATCAAACTTCCATTATTTTCCCAGCAAATTCTGGCCATTATCTCAAAGCAACCCCCAAATAAGCTATCATGAAGACACCTTCCATTGATGTCATGGCTCTCGTCATGACAATTTGACGAGTGCACAAAGTATTAGTTTGCAACGGCATGAAATAGCAAGACAGACAGATGAAGCTGTTACGAATGGTTGGATGGCCAACAAATAAATACAGGAAAGCAGTGTACCAAGATCCATGCTGCAATGTACAACCTCAGCTATTCCAATATGAAGCGTGATATTTTATTCTAAAAAGTGAGAGAACTGTTGCTGGAAAAAGCCAAGATATTAACAGAAGCAAGCAGAAAAATAACTGAGTCTCTAATGGCTGGCTGCATCACTAAGCTGATGATTGACTATGCTCTGTACTGCCCTAGATTCTGCAAGACTAGTTGTTATCTTGCAATGATCAGAACTGCTATGGAACAGGAATATTTTTTTGGATACTCATGTCATAAAAGTCTGGCATTTAAACTGAATTCAGTCAGAAGTGAAACAAGTCAAAAGGACAGACTGATCATGGTACCTTGTGCAAAAATGGATGGTTAGAGTAATGGTTAAAGTATTGGACTAATAGCTGTAGGATAGAATAAGGATGATGGGAGGAGGGGTGGGGGTGAGGTCTTCCAGCAGAATACATATACTGCGCTTGCACTACATACAGAATGGAAAGGGACTGGGAGCCTGTAGCTGCAGTTTGCAGCAAAAATAGTTCATTTTTATTACAATGAGGATGAGTGAAGAATACTGAATGATAGGGGAAAGAAAAGCTGACCCATGAAGAAGGGGGATGGAATGATGGGCAGAAGAGTAAATGTTGACTCAGCAAAAGGTGGCAAAACTCCAACTTCAGAGGGAGATAAGAACTGGAGAAGACCAATTTAGACAAAGAGAGAGAACCAACAGTTATAGGAGCTAATGAATAATTATAGTGCATACATTTATGTACTAACTATAAGTATGGGAGGTACCTGAAGAGCCAAGAGTTTCCCTATTTCAAGGCACCTTGCAACTTTGTGCTTAGAGGTTCCTAGCAGAGCAGCATTTTCACATGCACAATTCCTGATATTTGCTGGGGCCCTGATGGGAATCCCTTTTGAAATTAAATGAACTAGACTTGCAAATGTTTGTTAATGAAATACTAATAAAAAGTTGATAATCTAGAACATGAACTCAAAACCCACTATAAATATTTGTGAAATTTTAATTCAGTTTGAACTGGAAAGATTGGTGGCCATGATTGTCGTAAAAACCCAACTAGTTCACACTCCGTCATTTAGGGAAGGAAGTCTGTCATCTTGGCCTGGTCTGGCCTATATGCGACTCCAAACCTACACCAACATCATTGGCTTAACTGCCCTACGGAATTCCTTAGCAATGTTGTACCAGGGATGGGCCAAGAATGAATTGAAAAAAAATTGATAACAAGGAGGTAATCAGTTAAGAGCTAGAGGTGTTTTTATGAAATGAACATTGTTCTACTAATGGTTCACATAGAAGACAAAGCACAGAAACAGGCCATTCGGCCCAATAAGTCCATGCTGGCATTTCTGCTCTACTCAAGCCTCCTCCCATCCTTCTTCATCCAATTTCATTAGTATAGCCCTCTATTTCCTTCCCCATCATATGCTTATCTAACTTACCCTTAAATGCAATTATACCAATCGCTTCAACATTCTCACTATTCTCTGAGCAAAGAAGTTTCTTCTATTTGTTTTGACCGACTGCTCCAGTCAAAAAGGTCCCAATCAAAATATACGATTCTGATTTGGTGGGGGAAAACGCACTGTTAATTCAATTCCATCCCTCCACAGATCGCCCAACATATCATTTTAAACTTTCCAAATTAAAGACCCAGCCAAATTGTACCATGTGAACCCCCGAATGAGGCTAACCAAACCAGGCGTCTTTAAGTCAATAAATTAACTGTTTAATTAGAAAAACTAAATTCTTAAACACTACCAAGATATAAACAACATTTAAAATAGAAAAAATTAGAGTCCTTGCAGATTTACGCTCCTGCTGGATGTGGAACAGTCCAAGGTTGCTTAAAGTCCTCACAGCCGTCCAATGGGGTGGGGGCAAAAAAAAAAAAGGTTCTTCAAAAGTAGAACAGTCCATTGTCTAATCCCAAAATTGAAATTGTTGCTTTCCTTCTCCAGTGATGAATTTCTACAATTAACAACTTGCAAACACTTTTTAAGGAATCAATTTGGCTTTAGAATTTTTGAGGGATAAAAGATTGTCACAGTCTAACTTCCCTTCCTTCAGTTTAAAATGGTCAGAGATCTCCTTTCAGGTGCTAACACACAGCTGTGTGTCTATGTCCTCCATTAGAAGAGTCTGTTTTTCCACTATAAACCAGTTCAAAATTAAATTGTAACAAATATATTTCTCGATGCTCAGTCCGAGTGGCTGTATCCAAGGCAACCAGGATGCACCCTTTGAAGCTGGTTGGTTCCAACGGCAACCAAAATGCACCTCCTTGGTAACTCCTGAGGCCTGCTTGTTCTTAAAACAGTATTGATCCTTTGCTGTCTTAAAGACACACCATATATTTCCCGGAGGGAAAAAAAAAAGACAGGATCAGGACATATTCTCTATTTGATTACTTGAATATCTTATATTGAGCAGCCTCTAGTTTTGTTCTTTCCCACAAGCGGAAACACTCTGCATCTACTCTATCAAAACCTTTCATAACTTTAGAAATATTAGGTCACCTCTCAGTCTTTTTTCAAGAGAAAAAAAAAAGAGACCCAGCCTGTTTCATACTTTCCTGATAGGCATAACCTTGCATTTCTGTAACACCCTTGTAAATCTTTCTTGCACCTTTTCCAGTGCCTCTATAATCCTTTTTATAATATGGTGACTAGAATTATACACAGTACACCAAGTATGATCTAACCAAGATTCAATATGAGTTTAGCCCAACTTCCCTATTTTTCAATTCTATCCCTCGAGTGGTTGATATAGCAAACAATGTTCGGATAATCACCTCCCTGTTTATGAAATAGGTAAGTGCTATTAACATGGAGATGCAATTATACTGCGCATCCAGTTATGAATTTGATTTTTCTCTTCCTGAATGTAACCTTCCTAATATATCATGGACCAGGGAATTAACATTGCTAAACCCTTTTCTGCTGAATCACATCAGTGCATTTAATAAACTGCATTTCCAAATCAAGCTTTCAAGGAAACTTAGCTTCCTAACTATTCATGTTTATGAATGAATCTCAGTATCAGCTAATGTCAAATATAGCCATGTAACCAAAATTTCCAAGAAGGCATCAGTTAGTATATGCAAAGAAATGGTGTTCACATGACATAAAATGAAGTAGTTCAAATCGACTTATTTAAAATTAAAATTCTCACAAATGGTCATATAAATTGAATACACAATGACACCAGAGGAACATCTAATTTAATTCACATGTAAAAGGTTGCCTTACTCAAGGAATAAATGGGCAGAGTCCCCAAACTGATAGCCTGCCTCATTTCCAAAAGTCCTCCAAC
This sequence comes from Heterodontus francisci, assembly GCF_036365525.1. Classification (NCBI taxonomy): domain Eukaryota; kingdom Metazoa; phylum Chordata; class Chondrichthyes; order Heterodontiformes; family Heterodontidae; genus Heterodontus; species Heterodontus francisci. The sequence continues at coordinate 92,397,392 of NC_090381.1, read as the reverse complement.
CCTCCTCTTCCTCTCCCCTCCCACCATCACAATCCTTCCAGGGGTGTGCAACACATGACATGGAAGAGTTTAAAAATGCAGAAATACTTGAGGAAAAATATAAAATTACTAACAGAATCATAGAATGGTTACAGCACAGGAGGCCGCCATTTGACCCATCGTGTTTGTGCCAGCTCTCTACAAGAGCAACTCACCTAGTCCTACTCCCCCGCTTTTTTCCTGTAGCTCTGCAAATTTTTTTCTTCAGATAATTATCCAATTCTCTTTTGAATGTCTCGATTGAATCTGCCTCCACCACACTCTCAGGCAGTGCACTCCAGATCCTAACCACTCACTGTGTAAAAATGTTTTTCCTCATGTTTCCATTTCTTCTTTTGCCAATCACCTTTAATTGGTGTCCTCTGGTTCTCAACCCTTCTGCCAATGGGAACAGTTTCTCCCTATCTACTCTGTTCAGACCCCTCATGATTTTGAGCACCTCTATCAAATCTCCTCTTAATCTTTTCTCCAAGAAGAACAGCACCAGCTTCTCCAATCTATCCACGTAACTGAAGTTCCTCATCCTTGGAGGAGGTCATTCTTGTCAAGGTTTTCTGCACCCTCTCTGCCAGATTAAACAGAGTTCTACACGGTTTCACTTTTTCTCTAAATATTTAAGATATTTCTGTTCCTAATTAAATTAGTACCCTGTTGATTATAGTCCCTTATTCTTGCTCATCTTCCATTCAGTTCCTCTTTTCCATGCAGTCACCAGCAAGTCCCCTGTGCAGGTCACTCCCCACATCACTGTATTAGTCCTCTGCTGCATTAATTGTCTGCAAACTTCGAAAGAAGCAATATGCAGGTTTACATTTCCATAACATTCACTGGAACTAATTAAGTCATTACAACTCTGGGGGACCACTTGAAATACAAAGCAAATATTTAGAAAACAAGGAGAGTGAAAACTGAGAGAAACTGTGCTATTCAACTGTAACCATAAGCACTCTTCAGTATTACTCTGCTGAAACAAGTACCTGTGTTTCCAAAAGATTAGTTCAGAGCCCAGTGAGATGTTGCCCGACTAAAAAGCAAGACAGACAGAGTGGTGCAGGGCAGTGGCTCTCCCCAAGGATGAACAGTGGAAAATAAGCAAGGCAAAATCCCAACGTGGAAATGTGGATCCCTACTTGAAAGACTGAGAAAGGTTGCACTGATAGAGGTCCAGGGCTTGTGGGAGGAATGTAGAAAACAGTACAGGGAAGAAACTTATTTACTCATTTATTTGGCACAACTTTGAGACACAACTCAGACACAAATGTTTCTTTTTCTATGCTGTAGCTCCTGAGTGAAATACATCAAAAAGGAACTCTCCAGTGAAGAAAGAAGCAGGATGGTCTTTAATAATTTAAAACAGTACAGCAATTCGGTTTCTCTTTGGCAAAACAGGTAAATAAATTCACTAATAGTAAACAAAGGCATTTGAAGGGCTTCCAGAACTAAATTGTGCTGACACATGCACTTGTCAAACCACATTCACTACTGGGGGGTGGGGAATATTCAAGTGAAAATTCTAAGTTTTCTGTGAATCACAGAGAAATAATTGTAATTCAGAGTGTACTATATAAATACATATATACAAAGGGAGTAGAGGAACATTGTTGCAAACCAGTAACGGAGTTACAATTTCTTCAACTTGCAAATGCACATTATGAATTATTTATAATTGGCAGTGTAAGTTTATAAAGTGCTTAGGACAAAGTATTACCTTTTTGCTTTAACAGCAAAGAGAGGCAAAATTGAATCAGACATTAAAGAAGGGCCTGATGGTCTGCATCCCAGAGTACTTAAGGAAATGGCCCTAGAAATAGTGGATGCATTGGTGATCCTCTTCCAAGATTCTATAGACTCTGGAACACTTCCTACAGATTGGAGGGTAGCTCATGTACCCCCACTATTTAAAAAGGGAGGTAGTGAGAAAGCATGGAATTATAGACCAGTCAGCCTGACGTCAGTAGTGGGGAAAATTCTAGAGTCCATTATCAAAGACTTTACAGCAGAGCACTTAGAGAACAGTGGTAGAATCGGCCAGAGTCAACATGGATTTACGAAAGGGAAATCGTGCTTGACAAATCTACTAGAATTCTTCAAAGGATGTAACTAGTAGAGTTCATGAGGGGGAGCCAGTGGATGTGGTTTATTTGGACTTTCAGAAGGCTTTTGACAAAGTCCCACATAAGAGATTAGCGTGTAAAATTAAAGCGCATGGGATTGGAGGTAGTGTATTGCGATGGATAGAAAACTGGTTGTCTGACAGGAAGAGTAGGGATAAATGGGTCTTTTTCCGAATGGCAGGCAGTGACTAGTGGGGTATTGCAGGATCGGTGCGAGGACCGCAGCTATTCACAATATACATTAATGATTTAGATGAGGGAACTAAATGCAATATCTCCAAATTTGCAGATGACACAAAACTGGATGGGAGGGTGAGTTGTGAGGAGGATGCAAAGAGGCTTCAGGGAGATTTGGACAAGTTGAGTGAGTGGGCAATTGCATGGCAGATGCAGTATAATGTGCATAAATGTGAGGTTATCCACTTTGGTAGCAAAGGAAGGCAGATTATCTGAACGGCTATAAACTGAGAGAGGGGAATATGCAGCGAGAACTGGGCGTTCTTGTACACCAGTCGCTGAAGGTAAGTATGCAGGTGCAACAGGCGGTAAAAAAGGCCTTCATAGCCAGAGGATGAGAGTACAGAAGCAGAAATGTCTGCTGCAATTATATAGGGCCTTGGTGAGGCCACACCTGGAATAGTGTGTGCAGTTTTGTTCTCCTTAGCTGAGGAAGGATGTTCTTGCTATAGAGGGAGTGCAGCGAAGGTTTACCAGACTGATTCCTGGGATGGCGGGACTGACGTGTGAGGAGAGATTGAGTCGGTTAGGATTATATTCGCTGGAGTTCAGAAGAGTGACGGGGGATCTCATAGAAACCTATAAAATTCTAACAAGACTTGACAGGGTAGATGCAGGAAGGATGTTCCCGATGGTGGGGGAGTCCAGAACCAGGGGTCATAGTCTAAGGATACAGGGTAAACCTTTCAGGACGGAGATGAGGAGAAATTTCTTCACCCAGAGAGTGGTGTGCCTGTGGAATTCGCTACCACAGAAAGCAGTTGAAGCCAAAACATTGTATGTTTTCAAGAAGGAGTTAGATATAGCTCTTGGGTCTAAAGGGACCAAAGGGTATGGAGAGAAAGCAGGAACAGGTTACTGAGTTGGATGATCAGCCATGATCATAATGAATGGCGGAGCAGGCTCGAAGCGCCCAATGGCCTACTCCTGCTCCTATTTTCTCTGTTTCTCTGCAAGTTCTTATTTGAAAACTAAACTCAACCATATTTTAGATGCAATTGGTACTAAAGGGTTTTATTTTTGTTTTAAAAACGTAGAATTCTGTGTTTTAAAAAACTGAAAATGGATTTTTCAGTGGACATTGACACCTGCAAATAGCTGAAAGTTTAGCAATGTTTTGAAAAGGAAGTTCAAAACAAAAGCTGAATTTTATAAGTAGTTTGAAAGGAAACTGAAATTGTATACAAGGACAGGAAAGCAAGCAATTTCAACAAAACCAACAAGGGGTTTGAACTCCTCAGACCTTTGAACCCTCTAAAAAAAAAACTGAGTTAGACAAAGAGCAGGTTTTGAAATGTGGCTCTGACCTGCCTGGAGATTAGAGGAAGACCCAGAAAAAGTGTTACCTCTCTGTAAAAGAAGCCTGCATCCTTGAGAAGAAACCCCTGTATGTCAGAGATAGCAGATTCCTATTGCCTCCTATCTCTGAAGAATCCCTGCATCAAGTGTGGTTCCTGTTGTCTCCAGTGTATTAAGAAATCCTGAAATCTGTAGAAAGCTTCTACTGCTATACTTCTGTCAGACCTAAGCAGACCTGTTGCTACACCCCTGCTGAAAGCCCTATGTGAAGCCTGCTGCAGTCAAATTGCCTTGAACGCCTACCCATCAGACTGTTCATCAACCTTACCTGGACAGACTTTGAGTGGCATCTGACTATTTGACTCTGGGACACCTCACCAAACTGAAAAACTTCCTACCAGTGCGTGACAACCCAAGTTATTTTATTATTCCTTCTATTCCCAACAGCTGCAAACTAAAAAAATCCTTTTTCCCCAGTTTTTTAAATTTGTGTGTGTGCATGAGGGCTTGCGAAATAAGGAGTTTTTTGTATATACATTTATCTCATTATTGGTTAAGACCAATTATTGGTTTATTAATAAATAGTTGATGTTGTTGATTAAAGAAATATGGTTGGTGTGCTTTATTCTGGGGGACAAAGAGTATGGAGTTGGCTGGTTTTCAGTAAGTGGGAAAATTTAATTGATATGCTGTGACCTGTGGAGAAGTGGGACTGAATTAACAATGCACTCCTCCCACCTTGGTCGTAACATTGGGAATCTCCCTTAAAGCAGGCATGAGGACAGCCTTTGGAAAAAATTGGAAGGGCTAAACCAAAGACAGAATGGAGCAAAGCACATTGTTGGAACTGTCAAGAGCTTTACCTCTAACTCATGCTGATTGGGAATGTTTGATGCTGGGGCTAGATTTTAAAAAGTGTGGGTCCAATGGCAGCACTGATGTCCCTTGCCTTGATAAGCAAATGAACTCAAAAGAAAACATGCAAAAGCATGAGCGTGGATACAGAATTCCTCTGCAGCTCACACTGAAACACTGCTGTATGTAGTAAAGATCAGTAGACTGCAGCATCAAATAAAATCTGTTGGTGTTTTAACCATCTCCCCCTTCCATCCAATTCTAGAATATTTAAGCAAAAGCTCCGGTACCTCAGAAGTACACAGATGGTACCTAGCAGTATTGAATTGGCCCAATGCAGAGAGGATCAAAGAAAAAATTATAATGAGCTTGTTTTTGTTTAATATCTTTTACTGCAATTCTACCAGTTAAATGTTATAATGTTGAAGCAGATATTTTTTCAATTGCACCAGAGAATGTGTTTTAAACAAAATACATTTAAAGGCATGACTCTCTGCAGTTTCTTAAATTTGTGGTGACAACAGAAAACACTATTGTAGAAACACACACTAGTCATGTATTGCCTTGTACTTTTATGGATTTGGTCTGGTACCCAGTTTTCAGTGAATGGACAGAATATACTATCCCCATTTACAATACTATAAATGCTTCTGATAAGGCTGAAGATGTTCATAATGCCATTAAATTCTGAAACAATCCTGTTAATTTATTTGATAGCAGCCCTCCCAAAACAATATAACTTTTGCACCAGCTTTAGGTATTGTACACCACAGATGCAGAAACCTATCAGATTATCTGCAGAGTAAATGTGTATAATGAACAACTGATCACTACAGAGAAAAATATTTTTTAAAAATACCATCAACAGTCTCACCATCAATTACAAAGAAAATGGAACATTTTCTCCATTGGGCCTGAAGGAACATTATTCTAAGGTTAGGGGAATTAAATAAAAGTCTCCAGTATTTCAGCCAATTTGTATTCCATGTTTGATGTACTAGATCCAAATGTATTAAGTTTTCTTATAGATTACCTATTACAAAAACAAATGCAGAGCATTACATTAAAGTTAGTACGGTGATTGCAGATGCTTTTTTTTCTATTCATTTGTGGGATATGGGTGTCGCTGGCTAGGCCAGCATTTATTGCCTATCCCTAACTGCCCTTGAGGTGGTGGTGAGCTCCCTTCTTGAACTGCTGCAGTCCTTGGGGTGTAGTTACACCCACAGTGCTGTTAGGAAGGGAGTTCCAGGATTTTGACCCAGCGACAGTGAAGGAACAGCGATATAGTTCCAAGTCAGGATGGTGTGTGGCTTGAAGGGAAATTTGCAGGTGGTGGTGTTCCCATGCATCTGCTGCCCTTGTCCTACTAGGTGGCAGAGGTTGAGGGTTTGGATGGTGATGTAGAAAGAACCTTGGTGAGTTGCTGCAGTGCATCGTGTTAATTGTACACACTGCTGCCACTGTACATCCGTGGTGGAGGGAGTGAATGTTGAAGGTGGTGGATGGGTGCCAATCAATCTCCACTTGCTTGGATGGTGTTGAGTTTTGAGTGTTGTTGGAGCTGCACTCATCCAGGCAAGTGGAGAGTATTCCATCACACTCCTGACTCATGCCTTGTAGATGGTGGACAGAGGTGAGTTATATGCGGCAGAATTCCCAGCCTCTGAACTGCTCTTGTAGCCACAGCATTTTTGTGGCTGGTCCAGTTCAGCTTCTGGTCAACGGTAACCCCCAGGATGTTGATAGTGGGGGATTTAGCAATGGTAATGCCATTGAACATTAAGGGGAGATGGTTAGATTTGAGTTGGTCATTGCCTGGCACTTGTGTGGCGTGAATGTTACTTGCCACTTATCAGCCCAAGGGCCCCTACAAGCTGCTGATTACCATAGCAACAGGAGCATGATACCTTTGCAGAGCTGTATTTAATGAAAGTAAAGAATTTCAAAAGAATAAAACAAGGATATAAAAAGTCAGGTTAAGAAAAGAATCTGACCCCTGGACATTATATATGCATCACACAACATACCATAGTCATTTAGACTTGTCCGTATTGCTGCTTCTAATTGTTCGTCTTCAGTCATTCTAGCTGTATAGTTTGTCCTGTAGTTTGAGGCATCATAACTAGAATCATTGTAACCAGAATATCCTAGGGTTTGCAAAAACAGACAACGTCTAATTAGGTCAATATATGGTTATGGGGAAAAAGAAATCAGACTATGTTCATTTTTTTTAAGCTTAAGGCATAATGAGTAAATAGTATTGACAATACTGGAATTTTTTTGGGTGCAGAAGATATATGAGAGTATAGTCATTATATAAAACTAAACAGATAAGCAGGTAACTAAATGATAAATGTTGACCAAAACAGCAGGAGAAAATCCCCTGCTCTTCAACGAATGCCATGGAATCTTTTACATCCACCTGAGGGCAGATTGGGCCTTGGTTAAGGTCTCATCCAAAAGCCAGCACCTCTGATAATGCCGCCCTTGCTCAGTGCTGCACTTAAGTGACAATCTAGAGTTTGTGCTCGAATCCACAAACCTTCTGACTCGGGCCAGAGCTGACACTGGTTGTAAAGATGTGCAAATTTGTTGTAAAGATATTCATGAAGGACAGACCAATCTAGTAGAAACTCCCTTGGCAGAGTCAGAAGGTTTCCTACCAGTAAAATTTCAGTTATATAAAAAACACTCCACTAATCACTTTGCATTCATAATAGTCCTGCCTCGGTCTTTGGGACTATAATGGATCTCATTGTTTGAGTGGGTTGTGACAAAAGTAGGAACATAGGAACAGGAGTAGGCCATTTTGTCCCTAGAGCATGTTGTGCCATTCAATGAGATCATGGTTGCTCTGTGACCTAACTCCATATATTCACCGTTACCCCATAACCCTTAATACCTTTGGATAACAGAAATAGGATTTTTATCCTTGGCTTTGCATGACTTCCCAGTACTTAGTGTAAATCTTTATTAGAAATGTCAATCAGGAAGTGTGACCCAAATGCATTCTTGTCACATCAATGTCTGGCTGCCCAAAACAGTCTATTCTTTAGTCCTGCAGAGTCCCACAGAAATATTTTATGTGAATTCATCTTGAGGACAGCAGTCAGTGAAGCACTTTGGAACATTTACATTAAAAGGTGCTAAACACAAGTTGCTGTTTTTTTTTTAAAAAACACATGCCATGTTTAGAGATGTAGTCTGACTTTCACAAAAAGAATCTGAGCAATCTTCAAAGGACATTACTTACATCAGAAGGATTCAATATATAAATGACAGGCTTTGTGGCATTCTTCAAATTATCTACTCATCGTGTCACAGCCTGTGACAGGTGGATACAGCACTGGAAGCAGTGACCCTATGTATGTATGCACCACCACAAGACTTGAAGATGTTGCTGATAGAAGCTGGAAGAAATATAGACTCTGTCAACAGGCAACCCAGTTTGAATGCAATGCAAGTTGGATGGTTGTGCGATATAGTCTTTTAGCTGCTTGTGCATTGTTACAAATATGGGTCAGCCATGGATATCTATTTGGCCAGCAAGACACTCATATCACTTTAAGGGAGCATCAGTCAGTCCTTTAAACTACCCATTATCTTTTGCACAATATGATTATCCAGGAATGTAACAATAGCACCCTCTTTTGATCAGTTCTTCAGGTCTTTTACACTTGCATTTATGCATTTGTCAATGGTGGACCACTAGGTAAGGAGAAGCTTGATCCATTAAGATGCTTTACTTCACAGTAAGGTGAACACACAGAAAAACAGATTTACTTAATCCAAATTGGCAAAACTTATCTTCATATAACGATATAAACAGAACGAGCATAGTTCAATGAGCAAGCTTACTTGACTCAAGCAGAATGACTCTTTTGCATTCTCACAGCCAAGTGCAGAGCTTCCCCTCCCTGTAGGTTGTTTATTATTAAAATCCTTCTCACTACAGTCTGGTGCCTGACTTCCTAAGTGACTTTGTCCATTTCTTTTTTGTTTGCACAACAAATTGGGGGTTAGTTTCAGATTCCTCCCCTGACTGGGACTGGCCAGCAGAGCTGTGACTGAAGTCGATGACCTTTGTTGACCTAAAGTGTTAACTCTGTTTCTCTCTCTGCACATGAAGACCTGCTCAGTATTTTCAGCATTCTCTGGCCATAACTTTATGTTGGACAGCAGGCCTCACACACCAGTCGAAAAGTCAGTGGTGAGCCCACCTCCTCTGGGCCGGGGAAGTCAGGCCGGGATTTTTCGCTCCGCAGGCTCTCAATTGGTCTTGGGTTGGACTTCCACCTCCTTGAGGCTGGATGTCCCGCCTAATGGAGTTGCCAGCCAATCAGCGGGCCAGCAGCTCTTCATCCCAGCTGCACCACTAGGAGCCACTGCTGGAACTACACCCAGCCATCGGAGGCAACAGGAAGGACGGCCCCGGAATTCAAGTAAGATTTTAGGGCCTCGCCGGGGTCAGCCCCCGCAACATCCCACTCAATTTCACGCCCGTCTGCACGTTGGGGGGTCGTTAAATTCCAGCCTCGGTTTTTATTTTGCTTTTGTATGTGCTGCGAATCAAACCAGTTCCTGTGTTCTTTCCTTTGAAACTACCTTCAAGTGAAGTTCAACAGGAAGGGACAATCTATTCTACCACCCACACCCCCACTCCCAGGGCTGGATCTTGTTTTCCCGTCGCCGGGAGCGTTGGTGAGTGAAGAAAATGGCAGCCGCCATGCATGGGCCATGCGCTATCATTTTGCATCCGGTAGCGACTTAGCATATGCACGGCATCGCCCCCCCACAATCATGTGGTGGGGGCACCCTCGGCGATGCCATTCACGGGGTCACTTGATGAAGGAGCAGGTTCTAGTGCCATTTTTAAAAGGCTGCCAGTCCTGCAAACAGCACAACATAAACGCAGAGTTGACCCCTTCTCCACCTCGGTAGTGCCAGCTTTCCCTCAATGGGAAACTGAAGACGCGCGAGTGCCACACGTCACGCTGACGATTGGGAACTGAAGGCAAGATCGCTGTGGGTTACATTTTAATTAATGTAAAGCTGTAATTTAAATATGCAAATTCAGGTCCTGACGCAGAGTGATGGAGGGGACACAGAGCCTCCCCGCTGCCAGGAAGGTCGGGCTCGGCAATTCCAGCATCGGGTTCTGTGGCTGGTCACTGCCTCTCCGATTCTCCGCACTCCCTCTTCCTCTTCCCTCTCACCCCTCCCCACCCCCCCACACCACAGAACCTGACGTGAGGCTAGGAGCAAAATCCAGGCCCCGGTGTGTATTTTTGAGACACTCTTGGCTGAGATAAAACTGTCCTATTATTACTAACAATTCTGCGGCAATGGTGTCAATATCTGGCTTTAATACACATTTGGCAAATGCCAGCAGCCTCTAGCCTTCCTGTTTATATTAGCGCCAGTGTTTATAAAAATACACTTAAAAGTAAATTCTCAAATTCTTAGTGAAGAAATGGTCAAAAAATCCTGAGATGGAACAATCATTTTATCATTAGTTCTAGTCTGCATGATGACAGAGGTGTAGTATTTTCTGCTATATAGGGTAATGTAACAGAAAAATGTGCTAGGCAGCCTCTGTATTCTCTAGCATGCAGTCTATTACAACTGAGATTAGTTGTTCAACAGGGCTACAATAATTCATACAAAAATAAGGGCTGGTACAAGTTGAATCTTTGGAATTCTCTACCCCAGAGGGTTGCGGATGCTCCCTCATTGGATATTTTCAAGGCTGAGAAAGAGATTTTTGTTCCATCAGTGAAATCATGGGATGCAGGGAAAGGGAGATGGGGAAATGGAGTTGAGGCAGATGATCAGCCATGATTCTATTGAATGGCAGCAGAAGAGGCTTGAGGGTCTGTATGGTCTACTCCTGATCCTATTTCATATGTTCTAAGTTCATTAAAAAGACTTGATCTGCTCAGGGAAACCATCATCAAGCTAGTTACACAAGGAAAAATTGCTGGGAAAAAGCTTGAAATATAGATCAATGTAGCAGAATCACCAAATTAATTCTGAATGATGAGAATGGAGATCAAAAGAACTGATGTCTTTATTTAGAGGGGGACGGCAGTGTGGCAAGACTTTTGGTAGGAACTTGGGTTGCAGTCCAACAGTATTACTAATATGCTAGAAAGCAATGATTGATCAGCTTCTGGATTTTACTTACCCACAGCTGATATCAGAGAAATAAGCAGAAGAGTATCCCAACCTAATAATTTGAGATTGTATGAATCAACGGTCTCGAAAGCAGGTTACAGACGTTCGTGAAGAATTGGAATCAATTTTCAAAGGGGGACAGCATTAAATGTCGCCACAACCTTAGTATAACTAAATGAAAGGAAGGTTGCTAAAGGATCCAGAAGGGACATGATAGATCATAGCTGCTGCTCTATGGACTTGTATAGATCGAGATTCGAGTCACATGGAAATAAGGCAATGCTTTAATATGAAGCCAAAAGCTCCTTAGCAGAGCACAGCACCACTGGACAAATTTCTACTTAATGGGGCTAATTCAGTTAAGTGTAGAGGCTTAAACTTTAGCTTCATCCAAGGTAAGTATATAACATGATGAGGGAAGTGTAATTTTTTTGCCTTGGATGGATAAGCCTCCAGAGGTTGCAGAGAAGATTTACCAGAATGGTTCCAGGGATGGGGGAATTTTAGTTACAAGGTTAGGTTGTAAAATCTGGGGTTGTTCTCCCTAGAGCGAAAGAGATTGAGGGGAGATTTGATAGAGGTGTACAAGATTATAACAGGCTTAGATAAGTTAGACAAGGAAAAACTGTTCCCATTAACTGATGATACAAGGACTAGGGGACACAGGTTGAAGATTTTGGTCAAGAGATGCTGGGGAAATGTGAGGAAGAACTTTTTTTTAATGCAGTGAGTGGTAATGATCAGGAACTCGCTGCCCATGAGTGTGGTGGAAGCAAAGACAATAATTTCAAAAGGAAATAAACTTGCTGGGCTACGGGGATCGAGCGGGGAATGGAATTGACTAGATGGCTCCGTGGAGATCCAACATGGACACAGTGGGCCGAATAACCTCCCTCCCCCGATTTATCTTGTGACCTTGAGCCCACCTATGTACTGAGATAACTCACAAAAGGTCCTTGAAAGTAGTGATGGCTCACCAACTTATTTAGACAGCACTTGGAAGTTCATGCTTTCAGAAATCAGTCAATGCCAAGGCATCCACACCAGCTGATTTTGGAAGATCTCCTACTTCTTTCTGAAGGTCTGTCTGTAACAGTGGTTCTCAAACTGGGGTGCGCAGAGACTTTCCAGGGGGTACATGAAATATTCTCTCGAGCGGATGACAGAGTGTAAAATGCAAGGGAGAAAGAGAAGGAAGACGATAAAGGCAAGCCGTCCACTTTGTATAAACTAAAGGTAGTTAGTATTTGTCCCGTACATAGCTGACAAGAAGCTGAAGCTCCTGGCTGCCATGGTTTTCAGCGGTGAGTCTTGCATTTAGAACATAGAACATTACAGCGCAGTACAGGCCCTTCGGCCCTCGATGTTGCGCCGACCTGTGAAACCATCTGACCTAAACTATTCCACTTTCATCCATATGTCTATCCAATGACCACTTAAATGCCCTTAAAGTTGGCGAGTCTACTACTGTTGCAGGCAGGGCGTTCCACGCCCCTACTACTCTCGGAGTAAAGAAACTACCTCTGACATCTGTCCTATATCTATCACCCCTCAACTTAAAGCTATGTCCCCTCGTGTTTGCCATCACCATCCGAGGAAAAAGACTCTCACTATCCACCCTATCTAACCCTCTGATTATCTTATATGTCTCTATTAAGTCACCTCTCCTCCTCCTTCTCTCCAACGAAAACAACCTCGTCCCTCAGCCTTTCCTCGTAAAACCTTCCCTCCATACCAGGCAACATCCTAGTAAATCTCCTCTGCACCCTTTCCAAAGCTTCCACATCCTTCCTATAATGCGGTGACCAGAACTGCACGCAATACTCCAGGTGCAGCCGCACCAGAGTTTTGTACAGCTGCAGCATGACCTCGTGGCTCCGAAACTCGATCCCCCTACTAATAAAAGCTAACACACCATATGCCTTCTTAACAGCCCTATTAACCTGGGTAGCAACTTTCAGGGATTTATGGACCTGGACACCAAGATCTCTTTGCTCATCTACACTACCAAGAATCTTCCCATTAGCCCAGTACTCTGCATTCCTGTTACTCCTTCCAAAGTGAATCACCTCACACTTTTCCGCATTAAACTCCATTTGCCATCTCTCAGCCCAGCTCTGCAGCCTATCTATGTCCCTCTGTACCCTACAACATCCTTCAGCACTATCCACAACTCCACCGACCTTCGAGTCATTCGCAAATTTACTAACCCACCCTTCTACACCCTCATCCAGGTCATTTATAAAAATGACAAACAGCAGTGGCCTCAAAACAGATCCTTGCGGTACACCACTAGTAACTAAACTCCAGGATGAACATTTGCCATCAACCACCACCCTCTGTCTTCTTTCAGCTAGCCAATTTCTGATCCAAAGCACTAAATCACCTTCAATCCCATACTTCCGTATTTTCTGCAATAGCCTACCGTGGGGAACCTTATCAAACGCCTTACTGAAATCCATATACACCACATCCACGGCTTTACCCTCATCCACCTGTTTGGTCACCTTCTCGAAAAACTCAATAAGGTTTGTGAGGCACGACCTACCCTTCACAAAACCGTGCTGACTATCGCTAATGAACTTATTCTTTTCAAGATGATTATAAATCCTGTCTCTTATAACCTTTTCCAACATTTTACCCACAACCGAAGTAAGGCTCACAGGTCTATAATTACCAGGGCTGTCTCTACTCCCCTTCTTGAACAAGGGAACAACATTTGCTATCCTCCAGTCTTCCGGCACTATTCCTGTCGACAATGACGACATAAAGATCAAGGACAAAGGTTCTGCAATCTCCTCCCTGGCTTCCCAGAGAATCCTAGGATAAATCCCATCTGGCCCAGGGGACTTATCTATTTTCACACTTTCCAAAATTGCTAACACCTCCTCCTTGTGAACCTCAATCCCATCTAGCCTAGTAGTCTGTATCTCAGTATTCTCCTCGACAACATTTTCTTTCTCTACTGTAAATACTGACGAAAAATATTCATTTAACGCTTCCCCCTATCTCCTCTGATTCCACACACAACTTTCCACCAGTATCCTTGATTGGCCCTAATCTAACTCTAGTCATTCTTTTATTCCTGATATACCTATAGAAAGCCTTAGGGTTTTCCCTGATCCTATCCGCCAATGACTTCTCGTGTCCTCTCCTTGCTCTTCTTAGCTCTCCCTTTAGATCCTTCCTGGCTAGCTTGTAACTCTCAAGCGCCCGAACTGAGCCTTCACGTCTCATCCTAACATAAGCCGCCTTCTTCCTCTTGACAAGCGCTTCAACTTCTTCAGTAAACCACGGCTCCCTCGCTCGACAACTTCCTCCCTGCCTGACAGGTACATTCTTATCAAGGACACGCAGTAGCTGCTCCTTGAATAAGCTCCACATTTCGATTGTGCCCATCCCCTGCAGTTTCCTTCCCCATCCTACGCATTCTAAATCTTGCCTAATCGCATCATAATTTCCTTTCCCCCAACTATAATTCTTGCCCTGCGGTATATACCTGTCCCTGCCCATCGCCAAGGTAAACCTAACCGAATTGTGATCACTATCACCAAAGTGCTCACCTAGATCTAAATCTAACACCTGGCCGGGTTCATTACCCAGTACCAAATCCAATGTGGCATCGCCCCTGGTTGGCCTGTCTACATACTGTGTCAGAAAACCCTCCTGCACACACTGGACAAAAACTGACCCATCTAAAGTACTCAAACTATAGTATTTCCAGTCAATATTTGGAAAGTTAAAGTCTCCCATAACCACTACCCTGTTACTCTCGCTCCTGTCGAGAATCATCTTCGCTATCCTTTCCTCTACATCTCTGGAACTATTTGGAGGTCCTTGATTAACAATGCCACACCCCCCCCCCCCTACTCTTTTACCATCTTCTCTGTTCTTACTGAAACATCTAAATCCCGGAACCTGCAACATCCATTCCTGTCCCTGCTCTACCCATGTCTCCGAAATGGCCACAGCATCGAGATCCCAGGTACCAACCCATGCTGCAAGCTCACCCACCTTATTCCGGATGCTCCTGGCGTTGAAGTAGACACACTTTAAACCAAGTTCTTGCTTGCCAGTGCCCTCTTGCGTCCTTGTAACCTTATCCCTGACCTCACTACTCTCAACATCCTGTACACTGGAACTACAATTTAGGTTCCCATCCCCCTGCTGAATTAGTTTAAATCCCCCCAAAGAGCACTAGCAAATCTCCCCCCCCAGGATATTGGTACCCCTCTGGTTCAGGTGAAGACCATCCTGTTTGTAGAGGTCCCACCTACCCCAGAAAGAGCCCCAATTATCCAGGAAACCAAAACGCTCCCTCCTACACCATCCCTGCAGCCACGTGTTCAACTCCTCTCTCTCCCGATTCCTCGCTTTGCTAGCACGTGGCACGGGCAACAACCCAGAGATAACAACTCTGTTTGTTCTCGCTCTAAGCTTTCTGCTTAAGGGGAGGGCAGGTAGGAGATGAGCTGCTACAATGATACCCCGGGGCATTCAATTTAAAAGAGCTGAACTCCAGAGGTGAGGTGAGAGTGACTGCCCTTGACATCAAGGCAGCATTTGACCGAGTATGGCATCAAGGTGCCCTAGCAAAACTGAGGTCAATGGGAATCAGGGGGAAAACCCTCCACTGGCTGGAGTCATACCTAGCGCAAAGGAAGATGGTTGTGGTTGTTGGAGGTCAATCATCTGAGCTCCAGGACATCACTGCAGGAGTTCCTCAGGGTAGTGTCCTGGGCCCAACCATCTTCAGCTGCTTCATCAATGACCTTCCTTCAATCATAAGGTCAGAAGTGGGGATGTTCGCTGATGATTGCACAATGTTCAGCACCGTGACTCCTCAGATACTGAAGCAGTCCGTGTAGAAATGCAGCAAGACCTGGACAATATCCAGGCTTGGGCTGATAAGTGACAAGTAACATTCGCGACACACAAGTGCCAGGCAATGACCATCTCCCCTTGACATTCAACATCATTACCATCGCTGAATCCCCCACTATCAACATCCTGGGGGCTACCATTGACCAGAAACTGAACTGGACTAGCCACATAAATATGGTGGCTACAAGAGCAGGTCAGAGGCTAGGAATCCTGAGGCGAGTAACGCACCTCCTGACTCCCCAAAGCCTGTCCACCATCTACCAGGCATAAGTCAGGAGTGTGATGGAATACTCTCCACTTGCCTGGATAGGTGCAGCTCCAACACTCAAGAAGCTCGACACCATCCAGGACAAAGCAGCCCGCTTGATTGGCACCCCATCTACAAACATTCACTCCCTCCACCACCGACGCACAGTGGCAGCAGTGTACCATCTACAAGATGCACTGCAGCAATGCACCGAAACTCCTTAGACAGCACCTTCCAAACCCGCAACCTCTACAAACTAGAAGGACGAGGGCTGCAAATACATGGGAACACCACCACCTGCAAGTTCCCCTCCAAAAATCACACCATCCTGACTTGGAACTATATCACCGTTCCTTCACTGTCGCTGGGTCAAACTCCTGGAATTCCCTTCCTAACAGCACTGTGGGTATACCTATCCCAAATGGACTGCAGCGGTTCAAGAAGGCAGCTCACCACCACCTTCTCAAGGGCAATTAGGGATGGGCAATAAATGCTGGCCTGGCCAGCGTCGCCCACATCCCACGAATGAATAATAAATAAAAAAATTTGGACTTATATAGTGTTACGACCAGGTGAGAAAGGGGTCTAGGGGTTCCCTCTTAGCCTTTGCCTGTTTTGACCGTAACAGGGTTTAATTTTTTAAAACACCATGTTTTTAGCTGCCCATCAGTGAAGCCTTGTTTGCCGCTCTCCAATTGTAATGGCAAAGAAAATCAACCAGAAAGGTTTTCTTAGATGTAAACAAGAAAGGTGTAAGTTTATTAACCTTAAAACTGTAATTCGGTTAAAACTACTAAAAAATACACGACGCGTCTACGCTAGCAAGCGTACACGATAAACACACACGCAGATAGAGACAGAAAAGGAGAAAGAATAAAGGGAAAAGGTTTGAAGCAGTAGCTGGAGTTCATTTACTGTCTTTTGAGTTCAATGTAAAGTCTTTGGTTGCAGTTAAATCTTACTGCCTCATTGGGGCCCAGTGTACTCTTTCAAACTTGTTTCGATGGTTTTCTGTCTTGGCTTAGTTTCTTCTGTGGGTCCCTGGCTTTGCATGAAAGGGAGAGAGCGAGACAGGGAGTTGCTATCTTCCTTCAAGTTCAGTTGCAGTCTGACCTCAAACTGTTCTGTGAGCACAATTCAAAACTCCAGCTTGGCCAACAGGTTAGTCAACCCCTTATTTGCAATAACTGCACCTGCAGTTTGTGGACTGTCCATCTTAGCAGACACCCTCAGTGTGTGTTGTGGGGGGGGGGGAGGGGAGGGCGGCTTGGGGAGATGGAATACTGGCTTTTTACACATTCAATGTCTGGTGATCCAAATCCATTTGGGTTAACTGAATCAGGGAGCAGTTCCATTGTCTTCTCCAGGCAACTATCTCTTAAAATGCAAATGTTTCCAGCCACTGTCCTTTTAAAATGCAGGTACAGCCATATTTCAGTCCAGTAAGAGTTTAAAAATTAATGCTCCATATGGTGAAATTAATATGCCTTATTCTTGGCAGGTGGGGTTCCCATCACAATAGTAAGTGCCATTATAATGTTGCCTGGCCTGCTGAGTATTTCTAGCATTTTCTGTTTCTAGTAATCTCTTATTGATTTGATTCTTATTAGATATTTAGCTGCATGCGCAGTGTCACTATTCTTTTGCTTTCTTTGGCTGGACAGCAAGCCAACTCAAAAGAGCCCCATGACAGTGAGACTATCCTAGAATTCACAGCATTGGTAAAAATCATGATTTACCATCACACTGCAGGCAGGATAGTGATGTTAGGTAGAAAGTGAGGCTGTGATATACAAGACCCACATAAAATTCTAGGAGTTGATCGGCTTCCACCCATGCAGCAAGTGCAATCATGAGGCTCGTTACAGATAGGAAAAATAATATAGACAAGACAATGGCTGAAAACAATAAACCAAATGGATTTGCCTAGTAGATTGTTTTAAGAATTTTATTTTATTTATTTATTTAGAGATATAGCACTGAAACAGGCCCTTCGGCCCACCGAGTCTGTGCCGCCAACAACCACCCATTTATACTAACCCTACAGTAATCCCATATTCCCTATCACCTCCCTACACTAGGGGCAATTTATAACGGCCAATTTACCCATCACCTGCAAGTCTTTTGGATGTGGGAGGAAACCGGAGCACCCAGCGAAAACCCATGCAGACACGGAGAACTTGCTAACTCCGCATAGGCTGTACCCAGAATCGAACCCGGGTCCCTGGAGCTGTGAGGCTGCGGTGCTAACCACTGTGCCACCCATAATTTTAGTAAGTCAAAATGGAACATTTTGTCATTCTGGGGTCTCGAAGTCAGCATCAAGTACTTCCACATCGGGAATAGCTTGGAAAGGCTTTATATTGCCCCAAGAACTATCCCTTGACCACTCCAAGCTGCTAATTAGTATGACAGTTCCATTTCTCACAACAGTTAACCATAGCAGAGGAGACTTATTGTACAAAATGATCAGAGAAGCCACACCACCAGTGAACTGACATTTAGGACATAATTTTGCATAATTACAGTTATGATGTTGAAATGGATGGTTCAAACAGCAATTCAGTAGGTGGTTTCTTACCAGTTTCCAAGTAGAAAGAAACCACCCTCTGTAGGAGACCTCACTCGGGATTAGACTGAAGATGTATAGTTTTACTAAATATTCTAACCATTAGTTCACTCTATATGACATAAAATATGTTTTAGGATTTAAGATCTGAATGCCTTTACCATATAGTTTTTTTAAATTTAAGTGTTTGGTAGATTACATTATTTATATCACCTTGATTTCATCAGTTTCTCACTATTCCCCCATCGCTGGGGATTCTTCAAAAAGTTATAATATGATAGCATAACAAATGACCCAACGATAGTTGGTCTCACGACTGACCAGCTATAATTATTAGTCATCATGTCTTATCCAATACTGCAGCATTATTCCAGTTGTATGTAATGACAAGATGCTTTGCACAGCATCTGAGAAAATCTCATTGCTTGCAGTTTACCAGTTCTTGCTGTTCAGTCTTCATTACGATCAGGGATAATTTCTGCACTGTTTCTCTCAAAGAAATTTACCAACTTCAGGAGTTTGTGTCAGCAAATATGTACTCTAACAGGTTTTAGTACGATCATTCATTTAGATAAAATTTCAGTACATTGCCCCTTGTGAAACAGTTGTTTTTTCATAAGCATTATGGTATGTAAATATAGGGCCCATATGATAAACACAGAAAAGAGTTTCAGAATATGAAGTTTAAGTAATACATTTCACATGTGAAGTTCTTAATCTCATCCCAGTCAAGGGTCCAAGGAAAAACAAGGCCCTTCCCAAAGGGGAAAAAGAAAAGTCACCCTACAGCAGGAGAAAAACCTTCCATTTATATAAGGCTCATGTTAAAAACAACGTTTCAGAATTCTTTGCAAAGGGAAAATGGATGTTGAACAGGAGCTGAAGAGTTTTGGAAAAATGCTTTTGGAAGATAAAGCCAGAAGGCAAACTCAGAATGGATGGGAGATAATGGTCTCATGACAGTATATTGGGAGAGGAGGACTGGTGAAGAACGATGGAGTTATCAACATTGGCAAGATTGAGAAAAAGCTGTCGTTTCTTTGAACTGAGAACATAGACATGAGACAACTTTTTGAAGGGAGTTGGACAGAAAAAGCAGGTTAGAGATAGGCTGATAGTTTAGAAGAGCATTTTTGTAAGTGGTACGAACAATGCCTGAAGAAAGGGAGAAGTTGTGAATGAAAAAAGAGAAAGAGACAGACATTCAGTTGTCTGGAAGAGAATCTATATGGTGAAAAAGATGAGGAAATTATCTACATAGGAAGATAAGTATGTCATTTAGCCCCTTGAACCTGTTCCACCATTCAATTAGATCATGGTGGATCTGTACCTCAACTCCAGGAATGTTACTTTTGGCAAATGTGACCTTGGAGGTACTGAAGCCTTGTGTGATAGTAAAATAAAAGGGGATGACCTTGGGTATAGATGGTTAATTTTGAGGGTGGCAATCAGGGAGCAAAACACACTAAATCTGAAGGAGACAGGATGGGGGCAGTTCAGGTGCAAGTTGAAGACATGAAGAAGGAGCTGTTATGTGGTGTTAAGACTGAGACATGTGTTAGTTTCTTCAGCAAGAAAGCAGTTGGGGGCCTTTACACATCTGCTGTTTGCTACTGTATACCTGCTATCAGAGCTTTTCTCCTAGCACCTCCACAGGTTAGGGAATGGAATGTGGAATTAGATGAGAAAAAAAACAAATTGCAACTAACCTTGGTTATTGAATCTGGTTTGTCGTCTAGGGTAACTACTTGATGAAATATTTTCTGTCAAATAAGAACAGTGAAAAGATAGCACATAATTAATCCAAGGTAATTAGGACTTGAGCAAGTCATCGGTAAATTCAGTATGACACAAACAACAAAAACGCTTGTCCAAAAAGCCTTCTGACATTATTTGGTCAAAATTTACATGATGTTAATTATCTTTAGTGTGGCTTCTCATTGGATGCAATTTTTTATTCCCCTCCATAGGTGTTTAGACTCATCCAGTGGAATATTAATAGTTACAGGGTACTCTTCAATTCACTGAAGCCCTAATGGGAAATTTTCTTAAGGATAATCTGTACCCTGCGAGTACCAAAACTACTCACACACAATTTTTACTAGTGTTATTTTAAAATAAGGAAATTAACAGCTACCTTAGAAAATGACATTAACACTTTGGCTCCATCAAAAGTTTGCCCAAATGGAAGATTTCTCTTATTATTTCTAGGTGTGCAGGATTGGGCAAAGAAAATACTGGCCTCAAAAATCCCTGGGCATTCTAAGATTCCTGCCTTAAATCCACATGAGAGAATCAGAAAGGTCATAAACACGGGCACAGCAATTCCTGGCACAAATTGGAATTCCAGGATGGCCTAGTAGGGGCAGAGCCTTGATGTGGTAGGGTGTGGGTGGCATCTTCAGAAGTCTCTCATTTGGAACCTAGTGTAGTTTCTGTGGAGGGTTACCTTTCTCCCCAAACCCCTGGCAATAGCAGGGCACACATGGAGATGCAGGTCTGGACCTCTGTGCAAGAGGACTCTTATTTTAAAAAAAAACATTTAAAAAGAAAAAGGGGCCATGATATATTTGTTCCTCACCCCACCCCGCCCAACCTCCAAGCTGGCCACTTAAATTGGTTGTATGGAGCCAACTGCTAGGGTTACCCTTGATGCTTGGTGGAGGCGCATCTAAGGCACACTTATTCTAGCTCCGTGCCGTAACCCCTCAAATTTCAGATAATTGGGGTAAGTCTGTAACAGAACTCAATAATGAAACTGAAGACAAATTTCTTCATAATATATAATTTCCTTGTCAAAAGGTTCCCTACTCAAATTCTGCAATATCTGAGAGTTTCGACGCAGACTACTGCATTCCTAGAAAAAATAGTCGAGACCATGCGGAATCCCTTCAGAGATGGCCCACCCATATTTGTCACAGTACACATGTTAAATAATGATTCATGGACCCATCTAGAATCATGAATACTATGAGTGAGACCACAGCCTTCAAGTCAGAAAGTTTGATGTAGCAGACACCTTTTTGATCAAAGCTACAGTAATGTGTGAACAGCCCAAGAAGACACTCATGCTCATAACCCACAGGCCTTTGAGGCTCACATACTTACACCACTCAGTGCCAAAGTTATCTTACCAAACATTTAGGATGAGAGCAAGAGAAAAATAACAGGTCATATGGAAGAGCTTAGTGCTTTCTTCCCAGTGTAAAGAGTCAACTTTCATTGGTGCTCTTGAAAGTGATCGTTCATGCAATTAACTATGATACATTCCCACAATGGGTGAACCTGTTTGGAACAGTGGTTCTCAAAGTGGGGTCCACGGACACTTTCCAGGGGGTCTAGGAAATTCATATTCTTTCTCTCACACCTGCTAGAGAAAGTAAAATGCAAGGTGGGAAAAGAGAAAAAAGACAATAAAGGCAAGCTACCCGCTTTGTATAAACTAATGGTAGGTCATGTTAGTCCCATGCATATAGCTGACAAGATGTTGTTATGCCAGGCCCCCACCTGCCAAGATTGAGGCACATTAATTT
Organism: Heterodontus francisci; assembly: GCF_036365525.1. Lineage (NCBI taxonomy): Eukaryota > Metazoa > Chordata > Chondrichthyes > Heterodontiformes > Heterodontidae > Heterodontus > Heterodontus francisci. The sequence goes on along the minus strand of NC_090381.1, from coordinate 92,375,435 downwards.
TGTCGTGAACATTGATATTAAACTGTTACTGGAGTGAGAGGAGGACTTGAACAGATCAGCCATGGCTGAAAAAGACATTTGCATATTAACAGATGGTGTTTGGAAGGCCCAAGCAGTCATTCCCTGACATTCAACCCACAATGGACTTTTGATCACCAGACGTTGAAGGTGGAGGAGCTCGCATTCCAGGTTGACTGCTAAGATGGCCGAATGCACAAATGGACATGGTCAAACCAGCTAGTCACATGACTAACCTGCTGGGCAACCTGAGTTTTTTGAATTTGTCCAAAGAGTTTGGGTAGAAAGCTGCTTGCTCCTGGACTGAGAATATCTCTCTACTGTCTGCTCCCATCTCTCTCTCAAGCCTCTGAATTCACTGAAGACACATGAACCCCAAGAGAGAAAAGTCTCCTACAGCGAACAAGGTTTAAGAAGAATACTGGGCCCCAACGAAAAGCAAGATCTACCTACAATCAAGGACTCTACAGTGAACTTGAAGAACCGTAACAACTTTTCAGATATTGCCTCAAACTTTTCCACTTTATTTTTCTTCTCTTTTCTGTCTCTATTTGCATGTGTGTATCGCGTATGCATGCTAGCGTGGGAGCATTGTCTATCCGTAGGTGTCAACCAAATTAGAGTTTAAGTTTAATAAATTTCAACTTTTCTTCTTTAAACCTAAGAAAGCCTGTTTGTGCTGGTTTCTTTGTCTTATAATTGGAAAGGGATGAACAAGGATTCACTAAGGGGAAGCTAAAAACATGGTGTGTTTAAAAATAAAATCCATTTACAGTAAGAACAGGTGAGGGCTGAAAGGGAATCTTAGACCTCTTTCTCACCTGGTCATAACAATGTCCATTCCTGAAGCTCCTGGCTGCTATGGCTTTCAGCAGTGAGTCTTGCATTTACTTTCTGCTTGAGGGGAGGGCAGGTAGGAGATGAGCTGCTACAGTGATATTCAGGTGCACTGAATTTGGATTTATGCAGTAAGTAAGTGCCATCATAATGTAGCCTAGCCTGCTGAGTATTTCTAGCCTTTTCTGTTTCCATTAATCTCTTTTTGATTTGATTCTAGTAATCATGGAAAAGCTGTCAGTTTGACTTATTTAAATCTTCCATCATGTTGCCATAATGTAAATTCCTTGCATGATTAAATATCACTGAAAACTAGACTGGGTTTGCACAGATCTGTAAAATATTCGAAAATGTCATGTTCAAGTGAGTCATAGAATTGGAGGGAAGGAAACTTGTATGTTTATAGGAAGTTATATTAAACATCTAAATAGGGTGAGACTGCTGTTCATACTGATTTAGCCAACAGCTGTTTGTATTGGATGTGATCTGTGAACTAACTGCATATGTATGCCATTAACAGGCAATCTTTAACCACATTAAAAGCAGTTCATTTGGCATGCACAAGTATGTTAGTGGAGTCACACTTATCCTTTATTTCTGGTTTGTATAGTCTTAAACTGCCGTGCTAAGTAATTACCTGTTTTCTTAAAAGCAGTATTAAGACACTCTTTACATGCACCACTGTCACATAATGAGTATTATATTGTATTATAATTTAGATGGGATCCATGATTCCTAATCCATTTTGTAAAGGGGTCCTTTAACCAAAAACAAAGTTTGAGATCCACTGGTCTAGACTATTTCCTTATGGGGAGATGGATATCAGAACCAATACCGAGAGTGAATGGAGGTGCATTAAGATAAAAATAAAAGACATTCTGCGTATTCAAGAATCGGTTCCCTAATTGTTAGACTTTTTCCAGCAAGGCCTTCTGGAGAAATAGAGGCCAATTTCATGGTGCTCGAAACTGTGTTCCAAAGAAAAGCAAGTAGACATTTTGGAAATGTCTCAACAAGACTTATAACCACTTTATTCAGCCCAGATCCATTCTTATCCCATTGAAGTCAAACCTGCGACCTCTACCAACTAGAAGGACAAGGGCTGCAAATACATGGGAACACCACCACCTGCAAGTTCCCCTCCAAGTCACACACCATCCTGACTTGGAACTATATCGCCGTTCCTTCACTGTCGTTGGGTCAAAATCCTGGAACTCCCTTCCGAACAGCACTGTGGGTATACCTACCCCAAATGGACTGCAGCAGTTCAAGAAGGCAGCTCACCACCACCTTCTCAAGGGCAATTAGGGATGGGCAATAAATGCTGGCCTAGCCAGCGATGCCCACATCCCTGAATGAATGAATGAATGAACAAAAAAGTTGGCTTTCCCCCCGTTAATTATTCTTACTTTAGATTGTTCTTTGTTTTTTCCCTCATAGCCAACCTAAACTTTATAAATCACTGTCCCCTAAATGTTCTTCTACTGATTTCTGATCCACTTGGCCCACCTCATTCCCAAGAGCCAGGTCCAGCAGCACCTCCTTTCTCATTTGACTGGCTATATACTGTAGAAAATTTTCCTAAACATACTCTAGGAACTCCTACCCCTGTCTTCCCTTTACACTACTACTATCCCAGTCTGTATTCAGATAATTAAAGTCCCCCATTATCATTACTCTATAATTCTTGCATCTTGTAATTTCTTTGCAAAGTTGTCCCTCTCCATCCTTTCCGCTAGTTGGTGGCCTATAGACTACACCGAGCAATGTAATTGCACTTTTTTGGTTCCTTAGCTCTAGCCAAATATATTCTGTCCTTGACCCCTCTGTGATATCCTCTCTCTCAAGCACTGTAATGCTCCCCTTAATTAATACTGCCACTCCTCCTCCTTTTCCTTCCCTATCTTTCCTAAACACCTTATATCCAGGAATATTTAATACCCAGTCCTACCCTTCTTTGAGCCAGGTCTCCGTTCTAGCCACATCATATTCCCACATGCCAATCTGCACATGTAACTCACCAATCTTATTAACTACACTCCTTGCATTCACATACATGCACATCAACCCTGATTTAGACTTGGTTACTTCCTCCAGTTCTCTGCCCCCACCTCATAACTTACTATTCTGTTCTCTAGTGCTATCAATCTCTCCCAGTACTCTGTACACCTTGGTGGTACTAACACTCTCACCTTATTTCTTCTTTTCTACTTCTATATGCTGGTGCCCATCTCCCTCATAAATTTAGTTTAAACCGTCCCCAACCACACTAGTGAACCTCCCCACGAAGATGTTAGTCAACTCTTTTAAATCATAAAATAAGGGCACGTTGTCCCGTACAAAAACAAAGCCATATTTTAATATGGAGAACTAGGTTGTTGAAACTTCAATTCAATTCGAGTTGAGACAATAGTCTCTAAGTGAGAGTGACTGCCCTTGACATCAAGGCAGCATTTGACAGAGTATGGCATCAAGGAACCCTAGAAAAACTGGAGTCAATGGGAATCAGGGGGGGGGAAAAACACTCTGCTGGTTGGAGTCATACCCAGTGCAAAGGAAAATGGTTATGGTGGTTGGAGGTCAATCATCTCAGCTCCAGGAGATCACTGCAGGAGTTCCTCACGGTAGTGTTCTAGGCCCACCCATCTTCAGCTGCTTCATCAATGACCTTCCTTCAAATCAGAAGGTCAGAAGTGGGGATGTTTGCTGATGATTGCACAATGTTCAGCACCATTCGCGACTCCTCAGATACTGAAGTAGTCCATGTAGAAATGCAGCAAGACCTGGACAATATCCAGGCTTGGCTGATATGTGGCAAACAACATTTGCGCCACACAAGTGCCGGGCAATGACTATCTCAAACAAGAGAGTATCTAACCATCTCCCGTTAATATTCAAGGGCATTACAAATCGCTGAATCCCCCACCAACATCCTGGGGGTCACCACTGATCGAAAATGAACTGGAGTAGCCATATAAATATTGTGGCTACAAGAGTAGGTCAGAGGCAAGGAATCCTGCAGCAAGTAACTGATATCCTGACTCCCCAAAGCTTGTCCACCATCTACAAAGCACGTCAGGAGTGTGACGGAATACTCTCCACTTGGCTGGATGGGTGCAGCTCCAACAATACTCAAGAAGCTTGACACCATCCAGGACAAAGCACCCTGCTTGATTGGAATCCCATCCACAAACATTCAACTCCCTCTACCACCGATGCACAGAGGCAGCAGCATGTACCATCTACAATCTGCACTGCAGCAACACACCAAGACTCCTTTGACAGCACCCTCCAAACCTGCGACCTCTACCACCTATAGAAGGACAAGGGCAGCAGATGCGTGGGAACACCACCACCTGCAACTTCCCCTCCAAGCCACACACCATCCTGACTTGGAACTATAACGCCATTCCTTCAGCGTCGCTGGGTCAAAATCCTGGAACTCCCTTCCTAACAGCAGTGTGTGTACCTACCCCACATGGACTGCAGCAGTTCAAGAAAGCGGCTCACCACCACTTTCTCAAGGGAAGTTAGGGATGGGCAATGAATGCTGGCCTAGCCAGCGATACTCACATCCCATGAAGGAATTAAAAAAAAAAAAAAATCGATGCAGAAAAGAGCAGGAGGAAATTTCCTCAAAAATGCATGAGAGAGCGCGAGCGCAAGAGTAGAAAACAAGAGCTGTTCGCATATGTCTGCTGTCCTGTCCGACTTGGACCGGTACCGGTTATTGGTCAGGGTCCTATGTTTTTGCTGTATGTCGTGCTGTATCCCATCTTAAACTCTGATTGAATCCAACATATGCACCATATTGGTTGCAGTTGATCCTGTTTCTAAAAGATTAAAAGATAACATATGAATCCACTCTCAACCAATGAACAGTAGGTCTATCCTGTTTACTAGAGAATAAAAAAATGCAGAAGATCTGGATTGTTTTCTGTGAACAATGATCACAGAGAAATGTCAGAGCATGTCAACAGTTGGTTTGCAGCACTTCACACAAGCCAGTAATAGTTCAGCTGATAGACATACACTGATGCCACCAAAAATGCTCCATGAGTGACCTGCTTATCTCCCTACCCAAGACAAGGGAAAAGGTGCCCAAGAGAGCTAGAGTACAAACATCAGAATAGAATGGCATTCAAATTTAGCCCTCCTAGTCAACATTAATGGTCTAACATTCTACTCACTGGGTCATTTGATGACACCACATATGACTAGATAGGGGGGCAGGCAGGAGGTTGGGCAAAGGCAGCAAGGAAAGAACATGAAAAGATGGTATGCATTGCATTTGTTAATATTCGGCAAAAGTCCATTCAGTGTCAACATAAAAAAAAAAATCTGAGATTACATCAATTCTCTGATTATCTAATGCAGCTTAGTTACCACATTTTTGAAACAAAATTAAATTTCTCCCATGTTTTTGTATTGGTCTCCAGCAGTCTTTGGTGGTCTCAGATTACTGTCATTTACACTTGAGAAACTTAATTAGGTACAATGCCATATAAGTTGGAAAGTGCAAAATGCATTCCGATGTCTAAATGATGAAAGGGTAGGGAGCCAAGAGGGAACTGTATTTTGTGACTAAGAGGAGAGGATTGTTGCACCTACCAGCACACAGTTCCATCAAATTCTTCAAGGGTCCTTTGGTGTACAGTAGCCCAACAAGAATGCCGGAAAGATGGCCAACAAAAGATGATCTACAAGAAAACAACATTCTTAGCAAGTGCCTCTGTAAAGTGACACTGATAGAACAGTTGTGCAGTGTTTAGACAATTTCAATTAAGAGCTCTTCATTCCAGCTTTTTAAAAAAAATTATGATGTTGAATCTTAGGAAGCTATTCAATGACTGTTTAAAATGAATAGAAAGGCATTCATAAAAATTCCAATTTATCAAAAAACAACCAAAGTGGTTACTTTCTCTCTTACAGCAAGTCCTTAAAATGAATTACTATCAAGGTCTATCAGTAAATACAGACTGGCAGCAGCTGTAAAATCTCACCCACACCAAACTTGGTTTGTGCATACCATTGTACAACTACATTTTTTTTTAATTGAACTATAGGTCTGTGTATCTCTATAACAGGTCATGTCATTAACAGAGACTAACAACTAAACCAGTGGATTGCCCTCCAATTATTCACCTTCACATCAAAACAAATTTCATTTACACCCAAAATGCTGGAATTTTTTAAGCCATGTAATTTGTTTGATTACAGGTGTGGCTGGGCAAAAATGCAGAGGTAACTGTAGGCCAGTGCATTTATGCCAGGTTCAGCAAGTAAAGGGGTTACTGAATCAAAACATGGCTTTTTGCCAAATTCAGAACACAACTTTATATGTATGTAGCTCAGGCTTGGCTGTGATGCTTCCTATGGTAATAGCTGGTTGACCCTCCTGTCAGGGCTCAAAACATAAATAAGATCACTTGAGCAAAGTACCAGCGAGCAACCAGCACGAAGGGAGCAATCCCCAGCAAATCAATGCCTTAAATGAACAGATGGGAGGGGCAAAAAAAAGGAGAGAGAAATTAACTTGTTCAATTTCTTTAAATTTTCCTCTTTGATAATTTTTGTCCTTTATCTCCACTATCTGACTTATCATACCCCAGTCTTTCACTGTATGATTTACCTCTTGCTGCATTCTTTCCACAGCACATACCTTCGCTAGCCCACAGGACAAGCTGCAGATCTGTTCCCAAGCTGTGAAAACCACAATGAACAAATAATCATGTAAAGTGTGCAAGAGCGAATGATCGTCTTTGCATTCCTTCCCTTCACGGTGAATGAAATACTTGGGCTCTGCTCAGTACCTCCCCAGAGTGGCACTGTAGAGATCAGAAGCTCTTTGTGGGGAACCGACAATGGAATGAATCTCTATTGCACCACCATATGGGACAGTAGGTTGAAGGTATAATGCGTTATATTACCCTGTTCACCCTCTCCTTGTGTGTAAGCTTTTTCTATTTGCCATAAGAACAACCATGTGTTCACTGGCCTAAACAATTTGATCTGATACACTGGCAAACTTATTCTGTGGATCACCAGGTCAACACTCAAAGAAATGATCAGTATTACTTTGTTTGAGTACACTACTACTGTATCAACCATGTAACCCTTATAGAGTTTCCTTTGTTAGAATCCAGTAGCAGCAGAAAACAGAATTCCACTGAGTAGTCTCAGACAGATCAGTGTCAATGTAACATTTAATGAAATTTTGTCAAGCATCCAGGTAAAAGCAGCATTTGTGTATCCTCTGCTCACCAAGGCCCTCTACTGCTATTTTTCTCAGAGTGCCACTGCTTTAAAAGTTTAATGAATTCTGTTATAGCCCCTTTTCCTATTCCAGTATTAAATGAATCTTAAAAAGCACCATTTATTGTACTCTGGTAATGATAGTTACAAGTTGCCAGCACAGACATAACAGGCTGAATGGCCTCCCTCTGTGCTGTAATTTTTCTATGGTTTTATGGATCTAAGTTAGGGCTTCACGACAATTGTGAAAACATGACATTAAAAAAAAGTCTGTAATTTTTTCAAATAATTCAATAACTATCAGTTTTCTGAGAAGGATCGGAGTAATCCTTTGAAAGTCAAAGCAACATTTATTAAAAGCAATTTAATTTGTCACAGACTGTGTACTTACCCCGGAGCAATCAAATGAATTGCAATCAACTCGGCCCAACATGCATACTGTTTCTGCACTGGGATGCCCAAAACGTATGTGATGCCTCCAGGGTTGTAATAGCTGTTTACAACTTTCAGGGCAAATAAAACACCTGAAACAGAAAGAAAATGAACATACCCATATAACTTCCTTCCAAGTCCACAGACAATGTGGTTATTAGGAACATAAGAGCAGGAGTTAGCCATCCAGCCTGCCCCGCCATTCAATACGATCACGGCTGATCATCCATTTCAATGCCTTTTTCCCCACACTATCCTCATATCCGTTTGTCACTGGTATTCAGAAATCTGTCAATCTCTGCTTTAAACATACTCAATGACTGAGCTTCCACAGCCCTCTGGGGTACAGAATTCCAAAGATTCACAAAACCCTGAGCAAAGATATTTCTCCTCATCTCTGTCCAAAGTACCCCTTATTTTGAAAGTGTGTCCCCTAGTTCCAGACTCCCCAACCAAGAGAAATATCTTATCTGCATCTACCCTGTCTATCCCTTTAAGTATTTTGTAGGTTTCAATGAAATAACCTCTCATTCTTCGAAATTCTAGAGAATACAGGCCCAGTTTCCCCAATCTCTCTTCATAGGACAGTCCCGCCATCCTGGGAACAAGTCTGGTGAACCTTCGGTGCACTTCCTCTATGGCAATAATATCTTTCCTAAAGTAAGGGGACTAAAACTGCACATAGTACTACAGGTGCAGTCTAACCAAGGTTCTATACAATTGAAGCAAGACTGCACTACTCCTGTACTCAAATCCTCTTGCGATAAAGGCCAACATACCATTAGCCTTCTTAACTGCTGCTGCACTTGCATGTTAGCTTTCAGTGACTTATTGACAAGGACACCCAGATCCCTTTGTACATCTACACTTTCTAATCACTTACCATTTAAGAAATACTCTGCACATCTATTCCTCCTACCAAAATGGATAACTTCACATTTTTCCACATTACATTCCATCGGCCACGTTCTTACCCACCAAGTCTGTCCAAATCCCCTTGAAGCCGCTTTGCATCTTCCTCACAACACGCATTCCCACCTAGTTGTGGGTCATCCACAAACTTGGAAATACTAAATTTGGTCCCCACATCCAAATCATTGATGTATATTGTGAACAGCTGGGGCCAAAGCATTGATCCCTGCAATACCCCACTAGTCCCAGCCTGCCAACGCGAGGAAGACTAGTTTATTCCTACTCTCTGCTTTCTGCCTGTTAACCAATCCTTAATCCATGCTAGTAGATTACCTCCTATTCCATGTGCTTTAATTTTGCTAACCAACCTCCTGTGGGAGACTTTATCAAGAGTCTTCTGAAAATCCAAGTATACCACATCCACCAACTCCATCAATTCTGTTAGCAACATCCTCAAAAACACTCCAACAGGTTTGTCAAACATGATTTCCCATTCATAAATCCATGTTGACTATGGCCAATCAGATCATTATTATCCAAGTATCCATTTATCACATCCTTTAGAATAGATTCTAGCATTTTCCCCAATGACTGATGTAAGGCCAACAGGTCTGTAATACCCGGTTTTCTCTCTCCCTCCCTTCTTAAATAGTGGGGCGACATTTGCTACCTTCCAATCAGCAGGAATCACTCCAGAATCTATAGAATTTGGATGACGATCACCATTGCATCCACTACCTCCATAGCTACCTCTTTCAACACTCTGGGATGTAGAATATCAGATCCTAGGGACTTATCAGCATTCAGCCCCATTAATTTCTCCAATACAACCTTCTTACTGATACTAATTTCCTTCAATTCCTCATTCCCCCTAATCCCTTGAATCTCTAATTCTGGGAGATTTCTTGTATCTTCCTCAGGTGAAGACAGAGACAAAGCAATTATTTAGCTTCTCTGCCATTTCTCTATTCCCCCATTATAAATTCTCCTGACTCTGCCTGTAATGGACCCACATTTGTCTTAGCTAAATATGTTTCCTTTTTACATACCTATAGAAGCTTTTACAGTCCATTCTTATATTTTTGCTAGCTTGCATTCATATTCTATTCTCCCTTTATCAGTTTCTTCATCCTCCTTTGTTCTATTCCAAAATCCTCCCAATCCTCAGGTTCACTACTATTTCTGGCAAATTTATATGCCTTTTCATTTAATCTTATACAATCCTTAACTTCCTTTATTTTGGGGAGTTTTGTGCCTTGAAGGAATGTATAGTTGCAGTAAACTATGTAATATTTCTTTAAAGACTGTCCGTTGCCCATGTGCTGTCGTACCTTTTAATGTATTTTCCCAATCCACCTCAGCCAATTTGCCCCTCATACCTTCATAATTTCCTTTGTTCAAATTTAACACCCTGGCTTCAGATTGAACTACCTCACTTCCAAACATAATGTAAAATTCTATCATATTATGGTCACTCATCCCTAAAGGTTCTTTTACAAAATTATTTCCATTGATATCAGAAGTACATTGGCCATTTAAACAGTTAAATCCTCAGATCCTGTACTATTTACAATCTTCAGGAAGACAGACCAGGCCAGTGTTGCTCTGCCTGCATCTTGCCACAAGTACATGACAGCAGCCCAAGAATCACTCATTTTCTGATGCCACCTCCTCTGGGATGATCACCCCCACTTAGTGCCTCTGAGCAGCCAAGTTCAAACGGAGAAACAATTACATGATGACTTTGTAGGAACAAGCTCTCCAACCTGCACTACTCTGGTACCTCGATTTAATGGAAACGCTGTAAAACAAAGCAGCTTTCTTGCAAGAATTTTGAAGCAGCATCCCCCTCCCTCCCCATACAAATTCCGCATTAGAATCGAGCAGCAAATTATTAATCAATTGGCTTTCCCTGTGGGATGTAGACCACCTCCATCAGATTCATCATGATACTGGGGGGATGCAAGACTGGGAACTCTTGTACAATGGTTCAACACTCTAATCTGTCTCTTGCCATTTTAGTGCAGTGCTTTGATGCAACAAATCATGCCACCGTTTAAGTTAACCTTTTATAGAAAAAAAAATCTTGGAAAATTTCCTTACATGAGGGATTGAGAGCCAAAACACTGAACCTTCTCCTGTCAGAACTGGATTTGAGTCTACAGCAGCCCAAAAGGATGAAAGTCTTCTCTCGGTGTTTCTGTAAAAGTCCTATCTGGAATGAGTGTGGTCAGTATCAACCAATTCGCTAGTGGATGTAGAACCATAGTAGAAAACTGTAAATAATGGAGATCCATTGGCAAACTTGGAAACTGAATCAATGGCTGGTATGGGAAGCTGAAAAATTCACAGAAACAGGAGTAGGTCATTCAGCCACTTAAGCCAGTTCCGCCATTCAATTAGATCATGGCTGATCTGCAACTCAAACCCATTTCCATTGATTCCCTTTACCGAACAATATTGATCTCAGTTTGGGGGGCGAAAAAAAAAGTTCCAGATTTCTGCTATGCTTTGTGCAAAGAAGTGCTTCCTGATTTCACTCCTAAATTTCCAAGCTGTAATTTTAAGATTATGGCCTCTTGCTCTAGATTTCTCATTATGGATAACATCCATATTTCTTCTTCTTTTCTTTCTTTTGCCTCCTTGTCTTGAGAGACAATGGGTAAGCACCTAGAGGTGGTCAGTGGTTTGTGAAGCAGCGACTGGAGTGGCTATAAAGGCCAATTCTAGAGTGACAGACTCTTCCGCAGTTGCTGCAGATAAAATTGGTTGTCGGGGCTGTTACACAGTTGGCTCTCTCCTTGCGCCTCTGTCTTTTTTCCTGCCAACTGCTAAGTCTCTTCGACTCGCCACTCTTTAGCCCCGCCTTTATGGCTGTCCGCCAGCTCTGGCGATCACTGGCAACTGACTCCCATGACTTGTGGTCAATGTCACAGGACTTCATGTCGTGTTTGCAGACGTCTTTAAAGCGGAGACATGAACGGCCAGTGGGTCTGATACCAGTGACGAGCTCGCTGTACAATGCGTCCTTGGGGATCCTGCCAAATTCCATGCGGCTCACACGGCCAAGCCATCTCAAGCGCCGCTGGTTCAGTAGGGTGTATATGCTGGGGATGTTGGCCACCTCGAGGACTTCTGCGTTGGAGATACGGTCCTGCCACCTGATGCCAAGGATTCTCCGGAGGCAGCGAAGATGGAAAGAATTGAGACGTCGCTCTTGGCTGACATATGTTGTCCAGGCCTTGCTGCCGTAGAGCAAGGTACTGAGGACGCAGGCTTGAAACGCTCGGATTTTTGTGTTCCGTGTCAGTGTGCCATTTTCCCACACTCTCTTGGCCAGTCTGGACAAAGCAGCGGACGCCTTTCCCATGCATTTGTTGATTTCTACATCGAGAGACAGGTTATAGAACATTGAACAGTACAGCACAGTACAGGCCCTTTGGTCCACGATGTTGTGCCAAACCTTTAACCTACTCCAGGATTAAACTACCTACATACCCTTCATACTACTATCATCCATGTACCTATCCAAGAGTCGCTTAAATGTCCCTACTGTATCTGCTTCTACCACCACCGCTGGCAGTGCATTCCACGCACCCACCACTCTCTGTGTAAAGAACCTACCTCTGACATCTCCCCGAAACCTTCCTCCAATCACCTTAAAATTATGCTCCCTGGTGATAGCCCTTTCCACCCTGGGAAAAAGTCTCTGGCTAGCCACTCTATCTATGCCTCATCATCTTGTACCCCTCTATCAAGTCACCTCTCATCCTTCTTTGCCCCAATGAGAAAAGCCCTAGCTCCCTCAACCTTTCTTCATAAGACATGCCCTCCAGTCCAGGCAGCATCCTGGTAAGTCTCCTCTGCACCCTCTCTAAAACTTCCACATCCTTCCTATAATAAGGCGACCAGAACTGAACACAATATTCCAAATGTGGTCTAACCAGGGCTTTATAGAGCTGCAACATAACCTCGTGGCTCTTAAACTCAATCCCCCTGTTAATGAAAGCCAACACACCATACGCTTTCTTAACAACCCTATCAACTTGGGTGGCAACTTTGAGCGATCGATGGACATTAGATTAGATTAGAGATACAGCACTGAAACAGGCCCTTCGGCCCACCGAGTCTGTGCCGAGCATCAACCACCCATTTATACTAATCCTACACTAATCCCATATTCCTACCAAACATCCCCACCTGTTCCTATATTTCCCTACCACCTACCTATACTAGTGACAATTTATAATGGCCAATTTACCTATCAACCTGCAAGTCTTTTGGCTTGTGGGAGGAAACCGGAGCACCCGGTGAAAACCCACGCAGACACAGGGAGAACTTGCAAACTCCACACAGGCAGTACCCGGAATCGAACCCGGGTCCCTGGAGCTGTGAGGCTGCGGTGCTAACCACTGCGCCACTGTGCCGCCCACTGGGGTCCACATGGACCCCAAGATCCCTCCGTTCCTCCACACTACCAAGAATCCTGTCTTTAAGCCTGTATTCTGCATTCAAATTCGACCTTCCAAAATGAATCACTTCACACTTCTCCAGGTTGAACTCCATCTGCCACTTCTCAGCCCAGCTCTGCATCCTGTCAATGTTCCATTCAACCTACAACAGCCTTCCACACTATTCACAACTCCAGCAACCTTCGTGTCATCGGCAAACTTGCTAACCCAGCCTTCCACTTCCTCATCCAAGTCATTTATAAAAATCACAAAGAGCAGAGGTCCCAGAACAGATCCCTGTGGAACACCACAGGTCACCGAGCTCCAGGCTGAATACTTTCCATCTACTACCACCCTCTGACTTCTATGGGCCAGCCAATTCTGTATCCAGACAGCCAAATTTCCCTGTATCCCATGCCTCCTTACTTTCTGAATGAGCCTACGATGGGGAACCTTATCAAACGTCTTGCTAAAATCCATATACACCACATCCACTGCTCTTCCTTCATCAATGTGTTTTGTCACATCTTCAAAGAATTCAATAGGGCTTGTGAGGCATGACCTGCCCCTCACAAAGCCATGCTGACTGTCTCTAATCAAACCATGCTTTTCCAAATAATCATAAATCCTGTCTCTCAGAATCCTCTCCAATAATTTGCCCACTACCGACGTAAGACTGACTGGTCTATAATTCCCAGGGTTATCCCTATTCCCTTTCTTGAACAAGGGAATAACATTTGCCACCCTCCAATCATCTGGTACTACTCCAGTGGACAGTGAGGACGCAAAGATCATAGCCAAAGGCACGGCAATCTCTTCCCACGCTTCCCGTAATATCCTTGGGTATATCCCGTCTGGCCCCGGGGACTTATCTGTCTTCATGTCTTTCAAAATTTCCAGCACATCCTCCCTCTTAACATCAACCTGTTCGAGCATATCAGCCTGTTTCACGCTGTCCTCACAAACGACCAGGTCCCTCTCACTAGTGAATACTGAAGCAAAGTATTCATTTAGGACCTCCCCTACCTCCTCCGACTCCAGGCACAAGTTCCCTCCACTATCCCTGATCGGCCCTACCCTCACTCTGGCCATCCTCTTGTTCCTCACCTAAGTGTAGAAAGCCTTGGGATTTTCCTTAATCCTACCCACCAAGACTTTTTCATGTCCCCTTCTAGCTCTCCTAAGTCCATTCTTCAGTTCCTTCCTGGCTACCTTGTAACCCTCTAGAGCCCTGTCTGATCCTTGCTTCCTCAACCTTAAGTAAGCTTCCTTCTTCCTCTTGACTAGCTGTTCCACATCTCTTGTCATCCAAGGTTCCTTCACCCTACCATCCCTTCCCTGCCTCATCGGGACAAACCTATCCAGCAGTTGCAGCAAGTGCTCCCTAAACAACCTCCACATTTCTGTCGTGCATTTCCCTGAGAACATCTGTTCCCAATTTATGCTCCCCAGCTCCTGCCTAATAGCATTGTAATTCCCCCTCCCCCAATTAAATATTTTCCCACCCCGTCTGCTCCTGTCCCTCTCCATGACTATAGTAAAGGTCAGGGAGTTGTGATCACTATCACCAAAATGCTCTCCCACCGAGAGATCTGCCACCTGGCCTGGTTCGTTGCCAAGCACCAAATCCAACATAGCCTCCCCTCTAGTCGGCCTATCTACATATTGAGTCAGGAAACCTTTCTGGACACACCTGACAAAAACTGCTCCATCCAAACTATTTGCACTAAGGAGGTTGCAATCAATATTGGGCAAGTTGAAATCACCCATGACAACAACCCGGTTACTTCTGCACCTTTCCAAAATCTGCCTCCCAATCTGTTACTCCGTGTCTCTGTTGCTATTGGGGGGTCTATGGAAAACTCCCAATAAAGTGACTGCTCCTTTCCTGTTTCTGACTTCCACCCATAATGACAGTAGACAAACCCTCCTCGACGACCTCCCTTTCTGCAGCTGTGATACTATCCCTGATTAGCAATGCCACTCCCCCACCTCTTTTACCTCCCTCCCTATTCCTTTCGAAACATCTAAACCCCGGAACATCCAACATCCATTCCTGCCCCTGTGATATCCAAGTCTCCGTAATGGCCATAACATCGTAGTTCCAAGTATTGATCCATGCTCTAAGTTCAACACCTTTATTCCTGACACTTCTTGCATTAAAATAGACACACTTCAACTCATCATACTGGCTGCAACTTTGCCCTGTCAACTGTCTAACCTTCCTCACAGACTCTCTGCACTCTGTATCTGCCTGTTCAACAGCTACCCCATCCACTGATCTGTAGTTCCGGTTCCCATCCCCCTGCCAAACTAGTTTAAACCCTCCCGAAGAGCGCTAGCAAAACTCCCACCCAGGATATTGGTGTCCCTCCAGTTCAAATGCAACCCGTCCTTCTTGTACAGATTCCACCTTCCCCAGAAGGTATCCCAATGATCCACATATCTGAAGCCCTCCCTCCTACACCAGCTCTGTAGCCACATGTTCAGCTGCACTCGCTCTCTGTTTCTAGCCTCACTAGCACGTGGCACCGGTATCAATCCTGAGATTACGATCCTGCTCGCCCTGCCTTTTAGCTTCCAAGCTAACTCCCTACATTTGCTTTTCAGGTCCTCATCCCTTTTCCTAGCTATGTCATTGGTACCAATGTGTACCACGACTTCTGGCTGCTCCCCCTCCCCCTTAAGAATCCCGTAGACTCGATCCGAGACATCCCTGACCCTGGCACCCGGGAGGCAACACCCCATCCGGGAGTCTCGTTCGCGACCAGAGAATATCCTGTCTGTTCCTCTAACCATTGAATCTCCTATCACTATCGCTCTCCTATTCTTGGTGATAGTTGAGCCTAGGTAGGTGAACTCTTCAACCACTTCCAGAGCGTGATCGCCGATATTGAAGGATGGAGCATTTCTGATGTCCTGTCCCATGATGTTTGTTTTCTTGAGGCTGATAGTTAGGCCAAATTCGTTGCAGGCAGCCGCAATCCTGTTGATGAGTCTCTGCAGACACTCTTCTGTGTGGGATGTTAATGCAGATTCATCAGCAAAGAGGAGTTCCCGGATGAGGGCCTTCCGTACTTTGGTCTTCGCTCTTAGACGGGCCAGGTTGAACAACCTGCCATCTGATCTCGTGTGGAGGAAAATTCCTTCTTCCATATACACTCCCTTATTTACCATGTTAGTAACTTACACAAAAAATTAAACTAAATTAGTCAATTACGACTTACCCTTCACAAATCCATGCTGACTCTCTATGATCTGTTCAAATATGTCCAGCTCCTAGGTCAGTCTATCCCTAATGACAGATTCTAGAAACTTCCCTATAATGTCAGGCCAACAGATCTGTAGTTACCTGGGATCCTGCTCCCAACCTTCTTAAATAATGGAGAGATCCTAGAAATTTTCCAATCCAATATCACAACCCCCGAATCAAGAAAGCTTTGGAAGATTACAACCAATGCATTTGCAATTTCTTTACCTACTCCTTTTAATACCCTGGGGTGGAAACCACCAGGTCTTGGCGATTTATCCAAAGTCTCATTATTTTCTCCTTTTTCGTTTACTTAAAATAAATCCAGTAAGTTTCTCTGCTTGATTTATTTTTCATTTCCCTTGTACCACTGATATTTTGCCCACTTCCTCTCCTGTGAAGATGGATGCAAAGTACTCATTTAACAAATCTGGCATTTTTTCTATTGTTGATTACAGCAGAGGTCTTTAATGGGACCACATTTTCCTTATCCATTCTCTTAATAAATTGATATAAATTTTTAGTCTTTCTATCCACTGCAAGTTTTTTTTCTTACATTTCCTTTTGCAGCTCTTACTACCTTTGTTGTTTTTTTAATAGCTCTTTATGAGATTTCCACTCTACTTTGCATTTGTGCGAGCCTCTTCTATTATCTTTATACTGTATCTTATCTCAATTGTTGACTATGACTGCCTAATTACACAAGTGGAGCTTTTGATTTTTAGGAATATGTACTGGTCTTGTGTTGTACCAAATACCTCCCACTATGTGTCTGTACGTTTATTTGTTAACAATTCAGCTCAATTTATGCCTCATTCCTTCAAAGTCAGCCTTTATTTTGAAAGTACAATCTGATTGCCATTACAGAGGCATGGCTGCAGGATGACATAGATTGGGTCCTGAATATTGAAGGGTACATGACATTTAGGAAGGACAGGAAGCTAGGAAAAAGTGGAGGGGCGGCTCTATTAATTAATGATGGTATTAGCACATTAGAGAAGGATGATCTAAGTACAGGAAACCAGGATGTGGAAGCAGTTTGGGTCAAGATGAGAAATGATAAAGGCAAGAAATCACTCATGGGAGTGGTGTACAGGCTCCCCAACAGTAACCACACAGTATGACAGAGTATAGAGGAAGAAATAATGAGAGCTTGTCAGAAAGGTATGGCGATAATCATGGGGGATTTTAATCTGGAAATATCAGATGGGCAAAGATAGCCTAGATGAAGAGTTCATAGAATGTTTCCGGGATAGTTTCTTAGAACAGCAAGTTCTGGAGCCAACCAGAGAAAGGTTATACTAGACATGGCATTGTGCAACGAGATAAGATTAATTGATGACCTCAGTGAAGGTGCCCCTAGGTAGCAGCAATCATAATATGATTGAATTTTACATTTAGTTTGAGGGAGAGAAGAATGGGTACAAGACTAGCATTTTAATTTTAAATAAGGGCAATTATGAGGGCATGAAAAGTAGAGGTGGCTAAAGTGAACTGGCAAAATAGGTTAAGGGATAGGTCAATAGAGATGCAGTGGCAGATATTTAAAGGGGATATTTCAGAATATGCAGAATAGATACATTCCAACGAGAAAGAAAAATTCCAAGGGGAGGACCCACCATCCATTGTAAACTAAAAAAAGTTAAAGATAGTTTCAAATTTATAGAAAAAGCATATAATTGTGCAAAGATGGGTGGCAGGTCAGCAGATTGGACAGAATATTAAAAACAGCAAAGAATGACTAAAGGATTGAGAAGGAAGGAAAAATTATATGAGAGAAAGCTAGCTAGAAATACATAAACAGATAGTAAGAGTTTCTATAGATATTTGAAAAAGGAAATGAGTGAACAACATGAGCGTTGGTCCTATTGAAAGTGTATCTGGGGAATTAAAAATGGAAAATAAAGAGACAGCAGATGAATTGAACAGGTATTTTGCAGCAGTCTTCACTATAGAGAATACAAGTAATATCCCAGATGAGCTGTAAAAATCAGGAAATGGAAGGGAGGGAGGACCTCAAGAAAATTACAATCACCAGGGAAGTGGTACTAAGCAAATTGTTGGAGCTGCAGGCTGCCAAGTCCATGGATACTGATGGACTTCATCCTAGGGTCCTAAAAGAAGTGGCTAGTGAGATAGTTGATACGTTGGTTTTAAATATTCCAAAATTCCCTAGATTCGGGGGAAGGTTCCATTAGATTGGAAAATAGCGAATGTAACTCCTTTATTCAAAAAGGAAGACAGAAAGCAGGAAACTACAGGCCAGTTAGCTCAACATCTGTCTTAGAAGCTATTATTAAAGACATAATAGCAGGGCACTTAGAAAAATTCTAAGTAATCAGGCAGAGTCAACATGGTTTTGTGAAATGGAAATCATGTTTAACCAATTTACTGGAGTTCTTTGAAGAACTAACATGTGCTGTGGATAAAGGGGAACCTGTGGACGTACTGTACTTAGATTTCCAGAAGACATTTGATAAGGTGCCACATCAAAGGTAACTGCGCAAAATAAAAGTTTATGGTGTAGGGGGTAACATTTTAGCATGGATAGAAGATTGACTAGCTAACAGGAAATCAGAGAGTAGGCATAAATGGGTCATTTTCTGGTTGGCAAGATGTAACGAGTGGTGTGCTACAGGGATCTGTGCTGGGGCCTCAACTTTTTACAATTTATATAAATGACTCAGATGAAGGGACCGAAGGTATGGTTGCCAAATTTGCTGATAATACAAAGATAGGTAGGAAAGTGAGTTGTGAAGAGGAAATAAGGGGCTACAAAGAGATAGAGATAGGATAGGTGAGTGGGCAAAGATCTGGCAAATTGAGTATAATGTGGCAAAATGTAATTTTGTCTATTTTAGCAGGAAGAATAAAAAAGAAACATATTATCTAAATGGTTAGATTGAGATTGCAGAACTCAGATGCAGAGGAATGCGGGTGTCCTCATGCATGAATTGCAAAAGGGTCATATGCAGGTTTAGCAAGTAATTAGAAAGCTAATAGAATGTTATTGTTTATTGCAAGGGGGATTGAATATAAAAGTAGAGGTTATGCTTCAGTTATACAGGGCATTGGTGAGACCAGATCTGGAGTACCGTGTACAATATTGGTCTCCTTATTTAAAGGAGGATGTAAATGTGTTGAAAGCAGTTCAGAGAAGGTTTACCAGACTAATGCTTGAAATGGGCAGGTTGTCTTATGAGGCAAGACTGGACAGACTAGGCTTGTATCCGCTGGAATTTAGAACAGCAAGAGGTGACTTGACTGAAACATAAGATCCTGAGGGGTCTTATGGATGGATGTGGAAAGGATGTTTCCCCTTATGGGAGAATCTAGAACTAGGGGTCACTATTTAAAAATAAGGGTCGCCCATTCAAGACAGAGATAAGGAGAAATTTTTTTCTCTCAGGAGGGTTGAGTGTCTTTGGAACCCTCTTCCTCAAAAAGGCAGTGGAAGCAGAGTCTTTAATTATTTTTAAGGCAGAGATACGTGGATTCTTGATAAGCAAGGGGGTGAAAGGTTATCGGGGGTATGCGGGAATGTGGAATCGAGGTTACAATCAGATCAGCCATGATCGTACTGAATGGCAGAGCGGACTCGAGAGGCCGAGTGGCCTACTCCTCCTAATTCGTATGTTCGTATCTAAATAGTAGTTGAGGCATTCCCTTTCAGACTGCGCAAAAAGGCGAGTGGCTAAAGTTTTGCCTCATTAATAGTTCATCTAAATGAGTGTAAAATTCAGCAAGTAGTAAATTTCCTTACCTGAGAAACCAACTGCACATTGCACTTTATATGAATGGTCATTCATCAGTTCTGTGAGGAGCATTTCCAGCACCAAGTAGACAACTCCAGTCATTAGAGAGAACACAGACAACATGTAGGCAAACCATTTGCTGCCAAGCCTTTGCTCCAATTGGATCCCTTTGTATAGCATAGACACCATGTTGAAATACAAGTGCCAGTCATCGGCATGGTGAAATGGTGAAAAAAACAGACGTTTCCAATCTCGTCTATTCCAGGTTTCATGCACACTGATGCAAACATCCAATAATGGCTTAATTGGTGATAAGAAAAAATAGACGTTCAGCACCATTGTTATCAGAGTAACAGGTGGAATATTATCAAATCCCACTTGGATTATCTGGCTTAATAACAGAAAAAGTCCCAGGTTCACTCCTCGCCGTCTGGAATACATGACTCCCACCGTCAGTGGACAAACAGTGGCAACGGTTCTTTGGATCTGTTAATATTGTATTCAGCAATGAAGTTAGCTGCAGAACTGTCACTTCTACCTGAAATTACAATAGCACACCCCTGAAGTTACACAGCACACATGTATTAATCTTTTCATCAAAAGTAAAAATTCTAACGGACGCAAGAAATTTCAGTTTAACAACACATTGGTAAAAAGCAAATTCTGCTCTGCTCAATCCTTTCGGCGCCATCACCTATCCAACTCAACCTTACTAGTATGTACACTACTACAAATTTTTCATTCTGTTGGCTATGTCTAACTTTAGTGTAAATTGTTATCTATACAAACAATCACTTAATTGTGATGGGAAGTTCATTGTTTTAAATATTTAAAAAATTGCACAGGTTTTATATAGTAAGGGGCGCCTGCCAATTAGGCATGTTCAGAAGACTTAGAAGGAATGGCAAGAGGTTTTTATAGCCGGCAAGAAAAGCAGAACCAACAAGTCTGGCAATTTAAAATATGTGCACCCAACTATCCATCAAGACAAGGACTGTCCTCCTCTTGGTCAGGTATCAGGTAAAAAGGATTACCTTTACCCTGCAGCCAGTTAAAAGGAATAATCTACCATACTAGTAAAATAAATAGTTTCACCATTCTCCAGGTATTTTATTGCCCACTTTTACTTTAAGTCAGAAAAAGGGCTCCTTTAGCCATTCTGCAGCACAAAATGGTCTTAACGCTACACAGAAAGGGTTAAGATCCAGTGGGCTCCCAGATATTTTTTTCAATACCTTATGCAGAGAAATAGGAGCATTCAAGGAATTAAAAACTAGCAATAGGATTGGTCACCACTGAGCGCATTCAAGACTTTTTTTTTTTCTAGTCCATGAAAGACAACTCACAGAATCATTACAGTGCAGGAGGCAGCCATTCTGCACATCGTGGCTCTCCAAAAGAACAATTCCCTCAGTTCCGTTCCCCTGCCTTCTCCCCATAACCCATACTTCCTTTTCATACAACTGTCTAATTTCCTTTTGAATGCTTCGATTGAACCTGCCTCCACCACATTCTCAGGCAGCGCATTCCAGAACTTAACCACTCGCTACGTGAAAAAGCTTTTCCGCATGTCACTTTTGCTTTTCTTACCAAATACTTTAAATCTGTGCCCTCTTGTTCTAATCCTTTCACGAGTGGGAACAGTTTCTCTCTATCTACTCTGTCCAGACCCCTCATGATTTTGAATACCTCTTTCAAATCACCTCTTAGCCTTCTCTTCTGCAAGGAAAACAGTCCTAACTTCTCCAACCTTTCTTCATATCTGAAATTGCTCATCCCTGGAATCATTCTTGTGAATCCTTTCTGTACTCTCTCCAATGCCCTCACGTCTTTCCTAAAGCGTGGTGCCCAGAACTGGATGCAATACTCCAGCTGAGGCCGAACGAGTGTCTATACAAGTTTACATAACTTCCTTGCTCTTGTACTCTATGCCCCTATTAATAAAGCCCAGGACACTGTACACTTTATTGACTACTCTCTCAACCTGTCCTGCCACCTTCAATGACTTATGCACATAAACACCCAGGTCCCTCTGCTCCTGCATCCCCTTTAGAATTGTATCCTTTATTTTATATTGCCTCTCCATGTTCTTCCTACCAAAATGAATCACTTCACATTTCTCTGCATTGAGCTTCATCTGCCACCTGTCTGCCCATTCCACCAACTTGTCTATGTCCTTTTGAAGTTCTACTCTATCCTCCTCACTGTTCACAATGCTTCCAAGTTTCGTATCATCTGCAAACTTTGAAATTGTGCCCTACACACCAAGGTCTAGGTCATTAATATAAATCAGCAAAAGTAAGGGTCCCAACACTGATCCCTGGGGAACTCCACTACAAACCTTCCTCCAGCCTGAAAAACATTCATTAACCACTACTCTTTGTTTCCTGTCACTCAGCCAATTTCATATCCATGTTGCTATGATCCCTTTTATTCCATGAGCTACAAGTTTGCTCACAAGTCTATTATGTGGCACTGTATCAAATGCCTTTTGAAAGTCCATGTACACCACATCAACAGCATTGCCCTCATCAACCCTCTGTTACCTCCTCAAA
This sequence comes from Heterodontus francisci, assembly GCF_036365525.1. NCBI lineage: Eukaryota > Metazoa > Chordata > Chondrichthyes > Heterodontiformes > Heterodontidae > Heterodontus > Heterodontus francisci. Next base: position 92,352,970 of record NC_090381.1, on the reverse strand, counting down.
ATACTCCAGCTGGCTTTCCTTAAATAACTCGCATTTGTCCAATGAAGTATAACCTTTTCGCTACCCACCAGGACTTTAAAAGCCATCTTATTCGATAGGGAAGTTAGACAAACAAGTTAAATAAAGCTGGAAAAATTTGTGTGCAATAGCAGGGAGGCAGATTCCACCATATCTGAAATAAATATCAAGTAGTAATGAGCGCACCATATGCCATATGAAAAATGAACAGAAATTCAGCAGAATTAAGAGTATCAATTCTTCCACTCTTGGCATATGCACTGTGGATTTCAGCTGTAATCAGTCAGCAATGACAAAGCATTGTTGTTTGACTCATTGAACTTTATGCATTTACTTTCAATTCTGGTTCCTGATACAAATTCAAGGCATTGTGCACATTTTTATAAATATTTGAAGAGATGAAATCAGGAAAAATTAAAATCAAAGACCAAAACTACAGCTCTAAAGATTGAACGGAGGAATGATATTTGTCTTTGATGCAGTCATTTTAAAAAAAAAAACTGATTCAAGCACTTAATGGACATCAAAAATGCCTGAGGAAGTGCTACAACCACTACAGATGTGCAGCATTCTGTGCTTCTACCCACTCAGTCATCGTGGACCTTTACACAAGAGATAGAAGCAAAAGTGAAGTATCCTACTCCATTTTTTTTTTAAAGTGTAAAATAACACTCAAATTGAGTCATAGAGGGTGGCATTAAACAAGTTATAATCAAAATAATGTTGCTACATGCAGGGCTGGACTTCATTCTGCGAAGGCAGCGAGGCCAGAGGTGGGTGTGCCGGCAACTTTGCGCTACTGATTGGTGTGCCGGTCTGCTGGCAGGTTTCCACCTCCGGCCTGTTTTCAGTGAGCCTGCTTCTGGCATTGGGGGGGGGGGTGGGGGGGTGGGGGGCAAGTGACAAAAGTGCCTGCCCGCAGCGATTAGCCATTAAGGCTAATTAAAGTGCTTTTAGAGGGCACTCACATACCGTCTGGAATTTTCCAGACAGATAACAGGTTCCCCACTGAGGCTGAAGCCCAGCGGATGGATGGAGTGGCTTCCTGACAGCAGGCTTCCTTTAATTCTACCTCCCCACCAGCGCCAGAGGGTGACAACTGCAGCCACAGGCCACCCTGTGGAAGGGCTACTCCTCCATAATGATGACCGAGCATCTGTGGCCACATTTTATTTTTAAACTTTCTAAAAAGTCTTCAGAAGGCACCTTGATCTTGAGGCACCCTCTCGTTCTGCCACCTACATTCACAGGTCCACCTCTCCCAGTGGGGCTGCCGGCCGCACACAGCCTCAGACGCTCCCATTGGCCCTCCCAGTTGCGGAGCCTGCCTGCCATCCTCTGGGCCTCTTAATTGGCTGCCTGCTCAAAAATTTCCCTGGAGGTCCCACCGCTGGCTTTTCTGGGTTTCCTGCCCACATTTAATCCTGATGGTGGGATCGGAACTCGGGAACAAAAATTCTATCCATAGTCTCTCACTATTAGAAGATTAAAAAGTCTACAGGCATACGTCAAAAGTTCTAGGACTCTGCAGAAGTCCTGAGCACTACCTTGTATGGGAAATTTCTTTCAGAATGGTGAAAGCAGCTGTGAGCGTATATCATGAACAAGAAAGAAAACCTTCCATTAATTCAGCCATTCTGCTGCAGACCAGACATCTAGTCAACCACAAAGGGGTATTTTGGATATGATACAAATAAATGAACAGGTAAAATTGCAATTCATTATAACACAAGGGGCAAACTGCCAGAGCTGGCTCTTCAACTTCTACTCAGTGTGGACATCAAAACAGTTGTGATGTAAGGCAATCAGACATACAGCCAAGTTCAACTACAGATGCAGAGACTGTAGTTGACTAAGGCCCTGAAATTGCATTGTGAGAAACTAACTATCGATCGCTTAACATAAGGATTTGTCTGAAATTTCTCCCTCTATTTTAGAGGATGCATCAGCCCTTTTGAAATAAATAGGCTAACATCTGTGTAAATAGCAGAATATGGAATTTCAAATTTCCTTAAGCACTGTACACCATAATCCCATGATGTAATTTCAGGACCTCAAGTGTTTTAACTGCATTTTCTAAATGAAAAATTCATCCTTAAAAGCATTAATTTTTCTTCCCCTCATCACTGACAAGGTGTAGTCTCGGAGCAGTGTTTATATTCTAGCCTGTAAATCTCTCTCAGGTATTCAATATTTCATTCTAAAATTATTGCCTTTGAGATTTCTAACACTGAATTGCAAAAATATAATCCTGTTTCCATGCTACCTTATGCTCAGATATTCACAAATAAGACAGTAGAATTGCTTCAATAATTCAAACAAAGCTCTGAGATATTGCAACAATAACTTCTTCAGGATACCAGTTATGAACAGACAGAAATTCTTTTGTTAAAAGAAAACCATTAGTAAAGGACAGGATTAAGACAAGAATACATTTGGATATTGTTACAGCAAAGGATAAACAGATGTTTTAAAATGAGGAATATCAGATCATTATTTGAACAATGCTCCCTTTTGAGGGGGAAAAGAAAAGACAGGCAACCTGCTTCAGTTTATGGAATGCAATTTCTCCTTAAAATGGATGTTTTGGGAAGCTGTCTAAAGTTATCCCTGTTTTGGTCAGCATGTCTTGATTAAATAACAGAGCAAAGACACTGGGTGAATTGTTCATTTTCTGCAAGAGATTTCCCAAGTCCTGCTGCCACCCCCAAATGTACAAATATTAAGAATATCCTTCAGGCAAACTAGCTGCATCGACTGGGCCTGCCACATGCCTGCATATTTGTTCACCAACTCAAAAATAAATTGAAGTTGGAAAAAGGAGTTCCATGAATAATCGTCTGTATTTGTTTAGAGTGCTGTGCGTAAGTGATTTGTGTTAGCATTTAAACCATTTCAGAAATGTGCTTTCTGTATAATCATCCCAGTCCTGGATATCTGAAATAGTTGCCCAGTGTGAAATCTGCCTAGTTTGTCTATTAGTGCCTACAGGATATTGCACATTTTCCAATATCATTGTCACCCTTCCATAGGTCAGTTTTAGGCAGGCTGCTTGAAATGTTTGCTTCCAGATGCAATGAGAGAATTAATTTACACGCTTTAAAAAAAAAAAATTAGTGTACAGTAGTAATGTTTTAAAATGGAATTGCTTCAAAATATTAGTCCTAAATTTCTTAGAGGTCTGCTCCAACACCAGAAGTGTGGTGGGCAGAACGTCTTGTGACAGAAACCACATCTGCCAAATGGAAACATATTGGTTTCATCATACGAGACACTATTTGAACGCTTACTGGACATTGAACATAACTTGTTTTAAAAAGACCACAGAGCAGTGGCTGAAAACATGGCTGCACATTTGCATTCTGAAAGACAGTTGCATGGAGAGGCAATGGGAGTACTCCCTGATTCAATTTGCCAGATGGGTTTTGTCAATATTGATGACCAAAAGACATTGAGAGTCGTTGTCCGTGCAAGAGCTAGCACTCCACTCCACTATGAGTGTCTAGTAAGCTTTGAGGAATCCACAAACCTCGCAGGTGAGGCGGTTTCAAACAAGGAGCTAGTCACATGACTAACCTGCTGGCCAACCTGGGAATTGATTCAATTGTGCTCACAGAAAAGTTTTGAGATAGACTGCTTTTTGAAGATCAAAGAGAAGCAAGGTCTCACTCTCTTTTTCTCACGCAAAGTTACAGGGACCCACGGAAGTAACTTAAGCCTCAAGACAGAGGACCCTGCAGCCTTCTGGTACCAGCTAAACAAGTTTGAAAGCGTGCACTGGGCCCCAACGAAAACTGCATGACTTAACTTCAAAGACTTTACATCGAACCCAAAACCAGTAACTGAATTCCATCTACTACTTCAAACATTCCCCTTTAATTCTTTCTCCTCCTCTCTATTTGTGTGTTTATCGCGTTTGCATGCTAGCGTTGTCACATCGCGTATTTTTAGTAGTCTTAACTGATCCTGCAAAAAGAATTCAGGGAGCTAGGTAGCAGATTTAAACAAGTAGGACCTCAAAGGTTGTAATCTCTGGATTTCTCCCAGTGCCACAGGCTAGTGAGTATAGGAATAAGAGGTTAGAGCAGATGAATGCATGGCTGAAGAGATGGCGCAGGAGGGAGAGCTTTAGTTTCCTGGATCACTCGGCCTGTTTCTGGCATAGGTGGGATCTCTCCAAGTTGGATGGGTTGCACCTGAACCGGAACAGGACCAACATCCTTGCTGGAAGGTTTGATAGCTGTTGGGGGGGGCGGCGTTTAAAGTAATTTGACAGGGGAATGGGATACAGAGCGGAAGCACAGTAGGGGGTGATGTACATTCAAATACAGAAAAGAAGCTAAGTCAGTCTGGAGTGCAGAGTAAATATAGAGCTGTTAAGGCTCAAGCAAATAATGCAAAGCTGGATTGTATGTATTTTAATGCAAGGAGTCTTACTAGTAAGGCAGATAAATTGAGGGTGTTAACACATGGGAATATGATATTATTGAGACATGATTGAGGGAAGGACAGGACTGGCAGCTCAATATCCCAGGGTATAGAATCTTCAGATGTGATAGGGGAGGGGGTAAAAGAGGTGGTGGCATTTCACGGTTGATCAAGGAGTCAATTACTGCAGTAAGGAGGGATGATATCTTGGAAGGTTCCTCTAATGAGGCCATATTGGTAGAACTTAAAAACAAAAAGGGGGCAATCACTTGACTGGGAGGGTACTACAGGCCTCCAAACCATCAGGGACAGATAGAGGAGCAGATATGTAGGCAAATCTCAGACAGGTGCAAAAATAATAGGGTAATAATAGTAGGCGATTTCAACTTTCCCTATATTAGAGGGGATAGTATTAGTGCAAAGGCTTAAGATTAGATTAGATTAGAGATACAGCACTGAAACAGGCCCTTCGGCCCACCGAGTCTGTGCCGAACATCAACCACCCATTTATACTAATCCTACACTAATCCCATATTCCTACCAAATATCCCCACCTGTCCCTATATTTCCCTACCATCTACCTATACTAGTGACAATTTATAATGGCCAATTTACCTATCAACCTGCAAGTCTTTTGGCTTGTGGGAGGAAACCGGAGCACCCGGAGAAAACCCACGCAGACACAGGGAGAACTTGCAAACTCCACACAGGCAGTACCCGGAATCGAACCCGGGTCCCTGGAGCTGTGAGGCTGCGGTGCTAACTACTGCGCCACTGTGCCGCCCTTAAAGGGGGCGGAATTCTTAAAATGCATACAGGAGAGCTTTCTGAGCCAGCACGTAGAAAGTCCTACAAGAGGAGGAGCGGTACTGGACTTAATGCTAGGGAATGAAGCTGGATAAGTAGTAGAAGTAACAGTGGGGGAGCATTTTGGGCATAATGGCCATAACTCTAAGATTTAAGGGAGTTATGGTAAAGGACATAGAGGGACCAGAAATAAAGGCACTGAATTGGGAGGGGAAGGCAGATTTCAATATGATAAAACAGGATCTGGCCAAAGTGGACTGGGAACAGCTTCTTCTAGGAAAGTTTACATCAGACCAGTGAGAGTCATTCAGAAAGGAAATAATGAGGGTTCAGGTCCAACATGTTCCCGTAAAGGTGAAGAGTAGGACCAATACGTCAAGGGAACCCTGGATGTCAAAGGATTGGATCAGGAAAAAAAAAAAAAGAGGCTTATGACAGATTCAGAGCGCTGAAAACAGCGGAGGCCCTAGCAGTATAGAAAGTGTAGGGGGTACTTAAAAAAGTAATTAGGAGAGCAAACAGGGGGCATGAAAAAACACTGGCAGACAAGATAAAGGAAAATCCCAAGGAGTTTTATAAGTATATTAAGGGCAAGAGGATAACCAGGGAAAGAGTGGGGCTCATTAGAGATCAAAGAGGCAATCTGTGTGTGGAGCTGAAGGACACAGGTCAGGTTTTGAATGATTACTTTTCATCAGTGTTCACTATGGGGAGGGACGATGTAGGTGTAGTGATCAAGGAGGGGGGTTGTGATATACTTGAACAAATTAGCATTGAAAAGGAGGAAGTATTAGCAGGCTTAAAAGGTGGCCTAGATGCCCAGGCCCAGATGAGATGCATCCCAGACTGCTATGTGAGGCAAGGGAGGAGATAGCGGGGGGCTCTGACACAAATTTTCAAATCCTCTCTGGCCACAGGAGAGGTACCAGAGGACTGGAGGACAGCGAATGTGGTACCATTATTCAAGAAAGGTAACAGGGATAAACCAGGTAATAATAGGCCTGTGAGTCTAGCGTCAGTGGTAGGGAAATTACTGGAAAAATTTCTGAGGGACAGAATTAATCTCCACTTGGAGAAGCAGGGATTAATGAGGGATAGTCAGCATGGCTTTGTCAGGGGGAGATCGTGTCGAACAAATTTGATTGAATTTTTCAGTGAGGCGACTAGATGTGTAGATGAGGGTAAAGCTGTTGATGTAGTCTACACGGACTTCAGTAAGGCTTTTGATAAGGTCCCGCATGGGAGATTGGTTAAGAGCGTAACAGCCCATGGGATCCAGGGTAATTTGGCAAACTGGATCCAAAATTGGCTTAGTGGAAGGATGCAGAGGGTGATGGTCGAGGGTTGTTTTTGCGAATGGAGGCCTGTGACCAGTGGGGTACCGCAGGGATCGGTCCTGGGACCCTTACTGTTTGTAGTGTACATTAATGATTTAGACGTGAATATAGGACGCATGATCAGTAAGTTCGCAGATGACAAGAAAATTGGACGTGTCGTAAAGAGTGAGGTAGCATTAGAATACAAGATATAAATGGGCTTGTAAGATGGGTGGAGCTGTGGCAGATGGAGTTTAATCCTGAGAAGTGTGAGGTGATGCACTTTGGGAGGACTAACAAGGCAAGGGAATATACAATGGATGGTAGGACCCTAGGAAGTACAGAAGGTCAGAGGGACCTTGGGGTGCTTGCCCATAGATCACTGAAGGCAGCAGCACAGGTAGATAAGGTGGTTAGGAAGGCATACAGGATACTTGCTTTTATTAGCAGAGGCTTAGATACAAGAGCAGGGAGGTTACGATGGAGCTGTATAAAAAGCTGGTTAGGCCACAGCTGGAGTACTGTGTTCCGTTTTGGTCACCACACTATAGGAAGGATGTGATTGCACTGGAGAGGGTGCAGAGGAGATTCACTAGGATGTTGCCTGGGCTGGAGCATTTCTGCCATGAAGAGAGACTGGATAGACTGGGGTTGTTATCCTTGGAGCGGAGAAGGCTGAGGGGGGACCTGATTGAGGTATACAAAATTATGAGGGGCATTGATAGGATAGATAGGAAGAAACTTTTTCCCTTAGCGGAAGGGTCAACATCCAGGGGGCATAGATTTAAGGGAAGGGGCAGGAGGTTTATAAGGGAGTTGAGGAGAAATGTTTTCACGCAGAGGGTGGTTGGAATCTGGAACACACTGTCTGAAGATTTGAAACGTAGGGGAACAGTACCCAAGAAGAGGGAAACGTTTACAATATCAGCTTGCATGGGGAAAGGAAAGCAGGTTTAGTGGTAAGAGAGTCAAAAGACCATGAGGTAGGTTTCATGGGCAAGATGAGTTTGAAGAGGGCATGAGGTACAATAGGAGAAAAACTAGAGAAAGGTGCAAGTTCTAGGTTAGGGTAGGGGTGGAACCTTCTGGGAAGTTTGGCTTGGTAAGCCAAGAGAAGGGAGGAACGCATTGGAGGCAGCTAAATGGATGGTCTCATTCTTAGTGAAAAATAATTCCACGAGCTCTTTGTACTTATTGGAGGTAAGAGGGGTTACGGGTTTGAGGAGACTGTTGGTAGTACAGAAAAGCTGGAGGTTATATTTTCATTCTTAAGAAAGAGGAGCAAAAGGTGGCCATACGACCCCACTCCGCCATTCAATATCATGGCTGATCTGATTGTGGCCTTAACTCCATTTTCCCACCTGCCCCTGTAACCTTTCTACTCAAATGCAGATCAAAAATCTGTCTAACTCAGCCTTAAATATATTCAATGACCCAGCCTCCACTGCTCTCTCATGTAGCGAATTCCAAAGATCAACGACCCACAGAGAAGAAATTATTCCTCATTTGCATCTTAAATAGGAGATCCCTTATTATTAAACTGTGACCCCTAGTTCTAGATTCCCACATGAGGGGAAACATCTTCTCAGAATCTACCCTGTCAAGCCCCCTCAGAATCTTATATGTTTCAATAAGATCACCTCTCATTCTTCTAAACTCCAATATGTATAGGCCTATCTGCTCAACCACTCCTCATAAGACAACCCCTTGATCCCAGGAATCAGCCTAGTGAACCTTCTCTGAACAGCTTCCAATGCAAGTACATCCCTCCTTATGTAAGGAGACTAAAACTATACTCATTACTCTAGGTGTGGTCTCACCAATGTTCTGTATGTACAGTTGTAGCAAGACTTCCCTACTTTTATACTCCATCCCCTTGCACTGAAGGCCAACATTCCATTTGCCTTCCTAATTACTTGCCGTACCTACATGCTAACATTTTGTGATTCATGTACAAGGACACCCAGATCCCTCTGTACTGCAGCATTCTGTAGTCTCTCTCCATGTAAATATTCTGTTTTTCTATTTTCCTGCCACTGTGGATAACCTATTTTCCCTTTATACTTCATCTGCCAAATTTTTGCCCACTCACTTATCTATATTCTTTTGCAGATTCTGTGTCCTCCTCACAGCTTGCTTTCCTACCTATCTTCATATTAGCAAATCTGACAATACATTCGGTCCCTGCATCCAAGTCATCAATGTAGATCAGAAAGAAGTAGTTGAGGCCCCAGCACTGATCACTGTGGCACTCCACTAGTTAGTTTGCCCCATTTATCCCGACTTTCTGTTTCCTGTTAGTTAGCCAATCCTCTATCCACGCTATCCCAACATCTATCCATCCCAACACCACAAGCTCTTATCTGGTGTAGTAACCTTTTATGTGGAACCTTACTGAATACCTCTTGCAAATCCAAATACACATCTATTGGATCCCCTTTATCCACCCTGCTTGTTACACCCACAAAAGAAATCTAATAAAATTTGTCAAACACTATTTCCCTTTCATAAAACCATGTTGACTCTGCTTGATTGCATTATGATTTTCTAAATGTCCTGCTACTACTTCCTTAATAATAGATTGCAGCATTTTCCCAATGAATGATCTTAGGCTAACTGGCCTATAGTTTTCTGCTTTCTGTTTCTCTCCTTTCTTGAATAGGGGTATTACATCTGCAGTTTTCCAATCCGCTGGGACCTTTCTAGAATCTAGCGAATTTTGGAAGATTGCAACCAATGCATCCACTAACTCTGCAGCCACTTCTTTCAAAGCCTAAGATGCAGGCCATCAGGTCCAGAAGACTTGTCAGCCTTTAGTCTCATTAATTTTCCCTAATGATACTTATAGTTAAGTTCCTCTCTCCCTTTTGCCTCATGATATTGTCTTCTAATGTGAAGACAGATACAAAATACTTATTCAAAGTCTCCACAACTTCCTTGTTTCCCATTATTAATTCCAGTCTCATCCTCATTGTTGGAGTAGTGGGCAGTTGGCAGAGGTAAGCTTGGCCTGATGGTACTTGATGTGGTTCAACCAGATCTGGTGATGAATGGATAAATCAGTTGTGCATCATATATGTTCAAATCAATGTTCCTTGGATTTGAGAGAGAAAAGACAGGACAGTAGCAAGAGAATGACCAGAGTGGGAGAGTGTTGCACTTTTACTGGGGACAAGGGCATCAAACGTTAACTGTTTCTCTCTACAAAGATGCTGCCCAACCTGCTGAGTATTTCCAGCACTTTCTGTTCTCATTTCAGAGTTGAACGTGTGATTGGGCAAATCAGTAGCTGAAGAAATATCGTGGCAAACAGAGGGCCATAGGATAAGCAGCTGGGAGTTGAAAGTGCTGTTGTAAGTGACTTGGTGGAAAGAGTTGCGGCAATGGGGCATGCCTTTTATGATGGAAGTAGCAAAAACTGCAATACAAAACAGCTGAGGAATGGGTTTACAAGTTTACATATAAACATACGAATAAGGAGGAGGTCTCGGCCACTCGGCCTCTCAAGCCTACTCCACCATTCAACAAGATCATGGCTGATCTGATTGTAACCTCGACTACACATTCCCGCCAACCCTGATAACCTTTCACCCCCTTACTTATCAAGAATCTATCAACCACTGCCTTAAAAATATTTAACAACTCTGCTTCCACTGCCTTTTGAGGAAGAATTCCAAAGACTCACGATCCCGAGAGAATAAATTTCTCCTCATCTCTCTCTTAAATGGGCAACCCCTTATTTTTAAACAGTGACCCCAAGTTATAGATTCTCCCACAAGAGGAAACATCCTTTCCACATCCACACTGTCAAGACCCCTCAGAATCTTATATGTTTCAATCAAGTCGCCTTTTACTCTTCTAAACTCCAGCAGATATAAGCCTAACATTTCCTCATAAGGCAACCCGCCCATTCCAGCTATTAGTCCAGTAAACCTTCTCTGGACTGCTTCCAACACATTTACATCCTTCCTTAAATAAGGAGACCAATACTGTACACATCACTCCAGATGTGGTCTCACCAATGCCCTATATAACTGTAGCATAACTTCCCTACTTTTGTATTCAATTCCCCTCGCAATAAATGACAACATTCTACTAGCTTTCCTAATTACTTGCTGTACCTGCATACTAACCTATTGCGTTTCATGCACTAAGACACCCAGATCCCTCTGCATCTCAGAGCTTTGCAATCTCTCACCATTTAGATGATATGCTTCTTTTTTATTCTTCCATCCAAAATGGACAGTTTCACATTTTCCCACATTATACTCCATTTGCCAGATCTTTTCCCACTCACTTAACCTAGCTATATCACTTTGTAGCCTCCTTATGTCCTCTTCACAACTTACTTTCCTACCTATCTTTGTGTCATCAACAAATTTAGCAACCATACATTCTATCCCTTCACGCAAGTCATTTATACAAATTGTAAAAAGTTAAAGCCCAGCACTGATCCCTGTGGCACAACACTCATTAAAACGTGCCAATCAGCAAATAACCCATTTATGCCTACTGTTAGCTAGCCAACCTTCTATCCATGCCAATATGTTAACCCCTACACCACAAGCTTCTATTTTCCGCAATAACCTTTGATGTGGCACCTTATCAAATGCCTGCTGGAAATCTAAATACAGTACATCCACAGGTTCCCCTTTATCCACAGCACATGTTACTTTTTCAAAGGACACCAATAAATTGGTTAAACATGATTTCCCTTTCACAAAACCATGTTGACTCTGCCTGATTACCTTTATTTTTTCTAAGTGCCCTGCTATAACGTCTTTAATAATAGCTGCCAACATGTTTCCTATGACAGATGTTAAGCTAATTGGCCTGTAGTTTCCGGCTTTCTGTCCCCTCGCTCTTTGAATAAAAAAGGAGTTACCTTGGCTATTTTCCAATCTAATGGAATTTTCCCCGAATCTAGGGAATTTTGGAAAATCAAAATCAATACATCAACTATCTCATTAGTCACTTCGTTTTAAACCCTAGGATGACGTCCATCAGGACCTGGGGACCTGTCAGCTCGCAGCTCCAACAATTTGCTCAGTAGCCCTTCCCTGGTGATTGTAATTTCTTGAGTTCCTCCCTCCCTTCCATTTCCTGATTTACAGCTATTTCTGGGATGTTACTTCGATCCTCTATGGGAATACCGATGCAAAATACCTGTTGAATTCATCTGCCGTCTCCTTATTTTCCCTCATTAATTCCCCAGACTCACTTTCTATAGGACCAATGTTCACTTTGTTAACTCTTTTTTAAATATCTATAAAAACTCTTACTATCTGTCTTTATATTTCTCGCTTTCTCTCGTACTCTAACTTTTCCCTATTAATCTTTTAGTTGTTCTTTCCTGCTTTTTATATTCTGTCCAATCTTCTGACCAGGCACCCATCTTTGCGCAATTATATGTTTTTTCTTTAAGTTTGATACTATCTTTAACTTGTTTAAATCATCTGCCATCTCCTTATTTTCCCTTATTAATTCTCTAGGTTTAGGTTATGTGGAAACTATAACATTACCGATTTAGAAATGTGACTGTTTTCAAGGGCTAATATGTTAAAATAACTGCAACGTGCTTAGAATAGTGTGAATACAATTCACGAAGTTACTAGTTATATGTGGTGGTATAAGTTTTGCAATAAAAGGAACCAATTAAATCTTCAACAATAAATTTAAAAAGTTGAACCACATCAAGTACAGCTTCCAAATCAGGCTGTTTTCTTAACATTACATTCCAAAACAGAATTTGCCTAAAAAAAGACTCCACTAGGATCTTGATCAGTCTTCTTGGTCATAAATAAGACTGATGCCCAGAAGGTTAAATTCTAAACTACTCCTGTGAAGAGGTTTAGGCCAGCACCTATGAATGAGACAAGAGGCAGAACCGGTCACAAAACATAAAATATTACGTTCAAATGTTGAGACTCAAGATCAAATGTCCCACAAAAGAAACTGGTCATGGGAATTATTGTAAACAAGTGGTAAAGAAGACATCACTCAATTACCATTAAAGATCAAACATAAAGACAGAAAGATCAAAAGCCAAAAGCTTTATTTTGTTGCAACATTATAGAAAATTAGAGAGAGTACTTTTTAACAGTGCAAATGGGTAAGAAGAATCTACTCAATTTTGTTTGTCAGGTTTCTGAAATACCTAGAAACTCATTACCAAGTTTAAGTTAGCTTCCAAGCCAAATGACTGAGAAAAAGAAAATCACAAGTATACTTTCTGTTTGATCAATATGGAGTACACTCTCACCTCATAATGTCATCACCATGCACCCACCCACCTCACCCTCACAGCCCTCCCTCCATATCCAACTCCAGAGAGCTTAGTCACAGATTGGCAAACCTCAATGCAAGGTAAATTCCCACACCACCAAAAAGAGTGCACATAGATAAGGCCATTGGTTCACATCCCACTGCAGATTTGAGCCCATAATGTGGGCTGACAAACGTACAGAGCTTCAACAGCAATTCTTACTTCAGTACAATCCAAGTCAAAGTAGGCTCCTTCCATGACTAGCATCTTGGGGCTGGAGTAAATACCTACAAGATGCACTGTAGCAACTGGTCAAGGCTTCTTTGAACACACCTACAAAACCCATCTCCTCTACCATCTAGGACAAAAGTAGCAGGCATACAAGTACAGCACCACCTCAAAGATTTCTCCCCCCCCCCCAGTCACACACCATCCTGGCTTGGACATATATCGCCCTCATCATCACTGGGTCAAAATTCTGGAATCAAGGGATGTGGAAATAGAAAGTGGAGGGTTTTTTTTCATATTCGTTCATGTTATGTGAGCATTACTGGCAAGGCCAGCATTTGTTGCCCATCCCTAATTGCCCTGGAGAAGGTGGTGATAAGCAACCTTCTTGATCCGCTGCAGGCCAAGTGCTGTAGGCACACCCATAGTGCTGTTAGGGAGGGAGTTCCATGATTTTGACCCAGCAACACTGAACGAATGGCGATATAGTTTCAAGTCAGGATGGTGTATGACTTAGAAGGGAATTGACAGGTGATGGTGTTTCCATGCATCTGCTGCCCTTGTTCTTCTAGGTGGTAAAGGTCACGGGTTTCGAAAGTGCGGTCAAATGAGCCTTGGCGAGTTGCTGCAGTGCATCTTGTAGATGGTACACACTGCTGCCACTATACGCCAGTGGTGGGGGGAGTGCCGATCAAGCGGGCTGTTATGTCTTGGATGGTGTCGAGCTTCTCGAGTGTTGTTGGAGCTGCTTTCAGCCAGGCAAGTGGAGAGTATTCCATCAAACTCCTGACTTGTGCCTAGGAGATGGAGGACAGGCTTTGGGAAGTCAGGATGTGAATTACTCGCTGCAGAATTCCCAGTCTCTGACCTGAACTTATAGCCACAGTATTTTATAGCTGGTCCAGTTAAATTTCTGGTCAATGGTAACTCCCAGGATGTTGATGGTGGGGGTTTCAGTGGTGGTAGTGCCATTGAATGTGAAGGGGAGATGGTTAGATTATCTCTTGTTGGAGATGGTCATTATCAGACATAATCTTAAATGACTGGCAGAGCAGGCTTGATGGGCCATTTGGCTTACTCCTGCTCTTAAGTCTTACACTCATGTTCTAACTCTCTGCCTAGCAGTGCACGGGCTGCACTGGTTTAAGGTGGCGGCTCACCATCACCTTCTCAAGGACAGCAACGGATGGTTAATAAATGCTTGCTTTGCCAGCAACGCTCACATCCCTGAATTAATAGTGCTTTTTTTATTTAAAAAAAGCACGGAGCCCTGAATACATATTTATGTGTTTTCATCCCTGATTTCCAGAGGCTGTTGCCCAAGTTTCACTAATCCTGGGGCATAGACCCCCCCCCCCCAACCACAGAACAGACAGGCCACTGGAAATGCAATCCAAATAACCTCCAATTTGCCAATAATTCTGAATCTCTGTATTGCATATATTTTAAATACATTTATATTTCTCCAGTTTCAGCCCTACATTACAAGTACCATTTGAGAACTATGTAAACTTTGTTCATGCAACATGTTGCAGCTGTTCTGAGAGGGAAAAAAATTGTATCAAAGCAGTCTAACCAATGGGTCAAAACTCATATTGCTGGGAAAGAGAAAACTACTGATTCTGGTCTCAAAAACAACATAGGTGCTTCAATTGCAAGAAAAAGGACAGCTATTTGTACCTTATAATGGTCTGGCATAAGATTCTAGCAAAGTAAAATCCCTCTTAAAAAAAAAATCAGCAATACCTCAATTTATTAATTCTTGTCCTTGTTTTCAAATCCCTCATTGACCTTCCCCCTCCCTATCTCTGTAACCTTCTCCAGACCTAGATCTCTGCACTGCTCAAATTCTGGCCTTTTGCAGATCCCCAAATTTCTTTATTCCACCATAGGAAGCTGTACCTTCAGCTGCCAAAGTCCAAAGCTTTGGAATTTCCTCCATAAGTTTTCCACCTCTTTCTCCTTATTTAAGATACACTTTAAAATCTACCTCGACAACCAAGCTTCTGGTCACCTCTCCTCATACCACTGTGTCCCCTTTGTCTGCTAACACTCTTATCAAGTACCTTGGGATGTTTTGCTGGATCATAAGGTGCCATATAAATACAAGTTATTACAGGAATCTGCCTGTTTACCTTCAGAATTAATGACCCACCGGTGAAAATGTGGCTTTGAACATGATATTTTTTGGTCACGATTAAAAGACAGGCACCTTCCCATTTGGAGAGGAATTTAACTCAGTTGTTTTCATTCCATTCCTCCCAAGTTGCCATTCTTTACTATTTAAATCTTTTGATCGTCATTCCCTTTTTATTTATTGCTACTTCTTAATCTTGGCATAAACTTTAAAAAAAAACAGAAAAAAAACAGTTGTGCATCTACTGAACACTTGCTTTTCTTTAGAACTATTTTAGCTATAAGCATTCCAATTATTTATGCCCAACTTGTGGTCCCCTGGGTTAACAGTACAAACAGTTAATTTGCTGAGCTCTCCCCCAGTGCCACTTTAAAGGCAGCAGGATTGCTGCATTAATAACTTATATTTGTATAGCGCCTTTAATTACAATAAATGTCCTAAGACGTTTTACAGGAGCATTATAAAACAAAGTATGATACCCAGCCACAAAAGGAGATACAAGAGGTAGATTTTAAGGAGTGTCTTAAAAAGGAGGAAAGCAAGGTGGAGAGGTGTAGGGAGGGTATTCCAGAGCTTGGGGCCAAGGCAACTGAAGGCATGGCCACCAACCATGGAGCAATTAAAATCAGAGATGCACAAGAAGCTGAAATTAGAGGAGCACAGATATCTTGGAGTGTAGTGGGGTTGGAGGAGATTGCAGAGATAAGGAGGGACGAGGTCACGGAAGGATTTGAAAACGGATGAGAATTTTAAAATCAAGTCACCTGGACTCAATGTAGGTCTGCGAGCACAGTGGTGATAGGGGAATGGGACTTGGTCTGAGTTAGACATGAGCATGACCTCAAGTTTATGGAGAATAGAATGTGGGAGACCAGCCAGGAGTGTGTTGGAACAGTCAAGTCTAGAGCTAACGATGGCATGAAAACGGGTTTCAGCAGATGAGCTGAGATAGAGGCAAAGTTACAGAGGTGGAAGTAGATGCTCTTAGTGATTTCACAAAAAGGTCGGAAGCTCATCTCAGGGTCAAATGTGACACCAAAGTTGCAAACAGACTGGCTTAATCTCAGACTGTTGCCAGGGAGAGGGATGGAGTCAGTAGCTAGGGAACAGAGTTCGAAGCAGAGACTGAAAACAATGGCTTCAGTCTTCCCAATATTTAATTGGAGGAAATTTCTGTTCACCTAGCACTGGATGTCAGATAAGCAGTGTGATAATTTAGCAACAGTGAAGGTGTCAAGAGAAGTGGTGATAAAGTAGAGCTGAGTGTTGTCAGTGTATGTGTGAAAACTAGAGTTGTGATTTCGATGATGTCGCCGAGGGGTAGCATGTAGATGCGGAATAGGCAAGAGACTATTCCTGAGGGCTCACTAGAGGTAACGGTATGGAAGCAGGAAGAGCAGCCATTGCAAGTGATTCTCTAGCTACCAAAAAATAATGATGAGCAACAGGAAACACAATCTGTTGGCGGGGTGGAAACCGTCACAAATCTACAGTGCAGTTTTAAGACGCAAATTTGCGAGGTTACACGCAAACCAGGTAGTTTACTTTCAGTGGGAATGTTAAAAGGAGACATGATCTAAAGACAACAGTCTCCCCTCTTTTAAACGCTAGCGCGTCATGTTTAGTGAAAATACGTCGAAATAAGACTTTAAAAACAAAACTGAATAAACCTGGCGTGGTTAACAGGCAGAACATAGGATTTTAAGAGCACAGAAATGGGCTATCTGGCACCATCTATTTAAGGCCAGTGGCGCAATAAGAAACCACGAAAACGGGGGTTATTGCTCCTCTCGTTGCCGTGGGCTGCCTCCAGATTTTGTTCCATTGAACGCGCGATTTTAACGCCTTTGTCCTCAGCCCGGCGCGTGGCCTGGACTAGGCGACCGTTACCGTTTGAAAATGCTGTACTCACTGTGACGTCAAAGAGCTCAACCATCAGTCCGCCAGTGCCCGACAAATCACTTTCCCCCCCCAACCAACTGCTGCCGGACTGAAAGGTTCCGCCTGCTGCTGAGCTCGAGGCGACGCACGGGACCGTCTTTATTTCTCATCCTTGCCCTGTCCGGAAGAGCCACGTCAGGTTTAAGGCAAACCCAACAAACCTATTTAGGTGCGAGGAGAAATTGCATCAGCTGAGGGCGGGGGGAAAGTTACAAAGTCCGTGCAGGAATTGCATCATTTTGTATCAAGCGCGAAAGGTACATCGTTTTCCGAATAACAACTTGTAATTCATACAGCATCTGTAATGCAGGAAAAGCACCGCCTTTCACAGAGGTGCAAGAGGAGGGTGGTGGGTGAATAGGCCTCGTGCCACACAAGGAGATATTAGGTTGTAGTCAACATAAAGCACTGGAAGAGGTTGATTTCAAGGAAGGGTGGAGGGGCTTTGGAGGGTATTCTGGAAGTGGGACATATCCATTGCTGCCAGTAATGGGGCAGAGGGGGGGTTCATAGACTGGAGAAGGTTACAGATTGGGAGAGGTGAGACTATGGAAGAAGAGTGATCTGTGAGTAGCATTGTCTGCAATAGGATCAGCGCAGCAGATTTTGGGTGAAAGGTTTTGGAGGGTGGGAGGCCAGCCAGGAGTTCATTGGAGTAGCCCTGAGACCTCTACTTCCTCCCTCAGTGTTGCCCAAATGGCGGTTTTACTCATAAGGGCATTGAACCATCCAAGAATTCATTCACATGCAGCCTAAATAACTACTTCCCTTAGCGCACCACCCAAGACTTCCCCTCCCTCCAGATCCGAGGTGATATGAGATCACTGCTATCCTCTTCCAGAAAGTTAGCCGCTGTCCTATTTTAGAGAGTTGGCTGTGGAGAAGAGCCTAAGAGAGCAGGGGTAGGAAAATTTGAATGAGGAGCGTGAGGCATGGCAAAGCTTGACCTTGTCAAACCAATTCTGACAATTGATGACTAGGCCAGTTGTATATAGGGTAATCTTGGGTTTATGCCCCTCTAATTTGAGACTGCAAAGATGGGGACTATACCAGGGAAGTGACAGGGTTGGAAGATCAATTTGCTGGGAACAAGGCCATTGAAAGTAAAGGCCCCAGAGCAGTATAGTAAACTAATAGCAGCAAAGAAAGAAAAAAACGTGCCTTTCACGACCTCAGGACATCCGCAAGTGCTTTACAGTTAATGTACTTTTTGAAGTGTAGTCACAGGTTCTGTTATTGCCTGATATTTATGGCTGAGGAGATGAAAATCTGACAGCAAGTACAGAATTCGTCATAGTGCAGGCAAGAAAATAAAACAATCGAAATGTTGTATACCACCAATTTCTCAAAATACGCACACTCCTCACCATCTCACTGCTCGATCAGCCATTGAAAGTCAACATAAGTATAGAAATTTCATATCAATATATGTCCTAGGTCCAACCATCTTTAGCTGCTTCATCAATGACCTTTCCTCCATCATAAGGTCAGAAGTGATGTTCGCTGATGATTGCATAATGTTCCGCACCATTTGCAACTCCTCAGATACTGAAGCAGCCCATGTCTAGATGCAGTAAGACTTGGACAACATGCAGTTGGGCTGATAAGTGACAAGTTACATTCGTGCCACACAAGTGCCAGGAAATGACCATCTCAAACAAGAGAGAATCCAACCATCTCCCCTTGACATTAAATGCCATTACCATCGCTGAATCCCCCACTATCAACAACCTGGGGTTACCATTGACCAGAAGCTGAACTGGACCAGCCACATAAAGGCTGTGGCTACAAGAGCAGGTCAGAGGCTGGGGATTCTGTGGCGAGTAAATCACCTCCTGTCGCCCCAATGCTTGTCCACCATCTACAAGGCACAAGTCAGGGGTGTGATGGAATACTCTCCACTTGCCTGGATGGGTGGAGCTACAACAACACTCAAGAAGCTCGACACCATCCAGGACAAAGCAACCCACTTATTTGGCACCCCATCCACTGCCTTCAACATTCACTCCCTCCACCACCGACGCACAGTGGCAGCAGTGTGTACCATCTACAAGATTCACTGCAGCAACTCTACAAGTCTCCTTCAACAGCACCTTCCAAACCAGCAACCACTACCATCTAGAAGGACAAGGGCAGCAGCTGC
Source organism: Heterodontus francisci (assembly GCF_036365525.1). Lineage (NCBI taxonomy): Eukaryota > Metazoa > Chordata > Chondrichthyes > Heterodontiformes > Heterodontidae > Heterodontus > Heterodontus francisci. The sequence continues at coordinate 92,333,687 of NC_090381.1, read as the reverse complement.
ATGGGAACACCACCACTTGCAAATTCCCCTCCAAGCCACACACCATCCTGACTTTGAACTATATCGCCATTCCTTCAGTATCGCTGGGTCAAAATCCTGAAACTCCCTTCCTAAAAGCACTGTTGGTGTGCCTACCTCACATGGACTGCAGCGGTTCAAGAAGGCAGCTCACCACCACCTTCTCAAGGACAATTAGGGATGGGCAATAAATGCTGGCCTAGCCAGTGACGCCCACAACCCACGAACGAATAAAAATTAAATCCAAAATACCGACTCAGCACAATCTCAGCACAATAACAAACTCAAAGGCAATAATGAGGGCAAGAAAGCAGAGCTAGCAAAAGTGAACTGGCAAAATAGGTTAAAGGATAGGTCAATAGAGATGCAGTGGCAGACATTTAAGGGGATATTTCAGAATAGACAGAATAAATACATTCCAACGAGAAATAAAAATTCCAAGGGTAGGACCCACCATCCATTGTTAGCTAATAAAGATAAAGATAGTATCAAACTTAAAGAAAAAACAGATAATTGTGCAAAGATGGGTGGTAGGTCAGAAGATTGGACAGAATATAAAATACAGCAAAGAACAACTAAAAGGTTAATAAGAAGGGAAAAATTAGAGTACGAGAGAAAGCTGGCGAGAAATATCAAAACAAATAGAGTTTCTATAGATATTTTAAAAAGAAGAAAGTTAACAAAATAAGCTTTGGTCCTTTAGAAAGTGAGTCTGGGGAATTAATAAGGGAAAATAAGGAGATGGCAGATGAATTGAACAGGTATTTTGCATCAGTCTTCACCACAGATGTTACAAGTAAATCCCAGAAATACCTGTAAATCAGGAAATGGAAGAGAGGGAGGAACTCAAGAAAATTACAATCACCAGGGAAATGGTACTGAACATGTACTGGAGCTGCGGGCTGACAAGTCCCCAGGTCCTGATGGACGTATCCTAGGGTCTTAAAAGAAGTGACTAGTGAGATAGTTGATGCATTGGTGTTGATTCCCTAGATTCGGGGAAGGTTCCATTAGGTTGGAAAATAGCCAATGTAACTCCTTTATTCAAAAAGGGAGGGAGACAGAAAGGTAACTACAGGCCGATTAGCTTAACATCGGTCATAGGTAAAATATTAGAAGGTATTATTAAAGGCGTTATAGCAGGGCACTTAGAAAAATTCAAGGTAATCAGGCAGAGTTAACATGGTTTTGTGAAAGAGAAATCATGTTTATGTGCTGTGGATAAAGGGGAACCTGTGGATGTACTGTACTTCGATTTTCAGAAGTCATTTGACAAGGTACCACATCAAAGGTTATTGCGGAAAATAAAAGCTCATGGTGAAGAGGATGACATTTGGCATGGATAGAAGATTGGCTAGCAACAGGAAACAGAGAGTAGGCATAAATGCGCCATTCTCTGGTAACGAGTGGTGTGCCACAAGGATCAGTGCTGGGGCTTCAACTTTTTACAATTTATATAAATGACCTGAATGAAGGGATAGAATGTCTGGTTACTAAAATTGCTAATGACACAAAGATAGGTAGGGAAGTAAGTTGTGAAGAGGACATAAGGAGGCTACAAAGGGATATAGATAGGTTAAATGAGTGGGCAAAGATCTGGCAAATGGAGTATAATGTGGGAAAATGTGAAATTGTCCATTTTGGCAGGAAGAATAAAGAAGAAGCATATTATCTAAATGGTGAGATATTGCAGAGCTCTGAGATGCAGAGGGATCTGGGTGTCCTAGTGCATGAATCGCAAAAGATTCGTATGCGGGTACAAGAAGTAATTGTGAATGCTAATGGAATGTTATCATTTATTGCAAGGGGAATTGAATACAAAAGTAGGGAGGTTATGCTTTAGCTATACAGGGCATTGGTGAGACCAGATCTGGAGTAATGTGTACAGTATTAGTCTCCTTATTTAAGGAGGGATGTAAATACGTTGCGAGCAATTCAGAGAAGTTTTCTTAGACTAATACCTGGGACAGGCGGGTTGTCTTATAAGGAAAGGCTGGACAGGCTCGGCTGGTATCCACTGGAGTTTAGAAGAGTAAGAGGAGACTTGATTGAAACATATAAGATTTTGAGGGGTCTTGACAGGGTGGATGTGGAAAGGATGTTTCTTGTGGGAGAATCTAGAACTAAAATTTAAAAATAAGGGGCCGTCTTTTTAAGACAGAGATGAGGAGAAATCTTTTTCTCTCAGAGGGTCATGAGTCTTTGGAACTCTCTTCTTCCAAAGGCAGTGGAAGTAGAGGGTTTGAATATTTTTAAGGTAGAGGTAAATAGATTCTTGATAAGCAAGGGGGAAAGGTTATTGGGGGATAGGCGGGAATGTGGTGTTGTCACAATCAGATCAGCCATGATCTTATTGAATGGTGGAGCAGGCTCGAGGGGCTTACTCCTACTCTTAATCATATGTTTGTATGTTGCACTTACCTGAGCTTTCACAGACTTGATACAGTGTAAACCAAGGAAGAAATAACAGTTTGCTCAGGTAGCATGGCATAGACAATGAAACCTAAAAATATATAGCTTGTGCTGGTAAAAAAACAGTTGGGAATATTGGGGATGCTTGTGGACTTACACTTCCAAAATCGACCCACACAAGCAACTTACTACCAGTGATGATATGTGTTATAAACCGATTGTAAAACAGGCCATGTGATTACCCACCTTCTCACTACTGACTCTTCCTATTCATTTTTAACATACAAATGGGTCCTGACCCACATATATAATGGGATTATGAGCTATATAGACTGAGGTATCCTGAGGCCTGCTTGCAGATATGGGAAGCAACTGTTGTAAAACTTCCCCACCAACAACCCCCCCCTCCACTTCCCTTATCTCCTCTTCATCCAAATACACGATCAGAAAGGTGTGAAGAGTGGAAGGACCAAAGAGGAGTTGTAAGGCGCAAATGATGAGAAGTATGTTGTATTCCCTTCAGTTTCAAGATGCATAAATACAGAGATCAGGAGAGCAATTAGCAAAAGTAATGTGGTTATGATAGGGGATTTGATTTTTCAAATGGACATAGAACAGCTCAAGTAGTAAAGGCAAGATTTCTAGTATCTATTTGGGACGGTTTTCTATAACAATGGCCGGAACTTTACGCCATCCCAGAGAGCCGGATAGTGGCGGGGTGGGGGAGGCGTAAAATTGAGCAGGAGGCTCCAGGAGGCCTTCCCGACCCGCTCCCGCCTCTGCCCCACTTTACATGGGCCGGGGGGGAGGGGGGGGCGCGAGAAACGGGCCGCCCACTCCAGGCCAATCAAGGCCCTTAAGAGGCCACTTCACGTCCATTTAAGGGCCCTCGTCTGCCTCCACAGGGATTTTACCCATGGCAAGCAAACGTCTGGGAGACGGTAAAGACCGCCCAGTGAAACCTGGCAGCCTCTCAGCGCACCGGGGGATGCCCGGACAAACGAGCACAGGGTGACCATTTGAGGCCCACCCCCGCTTCCCTAACCACCCCCAAGACCCAAGACACTCCCCTTCCCCCCAAACGACCATCATTGCCTCGCCAGGGTGCCACCGATCAGTCCGGCGAGGCAAACCCCAACTTACCTGAATTCCTGGCTCCATCTGCTCGGCTGGGCTGCAGTCCCAGCAGTGGCCACTGCTCCCTGTGGCACTGCTGGGACAAAGAGCTACCGGCCCGATGATTGGCCGGCAGCTCAATGAGGCAGGACTTCCTCTCTCAAGTGGTGGAAGACCCGCCTCGGAATGATTAAAGCCCAGGGACCCGTAAAATGCGGGTCGGATCCCTGGGCCGGGCAGAAGCGGGTTCGCCATCGACTTTTACGTCGGTGGCCAGCTCCCGTCCGCACTACGTAAAATCCAGCCCAATATATTTTAGAACTGACAAGGGAACATGCCATGCTGGTTTTAGTGATGAGCAGCGAACCAGAACAAGTTAACGAGCTGATAGTAAAGCAACATCTTGTAAATAGCGACTGTAATATGATTGAATTTGATATTAAGTTTGAGAGGGAAAAGGAAGAGTCACAAGCCAAGGTTATAAATTTAAGTACAGTAAACATGAACAGATGAGCAATGTATTGGCTGCAATAAACTAAGTTGAACTGTTATACACTGACAACAACTTATATTTAGATAGCACTGCTAGCAGAATAAAATGCCCCAAGGCACTTCACAAGAGCATTATAAAGCAAATTTAGACACCAAGCCACATAGGGTGATATTGGTAAATCGTCAAAAGCTTGGTCAAAGAGGTAGGCTTTAAGGAGCAACTTAAAGGAAGAAAGAGAGGAAAAGAGGCAGAGAAATTTAAGGAGAGAATTCCAGAGCTTAGGACCTTGGCAGCTGAAGTCACAGCCACCAATGGTGTAGTGACAACACCTTGCAAATTGGGGATGCTCAAGAGGCCAGAATTGAAGGAGGATATATATCTTGGAGGATTGTAGGGTTGCAAAAGATCACAGAGATAGAGAGGGGTGAGGTCAGGAACAACTTGACAACAAGGATGAGAATTTTAAAGTAAAGTCATTGCTTAACAGGATTGTTATGTGCCAATGTAGGGGTGGTGATTGAATGGGACTTGGTGCAAGTTAAGACACGGGTAGCAGAGTTTTGATGACCTGAGGCATACTAAGGATAGAATGAGTGAGACCAGCCAGGAGTGTGTTGCAATAGTCAAGTCCAGAGGTAACGAAGGCATGAATGAGGGTTGCAAAGGCAGATCAGCTGAGATGGGGGGAAGTTAGGCAATGTTACGAAGGTGGAAATAGGTGATCTTATTTATGGTGCGAATATGAGGTCGGAAGCTCATCTCGGGGTCAAATGTGATATCAAGGTTGCGAACAGACTGGTTTAATCTCGGAGTGTTGCCAGGGAGAGGGAGTGAGTCGATTGCTGAGGAATGGAGTGTGTGTCGGGGACCAAAGAAAATGGTGAAGGGACATATAGGCCCATTGAAGACAGTTGCAGGCAAAAGTATAATGGATGATAATGAAATGGCAGACTTATAAAATTAATACTTTATATCCATTTTCACAGCAGAGATTTCACAGGTCTATGTAAAAGATCCCATTATACTATTCAAAGATGAGCAGGAGAATTCTCCCAATTTCCTGGCTAACGTCTTAAGTTTTAATAGGTGATGGCAGTCTTTCATACTTTTTCACATGGAAGGCATCACAGCCAAGCCTAATCCTGTCATGACCAGCATCCATAGAGTCTTTAGCAATGATCAAAAGTTGATTTGATTCCTGCCCTTAGCCCAAAGATGTGGAGACCAGCTGTATTGCTCCCAACTCTGCACTGAGCTCTATTAACTTAGCACGGAGCTGAGATCAAACCTTAGGCCGCAACAGTCTGTATAATTCAGAATCATTGACTCACTTGGCAATTGGAAAAAAATGAGTGTTTTAAATCTGTCCCTCTAAACAAACATGAAGTAAATGAAATACACAAAATGAAAAACATTGAATTATTTTTATATTGGCTCACTACTATGGTCTTGTTACGACCGACCGCTCCAGTCAAAGCCCCCAATCAAAATATTCGATTCTGATTGTGGTGGGAGAAACGCACTGATAATTCAATCCCGTCGCTCCACAGATCGCCTAACATATCATTTAAAACTTTCCAAATTAAAGAAAGACCCAGCCAAATTGTACCATCTATTAACCCCCAAATGAGGCTAACCAAACCAGGCGTCTTTAAATCAACAAGTTAACTCTTTAATTAGAAAAACTAAATTCTTGAACACTATGAAGATACAAGCAACATTTAAAATAGAAAAAATTAGAGCCCTTGCAAATTTACAGTCCAATGTTGCTTGAAGCCCTCACAGAATGTTGCTTGAAGTCCTCACAGAATGTTGCTTTCCTTCTCCAGCGAATTTCAACAATTAACGACTTGCAAACACTTTCAACAGAATCAATCTGACTTTAGAGTTTTTGAGGGATAAAAGATTGTCACAGTCTAACTTCCCATTCTTCAATTTAAATTACCAAAGATCTCTGTTTTGGCTTGACTTTTTTTAGAACTTTGAGAGATAATAATTAAACAGACTAAAATCCTCTTCCTTCAATTTAAATGGTTGAGAGCTCTTTTTCCAGGTGCTGTCATCACACTTGTGTCCTCTGTGTCTGTGTGTTCTGTTAGAACAAACTGTCTTCAACTAAAAGCCAGTTCAAAATTAAATTGCAACAAATGTATCACTTGCTACTCACTCCCAGTGGCTATATCAATGGTAACAAGAATGGACCCTTTGAATCGCAGTCTCCAAATGGCTGTTTCTAACGGCAACCGAAAATGCACCTTTCTTAACTCCTGAGGCTTGCCAGTTCTTAAAGCAATACTGATCCTCTGCAAACCTTAAAGGCAAACCGCATATTCCTGGAAAAAAAAACTACAGGGCTATGACAGTCTTTATAATATTTGTGTCTGTCAGGCTAAAGGATGTTATCTTAAAGTTTCCTTTTTTTCTCAAAGAGAATAAGTCTGACTTCCTTATTGTTTGGCCACCATTTACATGCCTAACATCTGGAATCATCTTGGTTGTTTGCCACTATACGGTAATGATATCTTTTCTATAATTCGGTGATCAGAATTGCATGTAATACTCCAGATGGTATATAAACAATGCCATAAAGAGCAACATTACAACTTCTTCTTTATTTGTACTTTATCCTTCTGCTCATGCAACCAAGTACTGGGCTGATGGTATTATAGATTGAATCATATTTATATGTGAATGCAGAGCATTTTGTACCATGGACTTCCTCTTTTGGTTCCCTATCCCCATCCCAAATATTCTATTCTTATCTACATTTAACTGCATCTTCCAACAACTAACCCAGTTATCTTAAAGACTTGAAACTTTCTGAGTTTCAATCTACTGCATATTATTATATGCCACCTATTTTGGTATCATCTGCAAATTTGGAGATTTTGCTTACAATAGAAAAAAATGAATGTGCATTTATATAACACCTTTCATGTTTCAAAACAACCCAAAGCAGTTTATAGTCAATTAATTACTTGTGAGATAAAAACAGAAAGTGCTGGAAATATTCAGCAGGTCAGGCAGCATCTGTGGAGAGAGAAGCAGAGTTAATGTTTCAGGAATTACTTTTGAGGTCTGTAAAGCTGTTGGTTTGTAGGAAAACAAAGCAGCCAATTTGCACACAGCAAGGTCCCACAAACAGTGTGAAAGAAATGATCAGTTAATATGTATTTTGATGTTGATTGAGGGATAAATGGCCAGGAGAACACCCTAGCTCTTCAAATAGAGTCATGGAATATTTTATGTCCATCTTCATGTTACTCCTTCAACACTTTACTGAAGTGTCAGCCTAGATTATGTGCTCAAATCTCTGGAGTGATGCTTTAATCCACAAGTTTCTGGCGCTGATCCAAGAGTGCTACCACTGAGCCAAGGCTGACACTTTTTTATCAAATCACTAATATATAGTAGAAATTAAACTACCAAAACTAACTCCTGGGATTGCTTGCCGATAGCTCTTTTCAACAAAAAAAATTGCCATTTATAGGTACCCTATGTTTCCAATTTTTAGGATTGCTGATCAAGTCCCTATACATGACCTGTATTTTTGACCCCTCTTAGCCTTTAAATGATGATATGGAAACTTGAACAATAGGCACTGGGGTAGTACAGGAGAGCCACTGCCATGTGTGCAATCATATGTATTAGCCATGGTTTTCATAAGAGTTAACAGTGGAGGTGATTGAAAAGGGCAGTGAAATGTTTTGTTGGCTTAAAAATTTGGTACAAGTCCATTATTAAAATAATAATTTTCCTCTAATCACAGGAAGAGTAAAAATGGTGTACAGGTTTCATGTTGAAAGCACTAATGCTTCACAGAAAAAAAGGACAAATTTTTATTTTTCTGTGTAAAACTATCACCTGATTAATCTAGTGCTATAGGGACACTTGCATGACAGAACTGAATACCATCATAGGCTTTCCTTTGAAACTCCATAATGAGGTATTCTGAGATCTCGCATCTGTCCCATAAATTGTTACTTTCAAGACAAATTTAGCACAGTGATTGGTCACTTGGCTGAGCTACAGAGGACTGCCCGCACTCATTGAAAGTATGACATGGCCAAATTAGATCATGAGAATTCAAATACTTTGGAATTTCATTTTTCTTCTTGTGGTTCCCATATACTAAATCTTAAGAATTCAGCTTTGCTTTACAAATACTTACTATATGCTACCCATGCCTGATTAAAGATGTCCAAAAACAAGTGTGTTTGTCAGAATATTTTTACAACCATAATATGCTTAGGGCATCTATTTTCCTTTCAATGTTTTGCACCTTATTTGTCAATATAAAATTTTATTTGCAACTGATTTACAGTTCCTGATGTAATTAACTTTGAATTGATTCCATTTCTCCTGAGCCAAACATCAACCTCAATTGGTTTGTCTTCAATTATCCTTCCCTTAGCTTTGATGCCCAAATGTCCCTCCAAAGGTCAGAGGTGTTCTATATTTAAAAATTGTTAGCTACAAAAATGGTCCAGTGGTTACTTAGTATACAGATAATTATTTTTATAGTTCCACAATTCTCCCCAACTCTACAGATGTCTGTTTTTTTGTCCAGGCTTGCCTTTCCTTCCTTAGCCCAGTAGCCACTTTCTGCCTCTCTTAAGTTTCTCCTATTTCAATTCTCCATTATTCCCAGGCCAGCTGAGTTATTAAAGCCAAAATGAACGTATGAAAAGGATAGGAAAATACCACACGTCATCAAGCTTGCCCTTTCCAGACATGGTGCACTAACACACATTATTAACCTCTCCCCTAGTCACAGAATCTCTTATGAGAGTCAGAAAACTGTAAAGTCTTGTGGGCTATTTAGAAAAAAACTCTGGGAATTTAATTTCTGATCCCTTAAGGCAATCAAGCCAGTTCCAAGAGCCCATAGTAATTCATGTGGCCTAGTAATGTCGGGGATACACCACAGCTTACTTTTAATAAATTATGCACCTCCTTTTCGAAGGATTGCAGTAAATTCATAGTCACCAAGTGCTTCAGTAATCAGTTCCTTGAAAGAAATGCTTCTTAACAATTTTTCTGCACTTTTTCTACTCATGCCCCCTAAATTATTCCATACCTTTCTATCTCAAATAACGTATTCAACTGGACAGAATCTATTCCCTTCATCATTTAGAAACTTCAATCATATTTACTTTAAATCTGTATTTCTCTAATGTTATGAAGGTTCTTGAAATGTTTTGAGGACTCGTGTTAAAGATTATTAACATTAGTTCATTTGGAAAACTGAAAAGATTCTATGGATGTTTTTTTGTGACAAGGGCCACAGGGAGAACACTTGAGGTTTTGTTTGAAAACAAATCTTTACTGGATGTCACATGCCTTAAGCTAAATAAATAACAGAAGCCTTGATGACTCGGCGGAGTTGTTTACAGAGAAGTGATATGTCAAGATTTATGATGGTCAAGAGTTGGTTTCACTTTTGGGATATTGTTTTGGTTCAGTTGGGGTTTGGACTGTTTTGAAGACAGTTGGAAGTCAGCCTTCCAAGAGAGAAACACCCAGATCACCTCTTTCCTCCTGTCTCTGAGAAACCCTGCGTATCCAGTGTGATATCTGAAATCCCTGATGTTGCATTTCTCCTGGAAAGCCTACCGACATCTCCAGAAGAAAATGCTTCTGAAAAGATCCCTGTTTCTCGTCTCCGTGTGCCTGGACGCCAGACCAAAGGACAACTGTTATCATTCCATATCTTCTCTTTTTCCTTCAAGAATTAACAAGTATTTGGAGAAAGTATATATTTTTTGTCTTTTTGTGAAGTGAATCTGCAGAGAAAAAAATCTTTATTTTTTATTTAACGTGTGTGTGTGCGTGCGTGCATGCGTGCGCGCGTGTATCTGTTGGGTATCTAGAAGGGAATATCTGTTTACAGTCATATTTCAAACTGTGTGTTAATGCTTTGCATCTTCACTTGATAAGTCTTGGTTCATAATAAACTGATAATTTTGTTGTTTATTAAAGAAACCTGGTTGGTGTATTTTATTCTGAAATAAAAAGTAAGGTAGATGATTGGCCGTATTGGTAACTGGGTAAACATTTCAATATATGTTGTGACCTGTGGAGAAGTGGAACTAGAGAAAACAGTATCAAAACCTAGAGCCTCTCCAAAAACTAAGAGAAATAAGATAGTCTTGGTTATGGTGTTATACAGAAGAGTTTATCTGAAAATAAAATTATCTGAATATGTTTACCACAATAATGATCCTTTATACATCTTTATTCTGTCTTGCCGCTTCATCTTTATTGCCTGTACACAGAGGCAATCAGATATAAAAACAACTTACATTCAAGGATCAGCAGTTACTGGCTTCTACACATGTATCCTATTCTTTTACATGTGATCTCTTCATTGCCATGTGGTAGAAACTAAATAAGTGAAATTACAATTACTTTTGAATAGATCACTAAACTAGTTTCAGAATCACACAGTTGAGACATTATCATTGGTTGGAGGTTGCTTACAGTTAATACTTGTTAATTATGAATTGCCAGTTTCCCTGTTTGAATGAGATCTGTTTTGCCCACAGGGTTAACCATCCCTATCATTGTGTATGGATATGTATATATCAACCTGCAGTAGAGAAGAGAAACATAGAAATATATGTCCTGGATGAATAAACTGTTGTAATAACTTCAATGTAACAAAGGTCTGTGCCAAAAAGAATAGTCAGATCTGAACTTTCCCTAATATTTAGGTACATTTTTCAAATAGGCGCTGTCTGTTAATGTTGATATCTAGACGTTAAAAACATAATTGAGAAATAAATAAAAGGACTTGGACAATATATTTTCATAGTAATAAACAGTAGTAATCAACATAGAAATGTTGGTTATCATCCCCTGTGAAAGTAAGGAATAAGTAGTGAGTATCTCCTTGCCAGTATTCAAGTCCACTTCCTACTGAAAGAAAGGAGGAAGAATGTGAGTAGAGGAGTGGGACTTACACAGTTTTTAACTAAAATATCTCTTGATTAAGATAGACATTTAAGGGTCAAAATAGAGACATAGAATACCAAAGCACCAATACACTCTGGCACGGACTGGTAACTTACTGGGTAGCACTTCCTTCGGCAGGAGATCGTAATCTCACTCTCTGTTATGATGGAGAGTCACAGCAGAGACCAGGCAACATTGTGGGAGACAAAATCAAACAGAGTCACCATCAGACATTCCTTTGCACTTCATTAGCCAACTACACAGGAGCATTTCTGGAGACTGCAGCAGGTAGATTCTTCAAGGATGGAGGATTACATTTTGTGTTATTCATTTGTGTCTTCATTTTGGAGATCTTTTACAGGATCTAGGTAGAAAAATCAATAGTAATTCTATATATCTTGTATGAAAAAGACCTTCTGAAGCTAGGTGTTGATCCACTGTTTGGGATGACTCGAGGCCAAGACTCAAGTCGTCCAGGGACTTTCATTTGATGGCTTTGCTCAAGCGTTATCAACCTGTTAAGTTGTTACATAATTATTGCGATTCTAGACTCCCAGAAAATATTCTACTTTTAATGCCTATGATGCAAATTAGTAAAGATTTATCTTATTCATTGCTGAGACTGTAATATTCTGACATTTTGTTTTATTTACAATCTTTGCTTTTGAGAATTTTTTCAATTATGTCTATACAGGATCACTTGGCAACCATTGTGATATACCCGTTCAAGGAAGGATCTGCAGGAGAACATCATCTGGTATTGAGATTTATAATTTGGAAATCAGATATTTATTTTTCTATTCAAGCATGAAATCTTAATGTTGTTCTCAATAAACGTAAATATGTCTCCCTATCAGCTTCTGGCTTTGTGTGACCTTTTATTTCTTATATTAAAATTAATTTCTTTCCCAGGTTTTATTTCTCCAAATCAAATAAGTGAATAATACATGAGAACAAAGTAAGATTAGCTACCTTCAGAATGGTTTTCTACAATCTTTGAGCATAGGGCCCTCCACATAAAAATTATCCTTCTTACTGATTTCATTCTAATTTGGAGCACTTGGAACTTCTTTGATCAGATTGTGAAGGCTGTCCTTTATTACATCATATAAGTCTGCTACTCTCCAACCTATTGGTTCAAAGTGAACTGAGGGAGGATTCAAAACCATAGCTCGTATACATCATGGAAATATTGCAGATCGTTTTGTTTTTGTGGGAATATTGTGAGTGAAGACTCTTAGAGGACATTGTCCTGTGATTTCTTCTGTTTGAATGGCAGCCTAATTTACCTGTGATGTGGACAATAGACTGCATACAAAGAATGAGGAGTTTGCAAAGGTAAGTAACATATTGGAGGATCATCCATAATGATATGCATGAAGTATGATCTGCATTTTACAGCAGAAACTGTGAACTTGCATTTGCACAGTATCCTTAAGATAAGAAAATATTCCAAGGCACTTCACAGAGGAGTAAGGCACCAAATCAGAATTCAGTAATTAGGAGGTGACCAAAAGTTTGGTCGAAGAGCAGGGTTTTAAAGGTGGTGAGATTTTGGTAGTGTTACGTCCATGTGGTGAGGGGTGTGGGTGGTTCCCACTGTTCAACTCCCACCTGACCACAGCAAATATTTTTTGTTATTGGGGTTTAACCCCTTTGTGTTTTATTTGTCAAATGAACAGACAGCGACAGGTTTTCTTGTAGGTGGCGCAGTGGTTAGCACCACAGCCTCACAGCTCCAGTGACCCGGGTTCAATTCTGGGTACTGCCTGTGTGGAGTTTGCAAGTTCTCCCTGTGTCTGCGTGGGTTTCCTCTGGGTGCTCCGGTTTCCTCCCACATTCCAAAGACTTGCAGGTTGATAGGTTAATTGGCCATTATAAATTGCCCCTAGTATAGGTAGGTGGTAGGGAAATATATAGGGACAGGTGGGGATGTGGTAGGAATATGGGATTAGTATAGGATTAGTATAAATGGGTGGTTGATGGTCGGCACAGACGTGGTGGGCCAAAGGGCCTGTTTCAGTGCTGTATCGCTAAACTAAATTAAACTAAACTAATTATTTATTGACCAATATGCCTCATCCTGAAATTGTTGCAACCGCATCCCCTCACGTATTCACTCCCACACAAGCACACACACACACACAAGAGGAGACAGATGGAGAGGAAAAGGGTAAATGGTTTTCAAGTGGGGCAGGGTTTCAGGGATCACGGTAAACATGTTGAATTCTCTCAGAAGTCAGGTTCTTGTTAGTTGCAGGCCTGAGGTGTTTGTAGGTTTCTCTCTTAGTGGCAAGTTCAATTTGAAGACAAATTCACTGCTGCATAAGTTGAAAATGTGGAATTTGCAGCAAGGTGTCTCCCTTCTGGCTTGCTGGATTTTCTCCCCACTCCTAGGACAAGCTTTTTGGTGATGCTTCTTTCTGGGTGTCTCCCTCTCTCTCTCTTCAGGGAACGACCTTTAAAGCTAAAGGTTCCTCACATCTTGCCTCTGTTGGGAGACAGGGATTTTCTTCCCTGTAATGATGGACAATGGCCCAGGATGTGGCTATTTCACACCTTCTTTGTTTCAGAAGAACTCATTCAATTCAGGAATGTTTCAGGATGGGTGTAATGGACACTTCTCAACCGATTAGGCATCCTTTATTCTAAACAGACAGCGTGGCAATGTTCGAATACACATGTGGCCATCTTTTGCAGCATTATATCTCTTCAGTTTGAGTCTACATTTTTCATCATTGCACTTCTTGCAAGCATAACAGTATGGAGTTCCAAACAACATACCAAGGTAGCTGAATAATCCACTACCAGTAGTGTGGCAAAGGGAAAGGATGATGCATAGAAGGCTGGTCAGAGGAATGAAATATTCAGGTGGGGATATAGGGCTGGAAGAGATTACAGAGATAGGGTGGGAGCATGACTATGGAGGGGCTTATAGATAAGGAATTTATATGTGATAGATTGGGCATGAGAAGCTATTGCAAGTCACTGATGACAGGCAATGAATAAGTGGGACTTAGTGCCGGATGGAGCGATGCAGCAGAGTTTTGCACAAGGTAGACTTTATGGAGTGTGGAGCAAGTGAGACCAGAAAGGAGACCATCAAAGCAAGGGCAGCGAATCAACCGGGCTCTGACAGAAAGTTGATCCACGGGTCCAAAAGGATAAAGGATTATGTGAGCAACCAGTAAAGGAGTGTGATGTAGTGGAACCAAAGCAGGTCCACCCTAGTAGCTGACAGAAGAGAGGAGGGCACTTAGAGCTCCATAGAACTAAGGTAGAACTGGATGGAGAAAAGAAGAATGAGCTGGAACAAAGGTGGAACATCGTGAATCACATGAGACCAGCAGGGCATTAGCAAATTAGTCTACAACATTAGCAGATTATAGTCCAGGAGTTGTTATGCCAAAGAATGGAACAGAAGAAACAAGGAGGAATGAAGGAATCATTCAAAATTTGAAAGGTATAATGAGTATTGGGAAGGTCATTTGACGATAAAGTATGCCACAGCCTAGCAGGACCGACCTGACCAATAATGAAATTCCTGTGTTTGCTCATTTTAGTGAAAAAAGTGATATGAGCATAAAGCAAATCTCCTTTACCCTCACATTATTTTTTTCTCTGAAATTAAGGAATTTTAGCTCAATGATATCCATCACACTGATTTTCAGAAGTCACTGGCTAACACTCACAATCAGGAACCCTGTCTGATTTCACTTCCCCTGTCCCTTCCTCGCCCATGGACAATTAGACCATTTGAAACACCCCGCGACTTATGCTTTGGTGAATCAACTGAGTACAAGCCAGTGATTGAACCTCGGATGTTTATATCTGTGTGGGTTATTAGCATACCACGTGGTGCCATTATGCACTATATGATAGGATTTTTAAGAGCAAAATAGCCACAGTGAACACAAGCTCACACAATTCCATATCTGGATTCTGAACTATATTTTTCAAGTTTCCAAGGATGAGTATTTGGATTCTTTTGTCAGTTTTGTGCAGGTCAGTTGATTCTTTATTTCTAAGATATAACACTTGCAGTTTGGAACCTGACTGGACCAGCACCTGCCATCGCCAAGTTCAGAGAAAGTCTGATTAAAATGTATTTAGATAGAGTCTTAGCTGAGTGAATGAATTCAAAGTTTTGAAAATTATCAGCACTGTCTCGATCAGAGATTTGTGTGAAGTGTAAGTTTTCATAGATTCTTTTTAATTAAAATTCTTAGACATAATTAGTGCCAGACTTGGGAGTCGACAGATGTGTTCAGCAGTAAACAGCTCTTGCATGTTAATAAACAGACACCATAGACCTTGGAATCTAGTCAGTGCATGGGAATCGTTTCATTTGTTACTATCACTTAAATAACTGATGTCACCTCTGAAACAGATGTGATTTGATGCTTCCAACAACAGTGTTTGTTTTTTTTTCTCAGCTAACAATGACAAGAGATGATTAATTACATTTCTATGGTTATACATGTCTCAATTTGGTATCAAGGGAGGTTGTTTTATTTTCCTTTCTCCAACATTCAGAGCAAAATGTGTACTGGGATGTCTTTCCCTATTTTTCAGGGTGTAAGTCTGAGAATAAGTCTGGCAATATATTGATGAGGGCCATGCTGTTGATGTGGTGTATGTGGACTTTCAAGAGGCATTTGATACAGTGTCACACAACAGATTTGTGTGCAAACTTGTAGCTCATGGAATAAAAGGGATGGTGGCAACATGGATACGAAATTGGCTGAGCGACAGGAAACAAAGAGTAATGGTTAATGGATGTTTTTCGGGCTGGAGAAAGATTTGTAGTGGAGTTCCCCAGTGATCAGTCTTGGGACTCTTGCTTTTCCTGATATATATTAATGATATATATTAATATATATATATTGGTGTACAGGGCACAATTTCAAAGTTTGCAGATGATACGAAACTTGAAAGCATTGTGAGCTGTGATGAGGATAGAGTAGAACTTCAAAAGGACATGGACAAGTCGGTAGAATGGGCAGACAGGTGGCAGATGACACTCAATGCAGAGAAATGTGAAGTGATTCATTTTGGTAGGAAGAACATGGAGAGACTATATAAAATAAAGGGAACAATATTAAAGAAGGTGCAGGAGCAGAGGGACCTCGGGGTATATGTGCATTAGTAATTGAAGATGGCAGGACAGGTTGAGAGAGCGGTTAATAAAGCATACAGTATCCTGGGCTTTATTAATAGGGATATAGGGTACAAGAGCAAGGAAGTTATGTTGAACTTGTATAAGACACTAGTTTGTCCTCAGCTGGAGTATTGCGTCCAATTCTGGGCACCGCACTTGAGGAAAGACGTGAGGGCATTGGAGAGAGTGCAGAAGAGATTCACGAGAATGGTTCCAGGGATGAGGAACTTCAGTTATGAAGATAGATTGGAGAAATTAGGACTGTTTTCCTTGGAGAAGAGAAGGCTGAGAGGTGATTTGATAGAGGTATTCAAAATCATGAAGGGTATGGACAGAGTAGATAGGGAGAAACTGTTCCCACTCGTGAAAGGATCGAGAACGAGAGGGCACAGATTTAAAGTATTTGGTAAGAGAAGCAAAAGTGACACGAGGAAAAGCTTTTTCATGCAGCGAGTGGTTAGGGTCTGGAATGCTCTGCCTGAGAGTGTGGTGGAGGCAGGTTCAATTGAAGCATTCAAAAGGGAATTAGACAGTTATATGAAAAGGCAGAATGTGCAGGTTATGGGGAGTAGGCAGGGGAATGGGACTGAAGGAATTTCTCTTTCAGAGAGCCAATGTGGACACGATGGGCCGAATGGCCTCCTTCTGTGCCGTAACAATTCTGTGATATACTGCACCTAGACTGTTTTATTCTTGCCTATCCCTTTGTGTTATAAACTATAAATTAACCAGCCATCAAAGTGATATGTAGATGTGAGAGTGATGATTGCATGTGTTTTTGTGCACCATGCTAAGTGTACAGTGCTATTATATCACATCTACATTGCATAATGCCATTTTCCCCTTTTTCAAAAGAAACCTCAATTCCATATGCCCCACTTCCTGCTACTGCTCAAATGTTCACTGCCATATCTCATTGCTTCAACAACCTGTTGTCTCTTAGGCACAATATTGTTAATCGATGATGTATGTGGATTTTAAACCATGGCACTAACAGTGCTATTAGCTTCAGTACACTTGGGAAGCCACTTTTGACACTTTCTATACAGATATGGTTTTGTAGTACAACAAAATCTGTTTTTAAAAGGCCATAAAAATTTAAACAAAAATAACTATTAACATTCACACAAAAATGCAGCTGGTGATTCAGGAAGCAGAACATTCAGCAGTGCAGTACTGAGCAACAACTTAAATTCATCTCTTTGAATCTAATGTTTGGGAGATGGTTTATATATTAGCCTGGAAATTACTCTTGAGCAGTGTGGATGTTTATCACATTGATATCAAAACAGAGATGCTTCCTTTAAATAGGTTAATCCCTTTGTTAAAACAGAGAAACAAAAAAGTGATATGGATGCATTAAATCGTTATACAATAGCATCACTCACAGTACACTGAAGTTATGCTTCCTCATATGCTGGGTAGGGCAAGAACTTTAATCCCAGACCTGTTTGGGTGGAAAAGCATTGAGCTTCTTTGTATAATATCTGCACGTTCTGTCCTTTAATGCCTAGTTTTCCACTCTGCTTCCCACCCCCTGCCTTCTCAAGTTCAGTTGCCATCACAGATAGCAAAATAAATACCTTTGCTACCGATGCTGCCAGACCTGCTGAGTGGTTCCAGCATTTCTTGTTTTTATTTCAGATTTCCAGCATCCATGGTATTTTGCTTTTATTAAAGTAAATACCTTGTTTTTTGCAGACTCCTTACAGAAGAGTTGCCATCAAGATTCTTTTTTTTGTTGTTGAAAAGAAATAACTATTGACACCACTATTTATTTCTTTACATTTGAGAAATAAATTTTGAATGCTGATGGCATTTTCAGAATGCTGGCTGGGAGGAGTTGCAGAACAAGGACAACTGTCCTCTCTCTCACTGGTTGGTTGTGCCATTTGCACTTACTTAATCTTTGTTATAATATCCATTTCCTGAATATTACTGCTACAATAAAAGAAATTGGAAAGTTTTAAGTGTTATTTTCCATTGAGGCACCAGCCAGCACAATTTGCCTGCATACTGAACTCATGAACTGTCACATGACCTCACCACAGTACACACTGCCCTTGCATCACAGTGAGTCTCTGTGAAATAAGATCATTATGTTATCTTGATCGTTAAAATCTTTATAAAATTCTAAAATCAATCAATGTGTGGCATAACAAGATACACAGTAACTCTTGGCCAGTTATAGTGAAATAAATGATCATTAAGTTTGGACCTCACAACTGACTCATGCTTTAGATTCATAAATTATACACTTAACATTCCTCATTTGTTTATTTTTGGTAAAACTGAGTTCTACTGTACAGTAGATTATCCTAGTCATGATATTGGTTCAAATGATCAGTGTAGCTCATGGTAATCTGGACTGTAAAGAGATTTCTTTTTTGTTTCATTTCCAATGGATGATTTTATTAGCTCCTTTCTCATTGGTCATTAGACAGTTTTAGAATTAAGTTTTAGAAAATAGTGCATGCTTTTCTGATACACTGAAGGCTCAGAGTCTGATGTAGATAGCAAGAGGGAATGCAGTTATTAATTGGAGCTCTGCACCTCCTTACCTGGTCCATAATGTTCAAAATATGATCACTAATGGATGTCAGTTAGGTTATTCCTGCAGCAATCAAGTGGGACAGAAAAAACTGTTCCCAGTTAAGGAGTCAAGCCATTCAACTTAAACACTTTTTGGAAACCCTTTTTTCCTAAGAATCAAGGTAATATTTGGATCAGGTCTATGAGAGGATAGGGCATCATTCTTTGTAGTTGATCTGACAGACAACTTTGTAGCCAGGAGCTGTTTGATGTCAATTCACATTTGGCAGCCTTTGTTCAGCTCACCAGTCATTGTGAAGCCTTCATAGATAGCAGCAGGCCATCGATTCCATTATTGGTCAGTGGTAAGCTACCACATAAGGGATCGTGTTTAAAAATCCAGTTTTATATTGGGTGTTGGCACAGAAGAAAAGTTTCCTCTTTGACCCCTGCACTTGCTACATTTACTGCGATAAATAGGTTGTTATGACCTCAGTGAGATTGTTAGTGTGAAAAATACGAGATATGAATCCCCAGACCAATTTCAAAAATTACACGACAAGATTTCACGTTTTAAGACTTTTATCATAACTAAACCGAAAGAAAACCCCAGTTAACTGAATAGTACTTCGTAAATAGCTGATACCCCAAATCACAGACAAAGGTATTTTCTTCACTTATTAAAATACTTGAAAACCTCACACCACACTTATATGTTACACAGTCCTTTAAGATGGTGAATTCTTTTGTGGTTAAAAGTCCCAAATTCCTCACAGTAGCAATGGATTGGATCTCCCAGACTATTTCAAAAATCAATGTTCTCTTCACTCACTTCTCTGAGCACTTCCGACCTGGATGTTTGTGAATAAGGCATTTCCTGGGGTGATCCTGCTGGTCTTCTACTTCTCCGCAAGCTTTGACTTTCAAAACAGTTTCAAGCCTTCACAGCCCTTTGCTGTAACAGGCTTCCGAGAGCATTAATCTCTTCGCTCTTTCTCGAGGCCACAACCGCTGGTTTCTTCTCTTATAGCCTGCTGTGAGGCTGCAACCACTGAGTTCCCTTCTTCCAGCCTGCCTTCAGGCCATGACCATTGGTTTCTTCCCTTACAGCCTGCTTGTCATCAAAAAGTCTGTTAAATTAATCTGGACTCAGAAGTCAATAGCTGATTGTACTGCTCCAAAAATGCACAGTCCAGAAGTCGGGTTCGCAAAGCCACTTGGGCCTTTCCATTGTTCCCAGGTGCTAATAGCTGCCTGGTACATTTACATCTTCTGAATTACTGACTCCTTGTTTTACAACCCGAAAGTCTGGGAGGACGAAACCCATTGTTCTTCAGGTGTTAGCCCTTCAGTCTCTGTTGTTCAGAAGAAAGTCTTTGATCCGTGTTCTCTGCATCTTTGGTAACTTTTTGCAGAGTGGAGGTGAGGTCACCTGACCTTCCGGACTCCATCTTGAACTTTTAAAAATCACATTTTAAAATCATAATCATGTTACAAGGTCCAGCGTTCATAACATGGGTACATTGGATAAGTACTTGAAGGGAAATGTTTTATAGGGCTATGGAGTAAATATGGGGAGTGGAATTAATTGGATAGCTCAATCAAAGAGCCGGCACAGGCCCACTGGGCCAAATGGTATCCTTCTACGCTGTATCATTCTATGATTCTAAATATTGAGCAAATTAAAGTATGCTTTGGCTCATAGGGAGTGAGAGCCTGTTTCCATGAGTGGTTTGTCACACTGAGCCTGATGAAAATATCAACCGTATAAACCTAAAAATGTTGAACTTTGGTTACATTATTCATCATCAAGTGTACAGCACTGAAACAGGCCATTTGGCCCAACTGGTCTATGTCAGTATTTACACATGAGCTTCTCCCTGCCTTACTTCAGCAAACCCCATCAGCATATCCTCTACTCCTTTCTCTGTCATCTGTTTATCTAGCATTGCCTTAAATGCATCTATTCTATTTGCCTCAACTACTCCCTATGGCAGCGAGTTCCAGATTCTTACCACTCTTTGGGCCGGATCTTGTGCTCGTCCAGAAGGCGAGTTTTGTGGCGGAGGGTGCCAGAGAATTGGAGCGGAACACCTGCCACAGAACCCAACGCCAGGATTACTGGGTCCAATCTTCCCGGGGGTGGAATAGGCCGACAGCCTTCCACACAGAGGCCAATTGAGGCCCTTGTGGCCTATTAATGGCCAATTAAGGGCCTCTTCCGGCCACGGCTGGGATCTTACCAGCGATGGGGCAGGGTGGGGGGGAACCCGCCACTTGGGGAGTAAGTCTTATAAAATAAGGCGCCTCCCCATGGGCTTGGGGGGGTTTCCCTTCTTTGTGGGCAATTTGTGGCCCATGGAGGACACCCGGGAACAGCTATATCCCCCAGGATCCCCATCTCCCTGGACCAAACAACCACCCCCTACCCCCTCTCTGGGACCTTTCAGACTGGCCCCAGTGACCCCGCCTCACCGACTTGTGTTGCAGGGTTCCACCGCTGGGCCTGGATCCAAAGCCTCTGCTCCCAGTGGCACTGCCGACACTGCTGAGCTGTTGGCCCTCTGATTGGCTGGCAGCTCTTGGAGGCAGGATCCCCATCCTATAAAGTCTTCAAAGGCACGGGGATCCCGCCTGCTAAAACGTTGATCCAAAAGACCGGAGGATCACTCCAGGTGGCCGAAAAAATGCAGAGGCTGGGTTCCCCCTCTATTTTCGGCCCTGTGCCGGGAGCTCTGCCTCCTGCACAAAATCCAGCCCACTCGGTAAAGAAGTTTCTCCTGAATTCTCCACTGGATTTATTAGTGACTATCTAAGATTTACGACCTCTAATTTTGGATTCCTCCACAAATGGAAATATTTTCTCTATGCCTACCCTGTCAGAACCTTTTATTATTCCCTTCAGCCTTCTCCTTTCCAGAGAAAAAAAGAGTTCCAGTCTGTTCAGGCTTTCTTGATAAGTGTATCATCTTAGTTCTGGTAATGCTTGTGAATCTTTTTTGCACCTTCACCTCTGCCGCTATATCCCTTTTTTATATATACATGCACAATGTATATAAATTTCTATCCAGTCTGTTCAAGGAAATAGGTGCTGTAAAACCTGTTTGTTGATTCAGTATATACTTGCCATTTTGGGTTCAGGAAAGCAACAGAGTCAGGTATAATATGTAGCGACTTGCAATTAAAAACAGCAATATAAAGAGTGTGGTTTGCTTCGTCTCAACAGCTTGTTCTTACCTTGAAATGTAATATTAATACTAATAAAAAGACTATAAATACCTTCATGTATCTCACTGTTAGACTAACAGTACAGACTGGTATCCTGGCCCTCTTGGGATTACTGTTCATTCAAAATTAGGTGGCAATTCTAATCAAGAAGCAATTACACAGCTGATACTTAAATGTTTTACTGCTAGAAGGTCCACTGTCAAACAACTGCTGTTAATAACCATAATATTTTTCTTACTGTTAACATTCTCTCTTACTTTTTTTCTCCTTTTTAGAATGTTATCCACGCTCTATGTTGTGCATTTCAAGTACCATTCTCTGGTGGCGAAACAACCTGCATCCAGCCAGTACTGGGAGGTTTTGTAAGATTAGCTAGGGCAAAGCAGTGTGTTGATTTTCTCCTTTCTCTCTCCATCCTACTAGAAGAAATACCTTATTTCCAATTGCAATATCCTTTTTCATGCTTGTGCATCAATGCATTATGCCATTAATCCACTTCACTTGATTTTCTATATATTAGATGACAACAATTGCACGAATCAGGCCTCTCTCTCCTCTGTTGGAAGCAGCCACTACTCCATCATTACCCTACAGAAATCATTCCATTGTATTGGAAAATAGTGCATGTCACTCAGCTATTTAAGAAAGGTGAGAGGGGGAACCCAGGGAATTACAGGTCAGTTAGCCTAACATCTGTTGATGGGAAATTGCTAGAGTCTGTAATTAAGGATAGGGTAACTGAACACCTTGAAAATATTCAACTAAGCAGAGAGAGCCAGCATGGATTTGTAAAGGATAGGCCATGCCTGACTAAAGTAGTGGACAGGGAATGTCAATGGATGTTATTTACATGGACTTCGAAAAGGCATTTGATAAAGTTCCTCATAAGAGACTGAGATAAGTTTGAAGCACATGGCATTTAAGGCAAATTATTAACCTGGTTAGGAAATTGGTTGAGCAGGAGACAGAGAGTACTCTAGTAGTCCATTCTGGCTCATTGTGATGCTGGTGGTTATCTAGAAAGCAAACGTGAAGGCGCAGCATAGTTGTCCTGTTACTGGATTTCCAAACTGCACCGTTTGATGCTAGCCAAAGTCTGCAAGCGGATTCCGGTCCTTGGAGATTTTCCTCTGGCAATGCTCCCCTCTGCTGGCCTTTGCTTAAGTGCTGCAAACAAAAACAATTGAATTGCCTAGTGAACAGCTGTGTAAACAGACCAGCTTAAGTGTTGCATGCAAGATAAACACAGAGCACTGTCAAACACCTGCCCCTCTCAATCCAAGCAGCTAGTCTAAACAACAGGGAGTTGCTTAAAGGGGAAACAGTGCAGAGTGACAGAACAAGTCTTAAAGCGAGTTTTAAGCAAAAGAACAGCAGAAAGATGGATATCAAATTTCTCAGCATGAACTGGAAGGCCATTGATATCTTATTCGAGTTCAAACTTCTCAAACAAAGAATGCAGTTATGATTCACAGACCAAGTAATTGTAGAACCAGAAAAACAGGCTGTGAAAATACTATTAGCTAGAAATGAGGAATTACGCAGAATCAATACCTCTGGCTTATCTGAAGAGGACCAGAAAGATCCCACAAAGATAAGGAAAGTGCGAGATGATCAGCTCCAATTAAGAGTGAATTTTCAAATTCACCACCTGGAATTGATGTCCTACAGGCAACAGCCACAGGAGTCAATTGACCAATATATCAGCAGATGCCGTAGTAAGGGCAACAAATCCGATTTTTCAGAAGCTGAGCTACTAATGGAGCTGGTGATTGTATCGACACCCATGCAAGCATTTCAGAAAGACCTCTTGGGGAATAAGAAAGGTCAGAGCATTGATGCATTGCTAGAAGATGGCAGGAATTACTAAGCCATTGTAGCTGGACAACAACATCTGCATGCACTAGGTGCAGCCAATAGTATCGGCACGATAACCAGGTCGAAAAGAACAAGCAAGCTGTGTGACAAGTGTGGTTGGACCCACTCACCATGAGGTAATCCTGCATTTCAAGATCTGTGCAAGGTATGTGGTACAAAAGGACACTGGGCCTGCCTATGCAACAAATCTGGCCCCAAAGACGCAGCCAGAAGTCACAGTACGATAAAAACAAACAGACGACGGGGGCAGCAACAGGGCAACAGCAACAAGGAAAGCGCCAGAGACCTGCATAAACGCAAGCCAATACATGAGGTCGACAGCGAAACAAACCTGAGACCAGACTCAGAGAGAAGCAATTCTCAGCCAAAAGACCAGCAGGCATTGCACACTGTGAACCTGATACATCATGTTGATGAAGTCAAACAACTGGAAGCTTTTGCTACCATTAACATCATGTGCCCAAAGAAAGCTGGCAAAGATACACTTGAGTAAGATTGACACGGGAGCTAGTGCACATGTCCTACCAATCCAAATCCTGAAGGATAGGTAGCGGAGTTGTTGGAAATCAATGATGCAACCGACTACTGCCAAGTTATCTGCATACAATGGGTCACCCATCCCTCACAGTTGTACACTAACAATGCAGTGCTGCTATGGCAAATCGGCATGGCAACTGCGAATATTTTATTTGGTAAACACAAGCGGACCAGCAGTGGCAGAACTACAAGCATGTGCCACTGCAACTTCCCCGAGCAAGAGTTGTCAAACCACCGAAACGATATATGGACTTTTAAACTTCTGTTGTGTAAAGTTTGTTGCATCCATCCCTGCGTAAATATTTTTGATGTTTTCTAATTTTATGTATTTTTACTTATTGTATACAAGACTTACCTTTGGAAAGAAATGGGGATATTGTATGATTGCCTTTAAGAGTGATGTCCCTTTAAGATCTTAGTATGCTAATGAGCTAAGTACCAGGACATAGTCATGTGAGTCGAAACCTGAGTGGCTCTGCAATGGTAACACCAAGAGGAATGTTCTGTAAAGCCCTGGCTAATGCTCTGTGGACATGGGTTTAAATCCCACCATGGCAGTTGGTGGAATTTAAATTCAATTAATAAAAACTCTGGAATTAAAAGCTAGTCTAATGGTGACCATGAAACCAATATCGATTGGTGTGAAACCCCATTTGGTTCACTAATGTCCTTTAGGGAAGGAAATCTTCCATCCTTATCAGGTCTGGTCTACCTGTGACTCCAGCCACACAACAATGTGGTTGATTCTTAAATGCACTCCGAAATGGCCTAGCAAACAACTCAGTTCAAGGGCAGTTAGGGATGGGCAATAAATGCTGGCCTAGCCAGTGTGAGAACAGAATTTTCGAGAACAGAATAATATGGGGACATTTAAGATGAAATAATTAATCAATCATGTATTACTAACAAACTAACCTCGGAGCTGCACAGACAGCTTATCAGAAATAACTTAATAGCTTCAGGGCTGCACAGACAGCTTATCAGTCGGAATAGACTAACAAGCTAAAAACTAACGGGACAGATGCAGCCTGCCGAAGAGTAGCCTATTGTACAACAATCAGCCCAACGTTCCAAGGAGATAGGGGAATAAGAAACTGCTTGAGGAGAGGGTGACAAGGCAGTACCCCAATCAGGCCCTGACACCAAGAAACTGCAAAGTTTGTAAACCAATTGGGAACATAAAGGGGGTGACACTGATGTGTATGAAGAACTATAAGGAAAGGCTTGTTTTCCCTGCTCAGGCAGGAGAGGGCAGGAGAGAGAAGGAGAGGAGAGAAGAGGCCAGGTGTTGTTATTGTTTGCTTTGCTGATGATGTAACCAAAGAAGTACTGCAATAAAGTTTCTTAAAGCTACAATTGGACTTTGTCTCTTTGTGTAACTAATGGGATCCAACAACTTGGCGTAGTCGGCAGGATCGCTGGAGGATAAAGACTGAAGCCACAGACATCAGACCTATCGGCGTCCCCAGAGGTAAGGACTCCTCTTTATGTCCTTGATTGTTGTCTAAATTTCAGTTCCCTGCCATGCGATCCCGAACTTGGCGGTATTTGACGGAAATACCCTTTCTTGTGCGGCTCGAGACCCCCTTTATAGACGTCTAACTTGGTGGTATTTGACGAAATACCTATTTGGCGAAAAGCCTAACGGCTCGAGACCTACTTCCCTACCTGAATGGATAAAATGACAGACGAAGGCAACCGACAGTTACCAACTACCGTCAAAGGTGGGCGGGCCCCACCTGACGTTCCCGAAAATGAAATACTTCGGCAGTTGAAAGAATATGTCGAGCAACAGTTTAATCTGGCTAAAGCGTACACCGAAATTGGGCAAAAATATGGCAGCTCCACGGGACAGTGCTCCCTGGAAGATATTAAGAGAGTCTGGGGAAAAACAACCTGTTTAAAGGATAAAGAACGGACCCAATGGTCCCTAGCCGTAATGGGCCAGATTTGGCAGCGCAATGAGATTATGCGACAAGCCCAATGTGATCGCGAAATAACAAGTGCAAAGGATCAATTAAAGGCGGTCTGCGAACAACTGAAAAGGAAAAACTTAAATTGGAACAGTTAGAAATTGAAAAACAATCTGAAAAGGAAAGGCTACAGATTGAAATTAAAGAGCTTAAAAAACAACTATAAGACCAGCAGATGACCCAACCGAAGGAACCGGGACAGCTCTGAGAACCCCGCCAACCACCTCCAACTAACTTGTATCCGAGTTTGAAGTCGTTACAAACGGAACAACGGAAGATGCAACTGCGTGAAGCAGGTCTAGCCACGTCTTCAAGTGAAGAAAGTGACAATGATGATGGGTTACCATTTCCGCGACTAGCTCCCCTTAAACAGAAACGCGTTAAGGTCAAGATGGAAAAGAAGACTGAACGGTAGCGAGGTCACCAAGGCCGAGCACAACGCGTACTGGACACACGTCCCAGCTTCCCCTGAGAAAATCGACAAGTGGTCCACAAGATTGCCCGACCCGAAGAAAGGGTGTCTGAAAACGTGGGAGCAGCTGGAACGATTGAAGGGAATTTACGATCTCCACCCATGGGACGGGGTACAGATTCTAGCCGTCATGGTGCCCGGGCGAGCGAGCCGAAAGCTAAGGAGAGAGGTCCAAATTGCTTTGGGTGCAGATGGACAGCTACTTGACGCCGGATGGATTGCAATTGACACGTGGTTGCGAGAGTTTTGTCCTGTAAAAACGGACTGGGGCAAAGTTGCAGCCTGTCAGCAGAAGAACTCCGAGGACGTGCGGGAGTATGAAGAGAGGTTTAGGTCCACCTGGGTGGAATACTCAGGGATAGTAGACCCTACTCCAGAGGATCTGGATGACACCAGTTTTGGACCCTTAAAATCCGCTTTTGTTGATGGACTAAAGTCAGAACTGTCTAAAATACTGAAGGCCACTCTATCGGAGTGGGACGCAGTGAGAGTGACATACTCAGAGTTAATTGACAGATGCTCTCAGCTGGACAGGGATATGGGAGTCAAGCTTCGAGCCGTGCAGACGGATCCAGTACCGAAAGAGCCTGACAAAGAGCAAGATAGGCAACCCGGCCCCTGTTACTACTGCGGGAAGGAAGGCCATTGGGTTAAGGCATGTAGAGTGAGAGGACGCCAAGGATGCCACCCGGAACCCAAACCAGCTCCCTCCACTGATGCCAACGACCTCTTTGAGAAGTTCAAACGGTTGACGCCCCGGCAACAGAAGGAGATGTCCTCCTTACTCGATGCGACAAAAAACTAGAGGAGCCCTCCCTCGCCCTTTCGGCGCCTCTCCTAGCGCTAGTAGAAAATAGAAAAGATGGATTGTATGTAACTGCGAGGGTGGGCAATCAAGACATTGACTTCTTATTGGATACCGGAGCCGAATTAACGTGTCTACCTCAACAATACGGAAACTCCCTACCGATGGACAGAAAGACTAAAAGAGCTTATGCAGCTGGGGGCAATGGGTTGGTAATTAAGAGGACCCAGCCCATCCGCATCGGTCTTGGTCCGCACGAATTGATAACACCGGTCTGGGTAGGTCCGGTGAACCAAGCACTCCTCGGTATGGACGTTCTCACTCAGCTGAACTCCTCGTTGCATTTTGAAGGTGGCCAGGTAACTTGGTCTATCAGAAGTTTGAAGAAAGAGCAGCTGAGGGAGCACCCAATATGGGCCCAGGATAAGAACGATTGTGGGCTACTTCAAATGGAACCGGCAACGTTTACGGGATCTGCTCTGCCCTGTGCTAAGCAATACCCCATCAGTCAAACATCTGTTGCAGGAATCCTACGCGTAATTAGACAGCTAGAGGAGCGAGGCGTGCTGGTTAAAACACACAGTACCTCAAACAGCCCTGTGTGGCCAGTACAGAAGCCAAACGGGACCTGGCGGCTTACTGTCGACTATAGAAAGGCTAACCAGTGTATTGATCAAAAGGACCCTCTGGTAGCTGACCCCTCTATGGTATTTAATGCCCTGAAGCCGGAACACGAATGGTTCTCTGTTATCGATATGGCCAACGGATTTTGGTCTGTGCCATGGCACCCGAAGTCCAACTGTGGTTTGCCTTTACTGTACATCAACAACAGTACACCTGGACTCGCCTGCCGCAGGGTTTCCACAACAGCCCCATGGTATTTCATATGGCCTACAAAACCATTTGAGGGAGTTACCTTCCATGTACTCCAGTACGTGGACGACATTCTGTTAGCCTCTGAGACAGAAGAACAGCACGAACAAGATCTGCGTACTCTGCTGGACCACCTACATCAGAGAGGACACAAGGCCAGTATCGACAAAGCACAGATAGCAGAAGGAGAGGTCGTGTACCTGGGACAAAAGATTTCGAAAGGAAAGAGAGAACTCACCCAGGACAGGACCGCCGCCATCCGGGCTGCCAAACTGCCCACCACTATCCAGGAGCTTAGGTCCTTTTTGGGTTTGTGTAACTTCTACAGAAACTGGATCGACTCCTACACACAGCTGGCTCAACCATTAACCGATCTCTTGAAGGGAAAGCGGGCCTCTAAAGAATCAGTTACTCTCACCAAAGAACAACAAGAGGCTTTCGAAAACTTAAAGAGGGCTCTGTGCTCAGCGCCAGCCCTGGGAATCCCAGACAACGGGAAACCGTTTACCCTGTTTGTACACGTAAAAGAGGGATATATGACTGCCATACTGACACAGGAGCACGGGGACAAACAGAGACCTATTGGATACTATTTGAAAAGACTGGACACCGTCGCCCTAGGATGGGGCAGTTGTTTAAGAGCTATGGAAGCTACATGCCAAGCAGTAATGGCTACTGCAGGTCTGGTATTAGATCAAAAGTTAACCGTTAAGTGTCCACACACAGTCCACACATTGCTATCTATGAACAGAGTATCCCAAGTGACAGCAGCCAGATGGACCCGATGGACAACAGTCCTAGAGGCTCCCAATCTCCACATTGTCCAGGCCAGCCCGGTAAATCCGGCGACTATGCTCCCGTGGGCTGAAGAGAGGGAGGAAGAAGAACATGACTGCGTGGAGATTATGGAGGAAACAGAGGAGGTAACCCTAGCGGCAGAGGAAGCATTGCTCAACCCAGATTTAATCCTTTTTACAGACGGCTCATCCTTTGTTGACAACGGTACACGGAAAGCGGGATGGGCAGTTACAAGCCTACGTGAAGTTGTGGAAGCGGGATGCGTGCCTTCAGGGACATCGGCCCAACAAGCCGAACTGCGAGCCCTGTCGGAAGCATGTCGAATAGCAGAGGGGAAGACAGCTAATGTTTACACAGATTCACGGTATGCTTTTGGTGTTGCTCACGACTTTGGTCAGTTATGGCGCAAAAGAGGATTTCTCACAGCTGCTGGTACACCTATTCAAAATGGGAAAGAGGTCCGAGACTTACTGGAGGCGATGCAATTGCCACAAAAGGTATCCATTTTGAAATGTAAAGCCCATACGAAAGAAAACACCATAGAGGCAAATGGGAATGCCCTAGCCAACAAGGCAGCCAAGGAAGCCGCCTCGCAAGGTGATCCCCCGGATGCACGGACGCAAATATGTAAACTGAATGCGTCCCATCTGACACAAGACCTACAAGTGATGCAGAGTGAATGTTCCAAAGAGGAAAAATGGACCTGGATAGAAGCAGGGAAGAAGATATGTGACGACGGCATATGGAGGCAAAGGGACACCGAAAAACCCGTCACATCACAGCTTGGGGTGACCCACCAGAAGGAGGGCACGACATCGTCCCGGGAGTCTTGGTCTACGTGAAGAAAATACACAAAGAACCTTTGGGCGCCAAGTGGGAGGGACCTTTCCAAGTGCTACTGACAACCCAAGCAGCAGTTAAAGTCGAAGGAAAGAAAGCCTGGATACACGCCTGTCACGTAAAATGAGCGACCCGTGATTAAACGCCGAATTGTTAATTGCTGCCATGTTTAAAATTTGTATTATCTTCTTTGCATGTATTTTAAGTAGTTGCTCATTTTTGTCTAACCAAACCTGTTCACATGGGGAAACTAATAGAGTGTTCAGAGAATTACATGTTAACTCTTTCCTTTACATGACCTATACTTATGCCAAAGAAGCTAACCTCTCCCGCTGTTGGATATGTGCACAAGTGCCTATCCACACCAGGGGAGGCATCCCCTTATATCCCATTCCGTTTAATGCGGAATGGATCGCAAAAGGGTCTCGGAGCAGACGAGCCTTCATGGGGTGGTACCGGCCCCATTACAACAGTTGGATCCCACATCCCATGAACTAATGAAAAAAAATAGTTTGTTCTCTACTGTGCATAATAGCTTAGTTGGAATAAACCTGTTTGAGATCTTCAACTATCTGGACTCTACACATCTCATTTATGTTGCATCAGACAACATAAAGAACTCATTATATTGACCTTATTATCCTCCTCCAATGCCTCTGTTGTCCCTCAATAGGATTGCCCTCACCTAGTTCTCCTCTCAGCTATCTGATTGTTTCCAGAGTATTTCCAGAATTGGCTTCTCTTCCTACCTTTACACTATTACCCAGGCACACCTGACCTTTGAATCGATCTTCCGGCACCACCTTTTCCTTATCTACATGCTACCAATTGGCAACATCATCAGCTTCCACCTGTACACTGATGAAATCCAGCTCTACCTCCATCACCTATCATGACCTCTCCACTGCCTTTGTATTATCAGACTGCTTGTCTGACATCCAACCTTGGATGAGCTAAAATTTTCTCTCGCTAAACATTGGGAATACCAAAGCCATTATTTTCAACGCACGCCACAAACTCTGTAACCTTACCAACAATTCCATTCCCCTCCCTGGCTACTGTCTCAAGCTGAATGAGACTATTAATAACCTTAACATCCTATACAGTACCAAGAGCTTCTAAGCCTATACCCTCTCCATCACAAAGACTGCTTACTATTGCCTCTGCCCCATCTCAGCCCAACTGCCACTGAATTCCTCATCCACGCCATTATCATCTCC
This sequence comes from Heterodontus francisci, assembly GCF_036365525.1. Taxonomy (NCBI): domain Eukaryota; kingdom Metazoa; phylum Chordata; class Chondrichthyes; order Heterodontiformes; family Heterodontidae; genus Heterodontus; species Heterodontus francisci. The sequence continues at coordinate 92,302,374 of NC_090381.1, read as the reverse complement.
AGACTTGACCATACTAATCCCAGCATGCCATTTGCCACTTTCCGCAAACTTCAAATTATCTAAATTCTGCATTCCACATCCTATCCTGCATCAAGCTCTTCTCACTCATTACCAGGGTTCTTGTTGACCTGTATTGGCTCCAGGTCCTCCTAACAGCTCAAATTTCTTGCTTTGCCCTCAGGACTTGGTGCAAACCATCATCCTTTCCTCCTTTAAAGCTTTTCTTATTATTCTCCCCCTCAATTTCTTCTCTATTCTCTCTTTGTTAGATTATGCCTCTGTGATCTGCCATGGGACATTTTCCTGTATTAAAGGTGTTATATAAACACAAGTTGTTATTGTTCAACAACAGTAACTGGAAGTGGGGTGAGGTTGAGATGGAGATTGTCCATTTATCTTTAGTAATGAATTGTAAATAAAAGCTCTTTGTCTGTCTTTTCTCATTAATTTTTGGGCAGTAACCAGAAGAATTTTAGATCACTGACAAGTGATACAATAATGCTTTCATGAGCAAGGAAGATTTCTAACCTGAATTATGTAATTGCAATGTGATTTATATCATGGCATAGCTGTTGGTAAACTCCATAGTAAAAGAATGCCAGTGGGTCTCTAACAAAAGCAATATTCCTTCAGGCAGTGAGTGATGAATCAAAGAACAAAGAACAGTACAGCACAGGAACAGGCCATTCGGCCCTCCAAGCCTGTGCCGATCTTGATGCCTGCCAAAACTAAAACCTTCTGCACTTCCGGGGACCATATCCCTCTATTCCCATCCTATTCATGTATTTGTCAAGATGCCTCTTAAACGTCGCTATCGTACCTGCTTCCACCACCTCCCCCGGCAGCAAGTTCCAGGCGCTCACCACCCTCTGGTGTAAAGAACTTGCCTCGCACATCCCCTCTAAACTTTGCCCCTCTCACCTTAAACCTATGTCCCCTGTTAACTGACTCTTCCACCCTGGGAAAAAGCTTCTGACTATCCACTCTGTCCATACCGCTCATAATTTTGTAAACCTCTATCATGTCGCCCCTCCACCTCCGTCGTTCCAGTGAAAACAATCCGAGTTTATCCAACCTCTCCTCATAGCTAATGCCCTCCAGACTAGGCAACATCCTGGCAAACCTCTTCTGTACCCTCTCCAAAGCCTCCACGACCTTCTGGTAGTGTGGCGACCAGAATTGCATGCTATATTCTAAGTGTGGCCTAACTAAAGTTTTGTACAGCTGCAGCATGACTTGCCAATTTTTATACTCTATGCCCCGACCGATGAAGGCAAACATGCTGTATGCCTTCTTGACTACCTTATCCACCTGCGTTGCCACTTTCAGTGACCTGTGGACCTGTACGCCCAGATTTCTCTGCCTGTCAATACTCCTAAGTGTTCTGCCATTTACTGTATACTTCCCACCTGCATTAGACCTTCAAAAATGCATGACCTCACATTTATCCGGATTAAACTCCATCTGCCATTTCTCCGCCCAAGTCTCCAACCGATCTATATCCTGCTGCATCCTCTGACAATCCTCCACTATCCGCAACTCCACCAACCTTTGTGTCGTCCGCAAATTTACTAATCAGACCAGCTACATTTTCCTCCAAATCATTTATATATACTACAAACAGCAAAGGTCCCAGCACTGATCCCTGCAGAACACCACTAGTTACATCCCTCCATTCAGAAAAGCACCCTTCCACTGCTACCCTCTGTCTTCTATGACTGAGCCAGTTCTGTATCCATCTTGCCAGCTCACCTCTGATCCTGTGTGACTTCACCTTTTGTACCAATCTGCCATGAAGGACCTTGTCAAAGGCTTTACTGAAGTCCATATAGACAACATCCACTGCCCTTCCTTCATTAATCATCTTCGTCACTTCCTCAAAAAACTCAATCAAGATAGTGAGACACGACCTCCCCTTCACAAAACCATGCTGCCTCTCGCTAATAGGTTTGTTTGTTTCCAAATGGGAGTAAATCCTGTCCCGAAGAATCCTCTCTAATAATTTCCCTACCACTGATGTAAGGCTCACCGGCCTATAATTTCCTGGATTATCCTTGCTACCCTTCTTAAACAAAGGAACAACATTGGCTATTCTCCAGTCCTCTGGGACCTCACCTGAAGCCAATGAGGATGCAAAGATTTCTGTCAAGGCCCCAGCAATTTCTTCCCTTGCTTCCCTCAGTATTCTGGAGTAAATCCCATCAGGCCCTGGGGACTTATCTAACTTAATGCTTTGCAAGACACCCAACACCTCCTCCTTTTTGATAATGAGATGACTGAGACTATCTACACTCCCTTCCCTAGGCTCATCATCCACCAAGTTCTTCTCTTTGGTGAATACTGATGCAAAGTACCTCACCCATTTCCTCTGGCTCCACACATAGATTCCCTTCTCTGTCCTTGAGCGGGCCAACCCCTTTCCCTAGTTACCCTCTTGCTCTTTATGTACGTATAAAAAGCCTTGGGATTTTCCTTAATCCTGTTTGCCAATGACTTTTCATGACCCCTTTTAGCCTTCCTGACTCCTTGCTTAAGTTCCTTCCTACTGTCTTCATATTCCTCAAGGGATTCGTCTGTTCCTAGCCTTCCAGCCCTTACGAATGCTTCCTTTTTCTTTTTGAGTAGGCTCACAATATCCCACGTTACCCAAGGTTCCCGAAACTTGCCAAACTTATCCTTTTTCCTCACAGGAATATGCTGGTCCTGGATTCTAACCAACTGATGTTTGAAAGACTCCCACAAGTCAGATGTTGATTTACCCTCAAACAGCCACCCCCAATCTAAATTCTTCAGTTCCTGCCTAATATTGTTATAATTAGCCTTCCCCCAATTTATCACCTTCACCCGAGGACTACTCTTATCCTTATCCACAAGTACCTTAAAACTTATGGAATTATGGTCACTGATCCCAAAATGCTCCCCTACTGAAACTTCGACCACCTGGCCGGGCTCATTCCCCAATACCAGGTCCAGTACGGCCCCATCCCTAGTTGGACTATCTACATATTGTTTCAAGAAGCCCTCCTGGATGCTCCTTACAAATTTTGCCCCATCCAAGCCCCTAGCACTAAGTGAGTCCCAGTCGATATAGGGGAAGTTAAAATCACCCACCACTACAACCCTGTTACCTTTACATCTTTCCAAAATCTGTCTACATATCTGCTCCTCTACCTCCCGCTGGCTGTTGGGAGGCCTGTAGAAAACCCCCAACATCGTGACTGCAGCCTTCCTATTCCTGAGCTCCACCCATATTGCCTCGCTGCACAACCCCTCCGAGGTGTCCTCCCGCACTACAGCTGTGATATTCTCCTTGACAAGTAATGCAACTCCCCCACCCCTTTTACATCCCCCTCTATCCCACCTGAAGCTTCTAAATCCTGGAACATTTGGCTGCCAATCCTGTCCTTCCCTCAACCAAGTCTCTGTAATAGCAACAACATTATAGTTCCAAGTACTAATCCAAGCTCTAAGTTCATCTGCCTTACCTGTTATACTTCTCGCATTGAAACAAATGCACTTCAGACCACCAGTCCCGCTGTGCTCCGCAACATCTCCCTGCCTGCTCTTCCTCTTAGTCTTAGTCTTACTGGCCTTATTTACCAGTTCCCCCTCATTTATTTCACTTGCTGTCCTACTGCTCTGGTTCTCACCCCCCTGCCACACCAGTTTAAACCCTCCCGAGTGACGCTAGCAAACCTCGCAGCCAGGATATTTGTGCCTCTCCAGTTTAGATGCAACCCGTCCTTCTTGTACAGGTCCCATCTGTCCTTGAAGAGATCCCAATGGTCCAGATATCTGAAACCCTCCCTTCTACACCAGCTGCTCAGCCACGTGTTTAGCTGCACTATCATCCTATTTCTAGCCTCACTGGCACATGGCACAGGGAGTAATCCCGAGATTACAACCCTAGAGGTCCTGTCTTTTAACTTTCTACCTAACTCCCTAAACTCCCCCTGCAGGACCTCATCACTCTTCCTGCCTATGTCGTTGGTACCGATGTGTACCACAACCTCTGGCTGTTCACTCTCCCCCTTCAGAATGCCCCCTATCCGTTCAGAGACATCCTTGACCCTGGCACCAGGGAGGCAACATACTATCCTGGGGTCTCTTTCACGTCCACAGAAGCGCCTATCTGTGCCCCTGACTATAGAGTCCCCTTTCACTTTGCTCTTCTGCGCTTTGTCCCTCCCTGCTGAACAACAGTGCCAGCCATGGTGCCACTGCTCTGGCTGCTGCTGTTTTCCCCTGATAGGCCATCCCCCCCAACAGTATCCAAAACAGTATACTTGTTAAAGAGGAGGATAGCCACAGGGGATTCCTGCACAGACTGCCTGCCCCTTCTAGCGGTCACCCATCTATCTGCCTGCACCTTGGGTGTAACCACTTCTCTAAAACTCCTGCCTATGACGCTTTCTGCCACCTGCATGCTCCTAAGTGCATCCAGTTGCCGCTCCAACCGATCCATGCGGTCTGTGAGGAGCTGTAACTGGGTACACTTCCTGCAGATGTAGTCAGCCAGAACGCTGGAAGTGTCACGGACCTCCCCCATCTCACAGGTGAAGCACTTCACCCCTCTAACTGGCATTTCTAGCACTAATTAATAAATTAATTTAAAATTAATAAATACTTATTAAATCCTTACTAAATTGTTATAATTAACTATATGGTCCCTCGTGCTAGATTCCTACTATAAATATTAAAAGCTAACTAAATACAGTAATCTCCTCCCTCTGGTTTAGTTACTCTACTTATTAATTAGTTAATTAGGGTTTTAATCAATTTTTATCAATGTTTTATTTTCAAATTCAGTGAAAAAATTTCCCTTCCAGCCAATCAGGTCACAACTTTCCTGTGACGTCACTTTCAGTTTTTTTACCAGAGGTAAGTTTTTTATACTTACCGGTCCGGAACTCCGCCCTCCGAGTCTTCTCCCAGTCAGCTGTGCTCTTTGGAAGCTCTCAGTCCCCCTCACTCTGAGGACAGGTAGGAAATGAAAGGAGCTCCTCGCTCCCTCCTTACCGAACTTCCTGTTACCAAACATCCACTGTAGCACTCTAATGCAACCCAAGTCAGCACTCCAATGCAAACAAAGTCAGCACTGTAAGATGGCTCACTTTTATACTGACTGACTCAAGCCCCCTGAAAACTGTTTTAAGCCAATTCTCTAATCAACAAGGTGCAGCTGCAAGCAGAGCCTGAGTGAACCCTGTTTAAAGCTGGTCTAAAACTCACCTTCTCCAACCCTAACAGCAACTGTTAAGTTACTCTGCTAAATAAAAGACAGATTAGATTTAAGATAAAATTAACCCTTAATTATCCTCAGTTACCAAACTTCCACTGTAGCACTCTAATGCAACCCAAATCAGCACTCCAGTGCAAATCAATTTGTAATTGGTAGTGAATTTCTAACATTAAGGTTTTAATTTAACTAGCAATTTAAAAATATACATTAGATTTTATTTTTCAATATACACCACCACACCTAAAACCCCATTTTCAATGCAGGCAGGTTGACTACCTTAGTTGCCATACTGCAGCTTGACTTTCTCATTTAGACAACATGCATTACAATGACAGACACTATTGCATTTGCTACTTTTCCCAATAGAGAGGGGGGCAAGTAGAAGCACAATCTAATGTGATGGAAATCACACCTGCCAAATGGAAACATATTAATTTTGTCACATGGAACACTGCTTGAACCTTTTTTTACTGGACATTGAGCATAACTTGTTTAAAAAGACCACAAAGTTGGACAGCTGAAACATGGTGCCGCATTTGCATTCTGAGAGTCGGTTGAATAGAGAGACAATGGGAGTTCTCACTGATTCAATTAAAAAGACTGGACTGGGCAATCGTGATAATCAACATTCTTTGTCTATGTTCGAGTCAGAATTCCACACCCCACCGAGTGTGACTGGAGAACTTTGAAAATCAACAACCCTCGCAGAAGATGCTGTTTAAAACAAAGAGATGGTCACATGACTTTCCTGCTGGCCATACTGGGACTGCTTGAATTGTGCCTCACAGAAAAGTTTTTTGGAGCAGACTGCATTTTGAAGACCCTGTCTTTCTCTCAAGCAAAGTCCCAGGGACCCACGGGAGCAGCTTAAGCCTCAAGACAGAGGGCCTCTTCAGCCTTCTGGTACCAGAGAAACAAGTTTGAAGTGTGCACTGGGCCCCAGCGAGAACTGCAAGACCTCAACTCCAATCAAGGACTTTACATATCCAAACTGAAAGACAGTAACTGAATTCTGTTTGTTGCCAACCCGACTTAAACCTCCCCCTTTAATCCTTTCTCCCCCTCTGTATCTGTTTGTGTATATGTTTATCTTGTATGCATGTTAGCATGGTGGTGTTACGTATTTTAGTAATTTTAATTGAGTTAGAGTGGGAGGGTAATAAATTTACATCTTTCTTGTTTAAACCTAAGAAAACCTGTCTGAGTGGTTCATTTTCAATTGCAATTAGAATGCAGTGAGCAAGGACTCACTGAGGCGGTAAACTAAAAACACTGTGTTTTAAAAGGTAAACCCTGTTACTGCAAAACCAGGAAAGGGGCAAGAGGGGAGCCTGAGATCCCTTCCTCACCCAGTCATAACACTAATTCTTTCAAGTCATGAAGGCAACTATTGAAGTTAATATGCAGTAATTCTTTGAGTAGAACTGGGAGAAAATTATAAAAGGTGATTGCAAGCTAAGGAAACTTCAGATTAAATGTGACATTTGGATTTTTTAATTTATGGAAGAGAAGGGCATATTTTCTTGTCCCTGCACTGACGTAGTGGAATTAGAGCATGACAAGCCTAATGCTTTCCAGCTTCCTGGAACATCCAAATATTCCAGTGTTTGAGTTTAAAGAATGTTTATGGTGAATTCCCAGCCCATTGTGCAAAATCATTACATTATGCAAAAACAAAGGTGACAGAGCAGACTGCAACAACAACAGAGGCAATCACTCCTTAGCATCACGGAGAAGGCCTTTGCTTGGGTCATACTTAAAAGACTCCATTTACTTGCAGATTGAGCGTACCCGGAAGCACCATGCAGTTTCTGTGCCGACAGATCTACTGTGGATATGATTTTCTCCATATGCCAGCTCCAAGAGAAGTGTAGGGAACAGAATATACCCCTTTATCTTACTTTCATAGATCTCACTAAGACATACAACACCATCAGCAGAGTAGGGCTGTACAAAATTTTGGGAAAAACAGGCTGTCCACCAAAGCTCCTCAGTCTCATCCACTCCTTCCATGAAAATGTGCAATGCACTGTACAGTTTGATGGCTCCTCTTCCAACATTTTCAGAGTGAAGAATGGAGTGAAACAGGGTTGTGTCCTAGCCCCCACTCTGTTTAGCATCTTCTTCTCCATGCTCCTGACCTTCGCCTTCCCTACAGATATGGAAGAAGTCTAGTTGCATACTAAGTCAGATGGCAAACTCTACAATCTATCAAGGCTGAAAGTGATGAGGATAACACATTGCGTCCTGATCAGAGAACTCCTCGATGCTGATGATGCTGTGCTTGTCGCTCACATGGAAACTCAACTACAAAGACTCATGGACTATCTCTCCCATGTCAGTAACGTTCTCCTTGATTATAAGCATTAAAAAAAAGTGGTCATTGGGACAAGGTGTGGCATCTCCGCCCCTGATCACACTAACACCCCACTGAAAGTGGTTAGCAAATTCTGCTACCTTGGGTCCATAGTGACAGACAATCTGTCCCTTGATGCTGATCGATACACACATAGGGAAAGCAGCTACCATCCTTGGCCAACTTGCAAAACGCGAATGGGATAACACCAAGCTAATGGTTTATAAGGCCTGCATTCTCAGCACTTTGCTGTATGGCTGTGAAACATGGGAGACTTGCAGCTACCAGGAAAAGAAGCTCAATAATTCCCATCTTTGCTGTCTGTGGTGCATTTTGGGTATATCCTGGCAGGACAAAATTTCAAAAGGCAGAGCTCCCAAGCATGTTGGCACTAATCAAACAGAGGCGGCTTCGGTGGATCGGACACATCTGCAGGATAGAAGACGGTTGCATACCCAAGGAATTTCTGTATGGTGAGGTAGCTGGGATCAGATGACCAGTGGGGCGCCCAAAGTTCCACTACAAGGGTGCTTGCAAGAGTGACATGAAGGCCATAAATGTTGACTATTGCACCTGGGAGTCACTACCTGGTGAAAAAGGGAAATGGTGACACGTCCTGTGGACTGATGTGCACTACCATGATGACCAGTTGCTACAACAGTTTGGCAACAGGCACCAACATCAAAAACAACAACTCACAACGTCACTTGGCAGCTTCACGTGCAGTACTTGTGGCAGAACCTGCTTCTCAAGGATTGGCCGTCACAGCCATCAACAAAGGTGCACCAAGAGAAGACACCTCACCTAAAATCAGGAGAGGCTGTGGTATAGTGGTAATGTCACTGGACTAGAAATCCAGAGCCCAGACTAATGCTCGGGATATGGGTTCGAATCCCACTATGGCATATGGTAAGATCTGAATTCAATTAATAAATCTGAAATTAAAAATTATTGTAAGAACCCATCTGGTTCACTAATGTTCTTTCGGGAAGGAAATCTTCCATCCTTGCAAATGGTCTATATGTGATTCCAGACCCACAGCAATGTGGTTGACTCTTGAAATGGCCTAGCAGGATACTCTGTTCAAGGGCAATTAGGGATGGGCAATAAATTCTGGTCTATCCAGCAATGCCCACATCCCACAAATGAATAAAAAAAAAGGGAACAGTTTCTTCCTATATACTCTGTCCAGAAGGATTTTAAACTGCTCTATCAAATCTCCTCTCAATATTCTCTTCTCTAAAGAGAACAGCCCCAGCCCCAGCTTCAGAAATCTATCCTTATAACAGAAGTCTCTCATCCCCGGAACCATTCTCATAAATCTTTTCTGCACCCTCTCCAATGCCTTCACATCCTTCCTAAAGCATGATGCCCAGAATTGAACACAATACTCCAGTTGAATGAGGCCAAACCAAAGATGCTCTCTTTCCAGGTTACAAACAGTGTTTGCTCATTCTTCAACATGGGATCAGTCTTCTTGTTCCTTTCTGCATCCTTTCCTTCAAAGGTATATCTCTTTTGTGATATGGTGACTCAAACTGAACGAATTAGGGTAGAGTTTACAAATTCTTACTCAATGCAAAACTTCATGCACTGGGGTACATACTTGCAATTTTGGCAGGAGGTCAGAAGGCTCCATAGGAAATTCCATCCATAGCAGACAGCTACAAAGACTGATGGACTGTCTCTCCCCTGCCTGTTACTTGTTCTCCTTGACTATAATCATTAAGAAAACTGTAGTCATGGGACAAGATATTGCATCTCTGCCCCTGATCACACTAAATAACACCTCAACCGGAAGTAGTTAGCAAATTCTGCTACCTTGGGTCCTTGGTGACAGACAATCTGTCCCTTGATGTAGAGTTCAATACACGCACAGGGAAAGCAGCTACCACCTTTATCCGACTTGTGAAATGCTCCTGGAATAACACCAAGCTGACCCTTAGGACCAAGCTGATGGTTTATAAGGCCTGCGTTCTCAGCACCTTGCTGTATGGCTGTGAAACATGGGTGACTCACAGCTACCAGGAAAAGAAGCTCAATACTTTCCATCTTTGCTGTCTGTGGTGCATTATGGGTATATCCTGGCAGGACAAAATCAGAAATGTGGCAGTCCTCTCAAAGGCAGAGCTCCCAAGTGTGTTAGCACTAATCAAACAGAGGCGGCTTTGGTGGATCGGATACATCCGCAGGATGGAAGACTGTCACATACCCAAGGACCTTTTGTATGGTGACGTAGCCAGGGCCAGTCGACCTGTGGAGCGCTCAAAGCTCCACTTCAAGGATGCTTGCAAGATTGACATGAAGACCCTAAAAGTCGGCTATCGCACTTGGGAGTCACTGGCTGGTGAAAGAGGGAAATGGTGACACATACTGTGGACTGGTGTGCACTACCACAATGACCAGGTGCTACAGCAGCTTAGCAACAGATACCAAAGTCAAAAACAACAACTCACAGAGTCACTTGGTAGCTTCATGTGCAGCACTTGTGGCAGAACCTGCCTCTCAAGGATTGGCCTTCACAGCCATCAACAAAGGTGCACCAAGAGAAGACACTCCCCTTAAATGGATTGTTTGCTGCGTATCCATCATCTTTGATAGATGGAAGGCAGCCAACCAGTAGACAGAAAATGGTGTGGGCCCTGCTGACCTGAATTTCAGTATGTGCTCTTGGAGCGTGCGCCAGGAACACAAGATCATAAAATCAACCATATATTCGAAGTGTGGTATGATCAATGGATGGAAAAACCCATTACATAATTTGTATAAATGTATATTCTACTGTTTTATGTATCCTAGCATTCTACTTTTCATTACTTCATTTCATGACTTGGATATTGAAAGTGGCCAGTTTACAATTACTCCAGGCCCTTACTAATTGTTGCAAATAACTTTGTTTGTAATTAAATGTTTGGTAATTTCAGCATTAGCAAACAGTTGTTCATATCTGTTTATGATTCCTTTAATCAAGAGATTCCTACATTGATACTGTATTGCTGACAATTTTCTAGACTCCAGTTTACATTAATATTAGGTGAGGCAGATTCACTGTTGTCATCATTTAAGTCCTAGTCAGCAGGACAAAACTGCAGAACATCCTGAGAAATACTTCCTTAGACAGTTTATCAGGGATGCAGTCAGGAAAGGTCAATTACTGACATCAAACACAGAGCCAAAAAAGTGCTGACCTTAATCATTGCCTCTGTAGACTTTTAAAATGCTGCAATTCAGCATAATATTATTGAATTCGCCTTTCAAATTTAGCTCCTTAAATCTGACACAGAGAACCCTACTTGCAAGTCAATGACTTTAACATCTAATTAATCATGCAAACTTTGATCACAGAGCCAAAGCATAACCTCCTAATTCTGATAAAGCTGTTGGCCATTTTTTTCTGTCTTAATTCATTATTTAATAATCATTTAAAAGTCATCTTGACAATGGGAGGCATATAACCCATTAAGAAACAGCAATTAATCTTTATTTTTGTTGTTGCGGTTATTGATTGTAAAGATTTTGACAGCAGGATTTGAAAGTCTAAGGAACCAGAAATTGGGTAAGTTAGAACCCATTTTTTGGGCATTACGAGTGCCTTTAGAGCTCCATAATTGTAGGGCAATTCATGCCGGTTGCCATACAGGTGAGGACATTAGCATGCTGTTATGGCCAGGTGAGGAAGGGGTCTCAGACTTCCCCTTTTGCCCCTTCTCTGGTTTGACCGCAACAGGGTTTATCCTTTTTGCACAGTGATTGAACTTACCACCTCAGTGAGCGCTTGCTCCTGTTCCTCTAATATAATTGTCAAAGAACCAATCAGAAAGGTTTTCTTGAGTCTAAACAAGAAATAGTAAGTTTATTATTCTTAACATTCTAGACCAGTTAAAATTACTAAAAATAAGCTATGCATTCACGCACATATTCACACGAGAGTCTCACTAACACACACAAATAGATTACAGAAGGAAAACAGATTTGGGTGGTTGGAGTAGAATCCATAATAAATGGAATTTAAATATTGAACATCAGTCCCAGACTCCTTAGTTAAAATTGTAGTCCTGAAGTTCTCGCTGGGCCATGTGCATGGTTGTGGGCTTGCTTCTCAGGCTACAGAAGGCAGAAGAGGGGATTTGATCCTTGTCCCCTAGTTGTTGGCTGTGGGGGTCTGCAGGCTTGAGGCTTTACCAGTTGCAGCCGGGTCGTCTCTGGATCTTTACTGGAAAGAGAGAGAGCTGCTCCCTGGATGGTTTTTCAGTTACCAGTTTCTGCTTTCTGTCCGACAAAGCTTACAGCCTCCACAAGCAGTCACATGACATTACCAAAACCTCTTTGTGCTTTTAATTAGTTCCTTCTGGAATTTTCTGTGAGGTCCAAGGCTCTCCCCTCAAGCTGTCCAGTCACACTTGGTGGGGGTTGGCTCTTTCAAAGTCAATGGGTGTCAATAGCTGCTGACGACCATGTTGATAAAACCATTTCAAGAAATTGAATCAGAGAGCACCCCATTGTTCTGGCTAGGTTGAATCAGTCGTGTTGCCTCGAGTCTAATCCTTTGGTGTTTCAAATGTAAATTGCAGTGGCTATCTTGGCTGCCAGTGTACTTTTTTAAAAGTCATTTGTAATAATTTCCAATAAAAGTCTCAGGCAAGGTTCTAACCGATGAAATTAATATTTCCCATTTGGCATGTATGGTTTTCATGACAATGTACACAGTGCAGAGCAGGCAGATAATGATGTCAATCAGCATGCAATGCTTATATGACACCATGGTGCCATTTTGCAGCTCAACCCTCCAGCTGATGCCCTCTTTTAACCTCGCACCACTGAACACATGTTCTGCAACAGAAAAGTATCCCCACCAGTGCAGTTTAATGGGATCATCAACTACTTACGGATAGTTGCTGGCTGATTTCTTCTGGCTGTTGCTATAATTCTACTAGTGCTTTCTATAGTTGTTTCAAGTTGCAAAAGTCTACAGGTTGTGATGGGGGAGGTGCTGAAGGACGTTTTGCTGACTTCAAGGCTTCTGCACAGATATGAGTGGAGTGGTAGACATACCCCTTGGAATACAGCATGACTTGAAGAATAAGCAGAAGCCACACAGAGCAGAACAGGCTGTTGGAAGAGGGAGGAACAGGAGGGTGAGAAGGGCAAATGGAATGTTGGCCTTTATTGTAAGGGTGATGGAGTATATAAGTATGGACGTCTTGCCACAACCGTACAGAGCATTGGTAAGACTACATCTAGAATACTGTGTACAGTTTTGGTCTCCTTATTTAAGGAGGGATATACTTGTATTGGAGGCTGATTCCTGGGATGAAGGGGCTGTCTTATGAGGAAAGTTTGAGAAGGTTGAACCTATACCCATCGGAGTTTAGAAGAATGAGAGGTGATCTTATTGAAACATATAAGATTCTGAGGGGGCTTGACAGGGTAGATGCAGAGACGATGTTTCCCCTCATGGGGAATCTAGAACTAGGGGTCACAGTTTCTGAATAAAGGGTCACCTTCATTTAAGGTGGAGGTAAGGAGGAATTTCTTCTCTAAGTGGGTTGTGGATCTTTGGAATTTTCTCCCCCAGAGAGCTGTGGAGGCAGAGTCATTGAATATATTCAAGACAGATTTTTGAACTATAGGTGAGCCAAGGATTACGGAGGCCAGGCAGGAAAGTGGAGGTCAAGATAAGATCAGCCATGATCTTACTGAATGGTGGAGCAGGCTCGAGGGGCCATGTGCCCGACTGTTGTTTTATTTTTCTTATGTTCTTAACTTTTATGCATGTGCTTCTTTCCAGGCTGCAGCTAGAAATATTTGCAACATCTTGCGGTATGTCATCCACTGTTGCGTAAGGGAGGTCACTGAGGCTCTCTACTCAATGAGAGCTGACTACATTTCATTCTTTCTTGCCAGAGAGAAGCAGGCAGAGCGAGAACTTGGCTTTTCTAGGATTGCAGCCTTCCCCATGGTGCAGGATACTGGTTACTGCATGCACATCGCTTTGCAGGCTCCTTATGTCAACTCTGCCCTAACCTGGAACCGAAAGGAATTCCGCTCCCTCAACATTCAGCTGGCGTGTGACCATCGGCAGCTAATCAAGCAGGCCAGCGCCTGCGTCCTGGCAGAAGTCATCATACCTTCCTTCTGTGGCAGTCCGCTATGCCAGCTGTTTCTGAACCATCACAGCAAACCAAAGGGTGTCTACTAGGCTACAAGATCTATTCACTTATGACATAGCTAATAACTCCAGTGGGGAACTCATGTACACATGTGCAGTTTACATACAATTAAAGCCACGCCGCCACATGAAATGTGATCAGGCCGACCACTGGCATGCTGAAAAAACATTTCTACTGCCTAACCGCTCTGGAGGAATTCTGCAGTACACAGCAGAACAGGTCTCATGATTCATGGTGGCTTTCATGCTGCACAATACCAGTAATCACAACCCCAATTCCCTATTCACCTACAATGTCACACCTTAACCTTCCCTTATTATTGACCATCACAGTGTTCCACTTGGCCACAATGCAAAAATAAAAGCAAGCACAAAATAAACATTCCAAAGCAAATTTATAAATAAAATCATGCCATATTGCATACGAAAGTCAACTAATTACTGTTATGCATTCCCTTAGACTCTACCTTCTATGTGTCTTTGATAGTTCTAGTGCTCCTGTGCAAAGCTACCCCTGTGTCTGCAGCATGTCTGGTGGAAGGCTGCTGACTTTCAGCAGAGGACATTTTAGATGATCTTGGAGGATAACCTTGAGCAGCTGTGGGCCTAAAGTTGTGTCACACAATCTGGCTAGCAGTGTGTCCAAGCTGTGAGATGTGGGTGTGAAGTTTGCAACAGTGCTAAGTGTTTGAGCGTGAGGTGAAGCTATGAATATTAGGTATGAGTCCTGATTAATAGAGATTGTGGGTGTGTGAATCATAGTTATACAACACAGAAACAGGCCCTTCGGCCCAACGCGTCTGCGCCGACCATCAAGCACCCATCCAATCTAATTTCATTTACCCGCACTTGGCCCATAGCCTTGTATGCTATGGCGTTTCAAGTGCTCATCTAAATATTTCTTAAATTTTGTGAGGGTTCCTGCCTCTACCACCCCTTCAGGCAGTGTGTTCCAGATTCCACCACCCTCTGGGTGAAAAGAATTTTCCTCAACTCCCCTCTAAACCTCCTGTTCCTTACCTTTAAATCTATGCCCCCTGGTCATTGACACCTCCGCTAAGGGAAAAAGTTTCTTCCTATCTATCCTATCAATGCCCCTCATAACCTTGTATACCTCAATCAGGTCCCCCCTCAGCCTTCTCTGCTCCAAGGAAAATAACCCTAGCCTATCCAGTCCTCCTCATAGCTTAAATGCTCCAGCCCAGGCAACATCCTGGTGAATCTCCTCTGCACCCTCTCCAGTGCAATCACATCCTTCCTATAGTGTGGCAACCAGAACTGGACACAGTACTCTAGCTGTGGCATAACTAGCGTTTTATACAGCTCCATCATAACCTCCCTGCTCTTTTATTCTATGCTATATCTAGTGATGGGGCTGTGGTGATTCAAGCAGTGTCCGAGACTAGTCTTACGACCGGGGCAGGAGGATTGCACTGTTTAGTCTAGTCCCACTTCTCCACAGGTCACAATATAGATTTTAAATTTTCCTACTTACTGATACAGTACCATTACGACCGACTGCTCCTGTCAAAGCCCCCAATCAAAATATATGATTCTGATTGTTGTGGGACCAACGCACTGTTAATTCAATCCCATCGTTCCACAGATCGCCTAACATATCATTTAAAAACTTTCCAAATTAAAGAAAGGCCCAGCCAAATTGTACCATCTATTAACCCCCCGAATGAGGCTAACCAAACCAGGTGTCTTTAAATCAATGAACTAACTCTTTAATTAGATGAACTAAATTGTTATACACTATGAAGATATAAACAACATTTAAAATAGAAAAAATTAGAGTCCTTGCAAATTTACAATCCAGTGTTGCTTGAAGTCCTCACAGGATGTTGCTCAAAGTCCTCACAGGATATTGCTTTCCTTCTCCAGCGAATTTCAACAATTAACAACTTGCAAACACTTTTAATAGAATCAAACTGACTTTAGAGTTTTTGAGGGATAAAAGATTGTCACAGTCTAACTTCCCTTTCTTCAATTTAAATTACCAGCGATCTCTGTTTTGGCTTGACTTTTTTTTTAGAATTTTGAGAGATAATAATAAACAGACTAAAATTCCTATTCCTTCAGTTTAAATGGCTGAGAGCTTTTTTTTTCAGGTGTGCTAAACGCCACAGCGGTGTCTTCTTTCTGTCAGTCTGTGTCTGTCTGTTAGAACAAACTATCTTCAACTCATAAGCCAGTTCAAAACTAAATTGTAACAAATGTATCGCATCAGGCTCACTCCCGGTGGCTTTATCTATGGTAACGAGAATGCACCCTTTGAATCGCAGTCTCCAAATGGCTGTTTCTAAGGCAAAGAAAATTTACCTTCCTATAACTCCTGAGGCTTGCTGGTTCTTAAAGCAATACTGATCCCTTGCAAGCCTTAAAGTCAAACCGCATATTCTGAAAAAAAACTACAGGACCATGAAGCTATGAATATTAGGTATGAGTCCTGATTAGTAGAGATTGTAGGTATGTGAGTGATGGGGCTATGGTGATTCAAGCAGTGTCCGAGACTAGTCTTACAACCGGGGCAGGAGGATTGCACTGTTTAGTCTAGTCCCACTTCTCCACAGGTCACAATATAGATTTTAAATTTTCCTACTTACTGATACAGTACCATTACGACCGACTGCTCCTGTCAAAGCCCCCAATCAAAATATATGATTCTGATTGTTGTGGGACCAACGCACTGTTAATTCAATCCCATCGTTCCACAGATCGCCTAACATATCATTTAAGAACTTTCCAAATTAAAGAAAGGCCCAGCCAAATTGTACCATCTATTAACCCCCCGAATGAGGCTAACCAAACCAGGTGTCTTTAAATCAATGAACTAACTCTTTAATTAGATGAACTAAATTGTTATACACTATGAAGATATAAACAACATTTAAAATAGAAAAAATTAGAGTCCTTGCAAATTTACAATCCAGTGTTGCTTGAAGTCCTCACAGGATGTTGCTCAAAGTCCTCACAGGATATTGCTTTCCTTCTCCAGCGAATTTCAACAATTAACAACTTGCAAACACTTTTAATAGAATCAAACTGACTTTAGAGTTTTTGAGGGATAAAAGATTGTCACAGTCTAACTTCCCTTTCTTCAATTTAAATTACCAGCGATCTCTGTTTTGGCTTGACTTTTTTTTTAGAATTTTGAGAGATAATAATAAACAGACTAAAATTCCTATTCCTTCAGTTTAAATGGCTGAGAGCTTTTTTTTTCAGGTGTGCTAAACGCCACAGCGGTGTCTTCTTTCTGTCAGTCTGTGTCTGTCTGTTAGAACAAACTATCTTCAACTCATAAGCCAGTTCAAAACTAAATTGTAACAAATGTATCGCATCAGGCTCACTCCCGGTGGCTTTATCTATGGTAACGAGAATGCACCCTTTGAATCGCAGTCTCCAAATGGCTGTTTCTAAGGCAAAGAAAATTTACCTTCCTATAACTCCTGAGGCTTGCTGGTTCTTAAAGCAATACTGATCCCTTGCAAGCCTTAAAGTCAAACCGCATATTCTGAAAAAAAACTACAGGACCATGAAGCTATGAATATTAGGTATGAGTCCTGATTAGTAGAGATTGTAGGTATGTGAGTGATGGGGCTATGGTGATTCAAGCAGTGTCCGAGACTAGTCTTACAACCGGGGCAGGAGGATTGCACTGTTTAGTCTAGTCCCACTTCTCCACAGGTCACAATATAGATTTTAAATTTTCCTACTTACTGATACAGTACCATTACGACCGACTGCTCCTGTCAAAGCCCCCAATCAAAATATATGATTCTGATTGTTGTGGGACCAACGCACTGTTAATTCAATCCCATCGTTCCACAGATCGCCTAACATATCATTTAAGAACTTTCCAAATTAAAGAAAGGCCCAGCCAAATTGTACCATCTATTAACCCCCCGAATGAGGCTAACCAAACCAGGTGTCTTTAAATCAATGAACTAACTCTTTAATTAGATGAACTAAATTGTTATACACTATGAAGATATAAACAACATTTAAAATAGAAAAAATTAGAGTCCTTGCAAATTTACAATCCAGTGTTGCTTGAAGTCCTCACAGGATGTTGCTCAAAGTCCTCACAGGATATTGCTTTCCTTCTCCAGCGAATTTCAACAATTAACAACTTGCAAACACTTTTAATAGAATCAAACTGACTTTAGAGTTTTTGAGGGATAAAAGATTGTCACAGTCTAACTTCCCTTTCTTCAATTTAAATTACCAGCGATCTCTGTTTTGGCTTGACTTTTTTTTTAGAATTTTGAGAGATAATAATAAACAGACTAAAATTCCTATTCCTTCAGTTTAAATGGCTGAGAGCTTTTTTTTTCAGGTGTGCTAAACGCCACAGCGGTGTCTTCTTTCTGTCAGTCTGTGTCTGTCTGTTAGAACAAACTATCTTCAACTCATAAGCCAGTTCAAAACTAAATTGTAACAAATGTATCGCATCAGGCTCACTCCCGGTGGCTTTATCTATGGTAACGAGAATGCACCCTTTGAATCGCAGTCTCCAAATGGCTGTTTCTAAGGCAAAGAAAATTTACCTTCCTATAACTCCTGAGGCTTGCTGGTTCTTAAAGCAATACTGATCCCTTGCAAGCCTTAAAGTCAAACCGCATATTCTGAAAAAAAACTACAGGACCATGAAGCTATGAATATTAGGTATGAGTCCTGATTAGTAGAGATTGTAGGTATGTGAGTGATGGGGCTATGGTGATTCAAGCAGTAGCCAAGGCTAGTCTTACGACCAGGGCAGGAGGAGAGCACTGTTTATTCTGGTCCCACTTCTCCACAGGTCACAATATAGATTTTAAATTTTCCCACTTACTAATACAATCAATCATATACTCTATTTTTCCGAGAATAGAACACACTAACCAGGTTTCTTTAATGAACAACAAAATTATCAGTTTATTATAAAACAACTCTTAACTAGTGATGAAGTAAAGCATAAACATACAAATTTAAATTTTAAAGCCTCCTTTTTACCTTAGCCCCTCATACTCACACACACATACATACATACACCAGTTAACCGGAAAAAGAAAAGGGATTTTTAAAATTCAGAGCTCTGTTACAGACCAAAAAAAACACTTGGGTTAATTACTTGCTCATTTTTGAAGAAAACAGCAGATGAGATATGTTGTTTCAAAACTGGCATACAGTTTAACTTACGATTACACATAGACGGGTCACTGGGATATTTTAGTACAGTTCATTTCGGGCAGCATTGAGAATTAATTTTAGCAGGCTTTTCTTCAAAGACAGGAGACGAGATGAATTAACACAGTGGACTTCCCTGGGTCTTTTAGAGATGCTGGAAAGCGAGCTGGGTTGTGGTCTTCTCTCTTTCCTTTACACTTCTTCAGCAGCAGGCAAACTTTATCAGCAGCTCTCTCCAGAAGGTAAAACACACTGACCCTACAACCAAAAGCTTGTGAGTTTGCTGCCCTCTCAGGTGCGTGCTGCTGCTTCCGGTCTTGTCCAATCAAGCAACTGACTTATCTGCCTACATTTTCCCTGTTACCAGGGTTTCTGTTCTATTTTTAACTTGAGTCATGTGACAACCAGTAAACATTGTTGCCAAACTAGTTCTTTCAGTGCCCTCTTGAAAAAAACTCATTCAACATTTATTCAATTTGACTATGAATTCCTCAAAAAATATTTTTAACAAAAAAAAGAATCACTTCCATAACACGAGTGATGTAGTTGGTAGGATATGGCATTTGAAGATGCACGCGCTGACCTTGACCCCCTGTGCGAGATCATTGAACTTCTTAAGGCACTGTGTCCAGTTTGTCGGGGTTTGACTACTAGCATTGCACTCCATGGCTATCTGGTCCCATTGCCTTTTGACTTCTGGAAGGCCTCCTGGCATCCTGCGGCTACAGGGCATGTCTCCTCCTTCCCACCTCCTCCACCAAGACCTCCAGTGCAATGTCTGAAAACCTTGGAGCACGCTTGCTCTCATGGTGTGCCATTCTTCATTGTTTTGCAGGTCAGATTCATTTCCTGAATGACTGTCGGCACCTGCTCCAGCAATGATGCAACTCCCTATTAAGAAGTGCAGGCTAGCTTTAAGCAGTGCAGGCTAGCTTTAAGTGGTATGCAGAAGTTATGATTTTGGACCCTCAGCTAGTGCGTACTGCCAGTGAACAGCACAGCTAGTGTTGGGTGCACACAGTAATCATTCAAATGAGTAGGCAGCATGAAGTAGGCATGCTACCTGCATTGCTTTGAGTGGGTGCAGGTTAATCGCACATCATGATCCTCACACCTATTTTCAGGGGCTATCCAATTTAGCCTGCTGAATTTCTGTCGCACATGCAGTACAAGGGGCAGACTATTTTCCAATTAGTATTTTTCACTGGAAATACCACTAATGATTTACATGACTTTCAGTTGGATATCGTCAGCATGCCTTTTAGTTTTTAATTTTCTGTCCTTTCGGAAAGGCATTGAATCTTGTTGAATTATGGGCTGTGCTGAGAGAAAAAAGAAATTTATTGTAATTTTCAGCAAACTATAAATGCTATGACAACTGGTCATTTTTTGTCCACTCACATGCACACAGCAGCTGCCCTCTTTGGACCTAAGGTCCTTTACCTCCATGTCCTGCTTTTCTTTGCCCACCTCATCTCTTGTTTCCTTCTCCTCAACCCTGTTTCTGCCCTTCATACTCCACCCACCCCAAAGTATGAATAGCATCAGTTGATCCACCCTTCATTGGCTGGAGTCATACCTATCACAAAGGAAGATGGTTGTGGTTGTTAAAGGCCAATCATCTCAGTCCTCGTATAGCGCTGCTGGAGTTCCCATGCCCAAACATTTTCAGCTGCTTCATCAATAACCTTCCCTCCATCATAAGGTCAGAAGGGGATTTTTACTGATGATTGCAGTGTTCAGTTCCATTCGCAATTCATTAGATAATGAAGCAGTCCGTATCCACATGCAGGAAGACCTGGACAACATCCAAGCTTGGGCTGATAAATGGCAACTAACAATGGTGCTGCGCAAGTACCTGGCAATGACCACCTCCTTCAAGAGAGAGTCTAATCATCACCCTTTGCCATTCAATGGCATCATTGAATCCCCACCATCCTGGGATCACCATTAACCAGAAACTTAACTTGACAGTCACATAAATACTATGACTACAAGAGCAGGTAAAAGGCTGGTTATTCTGCAGCGAGTGACTTACCTCCTGACTCCCCGAAGCCTTTCCACTATCTGGAAGGTACAAGTCTGGTGTGTGATGAAGATTCACTCCCACGACCACCGACACAATGTAGTAGCAGTATGCACCATCTACGAGATGCACTGCAGCAACTCAGCAAGGCTTCTTTGGGAGCACCTCCTAAATTCGTGACCTCTACCACCTAGAAGGACAAAAGCAGTAGGCACATGGAAACACCACCACTTCCAAGTTCCCCTCCACGTCACACAGCATCCTGACTTAGAAATATATCACTGTTCCTTCATCATTGCAGGGTCACAATCCTGGAACTCTACCTAACAGCACTGTGGGTGTACCTTCACCATACAGACTGCAGAAGTTCAAGAAGGTGGCTCACCATCACCTTCTCAAGGGCAATTAGTGATGGGCAATAAGTGTTGGCCTTACTATCAACACCCACATGTCAAAAAAATAGACCTTTCCATCTACAACCTTATACTGAATGAGAGCATTGGCACCCTAACCCAAAACTTGCCTCACCAATAGTGGCACTTCCCTCCTCACCAAGGTTACTCTTACCAGCTACAGGTTCTGCTTCATCTCCTGCCCAAACTTTTTTTATTTTTTCATGGGATGCGGATGTCACTGGCTAGGCCAGCATTTATTGCCCATCCCTAATTTCCCTCAAGAAGGTGCTGCTGAGTTGCCTTCTTGAATTGCTGCAGTCCAGGTGGGGTAGGTACACCAACAGTGCTATTAAGAAGGGAGTTCCAGGATTTTGACCCAGCGACAGTGAAGGAATGGCGATATAGTTCCGACTCAGGATGGTGTGCTGCAATGCATCTTGTAGATAGTACACACTGCTACCATTGTGCATGATGGTGGAGGGAGTGAATGTTTGTGGATGGGGTGACAATCAAGCTGGTTGCTTTGTCCTGGATGGCGTCGAGCTTCTTGAGTGTTGTTGGAGCTGCATCCATCCAGGCAAGTGGAGAGTATTCCATCACACTCCTGACTTGTGCCTTGTAGATGGTGGACAGGCTTTGGGGAGTCAGGAGGTGAGTTACTCACCGCAGGATTCCTAGCCTCTGACCTGCTCTTATAGCCACGGTATTTATATGGCTACTCCAGTTCAGTTTCTGGTCAATAGTAACCTCCAGGATGTTGATAGTGGGGGTTTCAGTGATCGTAATGCCATTGAATGTCAAGGGGAGATGGTTAGATTCTCACTTGTTGGAGATGGTCATTGCCTGGCACTTGTGTGGCGCGAATGTTACTTGCCACTTATCAACCCAAGCCTGGATATTGTCGTATCAGAGTGATCAAATTGATATCATCATAACTTAATTTAGATAATACAATGAAGCTCTTGTTTGTTTTAGGCAGGAATTTCCCAGTACCATTCAGTCCCGAACCAAAAAAGTGTTTAATATGTGAAATGGATAGCAATCCAACCTTCATGTTACATCCAAAAATTGGCTGTTACCAATCAGAAAATCTATACTTATGACTCATGCTCAGCTACAGATGCCAATCATAGGACCTGCACCACTGTCCAAGCTGAGATCAGCCAATTTAGCACAGAACTGGAGTTGAAAGCTGTGACCTACCTAAACTGTATGAGTCTGTTACATACTGAACCTTGCATTTACTACTTGAGTCATCAATGCATTTTATCAAGGAGTGTTTGTGCAGCGCATGCTCATTGAGTAGCATTTGTGCAGTTTTCATCGAATAGCATTTGTGCAGTTATGATGTTAAGCACCTATATGATTATCTGATCCTGTGTGCAAGGGGAACAAGCGCATTACCATTGCAAAGGGAATAGGCACTAGGGAGTGAGGCCCTGAATCAATTTCTTTCAGGGCTGCAATTTCCTACTTCTCTATTTTTAGTGCTCTGAACTACTTGCACCCATTTTTTTGGCAGGTCAGCCTAAAATCTGAGATGGGAAAATTATTGGAAAAAATTCTGAGGTACAAGATAAACCTTCATTTAGAAAGACATGGATTAATCAAAGACAGCCAGCGCGGATTTGTTAAGAGAAGGTTGTGTCAGAATAACATAATTGAATTTCTTTGAGTAGGTAAGAAGGAGGGTTGATGTGGGCAGTGCACTTGATGTAGTCTACATGGATTTTAGCAAGGCTTTTGATAAGGTCGTACAAGGCAGACTAGTCATGAAAGTAAAAATCCATGGGATCCAAGACAAAGTGGCAAGTTGGTTTCAACTTTGGCTCAGAGGCAGGAAACAAAGGGTAAGTGTTGATGGGTGTTTTTGTGACTGGAAGGCTGTTTCCAGTGGCGTACTGCAGGGCTCAGTACTAGTTCAATTGCTTTTTGTGGTATCGATCAATGATTTGGACTTGAATGTAGGGGGTATGATTAAGAAGTTTGTAGAAAATACAAAAATTGTCTGTGTGGTTGATAATGAAGAGGAAAGCTGTCGACTGCAGGAAGATATCAATGGACTAGTCAGATGAGTGAAACAATGGGAAATGGAGTTCAATCCAGAGATGTGTGAGGTAATGCATTTGGGGAAGGCTAACAAGGCTAACACAATAAATGGTAGGCTACTGAGAAGTGTAGAGGAACAGAGGGACCTTTGAATGCATGTCCATAGATCCCTGAAGGTGACTGGACAGATAGATAAGGTGGTCAAGAAGACATACAGGAAACTTGTCTTTATTAGCCGCAGCACAGAATATAAGTGCTGGGAGATTATGCTGGAACTGTATAATACACCATATAGGCCACAGTGTAACAGACAGCTGAAAACATTGTTGAGACGGTTCTCCTATTTCACCTCTCTAGACAGTGTTTTTTATTAGAATTGTATTTTGAACCTTGAGTGTTTTAATGATCAATAAACAGACAAATGACAGGTTTTCACATAGGTTTAATGAAAGATAAATGTTTATTACACAAAAAACCCCGAAAATTTGCAACTTCACCCACAAACACATGCACACGCATACATATCCACAAGAAAAGATAAAGATTAAAAGAGCATGCATTTAGGTCTGGTGTTTTTTTAAAAGAGTTCATTGTGAAACCTTGTTTGTTTTCCCAGGAGGAAAATTTAAACGATGCAGGCCCGTTTTTTCATTTCACCTGGTTCACTGAAGTCAAGCTTTGGAGAGTTTGAGGTGGATGGATGCTTGGCTGCAGACTTCTTTGGTTGAATTTCAGTTACAGTCCAATGACGAAGATCCTGTTTCAATCTCTCAGATGGGAAGTTTCCAAAGGACACCTTTTTGTCTCTGCCTCTAGGTAGTTTTTAAAAATGGTATTCGGCAGGTCTTCTTTTTGGCTGGAATAGATTTCTCTCAGCCTCCGGGCTACTGGCTTTCTTTCTCTGCTCTATCTTTCTGCACAGAAAAGTCTCTTTAAAAAAAAACCTGATCAGGCTTGGTTTCTGTCAGGTGACCAAATTTGTTTTCCTCTGGTGCTTTCATACAATGTCTCTGAATGTGTGGCCATTGTTAGACAATGGTGTTTGAATGTTGCTCATCTTGATAAAGTGGTCACACTTATTATCCTGAGTTTGGGGCTGGAGACTCTATGGCTGAGATTTTACTCAGCTCCCGACATCGGGCTCCATGGCAGTGTGGGTACTGGCAGTTCCGGCAGTGGCCTGCCACACAGACCAACGCCAGGAGTGCCAGGCTCGATCTTCCCAGCGGCGAGGCTCCGTGGCAGCTCCCCCCGCAACCCCACCGCTGCTGAGCAATGGGACCCAGATTAACATATTTAAATTAATGACATGAATGTATTTAAATAAAATCAACAGCAATCTTATATTCGGGCTGCGATCTTCCGAGGTGGCGGCTGGCATTCACGCACCTTCACTTTCCCATCCAGGGGAAGCAGGTGCTACCGTGGTGGGGAAAGGGGGACCATGATTTTTAAGGCAGTGGGGGTTGCAGGAACGGGCTCTGATGCAAATGACTAGTGTAGGGGAGGGGAGACCTCTGCACTCTGATCGGTTTTGGGGGCAAGGTCAAGTGGTGAAGCTAAGTGTTTTGTGGGGGGTGGTGGGGGAGAGGGCAAATGTTGAATTTAGTAGTTATTGAGGGGGTGGTTGTGAACCTCTACACCCTCATGAGATTCTGACAGTCCCTTGGTCCAAAATCATCACTGATCTACTTTCTGTTAATGGAGACGGCTTTATCTTAGTCACTGATTAATTCCCCAAATTTGCAATTGTCAGACAGGTAAAAGACACTTCAAGCATGGTCGTCGCAGACACATTGAGTGCCATATTCAGTCTATTTGGTGCACCCAAAGAAATTATTTCTGACAATGGGCCACAGTATACAAGCAAGCTTTCAGGGATATGTGCACCAAATGGGATGTAAACCAGGTGACGTCCTCACCATATTACCCTGTATCTAATGGTCTTGCTGAGCGAACGGTTCGCATAGTCAAATCACTTATCCTGAAGTGTGAGACAATGAAACAAGATTTTCATGCTGCCATGCTACACCTCAGAGCTACACCGATGGATATGGGCTCACCGTCACCAGCATAGATCATGTGTGGCAGATAGGTGCGGACGACTGTGCCAAGCCATCATCTGTCCAAATTCTCTGAGATGCAGGAGACGCTACTCGAAAAACAGGGAGAACGAAGATGGTGCATGACTGACATGCAGGGGCAGAACTACCTCAGCTACACATGGGACAAAAGGTCAGGGTCATACACCCACAATGGGAACATGGTTACCCGCAGAGGTATCCAATGTATGCAGTGAGCCTAGGTCCTATGAGATTACAACATCTAGCAGAACAGTGTTGAGAAGGAACCGAAGCCAACTAAGAGAAGTGTGCAAAATTCCAATTACACACAGCGAACTCAAAAGAACACACTCTGACGATGAGAGTCTGACGGAACAACAGGACAACAACCAACACATTGACAATAAGTCGGCAAACCTAAAACAGCCAAGGGTAATATCCACATCCCCAGAAGGTTATACCATAACCAGATCTGGAAGGGTTGTCAAACCACCGAATCGATATATGGACTCTTAAACTTCTATATTTGTAAATTTTATAATCTGTATCCCATATAACTAGTTTTGATGTTATCTAATTTTATGTGTTTTCGCTGGTAACATATGAGACTTAACTTTGGAAAGAAAAGGGATATTATATGATTACCTTGAAGAGTGATGTCCCTTTAAGAGCTCAGTATGCTAATGAGCTAAGTACCAGGATGCAGTCATCTAACTACAAGCCTTAGCCACTCTGCAACTGTAACACCTAGAGGAAGATTCTGTAAATAGTTTGCTCTGTACTATACATAATAGTTTAGCTGTAATAAACCTGTTTGAGATCGTCAGCATAAATGGACTCCACGCATCTCATTTATGTTGCATCAGACAACATAAAGAACTCATTACAGGTAGTCCTTTAAAAATTTAAATGACCTGGCAGGGCTAGCTGCCCTTTTAAAATGGTGCCAGTGCCTGCCCACAGGCAGCATACGCTCTTGCCAGTGTCAAAGAGCCCGCTCCCTCCACGTGATTCAGGGGGGGCGGCCGGTTGGACACACTATCCCCTAGCGGCGGCATGGTGGCGTGGGCCACCATTTTTTTTGCCCACCACCGCTCCTAGCGGCAGCAGAAGAAAATCCAACCCTACGTCTGCAAAAGTCATTGTTAGTCCAACTGGTCGAAAAGCGTAGCCATTAAAATTGAATGGGACCATTAGCATTTCTATTGCTTTCTTCAAGGCTGGTCCAGACATGATAATGGGTTCAGTCTGCAGCAGTCACTATGTATATTTGCAGTACAGGAAAGGTCACCTGACCTCTTACTCCATTTTGTCTTGTAACAAAAGTGTGTCCATTTTTGGGAGGTTAATTCATCAGTTTATAGTGCATAATTGCTCCTTGCATGAGCGTGAAAACAGCTGGAGTACTCCGTGCAGTTCTGGTCACTGCAGGCATAGGAAAGATGTTATTGCACTAGAGAGAGTACAGAGGAGATTTACGAGGATGTTGCCTATACTGGAGAATTGTAGTTATGAGGAAAGATTTGATAGGGTGGGTTGTTTTCTATGGAACAGAGGAGGCTGAGGGTAGACCTAACAGAAGTGTTTAAAATTATGAAGGGTCTAGATAGTGGAATAGGAAGGCCCGATTCTCCTTGATTGAGGGGTCCATAATGAGGGGGCATAGATTTGGGGTAAGAGCTAGGAGGATTAGAGGGGATTTGAGGGGAAATATTTTCACGCAGAGGCTGGTGGGGATCTGGAACGCACTGCCTGAAAGGGTGGTCGAGGCAAAAACCCTCATAATGTTTAAAAAACACTTGAATATGCACTTGAAGTGCCGTAATCTACAAGACTGCGGACCAAGAGCCAGGGGGTGGGATTAGGCTGGATGGCTACTTGTTGGCTGGTGTGGACATGGTGGGCTGAATGGCCTCCTTCCGTGCTGTAAATTTCTGTAAAATTTCTATGATTCAATGGGTGCAGGAGATGCTGCACCCAGAAATGCTTATAAAGTTTTCTTGTAATCTTTGCAGTACTTTCTTATCGCAGTGTTCTTGGTGAGACTTTTTCCCCGTATTTCTGAATATTTTATGAAAATATTGATTTGTGACTTACCTTTGATCTCCTTTGTGTTCTTTCCTTTTGTCCTTTGGAATGGCTAATAAATATTTAAAACTTGTTTTTAGTCTTTCCAAAGGCAGAACTAATTTGTCATTCCCTCATTTCCTGACCCCCATGCCCCATATCTGCTCACTTACCTTTAAGTAGTCACATTCCTTTTTAGTTGGTGCAGTAGCCCTTTAAGGAAGCCTATTAAGATTATTTAAATAGGCTGACCCTGCTGAACTAGATGATGTGAGCAGCATCTTCAGCAGTCCAGGTCTGCATGAGAGTTCAGAGAGTGCAATCATTTTTCCTCCTGATTGCGGAACCAGTCCTTGTTGTTTATATTTTAACCAGTAGCTGACTTTTCTTTGTTTTCTTTATAGTGCATTTTTTGTGATAATCCCATGATTCTGAAATCTCTCTTCTCCATTTTGTGCTTTCTTTTGTCCTGGACTTTTTGTGTTTTATATTCAATTATCCTGTGATCTCTTTTTCCTCCATCTGTTGATCCTATGGCCCTGCCCTTATTTCTTACTGGACATCCTTATTTTCCCACTAAGAACAGAAATCTGGTGAGGACACAGGGGTACCTGCTGTTTCATGAAGCATCAGGATTAAAAATGACAGTGTGCTTGTTATCACAAGTATCTAGATCTCGCACTACAAAATCTCACCTCATTTACAACAACAGGGCCCCACATTCGTGACAATCCTGCTACAGAATGTTCCTGACTTCCTAATGAGCTCACATGATACTCAGTTCAAGTCACATGCACCAGTCTTTCTTGGACACACTGAAGTTGGTTAACATATGGAGCTCTTATTCATTTATAACTGTTTCCAAAAGTATTCATGTTTTGAAGGGGTACAATTCTTTATAAACTGTCTCGCACAATCATGTTAACCCCAATTTTACACAGCTTCATTGCTTAAAGGTGGTGAGCACAGGTCAGAAAATCTTGTGTGTCCAATTGTGACACTGTAAGATGTGAATAAAGAGACAGCACTTCTTGCAAGCAAATCTCCTATTACCTTTGGTAAATTATACAAGCTAAGCCTCATGCTGAATTTCAAGAGTTTGAGCGAGGCTCTGCCCTAACGGGTACTTGCTCAAATCAAATGGGCAAATGACTAGCAAACCATCCTGGCCTTAAAGGAAAGCTACTTTGTTTGATTTGAAGAGTTTTTGAAATCTTGTTTTTTTGGTATTGAGAATTTCTCTCTTTCTGTATTAACAATTCTGCAGTTTTTTCCAGGAATATACTTTATTCATAAAATTTGCAAAAATAATTACATAACAATTCAAATTTGACATTACATAAAGTGCAATACAGATCAGTTTCTTTCAATACAGTAACATAAGCTGCCTCATTACACTTGCCATTACAGGCTAGTTATTTTTTTCCACCTTTACACATCTGTCTTTTTGCTGAAAAGTTACATTTGCGGCAATTGAATTGATTTGCACCTGCTTCTCCCAGCTCCACAGTCAGGTAGGTATATTTTAAAACCTTAACTTGTTGCTAGAGACCAAATCGGCACAGCGGCGCAGTGATTAGCACCGCAGCCTCACAGCTCCAGCGACCCGGGTTCAGTTCTGGGTACTGCCTGTGCGGAGTTTGCAAGTTCTCCCTGTGTCTGCGTGGGTTTCCACCGGGTGCTCCGGTTTCATCCCACCTCCAAAGACTTGCAGGTTGATAGGTAAATTGGCCATTAAAAATTGTGCACCAGTGAGGCTTGGACCTGCAGGAGAAACAAGGCAAAGAGCTCAGATCCTCCTCGGATAATTCGAAGGAGGAGGATGACAAAGAGGAGGAGGAGGAGGAGGGTGATAAGTGTGATGCACCCCCAGCTGTTCACATTCCTATCCAGGATGCCAAGGGTGCCTTGAAAAATGTAAAGTTCACTTAGGTTGCAACTGTGAACCCATATCATCAGAAATTGCAACAGCCATTCTTCCCCCCCACCCCCACCCCGATCCCCCAACACCTCTGCACAATGGCACTGACACAAAGCAGTCTTGCAGCCAATTACACACACCTTGAAAATTCGTCCCCTCCTCACTCCCCCCACACCCCGCACCATTTGTCCCCATCAATTCACATCTTCACATTCACCATCAAACAAGTTGGAAGGCCACTTACCACCCAACACCCAAGAATGGACAAGCCAGGAAATTGGTGAAAAAAAGTTGTGTGAGCTAAATAAAGAACAAATACTTATCAGAACAACTTTTTCACCTGGTCCAGATGGCTTGCATCCCAGGTTGCTAAAAAAAAAGTGGGAATGGAGATAACGGAAGGGCTTGCTATAATCTTCCAATCTTCCTTGGATATGGGGAGGTGCCAGAGGATTGGAGAGTGGCAAATGTGACACCCTTATTCAAGAAAAGGTATAAGGACAGTCCTAGCAACTACAGGCCAGTTAGTTTAACATCAGTGGTGGGTAAGGCTTTAGAAACAATAATCGGGAAGAAATCAACAGGCACTTGCAGAGGTTTGTTAATTAAGGATAGCCAGCATGGATTTGTAAAGGCAGATCATGCTTGACTAATTTAATTGAAATTTTTAATTAAGTAACATAGAAGGTTGATGAAGGAAATGCGGTGCATGCTATATGGATTTTAAGAAAGCGTTTGATAAAGGCTGGTTAACAAAATTGAGGCTCATGGAATGGGGGGGGGGGGGCTCAGTGTGCAACTGGATAAAAAAAATTCCTTAAGGACAGAATCGGGAGTTGCAGTAAATGGTTGCTTTTCAGACTGGAGGATGGTAGACAGTGCTGTTCCCCCAGGGTCAGTGCTGGGACGACAGCTTTTTTTTTGCTATATATAAATGATTTTGGAATGCAGAGTAGAATCTCAAAATTTGCTGATGACACCAAACTTGGAGATGTGGCAAACAGTGAGGATGATATGAGCTGCCTGCAACAGGACATTGATAGGCTAGCAGAATGGGCAGAGAGATGGCAGATGGAATTTAATACTGACAAGTGTGAGGTGATGTATTTTGGCAGAAGGAATAGAAAGAAGCAATATATACTTAATGACACAGCTCTAAAGAGTGTGCAGGAACAGAGGGACCTGAAGGTGCATGTGCATCGATCTTCGAAGGTGGCAGGACATATTGAGAGAATGGTTAGTAAAGCATATGGGGTCTTGGACTTCATAAATAGAGGCATAGCGTGCAAAAGCAGGAAAGTTATGCTGAATCTTTATAAAGCTCTGGTTAGGCCCCAACTGGAGTATAACGGCCATTTCTGATCACCACACTTTAGGAAGGATGTGATGGTCCTTGAGAGGGTGCAGAGGAGATTTACCAGAATGGTTCCAGGGATGGGGGATTTTAGTTATAAGGTTAGGTTGGAAAAGCTGTGGTTGTTCTTCTCAGAACAAAGGAGATTGAGGAGAGATTTAATAGAGCTGTATAAGATTATGACAGGCTTAGATAAGTTAAACAAGGAAAAACTGTTCCCATTAACTAATGGTACAAGGACTAAGGGGCACAGATTGAAGGCTTTGGGCAAGAGATGTAGAGAGAAGATGAGGAAGAACTTTTTTACGCAGCGGGTAGTAATAACCTGGAACTCATTGCCTACGCGGGTGGTAGAAGCGGAGACAATCAATGACTTCAAAACAAATTGGATGGCCACTTGAAGGAAATAAATGTGCAGGGCTATGGGATTGAGCGGGGGAATGGGACTGACTGGATAACTCCTTGGAGAGGCTGCATGGCCTCGATGGGCCGAATGACCTCCTTCTGTGCCATAAATAACTCTATGGCAGATATCCAGAGTTTGCACAGTGGTGTCCAAGGCATAAATGGACTCATTTGATTGGAATGGGAGACAGTTAATGGAGCTGGCCAGTCAATCCATAGAAAAAGACATCATCTCAGTGACCTGTGACATCACACCCCTCGTACTTGAGGTGGACCCCTCCAATCTCTCAACAATCATGGTGAGTTTACTTTGAAGTCCTGTCAATGTATCACACATTGTGTGCTGCTGCACAATGACATGTTGGAGTAGGCTTGAGAAGGCAGAGTGAGGGGGTGAGGTGATGCACACATTAGGATTAGCTGAATGAGCCTCTGTACTCACTGTTCCTGGCCTTCTTAGGTCATTAAACAGCTTTTGGCATTGAATTCACGAGTGTAGCACCACACTCCAGCTGCTGACTTTTTTTAGAGATACAGCACTGAAACAGGCCCTTCGGCCCACCGAGTCTGTGCCGACCATCAACCACCCATTTATACTAATCCTACACTAATCCCATATTCCTACCAAACATCCCCACCTGTCCCGATATTTCCCTACCACCTACCTATCCTAGTGACAATTTATAATGGCCAATTTACCTATCAACCTGCAAGTCTTTTGGCTTGTGGGAGGAAACCGGAGCACCCGGAGAAAACCCACGCAGACACAGGGAGAACTTGCAAACTCCACACAGGCAGTACCCAGAATCGAACCCGGGTCCCTGGAGCTGTGAGGCTGCAGTGCTAACCACTGCGCCACTGTGCCGCCCTCATGGACAATCTCCAACCACGCCTTCTTCATCTCAGCAGCAGAGTTGCTTCCTCCAGTTGCTAGGGAACAGTATCTCTCTTCCTATCCTCACAGTCCCCAGCAGCACAGCCAGGGAGGTTTCAGTATAATGTGATGCAGCCTTTTCCCATCTGGACTTCATTCTGACACTTGCAGTTCTCTGACAACCAGTTCCAACTCCTTCAACTAGCATGTTTGGATTGTCCCATTAAATGCTGGAGTTGAGATTGCATTACATGGGTCCACATCAAGCCCGCTGCCACTGATTGTGCAGGAAACCTGGAAGTTAAATGATAATGAGGTGGCTGAGTCAGAAGTCACTGACAGAGGCATTGCACTTACTCTCAAGTTTCCCACGCGCAATTGACACTGTCCCCCTTCCCCCTGCAAAATTAAAATTGGAGCCAATGGGACAGGATGATATGAATTCAGGAATTCAAGGTTCTCTTCATCTGCTTTTATAAGCTATAGTTTTGTCCTTTCACTCCAGAATAAAATATTTTATTTTCTGGCCCATGCTAGGTTGAGATTGGACAGGCAAAATATACCTAAGCTTCTTCCTTTTCCACTTAGTAACAGACAACTAGAAATATCTGAGAGAGGCACAGATTGAGGTTCCCCTAATTCAGGGATGTGCTGGGATTTACACATCTTCAGTAATGGGGTCAAGACTAGAAATTCAATGTTTGGGAAATCACACATTGAATTAGCTCATGTCCTACTACTTCCTGGCATAGGAGATTGAAATACCAGTATGCTGCAGTAGGGAACCACGGTACAGTACTGCAGAGTTAACATTTCAGGTTAGTGACACTTCATCAGAAATGGCAAAGGTTAGAAATGTAATAGGTTTTAAGCAAATAAAGCGAGGGTGGGGCAAGAGATAACCCCCCTGCTGTATTTGCTTAAAACCTATTACATTTCTAACCTTTGCCAGTTCTGATGAAGGGTCACTGACCTGAAATGTTAACTCTGCTTCTCTCTCCATAGATGCTGCCAGACCTGCTGAGTATTTCCAGCATTTCTTGTTTTTATTTCAGATTTCCAGCATCTGCTGTATTTTGCTTTTATATTACTGTTCCTTTAAGTCCTTTATATAGGTGGTTGGAAGTATTTATATGTCTATATCTATACTTGTATGTAGATATACAGGGAATTGATGGAACAGTTAATTAGAATTACTCATGATCATATCCGGGACTTGGCACTGAATTCAGGGCAAACATAGAAGATGGAAGGAGTCTTGTCTCTGGATTTGTACAATTTCAACTCAGTTCCCGATGGGTATAAGTGCACAGCTGAAAACTGCCCATTATTCAACATCCTGCCATCCTTTATTCCATGAAATACCACGTAAAACATGCCAGGGTGAGATCAAGGTGTCTATGAAGAATTATCTAGTGCAACTGTTGGGACTTATACTTTCCAGCAGGCCTCTTTCACAACCTGCCTTGAGAAATGGAGCCTCTGTGTGCAATAATCATCCATTAAGACGAGGTATGTTCATCTCTGACTGGAGGTGAAAGTGTATGACAACTGGAGGCTGTGCATCCTGATCTGCCTAGAATCCCTTTGATAATATTCCTCTTCTTCCTCCAACCACCTCTCATTGGAAAATCTATTGGTGTTGATGGCAATCCGAAACTAGGGTCCTGATTTTAAATAAAGGAAATTATGAAGGTATGAGGCACAAGTTGGCTCTGGTAGATTGGGGAACTTTACTTGACAGTGGATAGGTAATGGACAATGTTTAAACAACGTGGGCATGAATTACAACAATTATTCATTCCTGTCTGGCACAAAAATAAAACCAGAAAGGTGGCTCAACCGTGGTTTACAAAAGAAATTAGGGATAGTATTAGATCCAAAGAGGAAGCATATAAAATTGCCAGAAAAAGCAGCAAGTCTGAGGATTGGGAGCAGTTTTGAATTCATCAAAGGAGGACAAAGAGGTTGATTAAGCGGGGGGAAATAGAATATGCGAGTAAACTTGCAGGGAACATAAAAATTGACTGGAAAAGCTTCCAAAAACATGTGAAGAGAAAAAGATTAGTGAAGACAAATGTAGGTCTCTTACAGTCAGAAACGGGAGAAATTATAATGGGGAACAAAAAAATGGCAGAACAATTAAACACATACTTTGGTTCTGTCTTCACAAAGGAGGACACAAATAACGTCCCAGAAATATTAGGGAACCAAGGGTCTAATGAGAGGGAGGAACTGAAGAAAATCAGTATTAGTAAAAAAATAGTGCTAGGGAAATTAATGAGGTTAAAGGCTGACAAATCCCCATGTGCTCTGGGCACATCCCAGAGTAATAAAGGAAGTGGCCCTGGAAATAGTGGATGCATTGGTGGTCATCTTCCAAAATTCTATAGAATCTGGAGCAGTTCTTACAGATTGGAGGGTAGCAAATGTAACCCAACTATTTAAAAAAGCAGGGAGAGAAAAAGCAGGGAATTACAAACCAGTTAGCCTTACATCAGTAGTGGGGAAAATGCTAGAGTCTATTATAAAGGATGTGATAGCAGAACACCTGGAAAGAATAAACGGGATTGGACAAAATCAGCATGTGTTTACGAAAGGGAATTCATACTTAACAAGTCTACTGGAGTTTTTTGAGGATGTAACTAGTAAAATAGATGAGGGAGAACCAATGGATGTGGTGTATTTGGATTTTCAAAAGGCTTTTTATAAGGTCCCATATAAGAGGTTAGTGTGCAAAATTAAAGCACATGGGATTGGGGGTAATATACTGGCATGGATTGAGAACTGGTTGACAGACAGGAAACAGAGAGTAGAAATAAATGGGTCTTTTTCCGGGTGGCAGGCAGTGACTAGTGTGGTAGCGCAGGGATCAGTGCTTGGGCCCCAGCTATTCACAATATATATAAATGACTTGGGTGAGGGAACTAAATGTAACATTTCCAAGTTTGCAAACAACACAAAGCTGGGGGGAATGTGAGCTGTGAGGAGGATGCAAAGAGGCTCCAATGTGATTTGGACAAGTTGGGTGAGTGGGTAAATGCATGGCAGATGCAATTTAATGTGGATAAATGTGAGGTTATCTACTTTGGTTGTAAAAGCAGAAAGGCAGATCATTATCTGAATGATGATAGATTGGGAAAGGGGGAGGTGCAACGAGACCCATGTGTCCTTGTACACCAGTCACTGAAAGCAAGCATTCAGGTGCAGCAAGCAGTTAGGAAGGCGAATGGTATGTTGGCCTTCATTGCAAGAGGATTTGAGTACAGGAGCAAGGATGTCTTACTGCAGTTATACAGGGCCTTGGTGAGACCACATCTGGATTATTGTCTGCAGTTTTGGTCTCCTTATTTGAGGAAGAATGTTCTTGCCATGGAGGGAGTGCAAAGAAGATTTATTAAGCTGATTCCTGGGATGGCAGGATTGCTATTTGTGGAGAGATTGGGCCGACTAGGCCTATATTCACTAGAATTTAGAAGAATGAGAGGGGATCTCATAGGAACCGATAAAATTCTAACAGGATTAGACAAGCTAGATGCAGGGAGGATGTTCCTGATGACTGGGGAGTCCAGAACCAAGGGTCACAGTCTCACGATAAGGGGTATGCCATTTAGAACCAAGATGAGGAGAAATTTCTTCACTCAGAGGGTGGTTAACCTGTGGAATTCTCTACCGCAGAAGGCAGTGTAGGCCAAGTCATTAAATATATTTAAGAAGGAGATAGATATATTTCTTAATGCCAAAGGGATCAAGGGATATGGGGAGAAAGTGGGAACAGGGTACTGAATTAGACGATCAGCCATGATCTTTTTTGAATGGCGGTGCAGGTCCAAAGGACGGAATGGCCTACTCCTGCTCCTATTTTCTATGTTTCTATGTAAAACAATTGGCACAAAGGATCAATAGAATCTGTGCCCACAGGAGAAGATATTTAGATCAGAATGGCCGAAAAATTATTGCATGAATTTTGATAAGCTCTCTTTAAATTTGCTTTGCACACAGGTTAGCACATAGCAATCTGCCTATTTGTTTGAGTGTGATTTGGAAGTGACATTGTCCCAGCATAAAGGATGGAAAAAATATGTGGGAGGTGTGATTAATGTCACTCCTCTTCATTTGATTCTTAATGAATTTACTGCCTGTTTCAGGCAGAAGCTTCCTTTGCCTAGAGATCTACCGTATGTGCAAAATGGGCATAGGCCCAGTTTTCCATGCTGTAATGCCTGTGAATTAGCACACAAGGCATTCACAGGATGAAGATTCACTCCACTATGTGTGAAGGATGCAAGCCTTGCAATTGAGAGAGCACATTGAAGGTTTGCACTTGAACCACAGACACTAACTATGATCAAGCTTTAATATTTGGCTACTGAACCAACAAACCCACAAATAGTTCCTGCAGGAAGCTAGGGAGAAATGTCCCTTTTCTTTGAAGGTATTTTGAGTATCCATCTGTTCTCCCATGGTCTTCAAGAACCACTTTGAACTTAGGACATTCCCTGCAGGGCTCATGCCTTAATTCCAGAGCTGTCAAATCTAAACTTGCAAACAATCAGCACATTGAGGAATGCTCTTTGAACTAATAATTACCCACCACAAGAGGACGGAAGGCCAGTATGCCAATCAACTACCATGGTGGCAGTTGGCTGAACAGGACAACAAAGGACCATACAAATAATTGAGAGCTAAATGACAGATCAGCAAACTAATTCACTTTAAAATTAAATACTGTACAAAGCAGCTGTAAGTGATCAGGCCCCATCTAGCTGCACCACTGGAAATAAAATCACATAAAACAATGGTATTGCTATTTAGATCTTAATGTGTTGATACATGTGCAGAGTCTAAAAGCCCTTAATAATCATTTTTGAGCTGTAAATATGATATAAATATTAATTCACCTTCCTGGCATGGAGTTTCATCCACTGAAAGCATATATCGGGAGTTTGGACACATGCTCCTTTTAAAATTGATGGGCAGAAAATCATAAGAACATAACATCATAAGAAATAGGAGCAGGATTGGCCCATTTGGCCCATTGAGCCTGCTCTGCCATTCAATAAGTTCATGGCTGATCTCATTGTGGCCT
The DNA here is from genome assembly GCF_036365525.1 of Heterodontus francisci. Classification (NCBI taxonomy): domain Eukaryota; kingdom Metazoa; phylum Chordata; class Chondrichthyes; order Heterodontiformes; family Heterodontidae; genus Heterodontus; species Heterodontus francisci. The sequence goes on along the minus strand of NC_090381.1, from coordinate 92,265,192 downwards.
TAGCTCCACTTTCCTGCCTGCCCCCCACATCCCCTGCTCCCCACTCCATCCATAACCCTTGACTCCTTTGCAGATCAGAAATCTGTCTAACTCAGCCTTGAATATATTCAATGACCCAGGCTCCACAGCTCTCTGGAGGAGAGGATTCCAAATATTAACGACCCTCTGAGAGAAGAAATTCCTCTGCATTTCCATCTGAAATGGGAGGCCCCATATTTTGAAATTGTGCCCTCCAGTTCTAGATTCACCCACAAGGGGAAACATCTTCTCATCATCTACTTTGTCAAGTGCCCTCAGAATTTTACATGATTCAAAAAGATCACCTCTCATTCTGCTAGGTCCAACCTGCTCAACCTTTCCTCATAAGACAACCTCTTCATCCCAGGAATCAGCCTCGTGATTCTTCTCTGAACTGCCCCCAATGCAAGTATATCCCTCCTTAAATAAGGAGACCAAATCCCGATAAAGTACTCTAGGTGTGATCTCACCAATGCCCTGTAGAGTTGTAGCAAGACGTCCCTACTTTTATACTGCATCCTCCTTACAAGAAATGCCAACATTCCATTTTTCTTCCTAATTACTTGCTGTACCTGCATTCTAACGTTTTGTGATTCATGTACAAGATCTCTCTGTACCACAGCATTCTGCAGTCTATCTCCATTTAAATAATATTCCACTTTTCTATTCTTCCACCCAAGTGAACAATCTCACATTTCCCCTCATTATACTCCATCTGCCAAATTTATGCCCACTCACAGAATCTATCTATATCCCTTTGCAGACTCTTTGAAGACAGGAACAGAGGTGGGGTGGGAAGGGGTGTGGTGTGTGGGGGGAAAGGTGCAAACAAAATGGCAAGGGCTGGAGTTCCTGATGTTACCTGGGCCCCCTGCCATTTTGTCCAGGGCGGGGAAGGCCAGAGATGGCCTACCCACCCCAGACCAATGGAGGCCCTTAAGTGGCCAATTAATGGCTATTTAAGGGCCTCTTCTTGCCTCCACTCCACTATTGTGGAGAACGGATAGACCCGCTACCGCTTGGATACGCCGCCAGGTAAAGCCTGGTGGCCTCCTAGCAGGGTCGGAGGCGGATCCCTCCTTTGGGAACAATCCACTGCCTGGGGAAGGACCCCCAGCGGCAATTGCTGCAACCTCTCTCACTAACACCACCCCCACACATCCCATCGCTGGGGCCTGCCTGAATGGCCCCGGTGACCCTGACCCCACTTACCTGTCCCAGGGCCTTCAACGTCCCAGTACTACAGGGACACCTGCAGTACAGGCAATGGTCACCACTCCCAGCAGCTTCCAATTGCCGACAGCTCTGGAGGTGGGAGCTCGCCCCTCAAGGGGATGGCATCCCCGAAGGCGGGCAGTTAATTCGCTGCCCATCATGAGATAACAACAAGGGTCTGGTGGAGGGCCGAGGCGCGTTCTCCTCCCACCTTCTGGACTGCTGGCAAGACCCCTATTGCTGCATTAAAAATAGAACCATAGAACCATAGGAAAATGTCGACACAGAAGGAGGCTATTCAGCCCATCATGCCAGCGCCGGCTGAAACAACTAACCTCCCAAACTAATCCCCCACCTTCCAGCACCTGGTCCATAGTCTTGCAGGTTACAGCACTTCAGGTGCATGTCCAGGTACCTTTTAAAAGAGTTGAGGGTTTCTGCCTCCACCACCGTTCCTGACAGTGAATTCCAGACACCCACCACCCTCTGGTGAAAAAGATATTCCTCATGTCCCCTCTAATCCTTCTTCCTTAAATCTGTGCCCCCTGGTAATTGACCTCTCTGCTAGGGGAAACTGGTCCTCATAATTTTGTACACCTCAATTAAGTCACCCCTCAGCCTCCTCTGTTCTAAGGAAAACAACTCTAGCCTGTCCAATCTTTCTTCATAGCTGTAACTTTCAAGCCCTGGCAACAGTCTTGTAAATCATCTCTGTACTCTCTCCAGAGCAATTATGTCCTTCCTGTAATATGGTGACTAGACTGTATGCAATACTCCAGCTGTGGCCTAACCAGCATTTTATACAGTTCCAGCATTATATCCCTGCTTTTGTATTCTATACCTCAGCCATTAAAGGAAACCATTCCATATGCCTTCTTCACCACTCTGTCATGCCACCTTCAGGGACCTGTGGATATGCACTCCAAGGTCTCTCACTTCTTCCCGTTTATTGTGTATTTCCTTGCTTTGTTTGCCCTCCCCAAATGCAATAACTCACACTTCTCCGGATTGAATTCCATTTGCCACGTTTCCGCCCACTGAACCAAACCACTGATATCATTTTGGAGTCGACAGCTATCCTCTTCACTATCAACTATACGGCCAATTTTTGTGTCATCAGCAAACTTCCCAATCATGCCTCCCACATTTAAGTCCAAATCATTAATATATACCACAAACAGTAAGGGACCTAACACTGAGCCCTGTGGAATGCCACTGGAAACCGCTTTCCATTCACAAAAATACCCGTCGACTACTACCCTTTGTTTTCTGTCACTGAGCCAGTTTAGATTCCAACCTGCCACATTCCCCTGGGCTGTATCTCTGGGGCTTTCATTTTTCTGACCAGTCTGCCAATGCGGGACCTTGTCAAATACCTTACTAAAATCCATGTAGACCACATCCACTGCACTACCTTCATCAATCCTCCTTGTTACTTCCTCAAAGAACTTAATCAAGTTAGTAAGACATGACCTTCCCTTAACAAATCCATGCTAACCACCCCTGATTAATCTGTGCCTTTCTAAGGAGCAGTTTATACTGTCTTTCAGAATTGATTCCAATAATTTAGCCGCCACCAAGTTCAGACTGGCCGGCTTATAATTATTTGGCCTGTCCCTCGCACCCTTTTTAAACAATGGTACAACATTCGCAGACCTCCAATCCTCTGGCACCTCGCCCGTATCCAGTAAGGATTTGAAGATGATCCTCTGCGCATCCGCTATTTCCTCCCTGGCTTCCTTTAACAACCTGGGATGCAATTCCTCCGGCCCTGATGATTTATCCACTTTCAAGGATGTCAGGCCCTCTAGTACTTCTTCTCCCATTATGTTTATCGTATCTAATATTTCACACTCCTCTTTTACTACAATGACTGCATCATCCCTCTCCTTTGCGAAGACGGAGACAAAAAACTCATTAAGAACCCTGCTCACATCTTCTGCATCCATGCATAAGTTCTCTTGTACATCTCTGATAGACCCTACCCTTTCCTTAGTTATCCTCTTGCTTTTAATGTACTGATAAAACATCTTTGGCTTTTCCTTGATTTTACCTGCCAATAATTTATCATGTCCTCTCTTTCTTTGCTGTTTTAATTTCCTTTTTTACTTCACCCCTGCACTTTCTATACTCCTCTAGGCTTTCTAAAGTATTAAGTTTTTTGTGACCGTCATAAGCTTTCTTTTTCTGCTTTAACTTATCCTGTATGCTTCTAGATAACCAGGGAGCTCTAGATTTGGCCGTATCACCCTTTATCTTTGTGGGGACATGCCTGCACTGTGCCTGTAGAATCTCACTTTTGAATACCTCCCACTGGTTTGCCACTGATTTTCCTTCAAGTAGCTGTATCCAGTCCACTTTCACCAGATCACCTCTCAGTTTCTTAAAATTTGCCTTTCCCCAATTTAGAACTTTTACTCCTGTATCATCTTTGTCCTTTTCCATTATTATGCTAAAATTAATTGTATTATGGTCACTATCTCCAAAATGGTCACCCACAGCTACTTCATCCACTTGCCCAGCTTCATTACTGAAGACTAAATCTAGAATTGTGCCTCCTTTCGTTGGGCTTGTTACGTGCTGGCTAAAAATGTTCTCTTGAATGCAGTTCAAGAATTTTGTGCCGTCTGTGTCTTTCACACTGTTTGCATCCCAGTTGATGTTAGGGTAGTTGAAATCTCCAACTATTATTGCCCTAGAGTTTTTGCACCCAGAAATGTGGCTGCTTATTTGTTCTTCTATCTCCCTCTCACTATTTGGGGGTCTATAGTACATTCCGAGTAGTGGTTTGCCCTTATTTTATTTTTGAGCTCAATCCATATGACCTCATTTGATGATTCACCTAGCATATCACCTCTCCTCACAGCTGTCATTGATTCCTTAACCAATAATGCTACACCCCCTCCTTTTTTATCCCCCTAAATGTCCTGCCTGAAAATTCTATATCCAGGGATGTTGAGCTGCCATTTTAGCCCCTCTTTAAGCCAAGTTTCCCCTTGTGTCCTCCTCATAACTTGCTTTCCTGCCTATCTTGTACTGTCAGCAAATTTAGCGACAATACATTTGGACCCTTCATCCATGACATTAATATAGATAGTTGAGGCTCCAGCACTTATCCCTGTGGCACCCCACCAGTTACAGTTTGCCATCCTGAAAAAGTCCCATTTATCCCTACTCTCTGTTTCCTCATAGTTAGCTGTAGTACTGAAGACTTGTGCTGCAGAACCAGCCACACCCCTAACCAAGCTGTCCCAGTACAGCCGATAATGTGGAAAATTGCCCAGGTATTTTCTTTCCGAAAAAAGCAGGACAAATCCAATCCAGCCAATTACTGCCCTATCAGTCTACTCTCAATCATCAGCAAAGTGATGGAAGGTGTCATCAACAGTGCTATCAAGCACCACTTAAACACTAACCTGCTCACTGATGCTCAGTTTGGGTTCCGCCAGGGCCACTCGACTCCTGACCTCATTACAGCCTTGGTCCAAACATGGACAAAAGACTTGAACTCAAGAGGTGAAGTGAGAGTGATTGCCCTTGATATCAAGTTAGCATTTGACTGAGTGTGGCATTAAGGAGCCCTAACGAAATTGAGGTCAATGGGAACTTGGGGGAAACGCTCCACTGGTTAGAGTCATACCTAGCACAAAGGAAAATGGTGTGGTTGTTGGAGGCCAATTATCTGAGCCCCAGGCCATCACTGCAGGAGTTCCTCAGGTAGTATCTTAGGCCCAAGCAGCTTTATCAATGACCTTCCCTCCATCATAATGTCAGAAGTGGGGATGTTCACTGATGATTGTACGGTGTTCAGCACCATTTGCAACTCCTTAGATACTGAAGCAGTCCGTGTCAATATGCTGCAAGACTTGGACAACATACAGGCTTGGGATGATAAGTGGCAAGTAACATTGTGCCCCATAAGTGCCAGGCAATGACCATCTCCCCTTGATGTTCAATGGCATTACCATCGCTGAATCCCCCACTATCAACATCCTGGGGTTACCATTGACCAGAAACTGGAACTGGAGTCTTCTCTTCTTCTTTCTTTGGCCTCCTTGTCTCGAGAGACAATGGGGAAGCGCCTGGAGGTGGTCAGTGGTTTGTGAAGCAGCGCCTGGAGTGGCTATAAAGGCCAATACTAGAGTGACAGGCTCTTCCACAGGTGCTACAGATAAAATTGGTTGTCGGGGCTGTTACACAGTTGGCTCTCCCCTTGTGCTTCTGTCTTTTTTCCTGCCAACTGCTAAGTCTCGTCGACTCGCCACTCTTTAGCCCCGCCTTTATGGCTGCCCACCAGCTCTGGCGATCACTGGCAACAGACTCCCACGACTTGTGATCAATGTCACAGGACTTCATGTCGCGTTTGCAGACGTCTTTAAAGCGGAGACATGGACGGCCGGTGGGTCTGATACCAGTGATGAGCTCGCTGTACAATGCGTCCTTGGGGATCCTGCCATCTTCCATGCGGCTCACATGGCCAAGCCATCTCAAGCGCCGCTGGCTCAGTAGGGTGTATATGCTGGGGATGTTGGCCGCCTTGAGGACTTCTGCGTTGGAGATACGGTCCTGCCACCTGATGCCAAGGATTCTCCGGAGGCAGCGAGGATGGAGTGAAGTGAGACATTGCTCTTGGCTGACATACATTGTCCAGGCCTCGCTGCCGTAGAGCAAGGTACTGAGGACACAGGCTTGATACACTCGGACTTTTGTGTTCCGTGTCAGTGCACCATTTTTCCACACTCTCTTGGCCAGTCTGAACATAGCAGTGGAAGCCTTTCCCATGCGCTTGTTGATTTCTGCATTAAGAGACAGGTTACTGGTGATAGTTGAGCCTAGGTAGGTGAACTCTTGAACCACTTCCAGAGCGTGGTCGCCGATATTGATGGATGGAGCATTTCTGATGTCCTGTCCCATGATGTTCATTTTCTTGAGGCTGATGGTTAGGCCAAATTCGTTGCAGGTAGCCACAATCCTGTTGATGAGACTCTGCAGCCACTCTTCAGTGTGAGATGTTAATGCAGCATCGTCAGCAAAGAGGAGTTCCCTGATGAGGACTTTGCTCTTTGACGGGCAGGGTTGAACAACCTGCCATCTGATCTTGTGTGGAGGAAAATTCCTTCTTCTGAAGACTTGAACGCATGTGAGAGCAGCAGGGAGAAGAAGATCCCAAACAGTGTAGGAGCGACAACAAAGCCCTGTTTCACACCACTCAGGATAGGAAAGGGGTCTGATGAGGCGCCGCTATGCTAAATTGTGCCTTTCATATTGTCATGGAATGAGGTGATGATACTTAGTAGTTTTGGTGGACATCCGATCTTTTCTAGTAGTCTGAAGAGACCATGTCTGCTGACGAGGTCAAAGGCTTTGGTGAGATCTATGAAAGCAACGTAGAGGGGCATCTGTTGTTCACAGCATTTTTCCTGTATCTGGTGAAGGGAGAACAGCATGTCAATGGTGGATATCTCTGCTCGAAAGCCACACTGTGCCTCAGGGTTGACACGCTCAGCCAGCTTCTGGAGCCTGTTTAAAGTGACTCGAGCGAAGACTTTCCCCACTATGCTGAGCAGGGAGATTCCACGGTAGTTGTTGCAGTCACCGCGGTCACCCTTGTTCTTATAGAGGGTGATGATATTGGCATCGCGCATGTCCTGTGGTACTGCTCCCTCGTCCCAGTACAGGCAAAGCAGTTCGTACAGTGCTGAAAGTATAGCAGGCTTGGCACTCTTGATTATTTCAGGGGTAATGCTGTTCTTCCCAGGGGCTTTTCTGCTGGCTAGAGAATCAATGGCATCACTGAGTTCCGATTTTGTTGGCTGTACGTCCAGCTCATCCATGACTGCAAGAGACTGGGCTGCATTGAGGGCTGTCTCAGTGACAACATTTTCCCTGGAGCACAGTTCTAGGTAGTGCTCCACCCAGCGATCCATTTGCTTGCGTTGGTCAGTGATTGTGTCCCCTGATTTAGATTTGAGGGGGGCGATCTTCTTGATGGTTGGCCCAAATGCTCTCTTAATGCCATCATACATTCCTCTGATGTTTCCGGTTGAATATGACTGCATAGGTGTTGCCAGTAGTCATTTGTGCAGCGCCTGGCTGTTCTTTGTGCAGCGCTTCTGGCTGCTTTAAGTGCTACGGATGTTAACTCGCTGGGAGCTTTCTTGTAGCTCAGCAGTGCAATGCGCTTTGCGGCTATGACAGGTTCCAGCTCTTCAAAGGAGTAGCCATATAAATACCGTGGCTACAAGAGCAAGTCAGAGGCTGGGAATTCTACGGCGAGTAACTCCCCAAAGCCTGTTCATCTACAAGGCACAAATCAGGAGTGTAATGGAATACTCTCCACTGACCTGGATGAGTGCGGCTCATGAGTGAGGTTCTTTCAACTTGTTTGGATGAGAGTGGGGGCTGCAGGGTGGATGAGCAACCTGACCATGGCACCATGGTACAGGAAGCCATTCAAGTGGAGGGAGAAAAAAGGAATGTCGTTGTAATAGGGGATAGTATAGTTCGGGGCCAAAAACAAGAAATGCTGGAATCACTCAGCAGGTCTGGCAGCATCTGTGGAAAGAGAAGCAGAGTTAACGTTTCGGGTCAGTGACCCTTCTTCGGAACACTCCCGAAACGTTAACTCTGCTTCTCTTTCCACAGATGCTGCCAGACCTGCTGAGTGATTCCAGCATTTCTTGTTTTTGTTTCAGATTTCCAGCATCCGCAGTATTTTGCTTTTATTTTAGTATAGTTCGGGGGATTGACACTGTTCTCTGCAGCAAAGAGCGAGAGTCCAGATGGCTGTGTTGCCAGGGTTCGGGACATCTGCTCAGGGCTGGAGAGCAACTTACAGGCGAGGGGGAGGATCCAGTCATTGTGGTCCATGTAGGTACCAACGACATAGGCAGGACAAGGAAAGAGTCAATATGAGGAACTAGGTGCCAAATTAAGAAGCAGACCTCAAAGGTAATAACCTCTGGATTATTACCTGAGCCACGTGCAAATTGGCATAGGACAAATAAGATCAGAGAAATTAATACGTGGCTCAAAGACTGGTGTGGTAGAAGTGGGTTCTGGTTTGTGGGGCACTGGCAACAGTACTGGTGAAAGTGGTGGCTGTAACCGTTGGAACGGTCTACACCTGAACCGTGCTGGGGCTGGTGTTCTAGTGAGCCACATAACTAGGGAAGTAGAGAGGGTTTTAAACTGAATAGTGGGGGCAAAGGATCAAATTTTGGAAGATATGGTAAATCAAGGAATAGAGACAAGAAAAGAGAGAACGGTATTAATAGGGGAAATGATCAACAGATTGTGACAGGAAGGGACAGAACATATAAATCTAATAGTAAATCAACAGATAAGGCTAGAGGTTACCAAAATAATAAAAGGACACAACTAAAGGCTCTGTATCTGAATGTACGTAGCGTTCGAAGCAAAACAGATGAACTGAGAGCACAAATAGAAATAAATAAGTCCGATTTGATAGCCATTACAGAGACATGGCTGCAGGACGACATAGATTGGGACCTGAATATTGAAGTCTACATGGTATTTAGGAAGGACAGGAAGTGAGGAAAAGGTGGAGGGGCGGCTCTGTTAATTAATGATGGTATTAGCACAATAGGGAGGGATGATCTAAATTCAGGAGACCAGGATGTAGAAGCAGTTTGGGTAGAGATGAGAAATCATAAAGGCAAGAAGTCACTTTTGGGAGTGGTGTACAGGCCACCTATCATTAACCACACTTTAGGATGGGGTATAAAGGAAGAAACAATGGCAGCTTGTCAGAAAGGTACAGCGATAATTATGGGGGATTTTAACCAACATATAGACTGGAAAAATCAGATGGGCAGAGGTAGCCTGGATCAGGAGTACATAGAATGCTTTTGGGATCATTTCTTGGAACAATACATTCTGGAGCCAACCAGAGAGCAGGCTATCCTCAATAGTGAAGACCGATGCAAAATACCTGTTCAATTCAACTGCCATCTCCTTATTATCCATTATTAATTCCCCAGACTCACTTTTTATAGGACCAATGCTCACTTTGTTAACTTTTCTTTTTTAATTATCTATAGAAACTCTTACTATCTGTCGTTATATTTCTAGCTAGCTTTCTTTCGTACTCTAATTTTACCTTCATTATCAATCTTTAAGTCATTCTTTGCTGTTTTTTATATTCTGTCCAATCTTCTGACCTGCCTCCCATCTTTGCGCAATTATAGGCTTTTTCTTTAAGTTTGATACTATCTTTAACTGTTTTAGTTAACCACGGATGGCGGGTCCTCCCCTTGGAATTTTTCTTTCTCGTTGAAATGTATCTAGTCAGTGTATTCTGAAATATCCCTTTAAATGTCTGCCATTGCATCTCTATTGACCTATCCCTTAACCTAATTTTCCAGTTCACTTTAGCTAGCTCTGCTTTCATGCCCTCATAATTGCCCTTATTTAAGTTTGAAATACTAGTCTTGGACCCACTCTTCTCTCCCTCAAACTGAATGTAAAATTCAATTCATATTAGGATCACTGCTACCTAGGGGTGCCTTAACTATGAGCTCCTTAATTAATCCTATCTCGTTGCATAATAAGACAGAGATGAGGAGAAATTTTTTCTCTCAGAGGGTCGTGAGTCTTTGGAATTCTCTTCCTCAAAAGGCGCTGGAAGCAAAGTCTTTGAATATTTTTAAGGCAGAGGTGGTTAGATTCTTGATAAGCAGGTGGGTGGAAGGTTATCGGGGGTAGGTGGAAATGCAATCAGTTCAGCCATGAACTTATTGAATGGCGAAGCAGGCTCGAAGGGCCAAGTGGCCTACTCCTGCTCCTAATTTACATGTTCGTATGTTTGTATGTCCAACAACTCTCAGGAAGCTCAACACCATCCAGGGCTAAGCAGCCCGTTTGATCAGCACCCCATCCACCACCTTAAACATTCACTCCCTCCACCACCGCTGCACAGTGGCAGCAGTGTGTACCATATACAAGGCTCCTTTGACAGCACCTTCCAAACCCGCAACCTCTTCCACCCATAAGAACAAGGGCAACAGATGCAGAGGAATACCACCAGCTGCAAGTTCTCCTGCTAGCCACACACTATCCTGACTTGGAAATATATTGCCGCTCTTTCACTGTCGCTGGGTCAAAATCCCGGAACATCCTCCCTAACAGCACTTTGGGTGTACCTGCACCAGATGGACTGCAGCAGTTCCAGAAGGCTTATCCACCTTCTCAAGGGCAATTAGGGATGGGCAACAAATGTTGGCCTTGCCAGTGATGCCCACATCCCATGAAACAAATAAAAACAAAACTACTTCTTTGATAATGTATTCTAGCATTTTCTCAATGACAGGTGTTAAGCTAACTGGCCTATAGTTTCCTGTTTTCTGTCTTCTTCCTTTCTTGAACAGAGATGTTACATATGTAATTTTCCACTCCACTTTCCAGAATCCAAGGAATTTTGGCAGATTACAACCAATGCATCCACTATCTCTCCAGCCACTTATTTTAAGACCTTAGGAAGCAGGCCATCAGGTCCAGGGGGCTTGTCAGCCTTTACTCCCATTAGTACTTTGTCTCTAGTGGTAGTGATTGTTTTAAGTTGCACCCTCACTTTTGCCCCATGATTTCCTACAATTCTTGGGATCCTTTTCGTGTCTTCTTCTGTGAAGACAGATAAAAAAAATCTTGTTCAAAGTCTCTTCCGTTTCCTCAATTCCTAGTATTAATTCCCCAGTCTCATCTTCTAAGGGACCAACATTTCATTTAGCTACTCACTTCTTTTTTATATATTTGTAGAAGCTCTTACTGTCTGTTTTTATATTTCTTGCTAGTTTACTCTCATATTCTAATTTCTCCCTCTTTATTTTTTTACTCATCCTTTGCTGGTTTCTAAAATGTTCCCAATCTTCTGGCCTACCACGAATCTTTGCAGCAATGTATGCCTTTATTTCAATTTAGTACCATCCTTAAAATCCTTAGTTATGCAGAGATGGTGCATCCTTCTCATTGAGTCTTTCTTTTCAATGGAACATATCTTTGTTGAGAGTTGTGAAGTATCTCCTTAAATGTCTGCCACCTTTTAAGCTATTTCCCAGTCCACTGTAGCCAACTTTATCTTCGCATCCTTCTAATCGCCTTTATTTAAGTTTAAGATACTAATTTTAGACCCAGATTTTTCACCCACAAACTGAATGTGAAATTCTATCATGTTATGATCACTCTTGCCTAGAAGATCCTTTACTATGAGATTATTAATTACTCCTGTCTCATTACACAATGCCAGGTGAAAATAGCCTGTTCCTTGGTTGGTTCCAGAATGTATTGTTCTAAGAAATTGCCCCAAATACACTCTATGAACTCATCCTCAAGGCTACCTTTGCCAATTTGATTTGTGCACTCGATATGAAGATTAAAATCGCCCATGATTATGGCAGTACCTTTCTTATAAGCCCCCATTATTTCTTGATTTATACTCTGTCCTACAGTGTGGCTACTGTTAGGTGGCCTATAAAGTACTCTCACCAGTAACATCTTTCACTTGCTATTTCCTAAACCCACCCAAACTGATTCTACATCTTGATCTTCCAAGCCAAAATCATTTCTCACTACTGTACTGATCTCATCCTTTATTAACAGGGTTACTCCACCTCCTTTTCCTTTTTTCCTATCCTTCTGAAATGTCAAATCCCCTTGAATATTCAGTTCCCATCCCTAGTCGCTCTGCAATCACATCTCTGTAATGGGTATCATATCATACCCATTTATTTCTATTTGTGCTATCAAATCTTCCATCTTGTTACGAATGCTGCGAATTCATAGGGAGCATGCTCCAGATCTCTTGATAAGTGTCCCATTAGGCAAAGCTCCATTATGAAGAGTGACAATTTGTGAAATTACGCCTTTAGATGGGGATCTAAGTTCTCTAAAAGAGATAGCATACAGAATATCAGCCAGGTGGCTGCATCCTGTTCAGTGTTACACTGTAAAACAGAATAAAAGGAGATACAAACTGAGGCAGAAAATGCAGCAATTATCAGTGCTAGGTTTTAAAAAAGCGCAGAAATGGAGGTGAACATTTTGCTTCCTCAAGGTGATTTTGGGTTGCCATATTTTTCTATTTTCTCCTTTATTCCTGTAGGAGTCCCACTCTATTCTGATTGGAGAATTCCACTCTCCTTTTCATTCTCTCCTGTCCTTCTGAGCTAGAAAATTGCAGTTGGTATGCTATCGGGAAGTTAACCGAGGGTTACAAAGTAAACCACTTAATACTGAAGAGGCATTAATCTACACCCAGCCAGCGTCCATTTAAACAACTGAAATAGCACTGGGAGGCCAGAGCAGCTGTTCACTGTCTAGAATTGCTGACAAATGAGGCTTTACTGAGTGGGGAAAGGCAGGTTTACAGCTCAGGTGCTGGAAAACCTATTTCAAGGAGTCAGAAAGAAGAGGGACAGATGGTCATCCTTCCACCTCCCATCTAGAAGCATCTGTGCAGCTGACCTGGGAGGAGGCAGCAGAAAGCAAACAGCACCAATCAATGCCAAAGTACAAGATGTGCTTTTAACCTCAATTTCAACTCATGTTCTCTCTCCTCTAAGTTCACTGCCCTCCTATCCTCCCTTAAACACACCCTCCATGTAAACTCCCCAATGCATATTCATGGCCACTACCTTGTTCTTTCCACCACCTTAGCCTTGCTCCTCCCATGGTATCATTCACAGATAAGGCCGTCTCTGATTACTTCCTTGTGCCACTCTTCACACACATCCCACTTCCACATCCCAATCCTACTTCCTTCTGTCCATCCCTAGAAAAAACTATCCTCCAATTCATTTACAACTGCACTTTCAAAATCTCAACTGCCTGGACATTGGTCCTCCACTCGCTACAACGTTTCTGCAGCTACTGATTTGCTCAACCACATCCTCACGCCACCTTTGATGCCCTAGTCCCCAATAAAACCATTAGTCTGTCTCATCCTGTCCATTTCCCCTGGTACAGCCCTCACCTCTGCTCCCTTAAGTCCGAGGGGCACAGACTTGAATGGATATGACGGCCAATTGATTTAGCCATTCCCTGTCAGATGTGGCTGGACCACATAAAGCACTATTGAGTCCTGCTCTGGTCCTCTAAAACTGTTCACTATCCCAGGGTCATCCTGGCATGCAAAGATAATCCCTGGCTTCTTTTTTTGACTGCAAACCATCTCCTTAAATCCTTCTCCCCTATCTCCTCTACCCTCACCTCCAACAACATGTGTGAAGAGCTCAAGGATGTCTTTGTCACTAAGATTGAGACCATCTGATCAGCTGCCTCTGCCACTTTCTTCCCTTCTACTAGCCTACCCTTCCATTAGCCCAACAGGCCAAACTTCCTGTAAAGATCCTTCCGCCATAGTCCTGAACTCACATCTTTTTCTAGTTTCTCTCCTATCTCTCCTCATGCCCTTTCTGAGCTCATTTTGTTCATACGATTCACCTCCTGCTCCCATAAGCCTATTCCCACTGAATTGCTGATCAGCCAATTTCCCTTCCTGATACTCATGCCAGCTGATATTGTTCATGGTTTTCTATGTTCAGGTATTGCTCCTCTCACCTTTAAATCTGCTGTATTCACAAGTACAAGGAGCAACACGGTACGCAATCTGAGAATGTTCACACAACAATGGATGAAATAAATACATTAGACTTGATTTGAACAGTGTTTGCCATTATAGCAGGACCTCAGGATAAGAAAGCAATAGTAGTTTAAAAAGCATAACATGCAGAAGGTGGATTGGGCATGGTTACTCTTCAGATATACTTGGCAGATTTAAGAAATGTGTAGCTGTGCCAATCATTGGAAAGTTGTCTGGAATTATTATCTGTTGCAGCAGTATTACTGGCTGCATTGAAGGCTCCACACCTAATTGGATATTGCCCTGCTACATCCTGGGCAGTGTCCTAGATGCTGAAGCCTCTACTGAAGAAACTCTGATGATTGTCCTGTGAGGCATGCCAAATTGGTCGAGATACAGGAGGACTTATTTTTCCAAGGGCGTGCTGGTGCAGGGGATCCTCATGGGAGATTTTCTGACATGTAGTTGTAGCATGAGCTGAATTTGTTTTTTTTTCAAAAATATACTTTATTCATAAAAATCTGTAAAAAATACATTACAAACAGTTCAAAACAGCACCAAGTCGACATTTCAGAAAGTGCAAATGAAATCAGTTTTCTTCAATACAGGAGTGAGTTGTTTCACAACACTTCCATTCCATTTTACATGCCATATACATTTTACAGCAAACCCATATTAGGTGTGTACAGCCCAAGGGATTTCCCATGGGTCCAGCCCCTCAGTTCACTATGGCGGGAGAATCTTACACAGTGGTCTTTCCCCATTGAGCCTTTGCAGCGGCTGCCCCAAGCTTTAGTGCGCCCCTCAGCACATAGTCCTGGACCTTGGATTGTGCCAGTCTGTAACACTCAGTCGTGGGAAACTCTTTGCGCTGGAAGACCAGCAAGATTCATGCAGACCAAAGAGTGTCTTTCACTGAACTGACGGTCCTCCAGCAACAGTTGATGTTTATCTCGGTGTGCGTCCCTGGGAACAACCCATAGAGCACGGACTCCTGTGTTACAGAGCTGCTTGGGATGAATCTTGACAAAAACCACTGCATCTCTTTCCACACCTGCTTTAAAAAGCCACATTCCACAAGGAGGTGGGCAACAGTCTCTTACCCAGCACAGCCACTTCGAGGGCAGCGTGCGGAGGGGGTGAGACTCCAGGCGTGCAGGAAGGATCTGACGGGGAGGGCCCTTCTCGCCATCAGCCAAGCTACGTCATGGTGCTTATTTGAAAGTTCTGGTGATGAGGCATTCTGCCAAATGACTTTGACAGTCTGCTCGGGGAACCATCCGACTGGATCCACCATCCCGTAGGGCCTTGAGGACATTCTGTGCAGACCACTGCCTGATGGATTGGTGGTCAAAGGTGTTTTACCGCACAAACTTTTCCACAAAGGATAGGTGGTACGGTATGGCCCAACTGGATGGAGCGTTCCGCGGCAATGTGACCACCCATCCTTCGCTACATGGGACAGAAAGAACCTCAGTATGTCGTGACACTAGGTGTTTGTGTACTGGGGCTCTACGCACAGCTTGATGCAGCCGCACACGAAGGTGGTCATCAGGATGAGGGCAATGTTGGGTACGTGTTTCCTGCCCCTATCCAGAGGTTTGAACATCATGTCCCTCTGGACCCGGTCCATTTTGCATCTCCAGATAAAGCCGAAAGTGGCTCGGGTGACCGCCAGGGCACAGGAGTGGGGTATGGGCCAGACCTGCGCCACATACAGCAACAACGTGATTGCCTCGCACTTGATGACCAGGTTCTTACCCACAATGGAGAGAGAACGCTGCTCCCATATCCTCAGTTTATGGTGTACCCTGGCTACACGCTCCTTCCAGGGTTTGGCGCAGGCCCCGGCCCTTCTGAACCATATCCCTAGCACCTTCAGGTAGTCTGACCTGATGGTGAAAGAGACAAGAGAGCGGTTGGCCCAGTTCCCAAAGAACATGGCCTTGCTCTTGCCGCGATACACTTTGGCTCCCGGGGCCAGTTCAAACTGGTAGCAGATGCTCATCAGTCTGCGAACAGACAGCGGATCCGAGCAGAAGACGGCGACGTCGTCCATGTACAGGGAGGCTTTGACCTGAGTGCCTCCACTGCCTGGGATTGTCACCCTTCTTATGCCTGCATCCTTCCTAATAGACTCAGCAACGTGTTCAATACAGCAAACAAACAAGGCAAGACAGACAGGACAGCCCTGTCTGACTCCAGATTTGTTCGGGAAACTTTCCGATTCCCAGCCATTGATTGAGACTGCACTATTGATGTTTGTGTAGAGCAGTTTGATCCAATTGCAGATTCCCTCCCCAAACCCCATTTTGGAGAACATGTCCATCATGTATATCTGCGATATCCTGTAAAAGGCCTTCTCCTGGTCCAAGTTGATGAGGCAGGTGTCCACTCTCCTGTCCTGCACATAGGCGATCATATCCCTGAGTAACACGAGGCTATCAGAGATCTTCCTGCCGCGTACAGTACAGGTCTGATCAGGGTGAATCACCAATTCCAGAGCAGACTTGACCCGTATGGCTTAACTAAAGTTCTGTACAGCTGCAGCATGACTTGCCAATTTTTATACTCTTTGCCCCGGCCGATGAAGGCAAGCATGCCGTATGCCTTCTTGACTACCTTATCCACCCGCGTTGCCACGTTCAGTGACCTGTGGACCTGTACGCCCAGATCTCTCTGCCTGTCAATACTCCTAAGGGTTCTGCCATTTACTGTATACTTCCCACCTGCATTAGATCTTCAAAAATGCATTACCTCACATTTCTCCGAATTAAACTCCATCTGCCATTTCTCCGCCCAAGTCTCCAACCGATCTATATCCTGCTGTATCCTCTGACAATCCTCATCACTATCCGCAACTCCACCAACCTTTGTGTCGTCCGCAAACTTACTAATCAGACCAGCTACATTTTCCTCCAAATCATTTATATATACTACAAAGAGCAAAGGTCCCAGCACTGATCCCTGCGGAAGACCACTAGTCACATCCCTCCATTCAGAAAAGCACCCTTCCACTGCTACCCTCTGTCTTCTATGACAGAGCCAGTTCTGTATTCATCTTGCCAGCTCACCTCTGATCCCGTGTGACTTCACCTTTTGTATCAGTCTGCCATGAGGGACCTTATCAAAGGCTTTACTGAAGTCCATATAGATAACATCCACTGCCCTTCCTTCATCAATCATCTTTGTCACTTCCTCAAAAAACTCAATCAAATTAGAGGGTGATGATGCCTTTCCTCATGGATTCTGACATGCTGCCAGCCAGAAGCATACTCTCGTATACTTCCAGCATGTCGGGGCGATCCAGTTCCACAGGGCCGAATACAACTCAACCAGTAAGCCGTCGCTTCGAGGCGCTTTATTTGTCTCGAAGGACCAGACGGCCTTTGTCAACTCGTCCAGAGTTAGCGGTTTGTCCAGACTCTCCTGCATCTGTCATCTAAGACCTCCGTGATAGATGACAGGAAGGACTGGGAAGCCGTGCTGTCCGTGGGCTTCACATCGCACGACCCAGCATAAAAGGATTTGCTGATCCTTTGTATGTCAGACTGCGATTACGTTACTGAGCCATCCTCTTCCTTCAGGCTGCTGATCACAGAACTCTCTCTGTGTACCTTCTGGAAGAAAAAATGCGAGCGCAGCTCATCCTGCTCAACAGAGCGGACTCTGGACCGGAAGATGATCTTGGAGGCCTCCATGGCAAACAGTGAGGCCTGCTGGCTCTTCACCTCCTGGAGAGCCTCCTTGACCTCGATCCCTATCGACTACAGCCGGAGCAGATTTTGCATTCTTTTCTGGAGTCGGGACATTTCCCTCTGTCTCTCTCTTGCCCTCTGAACACTTTTGAGGATAAAGAACCTCTTGATGTTCTCCTTGATCACCTCCCTCCAGTGCACCTGAGACTCAAAGAGGGGTTTCACGGTTCTCCAACCTTTGTAATACCTTTTGTGTTCCTCAATGTTCTCTGGGGTTCACAGTGTAACATTCAGCTTCCATGTCCCCCTGCCAACCCGCTGGTCATCCTGTAAGTGACAGTCGGCCAGTAAGAGGCAGTGGTCAGAGAAGAACACTGGCTTGACGTCGGTGGATCTGACCGTGAAAGCAGGAGACACAAACAGAAAGTCAATCCTGGAACGGGCAGACTCGTCTGGTCCTAACCAGGTGTATCTACGCTGTGATCCGTCTGCAGGGTTGCTGAAGACTACGTGCAGCTTGGCATCTTTTACTTAATGTTTCCATTAGGAATTTGGACGTAGCATCCAGTTTGCTGTCATCACTGCCGGATCGTCCGGCTACGTTAATGATGCAGTTGAAGTCACTACCTAAAATGATGGCCTGGATGTCGCCAGCAACAGTGGGAGCTGCTGGAGGACCATCAGTCGCTCGCTGCATTGAACCGGGGCGTCTACGTTGATTAACCAGAGCGGAGCATTGTTGTACATTACATCTGCTATGAGGAGGCGGCCGCCCATCACCACAAGGAAGCTGAATGGTACACTGCGAACCCCAGAGAACATAGAGGAACCCAGAAGGTATTACAAAGGTTGGAGAACCGTGAAACCCCTTTTAACTTTGGAGAGGGTGAAGTTACCTCCCCGCAGCAGAATACCCAGGCTGGAGGAACAGGAATCATTTCCCCCTGACCAGATCAATGGCCCATGGGACCGCCATCGCGACCACTGCCTGTCGGTGCTGAGGTGCAGGATTCCACACTCCTGCAGAAACAGCAGGTCAGCTTTGACCTTGGCGAGGTAGTCGCGTCGTGGATTTATTGCTACGCACGTTAATCGAAGCAATCTTTATACCCATTTTAAAGTTGGGTGTTACCTACCACACCAGATGTCCTTGCTAGGCCCAGTCCTTGGGTATGTTCTTGCATACCCATAGTGTACACAACCTCTTTCACATTCGTTGGGCTCAAACACCCCTCCTGGTTACTCTTGGGTTTTGTTCCGCTGGGGTGATATCGGGGGGTCTTGTTGGCAGCAGGGTTTGGGCTGTCCTCTGCCTTGTTGGCAGCAGGGTTTGGGCTGTCCTCTGCTGGTGGTGTCTTTCCCCTCTGTCCCTCCTCGAAGACATCACTGCTCCCGGCTTCCCGGAGCTGCAGTGCGCCAGATGCTTCGCTGCTCTCTTTATCCCGGAGCTGGGCTGCACTGGGCATCTCGCTGGGTTCGGCACTTTGGGGTTGGGGCGCACTGGGCCCGTCACAGCTTCCAGTGCCCCGGAGATGGGGGGGCTTTCTCTTCCAGCTCTTTTGAGCTCTGATGCTTCTTTTGCAGGTGCCATCTATCCGACCCTTCCTCGTCCAATGAGGAGGAGCTGCTGTAGTCTGTCTCAGACGGCAGCCTCCTCTTGCCACTGGTTTGGGTGGTGACCTGTTCCTTTTTTGGAGGTTTCTTCTTTGTGGTTTTCCTTTTTACCACTTGCCACTGACCAGTTTGTCCATCTGCTGCCTCCTTCTCCATTGATTCTGTCTGTAGAGGAGGTGTTTCCGGGCACAGGGTAGGCGTTGGGTTGCTGGTTGCAGCTGCCTCCCCTTTCTTCTCCTTCTCAGATAGACTTTCCTCACTGCGGGAGGGTTGCTTGTCTCCCCCCCAGCACCAGACACATTCACCATTCTTTCTCCCGGCCCTTCCTTGGACCTTGCTGCCTGAGCATAACTGAGACAGCGTTTGGGGCAGGTTTTGTACAGGTGGCCTGCCTCACCGCACAGGTTTCAGCACTTACTCTCCTTACAGTCCTTGGTCTGATGGCCTTCCTTCTTGCAGTTCTTGCAGACGGCTGTATTGTAGTTTGCGCCATATGACCAGATTTGCCGCAGGTACGACAAACTCTGGGCTGCCCCACATAGACCAAGAAGCCCCGGGTTTTCCCGATAGAGAAGCTGGAGGGAGGATGGATGATGGCTCCGTTGGCATCGACCTACAAGGTAACCTTGACCTGCCGCTTGCTGGTCCAAATCCCAAACGGGTCCCTGACATCAGTTACTACTGCCAGCCCCCTCAATGTACATGGCGAGGAAGGTGAGTACATCCACGACAGGAACATGGGGGTTATAGAGGTGAATTGTCACCACCCAGTCACTATGCGACGGCAGCGTTAAGAGTGGCTCCAGTCTGAGGATCGACAGCGGCGCCTGGTTTCCCTTCTCCTTAAACACCTTCAGTAACTTGATGCATCCCACCACATTCTTGAACGTCACGTTGAAATATCCACTGCTGGGGAAGTCCTGCAGGCAGAAGATGTCTGTAGCTTGGAATCCACCGCAATCAATAAGGATTTTCTTAATGAAGAAAGTACTGTCAACAGGTGCACCTCCTTCATTACTACCTGGCCTGAAGCTCCAGAATTAGTTACAGCCATTTTACTAAAAACTTACCTGGAACAGGTTCAAAGGCCACTGATCATGGTCTCTCCCCTGCCAGGTAGCTGAATTTGTTTTTTTTCCCAAAAATATACTGTATTCATAAAAATCTGTAAAAAAAAAATTACAAACAGTTCAAAAGAGCACCAAGCTGACATTCCTAAAAGTGCAAAGGAAATCAGTTTTCTTCAATACAGGAATGAGTTGCCTCACAACCCTTCCATTCCATTTTACATGCTATGTACATTTTACGGCAAACCCATATTTGGTGTATACAGCCCAAGGGATTTTCCATGGGTCCAGCCTCTCAGCTCACTATGGCGGGAGGACCTTACACAGTGGTCTTTCCCCATTGAGCCTTTGCTGCGGCTGCCCCAAGCTTTAGTGTGTCCCTCAGCAAATAGTCCTGGACCTTGGAATGTGCCAGTCTGTCACACTCAGTCGTGGTCAACTCTTTGCGCTGGAAGACCAGCAAGATTCACGCAGACCAAAGAGCGTCTTTCACCGAATTGATGGTCCTCCAGCAGCAGTTGATGTTTATCTCGGTGTGCGTCCCTAGGAACAACCCGTAGAGCACGGACTCCTGTGTTACAGAGCTGCTTGGGATGAATCTTGACAAAAACCACTGCACTTCTTTCCACACCTGCTTGGCAAAGACACATTCCACAAGGAGGTGGGCAATGGTCTCTTACCCAGCACAGCCACTTCGAGGGCAGCGTGCGGAGGGGGTGAGACCCCGGGCGTGCAGGAAGGATCTGACGGGGAGGGCCCTTCTCACCACCAGCCAAGCTACATCTTGGTGCTCGTTTGAAAGTTCTGGTGATGAAGCATTCTGCCAAATGACTTTGGCAGTCTGCTCGGGGAACCATCTGACAGGATCCACCATCTCCCTTTTCTGTAGGGCCTTGAGGGCATTCCGTGCAGACCACTGCCTGATGGATTGGTGGTCAAAGGTGTTTTTCTGCAGAAAGGTTCCCACGAAGGATAGGTGGTACGGCACGGTCCAACTCGATGGAGCGTTACGCGGCAATGTGACCAGACCCATCCTTCGCAACACCGGGGACAGAAAGAACCTCAGCACGTAGTGACACTTGGTATTTGCATACTCGGGCTCTACGCACAGCTTGATGCAGCCGCACACCAAGGTGGTCATCAGGATGAGGGCGATGTTGGGTACATTTTTCCCACCCCTATCCAGAGGTTTGAACATCGTGTCCCTCCAGACCCGGTCCATTTTGTATCTCCAGATAAATCCGAAAATGGCTCGGGTGACTGCCATAGTGCAGCAGTGGTGTATGGGCCAGATCTGCGCCACATACAGCAACAACGTGATCGCCTCGCACCTGATGACCAGGTTCTTACCCACAATGGAGAGAGATCGCTGCCCCTACATGCTCAGTTTATGGTGTACCCTGGCTACTCGCTCCTTCCAGGTTTTGGCACACGCCCTGGCCCTTCCGAACCATATCCCCAGCACCTTCAGGTAGGCTGACCTGATGGTGAAGGGAACAAAGGATCGGTCGGCCCAGTTCCCAAAGAACATGGCCTCACTCTTGCCTTGGTTAACTTTGGCTCCCGAGGCCAGTTCGAACTGGTCGCAGATGCTCATCAGTCTGCGCACAGACAGCGGATCTGATAAGAAGACGGCGAAGTCGTCAATGTACAGGGAGGCTTTTACCTGAGTGCTTCCGCTGCCTGGGATTGTCACCCCTTTTGTGCCCGTATCCTTCCAAATGGACTCAGCAAAAGGTTCGATACAGCAAACAAACAAGACAGGGGAAACAGGACAGCCCTGTCTGACTCCAGATTGGATTGGGAAACTTTCTGATTCCCACCCATTGGTTGAGACTGCGCCAATGATATTTGTGTAGAGCTGTTTGATCCAATTGCAGATTCCCTCCCCAAACCCCATTTTGGAGAGCACGTCCATCATATAGGTGTGCGATATCCTGTCAAAAGCCTTCTCCTGGTCCAAGCTGATGAGACAGGTGTCCACCCTCCTGTCCCGTACATAGGCGATCGTATCCCTGCGTAGCGCGAGACTATCAGAGATCTTCCTGCCGGGTACAGTGCAGGTCTGGTCAGGGTGAATCACCAACTCCAGAAGAGATTTGACCTGACTGGCGATGACTTTGGACAGAATCTTGTAGTCAACATTAAGCAGTGAGATGGGCCGCCAATTTCTGATTTCCGCCCTCTCTCCCTTCCGCTTGTAGATCAGGGTGATGATGCCTTTCCTCATGGATTATGACATGTTGCCGGCCAGAAGCATACTCTCATATACTTCCAGTAGGTCTAGGCCAATCCAGTTCCACAGAGCCGAATACAACTCAACTGGTAAGCCGTCGCTTCCAGGAGTTTTACTCGTCTCGAAGGACCAGACGGCCTTTGTCAGCTCATCCAGAGTTAGCAGGTTGTCCAGTCTCTCCCACCTCCGTGATAGATGACAGGAAGGACTGGGAAGCCGTGCTGTCCATGGGCTTCACGTCGCACGACCCAGCATAAAAGGATTTGCTGATCCTTTGTATGTCAGACTGTGAAGACGTTACCAAGCCATCCTCTTCCTTCAGGCTGCTGATCACAGAGCTCTTTCTGTGTACCTTCTGGAAGAAGTAATGCGAGCACATCTCATCCTGCTCAACAGAGCGGACTCTGGACCGGAAGATGATCTTGGAGGTTTCCATGGCAAAGAACGAGGCCTGCTGGCTCTTCATCTCTTGGAGACCCTCCTTGACCTCGACCCCCATCGACTGCAGCCGGAGCAGATTTTGCATTATTTTCTGGAGTTGGGACATTTCCCTCTGTCTCTCTCTCGCCCTCTGAACACCCTTGAAGATAAAGAACCTCTTGATGATCTCCCTGATCGTCTCCTACCAGTGAACTGGAGACTCAAAATGGAGTTTCCCTTTTGAGTTCCTCAATGTTCTCTGGGGTTCACAGTGTAACATTCAGCTTCCATGTCCCCCTGGCAACCCGCTAGTCATCCTGTAAGTGACAGTCAGCCAGTAAGAGGCAGTGGTCAGAGAAGAACACCGGTTTGACGTCAGTGGATCTGACCATGAAAGCACGGGACACAAACAGGAAGTCAATCCTGGAACAGACAGAACCGTCCAGTTTTGACCAGGTATATCTACGCTGTGCTCCATCTGCAGGGTTGCTGAAGACATCGTGCATCTTGGCATCTTTTACTGTTTCCATTAGGAATCTGGACGTAGCATCCAATTTGCTGTCGTCCCTGCCGGATCATCCAGCTGCATTAATGATGCAGTTGATGTCACTGCCTAGAATAACCGGTCTGGATGTTGCCAGCAGCAGTGGGAGCTGCTGGAGGACCATCAGTCGCTCGCTGCATTGAGCCGGGGCGTACACGTTCATCAACCGGAGTAGACCATTGTTGTGCATTACATCTGCTACGAGGATGCGGCCGCCCACCACCTCCTTAACTTCGGAGATAGTCACAGAGTCACAGATCACAGCATAGAAACAAGCCCATTCGGCCCACCATGTCCATGCCGACCATAATGCCTATCTATACTAATCCCACCTGCCTGCATTAATTCCATATCCCTCTACGCCTTGCTCATTCAAGTACCTGTCCAGATGCCTCTTAAATGTCACTACTATTCCTGCCTCCACCACCCCCTCAGGCAGCTCATTCCAGATACCCACTATTCTTTGTATGAAAAATTTACCCCTTTGATCCCCTTTAAACCTCCTCCCTCTCACCTTAAATCTATGCCCTCTAGTTTTAGTCACCCCTACCATGGGAAACTGACTCTGGCTATCTACCCTATCTATGCTTCTCATAATTTTATATACCTCTATCACGTCCCCGCTCAGCCTCCTTCGCTCCAGGGAAAACAGACCCAGCCCATCCAATCTCTCTTTATAACTCAAGCCCTCCAAACCAGGTAACATCCTTGTGAATCTTTTCTGCACCCTCTCTAGCTTAATCACATCTTTCCTGTAGTGCGGCAACCAGAACTGCACACAGTATTCCAAGTGCGGCCTAACCAACATTATGTAAAACTGTAACATGACAACCCAACTCTTGTACTCAATGCCTCGGCTGATGAAGGAAAGCATGCCATACACCTTCTTCACCACCCTGTCTACCTGTGTTGCCACTTTCAGAGAACTATGTACTTGCAGCTCAAGGTCTCTCTGCTCAACAACACTCCCCAGGGCCCTGCCATTCACAGTATATGTCCTGCTCTGGTTTAACTTCCCAAAATGCATCACTTCGCACTTGTCTGTGTTAAATTCCATTTGCCAATCCCTTGCCCACTTTCCCAGTTGATCTATATCCTGTTGTAACCTGAGACAACCTTCTTCACTGTCCACTATACCACCAATTTTGGTGTCATCTGAAAACTTACTAATCATGCCATTCATACATTCTCATCCAAGTCATTAATATATATGACAAACAACAGAGGGCCCAGCACCGATTCCTGCGCCACACCACTGGTCACCGGCCTCCAATCTGAAAAACAACCCTCCACTACCATCCTCTGCCTCCTATCACCAAGCCAATTTTGTATTCAATTGGCTAGCTCACCCTGGATCCCATGTGTTCGAACCTTCTGGACCAGCCTACCATGTGGGACCTTGTCAAAGGTCTTGCTAAAGTGCATGTAGACAACATCCACCGCCCTGCCCTCGTCAATCCTCTTGGTCACCTCCTCAAAAAACTCAATCAAATTTGTGAGACATGATTTCCCACGCACAAAGCCATGCTGACTATCCCGAATCAGACCTTGCCTTTCCAAATGCATATAAATCCTGTCTCTCAGAATCCCTTCCAATAACTTTCCCACCACTGATGTAAGGCTCACTGGCCTGTAGTTCCCTGGCTTATCCCTGCTGCCCTTCTTAAATAAAGGCACAACATTAGCTATCCTCCAGTCTTCCAATACCTCACCCATGGCTAACGATGATACAAAAATATCTGCCAGGGCCCCAGCAATCCCCTCCCTTGCTTCCCATAGCATCCTAGGATACACCTGGTCAGGCCCTGGGGATTTATCTACCTTAATGCACTTCAAAACCTCCAACAGCTCCTCCTTTGTAACATTGATATGCTCCAGGATATTGCTGTTCCCTCCCTTGAACTCACTAGCTTCCATGACCTTCTGATGAGGTTGCCTCCTCGCAGCAGAATACCCAGGCTGGAGGAACAGGAATCATTACCCCCTGACCAGATTGATGGCCCGTGGGGCCACCATCGCGACCATTGCCTGTAGGTGCCGAGGTGTGGTATTCCACACTCCTGCAGAAACAGCAGGTCGGCTTTGAGCTTGAAGAGGTAGTCCAAGGTTGAAACACATTGCGCAGTGGATTTAATCCTACGCACCTTAATCGAAGCAATCTTTATACCCATTTTAAATGTAGGTGTTGCTTCCCACACCAGTTGTCCTTGCTAGTCCCAGTCCTTGGGTATGTTCCTGCATATCCATAGTGTACGCAAGCTGTTTCACATTCATTGGGCTCAGAAACCCCTCCTGGTTTCTCATGGGGGGTTTGTTCCACTGGGGTGACATGGGGGGCGGGGGGGTCTTGTAGGCAGCAAGGCTTGGGTTGTCCTATGCTGGTGATGTCTTTCCCCTCTGTTCCTCCTCGAAGACATCGCTGTTCCCGGCTTCCTAGAGCTGGAGTGTGCCAGACGCTTCTTTGCTCTCGGTGTCCTGGAGCTGGGGTGTGCTGGGCATCTCGCTGGGTTCGGCGCTTTGGGTTTGGGGTGCACTGGGTCCATCACAGCTTCCAGTGCCTCGGAGCTGGGGGGCTTTACCTTCCAGCTTCTTTGAGTTCTGCCACTTCTTTTGCAGGTGCCGTTGTTCCAGCCCTTCCTCGTCCAGGGAGGAGGAGCTGCCGTAGTCTGTCTCCGACGATAGCCTCCTCTTGCCACTGGCCTGTTTCTTTTTTGGAAGTTTTTTCTTTGTGATTTTCCTTTGTACCACTTGCCACTGACCAGCTGATCCATCTGCTGCCTCTTCCTCCATTGATTCTGTCTGTAGAGGAGGAGTTTCCGGGCACGGGGTAGGTGCTGGGTCGCTGGTTGCAGCTGCCACCCCTTTCTTTTCCTTCTCAGGTAGACTTTCCTCGCTGCGGAGAGGATTGCTTGTCTCCTTCCCAGCACCAGACACATTCACTGTTCCTTCTCCCGGCCTTTCCTTAGACCTTGTCGCCTGAGCATAACTGAGACAGCATTTGGGGCAGGTTTTGTAGAGGTGGCCTGCCTCACTACACAGGTTGCAGCACTTACTCTGCTTACAGTCCTTGGTCTGATGGCCTTCCTTCTTGCAGTTCTTGCAGACGACTGTGTTGCAGTTGGCTACCATGTGACCAGATTTGCCACAGGTGCGACAAACTCTGGGCTGGCCCGCATAGACCAAGAAGCCTCGGCTTCCCCCGAAAGCAAAGCTGGAGGGAGGATGGATGATGGCTCCGTTGGCATTGACTTTCAAGGTCACCTTGATCTGCTGCTTGCTGGTCCAAATCTCAAATGGGTCCTTTACATCAATGCTGCTGCCGGCCACCTCAATGTACCTGGCAAGGAAGGTGTGTACATCCACGACAGGCACATGTGGGCTATAGAGGTGAATTGTCACCATCCGATCGCGTTGCGACTGCAGCATGAACAGTGGCTCCACTCTGAGGATCGACAGCGGGGCCTGGTTTCCCTTCTCCTTGAACACCTTCAGGAACTTGATGCATCCCGCCACGTTCTTGAACGTCATGTCGAAATATCCACTGCTGGGGAAGTCCTGCAGGCAGAAGATGTCTGAAGCTTGGAATCCGCTGCAATCAATAAGGATTTTCTTAATGAAGAAGGTAAGGTCACTGATGCACCTCCTTCATTATCCTTCACTACCACCCGAATGGTGTTACGCACTCCCTGGCCTGAAGCTCTGTAATTGGTTACAGCCATTTTACTCATACCCTACCTAGAACAGGATCAAAGACCACTGATCATTGTTTTTCCCCAGCCAGGTAGTTGAATTTGTAGCTGCACTCTGCTTCTGTCCATGTATAGTTTAAGGTAAATGCGAACCATAGCTGCAGATGATAGTTTTCGTAGTCACCCTTCTGCACTTCCTGGCCCAGCAAAAAGGGTGGCACAAATGAATACCTTAAGATAAAGGCATTGTGACAGCTTGTGGGGATACTAATTATCACCTGGGTGCTGACTGTATAGGCATAGGGTTGTGCACAAGGACCTGTATAGTAACATGAATGCAAATGATGACCATCTGGACTCTGCAAAAGCCTATAAAAAATTGTATCACCTTCTCATGTTGCTGTTGCTGGCCAATGGTTAAAGTGATGAAGTCATTGATGTTTCTGAATAAAGCATGTTTGACCTTAATACATCCGTGGACTGCAAACTGGTAATTATTGCAGATATCAACAAAGCTAGTTTGGAAGGAGCCAAACTCAGACAAATTGAGGACCAAGGCAACCTGACAGTGCTACCTGGATGATACATGCTATCTGGATGTTTTCCTGGAGAAGATGGCATAGCTCTGTTACTAATTTCTGCAGATGGTATAGTTCTGTCACTGTTTTCTGCTAAACCTCAGCCTCATTAGGTATACCTCTTTTATCATTCACAGGTAGCTGTCCCTGGTATGAATGGATCCACCGTGTTGTTTCGCAGCAGTACTTGACAGCATGCCACCTGAGATCACAGGCAGCTATTTTCTATTCTTGTTGGTCCTTCTTTGTTAACTTTAGTGTTAATGGAACACTAAATGAAATCCCCAATGTGCAGAAAAAATTGCCATTGTTACTGAATTATAATCAGGTCACCTTTAACTGAAGACTCAAGATCTGTACAGTAACACTAATACTGCATGAAAGCTCATTAAATGTTCAAAGTATTAACTTTGCAATATGAAGATTGATTTTCTGGTGCCTAAGGCCAGTGGTGCAGGACCAGAACAGACACTGGGGGCCCAGATGTTTTGGTGAAGAGTCTGTTATGAACTTTTAATTGGAGGAATTTGAGGCTCATTCAGGACTGGATGTCGGCAAGCAGTCTGACAACACAGAGGCAGTGGAGTGGTTGAGAGGGGTGGTGGTGAGGTGGAGCTGAATGACATCATAAACTGATATTACATCTTTGTATGGTATTGTCGCGGAACAGCCTGTAGATGAGAAATAGAGGACCAAGGATAGATGCTGGGGGAATCCAGAGGCAATACTGCAGGGTAGGGTAGCGAAGCCTTTGAAGGAGATTTTCTTGTTATGACTGGGTAGGTAAGAGTGGAAATAGGTAAGGTAACAGTCTATTGTACTTTGCATATCCATTGTATTATAGTTACTCACAACAATTCCATATTTTATGATGGATGTAGTCAGTTGCATAATTGGGATAAGGAACATTCAGAGTCTGAGGCTAGGGGTGCAAGACTGAAAAAGATCAACTCAGCCACTTTGAGTTTGTAACCATTAGGCTCAGTGCAGTATCTGAAGTTATTACTTCCACAGGAGACC
This sequence comes from Heterodontus francisci, assembly GCF_036365525.1. NCBI lineage: Eukaryota > Metazoa > Chordata > Chondrichthyes > Heterodontiformes > Heterodontidae > Heterodontus > Heterodontus francisci. The sequence continues at coordinate 92,236,495 of NC_090381.1, read as the reverse complement.
AAGCCCACAATTTTAAAGACTCTTCATTTGTGTAATACTGCATGTAATCCAGCAAAGGTGGACCCAGCTTTTAAGATCTGAAGGAAGGCGGTTCATGAGAGGCACAATCTACCCCCTTGGAAGAAGGTGACCTTGGCAGTGAATACTGCCTCACCCCTGTTAATGAAACCAGTGCTGCATTCCAGAAAAGGAAGTGTCACCTCAGTCTTTCAAGGCTTGCAGTCATTAGGCAACCACCTCAGAACCTCCTGCCACAATAGGAGAAGGCCCAATAGGAGAAGGCCCAAGATTGAAAGTGCACACAAGAGTAGGCACCACGGGGAGTCATGGTGGTCGTAAACGGTGAGAAGGTTGTCCAATTTGTTGTCAGTGAGATATTATTGTCACTAATCATATAGGTGTGGAATGATTTGGAGCAGATTGACAGAATGCCTGTACAAAGGAGTAACATAATGCTCTCCAAATGATAGCTTTGGTAGTTGTCCAGAGAGCCACATGTCAGCCAGCGACTCAGTTGAGTATATTGGCAGAAGGGGATTGTGATGACAGGACTTATTTGGCAGGCGCCTTGGATCTTAGTCAGATAAAGATCTCCCCTGTGAGCTGTGCCCATAGCTATCTGGCAGCTGAAACAACTCAGTTACTGCTTTGTGAGGGAGGCCATGCCTTCTGGGGGCTCTCTGGAGATTATGGTGAAGTATCCCTCCTGCATCTGCTGACAGGAAGATGTAAGTACCAGCGAGCGGTGGCCTGAGGCCATCTACAGTGTCTATTTAGCTTGGCATCGCTGTGGTCAGTTTCCTGATCCTCTGCTCTTTCTCCTTAAAGCAGAGTAATGGGGCAGTCAAAGGATAACCCTACTAATTTCTGAAGCCCAGGCAACAATCTTAACATATAAAAGTATGGCAAAAATAATTTTAATTTGTTACAGATGCTTTAAAATAAGGTATCTGGAATTTCCACAGTGGATCATCCAGTGCAACTTTGACACAAGATTGGTGGAAACTCTGGCGAAGTGGTGTAAAGTGTGCTTCTGGTAATCTTTCACCAAAGTTATGGTGGGAGGTTGAGAGAACCTCCATGGAAAATCTATTCCATTCGGTTTAAAAAACTTAAGGACACTTCTAAAAATGTAACAAACAACTATAAAAACAATTAAAATCTACTTTAAGTAACATAAGCAAAGGCTTACTTACCTGGTGCCCATGGCTTTCATGATAAAGCGGCTGGGATTTTATGCTGGCGGCAGGGATCTCGACCTGTGGAAAAAGTGATGCCGTGAACCCCGCGTCACCTCTTCTCCGAAGGCCAAATGTAGTGCCTATCAGGCACTTAAGTGGACAACGGCCAGCCTTCTACGGGATCAAGGACCCTGGTGCCTGAAGTCTCGTCCTCAGACAGCAGCCTGGCCAATCAGATGCTGCAGCTCTTCCACCGAGCAGCGCCACAGCAGAGGCGGTGGCAGCTGCCAGTGGCGCTGGACTCAGGCCATAGGTAGGTGAGGGCGGGAGGGGTCTCGCAGGATGGGGGCTGTGGGAAAGGGTGGTGTAGGGGGGGTTGCTAGCAAGGGCAGGGGTTGGCTCTCAGTGGGCCCCCCTTCCTGATGCCTAGTCACACGTTCAGGAATGACTAATTGCGGCAGCAGCATGATGAGGCCCTTAATTGGGGATTAATTGCCCAGTTAAGAACTTCAATTGGCAGTGGGGCAGGAAGGCTGTTTCAGAAGGGTTTTGCTGAGCAGGGGTGAATCAGGGACAGGAGGAGATGTGAGTTTCCTTGTGGTGCCCAGAGGAGCACTCCTGCTTCTCTGAACTCCTCATAGGAAACTTCTTGACTTAGTTGGAGGACCCCTTCCTCCTTCTGACCAGCTGCTGACCTGCTACAGCCTGGCATCTTCCCCACTCACTCCCGACTAAAATGCTATTAGGATCCAATTGACGTAATACAGCCCCTGTTTTCATAGATTCATGAGGCTCCAGTCTGTTTTTTTAATTCTTCCATGGGATGTGAACATCACTGACAAGGCCAGCATTTGTTGCCCATCCCTAATTGCCTTGAGAAGGTGGGTGCCTCATTCTCTTGCAGAACACTACACATTTTTATCAGAAATGGTCAGGTTCTGATGGGGTAGCTAACTCACCCTTTTAACTACCCAGCTAGGTGGGATTGAAATAGACCTCAATATGTTTGTATCATAAAAAATTTGAGAACCAAATATTAAAAAATGGCTACCCTCTTTCAGTGACCTATTTAGCAAGAATCTGTTCTCAATCTTCTTTCAGTTGGCAGGAATGTCAGACATTAATGTTTTCACTGATTTGACCAAACAGATTACACAAAACCTAAATCTTTTAATGGACAGATTAGAGGTGCTTTCACCAGACAGAAATGCCTGGAATAAACTCCTTGGCTAAACTCTCCAAAGTGGCAAAATTTGGGAAAGAGGATTTCCTTAGGTCTCTCTGGAGATACAATTCCCGATGGGTTCAGTACTCTGTGTTCTAGTGACCCAGCATTTCAAGCTATAAAAATAACATAATGCACGTGAACTTTCAAGTGGGAAGTTTGTGATGGATTTAGGAGGACACCAATAAACATTAATTATTTAAATAGTTGAGAGAAATCATTTGACCAAGCAGACTAAAGTTCTTGCAGAATTGGGAATTGATTTGTAAAAGATACATGCCTTATATCCAGATTTATGTTGTATTCTTAGCTTAAAAATGTTGGCAAGGTGCTGGTATTTATTTTAGTAGGACATTTATATAAAAAGAGTAAGAGCTAGGATTGCGAGACTCAGATTGGTAATTCAAGTAGATAGGTGTGATGTTACAAATTTGACGACATACATCCAATGAGAACTCATACAAGATTTCTAATATTAATTAGATTTCAGGATAAACTCTTCTTGATTACAGATTTGTGAAATCCCCTCGGAAATAAAGGCCTTTTTGTATAATTGAATGATTAATGATATCAAGGAAAGAAACTCTGGAGAACTGGGAGTTGATCCTTTACATTTAAAATTCAAAAGGGTTTTGGACGATGCCATCTTCTTCTTCTTTGGCCTCCTTGTCTCGAGAGATAATGGGTAAGCGCCTGGAGGTGGTCAGTGGTTTGTGAAGCAGCGCTTGGAGTGGCTATAAAGGACAATTCTAGAGTGACAGACTCTTCCACAGGCGCTGCAGATAAAATTGGTTGTCGGGGCTGTTACACAGTTGGCTCTCTCCTTATGCTTCTGTCTTGTTTCCTGCCAACTGCTAAGTCTCTTCAACTCGCCACTCTTTAGCCCTGCCTTTATGGCTGTCTGCCAGCTCTGGCGATCACTGGCAACTGACTCCCACGACTTGTGGTCAATGTCACAGGACTTCATGTCGCGTTTGCAGACATCTTTAAAGCGGAGACATGGACGGTCAGTGGGTCTGATAGCAGTGACGAGCCCGCTGTACAATGCGTCCTTGAGGATCCTGCCATCTTCCATGCGGCTCACACGGCCAAGCCATTTCAAGTGCCGCTGGCTCAGTAGGGTGTATATGCTGAGGATGTTGGCTGCCTCGAGGACTTCTGCACTGAAGATACGGTCCTGCCACCTGATGCCAAGGATTCTCCGGAGGCAGCGAAGATGGAATGTGTTGAGAAGTCGCTCTTGGCTGACATACGTTGTCCAGGCCTCGCTGCCATAGAGCAAGGTACTGAGGACACAGGCTTGAAACACTCGGACTTTTGTGTTCCGTGTCAGTGCACCATTTTCCCACACCCTCTTGGCCAGTCTGGAGATAACAGCGGATGCCTTTCCCATGCACTTGTTGATTTCTGCATCGAGAGACAGGTTACTGGTGATAGTTGAGCCTAGGTAGGTGAACTCTTGAACCACTTTCAGAGCGTGGTCTCCGATATTGATGGATGGTGCATTTCTGACTTCCTGTCCCATGACGTTCGTTTTCTTGATGCTGATGGTTAGGCCAAATTTGTTGCAGGCAGCCGCAATCCTGTCGATGAGTCTCTGCAGACACTCTTCTGTGTGGGATGTTAATGCAGCACCGTCAGCAAAGAGGAGTTCCCTGATGAGGACCTTCCGTACTTTGGTCTTCGCTCTAAGACGGGCAGGGTTGAACAACCTGCCATCTGATCTTGTGTGGAGGAAAATTCCTTCTTCTGACGACTTGAACGCATATGAGAGCAGCAGGGAGAAGAAGATCCCAAACAGTGTAGATGCGACAACACAGCCCTGTTTCACGCCACTCAGGATAGGAAAGGGGTCTGATGAGGCACTGCTATGCTGAATTGTGCCTTTCATATTGTCATGGAATGAGGTGATGATACTTAGTAGCTTTGGTGGACATCCGATCTTTTCTAGTAGGCTGAAGAGACCACGTCTGCTGACGAGGTCAAAGGCTTTGGTGAGATCTATGAAAGCAACGTAGAGGGGCATCTGTTGTTCGCCTGAAATAATCAAGAGTGCCAAGCCTGCTATACTCTCAGCACTCCATGAACTACTTTGCCTGTGCTGGGATGAGGGAGCAGTACCACAGGACATGCGCGATGCCAATATCATTACCCTCTATAAGAACAAGGGTGACCGCGGTGACTGTAACAACTACTGTGGAATCTCCCTGCTCAGCATAGTGGGGAAACTCTTCGCTCGAGTCGTTTTAAACAGACTCCAGAAGCTGGCTGAGAATGTCTATTCTGAGGCACAGTGCGACTTTCGAGCAGAGAGATCCACCATTAACATGCTGTTCTCCCTTCGCCAGCTACAGGAGAAATGCCATGAACAACAGATGCCCCTCTACGTTGCTTTCATGCATAATGCCATACTGTTGAGTTTTTAATAGTTTTATGCTAAATATTCTCAGTGGATTCAGTGTCACCAGCCTATCCCATAAACTGATCTCTGTCTGTCCCCTACGAACTGGTGTGTGCCTTTACCTATCCAATAGCTTGTAAATGATTCCCAAGGATCAAACTAGAAGACCTTGTCACTCTGCTTTGGTATCCTATATTATATGATGTGCTGTCAGGAGTCAGCTTAGTTCACTGATATTAAGTGCGTTGCCTCCGAGTCAGAAAGTTGTGGGTTCAAGCCCACACAAGAGAATTGCACACATAGGAGATAAATTTAACCCACCAGGAGAGAAATGGGTAGGTTCTGGTCAGATTCCTCTTTTGCACCCTACTCAATTTTATTCTCCATTGACTCCTATGGAGAGTAAAATTGGGTGGGTTGGGTCAAAATTCCCCCATAATCTAAGCTAACACTTTAGTATTGAGAGAGCTGCTGCATAGCCTGAGGTGGTGTCTTTTGAATAAGATAATATGCATGTCTACTTGTTCAGGCATATGTAAAATATCCTATGACACTATTTGAAGAAGAACAGGGGAGTTCTCCCAGTGTCCTAGCCAACATTTATCCCTTAAAAAGCACCAAAAAGATACAAAGTAACTGGCCATGATCTCACTGCTGTTTCTGGAACCTTGTTCTTTTTAAATTGGCTGTTGTATTTGCCTAGATAATGAGTGACTACACTTCAAATAGTGTTGCTATATTTTTCAATACATTCAAGTCTTAGATGGAATTCATTGGCCTTGCTTTCTGCTAACCTTTCTCCTGTTGATTTGATGTCAGATCCAACTACTGCTTCCCCAATCACCAAGCCCCTTAAAACTTGTAATAACATCAGATACATTTATCAGTACAAGTTGTTGTTGTTGCTGGCAGTGATGCTTAGGTGCTCCTGATATGGGACTCAACTGTAAAAATCTGTCCTCCAAAATCTGCCTCTGTTTCTAACTTGCTCTCAAATGTTCTTGCCACTATTTTGCCCCAGATGATATTGCCATTCACCCTTTTGTGCATTATTCTTTTGTTGCTTCTTAATTCCAGATACAGTGTAAATCTCCTGTCTTGCTGTATCCCCAGTGAGGTGAAATCAAGATTCATTGAACTATAATAAAAGCAAAATACTGCGGATGCTGGAAATCTGAAATAAAAACAAGAAATGCTGGAACCACTCAGCAGGTCTGGCAGCATCTGTGAAAAGAGAAGCAGAGTTAACGTTTCGGGTCAGTGACCCTTCTTCGGAACTATTCATTGAACTATATGTTGCTCAAAATCATCTTTTCTCAAAGCAGTTCAACTCTTTAACTTCTTCATTCTTCTCTTCCTCCTCTAATCAAAACTTCTAAAGATCAGAGTATGGTGGCACCACAACTTCCTGCAGGGTCTCCCATAAACCAGTAAAATTTCTTTCTCATTCAGATAATGACTCCTAATTTACTGTGTAAGGATTCTGTGGTGCCGTATTTTAAATCAATAATTGCAAACTCGAAAAACCTCATTCTCATTAAATGTGCATTAAAGATTCTGATGCTAATGATTTGTTAGGTACTGATTAAACAAACCCTCGTCTAACATTCACAGGCTTGTCAAATCTCAGATTACTGAACATGAAGAACTACCATTCTCTCAATCCCTCTCGGCAGCCCTAACAGCAGTTCACTTCTGATAACATCCTTCACTGAAGAATTTACAGAAATTCTTTCTTGTATGCTAAACCCTCTGTAGAGTGCTGAATACAACTTTCATACTCAAGACCTGGTTACAAATAAATAGTCTAAATGTGTCATTATTCAGGAAAAATGATAATTTATATGAGTGTTCTTTTTTAATAACAAGGGAAATCGATATTGCGAACTTGGAATAAAAACAGAAAATGCTGGAAATGCTCAGCAGGTCAGGCAGCATCTGTGGAGAGAGAAACAGTTAATGTTTCAGGTCGATGATCTTTCATCAGAGCTGAAAAAAGTTATGGCTGTAACAGGTTTCAAGCAAGCACAAAGGTGGGGAAATGGGGGAGGGGGCAATGTGAGGACAAAAAGAAAGGTCTGTGATAAGATGGAAGGCAGGAGAGATTAAATGACAAAAAGGACAAAAGGAAATGATAATAAGATGCATAAAGAAACAAAAGATGGGTCTAGAGGAGCTGTAAAGGTGAATGGTAGAATTATCACCAACACCTTCTGTCTCAAAAACTGAGGAGTTATGATCTGAAATTGTTGAAACTTATGTTGAGTCCAGAAAGGCAAGGTGCTGTTCCTCAAGGTTACATTGAGCTTTTTGAAACAGTGTAGGAGGCCAAGGAAAGAGAGGTCAGAGTGGGAGTGGCACAAATAACTGAAATGACAGGCAACCAGAAGCATGGGTCATGCTTGAGTCATGAGAAAAGGAGGTGTTCAGCAAAGCGGTCACCCAGTCTGCGTTTGTTCTCCCCAGTGTACAGCAGACAGTACTGTGAGCAGTGAATAAAGTATGCTAAATTGAAAGAAGTACAAGTAAATTGCTGTTTCACTTGGAAGGATTGTTTGGGGCCCTGGACTTTGAGAAGGGAGGGGATAAAAGGGCAGGAGTTGCATCTCCCTTACTTGCACGGGAAAGTGCTATGGGAAAGGAAGCACATGTTGATGGTGATTGAGTGGAACAGGGTGTCACGGAAGGAACAGTCCCTTCGGAATGCTGAAAGGGGAGGGGATGGGAAGATGAGTTTGGTGGTGCCATCATGCTGGAGGTGGTGGAAATGGTGGAGGATCATCCACTGAATGTGGAGGATAGTGGGGTGGAAGGTGAGGAAAAGGGGAACCCTATCATGGTTCTGAGATGGAGAGGAAGGGGTAAGAGCAGAAGTTTGGTAAATGGAATGGGCCCTGTCAACTATAGTGTGGTCGGGGATCCTTGGTTGAGGAAAATGGAAGACATATCGGAAGCACTGGTATGGAAGGTGGCATTGTCAGAACAGATGTGATGGAGACGGAGATCTGGGAGAATGGAATGGAGTGGAATGTGGGGAGGCAGCAACGTAGTAGTATTGTCACTGGACTAGTGACCCAGAGACCCAGGATATTATTGTGGGGACATGGGTTCGAATCCCATCATGGCAGAAGGTGGAATTTGAATTCATTTAATAAAAATCTGGAATTAAAAGCTAGTCTAATGATGGCCATGAAACCATTGTTTATTGATATAAAAACCCATCTGGTTCACTAATGTCCTTCAGGAATGAAATGTACTGTCCCTACCTGGTCTGGCTTATATGTGACTCCAGACCCACAACAATGTGGTTGACTCTTAACTGTCCACTGAAATGGCCTAGCAAGCCACTCAATTGTATTGAACTGCGACAAAGTCAATAAAAAGGAATGAAACCCGATGGACCACCCGGCATCGACCTAAGCACCAGAAACGACAACGGCAAACCCAGCCCTGTCGACCCTGCAAAGTCCTCCTGACTAACATCTGGGGGCTTGTGCCAAAGTAGGGAGAGCTGTCCCACAGACTAGTCAAGCAACAGCCTGACATAGTCATACTCACCGAATCGTACCTTACAGACAATGTCCCAGACACAGCTATCACCATCCCCAGGTATGTCCTGTCCCACCGGCACAACAGACCCAGCCGTGGTGGCGGCACAGTGGAATACAGTCGGGTGGGAGTTGCCCTGGGAGTCCTCAACATCGACTCCGGACCCCATGAAGTCTCATGGCATCAGGTCAAACATGGGCAAGGAAACCTCCTCCTGATTACCACTGCTGATTGGCCTCCCCTCAGCTGATGACTCAGTACTCCTCCCTGTTGAGCAGCACTTGGAGGAAGCACTGAGGGTGGCAAGGATGCAGAATGTACTCTAGGTGGGGGACTTCAATGTCCATCACCAAGGGTGGCTCGGTAGCACCACGATTAGCTGAGCTGGCCGAGTCCTAAAGGACATAGCTGCTAGACTGGGTCTGCGGCAGGCAGTGATGGAACCAACAAGAGGGAAAAATATACTTGACCTCATCCTCACCAATCTGCCTGCCGCAGATGCATCTGTCCATGATAGCACTGTCAGGAGTGACCACCACACAGTCCTTGTGGAGACAAAGTTCCGTCTTCACATTGAGGATACCCTCCATTGTGTTGTGTGGCACTACCACGGTGCTAAAAGTGATAGATTTCGAGCAGATCTAGCAATGCATAACTGGGCATCCATGAGGCGCTGTGGGCCATCAGCAGTAGCAGAAGTGTACTCAACCACAATCTGTAACCTCATGGCCTGGCATATCCCTCACTCTATCATTACCATCAAGCCAGGGAACCACCTGGTTCAATGAAAAATGCAGGAGGGCATGCCAGGAGCCGCACCAGGCATACCTCAAAATGAGGTGTCAACCTAATGAAGCTACAACCCAGGACAGCTTGTGTGCCAAACAGATGAAACAGCATTCGATAGACAGAGCTCAGTGATCCTATAACCAACCGATCAGATCTAAGCTCTGCAGTCCTGCCACATCCAGTCATGAATGGTGGTGGACAATTAAACAACTAACTGGAGGAGGTGGCTCCAAAAATATCCCCATCCTCAATGATGGGGGAGCACAGCACATCAGTGCAAAAGATAAGGCAGAAACATTTGCAACAATCTTCAGCCAGAAGTGCCAAGTGAATGATCCATCTCGGCCTCCCCTTGAACTCCCCAGCATCACAGATGCCAGTCTTCAGCCATTCCGATTCAAACTGCGTGATATCAAGAAATGACTGAAGGCACTGGATACTGGAAAGGCTACGGGCCCTGACAATATTCCAGCAATAGTACTGAAGACCTGTGCTCCAGAACTTGCTGTGCCCTTAGCCAAGCTGTTCCAGTACAGCTACAACACTGGCATCTACTCAGCAATACGGAAACTTACCCAGGTATGTACTGTGCACAAAAAGCAGGATAAGTCCAACCCGGCCAATTACCGCCCTATCAATCTACTCTCAATCATCAGAAAAGTGATGGAAATTGTCGTTGACAGTGCTATCAAGCGGCACTGTCTTAGCAATAGCCTTCTCACTGACGCTCAGTTTGGGTTCCGTCAGGGCCAGACCTCATTACAGCCTTGATTCAAACGTGGACAAAAGAGCTGAACTCAAGATGTGAGGTGAGAGTGACTGCCCTTGACATCAAGGCAACATTTGACAGTGTATGGCATTAAGGAGCCCTAGCAAAACTGGAGTCAACGGGAATCAGAGGGAAAGCTCTCTGCTGGTTGGAGTCGTACCTAGAGGAAAGGAAGATGGTTGTGGTTGTTGGAGGTCAATCATCTCAGCTCCAGGACATGACTGCAGGAGTTCCTCAGGGTAATGTCCTAGGCCCAACCATCTTCAGCTACTTCAGGAACGTGATGGAATACTCTCCACTTGCCTGGATTTGTGCAGCTCCAACACTCAAGAAGCTCGACACCATCCAGGACAAAGCAGCCCACTTATTTGGCACTCCATTCACAAACATTCACTCCCTCCACCAACGACGCACAGTGGCAGCAGTGTATACCATCTACAAGATGCACTGCAGCAACGCACTAAGGATCCTTCGACAGCAACTTTCAAACACACGACCTCTATCACCTAGAAGGACAAAGGCAGCAGATGCATGGGAACACCACAACATGCAAGTTCCCCTCCAAGCCACACACCATCCTAACTTGGAACTATATCACCGTTCCTTCACTGTCGCTGGGTCAAAATCCTGGAACTTCCTTCCTAACAGCACTGTAGGTGTACCTACCCCACATGGACTGCAACGGTTCAAGAAGGCAGCTCACCACCACCTTCTCAAGGGCAATTAGGGATGGGCAATAAATGCTGGCCTAGCCAGTGACATCCACATCCCAGGAATGAATTAAAAAAAGAGTACTTACAGGAAGCAGGGTGGCAGGAAGTATAGTCAGGATAACTGTGGGAGACCGTGGGCGATAGTGGAAATTGGCTGATTGTCTACATCCAGGAATGAAAATAATAAGTGAAGGAAGGGAAGTAAGAGATGAACCACATGAAAGTGAGGGAAAGGTAGAAATTGGAAGTAAAGTTGATGAAATTTTCCAGTTTGGAGCACGAGTAGAAAACGGCACCAATATGGTCATCAACGCACCGGAGAAAGAAGTGAGGGAGGGGATCTGAGTCGGACTGGAACAAAGAACGTTCCCTATATCCTATGAAAAAACAGGCATTCCCGGGACCCATATAGGTTCCCATTGCAGCACTTTTATTTGGAAGAATTGTGAGAGAGCAGAATCATAGGAGAAGTTGTTCAATGTGAAAACAAGTTCTGCCAGGAGGAGGAGGGTGGTGCTGGATGGGGTCTGGTTAGGCCTCCGTACAAGGAAGAAGAAGAGGGCCCTCAGGCCATCCTGCTGGGGGATAAAGATATGGAGGGAATTTACGTCCATAGTGAAAAGGAGATGGCTAAAGTCAGGAAACTATTAAAGTGACAGAGGGCATCGAAGAGTTGTGGAGGTAGTTGTGAAAAGACTGGCTAAGGAGAGAAAAAATAGAGTTAAGATAGGAAGACATCAGTTCCATGGGGCAAGAAGAGGCTGAAACAATGAGTCTACCAGTTTATGGATCTTGGGAAGTGGGTAGAAGCAGGGGTTTGGTGACAATAAGGTTGGAAGCTGTGGAGGGAAGATCTCCAGAGGAGCTGTGGTCATGAAAAGGTGTCAGAGAGTTGGCATTCACCTTCTGCTAGGTAGGGGTTGATTTGCCAAACAACAACAGTGTCTTCCTTGTCAGCAGGTTTAATAACAATGCTAGGGTTGGACCTGAGAGAACAGAGTACTGCAAGTTCAGAGGGAGATAGGTCAGCGTGAGTGAGGGAAGCAGAGAAATTGAAACAGCCAATATCATGCTGGTAGTTCCCAATTAAAAGATCCAGATAGGGTAAGCGGTCAGAGGGAAGGGTCCAGGTGGAACCAGAGTTCTGAAGAATGGAGAAAGCGTCTGCTGTGCAGAGAGTAGACTCCTTGCCAAAAAAGTGGGCGTGGAGTCAAAGGCAATGGAAGAAGAGTTCAGCGTCGTGCTGAGCTTGAAATTCATTGAGCTGGGGGTGGAAGGAGATGGAGAACATTAAAACATAGGACCAGGTGGGAAAAGTGTCTCGGTGTCCCTCTCAGCCTTCACCTGGTCTTACTGTAACAGGGTTTAATTTTAAACACACCGTGTTTTGAGCTCCCCATTGGTGAATCCTTGTTCACCCCTTTCCAATTATAAGGCAAAGAAATTAGCACAAACAGGCTTTCTTAGGTTTAAAGAAGAAAAGTGAAATTTATTAAAATTAAATTTAAACTCTAATTCGGTTAACGCCTACGGATACACGATGCACCCCCACTAGCATGCACACGCAATACACACATGCAAATAGGGTCAGAAAAGAGCAGAAGAAAAATAAAGTGAAAAAGTTTGAGGCAATCTCTGAAGCGTTTGTTATGGTTCTTTGAGCTCACTGTAGAGTCCTTTTGTAGGTTAATCTTGCTTTTCGTTGTGGCCCAGTATTCTTCTTAAACCTTGCTCACTGTAGGAGACTTTTCTCTCTTGGGGTTCATATGTCTTCAGTGGTTTTCAGTTCCATGAGAAAGAGATGGCAGCAGACAGGGGAGGCTGCAGCGAGCCAGCCAGGAGAGGTCTTTTCAGTCCAGGAGCAAACAGCTTTCTGCCAGTTCAAAACTCTGTGGCAAGTTCAAAATCAAAAACCTCAGGTGGCTCAGCAGGTTAGTCGTGTGACTGGCTGGTGTGACCACGTCCATTTGTGTATTCGGCCATCTTAGCAGTCAACCTGCAATGCTAGCTCCTCCACCTTTGACATCTGGTAATCAAAAGTCCATTGTGGATTGAATGTGTCAGGGAATGGTCTTTTGTCCATTTTAAGCACTGTCTGTAAATATCAAGGGACAGGTGTTTTTTTTAAAAAGCAAGTTCTTTCTTTACTCCAGTAACAGTTTAAAATCAGTGTTCATGTGGTGAAATTAATATGCCTCATTCTTGGCAGGTGAGGCCCTGCATGACAATAAGAACATAAGAAATAAGAGCAGGAGTAGGCCATTTGGCCCATCGAGCCTGCTCCATCATTCAATAAGATCATGGCTGATCTGATTGTGGCCTCAACTTCACTTTCCTGTTTCCCCATAACCCGTGACTCTCTTGTAGATCAAAAATCTAACTAACTCAGCCTTCTGTAGTCTCTCTCCATTAAATAATACTTTGCTTTTCTATTCTTCCTACCAAAGTGGATAACCTTACATTTTCCCACATTATACTCCCTCTTCCAAATTTTTTCCCACTGTCTCGGCAGGATTTTATTCTGTCCTTGGAGATGAGCACAGAGGCAGGAGGGGCAAAAAGAGCAAGGGGTGCCATTCCCAACATTGGCCAGGTTCCCTGCCATTTTGTCCAGGGCAGGGAAGGCTGAGGACGGCCTTCCCAGTCCAGGCAAATTGAGGACTTTAAGTGGCCAATTAATGGCTAATTGAGGGCCTCTTCCCACCTCTGACTCTGCTCCGATTTTGTGGAGGACAGAGGGGCCCGCCGACACTTTGGAGATGTCACTAGATGAATATGTGGTACCTTATTGAATGCCTTTTGGAAAGCCCAATATATTAGACCTACTGGTTCCCCTTTATTCACCCTGCCCGTTACATCTTCAAAGAACTCTAATAAATTTGTCAAACATGATTTCTTTTTATAAAACCATACTGACTCTGCTTGATTGTATTAAGATTTTCTAAATGTTCTGCTACTACTTCCTTGATGATGGATTCCAGCATTTTCCCAATGACAGGTGTTAGGCTAACTAGCCTATAGTTTCCTGTTTTCTTTCTCCCTCCTTTCTTGAATAGGGACATTACATTTGTGGTTTTCCAATCTGCTGGGACCTTTCCAGATTCTAGGGAAGTTTGGCTGAAGCCTTTGTTGGTTGTTCAGGATCAGAGAGGGGTATGTCAGAGGGGATAGTGAAAAGGGTCAGGTTGGAAGGAGGAATGGTGATCAGAAGAAGGTGAAGGGGTAGAAGGATCTGGAGGGGCATTGATATACTGAAGCTTGTGATCCTGGACACCTGAAAGGAAGAATGTGTCGGCCAGGTGGGAATTGGTATGGATGGCTTCCACTTTCCACCTATCAATTGACTGCAGAAAGTGTTTTTTAAAATAGTGTTTCAGTCCCTGAGTGTTTAAGGGTCAAATAAACAGACAAACAACAGGTTTTCTCGTAGGTTCAGAAAGAAAGATAACTATTTATTAAAACAATACTAGAAACTGTTTGCAACCTCACCCACCCATGCATTCACACACATACACATACACAAGAAAAGATAGACAATAGAGGTTAACATATAATTAGAGTCTGATTGTTATAAAGGGAGTTCACTTTGAAACCTTCTTGTTTTTCTGGGAGGAAATTTTAACAGTGTTGCAGGACTGAATGTTCCATGTCTTGGAATTGATGAAGTGTCGCAGACACCTTTGGTTAAAACTCAGTGTGAAGTTGGTGGGGGAAGTTCCACTCAGATGGGGACTTTTCAAGGCCACCTTGCAATCTGTCTGCCTCAGTAATTTAAAGATGGTGCTGGCAGGGCTCCTTGCTTAGCTGGATTGATCTCACAGCTTCTCTGGCTGGAATGGCTTTCTCACGTTCTTTGAGAAATCTACTTTTTTAAGAAAAACTGTTACCAGGTTGAGTTTTGGTCAGGTGACTCAAGACACTCTCCCCTGGGATGTTCATACAATGTCTCAGGATGTGGGGACCATTGTTACACAATGGCATCTGAATGTGGTCCATTTTGATAAATATTTCACTGGATCCGTTCAGGGCCCCATACCAGTTCAAGACTGTATGCAATTCCATGTTCCGATGAAAGGTCACAGCCCTGAAATGTTAATTCTGCTTCTCTCTCCACAGATGCTGCCTGACCTGTTGCGTATTTCCAACACTTTCTGTTTTTATTTGTAATTCCATGGTTTGGGTTGACATGTGGCTGCAGGTAGTGATACCACTATTCCTGGATAATATGGGGTAATTCCCCCACCGATCGCACCTGGAAGTGACTGAGATTGATCGTATGCACACAATTTGTAACTTATCCCTCAGTCACTGCATTTTTCTGGAGAAATCATCTTGTTTTTATCAAGAGAAGTTGCTGAGTTCTACTTGCTGCAGTTGGCAGAGACTCTTTATAAATAGACTCCGCAAATAAACTGTTTGCTGTGCTGTTTGCTGAGTAAAGGCTGTAAATCCTGTTGTAATTCCTGCCTGCCTCCAACTCATTGTTCTGACACAGCAGTGTCAATAGACATTCTATACAATATATACATGTTCCACCTCACCAGAAACCATGGCCGGATTTTTAAGGGACCGTTTGAGATGGGAACAGAGGCGAGTTTGGGAGGGGGGGGGCATAAAATAAGGACAGAAGATGTCGGACCTGATGTCATATTTTACTGTCGCGGCCGACCTGAAGGGCGGACTTCGCACATTCATGAGGCGGGAAGGCAATTAAGGTATTTAACAGCCCAATAGACAGCAATTTTATTCACTGGGTCTGATTTTACTAATGACGCACAGGAACCACAGGGCTTCAGGGCCTCACCTGGTTAAAGGAGGCGACAAGGAGGAGGGAGCTGTGTATTTGGACATCACTGGGAAGCAATCAGGTGGGGCAGTGTCATATTTGAAAAATGGCACCTCTGATGATGTGGCACCCTCTTAGTACTGCAGTAATGTGTTAGCCTAGATTATGTGCTTAAGTCCCAGGAGTAGGACTTGAAGGTTTTCATTCCAACGAATGGAAAATTGTGAGTGGTTTTTGCCTGATTTTACAATAAGGGCTTTTGCCTGCAAAGCTCTTACACCATGACAGTGAAGGAAAGATCTGGATCCTTATCATGAATATCTCCTTATCTTGTGATCATAAAGTGCTCCAAAGAGTAGATGTTTCTAAAAACTGTACAGAGATAAAAATTCCACATGTAAAACCAGCATGATAGTACAATGTTTTGAAATTCCTACATGCTGTGTCATAGTCCTCAGTTACCTGCATGCAGAGTTTCAAACCTTGGTTGTTTTGGCAGAAGGAGGAGCTAAATGTAAGCTGGGCACTTTCCCACAGATTGGAGTGATATTGAGACAGACACCTGTTCCTCCCTCCAGCCTGAGTCACTGCTACACACTGTTTGCAGATGCATAGAGTGGTACTGGCAAAAGCCTGGGAGCAGAAGAAAAGGAGAGAAAGTTGGTGAAATATCTTACAAAGTCACAGGAAATGCAGTGCACAGACATGCATTAAACTGATGTGTATTAGATGCTCAGGGACCTTTACCTGTGGGGAGAGGAGGGAAGGAATTTTATTAATCTGATTTCTTGTGCTGTTTTGACTTTCCGAGCTGCTTATGTGCTGCAACTTTACTTGAATTTTTTTCTGAATTGTGAATATTTATTATAACTATCTCATTCACCAGTACTCTAGCTTAAAACAATGGCACCCTGTGCTGTTTTTGTTTTTGCTTGACACTTTCTTTCTGAAGCAGCACTGACTTCAATATATGACAAACTAGTGCAATTAAAGTAAGATGCATGATACATAATTGTGAGAGAATGAGTTCTGACAAAATGCCACTAACCTGAAATGTAAACTCTGCTTCTCTCTCCACAGATGCTGCCAAACCTGCTGAGTATTTCCAGCATTTTCTGTTTTTATTTTAGATTTCCAGTATCCGCAGTATTTTGCTTTTATTTTAGGGGAGAATTTTATGCTGCCCGCCGCAGAGGATGTGGTGCCATGCAGGGTGATAGGATTAGGCGGGAGGTGTTTTTTCAGATTCTTGATGGTGGGATATTTTACAGGAATTAAGTTGGTGGCATGTTTGCAGCATTCCAGAATTCCCCCAGTGTGGTGGTGGGTTGCAGCTTTGCATTCATTTAAATAACAGGAATACTCATTACCCTATGCATAGTTAGGATTTAATCCTAGCTGCCAGATTAAGTGAATGGCGAGCAAAAGTCTAATGCCACCCAGTTCACAAATGTTTTAACATGGTGTGCAACAGTCGGATTTGTGCAGTTGAATTTCAGAACTGTGCTCTTCTCTTTTTAACTCAACCGCTGAATTAACGCCAGCATCGGAATGGATGCTTGCCTCTAGGCTCGGCACTAGCAAGGGTGAACCATCTCAGGGGATGGCGGCGACGGCATGGGAGGAGGCTACATGGAGCAGCAGGGGAGGGTAGTCAGGGAGGGAAGGGTGGGCGATTGGGTGCATCGAGGAGCAGGGGAGGGTGGAGTGGAGCGTCCAGGTTGTTGAATGGTTGATGTTGCTGGTGAAGATGCAGCTTGTCGGCTTCGGGGGTGGTGGGTGGAGTAGTTCAGTACTGTGTGAAGATATTTGGAAAGAGCCTAAAGGGAGGGATGAGTGCTGTCAAAGTCAGAGAGCTGTGAGGCAAGTTGAGAGCACTGGCTGACTTCTGACTCATTTTTGCCGCAGGGAAAATAAATGATGTGAAGTTGGTGGTGACTTTCACAAGATAAGGGAGGCAAAAACATTTTGGTTTAAGTAAAAGCTTCAATTTAAGTTAGTCTAAGATACTTACATGAAAGGAAGGCTGCTGATCTCTGAAGCACAGAATGTTTTATTTTGTGGGATCATGGTGTTTGGGGCAGTGGTGGCGGGTTCCACCAATGAAAGGCTGCCCCGGCCGCATGATCCCAAGTGACCCCGTGCCTGCCGCCACGTGGATAATTTAAATACAAAATCGTGTGAAAAATGGGATTTGCGGCGGAAGCGGAAGTTACGACAACACAGGAACGCTGTGGCACTCATAAGATTCCACCCAATCTTTTTTTTCCCCTCAAAGCTGCTAGAAGCTGGAAGATAACTTCTGTACACATGGTTCATGTCAGTGCCTGTATATCACATTCTTCCTCAAAATGAATATGTTAATAAACACTGTAGCAGTTTATTGAAACATGTTAACTTGTCCGGCAAGAGAACAAAACATTATCAAGTGTCCAGCTTATCAGACTGAACTTTATTATTTATGTCACTGGTTTATGTAGTTATATGGTAGACAAAAAAAGGGTGGCAATTTTAGCCCTCCCTGGGTGGGCAGTTAAACTGGCCTGTGCAATTTACCTCTCCGATTCCTGTTGCTTTCCGACAGGTCCTGATATTAACCTGCTCTTTTTTTGCAGGCCAGAGGGACCCTCCCTGAAGGCAGGGGGTCCTTTACAGATACAGAGCAGACTCTGTCATTGGGGCCTGACTGCAATATTAACGCCAGGACCGCGTAAAGAAGCTCTCTTGTGGCTTCCTTACAAGGTCAGTCCTGCTGAGAGAAGCCAGGACCAAAAGAGACCCAGGCAAGTTCAGTTTTTGTTAAGGTTTCCTTGCTGTCCAGTAGGAAAAGGAGTGCTGCTGCAATCTCCACAGGGATATAAAAGCAAAATACTGCGGATGCTGGAAATCTGAAATAAAAACAAGAAATGCTGGAACCGCTCAGCAGGTCTGGCAGCATCTGTGGAAAGAGAAGCAGAGTTAACGTTTCAGGGCAGTGATCCTTCTTCTCCACAGGGATATCTTTGACTTCCCCTGCAAACGGTTTCTCTCCCTTCCCCACCCAGAGCTTCCCAAAATGACTACCTGAGTTCCAGGGACCCAGCAATCGGCTCAGCAGTAGCCTCCTCCTGTATAAAATTAAGCTCCCGCCCGGCTGCCATTGACTGACTACTGACAGGTTTGTGCGGGTGTCCGACCCCTGCTACAAAACTGAAACCCTGCAGAAGCTTAAACCTTTCCGCACCTCCAAGGGCGCTGGCATGCAAGCTTGCTAGTCACCCCCCACCATTCCCACTAGCCGTTAAAATCATCCCCATAATTTTTACTTGGGCTGCACTTCTTCAAGGAAGATTTTGCAAAACCCAAGTACACATTTTTCTTGATATAGCAGAAACTTGTAATTGTTTTCTATCAAAGTTAGACAATTCTATATTGATTAACTCCTTTTTGAAAAAGTATTGAATAAATATAGGTATAACTGCAATTAAAGGTTATGGGAATAAATATAGACACCGATGATCACATACAAGGTGCAGACCTGCTCATACCATACGACTGCCTTATGCGAAATACGGTAGTTTAGGTTCAATAACGTTTGATTGATAAGGTGGAAATTTTTCATTAATTTTGGGAGAATTTCAGAATTTCCTCTCCTAGTTGAAAAGAGTTTATAAAGGTTTATATTTTCTCATGATCCTTTCTACGGCATCGGCTTGAGGGACTCACTTCTTTTCTTCGTACTCATCTTCTACTGTATTTGACATGATTTTTATAATGCCATTCTAACTATTGCCCTTACAGCATAAGATCATTTCAATTGCAATATGTGGGATTTGTCTACAGGGTAGAGAATCCATCAGGAGAGGCAAACCCGAGGCACACATCCGCTGCTCCTCATGCGGCAACAGCGGTAAATTGGTCTAAATTAACCGGATAAAACCATTCTACCTCATGTATACTATCTCGTGTAGGTTTTTTTTGCTCGTAAAATGACCGTGAGACTAAACCAGATAGGACGACAGTAGATAGCAGTGCGACAACAGAAAAACGTCACTTTAAATTATTGTATGATGTATGATTCCGTTTATTATTGAGCTGTGCAATGCAAATATGTATATGCAAAATACCTTCTGTCTAGAATATGGAGTGAATTATGTGAGAGAGCAACAGTTTAACATGCTTAGGATTAAACTCCATTAACTTTTTAAATATAGAATAAAGTAGTATGTACTAAAAATGAAATAGATCCTTCTAAAACAAAAAATCTTCAGCTTTCAGATGCTAAATTAGTTAGACCACATTTAGAGTGCTGTGCATAGTTCTGGTCTCCATATTATAGAAAGGATGTAGTAGAAATAGAGATGTTGCAAATAATAATTACAAGAATGGTACCAAAACTAAGAGGGTACAGCTATCAGGAAGGATCGAACAGGCTGTTTTCTCTAAAAAGGGGAGATTGAGAAGTGTCCTGATAGAGATCTCTAAAATTATGAAGGAGTATGATAGGGTAGACATGGGTAGATGTTTCCACTTGTGAGGAGTTCAAAACTAGGGGCCATAAATATAAGATTGGCACTAATAACTGCAATAAGCAATCCAAGAGAAACTTCTTTACTCAGTGTGGTTAGAATTAATTTGCTACCACGTGGAGTCATGGAGGTGAATAACATAAATACATTTAAGAGGAAGCTGGATAGTACATGAAGGAGAAAGGAATAGAAGGATATGTTGATAGGGAGGGAGGAGGCTTGCATGGAGCGTAAACATTGGCATGGACAGGTTGGGCCAAATAGCCTGTTTCTATGCTGTAAATTCCATATAGTTCTACATATTGTGTTTTGTAATGATGATCTGTTTACAAATGTTCTTTTTCATTCCAGCTAGCCTGCTTGCTACCTATATTTGCTGATTGATAAGTTTGGTGTATTGAAGGGTTTACTTAACTCTGACTTTTATTTATTAAGAAATCAAGGTAAATTGCTAAGACAGGTAATGCACAACACCAAAGGTTATAGGTTAAGAAGTGAGGTGGAAAGAATCTCAAAACATATTAATAAGAACAGTAAAGTATTCTGCAAATATTTAACTGAAAAAGAATTGTGTTGACTGACGAGTGAGGGGAGGTGCATGGGCAGGAATAGTAGGTACAACTGTACCTGGGTGTTGAGCTCAAGAGGCCAAAATTTATGTTTTCTGCTAAATATTTTTTTAAATTATTCATTAATTTGCATTTGGTTATAATCCATAGTAGATTTTGAAATTGAACTCATTGTCAACAAAGCTCGGCATAAGGAGTTGGGTCCCAACGATGGTGCGATAATGGGCCCCCAAATTTCTCTTGACGAGCCTGCTGGGGATAGCTAACAAATACTTCACAAAAGTGTTCAGCAGTGATCACAAAAGGCATGGTGGATGGGTGAAATGTAATGGATGTAGTGTACAGAGTGGCGCAGTGGCTAGCACCGCAGCCTCACAACTCCAGTGACCCGGGTTCGGTTCTGGGTACTGCCTGTGCGGAGCTTGCAAGTTCTCCCTGTAACCATGTGGGTTTCCTTCGGGTGCTGTGGTTTCCTCCCACATGCCAAAGACTTGCAGGTTGATAGGTAAATTGGCCATTGTAAAAATGGCCCCTAGTGTAGGTAGGTGATAGGAGAATTGAGGGAAGGTGGGGATGTGAGAGGGAAAAATGGGATTAATATAGGATTAGTATAAATGGGTGGTTGATGGTCGGCATGGACCCGTTGGGCTGAAGGGCTTGTTTCAGTGCTGTATCACTCTATGAGTCTACATAGACTTTAAGTAAACCTTTGATAAGGTACCACATCTGAGATTAGGGAGATTGAGGTCATGGTAAAAAAAATTGGGAGATTAATGACTAGATACTCATTTTTTTTAAGTGATGTTGGTTGAGGGGTAAATATTATCCAGGACATTGGGAAGAACTCCCCTGCTCTTCTTCAAATAGTGCCAAAGATCATTTAAGTTCACCTGAGAGAACAGATAGAGCCCTGGTTTAAAGTCTCATCTGAAAAATGGCACCTTCAACAATGCAGCATTCCCTCAGTACTGTACTGAAGATGACCTACACGCCTTGTTGGCTGTGTAATGTCTGTGGCACAATGACAATAACTTGCATTCCCATAGAGCCTTTAGCATAGAAAAGTATAATGGGAAAAAGGAAAATGCATGGGTGCTAAACCTTGTTGGGAGAGTTAGAAGAGACATCTGAAAGCTTGATTGTAGAAATAAAGGGTGTGAGATTGATCTCAAGGCTAGAATAGGTTGCAGAGGAGCAAGAACATGGAGGGATTTGAAGATCAACTGTGGTCTAGAAGAGGGTGTATTGAAATTAGATAACGTGTTCTGGTACTTGATAAAGGATATGAGTGAGTTTTAAATAAGTTGGAGTTTATTGCATGTAGGATGGGAGGTGGCAAATTGGTTGTTACAGAAATCAAATCGAGTGGTGACAAAAGTATGGATAAAGGTTTTGGTGACAGTCGGAGGTGAGTTAAAGGCAGAGGTGGATGATATTGTGGAGGTGGAAAAAGTAGTCTTGATGATAAAAGGGAGATGGGATTTATAGCACAGGCAGAATGCCAAGATTTTGCTGGCACAAAATGTTCTTGAAGTACATGGGAGGAAATTCTTTACAAAATCTTTCCCTGCCACTTAATCAGTTATGTATTTCATCCATCAGCAATGTAATATCATCAATGTTGACAGAAAAAAACTGCTGACCAACTTCCCAACGTTGACAGTTTCTGTCAGGTAAAGTGGAAAACATCTACTTTGAAGGCAGAGAAAGAAAAAGAACCATAGAACCATGGAAAAATTACGGCACAGAAGGAGGCCATTCAGCTTGTCGTGTCTACCAGCTGAGAAAAAACTAGCTGCCCAATCTAATCCCACCTTCCAGCACCAGGTCCATTGCCTTGCAGGTTACAGCACTTCATGTGCATGTCCAAGTACCTTTAAAAGCATTGAGGGGTTCTGCCTCCACCACCGTTCCTGGCAGTGAATTCCAGACACCCACCACCCTCTGGGTGAAAAAGTTTTTCCTCATAGCCCCTCTAATCCTTCTACCAATCACCTTAAATCTGTACCCCCTGGTAATTGACCTCTCCGCTAGGGGAAACAGGTCCTTCCTGTCTACTCTATCTATGCCCCTCATAATTTTGTACACCTCAATTAAGTCACCCCTCAGCCTCGTCACCTCTCAGCCTCCTCTGTTCTAAGGAAAACAACCCTAGCCTATCCAATCTTTCCTCATAGTTGCAACTTTCAAGCCCAGGCAACAAAAAGAGAGAAAGAAAGATTGGAATAAAGAAAAAAGAAAGAAGACTTGCATTTGTACAATAATTTTCATGTTCTCAGGATGTCCCAAAGCATTTCAAAGTCAATGGAATATCTTTTGCAGTGCAGTTACTGTTATGTGGGTAAACCTTTCAGCAAGGTCCCACTACAGTAATGAGATAAATGACCAATTAATCTGTTTTTGGTGGTGCTAATTTAGGGATCAAAGTTGACCGGGACATTAAGAGATTTCCCCTACACTTTTTCAAGTAGTGCCATAAGATTTTTAATGTCCATATGAACAGACAGAGCCTCAGTTTAATAGCTCATCTGAAAGGCAGCATCTCGAACAGTGCAACACTCTTTCAGTTTTGCACTGAAGTGTCATCAAAGATTATGTACTCAAGTCTTGCAGTGAGACTTGAATCCACAACCTTCCAACTTAGAGGTGAGAGTGTGACAACTGAACCAATCTGAAACCTGTATTGGATTTAAAGTTAAGCTAAAATATATAACTGGAAACAGGCCAGCCAGTTTTAGTCTTTTTCCTCCATATGGTTCTCGTAAAGGTTTCCAATTCTGCTGTTATATATCATTGATATTGCAGGACAGTTTTGACAATAACTGACAGTACATATGCAATTGTTATGAAGTCTAAAACAGTTGTTCTAAAGATACAAACTATTTTATTCAATGCCACTAACTTCCCCAAATCCTCAGAAGATCTGTGCAGGTCATCAACAGAGAAACCATTTTGTTGGTCAGCTAGACGTTGGGAGTAAGTATTTCAGTCACTCTGTCCGCCAATAGCTGTAGTTTTTGTCTGACTCATTTGACAAGTTGTTTGATGTTGGCCATTGGAGGCACTGCTGCCGTTAGATGTCCAGTTCAAAAGCATTTATTTTGGTGCCATACACTGTCTATGATGACGTGCTGCTTTGTTTACATGTGTAGTTTTCTACCAAATTCAAATAGGCTATTTGTAATAAACTCTGCATGCTTGAGTAGAATCATAATGAGCTGACTGCTACCAACTGGTCTTATATCATAAAAGCAAAATACTGCAGATGCTGGAAATCTGAAATAAAAACAGAAAGTGTTGGAAATACTCAGCAGGTCTGTGGAGAGAGAAGCAGAGTTAACGCTTCAGGTCTGTGACCTTTCATCAGAACTGGCAAAAGTTAGAAAAGAATTGGGATTTAAGCAAGTGAATACGGTGGTGGGGATGGTGGTGGGATGGTGGGGAAGAGAACAAAAGGGGAGGTATGTGATAGGGCAGCGCGCAGGAGAGATTAAATAACAAAGCTATCCTGGGACAAAGGCAAAGAATGTATTAATGCTTGTGGTAAAAGACAAAGCATTTGTCTAGAGAGAGTGTTAATAGCGGAAGAATGAGCAGCTCTGTCTTCTGATCTTATATCATGATGGTGAATGCTTTGGAGTAACTAATAATAGCTGCTGGCAGTATTGTTCAGGAAAGGAAAGGAAATAAGAGCAGGAGCAGGCCATTTGGCTAGATCATGGCTGATCTTCAACCTCAATGCCATTTCCCTGCACTCTCCCCATATCCATTAATATATTTAATATCTGGAAATCTAGCGATCTCTATCTTGAATATACTCAAAGACTGAGCCTCCACAGCCCTCTGGGACAGAGAATTCCAAAGATTCACTGATTCACCACCCTCTGTGTGAAGAAATTCCTCCTCATCTCAGTCCTACCTCTTAGACGGTGTCCCTGGTTCTAGACACCCCCGCCCCCCCTCCCCCCCCCCCACCCCACTCCACCCTCAGCCAGAGGAAACGTCCTTCCTGATTCCATCCTGTTGAGCCCTGTAAGAATTTTATATGCTTCAATGAGATCACCTCTCATTCTTCGAAAGTCTAGGGAATATAGGCCGAGTCTCCTCAATCTCTCTTCATAGGACAATCCCACCATCCCAGGAATCAGTCTGGTGAGTCTTCATTGCACTCCCTGTATGACAAATATATCTTTCCTTAGGTAAGGAGACCAAAACTGTACACAATACTCCAGGTGTAGTCTCACCGAGGCTCTATATAATTGCAGCAAGACTTCTTTACTCCTGTACTCAAATCCTCTTGCAATAAAGGCCAACAAAACTTGGCTTCCTGATTGCTTGCTGCACCTGCATGTTAGCTTTCAGTGACTTATGAACAAGGACATTCAAGCCCTTTTGGACATCAACACTTCTCAACTCTCACATTTAAGAAATACTCTGCATTTCTGTTTTTCCTACCAAAGTGATAACTTCACATTTTTCCACATTATATGCCATCTGTCATGTTCTTGCCCACGCACTTAGCCTATCTAAATCATCTTGAAGCCTCGTTGCATCCTCTTCACAACTCACGTTCCCACCTAGTTTTGTGTCATCAGCAAATTTGGAAATATTATATTTGGTCCCCCCATCCAAATCATTGATATAGATTGTGAATAGCTGGGGCCCAAGCACAGATCCTTGCAGTACCCCACTAGTCACAGCCTGTCAACTTGAGAATGACCCGCTTGTTCCTACTTTCTGTTTTCTGTCCGTTAACCAATTCTCAATCCATGCCCGTATATTATCCCCAATCCCATGTGCTCTAATTTTGTTTACTAACCTGCGTGAAAAGCCTTCTAAAAATCCAAATACACCACATGCACTGGTTTCCCCCTTATCTATTCTGCTAGTAACATCCTCAAAAAGCCCTGAAACAGGTTTGTGAAGCATGATTTCCTTTTCATGAATCCATGTTGACTCTGCCCAATCCTATCATTATTTTCTAAATGTCCAGTTACCACATCCTTTATAACCGATTCTAGCATTTTCCCTACTACTGATATCAGGCCAACAGGGTCTGTAATCCCCTGTTTTCTCTCTCCCTCCTTTCTTAAATATTAGGATTACATTTGCTACCTTCCAATTTGCAGGAACCGTTCCAGAATCTGTAGAATTTTAGAAGATGACCACCAACGCATCCACTATCTCTACAGCCACCTCTTTCAACACTCTAGAATGTAGATCATCAAGTCCAGGGGATTTATCAATTTTCAGTCCAATTAATTTCTCCAGGACTACTTTTTTACTAATACTAATTTCTTTCAATTCCTCATTCTCACTAGTCCCTTGATTCTCTAGTGTTCCTGGGAAGTATTTTTATATCTTCCTCCCTGAAGACAGACACAAAGTATTTGTTTACTTTCTCTGCCATTTCCTTATTCCCCATTATAAATTCTCCTGTCTCTGTCTGTAGTGGGCCCACATTTGTCTTTGCCAGTCTTTTCCTTTATACATACCTATAGAAGCTTTTACAGTCTGTTTTCATGTTTGTCGCTGGTTTACTTTCATATTCTATGTCTTTCTTAATCAGTTGCTTGGTCCTCCTTTGCTAAATTCTAAAATGCTCCCAATCCTCATGCTTACTACTTTTTTGGCAACTCTTCCTGTCATCTAATACAATCTTTAACTTCACTTGTTAGCCATGGTTGGATCACCTTTCCTGCTGGGTTTTGTGCCTCAAAGGAATTTAAATTTGTTGTAAATCATGTATTAATTCTTTAAATGCTAGCCATTGCCTGTCTACCGGGCAGGCAACACAGCCTTCTGGACTCTCGCTGTCAGCTGCAGAGAACTGTGTCTATCCCCCTGACTATACTATCTCCTGCTACCACTACATTCCTATTTACTCCACCCGCTTGAATGGCTTCCTGTACCATGGTGCCATGGTCAGTTTGCTCATCCACCCTGCAGCCCTCGCTCTCATCCATACAAGCTGAAAGAGCCTCAAATCTGTTGGACAATTGCAAGGGCTGAGGCTCCTCCACTTCTGCCTTCTTGACCTCCTCCACTTCTGCCTTCTTGACCTTCTCCTCTACTCGGAGCCGAAGCTTCTCAAGCAGTAGACACTTTCTGCAGGCGTGGTTGCTGTGGATCACATTGGTGTCCATGAGCTCCTACATACTGCAGCTGCAACATATCACCTGCCCTGCCATTCTTAGTGTTTTAATTAATGAATTAATCAATTATTTTCTTAATTTTTTAATTAATGCCTCTCTTCACCAGCACTTACTGTACTATTTAAACCTCGGTAATACAATAAACCGTACTGCTTACAAATAAAACAGTAGACTCACCAGCATCTTACTTCCCTTCTGCTTGCGTATCTTAATTAATTATAATGTAACGACTTAATTTTTTTAATTTTTACTTTACGTTTCACCTCTAAACAATATCTCTAATCATGCATTCCTGTACATGGTGCATGTATATCACATGTAGGGCCTGTGCAACATGTAAAGGAGCAATTGCACTCAGAAGTATTTCAGTTATATCCTTGGACTGCATGATTTTTTTGGCAAACTTATTAGCCATATAGGGAGTGAAATTGCTGTCAGTGGTTTATGTAACATATCCATTAACATATCTGAATTGAAATTACTCTGTATTATTTTGACACATTTGTTAACCAGTCACAGGAAAGTCTTGGATTTATGTAGCACCTCTCGCCACCTCCAGGCATCCCAAAGTGCTTTATAGCCAATGAAATACAGTATACTTTAAGCAAGTAAACCAATGCAATAATACTCAGGTGACTCATTCATGGTCACAGTAACACATGACCATTGTGTGCCGTAATTGATTCTCTGTGACTATCCTAATCTTCATGAAATTCAATCTCATTCTTAAACAGGTATTTGTCTTTTTAAAGGAGTTAATCAGCAAATCATACATTTGGCTTTGCTGAAATTCTATTTTGTGGATCTATTACTCTTTAGCAATTGTTCGGCCTTGATTGAATTGGAGGAGGGTTATTCAGAAAACCTGATTTAGAATTTTAAAGCAAAATTGTCTGACAAAATCTCAGCATAAGTCACTTTTAACATTATAAATAAAAATGATAATTATTTGTAACTGGTTTTAAAATGAATTTTGTTGTGTCAGCCTGCTGCTGCCCCACTGAACCTTTTTCTTCCTATCTTGACTCTATCTTTTCTCCACTGGTCCAGTCTCTTCCCACCTACATCCGTGACTCTTCTGACGCCCTCCGCCATTTTGACAATTTTCAGTTTCCTGGCCCCAACTGCCTCCTCTTCACTATGGACGTCCAATCTCTCTACACCTCCATCCCCCACCAGGATGGTTTGAGGGTTCTCCTTTCTTGAACAGACTCCCAACCAGTCCCCTTCCACCACCACCATCCTCTGCCTGGCTGAACTTGTTCTCACAGTGAACAACTTCTCCTTCAACTCTACTCACTTCCTTCAAGTAAAAGGTGTTGCTATGGGTACCCACATGGGTCCTAGTTATGCCTGTCTTTTTGTGGGATATGTCGAACATTCCTTGTTCCAGTCCTACTCAGGCCCCCTCCCCCAACTCTTTATCCAGTACATTGATGACTGTATTGGTGCCGTTTCCTGCTCCCGCCCCGAACTGGAAAACTTTATCAACTTTGCTTCTAATTTCCACCCTTCTCTCACCTTTACATGGTCCAGCTCCGACACTTCCCTTCCCTTTCTCGACTTTTCTGTCTCCATCTCTGGGGATAGGCTGTCTACTAATATCCATTATAAGCCCACCGACTCCCACAGCTACCTGGACTACACTTTGTCACACCCTGCCTCCTGTAAGTTATCCATTCCATTCTCCCAGTTTCTCCGTCTCCGACGCATCTGCTCTGATGATGTTACCTTCCATGACAGCGCTTCTGATATGTCTTCCTTTTTCCCCAACCGAGGATTTCCCCCCCACTGTGGTTGACAGAGCCCTCAACTGTGTCTGGCCCATTTCCCGCACCTCTACCCTCATCCCTTCCCCTCCCTCCCAGAACCGCGACAGGGTTCCCCTTGTCCTCACTTTCCACCCCAAAAGCCTCCTTATCCAAAGGATCATCCTCCACTATTTCCGCCATCTCCAGTATGATGCCACTACCAAACGCATCTTCCCCTGTCAGCATTCTGAAGGGATCCGCAACACCCTGGTCAACTCCTCCATTACCCCCACCACCTCGTCCCCTTCCCATGGCACCTTCCCCTGCAATCGCAGGAGGTGTAATACCTGCCCATTTACCTCCTCTCTCCTCACTATCCCAGGCCCCAAACACTCCTTTCAGGTGAAGCAGCGATTTACTTGTACTTCTTTCAATTTCGTATACTGTATTCGCTGCTCACAATGTGGTCTCCTCTACATTGGGGAGACCAAATGCAGACTGGGTGATCGCTTTGAGGAACACCTCCGCTCAGTCCCAAAGCATGACCCCGAGCTTCCAGTTGCTTGCCATTTCAACACTCCCTCCTGCTCTCATGCTCATGTCTCTGTCCTGGGATTGCTGCAGTGTTCCAGTGAACATCAACGCAAGCTCGAGGAACAGCATCTCATTTACCAATTAGGCACACTACAACCTGCCGGACTGAACATTGAGTTCAATAATTTCAGAGCATGACGGCCACCCCCCCCCCCCCCCCCACCCCATTTGACTTTTATTTTTAGTTATTTTTCTTTTTTCTTTTTTATATATTTTTTTGTGTTTATTTTATCTTAGTTTGTTCAGTTTGCCTACCCACATTTTTTTCAAGTTTGTACTTGTGGCTGTTCAGTTTTCAGTCCGCTAACACCCTATCTGTACTAATGCTCTGTCTTTCAACACACCATTAACATATTGTTTGCTTTTGCTCCATGATCTTCTGGTCGGTTATTCTCTGTGACCTTGGCCTATCTACAACTTCTCCTTTGTTATCTCTTGCCCAACCGCTGCTTTACTTGCTTAAAACCTTTCACATTTCTAATATCTGCTAGTTCTGAAGAAAGGTCACTGACCTGAAATGTTAACTCTGCTTCTCTCTCCACAGATGCTGCCAGACCTGCTGAGTGTTTCCAGCATTTCTTGTTTTTATTTCAGATTTCCAGCATCTGCTGAGTATTTTGCTTTTATTTAAAATGAATTCTGTTGAAATGTAATCTTTAAGATGTGAAGTTGATTATGTGACATTAATGTGATATCATTTGTTCCCTTTTAGGAATCTTTATAGTATAATTCTGTGCAGCATGATTTCCAACACTGGTAGGAATGACAACTATAAATTTATTCACTTTTCCATCCAAAAAGATATTGCAGGCCACTAAGGTACAAAGCCAGTGGAACTGGAGGTCAAAGCAGAATACAGATGAAATGAAATTCAGCTAGAAAGTTATTTTTAATTCATTCTTAGGATGCACACATTGCTGACATTTATTGCCCATCCCTAATTGCCCTGAAACAGTGGTGACGGACCTTATTCTTGAGCAACTGCAGTCTGTGTGCTCCAACCCACATACTGTTAGATGTGTCACATATCGTCGTTCAAATTTTAAAGTGACCCAATTGAATTTTTGCACACGCCCACTTCACACACATTATGAAATACTTACTCGACATTTTACAGAATACAATCAAAAATAGTATCAGAACATTAGAAGTCGCATTTATATGTAGTGTAAACTCTCGATTATTTTCACATTCATTTCATTCCAAAGAGCAGAACTCCAATCATTTTAGGAAACTGACACAATAGGACAATCGACTTAAGATAGTTTAATGATTTAGGATATTTTAACCATAAAGTTTGACATCTTTGAAATTGCTCGTGAACATTCTAGCATTCAAACATATATCTGTAGTTTCTGTTGTTTCCTTCAAGGCTGGGTCTTTAATGACTCTCAGTAGGTGGCAGTAGAGCGGTGCCAGCATGGTAATTTTACACCTCAGCCGCAGCAACATGGCAAGTTAAACACTGCATCACTTTAAAAGCAGCAACTCGCTTATATTTTATTATTTTCTGTTAATTGTTTTCTTGTTGAACCTGGATTTAGTTATCGTCGGGATGATATGGTGGGGGAGGGAACGAGGACTATAACGCAGTGATTTATTTTTTAAAAATTGATAATTTAAAATATACAATTAGCATCAATATTTCAGAAAGTTTAAATTATAGCTTATGCTATCCTGCATCCCAGCTAGCCATAAATAGCGTCCCCCTTTTCGCTGGCCATGAAACAGAATAATCCGGGACTCCTGCCTGTCAGCACAGATGTTGTTTACAACGATTCATGGGTCGACTAAACATGCTGAGTCTGTGCTTCCTACATCGCTGTGTTTATACGTTTTTCAATTATAAATCAGTTCTGAATAAATTATTTTATGCAATCCAACCTCCTTCCCCAATCAAGGGAAGAGTGGTGGAATTTAATTACTTGTAAACATGCTTACTCGCCTTTTCCGTGCGGTTTCGTGCAGCTGCATTTACACCTGAGTGTGAAATATGTGATATTTACGGAATCGTTCAAAAATTTACGGGGGTAACGTGTTGTTTTTCTTTGCAAATGGCAAGAACATCGTGATGACACCTGGAGTACGTGCAATGCAGAGAAAAATGCGGAGGTTGGGATTTGAATCCTAAGCCCGCAGTTCTGCATCACAAACTTGCAGCACTGCTTTTCTCAGGAGATTGCAAGGGACACATTATTAGTAGTAACATCAATAGCGAGCTGAAACTGTATCATCTCAAGATGATGGCTGTAATGTGATTTTAAACATTCTGCCATCCACACCCCCATGAAAGTTCTATCCATTTCTATATTTATTATACATAGACACTGATTTTGTAAATCGTCGTAAATCTAACTATATCATTTCGTTGCAAGGAAGAGACTAAATACATTTTAAAGAAATGCATTTACAATTTGAGAGAAAACTAAAGTGCAACTAGAGGAACATTTTTGGCGTTGGCTTTCTAAATTTGAATGGCGGGTATACCTCTCCTTACTACGTTACGCGTCCATGGGACTTGCTGGCTTTCGAAGGCGGGGGGTAGGGGGGAGGAGCAGTGGACATGGCAAGCGAGTGAGAGTCTGAGGAACCCGGCGGGGATGATTGACACCTTGTCCGCGTGAAGGGGGCGGTGGGGTGGGGGGAAAAGAACGTAACAACATTCCGAAATAGAACGTAAACAAGGGAGTCAATGGCCAATGATCGGCGGCGTGGGATCGGGAGGGGGAGGGGGCGGAGTCGGTGCGCGGGCGAGTGGTTGGCTGAGCGTGTGAGTGCGCGCCCCCCCCCCGCCCTCTCTCTCCTGCCCGATGGGCGTGCCCGCGTGCGCGCACCCGGCAGGTACTGATTCAAGGCGAGTTGTCAATCGCTGCGTGCACGTGCGTCACATGCTGAGCGGGAGCGGCGCGAGGAGAGGGAGGAGGGGGTCACTCACATCGGGATGCGCGCTTCTTGTGGCTCGGTATTGGAGGCGGAAAAATTAATAGCAGTTTTTTTTTAAAAAAAAAACTCCGCAAAGTAAGCCCAAGTGCGTCGTGTGTTTTCTTTTTTTGTTGGTGAAAGGTCAGCTGATTTTCATCCCCTCGCCTCATCCCTGTAACTGTTTTTAATTTTATTTTTGAATCCTGTCAGGGTGTCCGGTTCGCTCCGGTCCGCTCTCTTTCCCCCCCCCCCCTCATGATGGCGAGTCCGCCTGAGCCCAGCTCACCGAGCGCCGAGAGCTTCTCGGACGTGAGGAAGGTGGGTTACTTGAGGAAACCCAAGAGCATGCACAGGCGGTTCTTCGTGCTGCGGGCTCCGAGCGAGCTGGGGCCGGCCCGGCTCGAGTACTACGAGAACGAGAAGAAATGGAGGCACAAGGCGGGCGCTCCCAAGCGCTCGGTCCACCTGGAGAGTTGCTTCAACATTAACAAGAGGGCCGACTCCAAGAACAAGTACCTGGTGGCCCTCTACACCCGGGATGAGTACTTCGCCGTGGCCGCCGACTGCGAGAGCGAGCAGGAAAGTTGGTACCAGGCGCTGCTGGAGCTGCACAACCGGGGCAAGGTGCCCGAGGAGCGCGGGGAGCGGGACGGGGGCGCCGCCGCCGGTTCAGCCAGCACCGCCGGCGGCGTGGGAGCGGGGGAGGACAGCTACGGGGAAGCCAGCCCCGGGCCGGCTTTCAAAGAAGTTTGGCAAGTGGTCTTGAAGCCCAAAGGCTTGGGACACACCAAGAACCTGGTCGGTATTTACCGGCTGTGCCTGACCAACAAGACCATCAGCCTGGTGAAGCTGAACTCGGACGCGGCGGCCGTGGTCCTGCAGCTGATGAATATCCGGCGTTGCGGGCACTCGGAGAATTTCTTCTTCATCGAGGTGGGCAGGTCAGCGGTGACCGGTCCCGGGGAGTTTTGGATGCAAGTGGACGATTCCGTGGTGGCGCAGAACATGCACGAAACCATCCTGGAGGCTATGAAGGCGATGAGCGAGGAGTTCCGACCCCGCAGCAAAAGCCAGTCGGCGTCCAGCTCCAACCCCATCTCGGTGCCTCTCCGAAGGCACCTCAACAACCCGCCGCCCAGCCAGGTCGGACTGAGCCGGAGGTCACGGACCGAGAGCATCACTACCATCTCACCTGCTGGCAAGCACAACTCATTCCGGGTCCGAGCTTCCAGCGACGGCGAGGGCACCATGTCCAGACCGGCCTCTGTGGACGGCAGCCCGGTTAGCCCCAGTGCCACCCGGGGGCACACTCACCGTCACCGAGGTGGCTGCAGGCTGCACCCACCTCTCAATCACAGCAGGTCGATTCCCATGCCATCCACACACTGTTCCCCGTCAGCTACAAGCCCAGTCAGTTTATCGTCCAGCAGCACCAGTGGCCACGGATCCACCTCTGACAGTCTTTTCCCTAGGCGTTCCAGCGCCTCCATCTCAGGATCACCGAGCGATGGGGGGTTCATTTCATCAGATGAGTACGGATCCAGCCCGTGTGATTTCAGGAATTCCTTCAGGAGCGTAACTCCAGATTCCTTGGGACATACTCCTCCTGCAAGGGAGGAGCAGGAGTTAAATAATTACATCTATATGGGTAAGCATTCAAACCTGGCTCCAAATTGTCAGAACAGGGGTAGTCAGAGGTGGACTCCGACAAAAGCTGAAGATCCAGATTCAGATAAAGGATTTAGGAAGCGGGCTCATTCATCAGGTACTTCACCACCTATGGTGATGCACCAAAAGACCCCTTCCACTGCTTCCTTTGAGGAATACACAGAGATGACACCATCTTACCTGGGCAGCCGTTTATCATGTAAAAATTCTGCTTTTGTACCTACTCATTCATACCCTGAGGAATGTTTAGATCTTCAGCTAGGAGAAGGCAGACGTTACAGTCAGATGGATGATGGCTATATGCCAATGTTACCTGGAGTGGCTCCTATGCCCAGTAAGAATGACTACATGCCAATGAGCCCAAAAAGTGTTTCTGCCCCACAACAGATTATTAATCCACGCCAGCACTCTCGAAAAGATGGTTATATGATGATGTCACCTAGTGGCAGTTGCTCACCAGAAAATGTGAACTATGGAAAAATATGGACTAACGGAGGGAACTCTAAGCTGTCTGTTGAGAGCAATGATGGGAAATTGTCATGTAGTGATTACATAAATATGTCCCCTGCAAGTTGTTCAACAACAAGCACTCCACCAGACTGCTTCTTCAATCCAGTTGAAGAGCCTCATAAACCTGTTTGTTCATACTTTTCGCTGCCTCGTTCCTTTAAACACGTGCATAGAAAAAATGACGAGTCCCCTTTACGAATTGCTGTAAATTCAGGCCGTCTTTTGTATGGCGAGGATTCTTCTTCATCTACAAGCAGTGATAGTTTAGGAGGACAGGATGGCGGGCATCATATGGTTAATCCTGTTAAAAAGGAGTTGTATGTACCGATGAAAGGTAAACTTGTACGGCCCACTAGGCTGTCACTTGATAACACTAAAGCAAGTACATTGCCCAGAACACGAGAGCATCCCCTTCCTCCAGAGCCAAAAAGCCCAGGCGAGTATGTAAATATTGAATTCAGTGACAAAACCTTTTCTTCCAGTTCATTGTCTCTTGTTGATTCCTCTTTAGTTGGAGACAATCATCCTGATCAACAAAGGCCACCTATGTCAGAATACATGAATATGAATTTAAAAACAGATGCATCCAAGTTTGGTTATGTATCAAAATCTGCAGTGGACATCACCAGCTCTGCATCTGCCTGCACATCCAGCACTTGCAGAAAAGATAGAGGGCAGGCAAGCTGTGATTATGTTAGTATGCAGCTTGTTGCCACCTGCCCAGACTTACTGGAATCATCAGTGAGTAACTATACAGAGATGACAGTCAGTGGAGGTATAACGCCTTCCATATCCATTCTACCTCGGGCAGAAGAGAGCTCATTGAACACTGTTTCTGATGTACTACCTGGTCCTATGCTGGACCAGATTTCAGGGAGGAGTGCCTTTACTGTGCTTAATCTTGTCCCCAATCGGAGCCAAGGTGCCAAAGTTATCCGTGTTGATCCCCAAGGAAGAAGGCGACATAGTTCTGAGACTTTCACTTCCACGGCTAGTGTGACTGGCATAACTCTATCTTATGTCGATCACATTAAACGGCATAGTTCGGTGTCCTTTGAGAATGTGTGGCTTAACAAATCAGGAGATTCTTTGGCTGCAGGTGCCAAAGACCAGCCAAATGATGCCACAGTGCAGAATGATTGTGGAAATAGTATGAATTACATTGACTTGGACTTGTTAAATGATTTTAACAACAAAGATTGGACCTCTTCTCAGCATGTAACTCCTCATCAACCTCATGGAAGTAACTCTGGTGGTGGTGATGAGCTGAATTCATATGCAAGCATCACCTTCCAGAAGCCAGATGAAATAAGTAAACCTACAGAAAGGGAAGGTAAGGGCACAGAACTAAATGCTGACAGTCATTTTGCTGATTGCTAATGTTTTGCTTGAATAATTTTTTTGTACTTTTCCCAGCATTCCAAGTGTCATGTTTTGTCAATGTCTACAAAAATTGCATTTCTGTATTGGGTGAGAGCTCAAAAAAGTTTACATTAGAATTTTAGTTGCTTCAAAAAAATGTAATGTTTTTTTGTATGTTTGAGTTTTGAATCTTGAATAATTTATGAAATTCTTGAAAATACAGAATTTTTCAGATTGGCATATTGGGGAAATATGTATCTAAATTTAAAGCTTTTTACAGATATAGTAAGAACACCCCTTGAGTATCCTCGCTTGTCAAACCTATATGAAAATTTTCATAGTTCCATTAAATGAACTAGCTGGGTTGGTGTTTATAGTTACATACCATATGTATAAATGGTTTATTATATAGGAAATGGGGGACGGTAGCATAGTGGTAATGTTACTGGATGAGTCATCCAGAGGCCCGGGCTAATGCTCCAGAGACATGAATTCAAATCCCACCACGGCAGCTGAGGAAATTTAAATTCATTAATTAATAAACCTGGAATGACATTTTGGTCTCAGTAATAATTATCATGAAACTACCAGATTATTATAAAAACCCATCTGGTTCACGAATGTTCTTCGGGAAGGAAATCTGTTACTTACCTGCTCTGGCCGACATGTGACTCCAGACACATAGCAATATGCCTGACTCTTAACTGCTGTCTGAAATGACCGAGCAAGCCACTCAGTTCAAAGGGCAATTGGGGATGGGCAATAAATGCTGGCCTTGTCAGCAACGCTCACATCACAGAATTGTTAGTGCAGAAGGAGGCCATTCAGCCCATCGTGTCAGCACCGGCTCTTCGATTGAGCAATTCACCAAGTGCTACTTCTCCCCGTAACCCTGCACCTTCTTCCTTTTCATATAACAGTCTAATTCCCTTTTGAATGCTTCAGTTGAACCTGCTTTCACCTCACTCTCAAAAACAAATTTTTAAAAAATATAGAAAACTGGCCCTGAAGATTATTTGCTTAATCTCAATATTCTGTCGTTAAATATTGGGCTCCATTTAATTCTTGTTCAGAAATAACAAAGCTATTCTCCAAATGTTAATGCTGTAAAATACATTTCTCTCAGATTTGTATTTTTGTATGTGCTAATCCTGCTTCCTGAATTGAGCACAAGAAACTTGAGCCTCCAGAATTGGTTGCTTTGGTTGCAGGAATTGTTTTGCAATTGAGAAGAATATGCATTTTTCCAGTTCGGTCTGTTTATGGAATTTTTAGTACTCAGCAAGAGTTGATTTTGAATTAGTCAATTCCAATGAGAGTTACTAGTTTGGAGCCCCTGGCCTGAAAGGGGAATAACATTGTGTGTGGGACCAGTGTGCTTGACTTATCAGTTTGGCTACATGATCAGCACTACATACTTTGTGAATAGTTATAAAAGATTTTGATAATTAGAAAGCAAGACCTGGTGGTTCCAATCGTCACTCCTTGTGACTTGGCAGGAACACAGTGGAGCCTTATATCTTTCCCTGTATCATGCTTATAAAATAGTGAAATGGCTGCAACATTTATTGAATATTTTGGAGAAATCTGTGGAGCCACTGAGCTGCCTTCATGGTTTGGCAGACTGTTATTTCACCACAAACACACGTCACTTAACCTTTTTGACAACTGAAGCAACAGTACTGTTGCAAAATAAGTCTTCTGTTTGTTCAGCAAATGTGAATTAAGAAAAGTTTCCTGAATTCATCTGTTTCTCTGATGCAATGATTGAAGAGGCAGGAGAGCTTCAAGAATGTATCATTGAAAACATGAATCGGGACACAGTTGTTGAAGTTTTTGTAGAGTAAATCATATCTTTTGGAGAGATTCCAAAGGATATTTTTGGAATCTGAAGGGTATGGATATAAATGTGTGTGGATCATAGACTTTGTTTAATGAGGAAGATTCTTATGTGAAGAAATTCAGAAGTAAATTTTCAGCACAGCGCAATGCAGATAATGTGACGGGGTGGTGGGGAGAAAGAGTTTGTCCATGTTTTGTGGGTAATTACAGAATGACAGAGGATTGAGTAAAGGCCTTGTGCCAGTGAATTACAATGGTGTGTGTGTAAATCTGAATAGGGGAAGACAAAGTAGGAGCAAATATCCAATCCATTGGTACGCTTGTAATATAAGTCTTTTAATATAAATGTTTCCCCTGAAAAGTAATAGGCAGAGGATGCTGCTTTTTGATTGTATTAACCGCCCTCCCCCACAACCGTATATTAAGTTGGAAAGGGCTGCAGTATGTGGATAGTTAATGTCATTTGCTTCAGCTTTTTGTCTGTCAAGGACACAGACTATGGATTTTCTCTGGTCACGCTGCACAGATAGATAATGCACTCATAAACTGCACTGTCTACTGAAAGAAGAATAGATCTGAGATATGATTGTGATGCCCCATAACTGTCATTTCCACAGACAGGTATGAGCTAAAGAATTTTTTTTTAAGGGGTGGTGAGGGAAGAAGTATAATGCATACAACATGTGGCTTGTACATTAAATGGTGCTGACCTTTGCTCTGGCTCTGTTTAGTGATTGGTAAGAACCCAGTGCATGTGAAGAGGTCAGTACCATAAAATATGCAGATTGTACATTGCATTTACATTAGAGAAAGATACTGATTGTTTTTCGATGGCCTCATTGTTTAACCTTGCATGAAAGGTATTTCATTCTTGGAATTTTGAAGGTGTAAAGAATAAACAAAAATTTAAATTATTTTTGGGATGGAGAAAATATGGAAGATACTGTAAATAGATGTAAGCTTTATTTAAAATCTCATGTATCATTTTCAGACTGGGAAATAGTATGTGCAGAAGCATTCTGAAAAAGATTCCAATCTGGATGTGAAGCAATAGAACCAGATATGCATAATCAGGAATTAAGTAACTAGCTGGGCACCACATAGATTTTGTTTTGCAAGTTTACTTCATGACCAGGTGTGCGACAGTAATAGTTTTGTTTTCAGTAAGTGTTCTAGGTTAAAGACCATGTGTATTGAATAAGTTAAGTCATTGATGCAAGGATTGCCTGCAGAAAATTGAATGGTTATACAGGCTTTCTAATCATTTTTGGCAAAAACAACCATGATACCGGTGATGAGAGTTTTGCATATTATTTAAATGTTTCTGGACTTGGCAGCCTTCTTAGAGCAGTATCCAAAGACACATTGTACAGCGAGCTCGCCACTGGTATCAGACCCACCGGCCGTCCATGTCTCCGTTATAAAGACGTCTGCAAACGCGACATAAAATCGTGTGACATTGATCACAAGTCGTGGGAGTCAGTTGCCAGCATTCGCCAGAGCTGGCGGGCAGCCATAAAGACAGGGCTAAATTGTGGCGAGTCGAAGAGACTTAGTAGTTGGCAGGAAAAAAGACAGAGGCGCAAGGGGAGAGCCAACTGTGCAACAGCCCCGACAAACAAATTTCTCTGCAGCACCTGTGGAAGAGCCTGTCACTCCAGAATTGGCCTTTATAGCCCCTCCAGGCGCTGCTTCACAAACCACTGACCACCTCCAGGCGCGTATCCATTGTCTCTCGAGATAAGGGGGCCCAAAAAGAAAAAGAAAGAATTATGGTAGAGAATGGCTTCAGTTCTGAAGAGAGAGATTTGCAACGTTCCATTACTCTATAGCACGTTGATAGCTTGTTTAAGATCACAAGGAGGTTGATCGAAATGGGAATTATTGCTAGAAAATTTGAAAGGAAATGATCTCCATTTAGACAGCGGTGTTCAGATTGGAGGGTGGTAGACAGTGGTGTTCCCCAGGCTTCAGTGCTAGCACTGCTGCTTTTTTTGTATTCCAATATCCAAGTCATTTATATGCTTCAGTAAAATTTCAAAATTTGCCAATGGTACCAAGCTTGGAGGTGTGGCAAACCGTGAGGATGATACCACTCGACTACAAGAGGACTTCGGCTAGCAGACGAGTGGCAGATGGAATTTAATATAGAGAAGTGTGAGGTGATACATTTTGGCAGAAGAGATAGGGAGAGGCAATATCGAATAAATGGCACAGTTCTAAAGAGTGTACAGGACAGAGGGACCTGGTGGGTTCATCTTTGAAGGTGGCAGGACATATTGCGAGAGTAGTTAGCAAAACATGGAATCTTGGGCTTCATAAATGGAGGTATTGAGTACAAAAGCAGGGAAGTTATGCTGAACCCTTACAAAGCTTTGGTTAGGTCACAGTTCTGGTCACCACACTTTAGGAAGGATGTGAGGGTCCTTGAGACAGAGGAGGTTCCAGATCTATGGGATTTTAGCTACAAGGTTAAGTTGGAGAAGCTGGTGTCGGAGGGGAGATTTGATTGAAGTGTACGGGATTATGACAGGTTTAACTAAGGTAGACAAAGAAAAGCTGTTCCCAGTAGCTGATGGTACAGGGACTAGGGGACACAGATTTAAGGTTTGGGATAGGAGATGCAGGGGGATGTGGGGATTAACTTTTTTTATGCAGCACATGGTAATGACCTGGAATTCGATGCCTCTGAGGGTGATGGAAATGATGAGTTCAAAAGGAAATTGGATGGGCACTTGAGGGAAATAAACTTGCAAGGCTACGGGGATGAAGCCAGGGAATGGGACTGACTGGATTGCTCTACAGAGAACCGATGTAGGTTCGATGGGCTGAATAGCCTTTTTCTGTGCCATAATGACTTTATAACTACTCTTTCCTTTTAATATTACCCTGAAAGCTAGTTGTTTAAAGGACATCTGTTTTGTTCACTGGACTTGTATTTCTTCAAATCAATACATTTAATATACTGTTATGCACTGTAACATTCCAAAGAGCTTCTTTCCTGGATTGCTGGTCAGTGATTCCCTTTATTGTGTAGATTTGCTTCATAGAATCGTTCTGGAGGCAATTGCAGTCATTAATTGCAAATGCAGCATGCTCTGCCATTTTGTTACTAAAGGAATCTTTGTGTGTGTATGTGTGCTTGTTTGTTTGTTTATGCAAGGTTGCTAACATCTATCTGGTCTAATCTTCATTTTACATTTTCATGGAGGACTAGGATATAATTCTGCTTTGTCAACAAATGTTTTTATATGAGAAAACCTCTTCATCAAGATCTTTTCCACTCACTATTGCTGGTTGAACATTTTACCCTAGCAAACCAAAGTATGCTATTTGATAGGCAAATCTGCATTCTTAACATTATCTGAATTCTTTGAGGACATGACTTTAATTTGAAGGAGGGGGGTTGAATTTAAGGAGTGGTTACTGCTTGTAACCAGAGTACTCTTTCTGTGTGATTACATAGTATCTTCGTAGTTGTTGTCTCTTTATCCCTCTTTCTTTATCTTCCTACTCCTTTCCACACCACCCACCCACCGCAACAGACACAATTTCTAAGTGTGGGTTAAAGAGTATAACATTTAGTTGCTGAAATTTCAGGGCAAGCACAAATAGCTAACCTTCCAATGATTTTAAACTTCTCAATACTAAGATAACTGGATGTTTTGTGAGGGATTAGTAACTGCTACATAATCAGCACTGGCTCCCTTCAGTAGTACTGTGCGTACCTATCTTCTGTTGAAATTGACTTCCTTACTGCTATCGCGGTGCCTTCTATGTAATCCTGTATTGAGAGAGTATCCACCATAACACAGACTGCAGTTTTGTCCAAAAAATGTGTAAAGTATGAACTACATAATTTAAATAGAGACTGGAGCAGTAGTCAGGTCATCACCTAAATAGTAAAGCCATCAAGACTGGGAAGTTGTGAAGTAAAAACGGATGGGGGAAATCCTAAGTACATCTGACGACTTTGAAGGAAAGTATGAAGGGTGTGAAATACAGCTGTCACAGAAATTGTAAGATATACTCTGCTCTCAAAACAGTGAAGCCAGTCTTTGACCGGTATTTCCTTTTGTAGAAAAATGTTTCCAGCTGTGTTACATCACCCTATTTTTTCTTTGTTCCACAATAAATGAACATTGTGGGGGTCAGGGATTAATTAGACATTTTTGTCAGGGGAGGGAAATGAATCTGCTTCCAGATGCGCGCTCACAAGCGATTCAGACATTTACTTCTGTTTCCTATTTAGGCCCTTACTTAAAGTTTGAAAAATTGTTTCTAAAAACAATAAATATTGCATAAACAAATATGTTTTTATAAATTCTGAAAGTGGGAAAAAAAGCTTCTGAATCAGTTAGGCGCAAGAATAAAAAAGCTTACAGCTTGGTAGAGGAAGAAAAAGGTATATATGTAAGAATGGAGGCGGGGTGGAAGAAAAAGGAATAGCAAGGATGAGTTACAGAAAGAAAGTAATTCCACTGTGAAAGTGGTTACGAGGCTGCATTTGTAATACTGTATCAGCTGGAAACTGGTATACGCAGGGAGTGGTTTTCATCTGGCAATGTCCTGTTGCATGGTATGTTTCTTCAGCTGAAAATGTCAACACTTGCACACTTAGCTCTTCACCAATTTTGACAGTCTGTTTGCTAGAAATTACTGGAAAGCCTCTCTCTTAAGTTATTAAGAGCCCAAGAAGTCTTGAGCACTTTTTAAAACTCACTTCAACAATGAAGTGAAATTTACACTCCATACCCAAGACTAAGTGATGGAGTGTCTGACACCACTGCATTTTGTTTATCCATTATCACCCTTGATTTCTTTGCTTTTACATTGGCACTAGTTTAATTCAGAGTGTAGGGGAGTTGTATCAGTGTGCCATTTCCCTAAATTTAAAGTTCCTTATCTTGCAAAGTTATGAGCGGCATGGACAGAGTGGATAGTCAGAAGCTTTTTCCCAGGGTGGAAGAGTCAGTTACTAGGGGACATAGGTTTAAGGTGCGAGGGGCAAAGTTTAGAGGGGATGTGCGAGGCAAGTTTTTTTTTTTTACACGCAGGGTGGTGAGTGCCTGGAACTTGCTGCCAGGGGAGGTGGTGGAAGCAGATACGATAGCGACGTTTAAGAGACATCTTGACAAATACATGAATAGGAAGGGAATAGAGGGATATGGGCCCCGGAAGTGCAGAAGGTGTTAGTTTAGGCAGGCATCAAGATTGGCGCAGGCTTGGAGGGCCGAATGGCCTGTTCCTGTGCTGTACTGTACTTTGTTCTTTCTTTGCCTATACTGTCAGTTTTACATTGCTGTGAAATGCAAACTTTGTCACAGCAACCCCAAAGTGAGTTCATGACAGCATCCTGCCAAGCACAGCACATTGTTTGAGGGGTGCTCAATCGATGGGGAAACTGTATAGTTGTTAAAGGGAGATAAAGGAAAATGAACAACCGTTCAAACTGAGATGTGCAAGAAAACTCTTGGTGTCCCTGTATATACATACAATGTAGGCCTGAAAAGTAACAGCCACTTTTTTTATTTTGTAAAGCCTTATCCTGTGCCTCATTCAAATTAATTTTTTCACAAAGTTTGTTTCTAGCAGTTTGACTGTGTTAATACTTGGGGAGGGGAAGTGGGTAGATTGGGAATTATACAACTGAGAATGATGGGGGTTTTTTGCAGTTGGTTTCAAACATTTTAGCGACAGCAAGCATGTCTCTGCAGGAAGGTCTTTTTCTTGAAGCAGGTGCTTAGTTGTATGTGATGGGGGAAGTGACTCATGGAGCCTTTGAACTGGATAAGGAATGTGTCTGGGGAGAAGAGACTGATTGTTTGCTGCTACTACTACAAGCCTTAGGGCCTGAAACCGATGGGAAGGAATGTTATTGTGTCTTTGAAAGCAGGTTTCTCACATGTCTTTATGAGGTAGGGCCCCTGTGGAGTATCCTTCAATACCCGGCGTAACAGTGGCTGTCTGCCCATCCTGATCTGATTGGATAGTAATTGTTTGCCCAGTCTAGTGGTGAGGGGCCACAGGAAGGTTCCATAACCATCTACTGTGACCACCAAGTTGAATTCACAAGAATATATTTGAGGAGTGTCGACTAAAGAT
Organism: Heterodontus francisci; assembly: GCF_036365525.1. Taxonomy (NCBI): domain Eukaryota; kingdom Metazoa; phylum Chordata; class Chondrichthyes; order Heterodontiformes; family Heterodontidae; genus Heterodontus; species Heterodontus francisci. Next base: position 92,193,096 of record NC_090381.1, on the reverse strand, counting down.
CAGTTTCTAAATGTTGATAAATTCACTAGAAATTGGGCTGCAAAGTGTGACCAGATGCAAGAAATATTCTGATAGGTAGCATTAACACCACTTTCCTGTTGTTCGAGCAGCTTAATATACTTTAAATTTTTTTATAAGATGAGAAATGCTTAGGAAATTGAGTCTAATTCAGTTACATCTCAAAAAATGTCTATTTACCTTGCTGATATTTCCATATATATGCCAATGTCCAAATTAATATTGTGAAGAATAAGTATGTATTGCCCTTTCTTGATTATGTTAAGCATGAAGAGTTTTTAGTACTATAATTCATAGTCATGGGTCTGGAAATGTTAAAAAAAAATTTAAGTTGGTATTTTACATCTGTTTTTGATCTGAAGGCAGCCACTATTGACTTACTATACCTGATCCATGCACTGCACAGGTCAACAGATCTAGCTAGTTTGAAGTAACTTTTTATTTAAAATGTTTTTAGTAAATATCTGGGATGCTTTTATATATTTGAAAATGAATGTGAATTATCTATGTTATGCCTTTTATTTCTAATCAAACTCAAAAGTAAGGTGGGTAAAGCAATTGTACAGTTAGACACTTTTGGCTTTATGCTTGACATTGCATCTGCTCTCCAATTTTTGCATTCGTAATTCCCTGCAATCTAGGGGGTTAACAGGTGATTTGATTGAGGTTTTTAGGACTTTGAAAGGAATTGATAGGGTAGATAGAAACGTTTCCACTAGAAGAGTCTAGGACAAGGAGACAAAATCAGATCCAGGCTATTCAGGAGAGAAGTTAGGAAATACTACTTCATGCAAAGGGTGATAGGAGTATGGAACACACTCCCACAAATAGCAGTAAATTCTAGTTCAATTATTTTTAAATCTGAGATCAATAGATTTTCCCCCAGACCAGGATATAAAGGGATATGGAGCCAAGGTGGTTAGATAGAGTTAGGATACAGATCAGCCATGATCTCATTAAATGGCAGAACATGCTTGAAGAGCTGAATGACGACCTTCTGTTCTAATCTTGCTTTAAGAGCACTGGGCTCCATTTTTGTAAGGGGATACACAGGCAGAAAATGCTGTGACTGACTGTCTTATCCAGCCAACAGAATTCTAGGTCTGCAATTTCATAGAATAGCAGTGTAATTGGAATAGTGCTTGTCTACATTTCAGATGCAGGGGACAGGAAGGACCACATGCCACTTGTTGATTACTCTCCTGTTATGATAAAGCATCTTTTGAACTAAAAGTGATAAAAGTTGTTGATCAGTGTTATGACCAGGTGAGAAAGAGGTCCAGGGTTCCCTTTCAGCCTTCACCTGGTCTTACTGTAACAGGGTTTAAATTTAAAACACACCATATTTTTAGCTCCCTCTTGGTGAATCCTTGTTCACTTTTCTTCTTTGGCCTCCTTATCTCGAGAGACAATGGATAAGCGCCTGGAGGTGGTCAGTGGTTTGTGAAGCAGCGCCTGGAGTGGCTATAAAGGCCAATTCTAGAGTGACCGGCTCTTCCACAGGTGCTGCAGAGAAATTTGTTTGTCGGGGCTGTTGCACAGTTGGCTCTCCCCTTGCGCATCTGTCTTTTTTCCTGCCAACTACTAAGTCTCTTCGACTCGCCACATTTTAGCCCCGTCTTTATGGCTGCCCGCCAGCTCTGGCGAACGCTGGCAACTTCCAATTATAAGGCAAAGAAACCAGCGCAACAGGCTTTCTTGGGTTTAAATAAGAAAAGTTACATTTTATTAAAGTTAAACTCTAATTCGGTTGACGCCTACAGATACACGAGGCGCCCACGCTAGCATGCACGTGATACGCACATGCAGATAGAGATAGAAAGAAAAAAGAAATAAAGTGGAAAAGTTTGAGGCAATATCTGAGGTTTTTTGTGTTACGGTTCTTCGGGCTCACTGTAGAGTCCTTGATTGTAGGTAGATATTGCTTTTCGTTGGGGTCCAGTATTCTTCTTAACCTTGGTCACTGTAGGAGACTTTTCTCTCTTGGGGTTCATGTGTCTTCAGTGGATTCAGAGGCTTGTGAGAAAGAGACGGGAGCAGACAGGAGAGAGATCTTCTCAGTCCAGGAGCAAACAGCTTTCTGCCCAAAACTCTCTGTACAAATTCAAAAAAACTCCGGTTGCCCAGCAGCTTAGTCATGTGACTAGCTGGTTTGACCATGTCCGTTTGTGCATTCGGCCATCTTAGCAGTCAACCTGGAATGCGAGCTCCTCCACCTTCAACGTCTGGTGATCAAAGGTCCATTGTGGGTTGAATGTCAGGGAATGACTGCTTTGTCCTTCCAAACACCGTCTGTTAATATGAAAATGTCTTTTCCAGCTATGGCTGTTCTGTTCAAGTCCTCCCCTCACTCCAGTAACAGTTTAAAGTCAATGTTCATGACAAAATTAATGTGCCTCCGTTCTGGCAGGTGGGGGCCTACCATGACAATCCGAATGAGACAATGCTAGTCTTGCATCATAAACTTTTATTTATTCTACTTTAATATATTGTCATGTTTTGAAATTTTTGGGCTATTTTCCATTGAAAATATTTTATAATTATAACACGAAAATAGAAAATATATTCCTCCAGCCCTATAACTCTCAAAAATCTATACGCCTCCAGTTCTGGCCTCTTGAACATCCCCAATTTTAATCGCTCCACCAATAGCAGCTTTGCCTTCAGCTACCAAGGCCCTAAGCTCTGCAGTTCCCTCCCTAAACCTCTTTACCTCTGTTTCCTCCTTAGGCCGCTCCTTAAACAAATTGTTTTAACCATTGATAAATGCCTCATGCTTATCATGTTGTGATGCCTTTATTTGTTCTTCAGCCTCTGCAGTGAGCAATTCATCATCCTCAGTGATTTCAATCGTCATCACATCTCCCCTTGCTCCCTTCTGAATTCACTGTCCTCGTTTCCTGCCTAAACTTCTCCCCCCTCATAAATTCTCCCATCCATATCGACAGCCAGCCCCCTCAATCGTACACCCCCCCGCCCTTGTCTTGATCAGTGATGAGGCCATCCGTAATCATTTCCTCGTATCCATCACCACTGCATGCCGCTTCCGATCCCAATTCTTTCTGTGTCTATCCTTGAAGTGGGGCAGGGGAGAGACTCTTCCCTCCCAAGACAAAATTCTTCCACCAGGCCCCTCCCTGACCTCTCCAAGCTTATCTCATCCATGAGACCTACCTCTTACTCTCTTGACCCCATTTCGCTAAACTGCTGACCACCCAACATTCCTTTCTCGCCCCCATGCTTACTAATATTGTAAATGGTTCTGTCCTCTCAAGAACTGTCCACCTCTCTTTCAAAACTGCTGTAGTCATCTTAAAAAGAATATTCTTGGCTCCTTTGTCCTTGCAACATCCCTTTTCTGTCCAAAGTCTTGAATGCATCGTTGTCTCCCAATTCCATGCCCACCTTTCCTGCAACTCCCTGTTTGAACCTCGACCATCAAGTTTCTGCCTCTGCCATAACACTGAAACAGACCTTACCAAATCACAAATTAATCCTCTGTGACTGTAATCATGGTTCATTATCTCTCCTCATCCTCTCTGCAGCCTTTGACTCAGTTGGCCACATTCTCCTCCAGTGTGCCTCCTCTGTCTTTCAGCTCCAAAGGATTGTGCTTGTTTGCTTCCAGTCATACCTATGTGATTGTAGCCAGAGCATCTCCAGCAATGACTTTTCTTCCTTAACCCATGCTGTTAAGCCTGTATCCCAAGCATCTCTCCTTACCCCTCCCTTCACCCCCCCCCCTCCCTTCACCCCCCCCCCTCCCTTCACCCCCCCCCCTCCCTTCACCCCCCCCCTCCCTTCACCCCCCCCCCTCCCTTCACCCCCCCCCCTCCCTTCACCCCCCCCCCTCCCTTCACCCCCCCCCTCCCTTCACCCCCCCCCTCCCTTCACCCCCCCCCTCCCTTCACCCCCCCCCTCCCTTCACCCCCCCCCCTCCCTTCACCCCCCCCCCTCCCTTCACCCCCCCCCCTCCCTTCACCCCCCCCCCTCCCTTCACCCCCCCCCCCTCCCTTCACCCCCCCCCCCTCCCTTCACCCCCCCCCCCTCCCTTCACCCCCCCCCCTCCCTTCACCCCCCCCCCTCCCTTCACCCCCCCCCCCTCCCTTCACCCCCCCCCCCTCCCTTCACCCCCCCCCCCTCCCTTCACCCCCCCCCCCTCCCTTCACCCCCCCCCCCTCCCTTCACCCCCCCCCCTCCCTTCACCCCCCCCCCCTCCCTTCACCCCCCCCCCTCCCTTCACCCCCCCCCCCCTCCCTTCACCCCCCCCCCCCTCCCTTCACCCCCCCCCCTCCCTTCACCCCCCTCCCTCCCTTCACCCCCCTCCCTCCCTTCACACCCCCTCCCTCCCTTCACACCCCCCCCCTCCCTTCACACCCCCCCCCTCCCTTCACACCCCCCCCCTCCCTTCACCCCCCCCCCCCTCTCCCTCAAATCCTCATACATGCTGCCCTTTGGTGACATCATCCACAAACATGGGATCAGCTTCCACATTTACGCAGACAGTACTCAGCTCTACCTCTCCACTACCTTTCTTGACCCTTGTGCTAGCTCAGTTGTTATGACTGCTTGTTTAACATTTAGTTTTGGATGAACCATAGTTTTCTCCAGTTAAATGCAAAGACGACAAAAGCCATCATCATTAGCCATTTACCATGCATCTGTACGCTTGCCACAGGTTTCATTCGTCCCTCCTCGGCCAGTGTCTAAAACTGTCTTAGACCATTTGCAGCCGCAATGTCCTATTTTACCTGGAGCTGAGCTTCTAACTCTATATCTTAAGCAATAAAAAAGACAGCTACTTCCACCTCTGTCACCTCTGCTTCCACTGTCATCAGCCCACCTGCTGCTGAAACGATCATCCGTGCCTTTGTCACCTCCAGACCTGACTGTTAAAATGTCTTCCGGGACGATCCCCCATTCTCCACCCTACATAAACTTTATCTCATCAAAAACTCTGTTGTCTGTATCCTGTCTCATACCAGGGACTGCTTACCCATATCCTTGCTGATCTAGATTGACTCCTAGTTCCCCAATGTCTTAGATTTAACATTTTCATCCTTGTGTTTAAATTGCCTCATGGCTTTGCCCCTCCATATCTCCAGCTTTCTAATCTCCTGAAAACTGTCCATACTCTGACTTTGGCCTCCTATGCATTCCATCCTCCCTTCACTGTGCCGGTAGTGGCGGCAATGCCTTCGTCCACCTGCGTCCCAGCTCTGGAAATTGCTCCCTTTTACCCTCTGCCTCTGCACAGCCTTTCTTCTTTATGACTGTCTATAAAGCCCACTCTAACCAAGCTCTTTGGTTACCCCTTCTAATATCTCCTCCTTTGGTTCAGCGTCCATATTTTTTAATGTTCCATGTGCATTTCTTGTAGGTTAATGGTTCTATATGGTGGCATAAGTAGGATAAAGGCCAAGGTAATAGATTGGAAAAAAGCTAATTCTGAGGAAATGAGTATGACACTAAAGAGAGTAAACTGGCAGAAAATCTTGAAAAAGAGAGACAGGTACACAGTGGGGAATCTTCTTTTAAAAGGTTAATTAATAAAGTTCTAGTGGAATAGCATTCTCTTGAAGCCAAAAACAAGCAAGCTGATTTTGCGGCACTGTGGATGAACAAAGGACTAAAGGAAAAATTGATCCTAAAAAAAAAAGACATGTAAGTGAGTAATTGGATGCGAAAGGAGAGGACAAAAGGTAATATGAAGGCAAAGAGAAATTCTGAAATCAAATTATCAAGGAGTATAAAAAGAATTAAGTGTTCGACAGGCGCACGTAATAAAAGGAATGTTAAAGTAGGGATCGGGCCACTAAACGATGAGCAAGATAAACTTTCAGGTGATGAGAGAAATGGTAGAAGTGTTGAATAACTACCTCAGTATTTACTAAAGATCGTGAAATAGATACTTCACTCGAAGATGAGCTTAAAGAATAGTAATACAATTAGGATAGAAAGGGAGAAAATAATTGATAAACTAGCAAAGCTTAATGAGGCTAAAACCCCAGGTCTGGATTGTATGCACTCATGAATACTTCAGGAAACTGGAGAGGAAATAACAGAGCCAGTGGTTTATATGTACAAAAGATGGAGAAGTGAGGTAGCAGACAGCTAATTTCATTCCTACATACAAAAAGGAAGATGGAACGAAACCTAGGAACTGTAGACCAATCAGCTTAATGTCCGTGATAGAAAAGGTACTGGAATCTATACTAAACATGTAATGGAGCATGTAGAGATAGAAAGTATAAAAGTCAGCATAGATTCCGAAAGGCTGTTATGCTTAACTACCCGATAGAATTCTTGGAAGTGGTAATGGAAAGAGTAGTTGAGGGTATGCAGTAGCTGTCATATACTTGGATTTTCAAAAGGCCTTTCTTAGAATACCACACAGTAGGCTCATAACAAAGGTTAAGTCGGGGACAAATAGCTGAATGGTTGCAAATTAATGAAAAAATAGAAAGGAATAAAGGGTAGTTATTTAGATTAGAGGAAGATAGAAAACAGTGTACCATGAAGATCAATGCTGGGATCACTGTTCATAATTTATAGAATCATAGAATGGTTACAGCACGGACGGGCCCGCTCCCCCACCCTTTCCACTTAGCACTGCAGATTTTTTCTATTCAGATAATTATCCAATTCCCTTTTGAATTACGTTAATGATTTTGGAGTTTGGAATAAATAACTCTCAAATTTGTTATGAGCCTACCTTGTGATGCCATCAGAATTTGCAGATGATACCAAATGGGGGTGGAGGTTTAACTAACACCAAGGAACGCAATACAAGGTGACATTAGAAAACTTGTAGAATGGGCTGTTAAGTGGCAAATTAACTTCAGCATAGATTAATGTAAGGTAATGGTAGGAAAATAATAAACCAATGGGTTAAAAGAGCAAAGGGATCTAGGGATACACATGAACAAATCATTAAGCAGCATCTCCGGTCAGCAATACAACTAATAATGTCAGCAAAGCACTGGAATTTATTGCGAAGGGTATAGAATTTAAAAGCAGTGAATCTGATAAATTTATATAGGATCTTGGTCAGGCCACTCTTGGAGTATTGTGCGCAGTTCTAGTCTCCATACTATGGAAAGGATATCGAAGCACTTGCGAAAATGCAAAAAAAGATTTACAAGGAAGTTACCAAAACTGAGATTACAGCTATTGGGAATCGTTGAATGGGTGGTGGTTTTCTTCAGATAAGGGAAGACTTGGAGGAGACCTGATAGAGGTCTTTAAAATGTCTAAATGGGTGGAGAGAATGTTTCCAGTTGTGGGAGAATCCAAAACTAGGGGCCATAAGTGCAAGATAATTACTAAGAAATCCAACAGGGAAATATGTAGAAATTTTCTTACTCAGTGAGTGGTTAGAATGTGGAACTTACTACCACAGGAAGTGGTCGAGACAAATAACTTAGATGCTTTTAAAAGAAAATTAGATGAGTACATGAGAAAGGGGAATAGAAAGATGCTAAAAGGCTGAGATAGATGGAATGGGAAGAGACTCTTGTGGACAAACCAGGACAGACTAGTTCAGCTGAATAGCCTGTTTCTGTGCTGTATTTTCTATGTAAAGCAAATTTGTGAATGCAATGTGGTGGTGTAAGATGCTCAAACTACGTACAGGAGTGGTTAACACTGCAACACCCAAGAGAATGTCTAAGGCAAAGCTCTAAACTTCCAAGAATACATATAGGTGTTTGAGAGCTTCTGCAGAAGAAACCGTTCAAATGTGCAGACTGGCAAAGTGCATGTTTCGGTTCTACAGTGGAATCAGTAGTCCATTAACCAGTCATACATTCAGGATCAGTTAACATTTATCTGTGTTGGTGCTCATTTGAAGTTCTGTTAAGTGAGTTTACTTTTAAAATCACAATGACTGCACCAAGGCAAGCGCATGAGTGGCTTACAATGGGGTTTTATGCATAATAGCTTATTAGCAAATCAGTGCTGCCTTTTTCAAGAAAAGCAACTGTTTGAAATAAAGACAGAAAATGCTGGAAGTACTCAGCAGGTCTGGCAGCATCTGTGGAGAGAGAAGCGGAGTTAACATTTCGCGTTTGTGACCTTTCATTAGTTGGCACTGAATTTTGTTTACAGTAATATTATGTAAGTGACCCATAACATTAGAATTGTTTGTAAAATGAATTGCTTCATCAGTAAATGGTAAGTCCCGACGGGTACATTTCTTAATATTTAAAGTTTATGTCACCTCTTGTGTATAAATAATAGTGTCAGGGATATATCAAAACCAATTTAGGTGAAAATAGGATCTTTAGCTGTGTGTGGTGGGCGATTAACTACTTTTTTTGTAGTCAAAAGTAATTTTTTATATTACTCACAAAGATGTATTTTATAATATTGTTGAGAGTTTGCTTAATTCTGACACACTTATTTCCTCACTTGCTGATGCATCATTTTCTTTGACAGCTGATGTGATGGGAATTGTTTCTCCAGATTTCTGCTTTTCTAATCTGGATTCGGAGATGGCAGTATTTTTAAGGGGAAAGCAGGGAAATACAGGAAACAAAACAAATGGTCAGCACGAGGGAAGTCGCAACTATTTTAATTCTTTCAGACACGCCTTGATGAATGTATTAAGAGTTTTAAAAATGGTGTTTTTTGTAGTGGTATATAAAGTACAAATTCATTTATTGCACTAGGCGGATGTATTTGTAGATTATAACATGTGATATCTCCTGTTAAAATAGTATTGATAATATACCTGTCTGCCATGAAGGGATTCCCCCTCTTCATTCCAGTGCTTGCATATTATATCAATATCCAGATCTAGATGGGTTACTCTCACCAGGAATCTTGGAGATTCTGCATTGTGGTGAAAGGGGAGAGTCACCCAATTAAAATGACAGTTTTTAATAAACTTGTCCATTTATGCAGATATTGGATAGCATCAGAACAACCATTTAAATACTTCGTTGTGACCACATGCGTGAGAAGAAACAAAAAGAAGGCGGTGGATAATATTTAAGTGGGATTTCTGCACTTTAAAAATGTGGAGTGAGGTTAACATATTATTCACTAGCTGTCTGCTTCTTGCCTGGCTGTGCTGTCCAGCTGCTTTGATAGTTCACTGTCATAATATCTTAGATTTTCTAATAGTCTGGCATTTTTGCTTTTGTGTGGCAGCTTGCTGTCGCTCACTCTGTGAGATCGATTGTAACTTTACCTGCCTGGTAGAAACTGGGCAAATGGGCAGTTTAAAAACAAGGAGATTTACCTACTCCGATACCAACCATTTCTGATATTAACCTGTAAAGTAAACAGGAGACTCAATTTATGCAAATCCTAGTCATATGCCACTAAAACTCAGGACTTCAGCAAGGAAGTCAATAGGGTCAGTGAAATAGCTGTTAGGACTTTCCTGCTGGGAAGAAGCAGGTCTGCAGCTGTTCTGAAGACAGGAGATTCTTCAGTTAAGTCGAAACTGTTTCTTTGTGGAGCAAGGAGGAGCGGGGGTGTTCTTCAGGGCTTCTTAAGGAAAGTTGCAGCTTTCCATACCCTAGAAACTACCCACCCCCCACAACAAGACCTTCTCAAAAACACCTTCTCGCCATTAACCTGGAAGCTAGCAGGCAGTTGAGTGTTGCTCATGTTTTGCCTACCAGCAGCTGTTCTGTGCTCTCTTCACACACAAGAAGTGGACTGATGGCATTTAATTGAAGCCCAACAGTTAAAATTGCTGTGGCCTCCTGCTGCCTCTGCTGGGCAGGAAAAAAACTTGCCAGAGAGGTTTCCTTCTGGAAACACACTTTGCTGTTTCTGCGCACTGATTTGTCTCTTTCTGTTCTGAATTCTGGGGTGGTAGAGAGAAAACAGAACAGGTCAGACTGCTGTACATAGAGTTTCTCAAATTGTACATGAGTGCAGGATTCTGGAGTCAGAGACCTTGTGTAGAAACAAATTACATCTCATTAATTCAAACCACATTTTCTATATTTTTTTGTTTGTTGCACTAGCCATTGGTTTGAAACCCTTCTAACACAGGATCTGCTGATTTCACAGAGCTCTTGGAGTCAGTTGCTGCTGTCCTTGTTTCAACTTGATTCCCAGCCTTTCTTGGCACTGAATTGAGTGTTGGTTACAGGCCAGTACAAACACACTGGGGACTTGGGGGTGGGTTAATGTGTGATGCAGCAAAAGAAGAGGTTGAAGAATAAAGGTAGATTTTGCGACAAGTGGAAAAAATAGAATACTAGCACTTGAAAGGGTCTGGAAGTTTAACTGTTTATGTCTGGAGTAAAACCTCTTATTTGATTGAAAGTAAAGCTGAAAACTTAATTTCCATGACAACAAAATAGAATCTACAGTCTTCAGGCATTCTGCGTAGCTAGAGAAAAAAGGTGTCAATGATGAGCATGATGCGTGAATATTTCTGCTCTTTAAATTTGCATCTGGGGTCTTGTGTTTTTCTCCTGAATATTTACTTGAAGGTGATACTGACATCAGTCAGTAACTTGTTACTGTTATTCAGTAACTGCTGATGCTTTCTAGCCTGGAAAGTCGGTCTTCCTAACTGTCCAAAGTTTTTTTTTAATTGGGAGAGAAAGCTACATTTTCTACATACTGGTTAGAAATTTACTTGAAGGTTTCAAGAGTTTCCATAGGGCATTTGTATTATTGTAATTGGTCTTTCTCTGCACCCCAATTTTATTTTTTAAAAAGTTTGCTAGGAATTTGAGGTGTAAGTGAAATGCTGTACAAGTTCTATAGCATCAAAACTGTTTTTTCTGAACACTGAATAGCAAAGTGCTGATTGAGCCCCGTTTGTATAATATGACAATGTTCCGTTTTTTTGCCCCTTCTAAAAAGCATAGATGGGGTACAAATTGGTCAGTCACCACTTGCACTCATAACTGATGAAATAAGCGTGCTATTCTATGCTTAGAATTAAGATGTGTTACGGAAGCATCTTGTGGTATTTCCTTTACTGCTGAGGGAAGTCTGAAGTTGGTAGCAAATTGAGAAAGTAAGCAATGTGATGTGGACCATCAAATGAGATGATTTTGTTCTGTGTTCCCCAAGGCAATTGGAACTTAAAACAGGCAGCCCTGCTTTTAAAAGATCTCTGTTGGGCTGAACAGCTGAAGTACTTATCCTTGTATAATGCTCATTAGCAAAGTAAATTTCCTCCTACTTTTAATTGGATTAAAAAAATGACAACCAATAGTATGTTATTATCAGGTTGTTCCAATCGGTTAGTAACCATGTGCCATAGTAAGAAGCATAGATTTTCCTTAATTTGTGAAATTATGAGGAGTAGAATATGCAGAATTGAGAAATAAACATTTTAAAATTTTGTAATTAAACTAACGGTACAAGTAATTTGAGTCTTTTAAATAATTCTAGCATTATTCTTTGAAGACTTGCCTGAGTCGACCATAGTCGGTTTCACAAATCCTCAGCCCTTGCATTTTATCTGTTAACCTTCTGGATTGCACATGTTTGGCTTGTTGCATAGGTACAGTAGCTGTAGGCCATTATGGCTAGAATATAATGTCCTTAAAATCGAGGTCATGGTTTTATAACAGCTGGGCTTTATTTTTTTTTAAACTATGCTTATTTCCATTTTTAGTCCATGTGCAGTATTGTAATAGCACCAAATGAAGGGATTTCAGAGAGTATTAAAATACCATGTGCTATTCAGGGGTGGGGAAAGCTGTACAATTTCAAATAATCTATTTATATCAGAGAACTATAAAATCTCAGCAAAAGCATTGCTTATATGGGCTGACTAAGCTGCTTACCTCAATGACAGATTATAGCATATTATTGCCAGTTCTCACTTGATTGCCTTCTTGTTGGACTCCAGTGGTTCATTAACAGACCACCAGCTGAATTGTCTTCCATGTTGTAGAAGGTGCTCGTGCCTCTTGAATAATATTACAGGGCAGCAATGTAATGTAAATTCAGCTGCAGAGACCCTGGGTAACTCCAGTTCTTGGTGAGGCACAGAATCCTTCCCATTTCAGTTCTTCGTGGGATATATTACCAGAAAATCCTTTTCAGTAATCTAGGACTTGTAGCAAAGTGTGATCATTTCAGTGGAGAATTTTTCAAGTTTTCTGTAGCAAAAGAAGGCTTTGCAATTCAGATATTTCTATTTGGAGACCTCACCGTAATCGCCCTTTGTTGTTGAACTTGAGCCCCTTTCTTTCCCTTGAAGGTGGGACTGAGAGCAACTATGTGGATGCAGTCGAACAGTGTCATCTATAGGTGTCTCTGAGCCCTTTCTAAACTTAAAATCGAAGATTTACATTTTAAAATGATTTGTGTAGTTTGTATCTTTCTTGACAAATGAAATGTTAAACATTTGACAGCAGAAAGTGCTGTTTTTGAGCAGTGTTGATAAGCTTAGCAACCTTCTACAGTTTAATGGCAATGCGTTTTTAGGTTTCCTGGCTTTGTATATAGCAGAATCAGAATATGTTGATTTCCTGAAGCTTGATAAACCATAGAAACTAGCCATAGAGCTAGTTAACAAAACTTCAAATATACTTGAATTGAATAAAATATGTTTTAATGATTTTTTCATCTTGTTAATAATATCAAAGAATTTGAAGCCATTAAATTAATATATAACTTTCTGGTAGACAATCTCAAGGAGGGGAAACTATTGCAGAGCACCTTGTGCAAGAGATGCTTAAAACTGAATGAATTGCAGAGGCTTATGCAAAAATGCTTTTGGTGGAATATGAGAATGCAGATATTTAATAGGTCTTTCAAAATGATTTGCTGGTGTTGTGTATTTGTGTCTGTGTACTTACAAATGTGCAATGCCTCTCCATGAACAACCGTGGTGTGTGTGTGTGTGTTCAGATGCCCATTTTGCACCCTCCAATCTTACGATTTGCATTCACACCGCATTTATGGTGATCCCTTGAATTGTACTTTGATGATGCAGTATTCTCTGACATTAAAACAAGGTCATACTGGCCCAAGGATGTCTGTTTACTAAATACCCATACAGTAATCATGTTGGATAATAAGTCAGGGAAATCTGTCTTTGAAAATTAACAAAACCCAAATATTAAGGTAATGGCACTGTAATGTTGGTATTTTCCTGTTGATGGTAGGATTATTTTTTCTATAGGTTTGCCTTCATTTTGTATATTGCATATGTGAAAATAGGGAAGGCGAGCTCTTTTTGTGATGGGGAATGCTGTTTGGTATCTGAGAAGCGGTATTCCAATTCATATTAGCAGCTGGTCAACAAGAGCTCCAAACAGTGAAATGTGATTCATAATTGCCATTTACACATGGGATTTTGAGAACTGTAATGACTTGTAACATTGTAAGAAAACTCTACAACCTTTTGAACTCAAAGTTGTTGGTTTTGCTTTATGTATTGCAGACAACAGTCAATACAATGTGACTTCCTATTTTCCCTCGCTCCACCCGAACACGCGCACACACCACAGATTTTTGTGTGGCAGAAATGAAAGGATCTTCGGTAATGATATCCAGAGAAGGCTAGAAATGTTTTTGTATTGTCTTCATTTCATTAAATTTAAAAAGAGCTTTGCTTCTGGTGTATGTTCCAAAGCATGGGTACAGAATGATGGATATAGACTGGAACCAACAGTGGGTTCTTGATCTTGTCCATGTAGCAGTAATAAACTTACATGACAACTGGGGCTGGTTGCTAGTGAAAGGGAGTGTCTGTTGGTTAGTGATCCTAAGAGGTATTCCTGCATGTCCTTTGTGGCTAGGGTCACCATTTCAACCAGGGCCAGAGTTGGGTGGCAACCCAATTGAAAGGCATTAAATATTTTCTAAATGGTTGCATTCATATTGTTGGTTTCCCTATTCATTTAAAAAATGTTTCAGAAACATAAATTACAGATGTATGTTAGGGCAGGGTGGGGTTGAGGGCAAGGTGAGTGCGTGGTGGTGGTGAGGTAATCACATTTAGGGCATCCTTTTGTGTGAAACTTGGTCCTCCATCACCGCATGAATGATTCCAGGGTTTTTGTCATATTTCAGGAATTGTGATATCACTTTTTTTTTGTCAGTTTAATTGTTGAGTACTTTTAGTATTCAAATTCGAGTTTTGTTGTGGAAGCTGACTAACATTAGTAGCTCTACAGAGGATCTTTTTGCATGCATAATATCCCATAACTGCATCAAAGCGCAATGGAATTAATGACTTTAGTAGATATCGATGGGGGAACAAAATGTGTATTGTAAAGCACAGCAAGAGGACAGGGAGTTTTCAGTAATTTCGAATCCCCACCTTAATTAGACTTAAAGTTCAGAGTTTCTCTCTCGTGTTTAAGATCCTGCCACGGCTATTCTTTATTGTCTGCAAATAAGTAGAACATGGTGAGTTGAGGCTTCATAACAGATTTTACACAGAGTGCCTGAGATTAAAGAAGCTATTGGATAAGGAATAGAAATTAAAGTCTACAGGCAATATGATAAAACTAAAGATTGCTGTCAGATCTGTTTGACACACAGGCCCTTGCTGAACATCATCCTCAGATGTTTGAGACCCAGGGCATTTGCTGAACATTTTCTGAGACATTGGTAGTTAGAAATCTTGTTGAGATTGATTTGGGTACCTAAATCTTTTTGTTGAGCACAGAGCTTCCACCTCGGTCATAAATTGCAATTTTCATGCATATTTTAACTGTTTAAAAAGAGTGATTGAATTCCTCAATGATTTGCTTATGTCTCCAGGAACATAAATGATGGCTATTGTAAGTGGCCATTGTTTCTCCTCAGCTCGCCTCAGCCAAAAAAACAATCATGCCAGTCCTTTGCAAGGCAGCAAAGCAATTTCGCTCTCAAGTGATTTGTTCAGTGCATTCCCAACCATTCGGGGAGTTAATGGCCATGAGTGAAACAGTGTTTGTGTTAATTAAATGTAGATCTAGCTCTGTGAAAGTTGCCCAACAGAACAAAAGGAAGATTTTACAACTCCAAAAATTGAAGAGATACCCTCTGAGAAATTTCTGTAGCATTACGTCAGTGGAGTGCACTGGTTTTAAAAGGACATGTTTAAGATATAATTCTGTAAACCCAAATAAATGATTAAAAAATAGATTTGAGATAGTCTTATCTGGAGCTTGGTCATGTTGATTTGGGTTCCCTTTGAGCAGCCTGGTCTGTGATGAATAGGTAATATATATTCCAGAGGGATACATATGATTGAGTGCACCTGTTTCTGGCAATGTTTAAGATTTTTTCTCCTTCCTCAATCACTCAAGCGTATGCTTGAGAAAGGGATGTTTGTTGGAGATCTGAGTAGCTATTTCTGTTTGACCTAATATGAAGCACTTTGCGATATCATGAGGACATGATAAGGCGCTATATAAAAATAAGCTTGTTTATTTTTGCAAATATTTTGCATATTTCTGCGCATCCCTCAGTTTTGTTCAGTTTTAGGGGTGCTGAAAATGGTTACTATACTCCTACTTGTATATTCAGAAGAGTGACAATCCAAGTTATAGGTATTCTGTTTGCATCAAAAAAAATACCCATCTCATGTCTTTATTTTGCAATTATGGTCTCAGTGGCGTACCTTAAAATTGACATTACAGGGGGGATAAAGTTCTGTAGTGAAGAATCAGCTACATAAGATATGAGTTGAGTTAAAGCATGCTTGTATTTGTCCTTAAAATGTCTTTTGAATTTCAAATTCATGTTCTTGTAATTGGTTACTGACAGCAGCAGCCACTGTTCCCATCAAGCACTGAGTGTGTCATAAGTGTAATGACTCCAAGATATTTCTTGGTGCATTCTTTCCCAGAGACCCCATGCATACCAGTAATGCCCGCTCGGTCAAAAGTGAAACCAAATGCCAGTTATATAATCCTAACACCACAGTCCTGTCCCTTTAGGTGGATGTGTAACATAGAGCTATAGATTGTTTGGTACATACACACCCAAACTTGTCTTTTGATTTAGCTGTAATAAAGTGTGTCCAGAAAGAAAGTGGTAAGGAAAAACTGATTGTGAATCAATATTCAGAATGTATTTGAAGCATATGTATTTATTTATTCATGGGATGTGGGTGTTCCTGGCAAGGCCAGCATTTGTTGCCCGTCCCTAGTTTCCCTTGAGAAGGTGGTGGTGAGCCGCCACCTTGAACTGCTGCAGTGTGTGTGGTGAAGATACTCCTGCTGTGCAGGTAAGGAGTTCCAGGATTTTGACCCAGCAATGATGAAGGAACTGCAATATATTTCCAAGCCAGGATGCTGTGAGTTGGAGGAGGTGGTGGTGTTACCATGTACCTCCTGCCCTTATCCTTCTAGGTGGTATAGGTCGCTGGTTTGGAGATGCTGTCAAAGGAACCTTGATAATTGCTGCAGTGCATCTTGTAGTTGGTATACACTGCAACAACTTTGCGCCAAGTGGGCTGTTTTGACCTGGATGGTGTTGAGCTTCTTGAGTGTTGTTGGAACTGCATAATCCAGTAGAAGGTATTCTATCACACTCCAGACTTGTGCCTTGTAGATGGTGGAAAGGCTTTAGGAGTCAGCAGGTGAGTCACTGCTGCAGGATACCCAGCCTTTGACCCACTCTTGTAGCGACAGTGTTTATGTGGCTGATCCAGTTAAGTTTCTGGTCAATGGTGATCCCATGATGTTGATGGTGGGAGTTTGATGATGGAACGTCAAAGGGAGATGATTAGAATCTCCCTTGTTGGAGCTGGTCATTACCTGGCACTTAAGTGGTGGAAATGTTACTCGTCACTTTGAGTTCAAGCATGAATGTTGTTCTGCATGTGGGATGGACTGCTTCAATATCTGAGGAATTATGAATGGAACAGAACACTGCGATCTTCATGGCACATTCCCACTTCTGACCTTACAGTGGAGGGAAAGGTCATTGATGAAGCAGCTGAAGATGGTTGGGCCTAGGGCACTGCACTGAGGAATCCCTGTAACAATGCCCTGAGGCAGAGATTATCGGCCTTCAACAACCACAACTATCTTTCTGTGTTGGGTATGTGGAGAGTCTTCCCCCTGATGCTCAATAACTTCAGTTTTAGTAGGTCTTGTGCTACCTTGATGTCAAGGGCAGTCACTCTCACCTCACCTCTGGAATTCAGTTTTTTTTGTCCATGTTTGGACCAAGGCTATAATGAGGCCTGGAGCTGAATGGCCCTAGCGGAACCAAACTGAGATTGGTGAGTAGGTTATTGGTGAGTACGTGCCACTTGATAGCCCTATCGATGACTCTTTCTATCACATTGCTAATGATTGAGAGCAAAGTGATGGGTGGTAATTGGCCGGGCTAGATTTGTCCTGCTTTTTGTGGACAAAATGTTTTTGTATAACCCATTGGTTAGGCCACAACTTGAGTACTGTGCGCAGCTCTGGTCACCTCATTACAGAAAGGATGTAATTGCACCAGAGAGGGTACAGAGGAGATTTACGAAGATGTTGACAGAACTGGAAAAATGTAGCTATGAGGAAAGATTGGATAGGCTGAGGAGAGCCTTTTTCACCCAGAGGGTGGTGCGAGGCTTGAACTCGCTGCCTGAAAAGGGTAGTTGAGGCAGAAACCCTCAACTCATTCAAAAGAAGTCTGGATATGGACCTCAAGTGCCGTAATCTGCAGGGCTACACACCACAGGGCTACGGGCCAAGTGCTGGAAAATGGGATTCGAATAGTTAGGTGCTTGATGGCTGGCATGGACATGATGGGCCAAAGGGCCTGTTTCTGTGCTGTATAACTCTGACTCTAAATGCTGGAAGGTGGTATTAGAAAAGGATCATTTTTTGGATGGCATAGACACAATGGGCCAAATGGCCTATTTCTGTGCCTTAAAATTTCTGTTATTCTATTCTATGACAGGACACACCTGGGTAATTTTCCTCTTTGTTGGGTAGATGCCAGTGTTGTAGCTGCACGGGAGCAACCTGGCTAGAGACATGGCTAGTTCTGGAGCACAAGTGCTTGGCATTACAGCTGGCATATTGCCAGGGCCCATGGCCTTTGCAGTATCCAGTGCGTTCAGCCGTTTCTTGATATCATGTGGTGTGAATTGCATTAGCTGAAGACTGGCATGTGTGATGGTGGGGACGACAGGAAGAGGTTGAGATGGATCATCCATCAGCAGTTCTGGCTGAAGATCACTGCAAACACTTCAGCCTTGTTCTTTACACACTCCCGCTGTGTTTCACCATGTCCAGGATTGGCATGTTCATATCGCAATGCCTCCTGTTATTTATTTATCCATTACCATTCATGACTGGATGTGGCAAGATTGCAGAGCTTTGATCTGAAACGTAGGGTTGTAGGGTCACTTGGCTCTGTCTATAGCATGCTACTTTGCATGTATGTAGTCCTGTGTTGTAGCTTCACCAGACTGGCACCACATTTTCAGGTACACCTGGTGCTGCTCCTAGCATGCTCATTGGCAGTAAGTTGAAAATCTACCTCAACATGTCTACTCCTCTGAAGTTTAACTTGTCAAGTTGATACTGTGTTAATAACTAATTACAGGTAAATATTTACATCAGTTACATACATAATTTCTACTATTTGCCCCAATACTGTCTCTCCTTTAAGTCTGAAAGTTTATTGCTGTTTATTGTGCTCCAGAACTAGCCATGTCTCTAACCAGGTTGCTCCTGTTAACTTTATTGTGGAACTATTTGCAGCATTACATAAACCTATAATTTTGGTGTTAGATCTAGAAATTGCCCAAATAATACCTCATTAAACTTCATAGTTTCCTTGCTGTAACACCACACTGGGGAAAACCTCTGAAGACCCTTTTCTGATGGTTGTTGGCAATCCAGGAAGAAAAACTTGCTGCATAGATAGGAAAGTATTGAAAGACTGCGCCAAGGAAAATGTAACTAAGTCAAAATGGTGTTTTGAATTTGATAGAATCTTAGAACTGTCTTCCGACTCTAATTTTTGAAAACAGTCTTGTCAGTATTTGAGTTTTTTTTTGTCCTGCCAATTTAAATTTCTTTCTTTTACCGATCTTTCAGTGCACATAATCTAGTGAGAAGATTGTGTAACATTACTTAGGGGGACATTCCATTCGTGCACGCTAGTAGTGGTTACTTGCTACATCTGACCCTTCTGTCTGGCACACAACATAGAGTTCGACCTCTTGGTACTACTGTTCATTGAACTTTATGCTTGTGATGATAAACTGCTCCCAAGCTTGCAGCAGTGAATGAAATGTGACACAATTAGAGTCGGAAGACAGTTCTAAGATTCTATCAAATTCAAAACACCATTTTGACTTAGTTACATTTTCCTTGGCGCAGTCTTTCAATACTTTCCTATCTATGCAGCAAGTTTTTCTTCCTGGATTGCCAACAACCATCAGAAAAGGGTCTTCAGAGGTTTTCCCCAGTGTGGTGTTACAGCAAGGAAACTATGAAGTTGCAAATTTCTTCACTTCTAAATCCAAAGTAGGTTTTATTCTGCCTAGTCATGCTATTAACCACCCTTTATAGAGAAGCTTAAAATTGAGTAAGCATAACTTGCCGTAGGACTTTGGAGGAAACTGTGGCATAGTGGTAATATCACTGAACTAGTAATCCAGAGGCCCAGGGTAATGCCCTTGGGATGTGCGTTCAAATCCCACCACAGCAGCTGGTGGAATTTAAATTCAATTAATAAATTGATTAAATTAATTGAAAGCTAGTAATGGTGCCATGGAACTATCATTGATTGTCATAAAAACCCATCTGGTTCACTAATGTCCTTTAGGGAAGGAAATCTATCATCCTTACCTGGTCTGGCTTACATGTGACTCCAGACCAGCAGCAATGTGATTTCTCTCTCTTAACTGCCCTCTGAAGTGGCCTAGCAAGCCACTCAGTTGACAGGGACAATTAGGGATGAGCAACAAATGCAGTCCTTGCCAGTGACACCCACATTCCATGAAAGAATTTTTAAAAAACACATTTATTAAATCCAGTTAGTCTTTGCAATAAACATGACTTTATTTCCTTTTTTAATATAATGGTGTCTGGTATGACCAAACAGGGGCCATTTATATTAAAGGCAGGCTACCCGACCCGAACCCGACGACAAGTGTCGGGTCGCTCTTCCGGGTCCCGCTTTCGGGCTCTGGTCGGACACATACAATACTACCTTTTGCTCTGCTGGGGGGAAAAGGGAAGTTGAGTAAGTAAGCGTCAAAAATTGAAAAGCCAGCCTGAGCTGGGTGTCCGGGATGTCAAGGAGAGAAACCTGTATCGTGAATGAGCAAATGAGCATCTCTATGATGTTATCGTGCTCATGCTGCAGCTTCCTTCCATTCCATCCATCCAAAAGTGGTAAGTACAGTGAGAGCACTATGGATGTAAAACAAATGCTGTCAACTGGAGAAAGTGAACATTCTGGTGGTCGGGTCGGGCACAGGAAAAAATGGAAGGTCCAATGTGGTTCTGTCGGGTTCAGGTCGAGTTTTTTTCCAGACCCGAGCAGACCTTTAATTTGTATTACAGCTATTTGTCCTTTTTGAAGATTGACAAGTTTTAAGTGTTTGGATGAGCTGATCATGTGCTTGTTGTATTTGGTACTTCAGTTTTCTAAAGAGGCAACCAGCTTGGAGCGGAAAGTGCAAGCTAAACCTATGTGCAGTTTGAGGATCGGCACTGAAAGGGAGAAGCAGCTGACTGGAGTTACCCTTTGGAGCAGAGATATTAAGTAGAATTTATAAATGGCCAAACTAATACCCATCACACAACAGAATTCAAAGCTTAGCTGGCTGACGACAAACATTTGAGTCTATACAACATAGTCTAAAGAAAGAGGTGTGGTAAATTGAGGAGGAGCATGGCATTTTTGAAGAGTCATTGTTTAATGGACACCATTTAATTTCCACGGGGCTTCAATAGTTAACAGCTTCTCAACGGTACTCCAGGAGTAGGTTAAATCTATTAGTAACCGCATTACATCTGCAGAGGGACTACAGAGAAGATGTTCTGGGTAGGACTGTGGCATGTTCCTGTTTTTGGGAGTCATATTGTTACTGTATTAATGTATGTTTCTTTGCCAGGTAGCATAGGGAATAGTGGGATAGGGATTTGAGGTGGGGGAGGTATGCTGGCAGCTGCAGGGTAGGGAGTATGCTTGTGAAGTAAGACAGTTGTACTCAGTTACTATACAAAAATGCTTGCATGTACTTTATATGTTCAACTTGATTCTCAAAAATGTAATCAAGTAGTGAACTTTTCATGGACCTTTTTTGCTGTTTACTTCTAAGCATTGTCACCAATGGATAACCAACATAACGCACTCTTGGGTCAGCCAACCTTGATTTTTAAAAAAGAGATCCCTGTGAGCGCCAGTTTACAGCTGTAAAACTTAAGGTGCACTGTACAAAGCGCCCTGTGGTTATACCCCTTGTGTATTCTGTGCATATCAGACAAATAACTGGTACACTTGTTGGAAAAATGGATGTCTGATTTCTGTCAGAATAGTTATTTTTACACTGGTGCTGGTTTAGGGGCTCCATCTTCTGTGATTTCTGTGAAATCCAGTTGCCTTATCTTATTGGCAGACTTTGAGACCTACAAAAAAAAACTGTCAAGTCCACGAGCATATTAGTTTTTAGTTTTTTTTTAGAGATACAGCACTGAAACAGGCCCTTCGGCCCACCGAGTCTGTGCCGACCATCAACCACCCATTTATACTAATCCTACACTAATCCCATATCCCTATCACATCCCCACCTGTCCCTATATATTTCCCTACCACCTACCTATACTAGGGGCAATTTATAATGGCCAATTAACCTATCAACCTGCAAGTCTTTGGCATGTGGGAGGAAACCGGAGCACCCGGAGGAAACCCACGCAGACACAGGGAGAACTTGCAAACTCCGCACAGGCAGTACCCAGAATCGAACCCGGGTCCCTGGAGCTGTGAGGCTGCGGTGCTAACCACTGCGCCACTGTGCCGCCCCACTGATATTAGTAGAGTAAGGAAGGAATTTAAGTAGTCTATTTTTAAGGAGCCAGTTCCGAGCAGACTCGTAGAATCAGAATGAATACAAAATCCATATAAAAGTGATGAAAATCGCAAGTTACCTTCAAAACAATCTGGATAATTTACAGACAGATCAAATATCTGACAACTAAGAGTCCAAAGTAAAGCTATGCTAAATGTTGAATTATGGACTTCAGACCTTGTTCCTGTTTACACCTTAATCTGGAAACAATGCTGACTCTAAATGATTGAAATTTAGATTTCTGGCATACTTGTTGTCTTTGTTCAGCAACCTACATACTGTTTAAATGTAACACAATTGTACATGATTGAGTTTCTCCTAACTGTCCCACTGCATTGTTTCTCAATGAAATACTTCATCATAGCTTTTCAGAATCATTTTTTTTCTCCATTAAAGGGATTTTCATCAATGATCCTTTCAAAAAATCAAATAGGAACAAAATTTGCTCAATTTACTTGCAATTTTTGAACATTTGTTGTTCAATGAATGCTGGCTTGAAAGAGTAACTGTGCCTAATGGCATGTGAGCTTTGTTAACATTGGTAGATAGTCATGAAATTAAAAGTACTTAAACACCAACTGTATTTTTTTTCATTCATTCATGGGATGTGGGCGTCGCTGGCTATGCCAGCATTTTATTGCCCATCTCCAGTTGCCCTTGAGAAGGTGGTGGTGAGCTGCCTTCTTGAACTGCTGCAGTCTATGTGAGGTAGGTACACCCACAGTGCTGTTAGGAAGGAAGTTCAGCTCTCCAATGTTGTTGGGCTTAGTATCCCTACAAAGGCAGAAATTTCTGATAGAGATACAAGGTTGAACAGTACACTGATGAGACAAATTGACACAAGTGGTTGTAACAGTTGTAGAGTAATTGAGATAGATTGACTGATTCCCTGAGAGGTATTGCATGTACCTATCGTCTTGTTATCTAACCATACCGGAACTCCAAGTTTTACTTTTGACTTCCGTGTTTCTTAATGTGGTAATGTAATAACCATAATTACACAAAACCCATGCTGTAAATTTGATGCGAGACTTGAAATATTGAATCCATAAAGAATTCCTGTAGCAACTGCCTCCTTCAGAGTAACTAAAATAGGATATTACACCTGCCGCTGAAGTGGGTTTGTGTTTTATTGAGCTAATAAATGCCAGCTTGCATAATTTATTTTTAGTTTTTGTCACTTCATACCCTGCATTGTAAAGAAGAGGGATACAGCAGGATATAGATCGGTTGGAGACTTGGGCGGAGAAATGGCAGATGGAGTTTAATCCGGACAAATGTGAGGTAATGCATTTTGGAAGGTCTGATGCAGGTGGGACGTATACAATAAATGGCAGAACCCTTAGGAGTATTGACAGGCAGAGAGATCTGGGCGTACAGGTCACTGAAAGTGGCAACGCAGGTGGATAAGGTGGTCAAGAAGGCATACGGCATGCTTGCCTTCATCGGTCAGGACGTAGAGTATAAAAATTGGCAAGTCATGCTGCAGCTGTACAGAACTTTAGTTAGGCCACACTTAGAATATTGTGTGCAATTCTGGTAGTCACACTACCAGAAGGACGTGGAGGCTTGGGCGAGGGTACAGAAGAGGTTTACCAGGATGTTGCTTGGTCTGGAGGGCATTAGTTATGAGGAGAGGTTAGATAAACTCGGATTGTTTTCACTGAAAGACGGAGGTGGAGGGGCGACATGATAGAAGTTTACAAATTTATGAGCGGCATGGACAGAGTGGATAGTCAGAAGCTTTTTCCCAGGGTGGAAGAGTCAGTTACTAGGGGACATAGGTTTAAAGATGAGAGGGGCAAAGTTCAGAGGGGATGTGCGAGGCAAGTTCTTTACACAGAGGGTGGTGAGTGCCTGGAACTTGCTGCCGGGGGAGGTGGTGGAAGCAGGTACGATAGTGACGTTTAAGAGGCATCTTGACAAATACATGAATAGGATAGGAATAGAGGGATACGGTCCCCGGAAGTGCAGAAGGTTTTAGTTTCGGCAGGCATCAAGATCGGCGCAGGCTTGGAGGGCCGAATGGCCTGTTCCTGTGCTGTACTGTTCTTTGTTCTTTGTTATTCTGTGTGCATGTAATAATTTAAGCGTGGAGTGACATTTGCCTTTTGAAATGGTCTGAAAGTTATAATTGGGATAAACATCAAGGAATGATGGCGGTAGAATGCTTTTCATTGGAGTTGAGGTAAATAAAGGTTATGCTAGATGATCTTTGCTGATAATACAGCTCTCACATTTGTCTGGCTTAATTACTTCCATGTGGCTAGGGACACAGATAATGCTAAATTGGGTTATCCTGTCCGCACACATCAGAACTGCCAATTTTTAAAAAAATTACAATCGTTGCATAAAGCAAATGGAATTTGTTTTGATCAGTTAAACCAAATGGTGTCAAACCAAATCCAACATTGTTAAATTCCAGAAAGCTTGTTATGGAAGGATAATGTTGGAGCCTATATTTACTCAGTTTCACATTTACTGTGCAGGGTAAAAGGATTACAAACATGTAGCTCCTCACTCAGACCCTCTACCAGTCTCAGTGTCTGCTTATAAGTGCTCAACTCATACCCCAATTTGCACCCTTCACCTGCATATAATCAAACCATGACACAATTAACAAATGTGTCCTTCAGACAGGATTATCAGTATGGCATGAACTCTTTCTGATTCTTGGTTTCTCAATGCCACCTGATGAGCTTAGCAGTGCATCAACTCGACATTTGGCAAAAGCAATGTTCCCCGTACTGCAACACTGCTTTTTATAGTAGAAAAAGCCGCTGCACCAATTAATCTCTTCTGAAGAGCTTACACTGCATGTTGAGATCTTAGTACAATGGATTTTGCTCTACCATATGACCATCAGGTAAATAGTATCTTGTAGTTCAACTGAGAGAGCCAACAATGCTGACTGGAACATCAGTGTTGATCCACATGTGGACTGGACTGTCCTATTTTAGCAAAAGGAGCCTCATTGCTTACTTGATGCAAGTGACAGTAAATGCTGATAGTTCATTTAGTAAATTCTACTTTAAGGGTGTTTGAAAATGTGCTAGAGACACTAGCATGGAATCAAAACTGCTGAAGTTATTGCATTTTTTCTATAAATGTTTTAACAAAAAAATGTACCATTTCTTTGTCTAGGGTGATTTTTCTGCAGCAGGTTGAAGCTGCTGTAAGAAGGATGAGTGCATGTCCCTGCCATTTCTGATTTAAAAAAAAAACCCCTTTTTTAAATATTTGGGTGTTTAGATCTGTCACTCTCCAGGCCATGAATGATCTTTGTTTTTTTTAAATAATCAGATTCCATTTTGGCTGATTCCATTTGCCAGTACATGAGTTCTACTATTCAATCGATATTTAAGTTGATCTTTCACAGAGGCATTGCTGTGGCTAACAGAGATTCCCTGTTTAAAAGCAGTTATATTTTCCTCCACACAAGATCAGGGGGCAGGTTGTTCAACCTTGCCCGTCTAAGAGCGAAGTCCAAAGTACGGAAAGTCCTCATCAGAGAACTCCTCTTTGCTGACGATGCTGCTTTAACATCTCACACTGAAGAGTGCCTGCAGAGTCTCATCGACAGGTTTGCGGCTGCCTGCAATGAATTTGGCCTAACCATCAGTCTCAAGAAAACAAACATCATGGGGCAGGACGTCAGAAATGCTTCATCCATCAATATTGGCGACCACACTCTGGAAGTGGTTCAAGAGTTCACCTGCCTAGGCTCAACTATCACCAGTAACCTGTCTCTAGATGCAGAAATCAACAAGCGCATGGGAAAGGCTTCCACTGCTATGTCCAGACTGGCCAAGAGAGTGTGGGAAAATGGTGCACTGACACGGAACACAAAAGTCCGATTGTATCAGGCCTGTGTCCTCAGTACCTTGCTCTATGGCAGCGAGGCCTGGACAACGTATGTCAGCCAAGAGCGATGTCTCAATTCATTCCATCTTCGCTGCCTCCAGAGAATACTTGGCATCAGGTGGCAGGACCGTATCTCCAACACAGAAGTCCTCGAGGCGGCCAACATCCCCAGCTTACACACACTACTGAGTCAGCGGCGCTTGAGATGGCTTGGCCATGTGAGCCGTATGGAAGATGGCAGGATCCCCAAAGACACATTGTACGGCGAGCTTGCCACTGGTATCAGACCCACCGGCCGTCCATGTCTCCGCTTTAAAGACGTCTGCAAACGCGAAATGAAATCCTGTGACATTGATCACAAGTCGTGGGAGTCAGTTGCCAGCGTTCGCCAGAACTGGCGGGCAGCCATAAAGACGGGGCTGAAGTGTGACGAGTTGAAGAGACTTAGTAGTTGGCAGGAAAAAAGACAGAGGCGCAAGGGGAGAGCCAACTGTGTAACAGCCCCGACAAACAAATTTCTCTGCAGCACCTGTGGAAGAGCCTGTCACTCTAGAATTGGCCTTTATAGCCACTCCAGGCGCTGCTTCA
Source organism: Heterodontus francisci (assembly GCF_036365525.1). NCBI lineage: Eukaryota > Metazoa > Chordata > Chondrichthyes > Heterodontiformes > Heterodontidae > Heterodontus > Heterodontus francisci. The sequence continues at coordinate 92,166,659 of NC_090381.1, read as the reverse complement.
CAAACCACTGACCACCTCCAGGCGCTTATCCATTGTCTCTCCTCGAGTTAAGGAGGCTAAAGAAGAAGATTGAGTGTCCTTTTCAATAATACAAGAACAGTAATGCTGTTGTATTGTATGCTAATTGGCTTTCATTTAGATGTTATATTGGCAGTATCTTTAAGAGTTTTTTCAGTGTGAGTAAATCTTATTTGCCAACAAGGCAGAGAGCTTTATCTTTAAGAACTGTCCTAGAACTGGTGAATTAGTATACTTTTCCAGACAACTGCAAAAACGTTTTGTGTTCATTCAAGCTTCAAGTAACTCCAGGTGGGTTTTAGCAACATCCATCACTTTTATTTCTCTGTATTGAGAATGGTGTGCTTCATGAGAAAAGTAATAGTCCCATGTTGTGTGCTAGATGTTATTGAATAGTGGAATGAAATTAGAGTTTATACTTTTTAATGTATCATGTTCACAAACTACCAGAACCAAGATCCCATTCAAGCTGCATTGTGTTAGGGAATGTACTTGTTAGAAACCCAAGATAAAACCTCCTTCTATCTAAAATTGAGATTACCAAAGTCTTGTGTACTGTGACTTGAGATCAGAATTTAGCTATTTGATGTGTTAATTTGGTTTTAATAAGATTTAATTATGATCTCCAGGGAAGGGTGCCAGCCAGATCATTGTGATTAGTAGGACAACTTGCATACTTGCTATACCTCCTTGTACAGGTGACCGGTGTGCAAATGCAGTGGCTTCACAGTCAATGGTGTATTCGCAACAGTTTATCCTTGTTATGCTAACTGATAGAAGTAATAGGGTTTATATTTTGACAGATATAATCATCTGTAACAGAATTAACACCATAAATATGTTGGTAGATGAAAATTACTAATCACCAACAATGAACATGAAATGTTTGGCTTTGATACCACAGTGTTCCTTATTCTGCAAAACCAGTCATTTGAAAAGAAGGTTTCGAGGTAAAACAGTGACCTGTTCAAACACAATGTTGAATGTAAAGAAGCAAATTCATAATTTAGAAGTAATTTATTTTTGACTAATGACACTGATCAGTCAAGTGCAAACGTCTTAAACTCGTGAATGTTCAGCTAAAAGTCTAGTGTTACAGGATTGAACACATTGGGCACAGATGGAAGACAGATTACTCTTTCTAGTCACTTAACAGAAACATTTGCTTATCTGCTACTTGTGGAGATGGAATAGACTCTTTATCCCTGTTCTTAGTACAAGGTCGTGACTGCATTAAGATTATTGATAACTAAAATTTCAATTTCTTCCCTTCCGGCCTTCTCCTGAGGTGCTGACTCTGTAGGAATATTGTTCAGATGTCCAAGTGACCACTATTCATGTGTGAATAGTGGTGTTGATTGTCAACTGGCTATTTTACCACATGTACATCATGGTTAGCCTTGATACGATCCTCTCTCTGCAGATGTCTGATACCAACAGAAGTCACTGGATAGTGATCAAATGCAGGACCTCTGGCTAATTTTCTTCATCTAAGGATATGCGTACTATAGCTGACACCTAATTCAACATAGGTTGGCATTTGTGTTTCTGGTATGGTTCTGACCTCTTTTTGCTGAAGTTGAAAAGAACCATATGAATGCAGCTGTAAGCAAACTGCGTGGAAGTTATTGGGTTGATGCAGCTCCACTTATTTCAAGTATTCTGCAATGTATCTCATGCGCGCTTGCTAGTTCTCTTGCATAAATTTTCTCTCTCGCGCTCTCATTCTGTTTTGTTCGCTTTCTGTCTGGTTTGCTTCTGCTCTCTGCTGCTGGTTTATACCTTCTATTTGTCTCACATTTGCTCTGTCTCTTTCATAGTTGGGGCTGGAAATCGCTAAAAATATCTGGAGTGCCAAATGAAAAAACAGGATTGAATGCACTCTTATCCTGTTGCTACTGCATGTTTTTGCAATCATACAACAAGTTGTAGGGTCATTTGGGACTATGGTAATATGAAAATTGAAGGAGTCTATAATTTTATAGTCTTGGATTAAGTTGGAGGGAAATGTGTTTCTCATATCTCCAGTATTCTTTATCCGATTTAGTTTCTTTTTATTAAATGAAGTCCTTCAAGAGAGCTATCATCAGTGTTTATAGTGTAGATGCCCTATTGAAAAAAGAAAAGGACATTTCTCACAGCAGTCATTACAGATTAATCCACTAACCTCATTGCACCTTTGGGAAATAAACCACTCACTGTCGCAAATCCAGTGTGCCAGACGGTAATAAAAAGATCTGCAGCATAGACTGTTTATCTGATCAATAGAAGGTAATTGCTGACATTAAATGAAGTCCACTTGCCCATTTCTGTTTTTCTTTCTGTGCTGTATGGTTCATGGGTGAGAGATGAAGATGCATTACATAACCATTTAAAGCTGTCATGTTTTATATCTAATTACAGATGGCTATTTCTCATATAGTTTGACAAATTACTCGACCACCTGTGGAAAGGACTGCATTTTTTTTAACCTTTTATGTAGTGAAAGAGATCTTGTTTTAATGGCTGAATGCAATGCAGAATCATGAGATATGTTTTCTCTTCCACTTCCAATTTCTGCATCAAATTCTGGTGATATTAAATTTTGATAAAAGCTTAGCCTGAATAATCGTTTTTATCCTTGGGTTCAGGCATTTTATGTGGTATGACATCGTGCAATAATCCGCATTCCCATTTGTGAACTTTATATGCTCTGATAGAGGAGAGCAGGGATGTAATAATACTTTTGCTTATTCAAAGGGCGAAACATATCTAAATCCCTTGCTCTAAATTTTTTTAAACTGTTAACAGTCTGCTGTAATACAATCTTTTTTTACTTCAATGTAGTGTATTTTCTAGACTGCATAATGGGTACTTTTCAAGGCTGCCTTGACCTTTCTGCAAAACACTCAATATGATGATGTGGTGACTTTGACATATTGATCGGTACCAATTGAAAATACATTTTTATCAAACTGTTGCAGTTTCACTAGGATGGTTAGGATTTTATATTGTCCAGATTTGTAAACTACTAAAAACAGTATGTTACACCATCAACCTTGGATTTTTTTAAATCACATTTCCTCATTTTAGGGATCCTGGATAAAATGAGTTAGTCTGCACACAATATGTAGTCTTCAGCTTAAAAGTGCTGATATTTGCATAACTAAATCAATTATAGAATTAGATTAGTATTTAAATTGTTGTCAGGACATTCAGATTTAAAGTTCCTGTTCTCTCAATACTATTTCATAGGATGTTTTAGTTCCGGGGCAGTGCATTCACCCCATCTTTTATTAACAGTGCCTATCAAAGCAGACACCAGTGAATTGACACCTGGCTGTAGTATAGTTTCCCCTTCTGAGTCTGGGTAATTTATTTTGTTCAGAGGATTTGGGAGATGTTGACAATGCTGCCTTTATTGTCCATCTGTAACTGCCTTGAATCACACCTGTATATCTGATTGAAGTTGCAGGTTGACACCCCAAAGTACATTGGTGAACTGAGTTTGCACGATAGTCAAGTGTTCACCTATAAATCATATATGATCTGTGCCATGTTTGTTAGGGATCCTGAGATCTATTCAGTTTTGATTTAGAAGAAAATTCTATATTTTACCTTCTTTTGCTTATCTGTAGCTTTCCCTGGCACTGGAATGGTTGAAATGAAAGCTGTTCTTTAGAGGCCACCAACTGAGAACAGAGTCTGGCAGTCTGCAAGAAAGCAGGCTATATTGTTTGATTTGATAATTGATCAGATAAGGAGGTACTATGTTTATATGATGGGCAGTTGTACACTGTCAGCATTTGTTAGGTATCAGTCGTTGAGTGTCATTGCTTATTAACATGTTCTGCTACAATTATGTCTGATTTTAATTAATTCTGTAGCCAGCAGCTGTCTGAACATAGTAAAATAAACACTTTTTATGAGTTCCTCAGTTTGTACAGTTTTATCATATTGGTCACTATGGGGAAGCAGGACTCGGAACGTAATGATGTGCGCTTAGATATGGGACTTTTTTTGGCTATTTGAAAGTAGTTTTAAAAGTTAATTAAAATGAAAAATTGTTTTCATCAAATTTCATCCTGTTATTGTATCATTTTACTTCAAATAATAAAATGAAGTCATTTTAGCCTAAACCATATGATCTGGTAAGCAAAGTGTTTCCTACCAGTTTGCAGAGACTTATGGAGCATGCTGGCTTGACTCCACTATTTCTGATGTATACCCCAATACTAGTACATTTCACTGTAGGGCCTGCTACACAAGATCAGTTTCAGTTCATAAGCACAGGCTTGCTTTCAGAAGTTGACTTTTGCAATAAGCAAATAGTGTTGAGAAGTATTCCGAATCATGACACTGTACACAGTTGGAATGCTTGATGCTGGCTCTTACTTGATGCTATACTCTTACCTTACATGGGGTTTAATTTTAATGGGGTTAAAATTTTAATTTTAATCTAATCTGTCAATAAATAGTAAAATTGGGCCTGGTGTAATGCGGTCAGCTGATCTGATTCCATCAGTTTCCTGCTGTGTAAGTTAAGTTAAGGTTGCCCTCATTCAGTGAGATAAAGATATGAGTCTTGATTTTAACACCTGTCATCATCTCGATAGCAGTGGATTACACCACTTGTAACTCACTAAATGTCACTGTATGCCGTGCTGTTGACTGTGACTTGCATGCTGGGAGTTGATGGTAAAAATGTCAGTCCTTCTGTTGGGAAGTTAAGTAATTGCTGTACAGATGGAGCATCTTCACTAGTTGTATGCAAAGTATTCCATTGTTAGTTTGCTTAAAGTTGAGCAGAAACTTCACTTACAAAGGTGCTCTAGCTCCGTAATAGTTCACCTTAGTGAGCTAAAAGTGTACTGGCAATCTCTCCCACTTCTACTTTCAGCGCAATTCAAAGTATTCCAGTAAAATGGTTTGGCCAATTCCTAGGTATCTGCCTCTTCTCTACATAAACTATTCTCAACCCTTAGATTAGATTGCAGCTTGCAAAGCACTGTATCCATTTATTTTCTTTTAATGCTTGTGCATATGGACAAGTTGGAAACTCAGAGTATTGAAAAAGGCATGAAATTACCCAATCCATTTGGTACATGGTTACCGAATAAGTCATTCTGTTAGTATATGAGATATTGGGACTTTTGGGATTCCATTTGTTTTTCTGCAAAAATGGAAAACAATTCTAGCCAACCATTCGCAAAAGGAATTATTGCCAATTTCATGTGAATTGCATCCCGATAGTAAAGGTGTAATAAAATATAAAGACAGTGGAAAGTGTGCATACATGTTGTCCTCTCTGTGAACCCTGAACAACTTTCCCTTCAAAACCATTTAAAATATTTCTTTATCTTGTACATTTGCCATCTCCCATGGTATTGACTCTACTGCACCATGATATAATGGGTTATATGATGTCTTCAGAATTTGTTAGGTTCCAAATTCTAAATTAAACTGATCAGATCTAACCTTTTATTAAAGTTCTTGTTTCTGAAGAAATTATCTGCTTTCTTTGTTTTACCGTTAATTCTGCACTGTATTACAAACCTCCGGCTTTCTATCAGAATTGTATTTTTAACTTTAAGAAATGTGTTTTTTAAAATCTTCTGAATAATGGCTAGTTTTTATTATTGAGTAACTCTTGGGATCAAAACTGAAGGTAAGTGTCATGACCGGTTTTCAAATCAGAGTCCCTATATGCGAGAGGTCACTGAAGACATAGATTGTCTGTTTCTCATCAAAATGATGTATGTATGTGTATTTGCTGACTTATTAGCATGTTTGTTTTGTCGCTGTATACTAATGGAAAATTATTTTTGCAGTGCAGCATTATTTTGGTTAACTGACTATGTCTTTCAAAGATTCAGTTGAGGGAGTCTGTGCTTAATGGCATATACCTAAATGCAAGGAGTTTGGGCATAAGGCAGATGAGCTGAGGGCACAGTTTGACATATGGAAGTATGATTTTTATTATTACCGATGCATGGCTTAGAGAGGGGCAGGAGTGGCAGCTTAACATTCCTGGTTACAAGGTTTTCAAACAAGATGGAGAAGGCGATTGGAAAAAATGATGAGGTGGCAGATTGATTAAAGAAACAATTGCAGCCATGAGCCAAGTTAGAGGGATCATAAAATGTGGCGATATAGATTGAACTAAGGAACAAAACAGACAGTCACATTGCTGAGAATATCCTATAAGCCTTCAATCAGTCTGAGGGAGATAGAATGGGCTGATTTCTGGAAAATGCAAAGAACAATAGGGCAGTGATAATGTGGGGGATTTCAATTACCCTTATATCCTGGGATACAGTCAGTGTAAAAGGTACAGAGGCCACAGAATTCCTAAGTTGCATTCAGGAGAACTTTTTTTAACAGAATGTGGCAAGCCCAACGAGGGGGGGGGGGGGGGTGCATTTCTCGAGTTTAGTTTTGGGGGAAAAAGCTTGGCAATTGGAAGAAGTATCAGTGGGAGGGTAGTTCTGTGGTAGTATTCATAATTCAGTTAGATTTAGCATTGTCATGGAAAAGGGCACAGATAAAATAGGAGTGATAGTTCTCAATTGGGGGAGGCCAATTTTACTTGGCTGAGAAGCGATTTAGCAAAAGTGGACTAGAAGCAGCTATTTGAAAGTAAACCAGTGTCAGAACAATGAAGCATCAAGAAAGAGATTCAAGGGGTTCAGGGTAAACATGGTCCCACAAGGAAAAAGGGTGGGACAGCAAATCTAGTACCCCCTAGATGACGAGGTGCATTATGTGTAATGACACATGATTAATTAATAATCTCATAGTAAAGGGTCCTCTAGGGAAGAGTGATCATAACATGATAGAATTCTGCATTCAGTTTGAGGGTGAAAAATTGGGTCTGAACCTAGTGTCGTAAACTTAAAGGTGATTACAAAAGTAAGCCGGTGGCTGAGCAGTGGCAGACATTTAAGGAGATATTTCATAGCTGTCAACAAAGATATATTCCATTGAAAAAGAAGGACTCTAAGAAGGATGAATGATTTGTAGCTAGCCAAGGATGGTATCAAATAGAAAAGTCATATAATACTGCAAGGATTAGTGGTAGGCTGATGATCCCCTAACATTTTAGAAACCAGCAAAGGATGACTTAAAGAAAAAAATTAAAAGGGAGAAATTGAGAGTAAGCTAGCAAGAAATATAAAAATAGGTAGTAAGGGCTTCTACATGTGTATATCAAAACTAAACATTGGCTCTTAAAGGATAAGACTGGGGAATTAATAATGGAAAACAAGGAAATGGCAGCGACTTTGAACAAGTATTTTGTATCTATTCACAGGAGAAGACATGAAAAGCATCCCAAGAATAGTAGAAAATCAAGAGGCAAAAGGGAGGGAGGAACTTAAAACAATTATTATCACTAGAGAAAAAGTACTAGGAAAACTAATGGGGCTAAATGCTGGACCTGATGGCCTGTATCTTGGGGTCTTAAAAGAAATGGCTGCAGAGATAATGGATGCATTGATTGTAATCTTCCAAAATTTTCAGTGGATTGGAAAACACAAATGTAACGCCCCATTCGATAAAGGGAGGCAGAAAGCAGGAACCTATAGGCCGGTTAGCCTAACATCTGTTGGGAAAATGCTGGAATCCATCATCAAGGAAGTAGTAGCATCATATTCAGAAAATCACAATGCAACCAAGCAGAATCAACATGGTTTTATGAATGGGAAATTATGTTTGACATATTTGAGAGTTCTTTGAGGATGTAACAAGCAGGGTGGATAAAGGGGAATCAGTATTTGGATTTCCAAAAGGCATTCGATAAGGTGCCACATAAAAGGTTAATGCACAAGGAAAGGGCTTATGGTGTTGGGGGTAATTTATTAGCATGGATAAAGGATTGGCTAACTAACAGGAAACAGTCTGAGTAAATGAGGCATTTTCAGGTTGGCAAACTAGTGGGGTGCCACAGGGAACAGTGTTAGGGCATCAACTATTTACAATCTATATTGTGGATGAAGGGACTGAGTGTAGTTAAATTTGCTGTTGATACAAAGATAGGTAGGAAAGCAAGTTGTGGGGAGGGCACAAAAAATCTGCAAAGGGATCCAGATAGGTAAGCGAGTGGGTAAAAATTTGGCAGATGGAGTATAATGTGGGAAAATGTGAGGTTATCTAATTTTGTAGGAAGAATAGAAACGCAAAATATTTATTTAAATAGCGACTACAGAATGCTGCAGTACCGAGGGATCTGGGTGTCCTCCTACATGTATCATAAAACGTTGGCATGCAATTACAACACCTAATAGGAAGGCAAATGCAATTTTATTGTAAGGTAGATGGAGTATAAAATGAGGATAGCCTTATTTCAACTGGACAGGGTGTTGGTGAGACCACACCTAGAGTAGAGTACTGTGTACAGTTTTAGTTTTCGTATTTAAGGGAGGTATTGGATGCAGTTCAGAGAAGGTTCTCTGTTATCTTATGAGGAAAGGTTGAGCAAGTTGGGCCTATACTCATTGGAATTTAGAAGAATGAGATGTGATCTTATTGAAGCATGTAAGGTTCTGAGGGCGCTTGACAAGGTGAATGCTGATAGGATGTTACCCTTCGTGTGGAAATCTAGAACTAGGGGACACAGTTTCAGGAAAAGGGGCCTCCCATTTAAGACCGATGAGAAGGAATTTCTTAGAGGAGTTAATCTTTGGAATTCTGTACCCCAGAGAGCAGTGGAGGCTGGGTCATTGAATATTTTCAAGGCTGAGTTAGACAGATTCTTGATCTACAGGGGGGTGAGGGTTATTGGGGCAGGCAGGAAGGTGGAGTTGAGGCCACGATTAGATCAGCCATGAGCTTAGTGAATGGCAGAGCAGGCTCGAGGAGCAGAATGGCCTCCCCCTGCTCCTATTTTTTGTTTTCCGTGGAACAGAGGAGGCTGAGAGGGTGACTTAATTGATGTATAAAATTGAGGGGCCTAGATGGAGTAAATAGGGATGACTTATTTGTCTTAGCAGAGGGGTCAAAAACCAGGAGCCATAGATATAAAGTGGTTGGTAGGAGGATTAGAGGGGAGATGAGGAAACATTTTTTCACTCAGCAGATGGTAAGGACCTGAAACTTGCTGCCTGAAAGTGTGGCAGTAGCGGAGGCAGAAACCCACCACATTTAAAAAGTACTTAGATCTCTACTTGAAGAGTCGTGACCTCTAGAACTACAGACCTAATGCAGGAAGATGGGATTGGCCTGGATAGCCTCTTCGTCGAATGGCATGGACACGACGGGCTGAATGGCCTCCTGTGTCATAAATTTTCTATGAAAACAGTAGAGGTGAGGACAAAGTTGCTGGACTGCAGTCATAATTTTATAGATACTTGAAGATGGTAAAAGACACAAATTCACAAGGAAATTGGACTAGTCGATGGTCTGATAGGAGTGCTAACATCGGCAGAGGCCCAGTGACCACCTGGACTGGGATTTTTGTGTTTTTCCTGAAAATCCAGTGGTGTAGTATAGATTTTAAAAATATTTACATGCAATTCATTTACAGATACCAGATATAAATATGACAGTTTCTTCTGACTGCAATTATTGCTGTCTGAATGAGTTCATTAATTCATTGGATTGGTCAATGTTCTACCATTAATCTGCTCTTAAATTCATTGGCCTTGTCTGTGGTTCAATACATGCTACTACAAGCAGACAGAATTGAATTGCTGTGCTTCTAGGAAACATATATGTTATAAATTGAAGGATTAGTATTATGCATTATGGAACAATATGACTGGTATCTCTCATAGTTTTATTTTCAAAACTTATTCTGGTTAGTGCATATGTTGGTCTGAAGTGCAATAGGAAAATAGTACAAATTAAATGAACACAATCTTTTAACAATATATTCTTGGCTTCATATCTATATGGAACTGTGTCCCCAAATATCTCAAAAACTTTGATTATTAGATTTTGGGACTCTGACTGAACAATGTGCTCAACCTTATTTTTAGGCATTTTTGTCTGTTGAAATTAAAGAAACGAGGCTCTAAACAAAAACAATTATGAAATACAAAATTGCTTAAAAAAAAATATGCATTCTACTGCTGAAAAACTAAGAATCTGGATTCCAGCAATTCTCATTCTAAAAATAAGTATACATCCTTTAAATTGTTAAAAGGTTTCGGAGAGGGTATAAGACCAAGGGAAAGTAGGATCAGATATGTGTAGCAGGATGGAGTTTGTGGGAGTCCAGCAAGGAGAGTGTTGGTGAAATCGAGACTGGATCTGACTGGTAGGATCACTTTGGGCTCAACTTTAAAAATTGTGGAAGCAGGAAGATGTGCGTACTTTGAAAAAAATTAAATATCACATGGGACCACAGATGTGAGGTAGATCTGGTTTTGTTCTGAATCTTCAAATTCTATTTTTTTTCGCCCTATGTTGGAGAAATTATCAGCTGGCTTCACTCAGTACACAGCACATATTGTGGAATATTTAGCACTAATGAGTCATGAAGAAACAAACTAACATTCCAACAAGCTCCTGTGTCCACTTCCCAGCATCGCTGCTTATGACCAAACTATGGTGGTTAATTTTAAATACTGACCACCACTGAAGGATTTGCTTTCATCTTGAACTCTTTTCATTAAAAAAAAGTTTATAGTTGTGCTTTAGCCTAATTGTCAAGTTTCATCTCTCCTCATAATGAAGTATCATTCGCCTTGCACAGACTTCATCTAATAGTTTTAAAATTTTTCCAGTGCCAACATTTTTTAGAGGAATTATACTTTAATTTTTGACTTTTGGAATCCTGTATTATTCATACTAGTGAACTGTACTGACTTTTATAGACCTAACATTAAAATGCAGTCCTTGGTGTTTTGAGGAAAAGCTTCTAAAAGGGACATAACCATAAGGGATGTAGCTTCATGTTCAGTATTAGCAGAATATATGATTTATCCCTATATATGCTTCAACTTCTAATGCCAATATAGTATGGCATCAGCACCGTGACTCACTAGATATTCTCTTTCTGGATCTTTGTTTTTAATTTCTTTGTATCAATCAGTCCAATCTCTTCCTTCCACTATCCATTTTATGTCCTTAACTGTTTTGAAGCTGTTGTAAAGTTGCTATGGTGGGAAAAAGTACATTTGTTCAAAATTAGCAGAGACTAGCAATAAAGTTGTTTGGCCTAATGGAGATGTCCATGTGTAGTTTCCCCTCATTATTTCTAATGCGTTTGACAGTAGTATATTGAGAAAATAGTTGCTACAGTGAAACATAATGGTTGTCAGATGCCCATGGAAATGCAAACTCTAGTAAATACACTGCTTTGGCTCGTCCTGAGAAATTGCATCTGACTGCCATTTAATTTGCTTTCCTTCCTGAGTACTATAATTATATGTAATTAGGTAGATTATTGAAATGACCCAACCTGATTTGGCTGCTAAAAGACTATTGACCCTGGTTAAACTCTTTCATTCTACAGACTCATTTATATTATAGAGCAACCTTTTAAGTGCTGCTCTGTACTTTGAGTTTCATCACCTGCTGATTACATCTTTGCTATTGAGCTGGTTTTATGAAATTTTTTAAAAGATGGAAAAGGGGACAGGAATATTTATGGCTGCCTCTAGCCTCAATGCATTCTGACATCCTCAAGCCTTCGCATTCCTCTTTGTGAACTAGTGTTGGGGCCACTTCCTAACCCTGTAGTTTCTGCACCAAACAAAGAGAAACTGAGCCCCGAGTAAAATAAAGTTTTAAAAAGTACCCACACGCACAATGGTGGTTTCATTATTTTTGGCCAGTTTTACTCTGTTAGGTATAAGAGCCACAGCTCTTGAAGTTGCAGTCAGAGAAAAAAGACAGACAGACTTGCACTTTTATATAGCACCTTTGACAACCATTGGTTGTCTCAAAGTGTCTTAGAATGAAGTGCTTTTGAAGTATCGTCACAGTTGTAATGTAGGAAATGTGGCAGCCAATTTGCGCACAGCAAGCTCCCACAAATAGCAATGTGATAATGACCAGATAATCTCTTTTTGTGATGTTGAGGGATAAATATTGGCAGGATGCCACAGATAACTCCCCTGCTCTTCAAAGTAATGCATGGGACCTTTTGCGTCCACCTGAGAGTGAAGATGGGGCCTCAGTTTAACATCTCATCTGAAAGACGGCACCTCTGACAGTGTAGCACTCCCTCAGTACTGCACTGAAGTGTCAGTCTTGATTTTTGTGCTCAAGTCCTTCTAAGAGGTGACAGTGCTACCAACTGAGCTATAGTTGAGATTTTTGCTTTGCTCTCATTATCGCTGCAATTTGTAGTGACAGGAATGTATCACTTCAGTATCTAAATACTGGAAAATTATCAACGTGTGGGTTTTTTTAATTCATTGTTAAATTTTGAATTAATTTTGAGTGAAAAGTGGGAGCTGAATCATATGTTGATTTGACTCCCATGTTATAACAAAGGAGGTATTAGTGTCTTAACAGCACCTTGTGTGAGCTGTTTGCCATTAATTAGCATTTAAATGCACTATTAGCTGTGAAAAATGAAGCTTGATCATGATATGGACCAAATACTATTCCTTGCATTCCAATGTAGGATCAAAATATGAGGGTAAATTTCCTCCGTACTTCTCCTGCTGTACCACCATAATTTTGATGGAAACCCTATTTCTGCATGTTTTGCCAAGGCTACAGCAGCAGAGTGGAAGATGCCTGAGGAAATTGGCATCCATGGAGTATTAAGACCTTTGTACTCTTTCAAGCTAGGATGAGCGATACAAGTTAAACAATGCCACTTAGTTGTGCTGGCCAAGGCACAATGATTGCAGACTGGTGCTGCAGCTTCCTCTAAAATTTGGGAGTATAACTGCATGTTGCATTCTATGTATATGCTCGCATATAGGTTTGATTGTATGTGTGAGCCTATATTATGAAAATACAGTTGTGTATTTAATGTATAGTAGTTTCAAAGCCTTATAAAAGCAAAACTAAATAAGATTCATTTACTAATAATATAGGGTCCTAAAAGGTAAGATTGAAAAGATTCCACCTGTTTTGTTCAATTTGTATTTCTGCTTGCTTCATGTAAGTAGTAGGCATGCACAACTTTGTTTATATATAAGTTGGCTGTATTGCAGAATCACTGATTTTACCCTGTATAAACATCCTAATTTGATTTGTTTTTCTGTTTCCATTTCAGAATGACATCTCCTTAACCCTCGGCAAGTCTTGCATGGACTTAATGAGTACCTAGGCTTTCAATAATTTGTGCAGTCCATCTAGGACCTCATGCTCTTTCTTATAAAGGATGGTACGACAGATCAAAATCACTCCAGTTTGCTGCAAGAAACCTCAGGACATAGTTTTCTGACTGGATTGCTTGTTTGCTAATGTGTGTGTCTTTGCACATACATGTCTGTGGGGCGCACAGTGTGCGCTGTGACACATACACGACAGCAAATCTGCCTCTTTTCCCTCATCAGCACACTCTACTTCAACAATCTCCGTAAACACAAATGGAAAGACTGTCAGCGATGCAACTCAGATGCCTAACCTGGACTGTAAAACAACATTAACCTTGACTTTCACGTGCTGCTGAAAAAATTAAGGTTTTCACTGTAAATTAAGTATAGAACTATTGATTTTTTAAAAGTTGCTAATGTTTGGAAAATACAGAATAATATTTAACATTTTTGCTTCCTTTATATTGATACTTTTTTGAACTGAAAATGTAATTTTTTTTCTCATGTACATTCAATATTGATGTGTCTGGAGGTAAATTTCCAGTTCTGTTATAAACAGGGAAATTTTGTTTAAAACTTGTGAATATACACAGTAAGAATGGATTATGTTTCTATTCTTGGATAAAAGCTGTTGTTTATACATAGCATAATCCTGAAATGCAGGCTTTAGTACGCAGTCCCATTCACCAATATGGTTATAGTACCAGTAATGCAGCCCTGCTGTCTTCAGTTGATTTCACAATTTTATACTCTTCCATTTTATGAGATATATTGCAGTCAGGGGATACTGACATTACTGTACATGGTACTTAATGAATGCCAATGGAATTTGAAACCATAGTCAAAAACATTAAAATTTAGTCTTCCTTTTCTTTGTGTGTATATATATATATATATATTATATCTGGGCAATGTATACATACATAACATGCCTTGGAATGGACAATGTTGTGTTTGTAACTTCTGGAGACTGATCCCCCTCCTCCCTGTAAGTAATAAATTAGAAAATGATTGCATTTTTCCTCTGATGGTTTGATTAAATGGTAGACTATGTCCTCAATGCTCACAAAATGCATTCACAAGAAAATTCTTTCATAAATTTGCTGGAAGTTACAGAAAATGGTTACTTCTAGGAACACAAGGGGAAGCATGCTTGAACATTGTTGACTTTCATGTCTGAATCAATATACAGATGAGTTCCCAAAAAGTAACAGTAGTGTGGGTGAAAATAGAGTTGCAGCAGCAGGGTAAGAAATTGGAGTCTGGCACAAATGAGTTTGGAAGAGGAGCAGGAAGCATCAATTATGTTAATGGTAATGTGGCGTTGTTGTGGAAGTAAGGTTCTGAATAAAAAGTTTCTAATTTGTGCATCAGGATCTGCATCAGATACTGAGGTTAGGCATTTAGCCCTGTTTGGATGCAGGATAAAGTATCCTTTAATCTAACCAAATAATGGGGTCGATTTTCAAACTTACTGTGCAGACATAAAACTGGTATTGCAGATTGGCCACCCAATCTGCAACACTGTCTAGACACTGCCCAATTTTTATTTACATTGAAATCAATGGAGATATAAATCTAGCAGTTGCAATCAAAAGCGTTGGATCTCAAATGCTAGTTTAATACCAGTTTTACGCCAGGGAGGCAAGTTAAAAATCTATCCCACGTATCGTAATCCCAAAATTGGAACAACACCTTCCTATTGTACAAGTGTGCCTAATTCTATTTCTGTTGGCCTCCAGATCAACCTCTGAGTGAGACTTAAATTTTTTGCATTTTTAATAGCTTTGTGCTTTGAAATTGAAAGCAGTAGGAATACACTGAAATTGCCCCAAATTCAGTTTACTTGTGGTCCTTATGAGTTGCAGTAAGATAACTTTTTTATCCTATCGTAAGACCAAAAGGCAAAAAGGCAGTATTCATGCACAGTATGCATCTTCGACTCCATAATATAAAAGTTTTATAATAAAGATTTCTGTTCAAATATTTACTTACAGTAGCAATTGCCTTCAAAGATTACAAAAATGCTCTTTTACAAACAGTTCTGCACGGATGTCTCAAAGGACCAGGCCCAGTTCTAACCCTTGTTTCACCGGATTGCTTGAGGCATATATTCCTGATCTTGGGCATTGTAGGATTTTAAGTATGTATCTCCCTCTCCATGGCATAATGGATTATTATGGTTTTGCTATTGACTACCATGGCATTGCATACTACCAGTCCACCTGTGGTTATCTCACACCCAGTCATTTGATTGCATGCCATAAAAATATATATCTAGCCCCTGAATTCCATATTTGTAGGAGGCATTATAGCTGTCAGATTTAAGTGGTTTACAATAAAAGTGCTGAAACCAAAATATCTTTTTATATAAAAACAAAATGCTGAAAATACTCAGGTCTGGCAGCATCTGTGGAGAGAGAAGCAGAGTTAACATTTCAGGTCTGTGACCTTTCATCAAAACCAGTTCTAATGAAAGGTCACAGACCTGAAATGTTATCTCTGTTTCTCTCTCCACAGATGCTGCCAGACCTGCTGAGTATTTCCAGCACTTGGTTTTTATTTCAGATTTCCAGCATCCACAGTATTTTGCTTTTTACATTTTTTTATATAAAAGTTTTGACTATCACACTCCAGATGTCTCCTCGTATAAAATTGCAACTAATCAGCTGAACAATTTCTTTAAAAAAAAAAGTAGACTAGGCGAGAAAGTGTGCTCATTTTATGACCCTAAGATTATCTGAAGTTATTAAAATAATGAAAAGCCAAGTGAAACCAATGAATAAAACTTCTGGCAGTAACAATAATTAGCTTCTAATTAACCTTAATAATTAATGAGATCACCTGCCACAGGGTATACCTGAGCAGTGATCGGAGAACAGGCTGCGTTAACCGCTAAATATCAACATGCTCCAGACTATCAGCAAGCAATGCCATTGGATTTCAGCTACTGTACATTAAAAACATATGTTTCTCCTAATCTTTCTCCGCTTTTTCCCAGCAAATCCATAGGTCAGATTATGGGAAATCTACTTAGTGATTTTTGAGCAGTTCCTATGCTTTGCGTCTGTAAAGTACAAAAAGGAAATGTTCTTGCAAATGTTCGAAATACCTCTAAGGTGACCAGATGTTAAGACATGCTATCATGTTGGGAGAATGGATCTCTGGTTCCTTTTCAGTCTGCTAAATATCACCCACAAAATATTTATTTTCAAGTTTCAATTATATTTCCAATTGCCATCATCCATCAAGCAAAATTGCACCTACATTTTGTTGAATTCATTACACCAAACACTGGATTTTGTACCTAACCAGAACTCTGAATGTTCCAATTCCCAGTGCTGTGTGCTCTTGTTAAAATCAGGTAAGCTATTTAACCTCCTTCAAACTTAATGTATTTTGCACTCGTGATAAACATTGGACTAAAATATTCAAATTACCCAAGGCTGATTATTCCACAAATGTTTATCATAATAACTGTCTACAGTTAAGAGTGAAAAATATATCTGACCAGTATTTGGAATTTAAGTAGCAAGGTGTGAAACATATTTTCATTCCCCATCCTGAACACTTTTTTTGAGTACATCCAAAGCTATAGTCACGCCCATTTAATTTCAGCCAGAACTGAGAAGAAGCTGTTCAGTGGGAAATACTATATTTTAGAAATAGTGACTGAGTTTGAAATCCACCTTAATCTCATTCATGCTGTATATAGAAAAAACATTTTAAAAAAGTTAAGGCGCCTCATTAGGCAAGATAGCCTTGAGTGGCTATGTAGAAAATATTTACTTATTCACATCTTACAGGCTACAAATTGGTATCTTTGTACCAAAATTATAAATGTTAAAATAAGAAAATGTTGCACTTTCTAGTAACCCAAGGGGCCTTTATTTCTGCTCATTTCTTAGACTCCCTTTAATATTCAGAATCAAATGGTCACAGCATGTCCCCTCGTACAGATGTTATATGATGGGAAACAGATTTACATAAAGTTTTTAATGCACTGCCTCAGCTAAAAGGTAGGCGTATGGAACTGACTGCCATCTTTATTCATGGCGATAATAAAAAAAAAGGATTCTCAAACCCTTTCTATTTGTCTCGCAGCAACTCATTTAAAATTTTTTTTTAAGAGATGCAAGCACTGAAACAGGCCCTTTGGCCCACTGAGTCTGAGCCGACCAACAACCACCCATTTATTCTAATCCGACATTAATCCCATATTCCCTACCACATCCCACCATTCTCCTACCACTTACCTACACTAGGGGCAATTTACAATGGCCAATTTACCTATCAACCTGTGAGTCTTTGGCTGTGGGAGGAAACTGGAGCACCCGGCAGAAACCCACGAGGTCACGGAGAACTTGCAAACTCCACACAGGCAGTACGCAGAACTGAACCCGGGTCGCTGGAGCTGTGAGGCTGCGGTGCTAACCACTGCGCCGCAGTGTAGGCTGCAGTTTGATGAGTACCTTTGTGGATTTAAAATGTAATCTGAAAATCCAATTAAAAGGTACAGAATACTAAATCATTAACTGTAAATAGAGACAGATTTAAAATGCTGAAAAGTGCTAAATATTCTACAAGAAAGTTATAATTGTTTGCAAGCCAGCAAGATGTTAAAATGATAAAATGGAACTTTATTTCCTGGTAACAGTAACTGTAAATATCCACTCTTGTTTATGATGATTCTTGTATATCTCTCTCTGCTATTTTGTTCCCTTTCTCAATGCTATTTTCCAGCTAAGAGTGACCTGGTTATAAATCATCTGCCAATGCTGCTCCCTCTTTGCTTTATGGATCTCTCCTGCAGCTGCTCTTCCCCAGCTCCAACTATTTGGCAGTTGAAGGTCAATGTGTTTTTTTTAAGGTGATTTTATGTTTCTTCAGACTTTGGAAGCAATCTTAAAACTAGCCTCTATACACTGCTCTGCTACACTGATAATGAACTGTGTTTTCTTTCTCCAGACAGATTTTTTAAAAAAAACATTGACCTGGTCTTCTCAATGTGCAGAAGACCATGTCTGGCAATTTTTAAATCATCCTCCTCCCAGTAGACCTGCAGAAGAGTAGATGCAAAGGTCAGTATCAAAGATATTTTTTCAAACCTATCTTAAGAAAAAAAGCATGGATGCTGAAAAATGCTGAGCTGCCCCAATACATCATGACTGGCTGTAATGTAAGAACCGAAATGCAATGATCCAACTCAAGTGAATTTATAAGGACAGGTTTGAAAGCAAGAATACTGGCAGCAGATTTGGAAATCCCCAAAAAATTGAAATCTGAAAATCCTGCTAGGCTGAATAGCTGAAAAACCAAAAACATGATGCAGCTTGTTTTCTACATTGCCATCAACTGCACAACATTCAAGTTGAGAATTAATGAAACTACCTTAATATAAAAGTGACTTTATTGTCAATATAGCAACAGTCAAGCACTATCACCAAGTATTGCTCTTTGATCACCAGAAGAAACGTGTCATGAATTATCTGGTATCGCTCTCGGTAGCAAGACAGTCAAAGCCATCTTGGAGCATTCAGCTTAGTGGAGACAAACCTCCAGGGGATAAACATTGAAACAATAAGACCTGAGAGAGATGGGGAATTCTTAGACTTGGACCTCATTAAAGTGAAAAAAAATACATGGAATTATGTGACATTTTTCCCAGTCTCTCTGGAAAACGTGGAGTTTCTGTTATACACAGCAGACAAGCTTTGAGAGCTAATCCGTGCAGCACCCCAAGTGGGCGCTCTCTCTCTCTCCAGGTAATACTCCAAGTTACAAATCCTATCTGTGACTGGAACATCCAAGTCTACCATTGCTACAGCCAGAAACCCTGGGGGAGAAACCCCCTACATCGTGGTCTCCAATCAAACCCTGAACCAAGAGGGGCCACTTCTACCAGCCATGAACTTCAGGATCACGACTTCAGCTGGAAAGCAACTGAATTACCAGACCCCACAGACTATATATTTTTATTTGTTCTGGACTCTAACCAAACTATTATTCTTCACTCTGTAACCTATTTGTGTGTGTGTGAAAGTTGGAGCACAGTTTATTATTTTGCTTCGGGTTTTGATTTAAAGTATAATAAATTAACCTCTTGTTTAAACTCAAGAAAACCTGTCCGATTGGTTATTTTATGAGCATTGCACATAAAGGGTTAAACACTCACTGAATTGGTAAGCACATCCACTGTTTGAAAAAGAATAAACCCTGTTGTCAAACAAGGAGCAGGACGAGGGGAGCCTTTCTACCCCTCCTCACCTGATTGTAATACTTGAGAAAGCTAAATTCACGCACAAAAATCAAATCCTTCATCTGTTATTTAAGAATAATTGTTATAACTTGATGCAAATATAAAGTGTAGAAAATAAAATCGGAATTTGTCTTCCATCTCACTACCCAAAATAAAATAGTTCTCATTAGCATTTTAACCCATCAGGTGCTAACTCAAATTTATGGGCTTAAAAAGTGGATTGTTGCTGTTTTCAGACACTCGGGTCATGATTTGCGATTAGCCCATGCCCAATCACATTGAGGCAGGGAGTACCACATCTTCATGCTACCTCCTCATTTCCATGATTATCGTGTTCAGTCAAGCATAACCTGTGAATGCTCAGCAGGGGGCCAAGCAGCATGTGTGGCTAGAACATATACCAGCTAGCCTGCACCTCTTAAAGGGGAGCTGCGCTCGTTACAAGGAATTGACTGCTGACTGCCTGTAGTGGAAGTGGCTGTGAGGAAAAAGACATCAAATAGAGCAACAGGCCCTGGAAGCCTTAGTGCAAGGCTATGACAGGAGGAGAGAGGCCAAGTTTCTGTGGCGGGTGAGGCCTGGATGCCAGGATTTATGAGGATGTTGCCGGGGCTGGAAAAATGCAGCTATGAGGAAAAATTGGATAGGCTGGGGTTGTTCTCCTTGGAACAGAGAAGGCTAGCGGGGAGATCTGATTGAAATGTACAAAGTTTTGAGGGGCCTGGATAGAGTGGAGGTGAAGGGCCTATTTACCTGAGCAGAGAGGTCAGTGACTAGGTATAGATTTAAAGTGCTTGGTAGAAAGAGGGGAGATGAGGAAAAGTTTTTTCACCTGGAGGGTGGTGGGGATCTGGAATTCACTGCATGAAAGGATAGTTCAGGCAGAAACCCTCAACTCATTCAAAAGGAGTCTGGATATGCACCTCAAGTGCCGTAATACGCAGGGCTACGGACCAAATGCTGGAAGGTGGGATTAGAATGGGTGGAACGTTTTTTGGCTGGCACAGACACAATGGACCAATGGCCTCTTTCTGTGCTGTAAACTTTCTATGATTCTATGGAAGACCCTCAGAAGGGAATGAGAGCAGGTGGCCAGGGAGGTCAACACCTGGAATCTGGCCCCAAGGACCTGCCAGCAGTGCTGCAAGAAGTTCAACAACCTCACGTGGGTTGTCAAGGTTAGTGAAAGCATCTTCAAATGGCATCTCCTACCTGCTGCACCAACAACTCATGCTGCTTAATGCACCACCATTCCATCAGCAGTGGGACTCAGGCCATACATCCAACTGCTCCACTCCGCCCCCACGCACCTTCCAATGATGTCAGCTTCACACCCACTTCTCGCTGCTTTCACATACTGTTTAGCTGTGGTAGGCACATTTCCCAAACAGTGCATCACAGTCGCTGGCATTCTTCTCTTCTTTGCAGAACAGGGTGACCCATAATCTCAGGGAGCAGAGTAGAACTTGAGAGAGATGGGCACACCTGCATCTGTGAAGCCTGCTGGAGAAGACTGTGTTCTGATTCTTGGAGCCAGCTGTGACACAGGCTGTTGCATCTGACACCACCGAGACCATTCAGGATGATGGTATGTTTCTGCCTTATGGCCCTTCTCAAATCCCACTTCACCCTCATCCTGCTATCTGGCATGGTGCAAACTGTGGTCCGTGTGACCATGGACTTTTGGCTGTCAACCCCACCACCCCCTTCTCTTGCCCCACCTCGTTCATTCTTCATTTATGCTTTCAGATATGCCCAATTTGTCATCTTACCAGCCACTGCAGCCTCAGGGGGAAGGATGAGAGCTGCACCACACTTACAATGAGGAAGAACCATCACTTGATTTAACACTTGCAACCACCAACTCATACTGACACTGTGCGTACCTTGGAGGCTATTACTGAGTCAGGATCTGCACATGGTGAGTCACCAAGCAAGAGTGGACTGCAGCCAGGTCAGGGGGGAAGGACAGTTCATTTACCAGCTTCACAGAGGGTGAGGTTGCTATTGTCCTCATGCAGTCAGGTGGTGGAGGGGAGTAATGAGCCATGCATATAGGCTGTATCTCTTGTCTCCAAGCATCCAGCCTCTGGTGGTCCAAAGATGACAGAAACGGCAGACTGCCTCAGGATGAGGGCATCACGGCTGCTGCCAGGATAGCAGGCATTCACTGACGTGATGGTCCAGGCATGATTGCACACCAACTGCGTGTTAATGGTGTGGAATACTTTGTGGTTCCAGTGTATTTCCCTGTTTACACATGGGCCTGCAGAGTCACGTGTGCAGTTGATGGCTCCCTGCACCATTGAGAATCCTGCTATCTTGGCGAAGCCACGTGCCCGCTCCTCCTGCTTCTTTCTTAGAGAGAAGATGAAGTCTCCTCTTCTGGCATACAGGGCCTCTGTCTTCTCTCAGATGCAGCGATGGATGGCGAACTGGGAAATGTTGGCTATGGAGAGGGAAGCGCAATGAGGGTGGAGAGAAATACAAGGAAATTATTAGAGATGACCTTATCTGTTATTGACGCAATGGGTTTAGCAAGGTCACGTGAGATGGCAAGATCAAGGGAGGGGGTAGCCGTGAATATGGGTTGGGAAGTTTAGATGAAGGGAGTGATTAAGAGAGGGGTAGGACAGCAATGAACTCAGTGGAGAGAGAACATGATAAATTGAAATGAAGTCACCGAGGATGAAAAGTCATTCGGTGCAGAGGCTAAGGGAGGAAGTCAGTGGAGATAGTTTGGTGCGAAAATTGGCCTGGTACTAGTGTGGACGGTATTTTAATTCTTTCATGGGATGTGGGTGTCGCTGGCAAGGCCAGCATTTGCTGTTCTTGCTGGGCCATTTCAGAGAGCAGTTGTCAACTGCATTGCTGTGGGTCTGGAGTCACATGTCGGCCAGACTAGGTAAGGATGGGCATTGGTGAACCAGATGGATTTTTACAACAGTCAATGATACTTTCATGGCACCATTACTGAGAGTAGCTTTCAATTCCAGGTTATTATTAATTGAATTTAAATTCCACCTGCTACCACATGGGATTTGAACCCATGTTCCCAGGGAATTAGCCTGGGCCTCTGGAATACTAGTTCAGTGATGTTAGCGCTATGCCACCGTCTCCCAGATTTTAAACTGAGTGGTGAGAGGGGTGTAACAAGTTGAGATGCTTAAAGAAGGAGAAAATGCCAGAGGAATAAGGAAACAAACCAAGGTGTGATTTGGTGATAAGAGCCGTACCACCACCGCAGCAGTCTGTGCAAGGCAAGTGGTGAAAGGTGTAGCCAAGCAGGAAGGCTTCAGCTAGGTGAGAGGTGTCAGGTTTCCATCAAGGCCATGATATCGATGCAATCATCCACAATAAACTCTTGGATTGTGAGGGCTTTGTTCATGGACATTCTGGAGGGAGATGCAGAGAGGGGTGGTGAGAGCTGAACCACTGGCAGAGTTCACAGAGTCAGCACTGGGAGGGGTGTGTTGGACATGGAGATGATTAGCAAGATTAGCCTCCAGCCAGCGTGCTGGGTGGTTAGGTCGATGAGAGAGTAGAATGGGGCAGTTGGGGTAGCTTGTAAGGAGGCAGCGATGAGTGCCTTGATGGTAGGATGACAAGATTATTACAGTGGAAAAAAGAAAAGAGTAGAGGCGTATATTGTCTCCATCGTTGTCACTATCATCCATATTACTAGATATAGGATACGTTATTTTAAAAGAGTTTAGCTGCTTTCTCCAATGTCTCAATGAGTTTATCCAGTCCATAAATGAGCTATACAAACCAGGAACGAGCCAGTTTCAGTGCCACGTTGGTGTGAGTCAGCTGATCTCAGCTGGAACAGTAACTAGGGCAATGTAAGTGGTCTCAGCATCCATGGGTTAGGAAGGGGAAAGATCAGCCAGGACTCCAATTCCAGAAAGGTATCCAGTGATTCCCTGCTAGGAATAGTTTGTGTGAACATTGGATGAGTACAAAGTTGATCCTGACTGTTAAGCTGCACAAATCAAATAGCCTTACAGTTGAAGCATGCCAGTTGCAGAGGTACTGGATAGCAACCAGTGCCTATAGAACTATATCCCAGCAAGAAGTCATTGTCAATAGGAAGAGGAAAGGATAGAATATTGGTGAAAAATAGAGATAAATGGCATCTCCTGGTTATAAATTCCTTGGTGTGGATCCTCACACAACATGTGCAATAGTTTTGATCTAGTTTGGTGGAATGCACAAATGGATTATTAGGTTCTGTTGGAATGTATCTTCACATTCTGACTTTGCATCGGCGCTGTTGTAAGTGAGACAAGTTACCTTGGCATTTTTCAACAATAAACAGAAACCTGTCAGACTCTACCTGCGCAGTTTTGGATTACTACTTCAGTTGCTACTTCAAACATAATGTAGTCCCTTCATTATTTTACAAATCTTGATTAGTTCACCCCTAAGTCTCTGCTTCTCATGATCCAGACTCTAAAAGCTGAACGAATGTAATAAAGTTATTGAAATAGAACTGACTACAAACTTGAGGGCACAATACAAAATTAAGAATTCTGAAACATACAGAAATTAAAATAGATGTATTCTGCATTCGTCTAGTAGATATTAGGAATTAACAATTCAATTCCAAAAGATCAATGTAATATCTGGTAATCCACATTATCTTTTACAAGGAAAGTGGAAGAATATCTGGTTACAAATGGGGCTAAATAAATAAAGATAAGTATAGAAACAATATAGTTCCAATCAGCTATGACCATGGGAGAATCGTTTTTGGATTCCGATAACATGGTTTGCAATGGTTCATTGATATATTGAAATGATAGCTTTGAAAATCAATGGAGACTTTTATTTAATGTAATTGTATCTGCAGTTATTGATCACCATCAGGTAAAATCCATGAAAGTCTAATTTGTACATGAACTCTTTGAGGAAACGAGCTTGATGGGTTGGAAACCCTTTTTTGGTTTTGGAAAGAGGTTGTAATTTGGTTCAACTTCAAAGAAATTTGTCTGAGCTCTATGATGATGGTCCATGCAGAAACACAAGAGTTAAAACTACTGTTGCCTTGCAGAAGTGCAGCGTGATGGGACTTCAGCCCAACCTTTGCCCTTGCCTTAATCCCTTGCCTAAACCCAGGGATAGCA
This sequence comes from Heterodontus francisci, assembly GCF_036365525.1. Lineage (NCBI taxonomy): Eukaryota > Metazoa > Chordata > Chondrichthyes > Heterodontiformes > Heterodontidae > Heterodontus > Heterodontus francisci. Next base: position 92,142,051 of record NC_090381.1, on the reverse strand, counting down.
TCATCTGAATATTGGAGTTGGGCACCTCCACCTTTAATGGACCTGCTGGGGTGCCTATAAAATTAGCAGCATCTTGCCAATTAGTTGGATGGCTACTGGCCAGTCTGGCCACCTATGCATGGGTACATTATTTCATTGAATGTTGCTCTCTCAATATGTTGCCTGTAACAAACTCTTTTGAACCAATTTCTGTCTTGATACAGCATTGCAAGGGCAACCTAAGTCCTAGTATGGCGGTAAGCCTGCTTCATGCAGTCATACTAACCAATGGCTGTACAATAGGTAGAGCCTGGCATTCTGCCAGTTCTGCCTCTAAGTGTCATGTTATGACAGGGTCGGAGGGAGTGGGTGGATGAAATGCCCACCTGCCCTTCATTAACTGTAAGCAATAATTCTGGAAAGGGGCAAAAATCTTGTATAAATAGGTTCTGCCCCAAATTCCTACCCTCCATGTCCATTGTGCTATCCCCTAAAACTCTAGAACTTTGTGGCTGCTAAGTTTAATTAGATATTTTTAAAAATCTATATCAATATATGACAGCATACTATCAAGAGTAGAGGGTACTTGATCTGGTTAGGTTTTACAAAAAGATTTATTGGTTAAATATACTATGACATTAAATAGCCAAGAAGCACAAAGGGGTAATGAGCTGTAAGAGTGAGTGTAGAACAAATCATTAACATTGTGTAAGTAGATGCTTTATGTCAATCTTTTGATGTTCTTCCTACCTCTACACAGTAATGTAAAATCTAATCCTGGAGCTAACAACCTATCTACAAAGTACAACGCTTGGGGTGCCAGTGAAAGAGTGAAAACAGAAGTTTCACTTGTGTATGTTATTGGGAAGAAGAAAAAAATATATGTTTTTAGAGAAGATTTTTAGTTTAACATCAGCTTTCGTAAAACTTGAATAGATTAAAAAAAGCAGACTGCAAAGCAAATACAAATGTATTTGCAAAAAATAGGTTGTATGGCATTCTTTAATAGATGTTCTTGGTTACAAGACTCATTCTTTAACAATTCAAGTTGCATGTATATTAACTTTAAAAAGGACAAAGAAGTTTGGCAACTCTGGTAGGCACATTTTATTAACCCTTTGAGTGAAAAATTCATAGGATTTTGCATAAATATTAGCAGGACACTTATTCTTCATTTGTAATATTTCACCCTGGAAAGGGTTTTTGAATAGAAACTTGCTTTCATCAGGCATCCAATACATTGCATCACCCTCTGCAGGGATCTGTGGTGTGTGTGAGCGGAACAAGAAAGAGTGGTTCTTCTATTAATCAAATTGATGAATCCTTGCTGAGCCACGCAGAGTCTAAACCAGGAAGTATAAAGTTGAAAATATAAATTAGATTTAAATCATGTACAGAACGCAAAATAAAGGTTGGGAAAGAAAGATGACATTAAGAAAGCGAGATAAAAGAGACAGAAAAAGTAAAAAATAATTGTCTCCAACACTAATTAAATTCTGAAGGAATGAAATATCACACTTGTAAAATTAAATTTTCTGTGCCAGAGATGTTGTTTGACAGTAATTGCCACTTATCATGCTCTTAAAAAACACCAACTACTTCATTGGCTGTAAAGCACTTTGGTACGTCCACAGTGATCATGAAAGGTGCTATATAAATGCAAGTCTTTTTTTTAACTGTACCAACCCTAAATATTTTGAGTGTGTTTAGTGGGTAACTACTTGGTAAGTACTGCAGCTTCACGTTGTTACATTGATCCCAGTGCTGAGTCTGTAGGCGAGGATTGTCATAGCACGGATTGTGGAAGAGCAGGGTATCTCTGGTGCCAGAAGTTACTGTCTGTTTTACTCTGTAATAACAGCGAGCGCTGTTAGACTCATTGTTATTATCAATGCAAAATCAGGGCCTATGTACACAATGATATATATTATAATAATCTTTCTTTTAAAATCAAGTGAATGTTGAAATAGATGTTGCAAAAGTTTGAACACCACATTAGTCTGCTCTAACGACTTTACCCATTGGTTAGTTTTGGCTCCTGAATTCCCAGGAACTATTTCTAAGCAAAAAAGAAATCCTGGAAGATATGTGCATTCCCTTTACTGTCTAAAGTGGAGCACACATATTTCTTTGAATTCCTTTCTCTTTCTAGTTGCTATCTGATTTCTGCATTTTCTGTTTTTATATCAGACTTTTAGCAACTGTACTTGTTTTCACTGGAAAAAATCCCTTTTTATTATTTCACCATTGCAGACAATGCAATAATTTGCATCATCCAGCATGGATCTTACAGTAATTGTTTATTTCCAGGGCTCAGTGCCTTGTTGATATCAGGAACCTGTAATTGCCATTGCAAAGATAGCTCTAGTTTGTGCTTGGGAGTCGCTCAGACATGTACAGATGTCATCAGTACAGTGACATTTTTATCTTTTCACTCAATAAAAGAACTCCTTAACATGGCACCAATCAGATTTGCTACATCAATGCACCTGCAATAATTTAATCAAGAGTGTTTAATCAAGAGTGAATTGAGCCCTCCCCCCTTATAAAAATATACCTAGCATCCATCGTGCCTTTCAGTATGTAGCTGTATTTCAAGAATGAAAAAAAAACATGTTCATGATTTGCCCCTGCCTATTGCTATAATAATCACACAATGTAACAAGACACTGCAATATATCACTGTTATGAGCTATCATTATAAATCATGAGTCCTTGAGTTCCAGCCCAGTTAAAAGTGTCTTTGTTGATCCCTTCTTGTTTCTATGTTGCTGATCTAGTTAAATGAGTGTTTCCCTTAAGTTGTTGGTTCAGTTATGTTGACATCTTGATGATGTGATGGGAACATAAAGAGCTGAAGAAAAGTGAAGTATATTTTACTTTTTTCAATACCAAAAATTTTCAAGGATGTGAAATTTATTATTCTTATTTGAAAATAGTTAATCAGGGCACTGGGTGCTACAATGCTTTGTACACTGGCCTTTTGCCTCTGGGACCTGTGTTTGAATGCAACTCAGGTTAATGGGAGAAAAGATTTCCTCTTTCTGTTGACTGTTAACATACTATGTGAAATGAGTTTGGGCAGTCTCAGAAGAGATCCTAATGGACATAGGCCATTATTTGGCAATCAGAGAAACCGTTTCCACTGGCAGGAGAATCGGCAACCAAGCGACAGATTTAAGATAATGGGCAAAACGACCAGAGGGGGGGATGAGGAGAATTTTTTTTAGGGAGCGAGTTGTTATGATCTGGAATTCACTGCCTAACAGAGCGGTGGAAGCAGATTCAATACTAACTATCGAAAGGGAATTGGGTAGATATTTGAAAAGAAAGATTTTGCTGAGCTAAGGGAATATAGTGGGGGTGTGGGAATAATTAGATAATTATTTCAAAGAGCCAGCACAGGCACAATGGGCCAAATGGTCTCCTTCTGGTTGTATGATTTTATTGGCTTAATTTTTCCACTGTATGTCAAGTCCCGCTGCTGGGGCCAAAAGCAGGAGTGGAACCCACTCCGACAGGTGGCAGGACCCTGGAGTGGCATCTTGCCAGTGGTGGCCAATTAACAGGTATTGTCAGGGCCACCGTTCAATTGAGCATGGTGGTCTGCTCCAAAGAGCTGCCAGCCCAATCAGAGGGCTGGTAGATCAGCAGCCTCTGCAGCGCCACTGTTAGCAGTGGTCACTACTGAGGTTGTAGCTCCAGGATGAGGACACCTCATTGGCGAGGCACCCTCGAGGACATACCAGGTTTCTATGGGGAAGCTGGCGCCAGGGAAGCAGGCCCGGTGATCGGGGTGGTGGTGGTCATGGTGCACTCATGGCACCATTGCCATGTGGGCAGCCATTGAACTGGAAAGCTCTTCCGTGGGTAATGGAGTGCCCATCAAGGAGGGTACCCCCGGGAACCCGTTGGGAGGCCACCAGGGTTTACCTGACAGTCTCCCAACGTGGCAGTGGACCTTCCCGATGTGGCAAGATGCCTGTGGGGTGGGAAGTCGCCCTTAATTGAGCTCTTAAGTGGCTCAATTGGCCACCCAAGGTGCCCACCGCTGGCCATATGCCATGGCAGTGGGAGGATGTCGGGCTTCCCTCCTAATACCTTCCCCCACCATATTGCCAACCCTCCCAGTCAGACCCCAATGGGCTGGGAAAACTCAGCCCCATGATTCATTGTCCCAGATTTTATGGTCAGCAGCAATATTCATTATATTTAAATTTGCCCACTGATTTTTTTAATGGGACTTTGCACTGGAACTTGCTGTGATTCGAAAGGCATTTTGGCGCAGTTCCCTCTACAGGGGATCTGGGACCTGTGTAAACAGGGCAAGCCAACTGTCTATCTCCTTAACCAATCAGATTGAAGAATTGTAACTGAGCAGCGCAGAGTCTGAACCAGGAAGTGTCAGTTAGAATAATTAATTCAATATCAAGTCATGTACATAAAGTGAAATGAAGAGAGAAGATGGGATTAAGAGAGGGCAAATTAAAAAAAAACATTGTAAAAATGTAGATGTTTTGTATTTTAAAATCTCCTAACAATAAATGAAATCTGAAGGAATGATACCTCACACTTGTAAATGTTAATTTTCAATGCCAGAGAGGTTGTTTGACAATTATTAAGAATTATCACGCTGCTAAATAATTACTTACATCGGAATGAGCAAGCCTTAACTTTTTCTCACGAGTTTACTGAATATGTATCAGGTAAGTATGGTAACCTCACACTGTTCCATGTGTTTCAATGCTGAGTCTCTCGGCGAGATACCAGTATAGTGCAACATCTGGAGCAGCAGACCATCTCTAACAACAACTTCCTGATTTCTGCATTTAACTGTGTGTGTGCAGCTGTTGGAAGTTGTTATCTGATTTACACTTTAATAACAGTAAACGCCCAATAGCCTTACCATTATTTCTATTACAAAATCCAAGCCTATGATTCACAGAGCCACAGGAGGCTACCAGGTGCGGTAAAAACAAACTGTCGGACGACTGCAGTAAAGTTACTTTTCTGAGATTGTAGCTAAGACATATTTTTGGGGCACAGTGGAGGAGTCTTAACTCTGCACCTAAGCATGCTACACTTGACCATTACTAGTTGCTAGATGCTGAAAGAAAAGGAACTAGCAAGTCACATTTAAGAGCATGCATGTTTGAGCCACATTAGCAGCATAAAGAAAAGATTGCATTTATATAGCACTTTTTATGATCTCAGGATGTCCCAAAGTGCTTTACAACCAATTAAGTACTTTTGAAGTGTAGTCACTGTTGTAATGTAGAAAATGCAGAGCTGAGATATACCGTGTTTGTATAATGCTACCAGAATCATCATAATATTAAAGATCTAGATCATTTTCTCCTGCCTATCATTAAATCAGCCTGCCTGGATGAAGTATTTCAAATATTCGCTGTTGGTGTGTGCTGCGCTGTAAATCCAGTTTGTGTTATTTTTGGCCAGATTGGGAGTCGGACATTTGGCAACACAAAAATAACATATAATGAGGTAAACCAAAAATTCAAAAAACAATATTTTCGCAAAAATAAATGCCTTTGGAATTTAACTATGCCAGGTCATTTCAGTCCAGTTTGAAAGGGCACTGTCCTGAATCTTTTAAATATTTCCTCCCTACAATCCATCACCAGCAAAAGACACTCATCTCCTGCTTAGTATTGTTAATCTTGTTTTCAAAAGATGCTCAAAGCTGTGAAGCAGAACTTGAGTAACTCAAAGGCCTTGCAGAATTCATTTACTTTGACCGCACGCAAATGCACACAAGAAAGAAAAAGTATTTTGTTACAAATTAATAATGTATTTACAGTGCTGTCTTCTGCATCATGAAAATGGCTTTTTTTTCTAACTCTGAGGAACTGGCAATCAGGTTAGAACAGTGTCTGTTTATTACTAGTACACTAGGTTCTACATCAGCTGAGACTGTTGTGATTAAAGTTTAGAATCAGAGTTCCCAGACAGTGCAAGGAATTCTGTGTGCATGGGAAGACCTGACCAAAATTTGATCTACACAGATGTATTCACCCAGCCCACATCTCTCTGTAAGTAGATGTGAGCATTTTAAATTACAGGCACTGACTATGCATAGCCCAGAGGGGTGGTGTTTTTTCAACATAAGCTAACTAATAACCAGCTATGAAGCAGGTTTTATTTATTATTTAGCACAGGAGCAGCATGAGTGCAGGCTTTTTCCCTCACTTTTCTGGGCTGCATTTAATTCTTCGTAATTCACGGGTAAAGGTTTAAGGCCAAGCAGGAGTGTCTCTGATGGCTCAGTGGGTAAGTACACTGTAAGTGTGGGTACTGAACTGCAAAAGCAGGAAAGTTCATTCTGGGTTCTGCACTTCATTGCCAGTATGATAGTGCTGGTACTATGATTGGTCTTAACGTGGTCCAGACAGTTCTGGTATTGGATGGCTAAAACAAAGCAAGGTACAAACAAGTCTGCATGCCTCGAACAGTGCACTAAATGGGTGCTAATAAGACATGACTGTTTGAAAGTCTGGTTTTAGCAAATGATTTTGGTCGTCATTGCTAATTACCATAATTAAAACTCGCCTGAATGTACTAAAACAGGCACCTGCAAGTTTAGCACTCAGGAGCTGATTTTAAGCAATTTTCATTGAACTCCTATACCTATACCTGCCGGGGGAAGGTGTCTATCTCGCCCTCCTATCCTTCTCTCCTGCAGCAGCTGATGCTGCACTGCCTGGCCTCATGTCCTCCATCCATTCCTCCTTCAGGCCAAGGGTGACCACTAGCGAGATGCCAATGATCAAGCACTACCTTTCTAACTCCTATTAGGTGTCCAATAATGTAGAATAGCACAGCAATTATTCTCTTTAGTCCTCAGAGAATTTTGGGAATAAATGTTGATAGAGCGTTGCTGAAGTCTTGACAAAATGTTCCAGAGAGTCTCTCGATGTGTTTCAAAAGTCTTCTTCAAACCTCCAACAGCAGGTGAACAGTAAAAGGTAATAAACCTTTAAGTACTCCTCAGCAACAATTTGTTTACCCCTGTTCAGCTGGTCACTGCGAGGAGAGGGCTTCAGGTCAAGTGCTATCCGCCAAAATGCTGCGCAGCCCCGTCAAAGAACACTAGCAGGCAATTTAAGCAACAATCAGCCCCTTAATGATGCTCCAGGTGGCCATTTCTAGCACAAACTTCAACTTCTTTACCAAGATGGTGTCTTGCATTAAATGCAGACTAAACCAGCATTTCAACTCAAGTCTAAAGACTATTTTGGCCATCTTGGAGGCTCTTTTGCATCTAAAGGAGTCATGAAAAGTTGAAAGTCTCTCCCTAATGGTTTTACCAGCGACAAAACCATCAAAGATGGAGGTGAGGTAAGGGACTCGTTGAAAAAATCAATGGCTGTAGAAGTATCATGGTGAATGGGAGACCAAAGGCTAAGCAGTTGAGCATTTGAAAGTGTAGTTGTAAGGGACTTGGAGAGAGTTTTTCCAGGGACCGATGCTAAATGCACCAGGTCTTCATTGGCTGGCAATGGCCTTGTCAGTGATTGAGACCATTGGAGTAGAGAGGCCACAGGAGATGGCAAGGTTGAGGGGTGACCTTGATAAGACCATTTCTATGGAGGACAAAGGGATGGTTCTTTCAGATGACAGAGTCCAAGGGGAGCTGAGATGCAAACTGAATTCATCAAGGATGAGGATTCACTCAGTGCAGAGGCTGAGGGAGGAAAGGACGTAGGATATCTCAGAAAGAAAGGATCAGGCTTGGGATACCATTAGGGAACAAGGATTTTAAAGGAGAAACAAGAGGGTTGGAAGAAGGTGATATGTGTAAAGGGGGAGAAGCTGCTAGAGGAGTAGGAGGAGAGGCTTTGATGTGGCTTGGTGATAAGAGCCTAGCCAGTTTTGTTGTGGCAGGTGGTTAAAGTACATATTGGTAAAAGAGAAGAAAGACTTACATTTATATAGCCCCTTTCATGATCTCAGACATCCCAAAGGCTTTACAGCCAATGAAGTATTTTGAAATGTATTCATTGTTGTAATGTAGGAAATGGTAGAAGGGAAAGTGTCATCACCTATGAGCTAAGTTTCTATCAAAGCCAGAATGTCAATACAATTTCACACTGCTCCTGTGCACCTTGGTACAGTGCTAGAATAGAAGCGAAAGAGGGCTTGGGTAGTACCTATGTGATGAAGACCAAAGGGATTTGGGTGAAAACAACTTACAAAATGAAGAATAAAAGAAATTTTAAATAAAGCCTGATCCTGCTGGAGTTCTTTCTTCCTAGTGTTCTAAATACACGCCAGCCCCAGGCTCCTGGACAAAGGCCAAATTATAATATTTCCTTTGCTACTCAGTTATAATGGCATTCAGGAAAACAATTGGCTCTAATAACTGCCTTCCTGTTCCTACACAAGTGTGAACCACCCAACGACCTCTTCAATCAGTCATGTGAATAATCTGTGAGTTTCCTTTCAATAGTAAATGTGACCTCTCGATGGCAGCCCCTGTTGTTCACAAAAAATAATTGCAACCAAAGCGACTCTGCCATGGGCCCTGCTGACAATATCAAACCCTTTTCCAAGACTGTTTTCTCTTGACTGAAGTCTAGTGCCTGATCACAGAGCTGATTATATTTTATTTTGGCCACCAACATTTTTGAGAAAGTTACAAAAGCCCCAAAGAGTAACAGGCTCACTTCCTGTGCATTCCAAACCACTATTGAACTGCTTTTCTTTAATTATTTATACCTTTTATCAGATATAAAGTATGTTGTAGTACAAAAACTAATAGATTTGGAAAGTGATAATCTATATTTACAATAATACAACTGCATGAAGAGCTCATAGTTTTCAATTTATACTGTCTAGGCCAGAGGAGAAATATAAACCATCAGTAGTTATAAATAGAAGGCTTCAGGATGTAGATAAAAGACACCCAGAGAGAAAAGTAAGACTTTTTCTGGTGAGCTCCCACCACTCTTTGTTTTGTCTCATCCTCTCATGAAGGGGCTGCTGGTCATGGTCTGGAGGAAAAACCATGGAAATGTTTTCACTTTCTAACTCAAGGCTATTCAGTGGAGCAGTGGGTTTTCACATTCAGCATCTTTCATGGCCACTTTCTGAGTGCTAGACCACAATTTACCAGGTTTTTTGTGAATACAATGTCACCACTTGCCATGTGATACTGTGTTATCTCTCTCCACAGCTGCTGTCTGACCTGCTGAGCATTTCCAGCACTTTCTGTTTTTATTAACCTTTCTAAGGTTATTTTTATTACTTTTCCTTCTGTTGTTGTGCACCTTACACCCTTTCCCTTCTCAGAAGTTCATCTGCTACTGAAACCCCCAATTTTTTTTAATTCTTTCATGGGATGTCAGCGTCGCTGGCAAGGCCAGCATTTGTTACTGCCTACAGCCCTAGAGAAGGTGGTGGTGAGCCGCTTTCTTGAACCGCTGCAGTCCATGTGGGATAGGTATACCCACAGTGCTGTTCGGAAGGGAGTTCCAGGATTTTGACCCAGTGACAATGAAGCAACGACAATATAGTTCCAAGTCTGGATGGTGACTTGGAGAGGAACTTGCAGATGATGGTGTCGCCATGCATCTGCTGTCCTTGTCCTTCTTGATGGAAGAGGTCGTGGGTGCAGAAGGTGCTGTCAAAGGAGGCTTGGCGAGTTGCTGCAGTGCATCTTAAAGATGCTGCCATAGTGTGCTGGTGTCGAGAATGAGATTCATTATTCCACTTAATTTCTATTCTGGTGAGTGTTGAAGTTATGCCGAGTCACTGCTAGGATGGAGGGAAAGGAGGTAGGAATGTGGAGGAAGAGGAATTGGTAGTCCAATGAGAAGGAATGTGGAGGGAGTGAATGTTTAAGAGGGTGACTGGGATGCCAGTCAAGTGAGCTGCTTTGTGCTGGATGGTGTCAAGCTTCTTGAGTGTTGTTGGAGCTGTACCCATCCAGGCAAGTGGAAAATATTCCATCACACATCTGATTTGTGCCTTGTAGATGATGGACAGACTTTGGAGAGTCAGGAGGTGAGTTATTCGCTGCAGAAGTCCCAACCTCTGACCTGCTCTCGTAGCCAGTATTTATATGGCTGGTCCAGTTAAGTTTCTGGTCAATGGTAAATCCCAGGATGTTGATGGTGGGGATTCAGCGATATTAATACTGTTGAACGTCAAGGGAAGATGGTTGGAGATGGTTCTTTCCTGGCCCTTGTGTGGTGCAAATTTAACTTTCCACTTTAAGGGCCAAGCCTGAATGTTGTCCAGATCTTGTTGAACGTGGGCATGGACAGCTTTAATATCTGAGGAATCGTGAATGGTACTGAACACTGGAACACTGAACATACACTTCTTACCTCTAGACTTGACTGTTCCAATCCTCTCCTGCTGTCCTCCCACCATGCACCCAACATAAACCTGAGTTCATCAACAACTCTGCTGCTTGCATCTTAACTTGCACCATGTCCAATTCATCCATTAGCTGCCTGCTTGCTGACCTACATTTGCTCTTGTTCCAACAACACCTCGATCTTAAAATTCCTGTCCTTGCTTTCAAATCCCTTCATAGCCTAGCCCCTCCCTATCTGTGCAACCTCCTCCAGCTGTAGAACTCTCCAATATTTTTGCAGTCCTCCAATTCTGGTCTCTTGTGTATCCCTAATTTTCATTGCGCTATCATTGATGACTGTGCCTTCAGCTACCTAGGCCCTAAGCTCTGGAATTCTCTTCCTAAACCTCTCTGTCTCTCTAGCTCTCTCTCTTCCTTTAAGATGTGCCTTAAACCTACCGCTTTGAGCAAGCTTGTGGTTAACTGTTCTAATATCGCCTTATTGCCTTGGTGACAAATTTTGTTTGATAATGCTTCTGTGAAGTACCTTGTTTTACAACATTACAAGCGCTATATAAATGCAAAGTTGTTATTGAATACTAACTTCTCTCAGATCTTTGACCGTCCTTCTTGTCTCAGCCACCAGAGCATGACAAAAAATCCCCAACTCTGTTGTCATTTACCAAATCCCCAACTCTCAATCATTGACCTGCTGAGTGCCCTGGTTTTCAATCTCTTGACATAGTCAACAGCAACAATAAGGTAGAATATTGGTGTCGGGAATGCGATTAATTATTCCACTAAATTCCTGCTTAGATGAGAGTTGAAGTCATACCGAGGATAGAAGGAAAGGAGGGAGGAATGTGGAGGAGGAGGAATTGGTAGTCCAATGGAGAGGGAATGTAGATAGGGGGTGATTGTAGGGAAAGCCTGAAAGCAGATCTCTGTCATTATTCCAGAGCCAGTTGTAGATATTTTGTACTTTCCTCCATGTAGGGTCAAAGGCAAGATCTGTGGTGTCGTGAAGAATGGTTTTAAAGCAGCGGTTTTCAAACATTTTTGGTTGAAGGACACCTTTTCAAATGGATTAGTAATCACAGACCACCCCCACCATCACCACCTAAATCGTAATACTATATAATACGCATTATATGAAAGTGCTGCAGATAGGGCTGAATTTAGCCACGCTGACGGGGCTCCCAGTGCCGACTGAAATGGCGGTCCAATCAGACGGCCGGCAGGTCAGTAGTACCGGCCGCGATGGCCACTGCCGGTACTACAAGAGGCCGTGGAACTAGGCCCAGCGCTGGAGACCTGGACCCCAGGTAAGAGAGGCCAGTGGGCCCCGGCGATGGGGGGAGGGAAGGTGGGCATTGAGATCAGGGGAGAGGGGTTCATTGAGGTGGGTTGATTGCCGGCAGGGGCCATCCCTGTGCCACAGGTTGCGCACGGAGGAGGGCTCCAACCCCACCCCTAAGCCTGTAGAGAGGTTGCTTTGTTTTATTGGGTGACCTTCTCACGCGGAGTTTGGAGTTCTGCCCAGGGCAGCGGCAGTGGGCGGTTCCAATCTGAACTTTCTTTCAGTGCTTGGATGAGTCATGCAAGGGCTTTTCACCTCAGGGGATGGCTGGTTCCCTTTTATCCTGACTGTGGGGTGGATTCTTTGCTAATCCTCCCTTTGTCCTTTGGGACAATCCTGATTGCAGGTATTTGCCTAGATTCTACTGTACTCCCCTGCGGCACTTCAACTGGGTAGGAATCACCCTCATGGTTTCTCTGCCCTCTGGAGGACTTTCTTTGTCTCTTCTGAATGCTGTTAGCAACTCTGGTGGGGTGCTTCTACTGTCTACATTTACATAGGAGGATGTGGGGTCTAACCTTTCAAATATTTTGGGGTTGGTTGATCGGACAGTCGGGGTTTCCATTTGGGATTTCTCCCGGACTTCCTTTAACCTGACCTCTTGGTCCCTTTTTCCCTGTTCCTTTCTAACCTGTTGCTGGCCATGTGCCTGTCTGCTCCCTTTTGTTCTCGGCAGGGGTCCCTGTCAGTTCACCAGCCCTCTGTTGGAGGGTCCTCCAAACACCAATACAGGACTTAGGGGTGCAGATTTCACCATCAATTGGGGTTTCCCCTCAACCAGGCACATGTGGCAACTCCTAGTCCACCACATCTTTGTGGAGTTTTGGCCAGTCACTGCAACCTCATGGGCCATTGTTAATATTTCTCTCTGGTAACTCTGCACCACTAACTGGTGAACCACTGTCCACTCCTTGCTCTCAGGTCTGTGAGGAGAACTCCATTTCCTCATCAGTACCTCATTCTTTAAATAGTAGCAATCAGGGACTCCCTCTGCTTCAATTTCAGACTGGGCAGCCTGTGCTAACTCTCTCAATACTGGGTCAGCTCACTGAGCCTCAGCTAGGGAAGATTTATTTAACTCATTCCCTGGGTCTTCTAACTTTCCATAGCAAGTCTCGGACAGACAGACCTCATGGTCATCTGCCTGCAGTGCCAATTCAGTCTGCTCTGGGGGTGCTGGTTTGATCATAGCCTCACTCATTACACATTCAGGGAAACTGCAGGGGACCGTCTCCTGCCACTGCCCTGTCTCTCTGACCTCTTGCGTCTCTCTTTCACTACTGGGGAAACTACCACCTTCATCACCGCCAGATCATTACTGAGGAGCAGGTCAAGCTATCCACAGGCAAACTAGGGACAATCCCTACGGTCACCGGTCCCGAAACTAGGTCGCAGCCCAAGTGCACCCGGTGTAAAGATACAGGCATACGCTGCCCTCCAATACCATTCACCACCATTCTTTAGCTTACTACACTCTCTGGGGGAAAGGTCAGGCCTTTTCCCAGTAAAAGGGATCTAGTGGCCGCTGTGTCCCTGAGGATTACTATGGACTTGCTTGCCCCACTCAAGGGGTATGGGGTTGCTCTCCCTTCAGACACAAAACCCTGATAACTGTCAGGAATCCTATTAAATTTTCCTGCATTTGCAGCCTTAAGCTTCCCGGGTCTCAGTCTTACTGCAGTTAAAGCCACAGCTTGTTCTGCTGTGCTTTCCATCAGGGTCCCTTCTTCACTGATTTGGTGTGCCCTGATTAACCCTACAAGTTTTCCCTTTATTTTCCAGCAGTCAGCTGTTAAATGCCCTGCTTTATTACAATGGAAGCACACAGGTCTCTGGGTCTCACTCCTACTTATAGCACCTTCCTTTTTGGCTGGAAGAGGGCCCCTTGTGTCTCCTGCTTTTCTTTCCCACCCAGGACTGGTTGGGCTTCTATTACCTTCCCACCCTTTGGCCTTTTCGGATTTGTGGGGGTGACTAGGAAGGATTTTCACCTGGGAAACTGACTTATAAATGAGAGCAAACTCTTCGGCCAGAACTGCTGCCTGCTCTTTATGAGTGTTCTGCTCTTCTACATGTGCCTTTATGGAGAGGGGGAGAGAGTTTTAAATTCCTCCAGCAAAATTACTTCTCTGAGACTTTTATAGCTGAGCTGTACTTTAACAGCCCTCAGCCACTGGTCAAAAGCCAGCTGCTTATTTCTCTCAAGCTCCATCTAAGTTTGATCAGCTTGCTTCTTGAAGGCTCAAAGCTTTTGGCATTAGGCTTCCGGTACTAACTCATATGCCCCGAGGAGAGCATTTTTTGTCAGTTCAGAATCTGATAAACTTTCATCTGGTGACATGAAATAAACCTCATGGGCTTTTCCTACTAATTTTCTCTGTAACAACAGAGTCTAAGCCTCAGCTGGCCATTTTAACTGTCTTGCCAATTTTTCAAAACACACAAAAAAGGCTTCCACGTCTCCCTCATTAAATTTTAGGATCAGTTGGGAGAGTTTTAACAATCCTGTACCCAAGCCTGAATTACGCTCCTCCATATTGGCCGTGCTTTCACTGGGGTTACTCTGTCGCCCCCTAGTTAACTCAAGCTGCTTCAGCTCTCTCTCTTTGCATTCTTTCTGGAAGGTTCTTTCTCTTTCTCTCTCCTCTCTTGCTTTCTCTCTTCCCTCTCTCTCTTTTTCTTCACATTCCTCTGGAAGGCGCTTTCTTTCTCTCTCTCCTGTCTCTCTCTTTCTCCTATCTCTCTCTCTCTCTCTCTCACACTTTCCGTGTCTTCTAATTCAAGTTTCCTTTGTTCCAATTGTATTTTTGCTCGCAATACCCTGTCAGGGTCTACTTCTAACCTTGCTTCTGCTTCTTCAAATTCAAGGAAAAAGTGGTGGGCCACTAGCCTCAGGAGTTCAGACTTCCTAGCCTTGCCACGTACAGTGATCTCACACTGCTCAGCCATTTTCCTCAACTCCTCCATAGACAGTGCTTTTAACTTATCCCAAGTTACTTCACCCTGGCTTGGGGAGCTACTAGCTTCCGTCGCAGACATGTTAGTATTCAATCACACACAACCACAAGAAAACCTGCAGTGAAATCTTTTCTCTTTTTGTTTGGGATCAATTTGACTTCCCACTATCAATTTCCTCATTTGTCTGTGGGTCAAATCCAGGACACTATCCCCCAAATTTCTGTTATGACCAGGTGAGAAGGGGTCTAGGGGTTCCCTCTCAGCCTTTGGCTGGTTTCACAGTAACAGGGTTTAATTTTAGAAACACAGTGTTTTAGCTCCCCCTTCAGTGAATCCTTGTTCACTGCTCCAATTCTAAGGCAAAGAGGTCAGACAGGTTTCCTTAGATTTAAACAAGAAAGATAGAAGTTTATTAATCTTAAACTCTAATCCGGTCAACAACTACGAATATGTGACATGACCACGATAGCATGCATATGCGATAAACACACAGGCAAATCGAGACAGAAAAAGTAGAAAGAATAAAGGGGAAAAGTTTGAGGCAATATCTGTTAGTTAGTTACTGTCGTTTGAGTTCAATGTGGAGTCTTTGGTTGCCGGTAAGCCCTGCTATTCATTGGGGCCCAGTTCACGCTTCAACTTGTTTTGATGTCGGAGTCTTTTCTCTCTTGAGGTGTATGTGTCGTCCGTGGGTCCGGTGGCTTGGGAGAAGGCAAGAAAGAGACAGTGGCTTCCTTGTTCCAGCTTCAGCTGCGAACTGCCATCTGAATTCAAACTGTCCTGTGGTTAGTTAAAAAAATCTGGACCAGCCAGTTAGTCATGTGACCAGCTGGTTTAACCAGTCCTGGCTTTGTGGATTGTATCATCTTAGCAGGCAATAGTCCTCTGAAATATCTAACAAGCTATTCAGTCTCCACAAATAGTCTCCACAAGCAGCGTCTCTTAGTATGCAAATGTCCTTCCAGCCCAATGTCTGGTGAATGTCAAACAAGTAATTTCTTCACTCCAGCAACAATTTAAAATTAATGTTCATATGACAAAATTATGATGTCTCATTCTTGGCAGGTGGGGGTCTGCATAAGAAAAGGAAGTTCATCCCCTGGTGTGGCAAAGGACATGTTCAGTTTGGGCGTGTGGTGGCAAACTGGTTATGTTACTAGACTAGTAATTCAGAGGCCCAGCCTAATGATCCAGAGGCAAGATTTCAAACCTCATCAACAATGTTGGGGAGTTTAAATGCAATGAATTAAACCTGGAATAAAAAGCTTGGAATAGTAGCAATGACACTGCTGGATTGTCATAAAACCCATTTGGTTCACTGATATATTTTACAGAAGGAAATATGCTGTCCTTGTCTAGTCTGGCCTAAATGTGACTCCAGACGCTCAGCAATGTGGTTGACTCTTAAGTGCCCTCTGAAATATCTAACAAGCTATTCAGTTGTACAGGGAAGGGCAATAAATGCTGGCCTTGCCAGTGACGGCCATATCTTGTGAATGATTTTCAAAAATGTTGTGATGCCTCTCATGATTAAATTGCTTGCTAGTGTTCTCAGTGCATGTTAGGTGTGAAAAATGTCCGTACCACCAAACCACAAGCCGGTGTGAACTAATATTTTTAGCAGAGGAGGAGAGAATATTGGGAAATAAATTGATGTCCTTATGCATTAATGAGATATAGCCATCCACGAATTGAATCGGGGCACTGAAAGAAACATAGGAACACTCCTAGTGTTACAAAAGTGCATACTGCAAACAAACAGAATTATACATGCTGAAAGGTCATACACTAAACAGGAACATGTATCGAACAGGAGTATACAGTAAACAGAAATATTATGTACATACTGTGATTGCTTTCATTTGTGAATGGGGCCCATTTTAGACACCTGCTCTAACAAGATTTTTCCAGTTATTTCTGTAACACTCCAACTCCATTTTGGGATGTTCAACCAGCTCCAAACATGAACTGAATAACCCTGTGGCATGTGAAAGCCAGCACTAACTTGGAGTGTGACATTTACAACCTCCAGAGGTTCAGTTCATAAGCTCAGTCTCTGGAGGATTGAATGTTCCTTTAGTGACATCATTGGAATTCTGCTTTGCTGCAATCAGATCCAGGCTAGTGGGATCTAGGTCAAGGGTTCAGCACAAGCAGTCAGCACAGTTTGATTAGAGAAGGTAGAAAGAAGCATTAGGGGCCTCAGTCTCAAAATAAGTGGTGCATGAGAAATATTAAACACAATGAATGTTATACATTGCAAGGATTTGAGATCGCAATATTCAAACACAATTTAGCGTACAAAATACGTATAACCAGGGTGATTTCCTGTGGACATTCTCCCACTCGTCTGCCGTGACCTTGAAAGAAAATCTGTGGAAATCCTGGGAAAACAGACTATCAGGAAAACACCACTGGAAACTCACCTCCAAATGCCTCAGTTTAACTTGTCCGCTAGGGTAGTCCTGGTTTTCTTACTTCTTTACCCTCTTCTCTCCTGACAACACAGAATTCCACTGGAGTACAGTTTCATGGGAGCTAGCAATTTTCAATGCCTCCTGCAAGTCCCATTGCAGGGCTATGGGGAAAGAGTGGGCAGCGGGGCTGATTGGATTGCTTTTTCAATGAAGCAACACAGGTCTGATGGGCCAAATGACCTCCTTCTGTGCTGTAAGATTGTATGGTTCTATGAAGGCTCATTCTTTATGTAGAATCCCGACAGGGAGTGTCAGCACAATGAGTTCTATGTAGGGCTGTTTTTCTGAGACTTAAATTGAGCTTAAGGTACTTTATTGTGCCATTCTTGATCTAGAGATAGGAAGTGGAAATAGTCAAGCACAGGCCAGCAAATCATTATTAGGTTGCATCAGGAACGGGAACCCTGATTTAATTTTTTTCCTTTCCTGGCCATGCGACAATGAAGCCAATTATA
Organism: Heterodontus francisci; assembly: GCF_036365525.1. NCBI lineage: Eukaryota > Metazoa > Chordata > Chondrichthyes > Heterodontiformes > Heterodontidae > Heterodontus > Heterodontus francisci. The sequence continues at coordinate 92,124,501 of NC_090381.1, read as the reverse complement.
ACTCCTCCTGCGGCCGTGGCTGAGATCAGATAGCTCAGCACAGACTAAAGTTCAAATTTAATGCCTGCTGATCTATCTGGCTCAGTGGTGGCCCAGTCAGTGCATTTACCCTCTGAACCACTGGGCAGCACTCTGTTATGGAAAAAGCATGTTTTTATTTTTTACCCCTCCACTGTCTCTAAATTGTCAGAAAGCTTGTCGGACATCCAGCACTGGATGAGCTGACATTTCCTCCGACTAAATATTCGGAAGACCGAAGCCATTGTCTTTGTTCCCAGCTGCAAACTCTGCTCCTTCACCACTGACGCCATCCCTCTCCCTGACAACTGACTGAGACTGGACCAGACTGTTCGCAACCTTTGTGTCATATTTGACGCCGAGATGAACTTCCAACCGCATACTAACACTCAGAACACCTATTTCCACCTCCGTTACATCGCCGAACTCCACCCCTGCCTCAGTTCATCTGTTGCTGAAACCCTCATCCATGCCTTTGTTACCTCTAAATTTGACAATTCCAACACCTTCCTGGAAGACCTCCCACATTCTGCCTTCCGTAAACGTGAGATCATCCAAAACTCTGCTGTCTGTGTCCTAACTGCCATCAGGTCTCATTTAACTATCTCCCCTGTGCTTGCTGACCAGATTGACTCCTGGTTAAGCAACACTTTGTTGTAAAAATTCTCATCCTTGTTTTCAAATCCCTCCATGGCCGTGCCCCTCCCTGTCCCTGTAATCTCCTCCAGCTCTACAACCCTCCAAGATATCTTTGCTCTTCCAATTCTGACCTCTTGAGCATCCCTGATTTTAATTACTCCACCACTGGCAGCGATCCCTTCAGTGGCTTGAGCCCTAAACTCTGGAATTTCCTCCTAAACCTCTTTGCATCTCTACCTCTCTTTCCTCCTTTAAGACGTTCTTATGTGGCTCCGTGTTAAATTTTGTTTGATAGCGCGCTTGTGAAGTGCCTTGGGACGTTTTACAATGTTAAAAGTGCTATTTAAATACAAAGTGTTGTTGTTGTAGTAGTCTTAGGTACGGGGCAGTATAGTTGCACAGTTAAGTTCTCTGTGCTGCCACAGCAAAAAGCCTTAAACACAACGTCATCCTCAGAAGAACAGCCCAAATAGAACATGGGATGCTCTTGTTGTTACAGAATTAAACAGTTAATGCTAACATTTGTAAATATGCAAGTTGCATCGGAGCAAATTCCTCATACTTCAAGTGTCAAGAGTAAAAGTCTGGGTTTGACAATTCCAGTGGAGTAATAGCTCCAATGTGGGTGTTAAATCGGGTTTACAAAGTGCTCACTGAATCTCTTAGACCTTCTGGACATATAAATTTACTCAGAGTTTATTATAATGGATTCGGAGTGCAGGCATTCCCACCCACACCCTCAATGGATTTAAAATTTGACAATGTGAATAGAGTTTTCCAGTAATCCTTTGATACCTCCTTCGATATTCCTCTTCCTTCCAACACAAGCTGCAAATATAAAGGGATGATCAGACCTCTTGGCTGTTACATAGAAAACATAGATTGGGGTACCTGTTGCAGATGTTGGGGGAGGGGAGAGGTTCCATCTTTAAGAAGTGCTCAGCACATTATTTTTCATAAAAAAACGGCATCGCAGCTTAATGGGTTATTAGATAAAAAGCTAAGCAGCAAGGAAGCAAACAAACTTAGCAGGGACTGCCAGCAATTCACTCCTCTTTAAGGGAAGGAAGCCAACATATGGGAAGGTCCTTTTCATCTGTTTTATATAGGCTATTCCTTAATTTTCAGCAGATTCAGGTCTGTAATAAGCCGAGTGCATGGTTGATGTGCAGAATTTTTGTGCCACAGGCATTTCTAGGCTGCATTATAATTCACACTTCATAATGGGTGCTTAAAGAGAGAAAGAACAAAGGACTTGTTTTTATATCGCGACTTTCGCAACCTCAGAATGCCCCAAAGCACTTTACCACCAATGAAGCACTTATGAACTGTAATCAATATTGTCATGTTGCAAATGTAGCAGCCAATTTGCGCACAGCAAGCTCCCACAAATACCAATGTGATAATGACCAGATAATCTGATTTAATGATGTCGATTGAGGGATAAATATTGCCCAAGACAGTGGGGATAACTCACCTGCTCTTCTTCAAAATAGTGCCATGGGATCTTTTATGTCCACCTGACTGAGCAGATGGGGCCTTGGTTTAAAGTCTCAACTGAAAGACGGCACCTCCAACAGTGCAGCACTCCTTTGCTACTTCACTGGAGTGTTAGCCTAGAGTTTAGTGCTCAAATCTCTGGAGTGGGTCTTGAATCCAGAAGCTTTTGACTCAGAGAGGCCTCAGGCCTCAAGCACCCAATAATGTCTGCACCCAATGTGCAGCTGTAATGTAGGTGCTGAAGGATAGAGTATCATCTCTATATTTTCCAATTTGCCTTGGTCACCTCCCCTAACTTACTGCTCAGCATCTGTTTCTCCTCGACTAAGAACCGTTGAATCGCTACAGTGTGAAAGGCATTATATAAAAATCAGCTGTTACTATGAATTCAGAGCCTTTTTTTTGAGGTGGCCTTTATACCCCAGGCCCCTTTTATGTATTTTATGTCGAGGGGGCCTTTATTCCTCAGGCCCCCTTTATATACATTTTTTAAAAATGACTTTATTAAAAACAGATAAATAAACCAAAATCTCAAATTAAAATGCCATTCTCAGCGTCGACGATGCATTCCAGTCCCTGCGGTGTCCACCAGTCACGGAAGGCCTCAAGCGTACCGGCGGACACCGCATGCTCCTTCTCCAGGGACACCCGGGCGCGAACGTAACTGCGGAAGAGGGGCAGGCAATCAGGGAGGATGGACCCCCCAACGGCCCGCAGCCTGGACCTGTGAATTGCATGAATTCAGAGCCTGCTCATACATCCCCATTATACCATCCAAGCACATCCACACACATATCATCACATCAACCAAGAGGCAGAAAAGGTTAACTTGGCTTCCAAATGCCAGTTGTAAGATTGATTGGTGTAAGGAATGCAATCTCAGATAGGTGTTAATGATAGCAAGATTTTAGTATGCTAGCATGGAGTAGAGCTGGGTGTGAGCAAGGAGACTTGATAGAATGGTATGACTACCACCCCACCTGCACAACCACTCCTAGATTGGTAGATGTAGGACATATTACATCAGTTTAACAGCTTCCTTAATGATTTCATACATTTATCCAGTGAGACATCAAGCAATACAGATCAAGAAGGTTTCAGGTTTGATTCCTGGGTTGGTTTTAGTTAGCTAGTTTCAGTCAAGGCAACAATTTAGGCCAGTATATTTAGCCATAGTGACTTCAGATTAGGGAGAAGGGAAAACTGGCTGAACTGCCTGCTTCTAAACATGACCCAGTGAAGCCTGATAGAGATGAACATGTGTCAACATCAGGTGAGGACAGGCTTGGCTTGATAACCCTGTGGTCAAATAGGCAGCCAACATTCATTGTCAAGATTGAAACACAAATAAAGGTCTTTTGGGTAAGAAATTGGAGCCCACCTTCTGAAGAGAGCAAAGGAAAGAAAATCCACGAGGAAATTTTTTTATTTTATTTTATTTTATTTAGAGATACAGCACTGAAAAAAAAAACACATTTACTTTAGTTATCAAAATGCCCTATTCCTTTCCCAAGCAGGCTGAATGATATCAGAAATGGAGGCAATATTGGATGGGGAATGGTAATTGGGGAAATAAGATGGCTAACTTGACATTTCACTCAAGTATACTGTGTGGTACAAAAACAAGAAATGCTGGATTCACTCAGCAGGTCTGGCAGCATCTGTGGAAAGAGAAGCAGAGTTAACGTTTCGGGTCAGTGACCCGAAGAAGGGTCACTGACCCGAAACGTTAACTCTGCTTCTCTTTCCACAGATGCTGCCAGACCTGCTGAGTGAATCCAGCATTTCTTGTTTTTGTTTCAGATTTCCAGCATCCGCAGTATTTTGCTTTTATTATACTGTGTGGTAGTTTGGTAAAGAAAGCAGCAGTGAGGAGATGTTATCACTGGAGCTTCTACGCACCTGCCTGACAAGGACCACACAGACGTTCTGTGGCATACCTGGTATAATGATTATTGCTTGGGTATTATATAATAGACAGGGTACAGTACAATGTTAATTATGGGTATGTATAGTAGAATAATTGTAGGGAGATTGCAATATAATATTAATTATAGCCAAGACATAGTGTTATACTACTTATAGTCATAGTGTAGTATAATACTAATTATAGGTGTGGTCCAGTATAGCTAGAAGGGAATAGTTGACACTAATGTGTCCAGTCACATTGGGTGAAATTTTTTTTCAACTGAGCCACAGGCAGCGGGAAAGCTCATAGTGGGTCGGGAACCCGTCTGTCAAAGAAGCAGGCTTTGCCGAGGCTCTTTAACTGAGCCATGCTATTTGCATCTCCTTTCAGGTTTCCGACCAATCAGAGAGGGCGGGTGGGATGATGAGCCGAATCTGTCAAAGTAAGGATTTCTAATTTGGAGTGGCACTAGCTGAATTGCTCATTTGGAGAGCCAGTGCAGACACAATGGGCTGAATGGCCTCCTTCTGCGCTGTAACAATTCTGTGATTCTGTGTAATTAAAGGGACCCCAGCAGGGGTCAGAATGGCTGAACTAGACACTGATTCCTAAGGCTGCAGCAACCACAGGAATGGAGAGGAGACCTGGGAAGGCTGCTCCCTGGGTCTCTCACTCTTACCTGGAGGTCCTGCTGTGGGATCTGAGAGGCTGAAGTGGGTAGCATTTCCCAAGTAATAAAAACAAGAAATGCTGGAACCACTCAGCAGGTCTGGCAGCATCTGTGAAATGAGAAGCAGAGTTAACGTTTCAGGTCAGTGACCCTTCCGAAGAAGGGTCACTGACCCGAAACGTTAACTCTGCTTCTCTTTTCACAGATGCTGCCAGACCTGCTGAGTGGTTCCAGCATTTCTTATTTTTATTTCAGATTTCCAGCATCCGCAGTATTTTGCTTTTATTTTAGCATTTCCCAAGGATGGGAGGATGAGTTCCATCTCTCAAACGAAGCAGGTGTGCATTGAAGTGGCCAAGGAAGTCAGCAGTAGGAGGGCTGAATTTAATGGGCTCCCGCAGAGATGGGCTAGGAGGTGGGGGGGGCCCATAGAATGGAAGTGGGAGGCGTGGGTGGAGTGCCCATCGCCTTCCTGTCGCACCACAATTAAGTCGGGGGTAGGAAAGGCCGACGACGGCCTTCCTACCCAGAGGCCAGTTGAGGCCCTTAAGAGGCCTCTGATCAGCCACTAAGGCCCACTTCCCGCTGCCGCTGGAATTAAGCCAGCAGTGGAGGGGCCTCCGCCGTGCGTGGATGTCGCCCAGTAAAATAAGATGACCTCCCTGCGGGCTTGGGAGAGGGGGACCTCTTCCGTGGGCAAGCTGTGGCCCATGGAAGGCCCCCGGTGGAAAACAACCCACCTCCCTGACACCACCCCACCCCCTTGCACTCTTTGCCCATCTCCCTCCCCCCCATCGCCGGGGCCTGCCGGACTGGCCCAGTGACCCCCACTCACTTACCTTGGGTCCAGGTCTCCAGCGCTGGGCCTGGTTCCAAAGGCCTCCTGTACTACCATCAGTAGCCACCACTCCTGGTGCCACTGCCAATGCTGCTGAGCTGCCAGCCAGCCCTCTGATTGATCGGCAGCTCTTGGAGGCGGGATCCCATCTTTAAAGAGATGGGGATCCTGGTGCTGTAATTGCCTGAACGGCATTAAATAGAGACAGGGGAGGCTCTGAATGGCCAAAGTGGGGTTCCCCCCACCTTTTTAGCCTAGTGCTGGGAGCCTCGCAGGCTCCACTAAATCCAGCCAAGAGTGTGCTCCCTCCAACCTGCAGACAGTGCACCAAGGGGATCAAGGACCTCAGGAGGCCAGGAAAGGTGAGTGGCATAACACTTTCAGGAGCCAAGCCCCACACTGACTTACCCAGCATTGCACTGCACAGTACGCCTCAGAACTACACACCTTGCAACTCCACTCATTCCTCTCTCCAGGCACCTCACATCCCCACCTGAACAGCCAGCACTCACACTCCCCCTCATCTTATTGCCCTCTTGCACCCATCCCTCATAGTTACCCTCCATAAATGTTGTACTTCCTTCCTCTCCAAACAAGCCATTAAGAACACCCATAATTCTCTGATTCTCTCCTTGCAGGAGAAATGAGCACACAACTTCGGGGAGAGGCAGACCCCTGGGGTGGGGGAGAGGGGGCACAGGGACATGGCCCTCCAGTGACAGACACCTTGACAGCCACTGACAATGCATGCTCACCTGGCCCACTGGAAAGAAGGTCTTTCTTCAGGAGGCTGCAGCTGTCAGCAGTAATCTCCCATGAAAGCCTGAGCCTCCTGAGACACTGGTGCTCAGACATATTGAGAGAGCTGATCCTCTGTCTGTAGACCCTGTGTTGGGGGTCACGCCTCCTTGGTGTTGGATCCCTGTGTTCAGCCCCTCTGTCCTTTGGAGCAGCATGTGGCTGAGGAGAAGGCCGCTGTTGCTGCTGCTGGTGTTGCTCCTCTTGCTCCTCATCAGAGGTGCAAGGTAGAATTGCGTAAGATGCTCCCATACTGCAGAGAAGGCTGACAGCAGGGAGGTGCAGATCAAGCTGAGTGAAATGGAAGACAGGTGGACTGACTTTCAAGAAGTTGGAAATCACCTGTGGAGCAGTGAAAGCACACTCTTGGAAGAAGTGCTGTGAGCACCAACCTCTCACCAGGGCATGACTGGATCCCTTCAGTTTCACTGCTTGAAGGCTTCCCAGCCTGTCAGTTTCACTGACGAAACATTCCCCTGCTATACACTTGCCTGGTTAACACTGGCGAATTGCCGACAGCTTGGGAAATATGTGCATTGGCTTTCAAAGCCAGAAGGCTGGGTTGAAACAGGAGTTAATTATCTATTAGCATATTACGGTTGTATTACGGGGGCAGTGGCGTAGTGGTAATATTACTGGTCTAGTAATCCAGAGGCTCTGACTAATGCTCTGGAGACACGAGTTCAAATCCCACCATGGCAGCTGGTGGAATTTAAATTCAATTAATTAATAAATCTGGAATTAAATGCTAGTCTCATGATGACCATGAAACGTCTTGATCATCATAAAAACCAATCTGATTCACTCACGTCCTTTAGGGAAGGAAATCTGCTGTCCTTACCTGGTCTGACCTACATGTGACTCCAGACCAACAGCAACACGGTTGACTCTTAACTGTCTTCTGAACTGGCCTAGAAAGCCACTCAGTTGTACCAAACTGCTACAGAAAAGTCAAAAAATAAATAAAACCAGATAGACCACCTGGCATCGACCTAGGCACTGGAAATGACAAAAGCTCACCTTGCCCAGCTGACCCTGCAAAGTCCTTCTTACTAACATCTGGGGACATACCAAAATTGGGAGGGCTGTCACACAGGCTAGTCAAGCAACAGCATGACATAGTTATACTCACCAGATCATACCTTACAACCAATGTCCCAGACGACCTCCATCACCATCCCTGGGTATGTCCTGTCCCAGAGGTGGTGGCACAGTGGTAGACAGTTGGCACGGAGTTGCTCTGGGAGTCCTCAACATTGACGTCTCATGACATTAGGTCAAACATGGGCAAGGAAAACTCCTGCTGATTACCACCTACCGCCCTTCCTCAGCTGTTGAATCAGTACTCCTCCATTTTGAACACCACTTGGAAGAAGCATTGAGGGTGGCAAGGGCACAGAATGTACTCTGGGTGGGGGACTTCAATGTCCATCACCAAGAGTGGCTTGGTAGCACCACTACTGACCGAACTGGCTGAGCTCTGAAGGACATAGCTGCTGGTCTGCAGCAGGTGGTGAAGGAAAAACCTGCTTGACGTCCTCACCAATCTACTTGTCGCAGATGCATCTGTCCATGACAGTATTGGTAGGAGTGACCGCCACACAGCTCTCGAGGTGACCAAGACCTGTCTTCACATAGAGGATACCGTCCATCGCATTGTGTGTCACTACCACCATACTAAATGGAATAGATTTAGATTAGGTTTAGCAGCTCAAAACTGGGCATCCATGAGGTGCTGTGGGCCATCAGCAGCAGCAGAATTGTACTTTGCCATAATCTGTAACCTCATGGCCTGGTACATCCCTCAGTCTACCGTCAAGCCAAGGTACCACTCCTGTTTCAATGAGGAATGTAAGAGAATATGCCAGAAACAGCACCAGGCATACTAAAAATGAGGTACCAACCTAGTGAAGCTGCAGCACAGGACTGCAAACATGCTAACAGTGGAAACAGCATGCTGTAGACAGAGCTAAGCCATTCCACAACCAAGGGAATCCCTCCACATCCAGTTGTGAATTAATTAGCATCACAGCAAAGGCTATGGGTCCTGACAACATCCCAGCTGTAGTGCTGAAGACTTGTGCTCCAGAACTATCCGTGCTCCTAGTCAATGCTCCAGATCTAGCTGTGCCCCTAGTCAAGCTGTTCCAGTACGGCCATAACACTGGCATCTACCCAACTATGTGGAAAATTGCCCAGCTATGTCCTGTCCACAAAAAGCAGACAAATTCAATCCAGTCGATTACTGACCCATCAGTCTACTCTTGATCATCAGCTAAGTGATGGAAGGTGTCATCAACAGTGCTATCAAGAGACACTTACTCACTAATAACCTGTTCACTGATGCTCAGTTTGGGCTCCACCAGGACCACATGGCTCCAAACCTCATTTCAGTCTTTGTCCAAACTTGGACAAAAGAGCTGAATTCTCGAGATGAGGTGACTGTCCTTGACATCAAGGCAGCATTTGGCTGAATGTTGCATCAAGGAACCCGAGTAAAATTGAAGTCAATGGGAATCAGGGGCAAAACCCTTCACTGGTTGGAGTCATATCTAGCACAAGGGAAGATGTTGGAAGCCTATCATCGTAGTCCCAGGACATCACTGCAGGAGTTTCTCAGGGTAGTGTCCTCGACCCAACTATCTTCAGTTGCTCATCAATAACCTTCCCTCCATCATAAGGTCAGGAGTGGGGATGTTTGCTGATGATTGTACAGTGTTCAGTTTCATTTGTAATTACTCAGATAATAAAGCAGTCTGTGCCCACATTCATCAAGACCTGGACACAATTCAGTCTTGGGCTGAGAAGTGGCCAGTAACATTCACACTACACAAGTGTAAGGCAATGACTATCTCCAATAAGAGAGAATCTAACCATCACCCCTTGACATTCAACGGCATTACCATTGCTGAAACCCCCACCATCAACATCCTAGGGGTTACCATTGACCAGAAACTTAACTGACCAACCACATAGGAATTCTGCGGTGACTAACACACATCCTGACTCTCTACAAGGCTGTCCACCATCTACAAGGCACAAGTCAGGAGTGTGATGGAATACTATCCACTTGCCTGAATGAGTGCAGCTCCAACAAGACTCAAGAAGCTCGACACCATCCGGGACAAAGCAGCCCACTTGATTGGAACCCTATCCAAACCCTTTAGCATTCAATCCATCCACCACCAGTGCACAGTGGCAGTATGTACGGTAATCAAGATGCACTGCAGCAAATCACCAAGGCTCCTTTGACAACACCTTCCAAACCTACGGCTGGAATTTTTCGTTGGGCGGGAGGCACTGTTCACCCCTGAAAAGTCGGTGGCGAGCCCGCCTCCACTGGCCTGGGGAGCCCAGGCTTTAATTGGTCTTGGGTGGGTCTTCCACCTCCTTAAGGCAGGAAGTCCCACCTAAGTGGAGCCGCTGGCCAATCAGCGGGCTGGCAGCTCTTAGGCCCAGCAGCGCCACCGGTGGCGGTAGCCACTGCTCGGACTACACCCAGCTTCAGGGGAAGAGGAAGGCGACTTGGGAAAGGAGGTAAGTTTTTGGGGCCTCGCCGGGGACAATTGGCCAGGCCCCAGCGAGGCAAGGGCGGGGGGGGAGAGGGGGGGGTGGTGTCGGTTAGGTGGGGGCTGGGTGGTGGAGGCGTTTTCTATGTTGGGGGCGGTTGGGGCTCCACGGGCGACCCTCCGCCGTGGGGCACAGCATGCCCAATCAGAAGGGTCCCCCACCAGCCCGCAAGAAGGCTACCTGGTTTCACCAGGCGGACTTTTTGAGGCTTCTTTCCCCTCCACTTCCCACTCGATTTTACGCCTCCCCACCCCCAGCCACCAGCCTGCTCGTTTTGGGGGCATAAAATTCCAGCCCACGACCTGAACCACCTAGAATAGGGGTCTGCAACCTTCGGCTCCAGTCACATGCGGCTCATTAAGGACTCATATGCGGCTCCCGACCTTGATCGATTGAACCCATTTTGATTGCAATTAAATGTCTTGTTTTGTTTTGCTAATCTTTTATTAACATTGTACTTTTGGGAAAATATCATTCAATTAACAATTTTTTTGTAAAAACCTTTAAAATGTTGTTGAAATGTGTCTCTATCTGGTTTTTCATTATTGTTGATATTTGAGTAACAGCATTGTTGCTGTTAAGATATTGCGTTTTTGACTAAATTTTAAAAAACGGTTGCTGACCCCTGACCTCAAAGAACAAGGGTAGCAGGTGCATGGGAACACCACTACCTGCAAATTCCCCTCCAAGTCATATACCATCCTGATTTGGAAATATGTCACCGTTTCTTCACTGTTGCTGGGTTAAAGTCTTGAAGCTCTCTCCCTAACAGCAGTCCAGGTGTACCTACACCACAACGATTGCAAGGTTCAAGAAGGCGGCTCACTAAACCTTCTCAAGGGTAATTAGTGATGGGCAATAAATGCTGGCCTTGCACGCGAAACCCACATCCCAAAAACAACTCAAAAAAGGATGGAAATTTTAAAATTGATGCATTGATGAATCAGGAGCTAATGTAGATTAGAGTTACATTTTTTAAATTGCCGAATTAAATTAAAATCTGTGAGTCTTGCAGGATTCGCCTTTGGATCAGGGAAACATCTAATCAAGCTTTATCACAATATCCGTTATATCTGTGATTAACTATCTCATTCAGGAAGCTGAATAACTTGACAAAGGTGCAAAGCTGTCAGAAGGAATTGGCATAATGGACATAATTGGCATAAGATGTGCTTTTCTTATCTGAGATTTTTATATGTCTTTAGTGTAAGTCTTGTCCAGCATGGAGAGGTTTTCACCAATGATCTTTTAAAATGTTACATGAGTAGATTGTTGCCTCCTACCTGAGGTTCCTATTAAATATGCAGCTCCAAGTCATGAGGAGAAATCTTAAAGCATGAAGGTACTTCAATGTATTGTTAGAGACCTCAAAGAATGATCCGTCTGTGTGATTAACTGTGTCAGTGGGGGTGAAATTGGTCTCTGACGACAGTTCAAACTGGGCGACAATGAATCAGTAGCCCACTTTTCTTTTCCATTAATTCAGTTAACTTCAACGGGTGTAAAATCAATTTGCTATTACCCATTTTGTGATACTACTGAAGACCAATTTTGCCCCAATTGTGTCTCAATAACCCCCACTCTATATGTGTTTGAGATCTCCACTCTCACTGTACTTAAATGAAATACTCCCATCAAAAAATGTTTTTTTGGTTGACTTTTTTATTTGGCGAGTAGATAGAGGTGATGAAAGGCCCTATGGAACATGCAGTTTTGGGAACATGAAAATATCACCTGAGGAGTTAAATTGGTTGGGGTGGATATTCTCAACTGATCCCTGGGGGTAGAATTCTATGGGAGTTCTCAAGACATCCCACTGTAACTTCGGCAGAAGATCAGTGAAAATCATGGAAAAACAACAGGAATTCTACTGCCTGGAAGTTTAGCTCAGTTAGCTTTCAGTTTAGACAAATTGGACAGTTTTATCTTCATGGAAGTTTTCCCTGTGATTATTCACCTCCACAAGGCAATCAACTGAAGTGAAACAGCTCATAGTGCAAACTACAGCTTGTTTGTAGTAATGATGTTGGTTGGGGGTGCGTCTTAAATGGGACTTTGACTTCCTATATTTATTTAGAGATACAGCACTGAAACAGGCCCCTCAGCCCACCGAGTCTGTGCTAACCAACAACCACCCATTTATACTAATCCTACATTAACCCCATATTCTCTATCACATCCCCACCATTCTCCTACCACCTACCTATACTAGGGGCAATTTACAATGGCCAATTTACCTATCAACCTGCACATCTTTGGCTGTGGGAGGAAACCAGAGCACCCAGCAGAAACAGGAAGAACTTGCAAACTCCACACAGGCAGTACCCAGAATTGAACCTGGGTCACTGGAGCTGTGAGGCTGCGGTGCTAACCACTGTGCCACTGTGCCGCCCACTTTCTTGTGTTCTTAAATCCTTTCCTTTGTGTCTGACATCCATCACTGTCTCCAGGTCAAATAGAGAGTTTAATTTAAATATTATGATTATATAACAATAAGGACTCTATAATAATTTAAAATGGAAGTCAATTAATTATAGTTCAGGTATAGTTTTTATAGACAGGATGCAAAGTAATGACTACAACCATTGTACCCTACAATGTTAATTACAGACAGGATTCAATATTTTCCAGCCAGAGTACAGTATAAACTAATTATAGTTAGATACATTATTATAGTAATTATACAGGATAATAATGCTAATTAGTATACACTATATTAGAGGCAAGGTACAATGTAGTACAAATCATGCATATAAACCAATTATAGTTATGTTTCAGCAGAAGAATAAATAAAGGTGAGGTACAGGAGAATGCTATTTGTGGATAGGGAGCAGTATACTTGTTAGAACCAGCATAAAATAAATATCTTTATCACAGAATGTCTACATCAATCTAATATTTTTGGTCTTAGAATAATTGGTTGTTTGAATAGCAGCATTTGTCTGAGAGTTTAGCTATTAATGGTGTGTATAGTTAATCCACCCCATCTTATTAATTTATCATTGTGGCCTCTATCATTGATATTTGCAGTGCTACATCTAGTTTGTATTTAGTCAACAGCAGTATTTTCTAAACAATAATTCATTTTGAACTGCAATTGTTTTGATGAGAATCTTCATTTTTCACACCTGTTTTAGGTTTGGAGATTTTACTCATTCTTCCACTGGTTCATGAGATGACAGGCATGACCACAACTCTGGAACCCAATTTCACATCTCCATCCTTCTGGAATTTTACACACCTTTGAATATAAATTTTAATTTTGATACCCTTTTCTTTTGGGATATAGCTTCAGCCGATCTGCTCCAGTCCATCTGTGCTGAAAAATATTACTAGTACGTGCCATCCGAACCCTAAAATTCCTGTGGACATATCTGGCAGTGTCTCAGTTCATCTGAATTGGATCACTCATGATTCATTTGGATTTAGAAATGATTATTGAGCTCATTCTTAATACATTGTGCACCATGACATATCCAGGTGTTCAATAGAGCTAGAAGAGTTACAGGACACAAGAAGGTCATTCAGCTCATTGTGTCTGTGCTGGCTCTTTGCTATTCCACTGTCCCATAATCCTATATATTCTTCTTCTCCTTGAAATATTTAACCAATTTTCCTTTAAATGGTACAATGGCTTTTGGTCGACTATTCCCTGTGGCAGAGTATTTGATGCTCCAACAGCTCTCTGTGTAAAAACGTTTTTCCTAATTTCTCTTCTCACTCTTTGAATGAAGGTTTAAAATTGAAGACCCCTCATCATTGATTTGTCAACAAGAAGAACTAGCTTTTCACTATATATCCTTCATATTTTTGAAGACTTCTATTAGTTCTATTGCCGCCTGATAACAAAGTGTTCCATCACCTAATGGTACTAACGCATTCCAACTCCCATGTAGTATCAAGCCATTATATTTCCTGAATGGGACCAACCCCATTTAAAGTTGTCTAGCTTCCATGAGGTATCTTGGTCACATCGTATCCAATTATTCCACTTCTTGGGTGGTTGCAAAGCTCTGCAAAGTGTCAGAGTATTCTAGCTCCAAGGTAGTATCAAAGTTTGTTTCTGATTTTGTATCCGTACTTTTTGCTTGATTTTCCATGCCAGGAGTTTTAGTTCTTGCATGGCAAACAACTCATTGAGGAGTTTCTCAGATTAATATGTGCTGCTTGTGAGTTGTGTTGGCATCCTTCCATCTAAGAAAGATGACACGCAGCAAGCAATCCATTTAGGTGGGGTATCTTCTCTTGGCACACCTTTGCTGATGGTTGTGAAGGCCAATCCTTAAGAGGCAGGTTCTGCCACAAGTGCTGCACCTGAAGCTGCCAACTGACGCTATGAGGTGTTGTTTTCAGCATTGGCACCTGTTGCCAAGCTGCTGTAGCAACTGGTCATCGTGGTAGTGCACACCAGTCCACAGGATTTCCCTCTTTCACCAGCTACTGACTCCCAAATGCAATAATTGACATTCAGGGCCTTCATGTTACACTTGCAAGCATCCTTGAAGTGGGACTTTGGGCGCCCCACTGGTTGTCTGGCCCTGGCTACCTCACCATAGAGAAGGTCCTTGGGTATGCAACTGTCTTCCATCCTGTTGGTGTGTCTGATCCACAGAAGCTGCCTCTGTTGATTAGTGCCAACACACATGGGAGCTCTGCCTTTGAGAAGACTGCCACATTTGTGATTTTGTCTTGCCAGGATACACCCATAATGTGCTGCAGACAGTGAAGATGGAAATTATTGAGCTTCTTTTCCTGGTAGCTGTAAGTCACCCATGTTTCATAGCCATATGGCAAGGTGCTGAGAACGCAGGCCTTATAAACCATCAGCTTGGTCCTAAGGGTCAGCTTGGTGTTATCCCATGCATGCTTCACGAGTCGGCCAAAGGTGGAAGCTGCTTTCCTAATGGGTATATTGAGCTTTGCATTAAGGGACAGATTGTCTGTCACCGTGGACCCAAGGGAGCAGAATTTGCTAACCACATTCAGTGGGGTGTTATTTAGTGTGATTAGGGGTGGAGATGCAACACCTTGTCCCATGACCATGGTTTTCTTGACATTTGTAGTCAAGGAGAACAAATTACAGGCATGGGAGAGACAGTCCATGAGTCTTTGTAGCTGAAATTCTGTGTGAGCAACCAGCACAGCATCATCAGCGTAGAGTGGTTCTCTGATCAGGACGTGATGTGTTTTTGTCTTCGCTTTCAGCCACGATAGATTGTAGAGCTTGCCATCTGACCTGTACAAGTACTCTCCTTCCATATCTGCAGGGAAGGCAAAGATCAGGAGCATTGAGAAGAAGATGCCAAACAGAGTGAGGGCTAGCTCACAACCCTGTTTCACTCCATTCTTTACTTTGAAACTGTCAGAAGTGGAGCCATCAAACTGTACAGCGCAATATCAGAAAAGACCGATGTGAGTGAAAAATACAGAAGATATCTTGATTCTTCTGCAAGCTCTAAAGGGCTGCAGAAGCAGAGGAACTGGGTGTTGTCATGATCCTGTTGTTCTTTCTTCAGGAAATATGCGGTGTGTCTTTAAGACACCAAAGGATCAGCACTGCTTTAAGACAGCAAGATCAGATGTTACCAAGGAAAGTGCATCTTGGTTGCCCTGGATACAACCATACAGAGAGGGAGAACAAGCCGCCTCAGAAGTTACCAAGGAAAATGCATCTTGGTTGCCCTGGATACAACCAAAAAGAGGAAAGGGATAAAGAAAAAGCAATAGCAATAAGAAAACTTGAACTTCAGGGAGAAAGTGAAAGAGAAGAGAGGGAAGTTAAAAGAGATGGAACTAAGACAAAAGGGTAGTCTTAAATCGAGGGAAAATTCGGGTCAGGAAGAATCTGAATTTAACTCAGGACCCAGCAAAAGGTTGTTTAAATGTATACAGGCTCTTCCTATGTTCGAGGAAAGGGACGTGGCCTGCAACCAGGGTAGAGGACAAGCATTTTTCATACCTTTTGCAAAATAGCCAAACGGATGAAATGGCCGTAAGAAAGCTGGACATTGCTCATGCAGGGCAGGCTGGTAGGCAGAGTTCATGAAGTTTATTGCATGCTTTCTGAAGAGGCTTCTGCAGATTATGAGATGGCAAAAAAGGCTATTCTCGCTGCATATGAGCTAGTCCCTGAAGCTTACCGTCAGAAGTTTAGGAACATACGGAGATTGGCTGGGCAGACATATTTAGAATTTGAGAGGGCGAAGCAAATTACTTTTGACCGTTGGATAAGGGCATTAAAGATAGAAACCACATATGAGAGCCTTCGAGAATTGATTCTCTTAGAAGAGTTTAAAAACTTCATTCCTTCAGTAGTGAGAACTCATATAGATAACCTGAAAGTTTTGAAAGCTAAGCAAGCAGCAGAGATTGCTGATGATTTTGTGCTTGTGAATAAGCCAACCTATTTTGTCCGTCACCCCCATAAACCCGAGAAGTATAGAAAGTGGGAGAGGGAAAGGAAGGCAAGTTGTCGGGCACAAGAAGGAACAGCTGGGAATGCCCTAGGATCACCTCCTCAGGTCCTTGCCCTCTGGCGAGCTGGCACCTGAGCTATGCTTGTCCTCTACCTTGGTTGCAGGCCATGTGCCCAGTGACTCACTGCATTCAGATTCTGCCTCTACATTATCCTCTAAATTACACACAGTGGCTGGATTTTATTTCCCGGCGGCGGGCGAGAAAAATGGTGGCCTGCATATGCGGGCTGCACACCACCACGCTGCTGTGATCTTGAGCGTGGAGGCTCATTTAAATATGCAGGGTGGCCACCCCACCCCCCCCCCCCCAACCACGTGGTGGGGACGGCATCGTCAATGCCGTGAATGGCGTCAGCTGTCTCTGCGCAGGCGTTGGTGCTATTTTCAAAGGGCCGCCAGACCTGTGCAGAGACTGCAAAGTTCTCCTTGTTCCCCCCCCCCCCCCCCACCCCAACTACACTGAAAATAAATGTTTGGCCAATCCCCCCCCCCCTCCCAATACACTGATATTGCAGAGTTGACCCCTTCTCCTCCCAACTGCACAGTGCAGAATTGACCCATCTCCCCTCCCCTCCCCCCACCAACTGCACAAAGTGCAGAGTTCACCCCTTCCCACTAAAAAATGCACAGTTGACCCTGTTACCCCCCCCACCAACTACACTAAAAATGTTCTGATCCCCCCCTTCCTACCTTGGTGGCGTCAGCTTCTCCTGGATGGGTAAGTGAAGGCTTGTGAGTGCCACCCATCACACTGAAGATCCGCAACAGAAGTTAAGATCGTGGGGAATTGAATTTAAATGTATGCATAAAGTTAATTTCAATAATTAAAGTCGGGTCCCGTCACTGAGTGACTGGGGAGATGCCAGGAGTCTCGCTGCCGCTGGGAAGATCAGGCCCTGCAATGCTGGCATCGGGCTGCCTGGCGGCCTTCTGCTGCTGCGATCTTCTGCCCCCCCAACCCCGCCTTGGAGCCCGACGTCAGGAGCTGAACAAAATTCAGCCTAGTGTCTCTATCTGAACTGGTGGCTGTGAGTTTTAAATCGTGATGGTGTATTTCATCATCAGTGTCTTGTTGCTCTTCCCTCACTGCCTGGCCAGCTGGCACTTCTTGGATATCTAAAAGCAGAAGGACACAAAGGTAAGGCTGTGGTAAGGGGAGGAGGGGATAGCAAGAGGCGCAGCTTGTAAATCAGAAGAGAATGTCGGCTGAGGGGGAGGTGGATTGTGACAAGGAGGAGGTATGAGGATACCATCATCTTCAATGGTTTCAGTCCCACTGCCTCAGTCATGGCCGCTCCAATGACAGCAAACACCGTCTCCTCCATCAGGGGTCAGGACATGCAGGTGTACCTGTGCCCTGCTAGTTGAACCTCCTGCCTCCGGTTGTGTGCCATTTTATATTGCAAGAGAGAGAGGGAGGTTTTCCAGTGATTGTGGTGTAGTCTGGGTGATCTGGCTGTCCTGATTGAATGTACATACTGTGAGATATGGGTGTGAGGCTTGCAGCAATGCTACACGTGTGAGGGTGAGGGCAGCTATGAATGTTAGTTAAGAGTCCTGTTTGATAGATTGTAGATAGGTGAGTGACAGCGGTGTGATACATTGAGCAGTGTCTGAACCTAATGGTGCAGTTGGAAGGTGATGGCATCTGAAGATGAATGCACTGGCCTTGACCTCTTGTATGAGGCCATTGAACTTTTTTGTGGCACTGTATCCAGGTCCTTGGAGCTTTCCTGACACTGACTACCAGGCTACCTGGTTCCACTGCCTTCTGAGTGTTTGTCTGGAGGGCCTCCCAGCTCCTTGTCGATACAATGCCTCTCTCCTCCTTTTCACCTCCTCCAGCAAGGCTTTCAGTGCAGCTTCTGCAAACCTTGTGTGACAGACCCACATCTGCCAAATGGAAACATATTAATTTTATCATATGAAACACTACTTGAACTTTTTACTGGACATTGAACATTACTTGTTTAAAAGGACCACAGAGCTGAACAGCTCATGGCTACATATTTGCATTCTGAGAGACAGTTGCATAGAGAGACAATGGGAGTGCTCCCTGATTCAATTAGCCAGATGGGTTTTGTCAATAGTGATGATCAAAGGACATTGAGAGCCATTGTCTGTGTAAGAGCCAACATTCTACCCCCGCCAGCCCCCCCCCCCCCCCCCCCCCCGCTAACACTGAGCATGTCTAGTAAGGTTTGAAGAATCAACGATCCTCGCAGATGATGCTATTTCAAACAAAGAGCTGGTCACATGACTAACCTGCTGGCCAACCTGGGAACTGTTTAAATTATGCCTCACAGAATAGTTTGGGACAGACTGCAATTTGAAAACCAAAGAAAAGAAAGCACCTCTCTCTCTCTGAAGCAATATCCCAGGGACCCATGGAAGCAACTTAAGCCTCAAGACAGAGGACCTCTTCAGCCTTCTGGTACCAGAGAAACAAGTTTGGAAGTGTGCATTGGGCCCCAGCAAGAACTACAAGACCGCAATTCCAACCAAAGACTTTACAGTAAAACTAAAGACAGAAACTGAATTCTATTTACTACTCCAAACTCTCCCCTTTAATTCTTTCTCCCCCTCTGTATCTATTTATGTGTGTTTATCTTGTATGCATGCTAGAGTGGTTGCATCATGTATTTTTAGTAATTTAAACTGAGTTAGAGTGTTAAGACTCATAAATGTACATCTTTCTTGTTTAAACCTAAGAAAACCTGCCTGGTTGTTTCATTTTGCAATTACAATTAGAGATCAGTGAGCAAGGACTCACTGAGCTGAAGCTTAAAACACTGGGGCCGGAATTTTATGGTAGGAGGATGGGAGTCGGCCACCGACTGAAAGGTTGGTGGCGTACCCGCATCCGCCTCGCCCGGGGATCCGACCCATAATTTGCGGGTCCCCAGGCTTCAATTGGTGTGAGGTAGGACTTCCACCCGCTTGACTTCCACCCTCTTCAGAGAGTCTGCGGTTTGCACATCGGACACACTAGCCATGTTAGAACTCACTGAACCAGAGTGGAAGCAAGTCATCCTCAGTGCAAAGGGACAGCCTAAGAAGAAGAATTTCCATAACACAGTAACTTTTTAATGTGGGCAGGTCATTAGCCTGATTCACAATTCCCTACGAGGAGAACCGGCTAGATTTGATAAGGTACGGGATGGGGGTTGTTCTCCATGCCATTTCTTTCAGGGGTGAGGACCCTTCTAGATGTCATCCCAGTATTCAGAGGTTTGAGTTCTGGCCTCCTTCATACTGGGGCTACAAAGGAGGGAATGTTATCCACTGAGCCAAGGCTCACTCTGGAAAGTGTAGTGAGAAGATGAAAAGGGAATAAGCAAAAGGACTAGCAGGAAGTTGAAAATCGAGAGAAAAAAACCTAAGAACACACCAACAGTCAAGACTAGATGTTACAACGATAACAAAAATACAAAACTAAAGGCTCTTTATCTGAATGCATGTAGCTTTCCTAACAAAGTAGACAAACTGATAGCGCACATTGAAGTAAATAAATACGATCTGATAGCCATTACAGAGTCATGGCTGCAGGATGACAAGGATTGTGTCCTTAATATTAAGGGGTATATAACATTCATGAAGCATAGGAAGCTAGGTAAAGGCAGAGGGGTAGCACTGTTAATCAAGGGTGGCATTGGTCCAATAGTTAGAGATGACCTTGGTTCAGGAGACCAGGTTGTAGAATCGATTTGGGTGGAGATAACGAATAGTAGGGGAAAGAAGTCACTAGTGGGAGTGGTCTACAGGCCCTCTAAACAGTAACCACAATGTAGGATGAAGTATCCAAGAAGAAATATTGGGTGCTTGTGATAAAGGGATGGTAATAATCGTGGGCGATTTTAATCTACATATAAACTGGAAAAATCAGATTAGCAATAGTAGTCTGGATGAGGAGTTCATAGAATGCTTTCGAGATAGTTTCTTAGAGCAGCATGTTCTGGAACCAACCAGAGATCTGGTTATATTAGACTTGGTATTGTGTAACATGACAGGATTAATTAATGACTTCAGAGCAAAGGCACCTCTTGGTAGCAGCGACCACAATATGATTGAATTTTGCATCCAGTTTGAAAGAGAGCGGATTGGGTCTAAGACTAGTATTTTAAACTTAAATAAGAGCAACTATGTGGGCATGAAAGCTGAGCTAGCTGAAGTGAACTGGGTTACTAGGCTCGGAGATAGATCAGTAGAGAAGCAGTGGCAGACATTTAAGGGGATATTTCAGAAAACTCAGAATAAGTATATTCCTACTATAAAGAAAAATTCTAAGGGGAGGACCCACCATCTGTGGTTAACTAAGGAAGTTAAGGAAAGCATCAAACTTAAGGAAAAAGCATATCGTTGTGCAAAGATGAGTGGCAGGTCAGATGATTGGTCAGAATTTCAAGCATGGCAGAGAATGACTAAAAGGTAATCAGGAGAAAGAAATTAGAGTATGAGAGGAAGCTAGCTAGAAATGTAAAAATAGATAGCAAGAGTTTCTAGAGGTGTTTAAAAAGGAAAAGAGTAAGTAAAGTGAGTGTTGGTCCTCTAGCGAGTGAGAATGGGGTGTTAATAGTAGATAATGAGGAAATGGCGGATGAAATGAACAAATATTTTCCTTCTGTCTCCATTATAGAGGATACTAAAAGGATTCCAATAATAGCTATAAATCAGGAGGTGGAAGGAAGAGAGGAACTTGGTGAAATTACAATCACCAGGGAAGTGGTAGTGACCAAACTATTGGAGCTGCGGGCTGACAAGTCCTGATTGGCTTCCTCCTAGGGTCTTAAGAGAGGTGGCTAATGAGGTAGTAGATGCGTTGGTGTTAATTTTTCAAAATTTGCTAGATCCTGGAAAGGTTCCATCAGACTGGAAAGTAGCAAATATAACCCCTCTATTCATGAAGGGGGGAGGCAGAAAACAGGTAACTGTAGGCCAGTTTGATGTCTGTCGCGGGCAAGGTGTTAGAATCGATCATTAAGGAGGCTATAGCTGGGCACTTAGAAAAACTCGAGGTAATTGGGAATAGTCAGCATGGTTTTGTGAAAGGGAAATCATGTTTAATCAATTTATTGGAGTTCTTTGAAGGAGTAACATGCGCTGTGGATACAGTTGACGTACTGTACTTGGATTTCCAGAAGGCATTTGACAAGGTGCCACATAAAAGGTTATTAGGCAAAGTAGGAGCTCATGGTGTAGGGGGTAACATATTAGCATGGATAGAAGATTGACTGTCTGGCAGAAAACAGAGAATATGCATAAGTGGGTCCTTTACTGATTGGCAGGATTTGACGAGTCCCGCAGGGGTCTGTGCTGGGGCTTCAACTTTTTACAATTTATATCAATGACTTAGATGAGGGGAGTGATGGCATGGTAGCTAAATTTGCAGATGATGCAAAGATAGGTAGGAAAGTATGTTATAAGGAGAACAAAAGGAGATTGCAGACCGATACAGATAAGTTGAGTGAGGGGGCAAAAATCTGGCAGATGGATTTAATGTGGGAAAATGTGAAGTTGTTCACTTTGGCAGGAAGAATAAAAAAGCAGAGTATTTCTTAAATGGGGAACGACAGAATAATTCCGAGGTGCAGAGGGATCTAGATGTTCTAGTGCCGGAGTCACAAAAAGTTAGTATGCAGATACAGCAAGTAATAAAGAAGG
Organism: Heterodontus francisci; assembly: GCF_036365525.1. Classification (NCBI taxonomy): domain Eukaryota; kingdom Metazoa; phylum Chordata; class Chondrichthyes; order Heterodontiformes; family Heterodontidae; genus Heterodontus; species Heterodontus francisci. The sequence goes on along the minus strand of NC_090381.1, from coordinate 92,102,422 downwards.
CTAATGGATGCAATCTTTTATTACGAGAGGAACTGAAAATAAAAGTAAGGATGTTATGTTTCAGTTATACAGGGCTTTGGTGAGACCACATCTCGAATACTGTGTACAGTTTTGGTCTCCTTATTTAAGGAAGGATGTGAATGCGTTGGAGATGGTTCAGAGGAGGTTTACTAGATTGATACCTGGAATGAGTGGGTTATCTTATGAGGAAAGGTTGGACAGACTGGGCTTGTTTTCACTGGAGTTTAGCAGAGTGAGGGGAGACTTGATTGAAGTATATAAGATCCTGAATGGTCTTGACAGGTTGAATGTGGCAGGGATGTTTCTTCTTGTGGGTGAGTCCAGAACTAGGGAGCACTGTTTTAAAATTAGGGGTCGTCTTTTTACAACAGAGACGAGGAGAAATTTTTTCCTTCAGAGGGTTGAGTGACTTTGGAATTCTCTGCCTCAGAAGGTGGTGCAAGCGAGGTCATTGAATATTTTTAAGGCAGAGGTAAATAGATTCTTGTTAGACAAGGGATTCAAAGATTATCGGGGGTAGATGGGAGTGTGGAATTTGAGACAGAAACAGATCAGCCATGATCTTATTAAATGGCAGAGCAGGCTTGACGGGCTGAATAGCCTACTTCTACTCCTAACTCGTATGGTTGTATCAACAGCACTAGAAATGGATGATATTCTTGAGAGTTAAAAAGATAGAATCGATTTGGTTAGAATTCAGAAACAATAAAGGAGCTATTACACCTCTGGGTGCATGTTATAGCCCACTAAATAGTGGGAAGGAGATAGAAGAGAAAATTTGCAGAGAAATCGCAGAAAGATGCAAGATCTTTAGACTAGTGATAATGGGGTAATTCAATTATCCTTATATAGACTGGGAAAATAATAGACTAAGGGCAAAGATGGGGAGGAGTTCCTGAAATGTGTACAACAGAATTTTCTTGATCGGAATGTTTCCAGCCCAATGAGGAAGGAAGCAGTGCTGGATCTAATTCTGGGGAATGAAGTGGGGACAAGTGGAGCATATTTCAGTGGGACAGCATTTGGGACACAGTGATCACAATATCATTAGGTATAGAATAGTTATGGAAAAGGACAAGGAAATATCAAATGTGAAAATACTCAACTAGAGCGAATTACAGTAAGCTAAAAAGGAATCTGGCTCAGGTGGATTGAAATCAAAGATTGGCAGCTAAAACAGTAACTAAGCAATAGGGCTCAATCTTTCGATCCTCCTTCGATATGGGAGTAATGCTCGAGGATTGGAACATAGGAGAACAGCCCAGTTCAAAAAAGGGGAGAGGTATAAACCCTGACAACTACCCCAATCAGCCTAACATGGGGAAAGATATAAAGACAATAATTCGAAACCAGATTAGTTGACACTTGTAAAGGTGTGGGTTCATAAATGAAGGCCAGCATGGATTTGTTAATGACAAATCATGTTTGATTAAGTTGATTGAGTTCTTTGATGAAGTAAGGGAGAGGGTTGATGAGGTTAGTATGGCTGATGTTGTGTATATGGATTTTCAAAAGGCATTTAGTAAAGTACCATATAATTGACATGTTAGCAAAATTGAAACCCATGGGATTAAAGGGGCAGTGGCTGAGTGAATATGAAATCAGCTAAGGGACAGAAAGAGTAGTGGTGGATATAGTGCTTTAAGACTGGAGGGAAGTGTGCAGTGGTGTCTCCCAGAGATTAGTGTTGGAACCACTCATCTTTTTGATATATTAATGACCTGGTGTCATGCAGACCCCCACCTGCCAAGAATGAGGCATATTATTTTTGTCATATGAACATTGATTTTTGAACTGTTGCTGGAGTGAAGAAATGACTTGTTTGAAGATCACCAGACACTGGGCTGGAAGAACATTTGCATACTAAGAGATGCTGCCTATGGAGACAAAGGACTATTCCCTGCTCCAATTAACCCAAATGGATTTTGATCACCAGACATTGAAGGTGTAAAGAAGCGCATTCCAGAGACTGCGAAGGTACAATCCACAAACCTCGCACGGGTGACTGTTCCAAATAAGGAGCTAGTCACATGACTAACCTGCTGGGAAACCTGGGGTTTTTTGAATTGTGCCACAGAGAAAGAATCAGAAGGCAGTGTGCAACTGAAGCTGGAACAAGGAAGCCTCTCTCTTCTGAGGGGGCTTGATAGGTAGATGCTGAGAAGATGTTTCTCTTGTGGGGGAATCTAGAACGAGGGAACTAGTTTCAAAATAAAAGGTCTCCCTTTTAAGACGGAGATGAGGAGGAATTTCTTCTTTCAGAGGGTCATTAATCTTTGAAATTCTCTTCGCCAGAGAGCAGTGAAGGCTGGGTCATTGAATATATTCATGGTTAAGTTAAACACATTTTTGATCTATAAGGGCATCAAGGGTTACGGGGGAAGGCAGGAAAGTGGAGTTGAGGCCACAATAATCATATGATCTAATGAAGTGCCCAGAATTAAACACAATACTCCAGCTAGGGCTGAACCAGTGATTTATAAAGGTTTAGCAAAACTTCCTTGCTTTTGTACTCTATGCCTCAATTTATAAAGCCAAGAATCCTGTATGCCCTCTCAACCGTTCCTGCCACCTTCATAGACTTGTGTACCTACACCATCTATTCCTGCACCCCGTTTAAAATTGTATCATTTAATTTATATTGCTTCTCCTCATTCTTCCCACAAAAATCACTTCACACTTCTCTATATTAAAATTCATCTTCCTGAGTTTCTGGTTGCTTGCCATTTTAATTCACCACCTTGTTCTCATGTCTACATTTCTGTCCTCGGCCTGCTGCAATGTTCCAGTGAACATCATCTTCCGATTAGGCACAGGAAATCTGTGTCCTTATCTGGTCTGGCCAACATGTGACTCCAGATCCATAGCAATGTGGTTGACTCTTAACTACCCTCTGAAACAAGCCACTCAGTTGTATCAAGCTGCTACAGAAAAACATTGTATTGTGGGTGTACCCAAACCACATGGACTGCAGTGGTTCAAGAAGGCAGCTCACGACCACCATCTCGAGGGAAATTAGGGATGGGCAATAAATACTGGCCTTGTCAGCAAGGCCCACATCCCAAGAATGGATAAAAATATCATCTGCAATCTTTGAAATTATGCCCTGTAATACCAGGTGTTACTACCAGGTGAGAAGACGTCTAGGGGTTCCCTCTCAGCCTTTGCCTGGTTTAACAGTAACAGGGTTTAATTTTAGAAACACTGTTTTTAGCTCCCCCTTAGTGAATCCTTGTCCACTGCTCCAATTGTAAGGCAAAGAAATCAAACAGGTTTCCTTAGATTTAAACAAGAAAGGTAGAACTTTATTAATCTTAAACCCTAATCCAGTTAACGACTACAAATATATGACGCGACCACGCTAGTATGCATAAGTGATAAAAACACACGTAGATAGAGACAGAAAAAGTAGAAGAATAAAGGGGAAAAGTTTGAGGCACTATCTGGTAGTTACAGTCCTTTAAGTTCAATGTGGAGACTTTGGTTGCCGGTAAGTCTTGCAATTCGTTAGGGCCCAGTTCACACTTCAACTTGTTCCGGTGTAGGAGTCTTTTCTCTTTTGAGGTTTACTTGTCTTCCGTGAGTCCGGTGGCTTGGGAGAAAGTGAGAGAGAGAGAGAATCTTATATGTTTCAATAAGATCACCTCTCATTTTTCTAAACTCCATTGTGTATCAACCCAACCTGCTCAACGTTTCCTCACAAGCCAACCCCTTCATCCCAGGAATCAGCCTAGTGAACCTTCTCTGGACTGCTTCCAATGCAAGTATATCCCTCGTTAAGTAGGGACACCAAAACTGTATGTGGTACTCTAGGTGTGATCTCACCAATGCCCTGTACAGTTGTAGCAAGATCTCCCTACTTTTAAAATCCATCTCCCTTGCAATAAATGCCAACATTCCATTTGCCTTCCCAATTACTTGCTGTACCTGCATGCTAACTTTTTGTGATTCATGTGCAAGAGTACCGAGATCCCTCTGTACCACAGCATTCTGCAGTCTCTCTCCACGTGAATAATATTCTGTTTTTCTATTCCTCCAAAGTGGACAACTTCACATTTTCCCACATTATACTCCATCTGCCAAATTTTTGCCCACTCACTTAACCTATCTATATCCCTTTGCAGACACTTTGTGTCCTCCTCACAACTTGCTTTCCTGCCTATCTTTGTATTGTCCACAAATTTGGCTACAATAAACTTGGTCCCTTCATCCAAGTCATTAATATAGATTGTAAATAGTTGAGGACCCAGCACTGATCCCTGTGGCACTCCACTAGTTACCATTTGCCAACCTGAAAATGCGGCATTTATCCCAACTCTCCATTTCCTGTTAGTTAACCAATCCTCTATACATGCTAATATATTAACCCCAACACTATGAGCTCTTATCTTGTGTAGTAACCCTCTATGTAGCACCTTATTGAATGCCTTTTGGAAATCCAAATACACTACATCTACTGATTTCCCCTTTATCCACCCTGCTTGTTACATCCTCAAAGAACTCTAATAAATTTGTTAAACATGATTTTCCTTTCATAAAACCATGTTGACTCTGCCTGATTGCATTATGATTTTCTAAATGTCCTGTTACTACTTCCTTAATAATAGATTCTAGCATTTACTCAATGACAAATATTAGGCTAACTGGCCTATAGTTTCCTGCTTTCTGTTTCCCTCCTTTCTTGAATAGAAGCGTTACCTTTGCAGTTTTCCAATCCATGGAACCTTTACAGAATCTAGGGAATTTTGGAAGATTATAACCAATGCATCCACTATCTCTGCAGCCACTTCTTTTAAGAGCCGAGGATGCAGGCCAACAGGTTCAGGGAACTTGTCAGCATTTCGTCCCATTAGTATTCCTAGTACTTTTTCTCTAGTGATAGTGATTGTTTAATGTTCCTCCCTCCCTTTTGCCTCTTGATTTTCTACTATTTTTGGGATGCTTTTTGTGTCTTCTATTGCAAAGACAGATACAAAATATGTGCTCAGGAAGGATGTCAAAACCTCAGAGAGGGTGCAAAAGGATGATTTACTGGAATGATACAAGGGATGCAGGACATCAATTATGTGGTCAGACGTCAGAAGCTGAGATTGTTCTCCTAAGGCCAGAGAAGGTTAAGGGGAGATTTAATTACAGCTGTTCAAAATCATGAATGGTTTTGAGAGTAAATAAAGAGTAATTGGGCTGGATTTTAAGAGCCCACCGCCGGTCTTGGCAGCGAGGTCAAACAATGCTGGCCTGCCCGCGCAGGCCGCATGCCAAAGAAGAGATCGCGGCGGCTCATTTACATAGCCCGGGGGGCCCGCTCTCCCCCACCACCCCCCAATCTCGTGGAGGGGGTGAGTTGTCTGTCCCCGGCAATGGTATCAGCTGCCTGTGATGGGGTGGCATAAAATTCCGGCCTCACTTCCAGTTCTCTACAAAGGCCCTCTTAAGTCAGCATTTAGGACAGTGGTTATCATTTATTTGTGTGAGAGCCCCTTTGCAAAAATTGGCCCTCTCCCTTGGACTCTCTGAAAAAACTGACACATTTCTCTGAATCCTTGACTCTAATTTCCAATAAAATGGTGACAGCTACCAAAGCAGTTCTATCATCATAGAGAATACTGGCCCTGAATTTACACAGCTGTTCTGGCGGACTACCGCCAAATTGTGGTGAGAGTCTGTTGAAACATCCAGAAACTTTGCTGGAACTCAGTTAAGCACGCTCCTGGCCTTACACAGGATCTTCCGGTGGCCTCAATTGTGGCACGGACAGGGGTCATTCTGGGCACCAATTGCCACTTTCCGGAAGTGGGGACATGCTGCATCACTTTTCCAGTACATACATTTAATGCTGTAGTTTCTGAGGTCTTCACTGTGGAGGCGGCACATACCTACCCCACACCACTCAATGCCTGCTACAGTGGGCTCCTACGTCTGACCCTGCAGATTTTGGTGAGGTTGGTGGCAAAGTTCTGCAGTGGTCACATGCCTGGAATAACTAGTGGGATTATGCCTCCGTGTTTTCTGTGGTCATCTATTAGTATACAGGAACAGGAATAAAGTGTTAATAAATAAAAACACAAAGTAACCTGACGGCAGATGGACAAAAATCTGTTGACCCTGCAAGCCCCTTGGGGTCGCCTCCGGAAAATGGTAATTGGTGCCCAGACTGACCCCTGTCTGCATTTGATATGGAAAACATACAATTCCATGACAGCAATTTTATAGTTGCTGTTAATACAGCTCCAGTCCCACTGACAACATCACTCTGGAGGTTGAAGAGGCTGTTAAGAACAGAGATGCCTTCAGTTGCTTGAAAATATATCCCAACTGTTCAATAGCCCTTTATGGATCTGGCAGCTTCTTGTCTGTTTGTTTCCAATTCCATTGCATGCATGTTTTAAAATAATTGACTGGGGCTGAGCCTAATTAATATGGTAATCCAGTGTACCCAAAATTATTGCAATAATTTAATACTTAGATTGATTTGAGTGATTAAGGAAGTTTGCATGGTAAATATTTTTTCCATTCAGTATAACAGCAGACCAAAATCCTATCATTCCTTAAATCCATTCATAAAGAAATTGCAATTCCCATGTATACTTTTAAAAGAAATCCTGCTCATTTTCTTCACTCCATTCCCTCCTAAAATCTCTGACTCATACTGATGTTCAGTTCCACAAGTACATTCAGTCTCTGGTACCTCACCCAGGTGGGTGCTATTCATATATGATCAGCTACAGTGAGCGGCAGCAACAGGGAGCATTGAAGCAAAACAACTACCACTTTGCATGAAGATGTATATAAATATTTTTCTGTACAAAGGTTTACAGCTGTACAGACCAAGACTCCTATATATACAAACCTTAACTTATTTGCAAAAAATTAAATGACTATAATACCTAGATTATAAATTATGATTTTAGTTTTCTAGCTACTGTTCTGGTTAAGATAATACAGGATAACACACAGTCTGGAGTGTGTTTCAAGGCTGCAATGCATGGTAAGCTTAGCATAACATCATGTACTGCATCTGCAAAGGAGTTTACCGATGACCTTTCAAACCTGAAATGTGTTATTTTGTGAAACATTTCAGGATACAGAGATTTCTTACCTTATTTCATATTTGATTTACTGTTTTGCTGTATATGTTTTCACTGGTAGAGGTCTCATAATGAGTCCCGTTTGTGTGCCTCACACTTGGACCACAACTCTACTATGGGAAAGGAACTGCCTGTAGAGGCTGCAGATCACAGGTGAGGCCTGAGGACCAATACCTATTGATCTTTGGACCTCTTGATTCATCTATGCATTGCTTGCTCAGTGCCGAGCCTGGGCCTGGAAATGGGTTAGACTGATTTCTAACCCAGAAGCAATTATTTTCTTACCTCCATGATCTATCTGAAGTGAACATAACCACCAGGAAGAAATCTCAGCTACTGTTATGAGCCTCATATTATGGTTTGAGAACTTCAAGACTAAAAAGAAATACTCACAGCAGTTTTGAAGAGCATAGCAATCAGAATTCCCACAATATGGTGTTCTTGATTGTCAGTATGCCCTTCAGGAGGTGGTGATAGGATGGAAGAGGACAAAGATGTTATTAGTGAGTGGGAAGGAACACATAGACTCTGGAGGGGTAGTAGGGCAGATGGGAGTGAAGATGGTGGCTGTTACCAGATTACGCACTGTGAATCATTCATATCTTCAGCCTACAGCATAAGAAAGCTTTCTGCCTCAAAAAAAATTGTACAGAGAACTGTCAGCGGTGTTCTACAAGATAAATAGTTAACAGGCTTACCGTGCAAGCAATGGGTATAACTGTAAGAAAGGCTAACCAAATCAATGCTACTACTGAGAAATACACTGGAGAATCAGAAGCAGAGAGAGACACTGATTACCATTCATTATCACAGCTGAAAGTTTCGCTCCTTGGTTGAGACCGATATATCGTATCAAATTGAGTTTCAGTACATTTGTAACATTTCTGGAATGTTCGCCAACATGAAAACTATTTTCTGGGTATTTCACAGTACTATACTTCCCTAATTTAGTTACAGATTCTGAGTAAAGTCTTTGCTGGATTTTTTACAAGTTATGTAATGATTGTTACATTTCCAGGAATCCTAAAATCCTGAATTGAAACTTAATCCTTTGGGTTGATTGGACAGGGAGGGGCAGGGAAGCCACATTTTTAGACATAAGTACATCACCAAAATGTTTTTCATTATCAAACTGCTGAAGAGGACAATACTACTTCCTATACATGATAGTCAGTTCCCATACTGGACATTTATTCTAAATGCAAGAAAGCCATGACAACTCTTCCCTTTTTGCAAGTGTTGCCCAATCTATAATGTAAAATCATTACCAGAAATTCAAATCTTGCAACTCCCTACCTAATAGCACCTTGGGTATACCTACAACTGCAACAATTCAAGAAGGTGGCTCACCACCACCTTCTGAAGGGCAATTCGGGGTTGACAATAAATTCTGGCTTTGCCAATGATGTCCACGTTCCATGAACAAATAAAAAAAATTGCCTCACTTAAAAGTGTTTCATTTACATCAAGTGGATCACAGCAACTAAAAAATAACTAAGGTCAAATTTTCCGTCACAAAATCCAGGAGAAATGTTTGAAAATAACAGTTTTAATCTGCCATCTAAATTATGAGAATGTGTAGTTTTGAAAGATGTGCCACCTAAGAATACAATCTCATTTGCAGTAAGGTAAAATTATTTATACAATAATGATCCTTTAACACTCTCAAGCAGTGAAAAAGCCACAGAATAAATGTCAAAAATTTTGCTAATTCAGTTTTGGTGTGTATAATATTAGTGGGAACGTTGTGCCTGAAAGGCAGTAGAGAGTAGCTGGATTTAGTAGCTTCTACAAGTACCCCAGGACATGCGCAATGCCAATATCATCACCCTCTATAAAAACAAAGGTGACCGCGGTGACTGCAACAACTACCGTGGAATCTCCCTGCTCAGCATAGTGGGGAAAGTCTTTGCTCGAGTCGCTCTGAACAGGCTCCAGAAGCTGGCCGAGCGCGTCTACCCTGAGGCACAGTGTGGCTTTCGTGCAGAGAGATCGACCGTTGACATGCTGTTCTCCCTTCGTCAGATACAGGAGAAATGCCGTGAACAACAGATGCCCCTCTACATTGCTTTCATCGATCTCACCAAAGCCTTTTACCTCGTCAGCAGACGTGGTCTCTTCAGACTACTAGAAAAGATCGGATGTCCACCAAAGCTACTAAGTATCATCACCTCATTCCATGACAATATGAAAGGCACAATTCAACATGGTGGCTCCTCATCAGAGCCCTTTCCTATCCTGAGTGGCGTGAAACAGGGCTGTGTTCTCGCACCCACTCTTTTTGGGATTTTCTTCTCCCTGCTGCTTTCACATGCGTTCAAGTCCTCTGAAGAAGGAATTTTCCTCCACTCAAGATCAGGGGGCAGGTTGTTCAACCTTGCCCATCTAAGAGCGAAGTCCAAAGTACAGAAAGTCCTCATCAGGGAACTCCTCTTTGCTGACGATGCTGCTTTAACATCTCACACTGAAGAGTGCCTGCAGAGCCTCATCGACAGGTTTGCGGCTGCCTGCAATGAATTTGGCCTAACCATCAGCCTCAAGAAAATGAACATCATGGGGCAGGACGTCAGAAATGCTCCATCCATCAATATTGGCGACCACGCTCTGGAAGTGGTTCAAGAGTTCACCTACCTAGGCTCAACTATCACCAGTAACCTGTCTCTAGATGCAGAAATCAACAAGCGCATGGAAAAGACTTCCACTGCTATGTCCAGACTGGCCAAGAGAGTGTGGGAAAATGGTGCACTGACACGGAACACAAAAGTCCGAGTGTATCAGGCCTGTGTCGTCAGTACCTTGCTCTATGGCAGCGAGGCCTGGACAACGTATGTCAGCCAAGAGCGACGTCTCAATTCATTCCATCTTCGCTGCCTCCAGAGAATACTTGGCATCAGGTGGCAGGACCGTATCTCCAACGCAGAAGTCCTCGAGGCGGCCAACATCCCCAGCTTGTACACACTACTGAGTCAGCGGCGCTTGAGATGGCTTGGCCATGTGAGCCGCATGGAAGATGGCAGGATCCCCAAAGACACATTGTACAGCGAGCTCGCCACTGGTATCAGACCCACCGGCCGTCCATGTCTCCACTTTAAAGACGTCTGCAAACGCGACATGAAATCCTGTGACATTGATCACAAGTTGTGGGAGTCAGTTGCCAGCGTTCGCCAGAGCTGGCGGGCAGCCATAAAGACGGGGCTAAAATGTGGCGAGTCGAAGAGACTTAGCAGTTGGCAGGAAAAAAGACAGGGGCGCAAGGGGAGAGCCAACTGTGCAACAGCCCCGACAACCAATTTTATCAGCAGCGCCTGTGTAAGAGTCTGTCACTCTAGAATTGGCCTTTATAGCCACTCTAGAACTTAGAAATCAGGGCTGGAGCATGGTCCCCATTTGCCAGGACTGTTTGGAACAGGGCTAAAACCTGTACTTTCTGACTCAGAGGCAGGATGGCTACCATTAAGCCAAAGGCTCGATCTAGTAATGGGTTTTAATGGGGTAGATTTTCAACTTGCCATCTGGGCATAAACCTGATGCTGCAGGTAAATTTGTCAGCTCTGGTTGGATGCATTCTGATAGACTTCATCATGCGATCTCCCACCTTGAACCACTCTGTCCCATGCTCCTACCTGATTGGTTAGTTCATGAAAATTAGAGGTTAAATTCATCTTCAATACTTTTTTTTCATAAACAAATTGCTGGAGAGGACAGCACCCAAAAACAAACACAGCGCTGCATTTTATAAATACATAAATATGGTCTCATGTGCATCACGTTATCTCCCGAAATATTTATAATCCCTCATCATTTTTCATTACCAGATGAAAACAAGTTCAAATAAATAGTAGATAGTAGTGCAAAGATAATACCAGTCGGTTGGGGGGAGTATTGTGGAGGGTGGTGGGGGATGTGGGGGGGGGGGGTAATGCCTGGCTGTCAAAACACTTATTTTATGAATCAATATTTAATATTCAATCAAGTTCCTAGACCAAGTCAGTAAAAATATCACCTCAAGGATTCCTTCAAGGTCGAGACAACATTAAATTTTAAGTTTGTTATAAAATGTAGCCCTCGTTCACGATTTCCCTGTGGAAATGATCAATTTCTGATATTACTATCTGGGTGATCAAGGCAAGCTTGTGAGTATAAGCAATGAACCACCCTAAAGTCAATCTGAACCACTGCCACATACGTGTACAATAAGACTCTATTTGCATATGTTTATACCAAATTTTCCCCTCATTTAGCGTTCTGGTGGGCAAATATCTGGTGAACAGTTCAGTGCCTGAATGGATTATTTCCTAAAACTGATGTCTCCTTTAACAAGACAGCATTAGCTAACTTGGTAGATTTGATAGATTGTAAGATCCTAATCTGAAACATTTCCCCAAGGCCTTCATTATATGCTATCATTTGGTTGTGTGTTCTCAATCCAACTCACTGTCACAAGGCTGCCTTGGGTATGTATTGATGTTCCTTCATCAGTGCTGTGTCAAAATACTGGAATCCTTTATTTAACAGCATCTTGGGAGCACCATCACCACAAAAACTGTAGCAGTTCAAGAAAAAGGCCCATCATCTTCTTGGCATAATTAAGAATGGTCAATAAATCTTGCCTGCCTAGTATTTTCCAGATCCTGAGAACAAATTTATAAAAAAAACAAACTTTGCTGCATGTTAACATATTACATCCTTATTGTGATTTTAATTGGACATAAGGTTGCTATATTATTAGGGGAGGGAGGAGCCACTACTTAATTAATTGTTACGTCCTATAGACATACCCCACAGTCTGCAATCCTCTCTCAAATATCAGAGGCAATAGCTCTAGTGACAGGCTACACATCCCTAAAAGCATTGCTTGTTTATTGCTGTTTGACATGTTGAAAATAGAATTCATTGAAAATTACTTACCCTTCCATCATAATAACTGATTTTAAAAGCCACGTACTGGAAAGGGTTCAGGATTAACAACGGATGAATGTACATTACTTTTTTACATTATTTTTTGAATATAGCACTTTAGGGTTTGAAGCTGAGGTTCTGAAACATGTAAAGAAATATAGTTAAAATTAAATTAATTAAAATTAAGCATTATCACTGGAACAGGTAGGTGGGTTGAGAATTATTTGATTTCAAAGTATATACAAATAAAACAGAAGCATGAAAGTGCAGGATTACTGTTCTAAAAGAGATGGAATATTACTCAAAATGCATCAAAATCGTAGCCATTGACCAGCATTAATAGAGTAAGAGAGTGGGATCACTTAATATGATATTCAGAAAACGTTTGTGTTAATTTTAATAGGAGAAAAAGGGAAGAGAATTGAGGGCACTGGAGAGTTGAATTCTTGAATAAAAGGTCTTAATCAGAATATTGGTCTCAAAAGCCATACTGAAACTTTATCTGGAGATTACCATTCCCCTAATCTCTAGAACACTCCTACGAATAATCCAGGAGGAAAATCATAGGAGCATTAAAAAAGTCAGGGAAGGTGGGTCATTTTCTTTGAACAATTTCATTTATCGGCTGTAAAAATGTTGGATATTGTATAAAAAAGGCAGTTTGATATACAGTCAAGAATCATCAAATCAGGTAATGGAGAGTCTGTTTGCCTTCCAATGGGTAGGGAAGGCGGTAAAATGTGAGGATGGACGTTTTAGCTGATTGATGACAGAAGTGTGAGGGAAGGACAATGGAGGCAGGAAGTCACGTGATGAAACCTCCAGGAATATGTCCGATCAGAGTTGGCAACCTTAGACTGCAGGGTGAAAGGTTCTGCTGTGTGCTGCAGGAGAGATGCAGAGAAATAATCCTGTTCAAGTTGGCCCACCAAAGTAGGACAGCTTTATGTTCTATTTATTTTATGTTAATTATATGAACATAAATGTTTCAAACTGAACTAAGGAACACTGATTATACCTGTCACTCTATAACCTGACTGTGAAATAAAACATTTTTACAAATAAGATCAAATTTTACCTCATCTGTGATGTCCTCAGGACTAAAGTGAGGTTTAGTCCTTGAAGTCCAGATTGAAGCAAGTGCTGAAACCTCAGCTGCTGAGCTGACTCCAAAGTTGAGCCTCTTATATCAGAAAAGTTTGATGTGGGTCGGGAATACAGTAAGATATCTTGATTCTACTGCAAGCTGGATTTGATGGTAGCCTGCATTGAAGTCAAGCTTAGCAAAGTGTTCAGCACCATTCACTTTCTCTATGATGTCATCGATTGTTGATGTCAAGTGTCTTTCCCGTTGTATGGCTTGGTTTGGTGATCGCATATTAATGCCGATTCTAATCTGGTTCTCGCTTTTGGATTTCTTGACAACTTGTATGGGTGAGACCCAAGAGGGTGGCTCATCCCCAACTTTCTCAATAATGTCAAGGTCAAGTAGGCGTTGAAGTTCCTTCTCTGTCTGTTTCCTGACATGAAATTTTATTCGTTGTCGTTGATGCGCAACTGGGGGCATATTAGGATCTACATGCAGCTTGCATGTAACATTTTTCAGTTTGCCAATACTAGTAAAGCAATCAGCATACTGTTCAAGATAGTTTTTGTTATGCAAAGGAATCAAACATGTGACTGAAAACATGTGCACATCTGTTGCTGTGTGGAAACTGATAAGCGTGTCACATTCTCCAGATATGACATAGAATAGAGCATTCATTTTAGTGTCATTGAATGAGACTGGCGTTTCAAAAGTTCCGAGAATTTTCAGCGGTTTGTCACTGTTGTAAGGGAAAATTTTTATATTCCCTGGTTTGCAGAGAATGGGGCAATCCTGGAGTTTGTTGAATGTTTTGTCTCCCATGACATTGACAGACGCTCCTGTGTCTATGAGAGCATCTACTTGTGTGCATCCAGTGGTGACTGTCACATGTGGTTGTTTGCTGTGTCTGAGAGAGAGGACAAAAGTATGTTCAGCCTTTACACTAGCTACATTCTCATGCCTTTTTGCTGTGGTACGCATATATGACACTCTTCTGTTGGTATTGGTCTTAGTTTATTTTGCTGATGAACAACAAACATGAGCAAAGTAGTTGTATTTTCCACAGGCTTTACACTGTTTACCAGTAGCAGCACACTCCGTCCCATGTGGGTAAGCACCGCCACTGTGGAAACATTCTTTGGAGAACTCACAACTCTGTTTGTGAGATGGCTGTTGTTGCTTTGCAGGTGGTTGCCTGGCACGTGAGCGATGAATAGTGTTCACAGAAGTTGAACTTGGAGTATGGTAGTTACTGTTGGTAGCCTCTAGACTCTGAGAGCGATAATAGTCTTGCTAACTCCAACAGCTCTGACAGCTTTCTGTTTTCCTTGAGTGCTTTTCAGCATAGTTGACTAGAGAGACAGCCATCGACTATTTATATTTTGATTTCCTGTTCGACATGTTCATCATCACCAAAGTCACATTGCTAGTTGCCTCAATCTTGTGCAATATTGGTCAATTGTTTTGCATGTTTCTTGCTTCGTGTGTTGGAATACAATGGTTTCATATATGGTGTTTTTCTTGGGCTGAAGTAGATCATCAGTGTATTTTTTGCTGAGTCGTAGTCATTTTGCTCAGGGGTAAGTGTCTCAAAGATATCTTCTAATTCTTCACCTCCATAGCGTAGAAGCAAAGCCTTTTCCTTGTGTTGTCTGTGATTGCAAAACCTGTCGTCGCACCTTCGAAACTACTTTGCCAACGTGGGGATACAGATGATGGCTCTGAATGTACATCAAAAGGTAGTAGATTGAGCATAGACTGTGCTATATTGATCAGCAATATAGTGATAAATGATCCGGGAGCATGCTCCTTTCAGAAGAAGCTTTTCTGCAATGGTCCAAGATTATATACTTTTTTTTGATTGGATGGTTATTTTGGAGAGATCAGTTTGTTAATATACACTGTACAAGCTACCGGTATGTCACTCTAACACTATCTGCAAGTTAAAATGTCTGTAAAAGTGGACAAAACCCTTCCAAAGATTTTCATACCTGAAAGCAATGTTTCCAATTTTTTAGCATCCTTTTTCTTTTTACCTGGTCACTATTGCGATGTCCTTGGGACTGGAGTGAGGTTTAGACATGTTTAGTAGAAGATATGTGAGGCAGAGAGACAGAAGCAGTAAGGCGTTGAACATAAAGGCTTCTTCTTTATTCAGTTTGACTTTCATTTTCCCTTTGCTAGCATGTGTGTTCAACAGCAGCCTCTAGAGTGCATAATGCACAATACAATTGCAATTTCAAAACACTATAACACTACATCATCTTTTTAAAATCAGTCCATTGTCAGAGAGATTGAGTAATGCATGTACAAAAGACTTGGGTGTGAATTTTAACTTCTGGCTGGGAAAGTGGCTTAGTGAGCAGCTGGCCCATTCAGGAGTGATAACAGGAGTGATAACAGGAGGCCCAGCTGATTTTAACAGCTGCGCCTTATTAACAGGCTGCTGTCGTACAAACTCAGCCAGCCCAGTGGTTGTTCATAGGGTCCAAGGTGACTTCACTTTTAAGAAACTATACCTTTAAGAGATCAGGCCACTGATGCAACTGATGACATCATCAGACATATATAAGGAAGAGACAGCATTTTGAGAGACACATTCAGCACATGGCTTGCAGAGAGCCAATACACACCAGCGAAGAAAAGACCTGGATCTGAAATCATGCAATATAGATAAGTAAGACAATAAATAGTGTTTGTGTTGAATCTGAATATAAAGCCTGCAGTTATCATTTCATGATGACTAAAGAAAACACAGCACAATACTACAAAGGGGACTGTGGGGTTTGAAAAGGAGGTGAAGCTGGGCAATGGAGGCATACACTTACTTATATTTCAGGAGAAACACTCCTACTCTTACTGGCCCCATGAAGAAAAGATTTGAACTTACCTGGAATGACTTCTTTGGTGCTCTGTACATACACATACACACATATTCACTTGCATACATATAGACACATATCTTTCTTTCTTTGGTCTCCTTGTCTCGAGAGACAATGGGTAAGCGCCTAGGGGTGGTCAGTGGTTTGTGGAGCAGCGCCTGGAGTGTCTATAAAAGCCAATTCTAGAGTGATAGTCTCTTCCACAGTTGCTACAGATAAAATTGGTTGTCGGTGCTGTGACACAGTTGGCTCTCTCCTTGCACTTCTGCCTTTTTTCCTGCCAACTGCTAAGTCTCTTCGACTCGCTACTCTTTAGCCCCGCCTTTATGGCTGTCCGCCAGCTCTGGCGATCACTGGCAACTGACTCCCAAGACTTGTGGTCAGTGTCATAGGACTTCATGTCACGTTTGCAGACGTCTTTAAAGTGGAGACATGGACGGCCTGTGGGTCTGATACCAGTGACGAGCTCGCTGTACAATGTGTCCTTGGGGATCCTGCCATCTTCCATGCGGTTCACATGGCCAAGCCATCTCAAGCGCCTCTGGCTCAGTAGGGGATGTTGGCTGCCTCGAGGACTTCTGCATTAGAGATACGGTCCTGCCACCTGATGCCAAGGATTCTCCGGAGGCATTGAAGATGGGATGAATTGAGATGTCGCTCTTGGCTGACATACATTGTCCAGGCCTCGCTGCCGTAGAGCAAGGTACTGAGGACACAGGCTTGAAACACTTGGACTTTTGTGTTCCGTGTCAGTGCGTCATTTTCCCACACTCTCTTGGCAATCTGGACATAGCAGCGGACGCCTTTCCCATGCGCTTGTTGATTTCTGCATCGAGAGATAGGTTACTGGTGATAGTTGAGCCTAGGTAGGTGAACTCTTGAACCACATCCAGAGCGTGGTCACCGATATTGATGGATGGAGCATTTCTGACATCCTGTCCCATGATGTTCATTTTGTTGAGGCTGATGGTTAGGCCAAATTCGTTGCAGGCAGCCGCAATCCTGTTGATGAGTCTCTGCAGACACTCCTCTGTGTGGGATGTTAATGCACCATCGTCAGCAAAGTGGAGTTCCCTAATGAGGACCTTCTGTACTTTGGGCTTCGCTCTAAGACGGGCAAGGTTGAACAACCTGCCATCTGATCTTACTGGCACATGTATACACACATATAAAATACACAAACTCATGTATATATGTGTATAGTGAGAAGTAGTTTCTCTGATAACTAGAATATAGGATTGGCATTTTTCCTACTGCAATCACTCATGAACTATTCACTGATGAACAATATTAATTTAAAAAAAACACAGCTTGAGTGAGGTGATTTCCATGATGATGGGGTTTTAGTTTTGTCACAGAAGGGTCTTGAAATGCGAATTTGTGACTGTGATGTTCCATGAGGTAAGCACCCAAAATATATCTGTATTGTTCAAGTAGTAGGCTATCAGTGTATTCTTTTGACATCCTGAAGGGAGGCCTAAAATTAGTACTACTGAAAAAAACAATCTCCATGCATTATTTGTAAGTTGAAACTATTAAGCTGTATTTAGAGTCAGTCATAACGGTACAGAGGGAGGCTATTTGGCCCATCGAGTCTATGCCAGCTTTCTATAGAGCAATCCAGTATTCCAGTAGAAATTGAATAGAACAAATGTAGCACTGAAAGAAGAAACATTTAACACCAGTCAGGCCTCTTAATAACTATGCTAATTAGTAGCTTAACCAATTGGCACCATTCTATTGGCAATATTTTGTGCTAATAAAGACAAAAGATGGGATTGTGTCTTTTTCATTCTTTGGACTCAGTGTTAGCATCTCTCAAATCTGTTCACATTTCCATTTTCTGCACCAACCATTTTTATGACGCTTCTGAGTGAATATTGTGCTGATGAGTGACGAATTCTAGGTAGTGTTGCGTTGGATTAAGTTGAAACTACCCAGGTAAACACATGTCATTCAGGACCCTTATAGCAGAGAAAAGAGTCTTTCATCCTGCTGATTTGGGCTGGATTTGAGCCCAAGTCCCAGAGGCGCAGAAATGACGAGCTAACTGACTAAATCACTCAGACCTTTGTTTTATTGTTTCAATTTAAAAAGGGCAGAGATTGCAGAAGCAACATTGCTTTGGGTCATTGCGGGTGCAGATGGTTGTTTTCTGTGTGAGTAGCCTGTATTGTAGAGGATAAGAAGCATAAAATCTGTTCATTGCACACTGTAAAAGTTGCTGTACAGATTTAGCACAAAGAGTTAGTTATTGGTTAACAGAAAACTTACATTTTCTAAAAATGGATTTTACTAATTCATTCTTCCATATATCTATTTATACATTTTTGCTTCTATAAATCAAAAGATGCAATTTTTTTATTCATTAAATTACTACTCACAATCTTTTTTTGACTTATTAAATCAAGTTTGACCTTGCAAATTTGTGTATGTTATTTAAAGCCTAAGATTTATTAGATCCTAAAAAATGTGGTAAATTATTGCCGGATTATTAACTTTCTTGAGCACTTAATTTTTTTCTGATTTAATTTTTCACATTACTTAATATGTAGTGTGGCCTGTGTTTTAGCAGACTGCTGATCCTTATTACAAACTTCTGGCAGCTAATGTTATTACTGGGGCCCATATGGGTAACCAGATAAGAAACAGCTCGCTGTGGCAATGGAAAGGAAACTGGCACCAGAAACGACCAGGAAGTGACAAAGTGTAAACACCTAAATGGTAAACAATGACCCTTTATTGGTATCCAGGGGGAAAGATTGAGGCCAAATGTTCTTGTGAACGATTGGGAGTAACACTGGCAATTTATGTTGCTCTTTCAAGGGATCATGCACAGCACACTGCTAATTTTGTCCAAAACATTATCTGTGACATTAATTCATTGTTTATGTGTAGATAATTGAGAGTTAATATTATCATGTACAATGGTGAGACAATCTGCCTTGAATCAATATGAAGAAAATGGTGTTATGACCTCAGTAAGACTATTAACGTTAAAAGTAGAGATATGAATCCCCAGACCAATTTAATGAGTTATACATCAAGATTTCATGTTTTAAGATTTTATTATAACAACTAAACTAAAAGAAATCTCCATTAACTAAATAGTACTTTGTAATTAGCTGATACCCCAAATTACAAAGAAAGCTATTTTCTTTGCTTATTGAAACACTTGAAAACCTCACACCACACTTACATGTTACACAGTGCTCTTTGACGGCAAAATCTTTGTGGTTAAAAGTCCCAAACTCCTCCCAGTTGCAATAGGTTGGATCTCCCAGATCTTTCCAAAGTCAATGTTCTCTTCGTTCACTTCTCCGAGCACTTCTGACCTGGACATTCATGAATAAGGCGATTCCTTTTCTGAGGCTGCTACCATTGGTTTCCTTTCTTACAACCTGCCTGTCTTCATAAAATCTGTTAAATTTATCTGGTATCAAAAGTCAATATGCAAAGACCACAAGTCTGGCTTCAGCAGAGCCACCTGGGCCTTCCATTGCTTCCCGGTGTTAGCAACTGCCATGCACATTTGCATTTTCAGAATCACTGACTCCCTTATTTATGATCTGAAAGTCTGGGAGGGTGACCATTGTTCTTCAGGCGTTATACCCCTGCAGTGTTTACTTTTCAAAAAATATCTTTGATCTGTGTTCTAAGCAGAGTTAATGTGAGGTCACCTGACTTCTCTGACTCCATCTTAAACTTTTAAAAATCACCGCTTTAAAAACATGTTGCAAGGTCCAGCGTTCATAAGAATGGCAACATTTTCCCATTTGCGGGAAGCTGCAAGCTGAGACTGCAGTTGAAATCTCACCTTTCTGTATGCGCTCAGTGTTCTAGCTCTAGAACAACTGGGCCTTCAGAATAGCAGAACAATATCCTGCGACATAAGGTTTCCTGAGTATGATGCTCTATTGCTATTGCATCCTCTGAATGGGAAGTTCAAAGTTCTACTTATAGAATGGCTGCTCTGATTGGGAGTGCAATGCAAAAGGGTCCTGAACAAATTATATATCAGTGGATCCAGTTTTCTACTCTGAGTTTTTTAGTTGCACATCATTTGTCCAAGAAAACTATGAACTGTCTATATAGAGATGTGATTTTGCATTTTGCAAGAGGAAGATCACAGTTCTATTAAAAACAAGTTGAAGAATGTGGGCACTCTAGCTGAGGAACCACCATATTGTAGCCCATGAAGCACACTGTGTAACAGTAGATCAGGTATGAGTCATGCTTCAGGATTTCAGATCTTTAATTCTGTGCAGAAAAATGATCAATATAAAATCCTGCCACTAAGTTTTATTTATCACTCAAAAGGGTTAAATTTATTGAACAGAAATACTGGGAGATGTGTACTAGAGCCTGACAAACAGTTTATGAAATGGCACCTCTCACTGCAGCTCTAGACAATGGGATTGATTTCAGCACTGCAGAAGCTAATTTCAATGAGTCCCCACCCATTTGGGGGTGAGGTTGTGCTGGTGAGTAGCCAGTTTAATTGACAGGCTCACAGGCCCATCCCAAAACTAGAGGAATGTGGAAAATGTCAGAAGACAAGCTGCTGCCTTCCTGTTCAGTTGCAGAACAAAGAACAGGTGACCATGCGATTTAGGTCAGTTGACTATTTATTGAAAAAGACAGGGGAATGAAGCCCTCAGTGTTAGAGGAAACACCGATCAGAAAATTTGTATTTAGACTGCTAACAGGAAAAGTGCACTGTACTTTATTATATTAAGGCAGTACCTCAAGGGTGATACTGGTAATCTCAACTTTATTACCTGAGGCATGTGGTAATTGGCATAGGGACAAACAGATCAGGAAGGTGAACATGTGGCAAAAGAGTAGCGTGGGAAGGAGGGGTTCAATTTCATGAGACACTGGCAGCAGTACTGGAACAGGAGGGTATTGTACTGTCAGCTGTGGCTCATTTAGTGGCAATCTTGCCTCTGACTCACAAGGTTCTGGGTTCAAGGTCCACCCCAGAACTCGAGCACAAAAAGCAAGGCTGACATTCCAGTATAGTACTCTGCACTGTCAGAGGTGCCATTTTTCAGTTGAGATGTTAAACGGTGGCCCCCATCTAACTGCTTGGGTGGATGTAAGAGATCCCAGGGCACTATTTTGAAGAAGAGGAGAGGGGGTTATTCCTGGTGTCCTGGACAATATTTATTTCTCAATCAACATTCTAAAAACAGGTTATCTGGTCCATTATCACATTGCTGTTTGTGGGAGTTTGCTGTGCACAATTGGCTGTTGCATTTCCTGCAATATAACAGTGACTGCTCATTGGTTGTAAAGTGCTTTTAAAATGTCCAGTGGTTGTGAAAAGTGCTTATTTCTGTACTGTTGGGACGGCCTGCACCTGAACCAAGCTGGGCCCAAGGTCCTGGTGGAAACAGGATAGTGAAAAGGACATGGACTTTAAGTAAATTAGTTGTAAGGGGGTATTTAATTGTCCACCACCATTCACGACTGGATGTGACAGGACTGCAGAGCTTTGATCTGATCCGTTAGTTGTGGGATTGCTTAGCTCTGTCTATTGCATGCTGCTTCTGCATGCACATAGTTCTATGTTGTAGCTTCACCAGGTTGGCACTTTATTTTTAGGTAGGCCTGAATCTGCTCCTGGCATGGATGGATCTCTTGGCTTGATGGTAATAGTTGAGTGAAGGATATGTCGGGCCATGGGGTTACAGCTTGTGGTGGAGTATAATTCTGCTGCTACAGCATCTCATGGATACCCAGTTTGAGCTGCTAGGCATGTTCTGAATCTATTCCATTTCGCAGCATGGTAGTGCCACAAAACATGATGTCCTTAGTGTGAAGACAGAACTTAGTCTCCAAAAGGACTGTGCGGTGATTAGTCCTGCCAATACTGTCATGGACAGATGCATCTACGACAGGTAGATTGCTAAGGACATGGTCAAGTAGATTTTTCCCCCTTGTTGGTTCTCTCGCCATCTACCGTTGGCCCATTTTGGCAGATATGTCCTTGAGTGGTGTTACAACAACAACTTATATTTATATAAAAGATAACTTTTTGGGGGTTTATTTTATTTTATTTTATCTTAGTTTGTTCAGTTTGCCTACCCACTGTTTTTGTCATGTTTGTACTTGTGGCTGTTCAGTTTTCACTTCATTAACACCTTATATGTACTAATGCTTTGTCTTTCAACACACCATTAACATATTGTTTGCCTTTGCTCCATGACCTTCTGGTCGGTTATTCTCTGTGACCTTGTCCTATCTACACCTTCTCCTTTGTCATCTCTTGCCCCACCCCTGCTTTACTTGCTTAAAACCTTTCACATTTCTAATATCTGCTAGTTCTGAAGAAGGGTCACTGACCTGAAACGTTAACTCTGCTTCTCTCTCCACAGATGCTGCCAGACCTGCTGAGTATTTCCAGAATTTCTTGTTTTTATTTCTGATTTCCAGCATCCGCAGTATTTTTCTTTTATTTGAGATATTAGGTCAATGGCCAAAAGTTTGATCATAGAAGTAGGTTTTAAGGAGTGTCTTAAAGGAGAAAAGCAAGGCGGTGAGGTGTAGGGTATTTCTGAGCTTGGAGCCTAGGCAACTGAAGGTGTGGCCACCAATGGTGGAGGAATTATAATCAGGGATGGACAAGAGGCCAGAATTAGATTAGTGCAGCTATCTTGGAGGGTTGTAGGGCTGGAGGATTTGACAGCAATAGGGAGGGGTGAGGTCATGGAGGAATGTGAAAACAAGGATGAAAATTTTAAAATCAAGATGTTGCTTGACTGGGAGCCAATGTAGGTCAGCGAGCACAAGGGTGATAGGGGAATGGGACGTGGTGCGAGTTAAGACACAGGCAGCAAAGTTTTGGATGACCTCAAGTTTAGAGAGTAGAATGTGGAAGATCAGCCAGGAGTGCATTGGAATAGTCAAGTCTAGATGTAACAAAAGCATGAATGAGGGTTTCAGCACAGATCGGCTGAGACAGGGATGGTCAGGCGATGTTACAGAGGTGGAAGTAGGCAATTTTGGGGTTGGCATATATATATGAAGACGGAAGCTCATCTTGGGGTCAAATCTGACACCAAGGTTTTTTTTAATTCATTCATGGGATGTGGGTGTCGCTGGCTAGGCCAGCATTTATTGCCCATCCATAATTGCCCTTGAGAAGGTATTGGTGTGCTGCCTTCTTGAACCGCTGCAGTCCTTGGGGTGTAGGTATACCCACAGTGCTGTTAGGGAGGGAGTTCCAGGATTTTGACCCAGCAACAGTGAAGAAATGGCAATATAGTTCCAAGTCAGGATGGTGTGTGGCTTGGAGGGGAACTTGCAGGTGGTGGTGTTCCCATGTATCTGCTGCCCTTGTCCTTCTAGGTGGTAGATCCCAGGTTTGGAAGATGCTGTCGAAGGAGCCTGGTTGAGTTGCTGCAGTGCATTTTGTAAATGGTACACACTGCTGCCGCTGTGTGTCAGTGGTGAAGGGAGTGAATGTTTAAGGTAGTGGATGGAGTGCCAATCAAACGGGCTGCTTTGTCCTGGATAGTGTCGAGCTTTTTGAGTGTTGTTGGAGCTGCACCCATCCAGGCAAGTGGAGAGCATTCTATCATACTCCTGACTTGTGCCTTGTAGATGGTAGATAGGCATTGGGGAGTCTGAAGGTGAGTTACTCGCCACAGAATTCCCAGCCTCTAACCTGCTCTTGTAGCTACATTATTTATGTGGCTGGTCCAGTTCAGTTTCTGGTCAATGGTAACCCCCAGGATGTTGATAGTGGGGGATTCAGCGATGGTAATGCCATTAAATGTCAAGGGTAGATGGTTAGATTCTCTCTTGTTGGAGATGCTCATTTCCTGGCACTTGTGTGCTGCGAATGTTACTTGCTACTTATCATCCTAAGCCTGGATGTTGTCCAGGTCTTGCTGCATCTGGACACGGGCTGCTTCATTATCTGAGGAGTCACAAATGGTGCTGAACATTGTGCAATCATCAGCGAACATCCCCACTTCTGACCTTATGATGGAGGGAAGGTCATTGATGAAACAGCTAATGATGATTGGGCCTAGAACACTACCCTGAGGAACTCCTGCAGTGATGTCCTGGGACTGAAATGACTGACCACCAACAACCACAACCATCTTCCTTTGTACTAGGTATGACTCCAACCAGTGGAGAGTATTCCCCCCGATACTCCAGTTTTGCTGGGGCTCCTTGATGTCATTCTTGGTCAAATGGTGCCTTGATGTCAAGGGCAGTCACTCTCATCTCACCTCTGGAGTTCAGCTCTTTTGTCCATATTTGGACAAAGGTTGTAATGAGGTTAGGAGCTGTGTGCCCTGGCAGAACCCAAACTGAGCGTCAGTCAGCAGGTTATTGCTGTGCAAGTGCTGCTTGATAGCACTGTCGCGACCCCTTCCATCACTTTACTGATGATCGAGAGTAGATCGATAGGACGGTAATTGGCCGGGTTGGATTTGTCCTGCTTTTTGTGTACAGGGCTTACTTGGGCAATTTTTCATACTGTCGGGCAGATGCCAGTGTTGTAGCTGTACTGGAACAGCTTGGCTAGGGGCACGGCTAATTCTGGAGCACAAGTCTTCAGTGCTATTGCTGGAATGTTGTCAGGACCCATAGCCTTTGCAGTATCCAGTGCCTTCAGCTGTTTCTTGCTATCACATGGAGTGAATAGGATTGGCTGAAGACTGGCATCTGTGATGCTGGGGAAGAGACCGAGATGGATCATCCACTCGGCACTTTTGGCTGAAGATTGTTGCAAATGCTTCAGCCTTTCGCACTGATGTGCTGGGCTCCCCCATCATTGAGGATGGGGATATTTGTGGAGCTTCCTCCTCCTGTTAGTTGTTTAATTGTCCACCACCATTTACGACTGGATGTGACAGGACTGCAGAGCTTAGATCCGATCCATTGGTTGCGAACAGACTGGCTTAACCTCACTGTTGCCAGGGAGAGGGATGGTGTTGGTAGCTTGCAAACACAGTTTGGAGCGGGGACCAAAAACAAAGGCTTCAGTCTTCCCAATATTTAATTGGAGGAAATTTCTGTTCATCCAGTACTGGATGTCAGATAAGCAGTCTGATAATCTAGCAACAGTGGAGAAGTTGAGAGAAGTGGTAGTGAGGTAGAGCTGAGTGTCGTCAGCGTACATGTGAAAACTAACGCTGTGCTTTCGAATGATGTTGCTGAGGGGCAACATGTAGTTGAGAAATAGGAGGGGGCCAATGATAGATCCCTGGGGGACATGAGAGGTAACGGTGTGGGAGCAGGAAGAGAAGCCATTGCAAGTGATACTCTATGTATGATTAGATAGA
The DNA here is from genome assembly GCF_036365525.1 of Heterodontus francisci. Taxonomy (NCBI): domain Eukaryota; kingdom Metazoa; phylum Chordata; class Chondrichthyes; order Heterodontiformes; family Heterodontidae; genus Heterodontus; species Heterodontus francisci. Next base: position 92,077,137 of record NC_090381.1, on the reverse strand, counting down.
TAAGAATGGAACCAGGTGAGAGCAGTCCGGCAAATGACAGGTATCCAATTGAACTAGTTATTGTCGGAGGCCAACTGGAATTTTCCAGATGGCCTCCAGATCGCCGCAGGCCGTGGGGGCAGTTAAGCTGCCTGGAGGCAGCCTCCCAGCAGCAGACCAGGGGGCCAGAGTGCCAGACAAGCTTAGAGACCTCTGCACCCCACCCCCCCCCCGCCCCCCCATTGCCTGCCTGAGTTTAGGAGCAGCTCCAGGCTGCCCTGTAAAGGGTTCCCAACCCATAGTGTTGGCTTCGCTGCTGAATCTATTTCTTATTTTCAATTTGAAAACGTTGGAGAGAGGGCACCTCCGTTTTGCTGGGTCCTCTCTCTCACTTACCTGCCATGGCTTCCTGCAGCTGCTTTCAAGCTGTAGGACCTCTTATTGTCCCTCCAAATTTAAGAGACCACTTGCCATCCTTACTTGGATGGTGGTCCTGCCCTCTGGCCATTAATTGGCCAATTCAAGGAAAATCATAGGTGAGTGACTGTTTCCCACACAGTGCAGGCAGCTGATCCCTATTTGAGCCTGACGATGGGGTTCAGAAGCCTGCAGGAAAATCCTACCCGTAGAACAAAAGCAAGAAAGTTATGATGAACATTTATAAAACACTGGCTCGGCCCCAACTTGAGTATTGTGTCTAATTCTTGGCACCACACTTTAGGAAAGATGTGAAGGCTATAGAAAGGGTGCAGACAAGATTTACGAGCATGGTTCCAGGGATGAGGGTTATGTGGATAGATTGGAAAAGCTGGAGTTGTTGTCCTCAGAGAAGGGACGGTTGAGAGGAGATTTGATAAGAGGTGTTCAAAGTCATGAGGGGTTTAGACAGAAGAGACAGAGGGCTGGATTTTAAGGAGCCCTCGAGGGCTGGATCCGTGGTGGGGGGAGGCCTGAAGATGGCCCTGGGGGAAGGCCTGAAGATGGCCCCGCCACGGACCTTGATGCTGGCAGGGCCTGGCCCGATCCTCCCAGTGGCAGCAAGGCACCGTGGCAGACTCCCCACCACTGGGCGATGGGACCATAATTTGAATATTGAAATCAACTAAAATAATTCATTTAAATAAATTTACGTCGCCTCCTGATGTCTCTCTGCGATCTTCGGCCTGGTGGCCGGCACTCCCGTGCCTTTGGATCCCTCGTTTGGGGAAACAAGGCACAACACTGGTGGGGGTGGGCGGGGGGGGGGGGGGGGGGGGGGAAGTAAGTTTCTCAGTACCTTGGTGGGGGGGGGGGAAATGGGGTCAAATTAATGTCATGGGTGTAGGGGATGGTGGGAAGGGTTGTAGTTTAAAGTTTGTGCAGTTTGGTGAAGGAAGGTCAGGGATGGTAAAGATAAGTGTTTTGGCAGGGAAAGGGAAAATAATTAATTTAATTGTTATGGGTGGGGGGGGGGTGGTGGGAGAGGGGCAACAGAGATGTATTTATTTAATTTAATTAAATCTTTCTTTAAATATTTAAATATGCCGGTAGGGCTAACAACCCATTAGAAATGGCATCAGCACCTGCGCATAGGCAGCTGACGCCATTGCCGGGAATGGACAGCCCATCCCCTCCACGTGATTGGGGGTGGCCCACCCTGGCTATTTAAATGAGCCGCCACGCTTGGATTCACAGAGGCTCTTTGGTGTGCAGCCTGCACTGGCGGGCTACCATTTTGTTCGCCCACAGCCGAAATCGGTGGTAGGCGTATACAATTCAACCCAGAGAAACTATTCCCATTGTTGTGTTGTGTTGAGAGTTAGAGGACACAGATTTAAGGTGATTGGCAAAAGAACCAAAAGTGGCATGAGGAAAAACATTTTTACTCAACGAGTGGTTACAATCTGGAATGTATTGCCTGAATGTGTGGTGGAAGCAGATTCAATCGTGGTTTTCCAAAGGGAATTGGATAGCAGTTGAAAGGGAAAATATTGCAGGGCTACATGGATAAGGCGGGGGAGTGGGACTAGCTAAATTGCTCTTGCAGAGAGCCAGCATGGGTTCTAGGGACTAATTGGCCTCCTTCTGAGCTGTAACCATTCTATCACTCTTTGATTCTATGTATGTTGAATGCACAGTCGTTAGAGTCAATCTATTGAATTATGCCCCTGGTAGGTGGCTGGACAATATGTTAATGCATTTTGTTTGTACTAAATATTACTCATCTATTTGTTTAACTTGAAATAAATATGTCTGTTAGTTTTACCCTGAGCCATGGTCCAATGGAGTGTATCTGCTTCTGCCTACTGAAGACAGGAGATCATGTGGCAGCATGTGAATATTCAAGTAAACTGGAGTAACATGGTAGAGGTAGCTAGTTCAACCACTTTGCCCTTTCCAGCCACTGGACTTTGCTATATTTACCTAAATATTGCACAAACAAAGAGCCAGTGGTCAACTTAAAGCCACCCTGCTCAATGGGAACAGAGTGGGCCTTTAATATAGAGCATTGTGCCTTACTGCTCCAATCACACTGAAGTTCTGCTAGGCATCATTTTAACTGCTCATTGCAGTTAGGAGGTTGAGGCATCCACTGGAGGCAGGCAGAGCCTCATGAGCTAATACAAATATCATGGTCCTAGTACATCAATGGGACCCTGAATGCATTTTAACTTGTGCCTGAGTGGAGAAGCAACTGCGATTTTCTCGCCCACGTTAAGGCAGGTTGGCATTTGTCAAGAAAGACAAAGAGGCCTTTCAAAGAAGGTGAAAAACATTCCTATCCTGGACTCACCATCCTTCCTTCCAATAATACCTTTCCAAAACAGCCTTTTTGTAACTTACCAATTTGCAATGGGCTTCCCGATGGTGCCAACGTATGACCTCTGGCCACCCAAACTTCCACTCTCATCTGCCGGCAGATGGAATGTTGGCCTTTATCTCAAGGGGGTTGTAATTGAAAAGTGAGGAACTGATTCTTTAGTTGCTCAGTGCCTTAGCCAGAGCCCAACTGATGTATTTTTTTCAGTTTTGGGCAGAGTGGTGGATCAAATAGTGTTAACAGCGTCTGAAACAACACAGTGTATAAGAGTAATGAATAGCTGTATATTATCCATAACTTGGTCTAGACAATAACATTCATGAATTATGATCTCAGTTAAAGCTATTTGACAACACTGGTATGACACATTCTATTGATAAGGATTGTCTCAGTGCTAAGATATAGTATTTCCCTGTAAATTGTGTAAAATAAATTTATATTATTACAATTTGTCTCATATGACGTCACTCTTGTCTGAACTATATATTATGAGATTATATTGTATTTCCATTTATGCCTTATCCTATTATTTCTGGTATTTATGTGACAGATGGGGTTCAGTATGGGAATGTATGAGATCATCCACTTGGACTGAAGAAAGAGGACCTTTAAAATGGTGAGAAGCTAGGAACTGTGGATGAACAGAGATATTCAGGAGTCCATGTAAAGAAATTACTAAAAGCTCGTGGACAGCTACAAAAAATAATTAAGAAGGTTAATGGAATGTTGGCCTTTATCTCAAGGGGGCTGGAATAAAAAGGGGTGGAAGTTATGGAAAATGAGGGACAATGGAATTCCATCTAAACACAATAAGCATCTCTCTGTTAATATTGGCAACAGTAATGTTCAAGGGAATATCGGGATGGGAAAGAGCAGGGGAGTGGGACTAATTGGATAGCTCTTTCAAAGTATGCTGGGCCAAACGCCCTCCTTCTGTGCTATATGATTCTATAATATTTCTACAGTTTTAACGTAAGAATAAGTTGGTATCAGAAAAATTTCCCAGGATTCTCTTGTGGGAAAAAAATTATAAAAATAATAATTATCAACTATTTTCAGCTGAAAACCTACTAGAATATGATCAGCCTTATGATGTAGATACCTGTATTTCTCATTGTTGTTCAGCTGGAGAATCCATCGTGGACAATTAAAACCACGTGACCAACAAGACAGATCTTGTACTAATATCATGTGATGTTTTTCCATTTGCCACTCTATAGGTGGTTGATATTTTTCCTTAAATTATCTTATCAAGGGATTGTGGTAACTGCTGTGGTGTCATTGTGGTTTATTGTGACATGAGCCAGCAGTTTAATTTCCTTCAATGTTTCAGCATTTTCAATTATCTTAAAGGAAATTTTCAAACTACAGTACATTTTATATTTTCCTTTTGGGCTGGGTAACTTAAAATCTGATGAGCTTAATCCTGAACTATTTTTATTTTATGTGAAATCATGCTTTGCTTTCTGATAGACTTGTAAGTCGAGCATGATCAAGTGTAGGGGTTGGTTAGCTCAGTTGGCTAGCCTGTAGTATTAAATAATGGTAACAGTGGAGGTTGATCTTGGGACTTGCCTTCTTGACTTCCCCTCTCGTGATATCATGATGTAAGCCATGACAATGAGGGCACTGCATAGAAAGATAAATGATCAAGTATTAATATCAAGGTGCCTGTCAAGTATAAAGGAAAGCAGATCATTTTTGACATACTATTTAATATTCATTGAATAGGTATGGACTGAAACAAGTACAGTATGAGGAAGCATGAATTATTATTTATATTTCCACCAGTAAGAATGTCAGCTGATGTAAGTGTGCAGCATAAACAGCACCATTGACCTGTTGGGTCACATGTCCTGTTCCTGTGCTGTAATTACTATCTAACACTATATAAATTGATTGCAAGACTCTCAAATTTAGCCATTTTTAATTCATTTCTTGCGATATTGACCAATGATTTGGGCAATGATTGTGATTTAGCTTTTTGTATCATTTGACCATGCTCTTGTACCTCATATAGTGAAGTCCACCCTACATTCAGTTTGGCCACATCACCCCCTCTGCCCCAACTTCCTAACCTTTTCTGCTTACTGAGATAGTGGTTCCACTGTGCTGGCAGCCTTCTGATACTTTGATCAAGTGACAGTTATTCATGTCTGCGTCAGTAGACTATTTAACTATAGAGAACTGCACCTAAGCCAGTCCTCATTTGACATCCATACACACCCATTTCCATTAGAACCTGCTTAATTTTTCTCTTCTCCAGCCCAGGAGAACAGAAGGTGATGGTAGCACCCGAACATTCGACCCCAGCTGAGGTCAGCCAAGTTAGCACATTCCAGGGGATCAGGGAAGCTCCCTGATTGGTGCATCTTAGTGTGTCACTGAGTAGGGCTGTTGGTCACTAATCCGTTGGGAAGCTGATCAGGTTTCTGCCAAGTATAAAATTGAGAAAAGCGCTATGGTTAAGAATTTCTCTGGGAGCTCGCTGATCCCTACCCGTTCCAGTAAATTCCGCAGATGATCAACAGAAACCATAGAGAAACAGACATTACCGTGTTGCAAAATGTGTAGAGTGGCATTATTTGGAAGCCAACTTCATTATTTGGTGATTTTTTGTTCCGGCTTATGGCACACATGTGGTCCTTTCCCTTCTCAGGTGGAGACAGCAATTCGCTGCTGTCTCTCATAAAGGTTTATCTTATTAGCTCCATTCCAGGCTTCATGCTATAGTGCTATTTTTATGCATAGTACCAAAAAAAAACTCCTCATCTTTAATGAATTTGTGGATTTGAAGGATGTTTTCTTCTGGTCACCACGTGTAAGCAACATTAAAAACATAGGGGAGGATTCACTTTGTTTAACATTTCTAGGGAAGATATAAAGGTGCTGTAAAAGAACACATTCACTGGTTCACGGAGGAGGGTAAACTCAGTGAGGCTTTTAAATTGAGCTTGAAGCATTACTGCATTTACCATAGGAAATATCCCTGCTATGTTTACGATAAGGCAATCTCCACCGCACCCCCCCCCACCCCCCCCAACCCTCCCCTCACCCCTCACCCCTCCCGGTTCTTAATGCAGCATGTTTTAAATACAATTTTCTGAAGTTTTAAATTGGTATGGATGAGATTGCTTGTTATTAGCACTAGCCTTGTTTTATTTTCTTTTGTCTCCCCCGAGCAGACCTGTCTGAATGATAAACATTGGCACAGCTTGTACATTTTGCCTCAGAACAAACAAAACTGCTTTCAGAAAAGTGGATATATTTAATGTTGGCTCAAAACCACAGGCTAAGATTTGTAAAAATATCAGTAGCTCAGAATCCTTGCAAAACAGTTTTATCAGCAAAAACTTGCTAAAATGTGAAGGATGAAGAAAAATGCACACTGACGTTGGTTCTTCAGAAAGGTTTGGTTTCTTAGATGAGGATTTGAATTTTCAAAATTGCTGCATTGCTTACATTCTCCATCTTCCAATACTGTTGTGAGGTGAAGGTGAGAACACTTTTTCAATCAGTTGTCTTCTCTCTTTTACTATCCGTTCACAACCAGTGGGGTGGTTGGCACCCTTGGAGTCTACCTGCCTTTTTTCCACCATATTCCCTGGTAGTACCCACACTCATTGCTTTGCCAGACTATTCCATGCTTCCCTTCCCCTCTGCTATTCTGCAGTAACCATTTACAACAACAACTTGCATTTAAATAGTGCCTTTGACATAGTAAAATGTCTCAAAATGCTTCACAGGAGCACTATCAAACAAAATATGACACTGAGCCACATAAGGAGATATTAGATGACCAAAAGCTTGGTCAAAGAGGTAAGTTTTTAAGGAGTGTGTTATAGGAAGAAAGAGAGGTAGAGAGGTAAAGAGGATTCCAGAGCTTAGGGTCGCAGCATCTGAAGGTGTGGGCACCAATGGTGGAGCAGTTAAAATTGGAGATGTGCAAGAGGTCAGAATCGGAGAAGTGCAGCTATCTCAGACGAATGTAGGCCTGGAAAAGATTACAGAGATAGGGAAAGGTGGGATTGGAAGAGAATGATGAGAAATTTAAAATCGAAGCATTGTTTCACAGGGAATCAATGTCGGCCAGTGAGCACAGGGGCGATGTGTGAACGGGACTTGGTGTGAGTTAGGATACAGGCAGCAGAGGTTTGGATGGCTTTTAGTTTATGCAGGGTGGAAGAAGGGAGGCCAGTTGGAAGTGCATTGGAATGTTCAGGTCTAGAGGGAACAAAGTCATAGATGAGAAATTCAGCAGCAGATGAACTGAGGCAGGGTGGAGCCAGAGGTAGACGTAGGTGGTCTTGGCACAGACATGGGGTTGGAAGTTCATCTTGGGGTCAAATACGGCTCCAAGGTTGCGAACAGTCATACAGTCATTTACGGCACAGAAGGAGGCCATTCGGCCCATCGAGTCCATGTTGGCTCTCCATGGGGCTATGCAGTCAGCCCCACTCCCCAGCTTGATCCCTGTAATCCTGCAAGTTTATTTCTCTCAGGTGGTCATCCAGCTTCCTCTTGAAGTAATTAATTGTCTCCACTTCCTCCACCCTTATGGGCAGCGAGCTCCAGGTCATTACCACCCGCTGTACAGCCTCAGACAATGGCAAGGGGGAGGGATATAATTGATGGCTAAGGTATGGAGTTTGTGGCTGGGACGAAAGATAATGGCTTTTACATCTCTTCTTGGCCCATCTTTTGTTTCTTTTTCTGTCCCATTATTACCCCCTTCGCTTTACACCATCATCCCTTTGGTTATTTAATCACTCCTGACCTCCGTCCTATCACAGACCTTTCTCTTTTGTTTTAAACTTGCTCCCTTTCCCCAGATTTGCAATTTCTTAAAAGTTCATCTCTAACATCTTCCAGTTCTGATGAAAGGATATTGACCTAAAATATTGGGGGAAATTTTAAACTCCCATGCCAGGCAGGAAAGGGGCAGCAGGCAGAGAGGCTGGGGTGGGGGTGGGGGGGACGGTGGGGTGGGGGTTGGTGAGATGGGGAATAGGGGAAGAGGTTAAAATTTCAAAAATCTGAAACCCAGCCCCAATCCACCTCCAATGTGCCTTCCTCCAGTTTTAACAAAGGCAGGTTTGACTGTTTGCAAGTAACTCCCCTTTGAGAGGAAGGTAACTGATAATAATATTTACACAAGGCTGTAACAAAAAAAATCAGCATAATTTGAATTTAACCTCCTGCATGTATTTCCTGGGTTTTGGGAAAGTCACCATTAAAACAGAAGAGAGATTGACTGGCAGTTCATGGAGCTAGTTAAAGGTCAGGAGTCCCAAGATTAATAAAGGCTCAATGCTCACAGCTGCTTTCTCAGTTCCCACTGGGAAAGCGTTTGCTGACACTACTTGTTGCAAGAGAGTCATTTGTACAGTTTGGACGTCTTTACACACAAAACATCAGGATAGGCAGCAACATGGCTGCTTTAGATCGGACATTGAGCAAGGAAGGCAATCGACATCAGCAGCGGCAAGGGAGTTGCAGTTGGGACACAGAGAGGGAAGCAACAGAGGGCTCAAGGTCACAGGAGGCACTACCCACATAACAAGATGTACAGACAGGGGCTCAGCTTCCTTTATCTCTCAGAGCAACAGTCCTTCTGGAGGCTGAGATTGCCATGTCAGGTGGTTGACAACATCTACAGACTGCTAGAAGATAATCTGGTGGTGTACCTGGTGACATTACCAGCAGCTGCCAAAGTCACCATCCCCAACGCCCTACATGTTTTTGCTTCTGGTTCCTTCCAGGGCAATCGTACAGGGAAATACCTGGGTCTGGTTGTAAAATGAACATTGTGTTGGAGAAATAGTCATATACCTAAGGAAACTCAAGATTCTCACCATGAACAAACTTCTGATTTTTCTGATGATTTTCTAATGTTGTATTCTAGCTTTTGACAGTACTGTTTTTGGGACACCCCCAGTCTGGGGAATATAGTTTCCTGTTTCCCTACTGAAATATCATGTGCTGATATGTTCCAACAGAGAGTTGTGAACCCAGAAGTTGGGCCCAGGCATCGCAACTCTTCCACATCAAGGACCCACATGCAATACTTCACCTACACAAAGTTGCTGCAGTGGAAAGCTGCTTATGTAGAGGTCTGCTTTCATCTTCTGAGCTGCATCAGGGCAGTGACACTGCACCTGACTTTTTACACTTGGTAACATTACACTTGGTAGCGCCCAGTAATTTTCCTCAACAGCTGATACACTTTAGAATTTAGTGTTCAATATTTAAAATGCTAGGCTTATGAATTTAAAATATATATTGTTATGATCCTGTAGTTTTCTTTTCTGCGAAGAATGCGGTATGCCTTTACGGCTGGAAAAAGAGCCATACTGCTTTAAGGCAGCAAGCTCTAAAGACTGAGTCAAAGAATGCATTCTCATTGTCTTGGATACAGCCATTTGGAGACTGCAATTCAAAGGGCGCATTCTCGTTACCTTGGATACAGCCACTCGGACTGAGCATTGAGAGATGCATTTGTTACAATTTAATTTTGAACTGGCTTATAGTGCAAACATCTTGTTCTAACAGGGGACACAGACAGACAGCTGTGTGTTAGCACCTGAAAGAAGAAACAGGCCATTTAAACAGAAGGAAAAGAATTTAGTCTGTTTATTTATTATTCTCTCTCAAAATTCTAAAAAGTCAAGCCAAAACAGAGATTTCTGATAATTTAAACTAAAGGAAGGGAAGTTAGACTGACAATCTTTTATCCCTCAAAAATTCTAAAGCCAGATTGATTCTATTGAAAGTGGTTGTGAGTTGTTGATCTACTGTGATCATCGCTGGAAGAAAGAGGAGTTTGAAACTTTGGGTGTTTGAATGTTTTCCTTTCCTCATCAGACCCTGGAAGATTGAGCATGGACTTGAATCAGAGGGTTATTCATTGAGAAGTGCAAATTTGCAAGAACTCTTTTTTTTCTATTAAAAATGTTGTTTATATCTTCGTAGTGTTTAAGAATTTAGTTTTTCTAATTAAACAGTTAATTCGTTGATTTAAAGATGCCTGGTTTGATTAGCCTCATTCGGGGGTTAATAGATGGTACAATTTGGCTGGGTCTTTCTTTAATTTGGAAAGTTTAAATGTATATGTTAGGCGATCTGTGGAGGGACGGGATTGAATTAACAATGCGTTTCTCTCACCACAATCAGAATCTTATATTTTGATTGGGGGCTTTGACTAGAGCAGTCAGTCCTAACAATATATATATATATTTATATATTATACACATCAACAACAATTTATATTTATATAGAGCCTTTAATGTAATAAAATGTCCTAAGGTGCTTTGCAGAAACATTATAAAACAAAATATGACACCAAGCCACACAAGAAGATATTAGGTCAGATGACCAAAAGCTTGCTTGAAGAGGTAAGTTTTAAGGAATGTCTTAAAGAAGGAAAGCAAAGTGGAGAGGTGGAGAGATTCAGGGAGGGAATTCCAGAGCTTAGGGCCGAGGCAACTGAAGGCACGGCCACCAATGTTGGAGTGATTAAGTTTGGGGATGGTCAACTGCAATAAACAATGTTGAAGAAAGGTGACATTGTCCAGAGGATTTAGCAAAATAATTTTTTTTTAAAAATTCTGTACAATACTTGGTGGTAGAGTTGAAGAAGAACACTTTTTTAACTTTGTGATCTGGGATCTTTCTCTTCTCTCTGACTTAAGGTTGCTCTGTGAATTGACTCAGGGCTCACAATTTAAATGAGTGTATCTCCATAACACAAAACTGAGGGTCATTAATTGGGCAATGTAGGAACAACATTTTTCTAGCCTTAATTTCTGTTTTATCCAATTGCGAGCACACTTGGGACCCTTAAAGGTGCATAGAGGCAAGAAAAATGTCATATAAGTTATATACAGGATGGCATGCTATATAATTGATTTTGTTTAGATAATATGCACAGCATATCTTAGAGCTGGAGATAATGGAAAACAGACCAAACTAATAACATGGAAAACTTATAGAGCCACTGATCTACCATGTTTACAGCCATGTGCACCATCTGGATTGCAAATGTCCTTCCTTTACACAGAGAAGCCAGTCCATTTGGACAGAGAACAAACTGATCCAAACATGTTTTATTTATCAGTGCTTTTCTTACACAGCTAATAAAATAGAATTTGTTTTTCTACTTATTGCTCTAAAGCATGTACAACATTTAATGTAACATTACTTAAATACTTTAGTCACATTTGCTGAGTACTTGCTTCTGGTTAGTGCCTCCCTTCTCAAGATTCAATAAGATTATAAGATCATAAGAAATAGAGCCATTCTGCCCCTCGGGCCTGCTCCTCCATTCAATAAGATCATTACTGACTTGATTGTGGCCTTAACTCCACTTCCCTGGCTGCCATCCATAACCTTGATTTCTTTGTAGATCAAAAATCTGTCTAATTCAGCCTTGAATATATTCAATGACCCAGCCTCCATTGCTCTCTGCGTTAGAGAATTCCAAAGATTAACAGCCCTCTGAGAGAAGAAATTCCTCCTCATCCCCGTCTTAAAAGGGAGACCCCTTATTTTGAAACTGTGCCCCCTAGTTTTAGATTCCCCCATGAGGGGAAACATTCTCTCAGCATCTACCCTGTCAAGTCCCCTCAGAATCTTATATGTTCCAATGTAAATCTCAAGATTCTGTTTTTTTTTAAAGTGTCAAAACCCTTCTCATTGTTTTTCAGATAACTTGAAACTGCTTTAATACTAACACAGACATTTCTTCATCTAGGTCTTGACCAGAAAAGATTCTTTCTTCCCTTCCTTTGAATAATTTATCAATGCATTTGCTCAGGACTCTGTTTGGGAGTGCCTGCAGTACAAATATTTATGCCGGTAGTATTCTATGCTGCAATATCCTTTGTGTTGTCATATACATTGCATATAGTCACTTTAAACTAATTGGAGGTGTTCTGTACTTTCCTGAACAGATTGCCAATTGTTAGCTCGCAATGAAAGCAAAGGCTCTGATTTTACCTCCAGGCCAGTTTTCAGCAGGTGTATTTTGGTGTCAGTTTAAAACTCACCCACTGCAGCCAAAAACAGGGCTAGGTTATTTTAACTTCTGGACCTCAGTATAACCTCACCAGAGGGTTTCCCACCCAATTCACTGATCCTCTGTGAAACCTACCCATTACTGGAGCGGGTCAGCCAGAGGCCTAATTAAAGTGCAAATGTACCTCTTAAAGTGAGGTTACATTGCCTTCTGCAAGATTTTGCTGTTGGAGTGGTTATATAAAAAACTGAGACAGCAAGAGTCAGAGGCAAACCCCCTCTTAGGCCTCCGTCTTGCTGGAAGAGGTCATTGTGAAAAGGGAAGTTCTCTATCCCAGCCAGTGCCAGGATCCCCAGAATTTACAATCACCAGGCACAGCAACAGATTGTCAAGGCTGTTCGTTAGAGGAACATCACATCCCCCAAGATCTGGAAGCAGTTCAGGAAGTGTTTCAATTATCTCATAAGAGTAGCAATGGTGAGTACAGCTCTTCATTTCTCCTGGTGTCTTGACAACTCATGGCAACAGTCTTTCCCCCCCCCTCCCCCACCACTCTCAACAATTCCCTCCCCTTCATCACTTCCTTCACCAACCAACAGAAGGCCAACCTCTTCCTTGCTTCTTTCACAGCATCCACTTGCACCATTCTTTGTAAGGTTGCTAGTGTTTGCACAATCATCGACTTCTCTTGTGGTTCCTTCCTCATTTGACATTCCACATACTCCAATTCCAATTTAAGTCCTCCCCATTCTCATTGCCTATTGCTTCTGCTCCCTCTCAGCATCTGTACAACAAAAAGCAGTCCCACACATCTACACTAAGCTCTTGGAACTACCTGCTACCAAAAAGGTACATTAAGATTTTCTGACCTGAATGTGGGGCTGGGAGAAATAGGTGTGGGGCTGGGAGAAATAGGTGTAGGCCCATTTACCTGAGGCTGCTGCGATGTTAGCAGTGGCCCGATCTTGATTTACTCTTTTCTTCTGGCTGTTCGTACCACACTGGCTCTGTAGAAATGAGGTCCGAGTCCAAATATCTGGGGTGAGGTGGTGGGATGATGTTGAGTGTTTGGCCCTCAGCATTCAGAGAAAGGGAGTGCATTCAAAAATGGGCATGACCAACTTTCTAACCCATTGTGTCTTTCTAAGAATCTTCCAAAGAAAACCGGAAGAGTTCAGGCTCTATTTTCTTAAGCATTCATCCCAGCGTGTAATTGTAACAGTATGTTGCTGTAAGATATATTGCTGATCCTTCTGCTTCTATATGTTATTTTAGCTATAATAAATACAGGCTTAGCCTGTATGTCTGGGTTTAACAGTCTGCTATTTTCTGCTCCCTGAGGTTTGAGAAGAATATCTGGGTACTCATTATCCAATAGATAGTTAGACCGGGTCTGTGCTAACTCATAGACCGAAGAGAATAAAGCCGTAGGTTTTTACTAACAAGAGATTCCATCTGTTTTTGGAAACTCATCAAGCTTTAAAAGTGAGAAAGAAGCATTAGGAATGAAGGACAAACTGCAATAGGATCAAGGCCTTTCTGGGATACAAGTCCACAAGCACAAGTCTTTCTTCCATAACTGGGCCAAATGGCCATTATTCCTGTGTGAATCTTGACTGAGAGTGTCAGCAAGCAAGTGCTCTACAGATTAATTACTAAATCTGAGTGCCCCTCGTACACTAGGCTGGAGAACAGGTGGCTGGCGTGCAGAGTGTTGGAGGAGCCACCTGTTCCCCAGTCATTGTGTGCATTATTACTGTTCAGAAAAGGTGACTTAACATTCTGAGATTAGGGCAGAGGCATTCTCCATCGAGTATCAATTAAGGGTAATAATCCTATTAAGTACTTTTGGTTCTACCCATCTATACAGATTACTAATGTAGTATTTCAAAAATCATTTCCAAAAATGTAAGGTAATACTTTCTAACTTACTTTACCAATCAATGTGAAGTGAATTTCACCAAATTGACTTATTTGCTTCTTTCCATTATTGTGTCAATGGGACTATTATTCCCAAAGTTTTAAGGTGGACAAATCACAGCTCATCCAGTTGAGTCAGACACATGCCCATTGCCAAGGACAGAGGAGACACTGGCATCAGCAAGCTGACAGCTTCGGATTTGTTACTGTGTTGTATTTTTAGGAAGCCAAAATATTCATGCTGTCACTTAAGTGGTGACTTTATACCAAATGTCAGGTTTCAGACTCACAGTCTAGCTGCTGCACAAACTGTTACCTTGCTGGTGCTGGCAGCCAACAGCTTGTGCTGGTATGTTCAAAGCGACAGAGAATTAAAAATCTGGCCAGCATGTGCTAATTAAGCTGCTATATAGGCAACATCTATGAAAAACTTATCAAACACAAAAATTTTGGAATCAAAATATCTTCATCATTGATTCACAGGTTACAAAGAACTGGTTCTTGGTGAGATGAGCAATGCAATGCCTTTTGCTCACTTTGTAATGTATTTTTGGTATTTATGAATTCTGCAGTACTCCCGTGTACAATAAAGACAACGACTGTTTATCATTTCAAAAGATCACTATTTGCTGGCTTGGATTGTTCGCTGATTCGTGGCATCCCAGCGTTCCCAGTATATTGCTGATTTGGTTGTTATAGAGAGCAATTATTTTGGAATCACATTGTGCTTTGGAGCTGAGGAACAAGTGGGATTACCTTTGAGTATAACACACCCTTTACACATTGGCAAGTTTTACTGCGTCCTCCAAGGATCTAACCTTGGCCCCTCCTTTTCCTCATCTACAGGCTGCCCCTTGGTAATGTCATATAAAGACATGGGATCAGCTTTGCAATGTACAATGACAGCACCTTGCCTCCACCTCTATGTTGTCCACTCCTGGGTGAGCCACAATTTCCTCCATTTAAACAGTGGGAAAAATGAAGCCATCATCATCAGCCCCTGCTACAAATTTCATAGTCTCATTGCCAATTCCATCCCCTCCCCAGCCACTGTCTCAGATTGAACAAGACTGTTTGAAACCATGGCATCCCACCTGACCTTAAACTGAACGTACAACCCCATATCCTTTCTATCACAAGAACCACCTACTTCCATCTCCATAACATTGTCTGCCTCTGCTTTAACCCATCTTCTGCTGAAACCTTTATCAATGTGTTTGCAACCTCCAGATTCGACTGTTCCAATGTGCTCCCATCTTTCAGCCTGTGTAAATTTCAACTCGTTCAAAAATCTTCTGGCCATATCCTCTTGAACTCCAATGCCTCAAATTTTAAATTATCATCCTTGTGTTTAAATTCAGTACAGAAACAGCTAAATTAAGTTGGTAAATATACGATTAGTAACTTGGTGTAGGGGCGGTGAAGAGGTGGGGGGTAAGAGTTCAGACTCTTGGGTACTGTATGGGGAACATGGTGAGACCATTGTAAGAGGGAAAGAATCAGTAAAATATTCCAAAATTATGCCACACTATTGGCAACAGGTTGTGAGAGAAATATGTCTCAGCCATTTAACCTATCACAGTCTATAATACAAAATGAAATAATTAAGTTATTAGGAATATGAGATAATGAAGGTTAGTTAGCTCAGATTTCTCAAGATAAGTAGCTTGACCAACCTGATTGAAATTATTTGAAGAAATAATAGAGAATGGATAAAGGAATTGCAATGCATATGGTTTAAATGGATTTTCCAAAAGAGCTTGATAGAATATGGGCGGCACAGTGGCACAGTGGGTAGCACCGCAGCCTCACAGCTCCAGGGACCTGGGTTCAGTTCTGGGTACTGCCTGTGTGGAGTTTGCAAGTTCTCCCTGTGTCTGCGTGAGTTTTCGCCGGGTGCTCCGGTTTCCTCCCACATCCAAAGACTTGCAGGTGATAGGTAAAATTGGCTGTTGTAAATTGCCCCTAGTGTAGGGAGGTGATAGAGAATATGGGATTACTGTAGGGTTAGTATAAATGGGTGGTTGTTGGTCGGCACAGACTAGGTGGGCCGAAGGGCCTGTTTCAGTGCTGTATCTCTAAAATTTAAAAAAAAAATTAATACAGCACAGGAGGTATGTGACAAAAACAATGGTGCATGGAATCGAAAGGAATGTTGCCACATAGATAGAGATCTTTGGAGAGCAGAACACATAGGGAAGGGAAAAAGGTATGTTTTTGGATTGGAAAGACTTAAGTGCTATTAAACCATGGTTTTTGTTGGGGCTGTTATTATTTACTATGTATTTAAATGATTTAACTTAGTCTCTAAGGTCCATGTATCTTGCTTAGCTGTTGCTTTCATAGCTGCCACTTCATATCTACTTGCCTTACCTGACTGTTCACCTAGCTAGGTGAGACTGCAAGGTGTTAAATGGCAATTAAATGTTAAGCATCAGTAACAAATACCTGGTCTTCTTCTTTGGCTTCCTTGTCTCGAGAGACAATGGGTAAGCGCCTGGAGGTGGTCAATGGTTTGTGTAGAAGCGCCTGGAGTGGCTATAAAGGCCAATTCTAGAGTGACAGACTCTTCCACAGGTGCTGCAGATAAAATTGGTTGTCGGGACTGTTACACAGTTGGCTCTCTCCTTGCGCTTCTGTCTTTTTTCCTGCCAACTGCTAAGTCTCTTCGACTTGCCACGCTTTAACCCTGCCTTTATGGTTGCCCGCCAGCTCTGGCGATCGCTGGCAACTGACTTGTGATCAATGTCACAGGACTTCATGTCGCGTTTGCAGACGTCTTTAAAGCGGAGCCATGGATGGACGGTGGGTCTGGTACCAGTGACGAGCTCACTGTACAATGTGTCCTTGGGGAATACCTGGTATTCGGCTATTAAATGGTACCACCTGACACCAACCTTCTAATCTACATATTCATCTGTATGCATTTCACACCTTGCACACCTAGCTGCTAAACTATCTTCCTGAAAATCTAGTCGATTAGGGAGTGTGTAATGCATTTGTATTAAGGAGCTGATTTTCAATGGGGATTAGAGGATTAGTATCACTTGGCATCATGTGAACTCAAACAGCAGGCTGTGCTTCCAATTTAATTACCTTGAGGAAGACAGATTGGGGAAGGAGAAATTCTGCAGGAAAAGTTTAATAATTTGATTTACAGATATTGATATGTTGATGGAGACTGACAAGCTTTTGTGTCCCATGAGGTCATCTTTAGCTTTGCATTCAAGGTCCTTAAAGGGGGAAAAACTGCACCAAACATAACTAGCAGCAAAAAAAAGTAGGACGTGGATATTCAGAAACTAATGCTGTCTTTTTGGATGATATTGCCAAAGGGCAGCATGTAGATGAGAAATAGGTGGGGCCCAAGGAGAGATCCTTGGGAGACACCAGAGTTAATGGTGTGGGAGCAGGAATAGAAACTATTGCAGGTGATTCTGTGGCTACAATTAGATAGATAAGAATGGAACCAGGCGAATGCAGTCCCGCCAGCTGAGCGGCATTGGAGGAGGACAGTGTGTTCGACTGTGTCAAAGGCTGCAGAAAAGTCGAGAAATTTGAGTAGGGATATCTTACTACTGTCATGGTAACGTAAGATGTCATTTGAGACTTTGCTAAGAGCCAGTTCAGTATTGTAGCAAGGGTGGAAAACTGATTGGAGGAATTCAAAACATGGAGTTCTGGGAAAGATGGGCATGGATTTAGGCTGTGACAAAGAAAGGCAAAATCAAAGGAGAGTCGTACCTTTAGATTCTCAGAATTAGCTAGAAGTAGCTAGAATATGAGCATCAAATATTTGTGAGCATTCACTACATTTTTTGATGCTTTAGTAAATGAATCCCCTTCATTGATAGTTCAAGAAGAGAGACCTTCTATTCAGCCTAAAATTGAAGGAAGTTTTCCATTGGTGGACAGAGCTTGCAGGAGCTTACAAATGAAAAACAAAGCTCAGGCCAAAATTTCAAAGGCCTTATTTG
Organism: Heterodontus francisci; assembly: GCF_036365525.1. NCBI lineage: Eukaryota > Metazoa > Chordata > Chondrichthyes > Heterodontiformes > Heterodontidae > Heterodontus > Heterodontus francisci. The sequence continues at coordinate 92,059,445 of NC_090381.1, read as the reverse complement.
CAGCAATTATTTGGCTGGTACAGGGGAACCCAGGTCCTATAATAAGTGCATTACAAGAGTGTAACTTCTAGGGTGCAAAAACCACCTGCTCCAGATGATTAGCAAAGGTATTAACCTTTACGCCTCTCAATCTGCAGTCAGCTGCCTTGTCAGCTTTGGCCAGGTTCCACATACATAGACCACTTAAAGCACTAGCAGGCCCTGCTCTTGTCTGCCAAAACTGCTCATTATTCCAGGATCATCCTGGAATGCAAAGATAACCCCCGGCTTCTTTTCTGTACCTCAAACAGTCTACATAAATCCCTCTCCCCTGTATCCTCCACCTCAAATGTGAGGAGTTCATGGACTTCTCTATCACTAAGATCAAGATCATCTGATCAGCTGCCTCTGCTGCTTATCTGTCTTCCCTTAGCCCACTGAGATAGATTTCCTCTAAAGTACCCCCTGCCCTAGCCCTGAACTGCATTTTTTTCCAGTTTCTCTTCGATCTCCCCTCTTGCCTTCTCCGAGCTCACTTTCTCCATGAGACCCATCTTTTGCTCCATCAACCCTATTCTCCCTGAAGTAGTGACCACACAACTTCCATTCCTGGCTCCCATGTGAGTGATATTGTTAATGGTTCTCTCTCCTCAGGTACTGGCCCCCTTTTCTTCAAATTTACTGTCATCATTCCTCTCCTCAAAAACCAACCCTTGACCCCCGTCTGTCCTAACAACCTATTGCCCCATCTCTAACCTCTGTAAAGTCCCTGAGCAGGTTGTTGTCTTCCAAATCCATGTCAACCTCTTTCGGAACTCTGGTTTTCAGTATTTAATGTTGGCGACGGGGATCTTGCCCGTAGTCTGGAGAGCTGGCGAAAGCCTCATGTCACCTCCTTTTGGGAAGGTCTACTAAATTGAGGACCAATCAGGCACTCGAGTGGAGAGCATCAGGCCACCCCGGGATCAAGGACCCCGGGGAATGATGTCCTGCTCACTGAGAGCTGCTGGCTCATCAGAGGCAGGCCCACCTGCTGCTGGGTTAATACCAACGATGGCGTGAAGAGGATCTTAATTGGATATTAATTGCTTAACGGACTTAATTGGGGTAGAAGCGGGAAGGTAGTGGGATCCCTACCCGCCACCATCACGCCCAATTTAATGCCCTCCCCATCTCCAAGCCCGTCATAGGGGAGAGCATAAAATCCAGCCATCTATGTTTGAATCCCTCCAATGAAATTACCGAAATGGCTTGTTTCAAAGTCGCAAATGCGCAGAGCATTTGCAATAAGGTAGGTGAATTAACTGTGCAAATAGATGTAAATGGATACGATATAGTTGCGATTACAGAGACATGGCTGCAGGGTGACCAAGGATAGGAACTGAACATCCAGGGGCATTCAATATTTAGGAAGGACAGGCAAAAAGGGAAAGGAGGTGGAGTAGTGTTGTTAGTAAAAGAGGAAATCAGTACAATAGTGAGAAAGGATATTAGCTCAGAGAATCCTGATGTGGAATCTGTATGGGTGGAGCTAAGAAACACTAAGGGGCAGAAAATGTTAGTGGGGGTTGTATATAGACTCCCAAACAGTAGTGGTGATGTAGAGGATGGCATTAAACAGGAAATTAGAGACGCATGCAATAAGGGTGCAACTGTAATTATGGGTGATTTTAATCTACATATAGATTGGGCAAACCAAATTAACAATAATACTATAGAGGAGGAATTCCTGGAGTGCGTACGTGATTTTTTTTAGAGCAATACGTTGAGGAACCAACTAGAGAGCAGGCCATCCTAGACTGGGTATTGTGTAATGAGAAAGGATTAGTTAACAATTTTGTTATGTGGGGTCCCTTGGGGAAGAGCAACCATAACATGATAGAATTCTTTATTAAGATGGACAGTGAAGTAGTTGATTCCGAGACTAGGGTCCTGAATCTAAATAAAGGAAACTATGAAGGTGTGAGGCACGAGTTGGCTATGATAGATTGGGGAACGTTACTTAAAGGGTTGCCAGTGGATAGGCAATGGCTAGCATTTAAAGAGCGCATGGATGAATTACAACAATTGTTCTATCCTGTCTGGCGTAAAAATAAAACAGGATAAGTGGTTCAACCGTGGCTTACAAAAGAAATTAGGGATAGTATTAGATCCAAGGAGGAGAAATATAAAATGGCCAGAACAAGCAGCAAACGTGAGGATTGGGAGCAGTTTAGAATTTAGCAAAGGAGGACAAAGGGATTGATTAAGAAGGGGAAAATAGAGTATGAGAGTAACCTTGCAGAGAACATAAAAACTGACTGTAAAAGCTTCCATAGATATGTGAAGAGAAAAAGATTAGTGAAGACAAATGTGGGTCCCTTACAGTCAGAAACGGGGGAATTTACAATGGGGAAACAAAGAAATGGCAGACCAATTAAATACATACTTTGGTTCTGTCTTCACAAAGGAGGACACAAATTACCTCCCAGACATGTTGGGGAACATAGGGTCTAGTGAGAAGGAGGAACTGTATGAAATCAGTATTAGTAGGGAAATGGTGTTAGGCAAATTGATGGGATTGAAGGCTAATAAATCCCCAGGAACTGATAATCTACATCTCAGAGTACTTAAGGAAGTGGCCCTTGAAATAGTAGATTCATTGCTGGTCATTTTTCAAAATTCTATAGACTCTGGAACAGTTCCAACGGATTGGAGGGTAGCTAATGTAACCCCACTATTTAAAAAAGGAGGTAGAGAGAAAACAGGAAATTATAGACCGGTTAGCCTGACATTAGTAGTGGGGAAAATGCTATAGAGTCCATTATAAAAGATGTAATAGCAGATCACTTGGAAAACAAGGACAGGATCGGACAAAGTCAACATGGATTTACGAAAGGGAAATCATGCTTGACAAATCTACTGGAATTTTTTGAGGATGTAACTAGTAGAATAGATAAGAGAGAACCAGTGGATGTGGTGTACTTGGACTTTCAGAAGGCTTTCGATAAGGTCCCACATCATAGATTAGTGTGCAAAATTAAAGCACATGGGATTGGGGGTAAGGTTAGAGAACTGGTTGACAGACAGGAAACAAAGAGTAGGAATAAATGGGTCTTTTTCCGAGTGGCAGGCAGTGATTAGTGGGGTCCGCAGGGATCAGTGCTAGGACCCCAGCTATTCACAATATATATTAATGATATAGATGAGGGAATTAAATGTAATATATCCAACTTTGCAGACGACACAAAGCTGGGTGGGAGAGTGAACTGTGAGGAGGATGCAGAGAAGCTGCAGTGTGATTTGGACAGATTGAGTGAGTGGGCAAATACATGGCAGATGCAGTATAATGTGGATAAATGTGAGGTTATCTACTTTGGTGGCAAAACCAGAAAGGCAGATTATTATCTGAACGGCAATAGATTGGGAAAGGGGGAGGTGCAGCGAGACCTGAGTGTCCTTGTGCACCAGGTGCAGCAGGCAGTTAAGAAGGCAAATGGTATGTTTGCCTTCATAGCGAGAGGATTCAAGTGCAGGAGCAAGGATGTCTTGCTGCAATTATACAAGGCCTTGGTGAGACCACATCTGGAGTATTGAGTGCAGTTTTGGTCTCCATATCTGAGGAAGGATGTTCTTGCTATGGAGGGAGTGCAGCGAAGGTTCACCAGACTGATTCCTGGGATGGTGGGACTGACGTATGAAGAGAGATTGGGTCGATTAGGCTTGTATTTGCTAGCGTTTAGAAGAATGAGAGGGGATCTCATAGAAACCTACAAAATTCTAACAGGACTGGACAGACTAGATGCAGGAAGGACGTTCCCGATGGTGGGGAGTCCAGGACCAGGGGTCACAGTCTAAGGATACGGGGTAAGCCATTTAGGACTGAGATGAGGAGAAATTTCTTCACCCAGAGGTTGATGAACCTGTGGAATTCTCTACCACAGAAAGCAGTTGAGGGAAAATCATTAAATATATTCAATAAAGAGTTCTTAGGGCTAAAGGGATCAAGGGATATGGGGAGAAAGCGGGAACAGGGTACTGAGTTTGGATGATCAGCCATGATCGTATTGAATGGCGGAGCAGGCTCGAAGGACCGAATGGCCTACACCTGCTCCTATTTTCTATATCCTCTGTAAGTGTGACAGAGGTAAATGAGCCTTCCTTGTCCTTCTCAACCTGTCTGCAACCTTTAACCCGCTTGACCACATCATCCTATTCCAAATCTTTTCAACCTTCATTCAGTTGGGTGGGACCGCACACACCATTCTTATCTTCCCAGTCGTAGCTAGAGAATTACCCTGCAATGGCTTCTCTTCCTGCACCATTACCTCTGGTGTCACCCAAGGATCTATCCTCGGCCCCTCCTCTTTCTCCTCTACATGCTGCCCCTTGGCAATATCATCCGGAACACAGCATTTGTTTTCACATTATGCTTATGATGCCCAGCTCTACCTCACCACAACCTCTTTCAATCCCTTCAATGTCTCTATGTTGTCAGACTGCTTGTCTGATATCCAGTACTGGATGAGCAGAAATACTCTCCAACTAAATATTGGGAAGTCGGAAAGCATTGTCTTTGGCCCCCATCATAAACTCCGTTTTCCAGCTACTGACTCCATTGTTCGCAACCTTGGTGTCACATTTGACTTTGAGATGAGCTCCCAACCATTTGTCTACACCATCGTTAAAACTGCTTATTTCTACATCCGTAACATTACTCGACTCCACCCCTACCTCAGCTCATCTGCTGTTGAAATTCTCATCATGCCTTTGTTGCTGCTAGACTTGACTATTGCAACTCACTCCTGACCAGCCTTCTAGATTCTACCCTCTGTAAACTTGGTCATCCAAAACTCTGCTTCATGCGTCCTAATTCACACCCAGTCCCAATCACCGATTACTGTGCTTGCTGACATGGCTCCCACTTAAGCAACATCTCAATTTTAAAATTCTTATCCTTGTTTCAAATCCCTTCATGGCTTCACCCCTCCCTATCCTGTAACTTTCTCTAGTCCTACAACCTGTGCTCCTCTAATTCTGGCCTCTTAGGCATCCTTATTTTGAATTACTTCACCATTGAAGATGTGCCTTCAGTTGTCAAGGACCAAAGCTCTGGAATTCCCTCCCTAAACCTCTCTGCTTCTCTACCTTTCTTCCCTCATTTAAGAAGTTCCTTAAAGCCTACCTCTTTGACCAAGCTTTTGTTCATCTACCTAATATCCTCTTAAATGGCTTGGTGTCAAATGTTGCTCTATAATGCTCCTGTGATGTGCTTTTGGATGTCATTACTGCGTCAAAGGCACTATGTAAATGCAAGTTGTTGTTAACTGTAATAGCCGGTCCAGCCTTGCTGGTATTGGCTGGAGGAAGTTACACATTTTCTCTGAAGCGTTTAATTCTTGATTCTGGCATTTTGGCTGTGGTTTTTCTAACATTCATGGATGGAACATTCAGATCCTCATGCATTAGTAATTAGTTACAGTTGCAGTCTGCTAAGATTCTTGACCTCCTTTTGCTGCATCTTGATGGTTGTTTTGTATATGTGTAATGTCTATGGGAAATAGGTACATCTTTTATTGTATCAATATTCTGTGTTCAGGACAAATTTTATTTAAAATATATTAGTGGTACAACTGCCTGAGTTGCAACAAATAGTCTTATAAACATCCTATGTTAATTGAGAGGTCATTAAACCATGATCTGTGCATAACAGCATTATAGTAAGGCATGTGAAGTATGTCATAGTTACAAGTACATTAATGGAGTAATTTGCTGTGAATGGGAATTGATGGAAGACTTTATTTCATTATTAATGCACTGCCTACTCCCAAGTGATCATTTTTCATTAAGCCAGTCTCTTGGAGCTAATAATTAGCATTCAGAAATGATTTGTCAGAAACTGTAGCTACTGTTTGTTTTTCCTGTGTCTAGTCATTTAGCAAGACTCAAATGTGAATCAAAGTTTGAACTTCTTCAAAATCAGCTACACCTTCAGGCTTTTTTTTAACACATTGAATTCCAGAACTGTGCTGTTTTATTTTTAGTATGAAATCCCCATTTGATTAAAGTAATTTTGTTTTGTCAGCGTGGATAATATAGGAAAAAAAACTACCTTTAGTACATTAATTCTTCATTTAGTTTTATCCCAATCTTTAGAAGCTTTGTATGGGCAGGAATCATCTTGAGGTAATTGTAACCTGGATAAGTTGAGTTCAAAAATTAAAAACACCTTTCTTATTTGACTATCTGGTGCTAATATGGCCATATCAGGGCACAACAGCTACTATTGAAATTTCTGACTAAAACACCAGCTACCAGCAATGAGATCCCATTCCTAATCCTTATTGTCATGTAACTCTCCATGCTGCTTATGTTGGTGCTTTTTGTTTTCTTTTTTAAAAAAGCAGCAAGTGAGGAAGAGACCTGTTGAATACCTATTACGTGATTTAACAGTCTTTATAATTAGAATTAAAATCCCATGGCCATTAAAACAGTTGGGGGAGTTTTGTTGCATTGTGGCTGAATCTTGCAGAAGACACGCATGTGAAAAAAAGTTCTGGTTTACAGGCTGTTTACTTTTTGGGATGGTGGACAGTTACAGTCTGCCAGCTGTGACCAGGGGAGGAGGTGACATCAGGTAAACGTTTTCATAAGCCATGAGGACAGTTAGGAAGATCCAGAAAACATTTGCTGATATCGAGACCATCAAAATAAATGCATTTTATTTTAAATTTATTGAATAGAAACTTACAGCACAGAAACAGGCCATTTGGCCCAACAGAACCATGCTGGATTAATGCTCCACACGAGCCTCCTGTCACCATACTTCATCTCAACTTATCAACAGATCCTTCTATTCCTTTCTCCCTCATGTACTTCTCTAATTTTCCTTTAAATGCATCTATGCTAACCACCTCAACCACTCAATGTGGTAGCAAGTTCCAAATTCTTTCCACTCTGAATTCCTTATTAGATTTATTAGTGACTATATATTTCATGGCCCTTAGTTTTGGACTCCCTGACAAAGTGCAAACATCTTCTCTATGTCTACAATCTACAATCAACATTCTCTATGTCTACCTGATTGAACCCCTTCATAATTTTAAACTCCTCTATCGGATCACCTCTGACTCTTCTCTTTTTCTGAGAAAAAAGCCCCAGTTGTCCAGTCTTTTCTGTTAGTTTATAAGATTGAATTCCTGCTCCATTTTACTTCAGCAGGCAGCCTGTACCCCAAGAGCCAGTGTGTTCAGGGGAGGAGAAATTTATAACCTGCACCATTTTATATCATGTACAGTCTTTCTTTCAAAATCTACAATCAAAAATCTTTGAAAAGTTTTGTTATAGCCACAGCTGACAAATAATTAAGGAGAGGGAAGAAATGGATGGCAGGGTAAAAGTAATAAAACTGAGCAAGGGCAGCAAAATTGTAAATGCCAGCATGTCTTCACTATTTGAAGTTGGTCACAGCCAAAGCAACAGTCATGTAGCTCACCCTCTGCCAACATGCGTGCCATAATATGCATAAAAATGTCCTTGCCATGGATCCGCTGGCTGCACACCAAAGTGTAATGTGAGCTCTGACATGGGTGATGACTCTTTTAGGCAGAACCACTCCATATCTATGAGGAGCACATTATTGAATTCATTGTGCCAGCAACATGATTTAGAGTTAGTCACCCAACAAAAGTAGATAACTTTGTATAATGTATTAAATAGAAAGATGTTTGCTGGTTTCAAATGCATGGGGCATCTACATCTACTTTCAGTAATATTACAGTAGACCACTTGTTCATTGCAACATGCTGCATATACGGTGATGCTCATTTTATCCTTGTGCTATTTGCGAATGAAAACAGTACTCCATTGCCATAGAGAGCTGGGATGTAAAGCCTCTGAACACTGACATACAGTCACCCACACAGTACCTTTCTCAAAGCACAAGTACTGAACCAGAATATTTCACCTTGTGAAAATAGCACAACACAAGTTCGGGGGTACATTCAGGGTAGACTTTATAGAGGGCTACAACAGGCTTACTCTAGAGGTTGGTGTTGTCTGATGCCAGTCATGTATTTCTAAGGGCTGAAAATCTCAGTGCAGATCTCTTGCCGTGGAGGATGCTGGAACGTATCATTTGGCTCTACACATCACAGTGAGTGAATGTTGAGGTACTATGCAGGAATCCATGAGTAAAATGCCCACTGCTGTAGGCCAACAGGGAAAAACCATGGAGTAGGGGTTCACCAAAATAAATACTGACATAGCACGTATTGCATCTTCAATCTCTGATTATAACCTCAGCATGTGCAAACTTGGGGGCCCCACAGTTAGAGTTGCAATGGCAGAAGTCGTCAAAGGTGGCTTTGACTGTTTTGAAGAAGGACTGGAAAATTGCCGAGAGAATACGGGAGCTGGTACAGTCACAAAGGTCCTTGCTAAATCAAGGATGAACACAATTGGCTGTTTTGCTGGTGAGACTGCTATGCAACTCCAGAGTTCTGTGTCAATGTCTGGTTTGAACAGCTCTGCTTCCTTACGAGGAGGGCAGCACAATCTTTATCCATTCTTGAACTCATGTTGGATCCTCTGGATTGTTTGAGCAGCTTTTTGGCTGCAGTACATCCAGCAATAGCTGAGCTACATCCTGGGGCCTAGAAGGAAGCAGGTGTTGAATTAAAGGGAGAGCTTGATAAACATCTGTTGGGAGGGCATCCTACTGCAGGTGACCTCAGGAGGCTCCTTTGCTTTCAAAATCTCATTCCTTAAGGTGTCCTCCCCTAGCACACACCAGCAGGTACATTCCTCATCTAGTCACCATCAATGACATTAATGCCATTCCACAATGAACATTTCCTTTATTTAGAGATACAGCACTGAAACAGGCCCTTCGGCCCACCGAGTCTGTACCGACCAAGAATCACCCATTTATACTAACCCTACAGTAATCCCATATTTCCTACCACCTACCTACACTAGGGGCAATTTACAATGGCCAATTTACCTATCACCTGCAAGTCTTTGGCAGTGGGAGGAAACCGGAGCACCCGGCGAAAACCCACGTGGTCACAGGGAGAACTTGCAAACTCCGCACAGGCAGTACCCAGAATTGAACCCGGGTCCCTGGAGCTGTGAGGCTGCGGTGCTAACCACTGCGCCACTGTGCCGCCCAAATTTTCAAATTTCCAGTAACCATTAGCTGCAACAAAGGACCATCCTGAAGTGTAAATTGCAAAACAGCAGCACTTAAGGATATGCAGCATGGGCAAACATCATTACATTCTGAGTGTTACAACAATGGTAATGTCAAGCTCAGTTGAAGAAAGTGGCAAGTATCTCCTGATACTGTCAAGTTCTTGATAGTAAAGTCTTGACAGCAGCATTTTTTTCGCTCCTCCTCTCCCTCTCTCCACTCTTCCCCCTCTCTCTGGAGGGTTGTGGGAGCAGGGGGTTGTCAAGGCAGAGACCTTCGTATCTTTGAAGTAGGGGATGATGCAGGGCTATGGAAATAGAACAAGTGGTTAGTTTTCGACTGCTCTAACAAAAAGCCCACACAGGCATGATGGGCTGAATAGATAATTTCTGAACTGCAAACCTCTGACTCTTGACAGGCTGAAAACTGTATAGTATTTATTGCACTCCCATTGGTTTGAATTCAAAAATGGTGGATAGCAGCATCATTGCACACAGACTTTAATTGCCTTTACATGTACTAGCAGAAATAAACCTCCACAATTTGCTTAAAAGATTTGAGCTCGATAGGCTTGTCATTTCCACTGGTGGCAGCACTTGCCGCTGCTTGCTCATTTTCCCTGTTCTCTGTTGGATTTGGTGCCTACGGTGGTGGCCACTGGCCAAAATATGCAGTGGAAGACCTAGAAATATTCCTTCAAGGTCATGAAATCGCACAAGAATAGCCCAAACTCCACATTAAATGTAGCAACAAAATAGCGGCTGTGACTGCACTCAACATTCTGCATCAGTCCATAAGTTATTCAGACTGCTTCTTCTGTGTGTGAACCTCAGACAAGTGTTTGCCTCTTGTGTTTCTCTCTCTAAGGTTTGAACCTCTGTATACATCAGCAAAAGAGTTAATCAATACTTGTTGAACCAGTGTTGTTGTAGAATGTGTGGGATCTTGAGAAGGTCTATGGTTGTCGTTGGCATGTCAGTATTTTTTTCAACATTTTGTGTGTCATTAGGGTATCCATAGAGGCCATTTTGCGAAACATTCCGGCTCATTTCAGTTGCCTATCTAATATGTGGGGGTGGGGGACTGTAAAAATACATAAGGTAACACACTCGGAATATTGAGAAGGAAAAATATTTTGTGATAATGCAAGTATTAGTCAAAACATTGAATTTAGACACAGTGTATAAACAGGACCTCTTTACTAACAAATCTGCATACAGATGTTTGAAGGAGAAAGATGCAAGCTCATTTAACATTTTCTTATATTTTGATCTCACTATAAGAACCTAGCCTGTAGACTATTGGAACAGTCTGTCTATTTGATAATTTTTGGTAAGGTCTCCTTTAGTGACTTGCTGTCCGGAAAATATTGTAAATTCTATTCAGAACACTGTTTTGCATCTCTAACCAGTGCAGGACGCACAGAAAGGAAACATTATTTCATATCTGTGACCTTTGATTTGCTCAGAAGATGTATATTTTCCGATGGTTTGGTTATTTGATAATAATAGTGTGGCTATCTCATGTAAATGGGAGAGGCAGAAACACAATTAGAACTGATCTATTTCGTAGTGGAAAGAAAACTTTGATAACCCTCACTGTGAGTTACTTTGAGAAAGTGCCATATCATTCCTATCATTGGAGTTCAAACCTTCAAACTCATCCTTTCTGTATGTCCTATGAGAGTATTTTTACTCTGCATTATTAATGGGGAAAAAATAAAGAATGTACATCTGGAATCTGTGCTTATAATATGTACATTGTATTTACGATTCAAAATGACATGTGATCAAGCGTTTCACATACAAGTAATCTAAAATCTATTCTACATACATAAAATAACAACTGCTCAGAAGTGTTTTCCTGCAAGCTACAAGCAATTGAAAAGATTTTTAAAAATTAACAACTCTACACTCACTGCCTGTGTTACTAAACAGTAACTGTAACCATGGCAATTTTTTGCAATGATAGCCCTAAAGCATTCTAGGGCATCATTCGTCCAAACAAAATTACCCATGTTGTACAGCTGATCTATGCAATGAACATCAACATCCTTCGACCACAATCAGCTTGAACCAGGTCAACCTCAACACCAAAGAATCCTAATCCACATACATTCAGTTCCCTTTGACAATCAATTGTTTAACAGAGATGATCAAGTGAAATGTGTTGAGAACTTTTTTTTCCAAAATATACTTTATTCATAAAAATCTGTAAAAATTACATTCCCAATCAGTTTAAAACAGCATCAAGTCATAAAATACAAACAGTGCAAAGGTAATCAGTTTCCTTCCATACAATTATGAGTTGCCTCATAATAACCCTTCCATTTCACATTTGTCCTGCCAGACACATTTTTACATTATACAGGAGACAGAAATTTTCCCGATACAGTTTGAGGGGTTTCCCATGGATCCAGCCCCTCAGTTCAGCTTGGTGGGGGGACCTTACACTGTGGTCTTTCCCCATTGAGCCTTTGCTGCGGCTGCCCCAAGCTTTAGTGCGTCCCTCAGCACATAGTCCTGGACCTTGGAATGTGCCAGTCTGCAACATTCGGTGGTGGACAACTCTTTGCGCTGGGAGACCAGCAAGTTTCGGGCAGACCAAAGGGCGTCTCGGTGTGCGTCCCTGGGAACAGCCCGTAGAGCACAGACTTCCGTGTTACAGAGCTGTTTGGGATGAACCTCGACAAAAACCACTGCATCTCTTTCCGCACCTGCTTTGCGAAGACACATTCCAGGAGGAGGTGGGCAACCGTCTCTTCCCCACCACAGCCACCGCGGGGGCATTGTGCGGAGGTGGCGAGACTTCGGGTGTGCATGAAGGATCTGACAGGGAGGGCCCTTCTCACCACCAGCCAAATGTTGAGAACTTGTCCATAGTACTGTGGGTACTACTAATTCAGAAAAGCTGAACTTGCTGATTGAATTCTACAAGTGAGGAGGTTAAAAACACTTCATGGTCATGACCTTTATTTATTCAGCAGGCAAAAAAAAAGATGCATGTACCTGGGGAATATCATTCAGTTTTTGTAACATCACAGATTCCATCTATAGCTACAGGAGTTCTTGTGCTCACCAAATAATCACAGTTGTGGGTTCAAAATGAATTTTCAACTCACTTTGTCCCATTGCATTACTTGTCTTTAAAACTTGGAAACTATGTGAGAAGTTTATATGAGCATTGAGATGAGTGTAAAATTGACACTTTTATTGCCTTAAAGTCCTCTTCAATGTCATTTACCAAATATTGATATATAGTGCAGCAGGCACGCAAACTCCAAATAAGTCTATCTGTACGTTCTTTGCCTACCTTAATATCCTTCAAAGCAGCTATCTCTCTATTCAAAATTCCATACATGACAATTATGTTATGAATTATGGAAACTGCCTCGACCCACTGTGTCCGCTCCTTCTAATGGACCATGTATAATTTAGAGCTTCTTTAGTTTCCTTAGGGAAGTGAATAACCACAGGTGAAACCTCTCAGGAAATAGAACTCCGGAATTTGTACCTAACTCTCCAAAGTAAATGTATGAAATTCCAAGATACTAATCTAACATTGCAATCGGCATCACTCAGTTCTGCAATGCACTAGTGACATCCTGATTACCCCAATAAGATTGAGCCACATTATTCCTTAAAATCTTTAATCCTATAACATCCAACCCCTTCCATAACCAGCTGATCATTTGAATCCTTTTCTAATAAGTTAATCAGCACAGAATTATGTATTGGAAGGCAAATGCAACCTGTGCTATGGTATAAAGAAAGACCTGTTTCACAACATCTCAAAGCGCTTTAGTCAAATCACTTTTCAGGGGTAGCACCACATGGATCAGGAAGGTGCCAGGGTTAATAGTTTGTTTGTGCTGTTACCTGATCTCATCTGAGAGCACAACAGCTAATATCATCATAGAACTGGTGGTAAAAATGATTAAATGATTTTGGTGGAAAAAATGTAAGTATTGATGTTGGGCTCCACTGCGGTGTCTCTCCATGGTCAGAAAGCATGTTGAAAATTGTTATATATTGGTTCTGTATGCTGCCACCGTGTTTAGTCTAACCAGAGAGATTATTAGACTGTAGTATTTAATCATTAATCTTTATTACAGTATAACTATTTACACTCCACACTCCTGCGTGACTCCTCCAAAAGCAATACTCTATCTATTCTTGAGTATCTCTCATATGATCTCTTACATCATTATGGTAGGGGGTATTCTTTACACTCTCTCAATCTTAATCCTTTCAGACCTTTATACTACATCTCCCCCCTAGTCTTTATCCAAATATATATTTACATACATTCACTTTTTTTATTTCCATACTACCCCATCTCCCCCCAAGTCTCTGACTTCATAGATTCAATCTGTAAGGAGGCTTCACAACTTCCCTGATTTTGTTGTCGTCAGATGTGGAAGATTGGTAGTCTTGCTCTGATCTCTTGTGTCTTGACTTGGACGGCCTTTATTAAGGTTTGTAGTATTCAGTGCTTTCTGAGTTTCCAGTTCAACATCTGATTTGTCTAAATGTATGACCGGTTGATGTCTTTGCTGTAAAGGAATAGGATTCCTTCTATTTCTTCTTGTAGTACCTTCTGGAGTTCTTAGTAAATAAGATCACTGTTGATGCTCCGCTTTCTGCAGAATTATTCCTTTTCTGTTTTGGTCTCGTACCCATACCTTTTGCCCTTCAGACAACTTCAGTAGGTTTCTGTTATGGTATTTCCTGTTATAATTATGGGCTTGTTTTTTTCGATAAGACTTTTCTTTGTCTTGTACTCTCTGATAATCCTTGCTTTGTAACCCTGAAAGTAATTTTGTGGGTAGAATTGGAAGTTGCATTCGAAGTTTTCTTCCCATTAAGAGTTCGGATGGTGCTAATCCACATATTAATGGAGTAGTTCTGTAGGTCAGAAGTGCTAATTGGAAATCTTGATTTTTCTTCAACATAGCTTTAATAGTTCTGACTGCTCACTCAGTTTCTCCATTAGATTGTGGATACCTAGGAGAACTTGTCAGATGAACACATCCACATTTTTCCACAAAGCATCTGAAGTAATCGTTTGTAAATTGTGGCCCATTATCGGATACTATCTGATCAGGTATATCATGTGTTGCAAAAACTTCTTGTAAAACTCTGATGGCTGCTTCAGTTGTTGTTGTGTACATCCATTTAATCTCGATCCACCTTGAGAAGTAATCGACTATAATTAGATAGGATCTTCCATCAAAGAAGAATTGATCTATCACCAAGCATACCCATGGTCTAGTTGAGAATTGGGTCGAAATTAGAGATTCTCCCTGATCCTGTCTGTGAACTGTACATATATCACAATTCAAAATCAGTTCTTCAATATCCTTCAAGATTCTTGGCCACCACACGGACGCCTGGGCCCATGCTTTACATTTAGTCATTCTCATATGACCCTGGTGTATTTTCTCTAAGATCTCTATTCTGATTGACTCTGCAATCACCAAACTCTCATCATATATCAGCAAATCATCCACTATCGTAAAGTGCCTTCTGTGTTCAAAGAAGATTTTCATTCTCTTACCCTTGGGACTCTGTTGTGGCCAACCTTGCTCGCAATTTTGGCAAAAGTAGATGCATTCTTCATCTTGCCTCTGTGCCTGACAAATTTGTTGGACTTGCTTCTTCCCGAGTTCTCAGTCCATGTAGAACTCCTGCAGGAACTTGCTACATTTCTTTCTTGGTCTTATAGTTTTAGAGCAGCATGGCAGGCTGTGCTGTGTTGTGCGGGTTCTCTCTCCATTGGGCGGGCTGTCTGGTGGAGACCGGACTCTCTGCATTGCTCAGGTCGAGGTGGGAAGCTCTCCCTTTGTCCCGGCTCAGTCTCCCTGGACCAGTGAACAATTTCGGGAATTCCTCTTGAAAGTGACACCTGGATTCTTGTTTAACTTCTTCTACCTTCTCTATAAGATAAAGGTTAATACAAGCTCTTCTATTTAAGAGAGAGAACTCCTGATTTCTTAGGACTTACAGTGTTTCCAATATCTGCTTTCTCTTGTACTGAAGTGTTGCTTGTAACTTCCCCTTTACTTCAAGTTCAACCCCTCCTTGGCCATGTAACTGAGTTTCCATTGGTTGCAGAAAGTGTGTGGATAGCCACGGCTCTTTGTCAGATAAGACTGTTACATTTACTCCTGTGTCGAGTTTGAATTTAGTGATATGTCCGTTGACCTATATATTTGCAGGCCAGAATGCCTGATTGGGATCATTGATCACGCCAAGAAAATGTTTCAATTGCTGCAGGAGGTTGTTTAACTAATTAACCACTCTATCCGTAAATGCTTTTCCTTTAGAATTTGAGGTAGTTGAGATTTTATTTTGGCACATTTTACTGAAATGCCCTATTTTCTGCAATAATAACATTCTGCTCTATTGGCAGGACATTGCGCTTGTGGGTACTTTTGGTGCCACATCGCTGGCAAGGTTTAATGGCGTCTTTCACTTCCCCCCTCACTCCGCCGCCTCCCCCCGGGGTACTTTTTTTCCTGATGCCTCTTTTACAGCCCTCTGGTGAAGGAACTGAACAGTTGCAGGAGGTTTCCTGAACCAAGGTCTTTCTTCACCTTGCAGTATTGCTCTATTGTTCTTTTGGACCTCAGCTTGCCCTACCAGCTGAATAGCTTTGTCCAGGGTGAGACCTTCTTTAGACTGTACAAAATCTGATATGGATTCATCAGCAACACCCACAACAATACAATCTCTTATCAGTTCTGCTTTAAGGTCTCCATACTCACTGTCCACCATCTACAAGGCACAAATCAGGAGTGTGATGGAATACTCACCACTTGTCTGGATGGGTGCAACTCCAACAACACTCAAGAAGCTCGATACAAAACAGCCCACTTGATTGGCACCCCAGCCACCATCTTCAACATTCACTCCCTCCACACCGCGCAAAGTGGCAACAGTGTGTACCATCTACAAGATGCACTGCAGCAACTCACCAAGGCTCCGCTGACAGCACCTTCCAAACCTGTGACCTCTACCACCTAGAAGGACAAGGGCAGCAGAAGCATGGGAACACCCCCACCAGCATGTTCCCCTCCAAGCCTCACACCATCTTGACTTGGAACTATATCACCGTTCCTTCACTGTTGCTGGGTCAAAATCCTGGAACTCCCTTCCGAATAGCACTGTGAATGTACCTACCCCACATGGACTGCTGCGGTTCAAGAAGGCGGCTCTCCACCACCTTCTCAAGGGCAATTAGGGCTGGGCAATAAATGCTGGCCTGGCCAGCAATGCCCACATCCCATGAATGAATAAAAAAAAATCCCTCTGCCAGCTTGTAAAGGTCATTGATAAAAGCATCAACTGTTTCGCCTGGATTCTGGACTCTTCTGTTGAATCTTGTTCTTTCTAAAATCTTATTATTCTGCAAGTTGAAATAAGAATCAAAAGCTTTTAAAACTTCGCCAAATTTGGCAGATGCCTCATTAAGACCTCGTCTGGCAAATCATCATCTGCTATAGCCCCAATAGAAAACAATAGTGTATTCACTTGCTCTGCTTCTGACTGGCTGTCTAACGTAGATGCAATTCTGTAGCTGAGAAACCTTTTTCCCAATAATATCCAGTTTTGAATCTGATTGTGTCCCTTTTGCCTTTTGAAACTCTCGGCATTCTCAATTTTTGATCCATGTTGCTTTATTTTATAGAGTTTTTCGAGTGTTCCCCTTTAAGAAACTCTATTTTTTTCAGGCTAGCTTGCTTTAATGGAGTGTTGCAGTGCTCTCGAGTGTCCCCTGCTGCTTTTAATGGACTGTTTTAGGGTTTTTCGCTTTGCTTGAGAACTTCACTTTCTTTATTCAGCTTGCCTTAATGGAGTTGACACAGCTGTTTGAGAGTTCCTTGCTGTTTTACTGGACTGTTCCAGAGTTTTCCCCTTTCTTTGAGAACTTCAGTTTATTTGTTTTTCTTCTTCAGGCTTGGCTGCATTAATGAGACTGTCCCTTCTGTGTTCGGGGGTTTCCCATGCTTTTCAGCAGTTTGCGCAATCTTTGCCCTCGTGTTCAGCCCGAGTGAATGATTGGGTTTTCTCTGTTTCTTTTTCTCTTGCCTGATGCTTTGAGAAAATTACTTTAAGCCCTTCAAAGGCTTTTAATGTGATTCCTCAATTGTCAGGTCTATAACTCACCCGATCGATGGAATTGATTTGCAGGCAGCCATGCTTCCCTTCTGTGGAGCTTCTCTCAACCTCTTCTCAAGATCTGAAGTTTTTTTTTTGGACTCTTCTCCAGGTCATGGCTTTTCAGCTAGTTGCTTCAAATTTTTTTCTTCTGGGTGTAAGATCCCACCCCTGATCACCATGTTATATGTTGGTTCTGTACACTGCCACCTTACTTAGTCAAGTCAGCGACTGTAGTATTTAAACAGTAATCTTTATTACAGTCTGACTATTTACAATCCACAGTAGCCTGTGTGACTCCTCCAAAAGCCATACAGTATCTATTCTCGAGTATCTGTCACGTGATCTTTTACATCATCATCGTAGGAGGTATTCTTTACACTCTCTCAAGATTAACCCTTTCAGACCCTTATACTACAAAACCCATGGGCTATTTTCATAAATAGAGAATGCTAACTCGGGTAAGGTATTGTTAGGCTGCTGTAGCCTGGGGAAACGTACATCCCTATGACTCATAGTCTTCCAGAGAGAAGAGAAAAAGGAAGAAAGTTGGAGTGGAGGGGAAGGGTGAAATCAACATAAACATAGTGTCTTCCCATTTTTCAATTCATTTTTCTCTTCCTTTCTTCAGGTCACATACCATTCTCCAGTTGACAACACAGAGATGATCTGCTCCCATCTCTTTAGTTGTTGGAAGCTTGGCAAGAGCGTGAGGGTGATTTCCTTTTGATTTTCCCTCTGTCCTTTCCTCTTTGATGGCTGTTGCCCTGCTGGTTTTGGTGAATTGTGTGAAAGAACCAGTGCCATAGTCCTTTCTGGCACTACATATTGGAGCACTAGCACAACCAAATAGGCCCAGAAATTATTCATGGCACAGAAAAATGTACTGACTTTGTTGTTAAGTTAAATTGTTGCCCCAGCTGTGCCTGGTTCCTATTTTATTTGTAGCACTTTCAGCATTATTCTTTTCATTACCAACCACAAATTAAATGATCTATGAAATGGGAAGGATTAGATCAAACTATAGCGGCGAGATTTTCGACTCTAAAACTACCCACTCTATTTCCAGAAATAGTAGATGGTGGGAAGTTCCTGTAGTACTCAGGACAGTATAAGTTGGATGTTGCTTTCCAGTACACCCTTAAACTATTCTGCTTGTGTCATTGCATGCAACAAGGTTGGGCACAGTTGGCCAATTAGTCAATCTGCTGATTGCACTTGCCCGTAACCAGCCCTTTGAAACTCAAGGATATTTCCAATCAGTCCTTTGAGTCACCTACTACATGTTGTTCCTGTTTGTCCCTGATGCTGTTTTCCATGACTTCTGCATGTAGACAGTGATTTGGCTGGTGCTGTGATGTCCTCAGGATTTGAGTGAGGTTTAGCCAAGTTTAATATAGGACATGAGGCAAAAACAGAGAGACAAAGACTGCAGCAGCTGAACATAAAGGTTTCTCCTTTTATTCTGTCTCTTTTAGTTTCACTTTGCTAGCATGTGTGTTCTACAGTAGCCTCTAGACTACACAATGTACAATGCAATTGTAATTTCAAAACAATACAACACGACAGATGTCAATGAATTTGTTCTAAAATACTAAATTACATGACAATTATTGTTAATTCTGTTAAGAAAGCATTAAATCATGTGTACCAAGTAATATAATCACAATTCTTATTTTTGAAAGGAAAATAATGACTTAAACCATCCAAATGGAAAATAATGATAATAGTGAGACACAATATAGCTGTAAAATTCACAGCAGAACCAGTTAGACAAAGAAATATATTTTACCAAATATCAGTACAAGACACCCCACATCAAATTTGACTTTAATATCATACAATATTATATATTCTATAATATTTATCTCACTTCTTTCAGGCTACAACTTCATGGAAGTTGTGGAAAAAATTAGATTCCTTCGAGGAATGGACATATGGGTTTGATACCTGTGTAGATGTGACGCTACGAGTTGTGACAGTCAATGCAACACATAAACATTACTGAAGTGATGTGAAGCAGCCCAGCATGGTTGCAAGCTGAAAAATACAAAAGCCAGTATAGGGAGCTGGGAAAAAAAATTGATACTACACTATTGATGAGGTGAGGGTGATAGGCTGATTTTTTAAAAATTCATTCATGGGATGTGGGCGTTGCTGGCCAGGCCAGCATTTATTGCCCATCCCTAATTGCCCTTGAGAAGGTGTTGGTGAGCTGCCTTCTTGAACCGCTGCAGTCCATGTGGGGTAGGTATACTCACAGTGCTGTTAGGAAGGGAGTTCCAGGATTTTGACCCAGCGACAATGAAGGAACGGCAATATAGTTCCAAGCCAGGATGGTGTGTGACTTGGAGGGGAACTTGCAGGTTGTGGTGTTCCCGTGCATTTGCTGCCCTTGTCCTTCTAGTTAGTAGAGGTCGCGGGTTTGGAAGGTTCTATCTAAGGAGGCTTGGTACGTTGCTGCAGTGCATCTTGTAGATGGTACACACTGCTGCCACTGTGCGTCGGTGGTGGAGGGAATGAATGTTTGTAGATGGGGTGCCAATCAAGCGGGCTGCTTTGTCCTGGATAGTGTCGAGCTTCTTGAGTATTGTTGGAGTTGCACCCATCCAGGCAAGTGGAGTGTATTCCATCATACTCCTGACTTATGTATTATAGATGGTGGACAGGCTTGGGGGAGTCAGGAGGTGAGTTACTCGCCGCAGGATTCCTAGCTTCTGACCTGCACGTGTAGCCATGGTATTTATCTGGCTACTCCAGTTCAGTTTCTCGTCAATGGTACCCCGTAGGAGGTTGATAGTGGGGGATTCAGCGATGGTAATGTCATTGAATGTCAAGGGGAGATGGTTAGATTCTCTCTTGTTGGAGATGGTCATTGCCTGGCACTTGTGTGGCACGAATGTTACTTGCCACTTATCAGCCCAAGCCTGGATATTGTCCAAGTCATGCTGCATTTCAACACAGACTGCTTCAGTATCTGAGGAGTCACAAATGGTGCTGAACATTGTGCAATCATCAGCGAATATCCCCACTTCTGACCTTATGATTGAAGGAAGGTCATTGATGAAGCAGCTGAGGATGGGTGGGCCTAGGACACTACCCTGAGGAACACCTACAATGATGTCCTGGAGCTCAGGTGATTGACCTCCAACAACCCACAACCATCTTCCTTTGCGTTAGGTATGACTCCAACCAGCGGAGGGTTTTTCCCCTGATTCCCATTGACTTCAGTTTTGCTTGGGCTCCTTGATGCCATACTCAGTCAAATGTTGCCTTGATGTTAAGGGCAGTCACTCTCACCTCACCTCTTGAGTTCAGCTCTTTTGTCCATGTTTGAACCAAGGTTGTAATGAGGTCAGGAGCTGAGCGGCCCTGGCGGAACCCAAACTGAGCGTCACTGAGCAGGTTATTGCTAAGCAAGTGCCGCTTGATGGCACTGTTGATAACACCTTCCATCACTTTACTGATGATTGAGAGTAGGTTGATGGGGCGGTAATTGGCCGGGCTGGACTTGTCCTGCTTTTTGTGTACAGGACATACCTGGGCAATTTTCCACATTGCAGGGTAGATGCCAGTGTTGTAGCTGTACTGGAACAGCTTGGCTAGGGGCGCGGCAAGTTCTGGAGCACAGGTCTTCAGTACTATTGCTGGAATATTGTCAGGGCCCATAGCTTTTGCAGTATCCAGTGCCTTCAGTCGTTTCTTGATATCACGCGGAGTGAATCGAATTGGCTGAAGTCTGGCATCTGTGATGCTGGGGACTTCAGGAGGAGGCCGAGATGGATCATCAACTTGGCACTTCTGGCTGAAGTTTGTTGCAAATGCTTCCGCCTTATCTTTCGCACTGATGTGCTGGGCTCCCCCATCATTGAGGATGGGGATATTTTTGGAGCCACCTGCTCCAGTTAGTTGTTTAATTGTCCACCACCATTCACGACTGGATGTGGCAGGACTGCAGAGCTTAGTTCTGATCCGTTGGTTATGGGATCGCTTAGCTCTGTTTATCGCATGCTGCTTATGCAGTTTGGCACGCAGATAGTCCTGTGTTATTAAGAAATATCAGAATAAATGTGGACCCTAATACAGTAAAAGGTATTGCCCATACTTAGTGTCCCAAAATGTGGAAAATATCGATGTGACTTTTCAAATTAGATGAACCCTTATAATTGTCTTAATTACTTTTTTAGTTAATGTGATGGGTTACAGCTGTATTTAATATTATGTGGAGCAACTGGAATTATTGTGACTGCTGGATTAATACCAGTGGTTACATACTACATACGCAGTGAATATGTGGTGATATTACCTTACGGGATGATGCCACTGGAGAAAGAATACTATGCAAAATGTCTGCTCTCAGGCAGCTTTATATGATAAAACACAAAAATTAAATAAAGACAATAGTGTTTGTATAATTTATAATATTTTTCATTATGGATCAATTTCAGATGAATATAATTCTGCTGTATTCAAAGCCATTATGTGTTAAAGAGAAAAGGAATAGCGAAACAGAGTTGACCTCTGAGTGACACAGAAGCTCTATTACTATTATTGGAAAGTCTCCTTTTAGGAGAGGGGAATATTATTTTGAGGTCTGTAGCAATGAAACCAGCCAGAATGATTTGAGTATTTATGAGCCATTTAAAAGCAGAAACAGGTTAGCCAACATTACAGACTGTCCCCCAGGCAGAGGGAAGATTGTGAATTCAGCCAGGTGGAAAATTGTCCATTTGGTGCATTCTAATGTTAAACTTTATCATGGCATTGCGATTCACATGCACTCAGAACTTGATGCCACTGTGTTAAAAGCTTCTCCGCTGGTTCACTCAGATTTTCTCACTTTGTTATTAAAAATAGTTTCTCTCTGACTGTGTTACAGTTTTTGATGTGTCCTTCTAATGCTCAAGAAATGCAAAGTAAAATATGTTGTTGTATGACTAATTTGAATTTCGTTTCAAAGTAAACATCATTACTTGTTCACTTACTGGATCTGGTGGCATTTTGGTGATGTTACTGGCCTAGTAATCCAGAAGGCCTGGACTAATGATCCAGAGAAATGGGGCTGAGTTTTCATGCCCTACCAAGGGTGGGAACAGAGGCAGACAGGGTTCAAAAATACTGGTGCCGACTGGCGTGCTGGTTTTACGACACCGTTCCTGGTGCCGGCCATGTTCGCCAGGGTGGGGGAGGAAAGGTCGCGATTCCACCTGCTCCCTGTTAAGGCCAATTAAGGTACTTGGAGAGCTCATGAAGAGCTCGTTAATGGGAGGAGTTGAGACTTTCGCGGGGGTGCATGGGCTACACACGCTGTCTGGGGCAGATTAGAAGAAAGGAGTGGGAAGCCAGTCATGACCGCCCCCGGGAATTACGCTGGCACCATAAATGTTTCAACAGCACAGAGGGGCACTTGGCCATTGGGAGACAAGTGCCTTGGTGCAGTGCAGGTGGCAGGGAGAGTGGGCAGTGAGCACTTCGGCAGTGCAGGGGGTCATTGCCTTGCTGGTATCATGGGGGCCGAAGAGCAGGGGCAAGGCAGCCAAGGACTACTGGGCAACCAGCTGAGCACAGGGAAGGCAGCAGCTGGGAATGGGGGCACAAATCTCAGATTTTGGGCCCAGTGGTGATGAGGAATGTCAAGAAAACACGATATGCCAAATGACAGATTATTAATTCATCGGTTGGAAACTTACATTAAATTTTTAATGGAAAAAATCCTGAAGTTAACTTTTAAAAAATTAGCAACCATGATGGCCACCGCAATTTGCACCTGAAACACCTTTTCACATTCCAAAGACTCACCTGGAGACAGAGGTCTGGGCTGTAAGGACCCAGAACAATGGCTTGCTCTAAGTGACTGAATTACCTAAGATTGCTTCATTAGCATGACATTCAAGGCAATCCTAACACCTTGACTTTGAAAGAGCAAACCCCTCCAAGTTTAAATATTGTCATCCTGGGGACTGGGGAGCCAATTCTGAACCTGGAATATCACTAGAAGGTTCCAGTGAATACACGGAGGCTGTCATGTGGCCGTCTGTCCATCTCTGTGAAAGCCAAAAGTTTCCTTGAACAAGGACAGATGGGTAGTAACTCAGATTGTACAGCCACACAGCAACAGGAAGGCGGTGTGCCTTTCTCTCTCTCTCTCTCTCTGTCTCTCCTCATTTCCCGGCGGAGAAGCAGGAGAAGGTAGCGACTCTTCGGTGGGTAAGTGAAGGCAACAGGAGCTGTGTTTTAAAAGTTGTTTTAAAAGTTGTACTTACTGTTTTCCTTGTGTTCAAGTTACTTTTGGCGCGGGAGGAACCGGAAGCTGGACGGCAGCAAGGACTCCTGGGTAGGTATTTTCTTTCTTTAAAGGTGCGGAGCTCCGTGGACTCGGCCTCATTTCCCGGCGGAGAAGCAGGAGAAGGTAGCGACTCTTCGGTGGGTAAGTGAAGGCAACAGGAGCTGTGTTTTAAAAGTTGTTTTAAAAGTTGTACTTACTGTTTTCCTTGTGTTCAAGTTACTTTTGGCGCGGGAGGAACCGGAAGCTGGACGGCAGCAAGGACTCCTGGGTAGGTATTTTCTTTCTTTAAAGGTGCGGAGCTCCGTGGACTCGGCCTCATTTCCCGGCGGAGAAGCAGGAGAAGGTAGCGACTCTTCGGTGGGTAAGTGAAGGCAACAGGAGCTGTGTTTTAAAAGTTGTTTTAAAAGTTGTACTTACTGTTTTCCTTGTGTTCAAGTTACTTTTGGCGCGGGAGGAACCGGAAGCTGGACGGCAGCAAGGACTCCTGGGTAGGTATTTTCTTTCTTTAAAGGTGCGGAGCAGAGTTAACCCGAGACCCTTTTTACCCTCCTCCTCTAGCCAAAAAGGACTGAACAGGTAAGCTATTTCACTGTTTTTGTTAATATCTATATTTGTACTTAATTAAGGGGTAATTGAGTAAAAGAAATGGCAGCCAGGGGAGTGCAGTGCTCCTCCTGCAGTATGTTCGAGGTGAGGGGAACCTCCGGTGACCCTGCCGACTTCACCTGCTGGAAGTGCATCCGTCTCCAGCTCCTACAGACCGTGTTAGGGAACTGGAGCTGGAGCTGGATGAACTGAGGATCATTCGGGAAGCTGAGGGGGTGATAGATAGAAGCTACAGGGATGTCGTTACTCCACAAAACAAAGGCAGCTGGGTAACAGTTAGAGGTGGGAAGAGGTCAGTGCAGGGATCTCCTGTGGTCGTTCCCCTCAGCAACAAGTATACAGTTTTAGATACTGTTGGGGGGGACGGCCTATCGGGGGCAGGCTGCAGTGAACGGGCCTCTGGCACGGGGTCCTGCACTGTGGCTCAGAAGGGAAGGAGGGAGAATGGGAGAGCACTAGTCATCGGGGACTCGATGGTGAGGAGTACCGACAGGCGGTTCTGTGGGCGCAAGCGAGACGCACGGATGGTTTGTTGCCTACCTGGTGCCAGGGTCCGTGATGTTTGTGATCGCGTCTTCAGGATCCTTAAAGGGGAGGGGGAGCAGCCAGAGGTCGTGGTGCACATTGGCACCAACGACGTAGGAAGGAAGGGTGGCACAGATGTTAGAAGTGAGTTTAGGGAGTTAGGCTGGAAGCTGAAAGCTCGGACGGACAGAGTTGTTATCTCTGGTTTGTTGCCGGCGCCACGTGATAGTGAGGCTAGGAATAGGGAGAGAGCACAGCTGAACACGTGGCTGCAGGAATGGTGTAGAAGAGAGGGCTTCCAGTTCTTGGATAATTGGACTGCATTCTGGGGAAGATGGGACCTGTTCAAACAGGACGGGCTGCATCTGAACCAGAGGGGCACCAATATCCTGGGAGGGAGGTTTGCTAGTACTGTTCGGGAGGGTTTAAACTAGTTTGGGAGGGGGATGGGAACCGGACTTGTAGTCCAGGGACCAGTGGGTCCACTCAGAAAGACAAAGAGTGTAGTGAGGTATTGGGGAAGGTAGCACTGTCGCAGAGGACAGATGGGCACGGAGAAGGGTTAAAGTGCGTATACTTCAACGCAAGAAGCATCAGGAATAAGGTGAGTGAATTGAAGGCGTGGATGGGCACTTGGGACTACGATGTTGTGGCCATCACTGAAACGTGGATAGGTGAGGGGGAGGAATGGTTCTTGGAGGTACCTGGTTATAGATGTTTTCATAAGATTAGGAATGGTGGTAAAAGAGGTGGGGGGGTGGCATTGTTAGTTAGAAATAGTGTAACAACTGCTGAAAGAATTTTCGAGGAGGATCTGCCGACTGAGGCACTGTGGGTTGAGGTCAGGAACAGGAAAGGAGCAGTCACCTTGATGGGAGTTTTCTATCGGCCCCCCAATAGCAGCAGGGAGGTGGAAGAGCAGATTGGGAAACAGATTTTGGAAAGGAGCAGAAGTCACAGGGTAGTAATTATGGGGGATTTCAACTTCCCAAATATTGATTGGCAACTCTTTAGATCGAATAGTTTGGATGGGGTAGTGTTTGTGCAGTATGTCCAGGAAGCTTTTCTGACTCAGTATGTAGACTGCCCGACCAGAGGGGAGGCAATATTGGATTTGGTACTAGGTAATGAACCAGGGCAAGTGATAGAGCTGTTGGTGGGCGAGCACTTTGGAGATAGTGATCACAATTCTGTAGCATTCACTGTGGTAATGGAGAGGGATAGGTATGTGCAACAGGGCAAGGTTTACAATTGGGGGAAGGGTAGATATGATGCTGTCAGGCAGGAACTGAGGAGCATAAGTTGGGAGCATATGCTGGCAGGGAAGGGCACGGTCGAAATGTGGAACTTTTTCAAGGAGCAGATAGTAGGGGCCATTGATAAGCATGTCCCTGTCAGACAGGGAAGGGATGGTCATGTGAGGGAACCGTGGTTGACAAGAGAGGTTGAGAGTCTTGTTAGGAAGAAGAAGGATGCGTATATAAGGTTGAGGAAAAAGGGCACAGGCATAGCTCTGGAGGGATACAAGATGGCCAGGAAGGATCTGAAGAAAGGGATTAGGAGAGCTAAGAGAGGGCATGAAAAATGCTTGGCGGGTAGGATAAAAGAAAACCCCAAGGCCTTTTACGCGTATGTCAGAAATATGAGGATGACTAGGGGGACCGTAGGTCCGGTCAAGGACAATAGCGGGAGACTGTGTGTTGAGCCGGAAGAGATAAGTGAGGTTTTGAATGAGTACTTCTCTTCGGTATTTACGAATGAGAAGGGGTGTATTACTGAAGAGGACGGTGTGAAACAGACTGGTAAGCTCGAGGAAGTGCTCGTTAGGAGGGAAGATGTGTTGGGGTTTTTGAATAACTTGAAGATAGACAAGTCTCCCGGGCCTGACGGGATATATCCAAGGATGTTATGGGAAGCAAGGGATGAAATTGCAGAGCCGCTGGCAATGATCTTTTCATCTTCTCTGTTGACGGGGGTGGTACCAGGTGATTGGAGGGTGGCAAATGTTGTGCCCCTGTTCAAGAAAGGGAATAGGAACAACCCTGGGAATTACAGGCCAGTTAGTCTTACTTCGGTGGTAGGCAAGTTGATGGAAAAGGTGCTGAGGGATAGGATTTCTGAGCATCTGGAAAGACACTGCTTGATTCGGGACAGTCAGCACGGTTTTGTGAGGGGTAGGTCTTGCCTCACAAGCCTGATTGAATTCTTTGAGCAGGTGACCAAGCAAGTGGATGAGGGTAAACCAGTGGATGTGGTGTACATGGATTTTAGTAAGGCATTTGATAAGGTCCCCCATGGTAGACTTATGGAGAAAGTCAGGAGGCATGGGATAGTGGGGAATGTGGCCAGTTGGATTAAGAATTGGCTAACTGATAGAAGGCAGAGAGTGGTCTTAGATGGTAAATACTCAGCCTGGAGCCCAGTTACCAGTGGCGTGCCACAGGGATCAGTTCTGGGTCCTCTCCTGTTTGTGATTTTTATTAACGACTTGGATGAGGAAGTCGAAGGGTGGGTCAGTAAATTTGCAGATGATACAAAGGTTGGTGGAGTTGTGGATACCGAGGAGGGCTATTGTCGTCTGCAAAGGGACTTGGATAGGTTGCAGTGCTGGGCTGAAAAGTGGCAGATGGAGTTTAACCCTGAAAAGTGTGAGGTCGTCCATTTTGGAAGGACAAACACGAATGCAAAATACTGGGTTAACGGTAGGGTTCTTGGGCATGTGGAGGAGCAGAGAGACCTTGGGGTCTATGTGCATAGATCGTTGAAAGTTGCAACTCAAGTGGATAGGGCTGTGAAGAAGGCATATGGGGTGTTAGCGTTCATTAGCAGAGGGATTGAATTTAAGAGCCGTGAGGTGATGATGCAGCTGTACAGGACCTTGGTAAGGCCTCATTTGGAGTACTGTGTGCAGTTCTGGTCGCCTCATTTTAGGAAGGATGTGGAAGCCTTGGAGAGGGTGCAGAGGAGATTTACCAGGATGTTGCCTGGAATGGAGAATAAGTCTTACGAGGAAAGGCTGAACATTCTAGGCCTCTTCTCATTAGAACGGAGAAGGATGAGGGGTGACATGATAGAGGTTTATAAGATGATCAGGGGAATAGATAGGGTAGACAGTCAGAAACTTTTTCCCCGGGTGGAGCAAAGCGTTACAAGGGGTCATAAATTTAAGGTGAAGGGTGGGAGATATAAGGGGGATGTCAGGGGAAGGTTCTTTACCCAGAGAGTGGTCGGGGCATGGAATGCCTTGCCTGGGGAAGTTGTTGAGTCAGAAACTTTAGGGACTTTCAAACGGCTTTTAGATAGGTATATGGATAAAGGAGAATGATGGGGTATAGATTAAATTGTCCTTGACAGAGGACAAAGGATCGGCACAACATCGTGGGCCGAAGGGCCTGTTCTGTGCTGTATTTTTCTATGTTCTATGTTCTATGTTCTATAACACAAGTTTGAACTCCGTCTGTAACTGTGGGCCTGGCAAACCTACAGATTGCTACAGACAGAGACCAGAGGAAGAGAGCCAACTACAAGTTTGCCTCCAAGAAAGCCTTGAGCCAAGCGGGCCAGCCACAAAGTGCACTTTGACCAGCCAAAGACTTCAAGAATACAACTTCATCCAGAAGACCACTGAATCATTCAACTTCATAGACTGTGTATTTAATTTCCATTTATTCTGGATTCTTATCCAACCACAAAATCTACTTTTCCCTCTGTGATCTATTTGTGTGTGTGTGTTTGAGTCTCATGTGAATGCGTGCTTGAATGTGTTGAGTAGATTTATAATTTTTTTCTAGATCGGTTTTAGATTAAGTATAATAAACTCACCTCTTTCTTGTTTAAATTCAAGAAAACCTGTCCAATTGGCTCTTTCACAATCACATTAAAGGTAAAAGGTAAAACACTCACTGAGGTGGTAAACACAACCATTGTTTGAAAAGGAATAAACCCTGTTGTGGTCAAATAAGAGGAAGGACAAGAGGAGAGCCTGTGACCCCTTCTCACCTGGCCATAACAGGAGCAATCCTCCCACAGGAAGGGTGGAGGCCCGGGCATCAGGAGGGCAGAAGAGAGGGACGAGAGGCTTGAAGGGCACAGAGGCCGTACTCTCATCATAGGATCTACCGCCAAAGAAGGAGCTACCTGGAGATGACTGAGACCCAGTGCCACAGGAGACTGCGACTCTCCAGGCAGATGGTCAGAGATTTTTGGCTCTTCGTCTCTGAGGATCTCGCACCTCAAAGCACTGATTGCCTTTCCCTGCCAGTAGCCATCAAAATTACTCTGACCTTGAACTTTGTTGCCTCTGCCTCCTTCAAAGGACCTACTGCCGATCTTAGTGGCATTTCACAAATGGCTGCACACCACTGCACCTCACAGGTCACTGATGCCCCCTTTTCCAGAGCTGGGCAATACATTCATTTCACAATAGATGGGGCCTCACAGGGACAGAGGACATTGGGCTTCGCCACTATCACTGGCTTTCCCCAGGTGCAGGGCATCACTGATTGCACCCATGTGGCCATCAGGATACATCAACAGGAAGGGTGTCCACTACCTCAATGTTCAGCTGGTCTGTGATCACAACAAGAGCTTCCTCCATGTGTGCGATCGCTTTCCTGGCATCTTCCAGCAGTCCAGGCTGCCGCAGCACTTCACTCCAACCCCCAAAGTATGTGGATGGATTCTAGGGGACAAGTGATATCACTTGAAGAGATGGCTACTGCCTCCTCTATGACAGCCAAAGACAGAGGCACAGAGGCAATACAACCACAGCCATCCGCTCACAAGGACCACCATTGAGCAGGCAATTGGGCTTCTCAAGCTGTTGTTTCACTGCCTTGACTGATTGGGTGGCACCCTGTTGCTAGGATCTCGCTGAGGAACTGGGATTTTGAAGCTCAGATCTAGGTTGAACAGATGTTCAGATTGTGAACAATGTGTCTCAGCCTTAGATAGTGGCCAGGGAGCAGATTGGAATTGATGTTGCGGTTACAAGGTTTGTGATGAGGGCTGAAGGCAATGGCATTCGGTCTTCCTGACACTTAGCTGCAGGCAGTTAGAACTTCTGTAGGGTTGGGTATTAGACAAACCATCCGACAGCAAAGTGGCAGTGCAGGGGGGGGTCAAGACATCCATGATAGATACAGGATATGTACATTTTTGGTGAAATTTGTGATGATAAATATAATAGGGGTGAAATTGGTGCTGCAAAATAGGCAATTGTGAATCAGCAACCCCTTCTACACCACACCAAATTTTATTTTCCATTGAAGTCGATGCAATGTGTAATGCAGACTTTCACCCCATTGGATGTAAGTATTGAAACATGTAATACTTCCAGTTTTGGTACTGTCAGTATCAAGCACTTCCAGGTCAGGCATTTGTCACACATACAAGAAGTGTCATGATGAAAAATTATGGACAAAAACTGAAGAGTTATAAAAACTGACTTTGTCTTTTTAAAAAACTGAAGAGTTATAAAAACTGACTTTGTGTTTTTAAAAAAATGGAACTTTCTTTTCAAAAGTGAGCTCTAAAATGGCTGCAGAAGGAAAGGACTTAGCCTTTGTATATTCAAATTGTCTGACAAGGTTGAGGACAAAGGAAAATCTTCGAAGCCAAGAGATGCCAATTGCACCCATCCTGCACCATCCTAAAATATTCCAGAATTGAATGGGTTCTTCTGAAACAAAGAAGTTGTGAATAGCCATGTCCTGGGCCATAGTACCATCACCATGGGGGAGAGACCAAAGTGTCTCCTGCCAGGAGGTGAGATGTAATACATCTTTACCTTAAAAGGCAGCCTAGAGAGAGCAAGAAGGAGAGACACCCAGAAGGCAATATCCAAGAAGCTTGTTTCCAGCAAGCCAGAAGGGCTGCGCCGTGCTGCAGAATTCTACATCTACACTTTATACAGCAATGAATTAGAAGCTCCGATGTCTTCAACTGAACTTTCAACCAAGAGAGAAATCGACAAACACCTCAGACCTACAACTAACAAGTACATGGCTTCCCAGAGAATTCAACAGGTTTATGGTGACTCCCCCATTTATAATCACTTACCTTTTTTTTCTCTCTATCTGTCTCTTCTTGCATGTGTGAGCGAATGTGTGAGTGGATGCGGTTGTGACAATTTCGGGATAAGGTGTGTTGATCAATAAATTATTGATTTTCAGTTTTAAACCTAGAAGAAAACCTGTCGTTGTCTGTTCATTTGATGAATGAAACAGCAAGGGGTTCAATCCTAATAACAAAACACGCTTTCTGCGGTCAGGTGGGAGTTGAACAGTGGGAACCACCCAAATCTCACATAACACATTGCACAAAGAAAATGCATAGCAAAATTGCCTCCACTGCTTCAACACAATTCTTCAACCAACAGCCTCCGAGGCAAAAAGCCTACTGCATCACATTCCAGTTTCTGAGCCACCTTTCTGAACATTGCTAACATTATCATTTAACTGGTCAGCAGAACACGCAGGGAGACCTCTGCACAGGTGCAGCAGGGAGGCCCAACCCATTTTGAGAGTCAGGACTCATTTAAATAGAACTGGCGAGCTGCCCGCCTCAAGCAGGCATCGCAAACCTTGATGCAATTTGCAGCATTCAGACCAGTGCAATAGTGGGCTGCCCAGAGGTCACCCAGCCAATCATAAGGTAAGTCGTTGTGGGGCTCATGGTTGGGGGGATTGGGAGCTTGGGACCACAGAGGCCCATATTATTTTTTGTAGGGCCAGGAAGAGTCCTGGAAGAGGGAATGGTAGCAAGTGGTTATGTTACTGGACTAGCAATCTAGAAGCTTGAACTAATGAACTGGTACAAATCCCACCATGGCAGCTATGGAATTTAAAATCAGTTAATTAAATAAGTCTGGAATAAAAGGCTAGCACTTACTCACCAATAACCTGCTCATTCATGCTCAGTTTGGGTTCTGCTGGGACCCTTTGGCTCCAGATCTCATTATAGCCTTGATCCAAACAGATACAGAAGAGCTGAAGGTGAGGGTGAGAGTGACCGCCCATGACATAAAGGCAGCATTTGACTAAGTGTGGTGTAAAGGAGCCCTAGTAAAATTGAAGACAATGGGAAAAGGGCGAAAACTCTCCACTGGCTGAGGTCATGGCTAGCACAAAGGAAGATAGTTGTCGTTTTTGGAGGACAATCATCTCAGTCCCAGGACATCACTGCAAGCTTCATCAATGGCCTTCCCTCCATTATAAAATCACAGAGGGATGTTCACTGATGATTGTAGTGTTCAGTTCCATTCACATCCCCTCAGGTAACAAAACAGTCTGTGCTCGTATTCAGTGATATGTGGCAAATAACACCATGCCAAGTCATAACAAGAGAGAGCCCAAGCCCATCTCCTTGACATTCAACGGCATTACCATTGTCAAATCCCCCAACATCCTGGGAGTCACCATTGAAACTTAACTGGACCAGCCATATAAATCTTGTGGTTACAAGAACAGGCCAGCACCTGGGTATTTTACAGTGAGTAACTGACCTCCTGACTTCCCAAAACCTTTCCATCATCTACAAGGCACAAGTTAAAAGTGTGATAGAATACTCTATGATCTTGCCTGGATGAGTGCAACTCCAACACTCAAGAAACTCAACACCAACCAAGATAAAGCAGCTCGCTTGATCAGCACCTCATCCACCACCTTAAACATTCACTCCTTCCACCACAAATGCACCTTGGTTGCAGTGTATACCATATACAAGATGTACTGCAGCAACTCATCAAGGCTTCTTTGACAGCACACACAGCCTCTATTGTCTAGAAGAACAAGGGCAGCAGATGCATGGGAATACCGTCATCTGTAAGTTCCCCTCCAAGTCATACACCATTTTGACTTGGAAATATATCGTTCTTCCTTCATCGTCAGTAGGTCAAAATCCTGGAACTCCCTCCATAACAGCACTGTGGGATTTCCTTCACTACATGGATTTCAGTGGTTCAAGAAGGTGGCTCACCACCATCTTCTCAAGGGCAATTAGAGATGGGCAATAAATTTTGGCCTTGCCAGCACCACCACATTCTGTGAATGAATTAAAAAAAGAAGTCTTTCTGCAACTTCTGGTCTCAAAAAAATAATTGCTTCACTTACCTTTTGAGGGTCTCTGCTTTCTGGCCATAATTTGGTCAGTGATAGTCAGGTTATGATTGTAAGAGATACATAACACACTATGGGAAAGACTAGTGCTGACCTGTGAGAATATCCAATATAGACCTGAAATTTGTAACCATGTGTGTACACCATTTGTTTATCTTCTGATTTAGTGTATTTACTGCTTTATCTCTATCTGCAAGTTGTTCATGAAATTACTTTAATAGATTTGTCATTTCAGTGCTCTCCAGTCTGTTATGGACAGGTTACGGACAGGGTGGTTCCCACTGTTCACCTCTCAATTGACCACAATCATGTTTTGCTAAAAATGAAGTGTTAGCCCCACAGTGTCTTTAGGGTCAAATAAAGAGACAAATGACAGGTTTTCTCATAGGTTTTTAAAAAAACTATTTTTTACATAATTCCTGTAATGGTCACAACCTCACCCACACACACATTCACTCACACACACATACACAAGAATAAATAGATAGAGAGATGTAGCTTAAAGTACAAAGTGAGGTAAGTGTTTGTGGTTTACAGTAAACCTGTTGAATCTTCTCATGAGGAAAGTCTTTTTAAAGGTGCAAGCCTGAGTGATTGTAGTCTACAACTTGTTGAGGTGTTGTTGAACTCTAGTGATTACAACTCAACAGAAAGCTGGTTGTGTGGATTTTATTACCTTCACAGATGGAGAGTCTCAAAAGTCACTTTGTGACGTTTCTCCTGTAATGGCTGTTCCAGTTGTTGATTAGCAGGGTTCTTGCTTGGCTGAATCTCTTGCACAGCCTCTGGCATGACTGGCTTTCTGAGGTGTTGACTTGATCTGCCCTCCCGATCCAGAGGGCTACCTTTTTAAGGTCAAAATCCATCACATTATTGTTTTTGTTAGGAGATACATGGCCCTCTCCCCTGTTGTGACTACACAATGGATCAGGATATGATAACCATGGCTATCCATTGATGTCTAAATAGGGACCATTCTGTTAACATGGTGCTACTTCACACTTATTCATATTAGTTTGGGCTGTGAGTCAGTCTGTCTCTAGAACCTGTTGTTAGTTCATTCATGTCAATAGGGGTAATCAATTTGTAATAGTGCTCCTTTCAATTTCAAAGGGGTTCTCCTCAGATCTATTTCAGACAAGATTAATGAGTTTCATCTTTGCAGACAAGTTTATTGATTTCCAGTACAGGAGGGATCATGTAACAGCGACATTTTGACTGTGGTACAAGTGTCCACATTCTTGTAATTTTGTGTAACAGTTAGAACAAAGAACAAAGAACAGTACAGCACAGGAACAGGCCATTCGGCCCTCCAAGCCTGCGCCGATCTTGATGCCTGCCTAAACTAACACCTTCTGCACTTCCGGGGCCCATATCCCTCTATTCCCATCCTATTCATATATTTGTCAAGATGTCTCTTAAACATCGCTATCGTTTCTGCTTCCACCACCTCCCCTGGCAGCAAGTTCCAGGCACTCACCACCCTCTGTGTAAAAAACTTGCCTCACACATCCCCTCTAAACTTTGCCCCTCGCACCTTAAACCTATGTCCCCTAGTAACTGACTCTTCCACCCTGGGAAAAAGCTTCTGACTATCCACTCTGTCCATGCCGCTCATAACTTTGTAAACCTCTATCATGTCGCCCCTCCAACTCCGTCGTTCCAGTGAAAACAATCTGAGTTTTTCCAACCTCTCCTCATAGCTAATGCCCTCCAGACCAGGCAACATCCTGGTAAACCTCCTCTGTACCCTCTCCAAAGCCTCCACGTCCTTCTGGTAGTGTGGCGACCAGAATTGCACGCAATATTCTAAGTGTGGCCTAACTAAGGTTCTGTACAGCTGCAGCATGACTTGCCAATTTTATACTCTATGCCGCGACCGATGAAGGCAAGCATGCCGTATGCCTTTTTGACTACCTTATCCACCTGCGTTGCCACTTTCAGTGACCTGTGGACCTGTACGCCCAGATCTCTCTGCCTGTCAATACTCCTAAGGGTTCTGCCATTTACTGTATACCTCTCACCTGCATTAGTCCTTCCAAAATGCATTACCTCACATTTGTCTGGATTAAACTCCATCTGCCATTTCTCCGCCCAAGTCTCCAACCGATCTATATCCTGCTGTATCCTCTGACAATCCTCATCATTATCCGCAACTCCACCAACCTTTGTGTCGTCTGCAAACTTACTAATCAGACCAGCTATATTTTCCTCCAAATCATTTATATATACTACAAACAGCAAAGGTCCCAGCACTGATCCCTGCGGAACACCACTAGTCACATTCCTCCATTCGGAAAAACGACCATCCACTGCTACCCTCTGTCTTCTATGACCGAGCCAGTTCTGTATCCATCTTGCCAGCTCACCTCTGATCCCGTGTGACTTCACCTTTTGTACCAGTCTGCCATGCGGGACCTTGTCAAAGGCTTTACTGAAGTCCATATAGATAACATCCACTGCCCTTCCTTCATCAATCATCTTCGTCACTTCCTCAAAAAACCCAATCAAATTAGTAAGACACGACCTCCCCTTCACAAAACCATTGACGTTTTTAATGCAAATTCTTCCATTTCATTGCTTATTTGATCATGGCTCCTTCTGTGCATGACAGGTCTAAATTATTGATGCAAGATTTTCAAATTCAGCCATCAATACCTGTCAATGAGCTAAAGAATGGAGAATGTTATTTTAAATAGTCGTTTGGTAGTACAGAACTTGAGTATTGCTGAAAATAGAGACATGTTGCCGAAGCTTTTTGTTTAGTTTAGTTTAGTTTAGTTTAGAGATACAGCACTGAAACAGGCCCTTCGGCCTACCGAGTCTGTGCCAACCATCAACCACCCATTTATAATAATCCTACACTAATCCCATATTCCTACCACATCCCCACCTGTCCCTATGTTTCCCTACCACCTACCTATACTAGCGGCAATTTATAATGGCCAACTTACCTACCAACCTGCAAGTCTTTTGGCTTGTGGGAGGAAACCGGAGCACCCGGAGAAAACCTACGCAGACACAGGGAAAACTTGCAAACTCCACACAGGCAGAACCCAGAATAGAACCCGGGTCGCTGGAGCTGTGAGGCTGCGGTGCTAACCACTGCACCACTGTGCCGCACTCATCAGGGCAATCCACAAGAATACCAATGTAAGGGAAAACAACAACTTTATACTGTATGAGAAGAGACTGCTGATTGGTTGGCAAGTGAACTCTGATTGGTACAAGCGTTGCCATGGAGAATGCATCATGGTGACTGACTGTTAAATGCCAAGCTTTGTTTGAAATTTAAACCAGGCAGCTAGACTCTGATTGGTTAAGGCATTGCCCTGAGGAATGAACCAGCGAGTGGCTGTGACTTATTTTGTTTAGCTGAAACAGGCACAATGTGTGTACATGTTCTTTCTGTCTGCAAGGAACAGGGCCCTGTGTATTAATATATGTAGCTTCCAGTACCTGCAAATGTGCCACAATGCGAGCCCTACTGACAATCTTAAATTGGTTGTCAGCGTAATTATTAACACACCAAGGATTATTTAGCAAATGTTGTCCAATCGCGAAATCACATCTAATGTTGGACACTGTGTTTTGAGTTTTGCAGACACCATTCTCCATGGCAACACTTCTACCAATCAGAGTTCACTTGCCAACCAATCAGCAATCTCTTCTCATACAGTATAAAGTTGTTGTTTTCCCTTACATTGGTATTCTTGCGGATTGTTCTGATGAGTGCAAGATGGAAAGCTTCGACAACCTGTCTCTATTTTCAGCAATACTCAATGTCATTATGCTTATTTTTTGTCTTATTGTCGAAGCTAGTGACAATTTGAATGTTTTCAAAGATTAGCACTGCAAGGCTTCTCAATGCTAACTCAATAATGTGAGTCAAGGGCTTTAACATTGATAGCTTCAGAACTGGGAGGTCACTAGAAACCATCTGATGTATTAGTCATTGGGAGGTGTTTTGTGTTATTGCTTTTATTATAGATAGCTCAGAGGCGAGTTTAAATAAGGTCCTGCTAAATAATCAAAGGAGCCAACTGCTCTCTGGTTCTTATTAGGGCAGTTGTTTAGTGTTGTGTGCTTAATAGCTTCACAGCCTGCTGCTGCTCTGGCCTGACACTCTCCTGCTAACGCCCAGAACTAATACGCTGCGATATGTCAGATTCAAGTGAAGAAACCAAGCTTCAGTGGCCTCCAACAAGTCACAGTGAAATGCTAATTTTCTTCCTTTTTTGCCTGGGGACTTGTCTTGCATGTTTCAGTGTTCACCATAACTACTGACTGTGGTCTTATGTTCTCAATACGTGTAAACCACTGTAGATAATACAATGATTTGCCACAAAGAATTATCACAAAAATTCTGATTTTGCAGATGGAAGTAAAGAAACAAGTGTCGTGCCTAAAGTTATGCAGTGATTATTCCAAATATTAAGTTGTAATAACTTCATCCATGGAACCATGGAAAAGTTACAGCACAGAAAGAGGCCATTCAGCCCATCGTGTCTGCACTGGCTGAAAAAACTAGCCGCCCAATCTAATCCCACCTGCCAGCACCTGGTCCATAGCCCTGCAGGTTACAGCACTTCAGGTGCAGGTCCAGGTAATTATTAATAAATTAATTAATTACAATTCAGTGTATCTGTCAGTCTGTGCTCATTTTATTGAAATAGCCATAGGTTATTCTTATTCCTAAATGCAGAAACGTTGCAGGGAAATAGCTTGACAGTCCTCAATAAAACCCACTTGTGCCATTATCCAACAGAGACAGGAAGTACACAGGATAATAAATGATTGGAGCCAATCACAGGGAATTAAAACAAACAAAATGCATGACATACATGCCTGCTCAAAACGTTAATATTGAAGTTAATGCTATTCTGGGTCACCCAGCTGGATATTGTCCCATGAAGAGCAGGGAAGTTATCTCTGGTGTCTTGGCCAATAAATATCACAAAAACAGATTTTCTGATAAGAATCACATTGCTGTTTGTGTGAGCTCATTGTGTGCAAATTGGCTGCTGAATTTCCTACTCTCCAAAAGTACTTCATTGGTAAGTCCTATGGTCATTAAAGGCACTATATAAATGCAAGTCCTTTTTTTCTTTCTATATGTATGTGAAAAATGCATCATAAATGCGCATGTTTGTTATAAATTTTGAAT
Organism: Heterodontus francisci; assembly: GCF_036365525.1. Taxonomy (NCBI): domain Eukaryota; kingdom Metazoa; phylum Chordata; class Chondrichthyes; order Heterodontiformes; family Heterodontidae; genus Heterodontus; species Heterodontus francisci. Next base: position 92,021,431 of record NC_090381.1, on the reverse strand, counting down.
GGGGTAGCAACAGTCAATGGGTACTGCAAGCCCCAGAAATATATGGGTTTTCAAAACTGAGATGTCTGATTTTTTTTTAAAGAGTAAGAGTTAAAGCAAGCTTTGTAGAATTAATTTTCTGCAAGAACAGATTATTCACTTGGTAGGAATTAGGATTCAACCCTGAAGTATTGAATTATGTTACTCATTATGTATTTTAACTTTGTCTAACAGGAAGAAAGACAGTAAATTCTTCCAGCATGACTTATACAGTGATGGAAATTTAGGAGGCTTTGTACTATAAGATTAGTTGTATATCCAAAACAAGGAATGTTTAGTGTGATGCACAATGTCCCTATAGAGCCTCATACCACCAGCAGAAATAATACTCTTCTACTCATTTCTCCTATATTCCCACCATAAAGTTACCTGACTTAAGTACATGATGCACGTGCAAATGGTCGGAAAGATAACATAAAGGCAGACTTGCATTTATATAGCACATTTTATAACCTCAAGATGTATCAAAGTGCTTTACAATCAATGAAGTTCAGTCAATCTCCGCAGCAACTCTCACAAACAACAATGTGATAAAGACCAGGTAATCTGTTTTAGATGTTGGTTGAACATAGGAACATAGGAAATAGAAGCAGGAGTAGGCCATTTGGCTCCTCGAGCCTGCTCCACCATTCAACTAGATCATGGCTGATTTTCTACCTCAATGCCATTTTTCCCGCGTATCCCCATATCCCTTGATGCCTTTAATATCTAGAAATCTATCGATCTCTGTCTTGAACATACTCAATGACTGAGCTTCCACTGCTCTCTGGGGTAGAGAATTCCAAAGATTCACCACCCTCCGAGTGAAGAAATTCTTCCTCATCTCAGTTCTAAATGGCCTACCCCTTATTCTGAGATGGTGTGCTCTGGTTCTAGGCACCTCCCAGCCAGGGGAAACATCCTTCCTGTATTTACCCTGTCAAGCCCTGTAAAAATTTTGTATGTTTCAATGAGAGTACAATTATTGACCAGGACACCTGGGAGAACTCTTCTGCTCTTCTTCTTTATGCCCACCTGAGAGGGCATGTGGTTTAATGTCTCATTCAAACGATGGCAACTCTGATAGTGCAGTACTGCACTGGATTGGCAGCCTAGATTTTGTGCTTAAACACTGAAGTTTGCGGTGCACAATTGACCATGCAGGCAACTATTGTTTTTGGCTTGCATTTCTCCATTTAAAAATAACTTAAACGGGGTGCATTGAGGCGTGATGATTCAAAATTGTGTCTGTGAATTAACTTCAACATATTCACAGTACAGTGCCAATTAAATGTCGCACAGTCTAACCAATTACAATTTTGCATCAGTTAAATTCAGCACCATCTTACCAATTATATTCAGCAGTCTGACCAGTTGCAATACAGCAGTGATTAAATTCAGTATTATTTCAGCAGTTGCAGCACAGCAAGATTATTTTGTCAAGGAAATGAATCCCTAATAACACTTTTGTAACTTTTCATTTCTTTCTGTTCAAGATTATTCTACCCAATATTTTAAGCGGATGTTTTTATTAAAAAAAAATTCTTCTGATAGGTTTACTTTCTTTATTTTAAAGTGTATGGAAGGATGCAAGATTATATCCCAGACCAATTGACTATGCTTTCTACAAGTAATGAGCAAAAATGTTTCCACCCAAGTCATTCATGTGCTGCCAAGCAGTCGGTGGTGGAGGCCCAGGAATAAAATGCCTGCTTGGATTAATATGTTAAAATAAAACTGAAGCTCCCTATTGTCCTGTAGCCAATTATTCCCAGTTTACAGAAATCAGAAGAAGAAATTTAGAACATATGACTGGTAGAAAAATAAAATGAAGTGGCGATGTAGTCCCCAGTTGTGCAGTGCAGTGACGTCATGATTAATTAACTGATTGTGAGCACTGTAGAGAAAGAAAAACAATGTCTTTGAAGCAGTACTGCTTGACAGCACACTGAAGCACCAGTACATTGTGCCATCGTAATGGTAAGATGTGGATTTGCATCTATGATTCTTAACAAGGTGCATTACTAATCTCAGCTGTGCTATACCTCCAGAGGAAGGCTGGCAAGAGATGGAAGAAATATTCATAGGGAGCCACTATGGTTTCTCTCATAAAGAGTTGACAGTCACCAGTGAGCAGGGCACCTGCCTGCAGTCTGAAGCAGATATAACAGATAGGACAGGTACAAGAGAATGGAAAAAAGATTTTTTAAAAAACATAATTTGCTCCGTCAGTCACAAAATAAACTCCAGAAAACTTTTCATTTTATGAGTGCACTGTTCAGTCAATGAGATCCTGTGTGATTGTTAGGGAAATATTCAGTTCCTTCCACGAGTGCACTGCACCTTTCAATCTCCAACAGCTATGAATCTTACATGTATGTGTTAATCTGCAAATTGTCTTAAAACAATCACACGACTACTAATGAACAAGTGATACAAATTAATCATTTATACTTGCACTCAGCTATGACGGAACTCACAAGTATGCATTGAGATGATGCTATACCTTTTATAATGTAATTTATCATTTCTTCCCTCAATACCTTAATATGATGTAAGTCTGCCTCATTCTTATTTGCAATATTTTTGACTGTATATTTTCTGTTTCTATAAATGGTATGAAAAGAAAGTAGGTTGGGAACCATCAAATAGATTTATTTCACATGCTACGATCAGGTGAGGAGGGGTTGAAGGCTCCCCTCTTGTCCCTCTCCTTCTTGGACTGCAAGAAGGTTTATTTATTTTAAACAGTGGATATGCTTACCAATTCAGTGAGTGTTTAACCCTTATGTGCTATGATCATAGAAGAAACAATCAGACAGGTTTTCTTGTGTTTAAACAAGAAAGAAGTTAGTTTATTGTACTTAAAACCAAAACTCGATCTAAGTAAAATAATAAACTATGCTCCAAATTTCTTTCACAAACACACACACATACACACACACGAGAATCTCGCACACACGAGAATCACACACACCCACACATACGTAGGTTACAGAGTGAAGAAGAATAGATTGGTTAGATTAGAGTCCAGAACAAATAAAAGAATATACACTCTGTGGAGTCTGGTAATTCAGTTGTCTCATGCATGTCTTAAAGTTTCTGGCTGGTCGATGTGGCCACCTGGTTCTTGGAGACAGTGATGCAGATGGTTTTGTCCCCGGGGTCTCTGTCTGCAGCAATGATAAACTTGGATGTTTTGCATCCAGCACGCAGGGTTCAATCTTACAGTATTACCTAGAGAGAGAGAGAGAGACAGACCCTTCACTTGAGTCCTGCACTGGTCAAACTCAGGTGCTTGTCTGCTGTAGAAAGAAGAAACTGCAAGTTTTCACACAGATGGAGAGTCTGTCACATGATGGCCCAGTGTATTCTTTCTTTTACATCTTAATTAGTTCAAGTCTAAGAATTCCAATCTCTCTCGGATCCCATTGTTTCAGTGTTTACCCTTTGAGGTTTGTCTCCACCAGTGTTAATGTTCCAAGATGGCTTTGTTAATGCAGGTAAGACAGGTATCTCATTTAAAATTTGCAAGCATTGTTTTGGTGGGAGATTAACCAGACATTCGTCTCTACCTTGATACCTTGGTATGTAAGGTATTTAGATGCAAATTGCAGTGGCCATTTTAGCTGCTAGCAGGAATCCTTTTATCAGTTTGTTTGTCTCCTGCTTTCTTTTTAAAGTCTCATTCAAGTTGTTTGTCTCCTGCCTTCTTTAGAAATTTAATTCAGATTTCCAACTGATGGATTAAAATAATCATCATCTGGCATAGCCCTATCTTGATGCTCTCGAGCAGATAATGGGATTACTTTTCTGAGTCCGTGCCCATGGTTAGGAACCTTGCCAGCTGCCAGTGCATCTCAGGAGATCACAGGTGTGCTGTCCATGATCTTCCAATTCACAGTGGGCAGTTTGGCTTGCTACAGGTGAGGACTTGTAAAATGTATGCTAATATTTCAGGTGCTTCACAAAGCTGGTCAACAAGTGGAATGGTTTACCAGGAATGGCAGTTGTAGTAGAACACTGAATTTATTCAGAAACACCTAAGGCTCCATTTTAACCCTGTCCATCTGGCAGGAATGGCATGGCTGGGTGGTTAAAATTGCAGGTGGTTGCTTCTCCCTACATACTTGTAGCTGCTGCCATTTTAACTGCCAGGCTTTTGAGAGTGTCAGTGCCATCCAGCACAAGCAGGCAGGGGTCTCATAAATATTTAAAAGTTGAGGTCCGGTGATGCCATTTGAACCTAGACATGAATTTAACTGCTGATTGTGGCAGTTGCTGGGTTGTAGCTGTAAGAGGCCCTGCTAGGTTTAAATTTTGATTTTATTATTGTTTCCTTGCAGGCCAGAAGTCGCAGGTAAGCCCACCCATGTCCGGAGCTTCCCACCCCCTTTTCTTGATTGCCTCCAAATGACTCCCCGCCCCCCCCCCCCCCCCACCCCCGCGACCACTTGCCTCTTGCCAGGGACAGCTCATCAGTTCTCTGGTGGGGGACTCTTGAGACTCAGAATCCCGTGTCTGCGTGAACAATATATTTTTTTAAAGTTTCAGCAAGTTTTGGCTGCCTTCTAGTCGCTGTTGCAGATCATAACTCTGACTAAAATTCATAGGCCATGGAAGTCGATAGAGTCTGCGAAACGGTCATGCCCCTTTTAAAAATATTTTTCATCTGTTTGCTATGTGTGTGTGCAAGCAGGGGGTGGAGGTGTTGGCTTTGAGGAATTTGCGCGTTGAGCACGCCACTCGCTTTGAATGGCAAGAAAATGACCAAGTTCACAGGAGATGGTCTTTTTCAGAAACCATGAGGCAAAAGCCCTGCTGAATGTTAAGCTTTCCTATGGTGAGCACGTGTCCACAATGACTGATGGAAAGGTTACTTCCAAGTGCAATTTGTCTGTACACTGCCAATTGGCTCCAAGAGCTAAACTAGATGTTGTTCCAGCACCTTTTATTTATACACAGTTTACTTGAAATTTAGTTTTAAACCAATAACAGTTTTTGTAATGTACATTTAGGGGATAGTTTGCAGGTCTTTCTGCCCTTGCAGCATTGAGTAGGATGACCTGATGGATTTTAGTGTGTGGGATAATTGAGTTTTCTCATTCTGAAGAGTTAGCTGAGTGACTGATAAGTTGATAAACTCTTGCTTTAATCTTATAATTTGCAGTAACTGAGTTGCTTTGATCTTACTGGGGGATTGGCATTCCAAATCACAGTGCTAAATTCCTAATAGGGAGGCCTCAGACGGATTTGACTTACTGTCTGCTAATATTACCTGATAAGCACTGCCGTGAAATGTATGCAGCTGTGGGCTGGCTCATGGGATTAAGTACAAGTAGTGATGGATAAAAAAAATGTTCCGAGTAGGGCATTTCACCTCTTTGTTTATCTACGAACACAGGAGCCCTTAGCTGTGACATTCTTTGATCTGTCATTACCTCTGAGACAACAGCCCAATATCTGAACTTCTCAAAGATTACTGTTTAATATGTTTGATTGAAAATAATACTTCGACCCCAACATTTTTGTGGGGTGTGATCACAGTGGTTGCATAAAGGACAGACAGGCACAGGTGCCACTGTGGGTGCATCTCTGGTGCTTGCCTGTCCCATGTTGCTGGAAACAGTAGCACCAGCCTGCTATTGGAGGAGATATCCCTTTGTGTAAGGGGGGAGGTAATCCAAAGTATTTAGTAACACCTTGCTCACTGCAGAGGTCTGGGCCATTTCACTGGCTTGGATGCCCTCCCTTGCAAACCTCTGCCAAGTAAGGCCCACTTGCCCCCACCTGGAAACCAGCCTCATTCATGGGTCCTGAATGAGTTGGGGAGGCAGAAACTTGTGGTGCAGGAAGTCCCCCACTCCACACTCTGACTCCTCCCCTTAACGGGAAAGGGAGGAGGCAGTGAGGGTTCTGTCCCTTTGAAGACATCCCAGCAAAGCAGAGACCCAGCACTACGGGACCCTTATTCTTTTCCAATGGGTCTGTGTCAGAGTTATGGTGGGAATCCAGCAGGACCTCCTCAGATTTTGGGGCCCTCTTGTCAAATGTATGTAATTAATTGAATGAAAATCTTCTAGGGTTTCACATGTTTTGTATATAGTAAGGATTTTACACAGAAATGGGTTGGCAAAGTGACTTTTGTGATGCAGGTGGTTAAAATACTTGATCCAGACAGATTGATGAAAATAACTTTTCTCCATTGGTCCTAACAGTCCATTGACTGTAATGGGGTGAAACTGGTCTTTGACAATAGTGCAAACTGGGGCAGTGGCAAACCGGTAGCCCATTTTATGCTCTGTTTTAACTTCAATAGAAAAGATTCTTTGAGATTGAAGTCAGTACAGGGTTTAAAATCGAGCTGCTGATTCACTATTGCCCGTTTTGCACTACTGCCAAAGACCGATTTCACCCTCAAGGGTCCCAAATAAAATGAAATGAAATGAGGGCAGTCTCCGGCAACTTAGAATAAGAATAAATACACTGTACCTATATAATGTTGTTAACTGACAAGGTTTGAACCACAAATAAGTCGAACAAATAAGATGTGTGACTTGGAAGGTCTTGTAGGTTTGCAGCCTGGACATCATTAGCATTACAAAGTAATGGTGGGATGATTTCAATCAAAGATATATATATATATATACTTGGAAGAATATAAAGTGTTTTGAAGAGACTAGATGAAAAGGAAGTGATGTGACAGTATAAATAAACTCCAGTACTGAGGCACAAGTGAGAGAGGATATGAAAAGCAAAAGGCAGATCATAAGCAGAATTAATAGATGGAAACAGAGGTAAGCAATTACTGGGGAGTATGCTATAGATCCCATAGGTTCGGAACAAAGCCTTGATCTTGAATTGTGTACGAGTTAAGGAAGGCAACTAGTAAGGGATCAACTAGAGTCATTGGAGATTTCAACTTACCCAAAATTGACTGGGACAATCATATCTCTCCTGGTAAGACAAGGAAGGAATTTCTAGAGTTAATACAATACTATTTTATGCCTCAGTTTGTAAAAGAGCCAACAAGGGGACAAAGCATCTTGGATTTGATCATAAATAATCAGGATGACCAAATCTCCAACTCAAAGGTCAGTAAGACTTTAAGTATCAGCGGTCATAGTGTCATCACATTTGACATTAGAAGGATTGGAGATGTTACAAAAACTCAAAAAAAAAATACCAAGTTTTAAGAGGACAACGCTATGCACTTGAGAAGTCTTGCCAGGGTAGCCTGGATGGTTTCAATATGTGTAGGAGCATGGAAGAATTATGCAGTGCCTTCAAGGTGATTTTGAATGCAATAGACCATTGTGTACCCATACAAAGCAAAGGGACCAAGCTGAAAGATACTCCTGCCCGGTTGAACAGGGCTACCAAGCAAGTTATAAAGAAGAATCAAAAAAGTTTAAGGCCATCTAGGAAATGGCACACCATTACAATGGATTCAATACCAAAAGGCATGCCTGGAGTGTAAAAATGGCATCAAAAAAGAAAGACTTGCACTTATTTATTGCACCTTTCATGACCAGCAGATGTCTCAAAGTGCCTTGCAGCCAATAAATTACTTTTAAAGCGTAGTCACTAATGTAGGAAATGTGGCAGCCAATATGCACACAGAAAACTCTAACAAACAGAAATGTGCTAATGATCAGATAATCTGTTTTTATGATGTTGATCGAGGAATAAATATTGGCCAGGACACCAGGGAAAACACCCCTGCTCTTCTTTGAAATAGAGCCATGGACCTTTTGCAGCCACCTGAGAGGGCAGACAAGGCCTCAGTTTAATATCTCATCTGAAATGTGGAGCTTATTCAAGGAGCAGCTACTGCGTGTCCTTGATAAGTATGTACCTGTCAGGCAGGGAGGAAGTTGTCGAGCGAGGGAGCCGTGGTTTACTAAAGAAGTTGAAGCGCTTGTCAAAAGGAAGAAGAAGGCTTATGTTAGGATGAGACGTGAAGGCTCAGTTAGGGCGCTTGAGAGTTACAAGCTAGCCAGGAAGGATCTAAAGGGAGAGCTAAGAAGAGCAAGGAGAGGACACGAGATGTCATTGGCGGATAGGATCAAGGAAAACCCTAAGGCTTTCTATAGGTATATCAGGAATAAAAGAATGACTAGAGTTAGATTAGGGCCAATCAAGGATAGTAGTGGGAAGTTGTGTGTGGAATCAGAGGAGATAGGGGAAGCGTTAAATGAATATTTTGCGTCAGTATTTACAGTAGAGAAAGAAAATGTTGTCGAGGAGAATACTGAGATTCAGACTACTAGGCTAGATGGGATCGAGGTTCACAAGGAGGAGTTGTTAGCAATTTTGGAAAGTGTGAAAATAGATAAGTCCCCTGGGCCAGATGGGATTTATCCTAGGATTCTCTGGGAAGCCAGGGAGGAGATTGCAGAGCCTTTGTCCTTGATCTTTATTTCATCATTGTCGACAGGAATAGTGCCGGAAGACTGGAGGATAGCAAATGTTGTCCCCTTGTTCAAGAAGGGGAGTAGAGACAGCCCTGGTAATTATAGACCTGTGAGCCTTACTTCGGTTGTGGGTAAAATGTTGGAAAAGGTTATAAGAGACAGGATTTATAATCATCTTGAAAGAATAAGTTCATTAGCGATAGTCAGCACGGTTTTGTGAAGGGTAGGTCGTGCCTCACAAACCTTATTGAGTTTTTCGAGAAGGTGACCAAACAGGTGGATGAGGGTAAAGCAGTGGATGTGGTGTATATGGATTTCAGTAAGGCGTTTGATAAGGTTCCCCACGGTAGTCTATTGCAGAAAATACGGAAGTATGGGGCTGAAGGTGATTTAGAGCTTTGGATCAGAAATTGACTAGCTGAAAGAAGACAGAGGGTGGTGGTTGATGGCAAATGTTCATCCTGGAGTTTAGTTACTAGTGGTGTACCGCAAGGATCTGTTTTGGGGCCACTGCTGTTTGTCATTTTTATGAATGACCTGGAAGAGGGTGTAGAAGGGTGGGTTAGTAAATTTACGGATGACACGAAGGTCGGTGGAGTTGTGGATAGTGCCGAAGGATGTTGTAGGGTACAGAGGGACATAGATAGGCTGCAGAGCTGGGCTGAGAGATGGCAAATGGAATTTAATGCGGAAAAGTGTGAGGTGATTCACTTTGGAAGGAGTAACAGGAATGCAGAGTACTGGGCTAATGGGAAGATTCTTGGTAGTGTAGATGAGCAGAGAGATCTTGGTGTCCAGGTACATAAATCCTTGAAAGTTGCTACCCAGGTTAATAGGGCTGTTAAGAAGGCATATGGTATGTTAGCTTTTATTAGTAGGGGGATCGAGTTTTGGAGCCACGAGGTCATGCTGCAGCTGTACAAAACTCTGGTGAGACCGCACCTGGAGTATTGCGTGCAGTTCTGGTCACCGCATTATAGGAAGGATGTGGAAGCTTTGGAAAGGGTGCAGAGAAGATTTACTAGGATGTTGCCTGGTATGGAGGGAAGGTCTTACGAGGAAAGGCTGAGGGACTTGAGGTTGTTTTCGTTGGAGAGAAGGAGGAGGAGAGGTGACTTAATAGAGACATATAAGATAATCAGAGGGTTAGATAGGGTGGATAGTGAGAGTCTTTTTCCTCGGATGGTGATGGCAAACACGAGGGGACATAGCTTTAAGTTGAGGGGTGATAGATATAGGACAGATGTTAGAGGTAGTTTCTTTACTCAGAGAGTAGTAGGGGCGTGGAACGCCCTGCCTGCAACAGTAGTAGACTCGCCAACTTTAAGGGCATTTAAGTGGTCATTGGATAGACATATGGATGAAAATGGAATAGTGTAGGTCAGATGGTTTCACAGGTCGGCGCAACATCGAGGGCCGAAGGGCCTGTACTACGCTGTAATGTTCTAAAAAAAAAGAAAGATGACACCTCCAGTGGTGTGGCACTCCCTCAGTACTGCACTGGAGTGTTAGACTTGGTTTTTGTGCTCAAGTGCTGGAGTGGGAATTGAACCCACACTAACTGACTCAGAGACAACAGTGCTACCAACTGAGCTGCAGCTGACACTATCACAATGGCAACTAAAGGGCTCGACTTTAAGAGCCCACCGCCAATCTTGGCAGCGAGCTCAAATAGTGGCGGCCTGCCTGCGTGGACCGGAAGAATCGGGCCGGGCTCTCCCAGCATCGAGGTCCGTGGCGGGCCTTATCTGGAGCCAACTTCAGGCACCCCCTGCCACGGAACCCAACGCCTAGGGGAGAACAAAATCCAGCCCAAAAAGTTTGAATTGTATATGGCAAAAGAAGTGAAGTCTAATAAGAGTTTTTAGTTATATTAAGAGAAAAGAAATATCAGGGACAGAGAAGGGCCATTGAAAGTAGGACTGGGTGAGGGTGTGACAACTGATGCTATATTGGCTGCAAAAATGCTAAATGGACTTTTTTTTGCCTCAGTCTTTACTAAGGAGGAGATGGTAACTTACATGATTTGGAATGGGAACTGGACAGTGTTGCAGAGGTAAGTTGTAACACTATTCACGTCACTACGAGGATGGTTCCCGAACAGCTGTGCAAGCTTAAGATAAATAAATCTCAGAGGCAGGCTAAGATTCATCGAAGGATCCTTAAGGAAATAAGGGAGGAAAATACAGGAACTCTGGCATAAATTTTCCAAGAATCAATGAATACTGGAGAGGTATCTGGGGACTGGAGGAATGCAGATGTTACCATTTTTTGAAAAAAATAGCAAAAGTGACGAAGGAAACTACAAACCACTGAGTTTGATGTCCATTGTGGATAAAGGTACAGAAAGCCTTCTTAAAGATAAGATTATAGAGCATGTGGATAGAATCACAGAATCACAGAATTGTTACAGTGCAGAAGGAGGCTATTCGGCCCATCATGTCCGTACCAGCTCTCTGAAAGAGCAACTCACTCAGTTCCATTCCCCTGCCTTCTCCCCGTAACCCTGCACATTCTTGCTGCTCATATAACTGTCTAATTCCCTTTTGAATGCTTCAATTGAACCTGCCTACACCATGTTCTCAGGTAGCGCATTCCAGACCTTAACCACTTGCTGTGCGAAAAAGCTTTTTCTCATGTCACTTTTGCTTGAAATAAATTCAATATGGGTTCATAAAGGAAAGGTCCAATCTATCTAAGTTTCTGCTTGGTTCGCTTTAGGGTTTGATAAAGGAGTTTGATATGGTATGGCAAGGGAGAAGGTGCACTTATGAACATACGACCATATGAATTAAGAGCAGGAGTAGGCCATTCCGCGACTCTACCTGCTCCGCCATCCAATAAGATCATGGCTGATCTGTTTGTGTCTCGAATTCCACACTCCCAGCTACCCCCGATAACCTTTAATTCCCTTGCCTAACAAGAATCTATCTACCTCCACCTTAAAAATATTCAATGACCCCGCCTCCACCACCTTCTGAGGCAGAGTTCCAAAGTCGCACAACCCTCTGAGAGAAAAAATATCTCCACATTTATACCCTAAAAGGGAGACCCCTAATTTTAAAACAGTGCCCTCTAGTTCTGGACTCACCCACAAGAGGAAACATCTTTTCCACATCCACCTTGTCAAGACCGTTCAGGATCTTATAAACTTCAATCAAGTCTCCCCTCACTCTTTGAAACTCCAGTGAAAACTTGCCCAATCTATCCAACCTTTCCTCATAAGACAACCTGCTCATTCCAGGTATCAATCTAGTAAATTTCCTCTGAACTGCCTCCAACGCATTTGCATCCTTCCTTAAATAAGGAGCCAAAAACTGCACACAGTATTCAAGATGTGGTCTCACCAATGCTCTGTAAAACTGAAGCATAACATTGGATTGCAGTAAGGCCTTTGAAACAGTTCCTCTGGAAAGTCTGGTATTGAGAATAAAGAAAGCAGGAATCAGTGAAATTATTTTACAATGGTTGAGAAATTGGCTGACCAATAGAACTGAGTGGGTAGTGGTACAAGGATTGTGACCAGCTTGGTAGAATGATACCAGTGAGGTCCCCCTGGAGCCTATTTTAGGACATGTTTTGTTTAGTATCTTCACAAATGATCTGGACCTTGGAGTCACAAACTAAATTGCTAAATGTGTAGATGACACAAGGCTCATGAAGGTGGCAGACTCCAATGCTGAACAGATTTGTTACAGGAGGATTTGAATATATTTGGAAATCAGGCAGAAAGGTGGCAGATGAAATTCAATGTAGAGAAACAAAACATTCTGCACGAGGACAAAAAATCCAGAAAGGAACTATTATTTAAATGGAAAATAAATAATGTACATGGAAAAGGAAAGAGATCACGGTGTCCTGATTGACAATAAATTGAATAGAACACAACAATGCTCAGTTGCAGTGACTAAAGCAAATCAGATGTTGGGATTTATTCAAGGATTGATATTGAATGAAAATAGTGAGGTAATCCTGTCATGTTATAAATCATTGCAACTGCATCTAGAGTACCATGCATAGTTCTGGTCACTGCATTACAAAAAGGATATTGCAACTATTGACAGCATTGAGAGAATGGATTATGTGGAGTGATTAAGTAAATAGATCATGTTCTCACTGGGAAAGACAAGGTGATATGATTGCTGTTTTTGGGAGTCGAAAGGGATAAGATAATGCAGGCCGTGAGAAACTGTTTCACCTTGTCCAGAATTGTAGAACCAGAGGACACAGCCTGTGCTTAAAGGGGAGTAAATTCCAAACTAATCTGCGGGAACATTGGCCCAGATTTCGCAGCCAGTAGTAAAATGACAGTCTCAAAGAAAGCTGCCCACAAAGATCTAGTGATCTCTGTGGCATGGATTTCCCTTTCCCAACATCAGTTTGAATCTGGTGGCAAGTCAAGGGAATCTCCAGGGACCCCGCAAGAATGATGTCGATCAAGCAGGGTAAGCAGCCAATCCCATTGAAGTATTCCCATAGACAGCAAACCAGGAAGTAAAGTGCACTGATTATATTTCACTTTTAATTAAAGTTTACAGAGAATGAAATAAATGATTGGGATATACACATGGGATAAAGGTAGAAACTGAAATAGCATAAACTTTTAAATAAAAAGTACTTATTATATTTAAAACGTGATTTAAAAAAAATTATAATTGAGAAATTTGACATTTCAGAAATATAAAGCTAGTTTTTCAGGGACAGTGAGGCTGATAAGCCGTAATTATGAACTTAGTATGCCATTAAAAATTTAGTTACGACTCATTCAACAGGGTTTAACTTTTTCAAGGGTTTTTACCACAAGACTAATAGCATAAAAAGGGCAAGTTACTCATCAGTTCAGTGGTTTCTACTTATTTGCAGTCTTGGGGGACCTCAACAGCACACCCGATGGGGAATTGTGAAATCATTGAAAGCATGTTCCAGACTTCTGCGTTTAACCACGCATGTGCGTACTCCAGAAGTTGCTGCCATTTTCAGAGGAGTAATGATATTGAATGCTAATAATTTTACCGTCATTAATACCGCAAATCTGGACCATTATGTCAGAGAGTGACTGTTAAGTCTCTTGAACAGTCTCCGTGGGGAGACAATGGAAACAGATAACAAAGAACAGTACAGCACAGGAACAGGCCATTTGGCCCTCCAAGCCTGTGCCGATCTTGATGCCTGCCTAAACTAAAACCTTCTGCACTTCCGGGACCTTATCCCTCTATTCCCATCCTATTCATGTATTTGTCAAGATGCCTCTTAAACGTTGCTATCGTACCTGCTTCCACCACCTCCCCCGGCAACAAATTCCAGGCACTCACCACCCTCTGTGTAAAGAACTTGCCTCACACGTCCCCTCTAAACTTTGCCCCTCGCACCTTAAACATATGTCCCCCAGAAACTGTCTCTTCCACCCTGGGAAAAAGCTTCTGACTATCCTCTCTGTCGATGCCACTCATAACTTTGTAAACCTCTATCATGTCACCCCTCCGCCCCCGTCGTTCCAGTGAAAACAATCCGAGTTTATCCAACCTCTCCTCATAACTAATGCCCTCCAGACCAGGCAACATCCTGATAAAGCTCTTCTGTATCCTCTCCAAAGCCTCCACATCCTTCTGGTAGTGTGGCGACCAGAATTGCACGCAATATTCTAAGTGTGGCCAAACTAAGGTTCTGTACAGCTGCAGCATGACTTGCCAATTTTTATACTCTATGCCCTGACCGATGAAGGCAAGCATGCCATATGCCTTCTTGACTACCTTATCCACCTGCGTTGCCACTTTCAGTGACCTGTGGACCTGTACGCCCAGATCTCTCTGCCTGTCAATACTCCTAAGGGTTCTGCCATTTACTGTATACTTCCTACCTGTATTAGATCTTCCAAAATGCATTACCTCACATTTGTCCGGATTAAACTCCATCTGCCATTTCTCCGCCCAAGTCTCCAACCGATCTATATCCTGCTGTATTCTCTGACAATCGTCATCACTATCTGCAACCCCACCAACCTTTGTGTCGTCCGCAAACTTACTCATCAGACCAGCTACATTTTCCTCCAAATCATTTATATATAATACAAACAGCAAAGGTCCCAGCACTGATCCCTGCGGAACACCACTAGTCACAGCCCTCCATTCAGAAAACCACCCTTCCACTGCTACCCTCTGTCTTCTCTGACCGAGCCAGTTTTGTATTCATCTTGCCAGCTCACCTCTGATCCTCTGTGACGTCACCTTTTGTACCAGTCTGCCATGAGGGACCTTGTCAAAGGCTTTACTGAAGTCCATGTAGACAACATCCACTGCCCTTCCTTCATCAATCATCTTCATCACTTCCTCAAAAAACCCAATCAAGTTAGTGAGCCACGACCTCTCCTTCACAAAACCATGCTGCCTCTCGCTAATAAGTCCATTTGTTTCCAAATGGGAGTAAATCCTGTCCCGAAGAATCCTCTCTAATAATTTCCCTACCAGTGACATAAGGCTCACCGGCCTATAATTTCCTGGATTATCCTTGCTACCCTTCTTAAACAAAGGAACAACATTGGCTATTCTCCAGTCCTCTGGGACCTCACCTGTAGCCAATGAGGATACAAAGATTTCTGTCAAGGCCCCAGCAATTTCTTCCCTTGCCTCCCTCAGTATTCTGGGGTAGATCCCATCAGGCCCTGGGGACTTATCTACCTTAATGCTTTGCAAGACGCCCAACACCTCCTCCATTTTGATAACAACATGACCCAGACTATCTACACTCCCTTCCCTAGACTCATCATCCACCAAGTCCTTCTCTTTGGTGAATACTGATGCAAAGTACTCATTTAATACCTCGCCCATTTCCTTTGGCTCCACACATAGATTCCCTCCTCTGTCCTTAAGTGGGCCAACACTTTCCCTGGTTATCTTGCTCTTTATATACGTATCAAAAGCCTTGGGATTCTCCTTAATCCTGTTTGCCAATGACTTTTCATGACCCCTTTTAGCCCTCCTGACTCCTTGCTTAAGTTCCTTCCTACTTTCTTTATATTCCTCAAGGGCTTCGTCTGTTCCCAGCCTTCTAGCCCTTATGAATGCTTCCTTTTTCTTTTTGACTAGGCTCACAATATCCCTCGGTATCCAAGGATCCCGAAGTTGCCAAACTTATCCTTCTTCCTCATAGGAACATGCCGGTCCTGGATTCTAATCAACTAACGTTTGAAAGACTCCAACATGTCAGATGTTGATTTACCCTCAAACAGCCACCCCCAATCTAAATTCTTCAGTTCCTGCCTAATATTGTTATAATTAGCCTTCCCCCAATTTAGCACCTTCACCCGAGGACTGCTCTTATCCTTATCCACAAGTACCTTAATACTTATGGAATTATGGTCACTGTTCCCGAAATGCTCCCCTACTGAGACTTCGACCACTTGGCCGGGTTCATTCCCCAATACCAGGTCCAGTATGACCCCTTCCCTAATTGGACTATCTACATATTGTTTCAAGAAGCTCTCCTGGATGCTCCTTACAAATTCTGCCCCATCCAAGTCCCTAGCACTAAGTGAGTCCCAGTCAATATAGCGGTAGTTAAAATCACCCACCACTACAACCCTGTTACCTTTACATCTTTCCAAAATCTGTCTACATATCTGCTCCTCTACCTCCCACTGGCTGTTGGAAAGCCTGTAGTAAACCCCCAACATTGTGAATGCACCCTTCCTATTCCTGAGCTCCACCCATATTGCCTCGCTGCATGATCCCTCCGAGGTGTCCTCCCGCAGTACAGCTGTGATATTCTCCTTAACCAGTAATGCAACTCCCCCACCCCTTTTACATCCCCCTTTATCCCGCCTGAAGCATCTAAATCCCGGAACATTTAGCTGCCAATCCTGCCCTTCCCTCAACCAAGTCTCTGTAATAGCAACAACATCATAGCTCCAAGTACTAATCCAAGCTCTAAGTTCATCTGCCTTACCTGTTATACTTCTCGCATTGAAACAAATGCACTTCAGACCACCAGTCCCGCTGTGCTCCGCAACATCTCCCTGCCTGCTCTTCCTCTTAGTCTTACTGGCCTTATTTACTAGTTCTCCCTCATTTATTTCACCTGCTGTCCTACTGCTCTGGTTCCCAGCCCCCTGCCACACTAGTTTAAACCCTCCCGAGTGACGCTAGCAAACCTCGCAGCCAGGATATTTGTGCCCCTCCAGTTTAGATGCAACCCGTCCTTCTTGTACAGGTCCCACCTGTCCCTGAAGAGATCCCAATGATCCAGATATCTGAAACCCTCCCTCCTACACCAGCTGTTCAGCCACATGTTTAGCTGCACTATCTTCCTATTTCTAGCCTCACTGGCACGTGGCACAGGGAGTAATCCCGAGATTACAACCCTAGAGGTCCTGTCTTTTAACTTTCTACCTAACTCCCTAAACTCCCCCTGCAGGACCTCATTACTCTTCCTGCCTATGTTGTTGCTACCGATGTGTACCACAACCTCTGGCTGTTCACCCTCCCCCTTCAGAATACCCCCTGTCCGTTCAGAGACATCCTTGACCCTGGCACTAGGGAGTAACATACCATCCTGGAGTCTCTTTCACGTCCACAGAAGCGCCTATCTGTGCCCCTGACTATAAAGTCCCCTATAACTATTGCTCTTCTGCTCTTTGTGCCTCCCTGCTGAACAACAGTGCCAGCCGTGGTGCCACTGCTCTGGCTGCTGCTGTTGTTTTCCCCTGATGGGCCATCCCCCCCAACAGTATCCAAAACGGTATACTTGTTAGAGAGGGGGATAGCCACAGGGGATTCCTGCACTGACTGCCTTCCCCTTCTCGTTGTCACCCATCTATCTGCCTGCACCTTGGGTGTAACCACTTCTCTAAAACTCCTGTCTATGACGCTTTCTGCCACCTGCATGCTCCTAAGTGCATCCAGTTGCTGCTCCAACCGATCCATGCGGTCTGTGAGGAGCTGCAACTTGGTACACTTCCTGCAGATGTAGTCGTCCGGAACGCTAGAAGCGTCACGGACCTCCCCCATCTCACTTTACCCCTCTAACTGACATTACTAGCACCAATTAATAAATTAATTTAAAGTAAATAAATACTTATTAAATCCTTACTAAATTATGTTACAATTAACTGTATGGTCCCTAGTGCTAGATTTCTACTATAAATATTAAATGCTAACTAAATACAGTAATCTCCTCCCTCCGGTTTAGTTTGTCTACTTATTAATTAATTAGTTAATTCGGGTGTTTATCAATTTTTATCAATGTTTTATTTTCAAATTCAGTACAGATTCCCTACCAGCCAATCAGGTCACAGCTTTCCTGTGACATCACTTTTTCAGTTTTTTTGGGGGGTTTTTTCCAGTTTTTTTTACCAGAGGTAAGTTTTTCATACTTACCGGTCCAGAACTCTGCCTTCAGAGTCTTCTCCCTGGATGTAGGCTGCGAATCCCCGAGGTAGGTTTTTATACTTACCGCTCCGGAACTCCGCCCTCCGAGTCTTCTCCCTGGATGTAGGCTGCGAATCCCCGAGGTAAGTTTTTTATACTTACCGGTCTGGAACTCCGCCCTCCGAGTCTTCTCCCTGGATGTAGGCTGCGAATCCCTGAGGTAAGTTTTTTATACTTACCGGTCCGGAACTCCGCCCTCCGAGTCTTCTCCCTGGATGTAGGCCGTGAATCCCCGAGGTAAGTTTTTTAGACTTACCGGTCCGGAACTAATATAATATTAATTAATTCAAACTAACTACATTTCTTTCAGAATATAATATTTTCAATACAATATATGAAGTATTTGAAACAAGACATGTGGTAAGTGTTGCAAAGTGGATCCAGTGACTTTGGACCTATTGTTGCCAAAGCATGAACCATGACCTCTATCTGCTTGCCTGCCCATTCCAGAACCTTTTGTATTCACTCTCTGATGCCTCAATCCTTGGCACCTGGGAACCAAAATACCATTTAGGACTCTGGGAAGGATTTTGGGTTTTGGCTTTGGACCCCGACATCGGAGGCAAAGGGGGCCACAAACTCGCACTGTGCGAGAAACAGTTACCCGTCAGTGATTTTCCCCAAATTGGCCAATTAGTGGCCAGAGGACAGGCTTACCTTCCAATTAAGAATGATGGTGGGCTCTTGAAGCTGCTGGGCCAATAGGAGGTCCACCAGCACGGAAGAAGCTGAAGCCTGCAACTCAGGTAAGAGAGAGAGAGGGCACCTCCATTTTGAAGGGCCCTCCCTCCAACATTTTAAACTTTTAAATTAAAATGTCTTCAGCAGCTGTGCCACCATTATGTGGCCAGGCAGGCAGGGAGGCCCTCAAAGCCTGCCTGGAGTGTTGCCTGACTCCCCACTCCCCAGTCTGCCAACGGACGTCTGCCTCCAAGCTGCTGTTCTAGTTTCTGACGCCACGAGGGCCCAGAAGCTGACTAGAAAATTCCAATAGCCCTTTAAGTGGCCTTTAAATACCCTTAATTGACTACCTGCTGCTTGTGGCCCTACTCCCCCTCTATCCGCCTCTGGGAAAATGACCCGGAGGTGGGATGATGCTGGCAAACTGGCACGCCGGCTGGTGGCACTAATTTTTGCACCCACCCGCCTCTGCACTTGCCCCCACTGGGGCCTAAAAATCCCGGCCTCTGAATCACATCTGAAAAAGAATATAGAATCCCATGCAATCACCACTCACCGATTCTGACAACCTGTACTGTTGCCATGTAGCCATTTATTCTCCCGCATCTTGTAGTCGTTTATAGTTACCCTCCTCTGTGCTACCCTTAATGCTCACCTGAACGGGTATATCCATTTGACAAATCCGGCTCCACAGGTAATTGTTATTCTAGCCTCACCAGCTGCTTCCTGCCCTATCTGCCAATGGTCACCCAGTCCCTCTTACCAGTTTCTCAACTCCTAGCAACCTATGGGTTAACCACCCTCTGGAACATCTATTCCAGAAATTTTTCTCCTTACCAAATGAACGAGTGTATCCAGTTGACTCTCAAGCTGTACAACTTTCTGCATGAGGGCTGCAATCTTCTATATGCTCACACCTCAAGGCAGTTCACATTATGCTTGCTGCACTGAGACAGAAATGAAAGACTGGCATACCTATACAGTCTTTCACAACCGCAGCATGTCCCACAGCACCGTACAGCCTATTAGTTATTTTTTGAAGTGTAGTCATTGTTGTAATTAGGAAACATGGCAGCTAATTTGCATAAAGCAAGCTCCCACAAACAGCAATGAAATAAATGACTAGATAATCTGTATAAATGAAGTTGGTTGAGGGATAAATGTTTGTCATAACACCAAAGGGTTCTCCCCTGCTCTTCTTCAAAATAGTGTCATGGTCTCTTTCATATCCAGCTGAGAGGGTATCAGCTTCATGTCTCATCTGAACACCTCTGACTATTGTTACAAAAGTGCCTTCGTGTTTATATATTTTTTGAGGATTCATTTTTGAAAAATTGAAGAAATGTTAAACTTTGGGATTTTCGAAGGGTGACATATAAAGGCCACTTGACTTTGAAAAACAGTCCCTGGAAATGTTTTTTAAAATAGTCACTGAGAGGTCTTGTGAGGAAAATAGGGCTTTCCGGGAAATCACTTGACTTCCAGCAACAACAATAAGCCTTTCCAGGAAACCACCTGACTTCCAGCTCAATAAGGAACAGAGAAATTTGGACACCTGGTTTTATGTCTTTATGTTGTTTTTTTGGTTGTCAGGTGTTGGAAAGAATCACACTTTAAACTTGGAAAAGGCTGGAGTCAGTCTTGTTTATTATAGCACCATTCTGGAACACTTAGACATAACAACTAGTTCTTAGCTAATTAGTTCCTAACACTTTACAGATAGTATAACAATATATAACATATAAAACACGTGGAGAAGTTGTTTATAAAGAAGTGACAGGTCAAGATTGATGGAGGTCCTGTTGTTGGTTTTGCTTTTGAATTGTTTTGAGTTAGGGTTGAACTGTATAAAAAGGGAGACAACTTCCAAGGAGAGAAGAGAATTCCAAGGAAGGAGAGAAGATCACAACCCAGCTCAGCTTTCTAGTACCTCTCTAAAAGACTCTAAGAAGTCCACTGTGTCAACTCATCTTGTCTCCAGTCTTTGAAGAAAAGTCTGCTAAATTAATTCTCAATGCCACCTGAAAAGAACTGTTCTAAAAGATCTCAGTGACCCGTCTACGTGTACCCGGAGGCCAGACTGTATGCCAGTTTTGGAACACAACATATCTCATCTGCTGTTTCTTCAAGAATGAACAAGTATTCAGCCCAAGTGTTTTTTTTTGTCTGTAATAGAGATCTAAAAATAAAAATCCCTTTAATTTTCCAGTTAACCGGCACATGTGTGCGTGTGCGTGTGTCTGTGTGTGAGTGAGTGAGTGAGGGGCTAAGGTAAAAAGGGAACGTTAATATTTCAATCAGTGTGTTTATGCTTTACTTCATACTGGGTAAGACTTGTTTTACAATAAACTGATAATTTTGTTGTTTATTAAAGAAATCTGGTTGGTGTGTTTTATTCTGGGATAAAAATAAAGTCTATGATTGATCGTATGGGTAAGTGGGAAAAAAATTAAATATATGGTGTCACCCATGGAACAAACAGTGCACTCCTTATCAGTAGTAACATTACAAAGTATTCCATCAGTATTGGTTTTGTGTTGAAATTTCTAGGATGGGACTTGAACCCACAGCTTTCTAACTTAGGGGTAAGATTGCTACCAAAGAGCCAGAGTGAACATATTGTTTCAGATGCTGATCTTACCTACCCATTTATGTATTTAACCCAAACAACTATTTTACCTAGGTCTTTTAAATTATTGCACATTGAATTATTTCTATTTTCACACTCAAATATATTATTTAGAATCATAGAATGATACAGCACTGAAGAAGGCCATTTGGCCCATCATGTTTGTGATGTCTCTTTGAAAGAGCTATCTAAATAGACTCACTTCCCTGTACTTTTCCTGGGGCCCTAACAATTTGACCACTTTGAAGGATTTACCCAATTCCATTTTGAAAGTTATTGTTGAATCTGCTTCCTCCACCCTTTCAGGTTGTGCATTCCAGATCACAACAGCTTGTTGTGTAATTTTTTTCCCTCCTTATGTCTGGTTCTTTTGCCAATTATCTTAAATCTGTGCCCTCTGGTTACCAACCCTCCTGCCACTGGAAACAATTTTGTCTTATTTATTCTCTCAAATTCACTCATAGTTTTGAAAACCTGTATCAAATCTCCTCTTGACATTTTCTGTTCTAAGGAGAATAACCCCAGCTTCTCCAAGATTCTTCACATAACTGAAGTCCCTCGTTCTGGGTGCCATTCTAGTAAATCTCTTGGCACCCTCTCCAAGGCCTTGACATCTGTAGTGTTTGATTGATCTGGGTTTGATTGTAAAAGTCTGTCCACTGATCTGTGTTCACTGTACTTGACTGCTTAAGCCTATGGGTGGAGCTTAGGAGTTTGAAACTGAAATGAAAAGACACAGGACTAGAATGTTATATACAGAAAACACAGACTGTTCTAAGAAGACATTGTACTAAGATCTAGTAAGTGCCGAGATATTTTAAAGTGTTGTAAATAAACCATTTGGTATTTTAATACAAGTGTGATAGCTGGATTGCTCTGAGATAAATTAGATATACATCAGGTTACACACACATGCAACCTTAGACACAGGGTTTCAGACACAGCTTGCCCAATCAGCTTCAGTGCAATGGTTAAGGACAAGAAAATCTTGGCAACCTCATCAAAATGTGCCCCAACATGGTAAGTTACCATCAAAACTGTACCCAAATTGTGGAAATGCTCATTGAGTCACAACGCTTTGTCCGGTTTGAGGGGAAAAAGTGCAGCTCATGTTTAAAGTAGAACCATTTTGCAAAGATGTGCAGGTCGTGGGAGAAAAGGACTTCATTGGTTCGACATATGGGGGAGTCTCTTCCTGAGAGTGAGATACAACATGTATTTACCATCACAAAAAGTAAAGCACCAGGTCACTTTAAGGAGTGCTCAGTCAAGATCCCAGGCATCTCAGTGTTGGTGTGAAAGTATCTATTTTGAGCAACAAACTCTACCATCAGTATTTTTCACAATTCTCTCTCACTCCTGCAACAAACGCTCTTCAAGCTTATGATGACACTATCATTCCAGTTTCAGAGACAATCACAGTTCCAGCACATTACAAAAATGTCACCCTAGACAGGTTCACTTTCTATGTAGCTAAAGGCCGAAGCCTTATGGGGGTAAGCCTTTTCAATAGACTTGGGTTCAAGCTTGAAAACTGCACTGGAGCACACATTAATGGGATTGATGATGCAGATTGTACATGCCAGTATCCTTCCTTATTTACTGGATTTGGGCAGATCAAAGAGTACTGTCATGCTCCTCGTGTTGACACATCAATTCGACCAGTTTCACAAAATTAGATATAGACTGTAATAGATTGTAATATAGACTCATCGCCATGGATATCAAATCTAGTCATTGCACAATGAAAAAATGGCAAACTTAGACTATGCATTGACCTAAAGGTAGTCAACAAAGATATCATACCAGACAAGTATCCACTTACTACAATTCAAGAACAGTCAGCATCATTTCATGACTCCACAGTCTTCACAAAGCTTGATATGTGACGGAGCTATCTTCAGATACCTCTAGAAGAACAAAGCCAATATCTTACAGCTTTTGCTACTCATGAAGGTGTGTTTCAGAACCATAGAATGCCAAATGGACTAAGTTCAACACCTAGTGCATTCCAGAAGATTGTTTCTCAGAGCAGAAGCCTAGCGATTGTTCGAGCAGCTCACAGAAGATACATCTACGTTTGATACGGAGGTAAGTGCTCTTGAAAAATACGTCAGGCCAAAGAAAAGTATGATGACAGAGCGATACGCATTCCGCCAGAGATCCCAGGGACATAGTGAGCCCATTAAACAATACGTGGCAGGGTTGCAGCAATTGGCGTCTATATGTAAATTTGGCACGCTAACCAACGAACTAATTCGTGATCAATTAATTGAAAAGACTTCAATTCCACGAAGTAGGGAATATCTCCTCATTCAGTCTTGTTGGATGTTGAGGGGCGCTTCACCTTCTTGATGACCTTGTTGTCCATGGAAGGGACAAAGCTGAACACGATCAACGATTATTGGCAATGCTCATTCGACTTGCAAAACACAATTTGATGCTCAACAAGGACATATGTATAAATATGAGCTTGACTTTCTAGGATACAGAGACAGCAGCTAGAGTAAAGACTACACACTCTCTGACTGGAAAGACACCAGCTGAACTTATGATAGGTCGTAACTTTCCCATGCCACTGACTATTCTTAAGCCATCACTACCAGTTAACGAGAATTTCAGAGCGAAAGCAGATGAAATCACAAAGTGAGAAGGTAAAGCAAAAGCATACTATGACAAATGTACAGGCACAAGGGAACCACAATTTAAAGTTAGAGATTGGGTTCGAATCAAATGGCCAAATTGCGACCACAAACTTGCTTCATCAGTATCAGGACCAATGCAAATTAAACGTTTGCTCGGTACCAATGCTTATCTGTTGGATGACAATATCAAATGGAATGTGAGACATTTGATAGGGAGCAGACCATGATATTTTGAGGATAGTGGTTTTGAGGATACATTTCCTTTTCCTATGAGTGATGTTAATAACCACCTCATCAAGCTGATCAAACAGATCCACAATCTCAAATTCATAAATCTAATCGCAGACCTGAGACCTTCCTATCTCAAAGACTATTTTCTGTACTTAGAGAAAACAGACAAGTTGAACACTAAGAAATAACTTGATGTATATATGTTTGATGTTTAGAGTACTTTAATTCAAAAATAATGTCTTCAGTCAAAAGGAGGAAAAATGTAGTGTTTGATTGCTCTGGGTTTGATTGTATTAGTCTGTCCACTGATTTGTGTTCATTGTGCTTGATTGCTTAAGCATATGGGTGGAGCTTCAAAGTTTGAAACTAAAAGACAGGACTAGAATGTTCTACAGAAAACACAGACTGTTCTGAGAAGACATTGTACTGAGATGTTTTAAAGTGTTGTAGATAAACCAGTTGGTGATTTATTACAAGTGTGATATCTGCATTGCTCTGAGATAAATCAGATATACATAATATATCCAGCAACCCGGCGTAAACATAACAACATCCTTCCTGAAATGTGGTGCCCAGAAGTGGACACAATACTCCAGCTGGAGCCTAATCAGTGTTTTCTAAAGTTTTAGCATAACTTCCTTGCTTTTGTACTCCATACCTCTATTTATAGAGCCTTTTAGCAGTCTTTATTAACTTGTATTGCATTTTCAAAGACTTGTGTACGTACAGCCTAGGTCTCTCTGTTCCTGCACCCCCTCTAAAATTCTAAAATATTTAGTTCTTATTATCTGGCCTCATTCTTCCTACCAAAATGTATCACATCACACTTCTCTGTGATACATTCCTTCTGCCATCTGTCTTCCCATTTCACCAGTCTGTATCCTCTGAATTATGTTGCTATCCTCCTCACTGTTTACTACATTTCCGAGTTTTGTGTCATCTGCAAACATTGAAATTATGCCCTGTATACCCAAAAAGAGTAGTCATCCCGACACTGACCCCTGGGGAACACCACAGCACACTTCCCACCAGTCTGAGAAACAACCATTCACCATTACTCTCAACTTTATATCCCTTAGCCAATTTCATATCCATGCAGCCACTGTCTCTTTGATTCCACAGGCTTCAATTATGCGAATAAATCTATTAGGTGGCATTTTATCAAATGCCTTTTGAAAGGCCACATACCTGACAGCAATCACAAGATCCTCATCAACCCATTCCGGTCCTTCATCAAAGAACCGAATATGTTTTGAAAATCTCTTTGTCCTACACCCAAAACTATTGTATAGCAAAAGCTGTAAGTTAGAGTTTAGATAAATAATTTCTTTTGATAAAAAACCATTGTCTTTTCTTGCCACTCCTCTCGTAAGTTGTTGTTTTTTTTTGGTCAGTGGAAGGGGGATAGGCGGATTGTTGGGACTTGTATTATGAAAAAGAAGGTGGTATGCTCACCTGATAACATTCCTAAGAGGTGATGACAATGTTTACAAATACACAGTCTATGATTCAACTTATCCCACTGAGCATTGGGGAAAACTCCGATCCAGACGCAGATTCTGATGTTGGATTCAGAGCTTTCTCCTCACCAATTTAACCTGTGATTTTTCAGTATTAATGAGAGACTACATAAATTTGGGAAAGTCTAAAACATCCTACAAACGTTTTACTCAAAGGAATCACTGAGCTCACCAATTCACCCTTTCTCATTCCGTAACATTTTCTGGTGATTAAAAAATGTTTCCTATTTTGCATATTATCAGCCAGCTGGTTGGTCAGTGTGTAATAGTCCCTCAGGCTGTTAATGGGAACTGCTGAGGTATAGAATGCTAATTTGTGAGGACTGGGGCTAATTCATAATCAATCCTGTTATCATGTGTAAGTCACGTCAAAGTAACTGTTTGCAGTATGTGACAGCCACCATCTGGTGTTGTAAGCAGACAAAATGTCTGATGGTCTGTGTCACCAGATGATTTTAGAAGGGTTATCCACAGATTGAAAAGCTTTGAATTGTTTTGCAGTTTGAAAATCTCAATTTCATGAGAACTGCAATTTAGAATATTTAATGAATTTATGCAAAACCTTCTGCATAGAAATACCTAGAATGCACAGCACAGATACAGGCCATTTGATCCAACTGGTCCATGCCAGTGTTTATGCTCAAAATGCACCTCCTTCCACCCTATTAGCATAATCTTCTATTCTTTCTCCATCTAGCTCCCACTTAAAGGATCTATGCTAGTAGCCATAACAACTCCTTGTTGTAGCGAGCTCCAACATTCTAGCCACTCTCTGGGTAAAGAAATTTCTCTTGAATTCCCTATTGGATTTACTAATAACTATCTTATATTTATGACCCCAAAATTTTGGTCTTCCTCACCAAGTGGAAATATCTTTGCCATATCTACCCTGTCAAATCCCTTCATAATCTTAAATCTCTGCTGTTTGAATCATCTCAAGCTGACAGCTGATAAAGTAATTGAATGGATTTATATTTTCAAGTTTTTCAGAGTAAGCATATCAATTGTGGTAGCAGCTCCCAACATTGCAAATGATGTTCAGCAAAAAAGTTTCTTCTTCACCACTTCATTGCCCATTCCTAGACCCATCAATGCAACTTTTGGATCAAAATTGAATTTATGAATGGGAAATCATGTTTGACCAACCTGTTGGAGTTTTTTGAGGATGTTACTAACAGAATTGATAAAGAGGAGTAGGTGGACGTGGTATACTTGGATTTTCAAAAGGCGTTTGATAAAGTCCCCCACAGGAGGTTGGTTAGCAAAATTAAAGCACATGGGATAGGAGGTAATATACTGACATGGATTAAGGATTGGTTAACAGGCAGAAAGGAGAGAGTAGGAATAAACGGGCCATTCTCGCGTTGGCTGGCTGTGACTAGTGGGTTACCGCAGGGATCAGTGCTTGGGCCCCAGCTGTTGACAGTATATACCAATGATTTGGATGTGGGGACCAAATGTAGTATTTCCAAGTTCGCGGATGACACAAAACTAGGTGGGAATGTGTGTTGTGAGGAAGATGCAAAGTGGCTTCAAGGGGATTTGGACAGACTTAGTGAGTGGGCAAGAACATGGCAGTTGGAATATAATGTTGAAAAATGTGAGGTCATCCACTTTGGGAGGAGGAACACATGTGCAAAGTATTTCTTAAATGGTAAGAGATTAGAAAGTGTAGATATACAAAGGGACCTGGATGTCCTTGTCAATAAGTCATTGAAAGCTAACATGCAGGTGCAGTAAGTAATTAAGAAGACTAAAGGTATGTTAGCCTTTATCGCAAGAGGATTTCAGTACAGGAGTAGTGAAGTCTTGCTTCAATTGTATAGAACCTTGCTTAGACCGCACCTGGAGTACTGTGTGCAGTTTTGGTCCCCTTACTTTAGGAAGGGTATTATTGCCATAGAGGGAGTGCAAAGAAGGTTCACCAGACTTGTTCCCGGGATGGTGGGACTGTCCTATGAAGAGAGATTGGGGAAACTGGGCCTGTATTCTCTAGAGTTTCGAAGAATGAGAGGTGATCTCATTGAAACCTCCAAAATACTTAAAGGGATAGACAGGGTAAATGCAGCTAAGATGTTCCCCTGGTTAGGGAGTCTAGAACCAGGGAACAGAATTTCAAAATAAGGGGGAAAGGAGGAGAAATTTCTTCACTCAGAGGATTGTGAATCTTTGGAATTCTCTAACCCAGAGGCCTGTGGAAGCTCCGTCACTGAGTATGTTAAAAGCAGAGATTGACAGGTTTTAGGGTGGCACAGTGGCGCAGTGGTTAGCACCACAGCCTCACAGCTCCAGCGACCTGGGTTCAGTTCTGGGTATTGCCTGTGCAGAGTTTGCAAGTTCTCCCGGGTGACTGCGTGGGTTTCCGCCGGGTGCTCTGGTTTCCTCCCACAGCCAAATATTTGCAGGTTGATAGGTAAATTGGCCATTATAAATTGCTCCTAGTGTAGGTAGGTGGTGGGGATGTGGTAGGGAATATGGGGTTAATGTAGGATTAGTATAAATGGGTGGTTGTTGGTCGGCACAGACTCGGTGGGCTGAAGGGCCTGTTTCAGTGCTGTATCTCTAAATAAATAAATTTCTAAATACAAATGGCATAAGGGGATATGAGGATTTCTTCTTTTTCTTTTCTTTTGGGCCTCCTTATCTCGAGAGACAATGGATACGCGCCTGGAGGTGGTCAGTGGTTTGTGAAGCAGCGCCTGGAGTGGCTATAAAGGCCAATTCTGGAGTGACAGGCTCTTCCACAGGTGCTGCAGAGAAATTTGTTTGTTGGGGCTGTTGCACAGTTGGCTCTCCCCTTGCGCCTCTGTCTTTTTTCCTGCCAACTACTAAGTCTCTTCGACTCGCCACAATTTAGCCCTGTCTTTATGGCTGCCCGCCAGCTCTGGCGAATGCTGGCAACTGACTCCCACGACTTGTGATCAATGTCACACGATTTCATGTCGCGTTTGCAGACGTCTTTATAACGGAGACATGGACGGCCGGTGGGTCTGATACCAGTGGCGAGCTCGCTGTACAATGTGTCTTTGGGGCAGGCTTGATGGGCTGAATGGCCTACACCTGTTTCTATTTTCCACTATTTTTAAAATGTTTTTATTCTTCTGTTTAAATATCTCCAAGGCTTCAATCTTCCTATCTCTGTAAATGGCACAACCCTGATAAACTCTGTTCTGCTGAATCCAGTGTTACGAATGGGAGAGAAAGGTGTCTAGGGGTCCCTCTCAGCCTTAACCAGGTCTTACCATAACAGGGTTTAATTTTAAACACACCGTGTTTTCAGCTCCCCCTTGATGGATCCTTTTCCACCGCTTTCCAATAATAAGACAAAGAAACCAGCACAGCAAGTTTTCTCAGGTTTAAAGAAGAAAAGTGAAATCTTATTAAACTTAAACTCTAATTCAGTTAATGCCTACCGATACATGACATGCCCATGCTATCATACACACGCAATACACGCATGCAGATAGAGACAGAAAGAAAACAGAAGAAATAAAGTGGAAAAGTGTGAGGCAATATCTGAGGAGATTTTTTGTGTTACGGTTCTTCGAGCTCACTGTAGTGTCCTTTATTGTAGGTAGATCGTGCTTTTCATTGGGGCCCAGTATTCTACTTAAACCTTCTTTGCTGTAGGAGACTTTTCTCTCTTGGGGTTCATGTGTCTTCAGTGGATTTGGAGTTCCTTGAGACAGAGATGGGAGCAGACAGGAGAGGCTGTGGCGAGCCAGCCAGGAGAGATCTTCTTAGTCCAGGAGCATTCTGCTTTCTGCCCAAACTGTTTGTACAAATTCAAAAAACTCAGGTTGCCCAGCAGGTTAGTCATGTGACTAGCTGGTTTGACCATGTCTGTTTGTGTATTCGGCCATCTTAGCAGTCAATCTTGAATGTGAGCTTCCCTACCTTCAATGTTTGGTGATCAAAAGTCAGTTGTGGGTTGAATGTGTCAGGGAATGGCTGCTTTGTCCTTCCAAACACTATCTGTTAATATACAAATGTCTTTCCAGTCAAGATCTGGCAATTTTTTTTCAAAGCAGTTCCTTTCTTCACTTCAGCTACGTTTGAAATTTAATATCCATATGGCGAAATTAATATGCCTCATGCTTGGCAGGTGGGGGCTGCATGACAGCAGTCTTGTCCATGCCCTGCTCCTTTTCCCCACCATTGCCTGTCATGACTTCAGCTACCCAATTCCAACTCCCTAGAATTCCCTTCCTGAACCCATCCATTCCTTCACCTGTTCTCCTACTTAACCAAAAAAACTTGTATGTACATTATTCTTTCATTTCTTCAGTGCATCCAAAAATGCTTCACAGCCAATGAAGTACTTTTGAAGAGTAGTCACTGATAGTTTGCAGGTAAACATAGCAGCCAATTTGTGCACAGTAAGGTACCACAAACAGCATGAGTGATAAATGACCATTTGATCTGGTATGGTGGTGTTAATTGAGGGATAAATGTTGGCTAAGACACCATGAGAACTTTCCTGCTTCTCTTGAAATAATACCATGGGATCTTTACATTCACCTGAATAGGCAGACAGGGCTGTGGTTTAACATTTCTTTTGAAAGGTGGCAACTCCTGCAATGCAACATGGCCTGTGAATTCTGCTGAAGTGTCAGCCTAGAGTATATGGCCAAGGTCTGGAGTAGGGCTTGGATCCAAAACCCTGTGACTCAGGTGAGAGTCTTAGCTCATTTTCAACCTACATTTAAAACTACCTCTAAACATTTGGTCACCCATTATAATCATTCCTTCTTTGGTTTGGCTTTTGTATCCCCTCTTGCCTCTGTGAAATTCCTTGACATATTTCTCTACATTAAAGGCACTATATAGTTGCTGTTGTTGAGCCGGCTGCTGTTTGGTGTAAAATAAGGAAATAAACTTATGCCAAATCTGATAGAACAACTTATTTCAACGCCTTTATGATGTAATGAAAATTTACTACCTTTACAACCAGTAATGAACCATCTGTCCATTGATAGGAAATGTAACTTAGGATGGTATTTTATGGAGATGACAGGGGTCTTGCCTTCTGGCTGAAGAACTGCTGAGAACCCCGCATCACCTCCTTTGGGGAAGGCCCACTGCATCATGTGCCAATCAAGCACTTAAATGGGCAGCAGCCGGCCTTTCCCTGGATTAAGGAATCCAGGGACCAAGTCCCGCCCACTGAAAGCTGCTGGCCAATCAGAGGCTGGCAGCTCTTTTACTGAGCAGTGACACTGTGGAGTCAGTGGCTGCTGCCAGCAATGCAACCACCCGAGGCCCTTGATCATCGATGAACCCAGGCTACACGTGAGTGATGGCAGGACAGGTTTCGCGGTGTGGCGGGTCACGAGGGAGAGGATTGTAGGGGGGTCGGCAGCAAGGGCAGTGCGCTAGTTCTCAGTGGGCACCCCACCCCCCCCCTCCCTCCTTCCTGATGCCAGGTCCCTTGATCAGGCACTGAGTGCCTTTGAACAAGGGACCCCCCCCTCCTCCCAACTAGCCCAGGGAGCCAGCCAGAAACTCGCATGGGCTTGCCTACCACGGGGCTGACACCGGCGGCAACAGGCATAGGCCCTTAATTGGGCATTAATTGCCCACTTAAGGGCCTCAATTGACGGCGGGGCGGGAAGCTAGTCCATGGGCCTTCCCGCCATGGACTTAATTGGGGTGGAGGCGGGGACCCTGCCAACCATCATCCCACACGATTAAATGCTCTCCCAACCTTCAAACACATCATGGGGGAGAGCATAATATCCAGCCCTTTGTTTCTGCTAACACCGAAAATTTACCCTGCACATCCTGAGTACAAATCAGAAATTTGCCAAATTTGAGGTGTGAAGTAGCTTTTCTTCTGCAGGCAAGAAATTAGAAAATACTTCTCACTGTGGAAAGCTAGGCTGGGAATGTTCACTGAGCCTAATCTGACTAGGTTTCAAAAGAGCTCGGTTTATAACATAATTGAAGAGGGTTCGGAAAATTGGACACAGGTGCAGCAATTAAAGGGCTGCAGATCAACATAAAAAGGGGTAGTTGCCTATTTATTTACAATGCCACAGTGAAGATGTATGAGCAACCCTACTGTCTTTGACGCTGAAGAATTGGAGGTCCTGCTGCAACAGATGCACCAAAGGAAGGGAACTGTACTGAGGGCTGAGGAGCATCCTTCAGTAAAGGATAGATACAAGTGGCATGGAGGGAGGTAGCTGACTGAAACATTACAGTCACTCATATCCTCTGCCCGTGGCTGCAAGTGAGGAAGGGTTTTGATGGTATCAGGTGGAAGGTAAAGAAAAGATTACATACCTTCTCAGGAGGACAAATGTCTCCTTTTGGGCTTTAAGACTAGAAAGATGTAATCTGCTGCAGGATTAATTCCTTTAGTCTGTTAAATGTTTGGGACTTGGGACTCAAGCCGTCTCTCAATTGCCAAGAGTTCCTTTGCTTTCAAGGGTGTAAAGGGAGGAACTTCTGGGGTAACTTCCGCTATATTGGTGGGGGTGTGGTGGATGGAAGATCCATGTACAGTCTCTCCACTTTTTCAGGTTCTCCCATATTTCAAGTCACCCCCCAGCTTCTACCCACCCCAACCTGTGCTGAAATCAGGCTTTGTGCTGCCTTCAGCCCCAATAGTTTCAGAGCCAAAGAATTGGCTAACAAATTTCACTAGAGTTCAGTAATACAAAATCAAAATACTGCAGATGCTGGAAACATGAAATAAAAACAGAAATGCTGGAAACACTCAGCTGGTCTAGCAGCATCTGTAAAGAGAGAAACATAGTTAACATTTCAGGTCAGTGACCTATCATCAGAACTGGCTACTTATGGCTGGACCTGAGAGAACGGAATGCTGAAAGTTCAGAGGGAGATAAGTCAAAGTGAGTGAGGGGAGCAGAGAAATTGAGAAGATCAACATAAAAAGCTGAGACTTTGCTCAGGACAGATCGTTCAAAGTTAGAGAGAGGAAGGTCAGAGAGTATCGTAAATCCACGGTATGGAGTACGATTCGGAGACCGGATGAGGTTAGAGGGAAGGGAAGGGGAAGAATGATCCAGCAGGGTTTTGGTACTCATGAGTTGTTGAAGCTTGCGATTCTTCACACCTGAAAGGAAGATAAAATGTTTTTTGTTAAAGTGCCAGATGAGGCAAAGGATGAAATGAAACTGCGGAGCAGGACAGCTTTGAGATAGAGTGAGTCAGTGCTGCTGAAGAGAGAGGTTGAGAGTGTTCATGTAGTGGTGCATGGTGTTGATAGTGGATCTGATGATGTGGCGAGAACAGTGGTTCGAGAAAGGCTGAGTGTCTAGGAGATACCTGTAATCATGGGTGGATCCGAAACACGAAGGGTGGAATTCCAGTTGGAATCCATGTGAAATAAGTTGGAGCTGGAGACAGTTGCTAAAGAAGGAGATGTGGCTGTGGAAGTGGGTTTTGGTCAATACCTTATCAAGCACCAGAAGGGAAATAGAAAGCAATGAAGGTGAACAAGGTAGAAAGACAAATGGAAATCCCGAGCTAGTTCTGATGAAAAGGTCACGGATCTGAAATGTTAACTCTATTTCTCCCTTACACAGATGCTGCAAGACCTGCTGAGTGTTGCCAGCATTTTCTGTTTTTATCATTAGAATGCAGTCCTTGGGCTGAATTTAATGGCCACAGTGGTGGCCCCATCCATCAGCCAGTGGCAAACATGCTGCAATAATTTTCAGAAGTCCTGATGGGATTAAATGTCAATTAGGCAGTTAACGCCTGCCGTCGGGGTTCCTGTACCTTTAAGAGTGAAACTCCTGCCTCCAAGAGCTGCTGGCCAATCAGAGAGCTGGTAGCTCTTCAGTCCCAGCAGTGCCACTGGGAACAGTGGTTATTGCTGGGACTGCAGTCAGCCGCAGAGCAGCAGCCATGAAGGAGGCCCCAGAACACAGGTAAGTATGGCGGGTTCACTGGGGCCAGTAAGGCAGGCTCGACGAGGGGTGGATGTGGGGTCATTGTGGTGGGCGGGGGAGGGCTCTTTCAGCAGGGGCGGCCCTTGCCGCCAAGGGGATCCCACAGGGTGGCTTCCAGATATGGCCCGCCCCCCCCTCCAGCCGCTGGTTTTCTACCATTCTGATATTCTTCCATTAATTGGCCACTTAAGGGCCTTAATTGGCCTCTGGGTGGGAAATCCGTCCTCAACTGTCCCTGTCCCTGACTTACTTGGGGGCGTCGGGAAGGTGATGGGCACTCCATCCTGCACCTTTCCACCTGATTATATGGCCTGCTCCTGGAGGGGGGAGGGGGAATTATATTCTGACTCTATTGTGTGTCAGACAGATCGCTGGATAATAGAGACTGAAACACCCTCATTATTACACAATAATAATTTTATTTTCTTTAGGAATTGATCTAGCCCACCATCTCTTTTTCTGGTTCAGAGTGACAGTAAAACCCATTACGTCTGTCACATTTCTGTGGACAGCTGTGAAATATTTATCAGACTATGGGAACATACAGCTCCATTCTGCCCACCCAGGTTGAAAATGGTGACACATATTCAGAGAGTGGGAAATTCATTTAAAATGTACCAAAAATGACATTGTAAATAATGGATACCTGAGGGTAAGTACACGACAGCTATCTGATCAAAGTGTCCCAGTTAGCACAGTCGATCATGAGAGCAAATTTCAACTGGTTACTAACTTCCTGCTGTACTCTCAAGATGCTACTGAGGCGTTGAAATCAGTAATTTTCTTATTTTATGTATTATAATGTGTATGTGTCATGGCAGATGCAGATAGAATGTCAGTGTGTGTTATTGATTCATGTTTGAAGTTCACATCGAAGAGTTGAACATCAAAATGTAGCCTTCAGTCTATAATCAGGAAGAAAAGTTAGTACACACTGTGTACTTCTAACTGGTAGATTGCTGATAGTTCAGTCATAATGTTAACAATTCTTCTTCCAACCACAGCATTCAATGGAATCCGCCTGTTTAAAAATGCGCTTTTTCACAACAAAGGCATCTAACATCTCTGATCGAATGTGATAATGGTACATAAACTCCC
Organism: Heterodontus francisci; assembly: GCF_036365525.1. Taxonomy (NCBI): domain Eukaryota; kingdom Metazoa; phylum Chordata; class Chondrichthyes; order Heterodontiformes; family Heterodontidae; genus Heterodontus; species Heterodontus francisci. The sequence goes on along the minus strand of NC_090381.1, from coordinate 91,986,845 downwards.
ATTGAGGATGGAGGTGTTAAAAGAGCAAGCCTTAGCCTGACCTCTCGGTCCATACTTATCAGTGTCTAGCACTGAATAGCTTCCTGCCTACAATCACTGGCATCTTAAGGATGCCCACATATACCAACTCTTATAGCGAGTTTGCGATAACAATCTAGCAACTTTGCAAGCTTGCTGTTATGGGGCTGACAGCATTCCTCATGATGGGGGTGGCTTCCAGATATGACCACCCTGAGTTGTAGAGTGTTCAGATTCATTTGCAGAAAGTCCACTGAGTGGGTTCTGATACCCAGTGTAATTGGACACTACAGACAGTGCGTCTGTGTTTATCTAACTGTGCTGTGCAACTGCTATCTCAACATTCTTTGCTCCTGTTGTAGCTTGTGCGAGTTAATGAACAGGTAAAGGGGATAAGGGAAATTCCAGTGATGTTTAGTCATTTCATCTTGAATTACTAGGTTATAAATGAATAAGTGGGTAATTCTAACTTGAATCGTTTGTTAGCTCAGCAATACTGTGAGTTCCAGACAAAATTCAGCCTTCAAACACTGATTCTCATATTCAATGTCATGATTATTTGGGTGCAGAAAAGCTAACTTTATCTAACCGTGAAAGCTTGGGTAGTCAGTCAGTCCATATTGTGAAGATACTGCAGTAAAATAATACTGCATTTTCACAGCAATGTGTCACAACCCTTTCCCTTGGAGTGACACTAAAAAGAGGATAGTTGGTTATTTGTAGGAATACAGATTCAGATCTGAGTGAGATGGATAGAGAGGAAGAAATGTGTGTTTGGATTTCAAAGCCAGAAGAGAGACTGAACTTTCATTCCTTGTCTTGTGTTGATGAGATTATAGTTAGGGATACATAAAATGCTTAATCCAGGAGAAAGTTACCACTGCTGAATCCATTCTGAAATTTACTTCGGATACTGAACCTTCAGGTTTATATAATACGAGTGTAATTTGGGGAAAAAATAACTCCGTCGGGGATAATGTGGCAGGGGAATGTAAACCATGTTACACATCAGGATTTAAAGATCTGTTACTGGCCCCTCTTCTGGTTGGTTTAAGGTACATAAACTGGAAATCAGATTTTGAACTGCAAGTGGGTAATTTTAACCTTACCCGCTTGGTCGGAAATAATGCAAGTAAAATCGGGCAGGGAAATGGGGGCTGACCCGATCCCATCAGTTTCCCACCGAGCGGGTTAGTTTAAAATTGCTTCCAAAATGATCCGTTTGCCTAGTTCAATGTTGTTCCATGAATAACCACCATGACCATTTGCACTAATATAGTTAAACATCTGAAAAACACTTCACAAGGGGTGAATTGGACCCTGAGCCAAAATTGGAACTGTTCAGGAAGGTGACAGAAGTTGTGGTCAAAGAGGTAGGTTTTGGGGATACTTTTAAAGCAATGCGTGATTTAGTAATATGTGTGTCGGGGGGCTTTGGGAATGTAGTGAGTGCAAACCCATGATGCTTTAATTGTCTGCCATGTTGGTGGAGTGAAGGGAGGGGGCATACCAGGCCAGACTTGGAAGTCAGTGCTGCCTGTGATATAGAGTTGGAGAGTGTTGCGTAGGTAGGCTAGAGTGAGGCTATCAAATTATTTATAACAATGGATCAGGATTTTGAATTCAGTGAGCTACAGGATAGAAAGTTAGTGGAGGTAAGTGCTGTGACAGGTGAGTGGGTCAGGATATGGGCAAGGTAGCAGATTCTCTGCCCTTGCTGATTTGCTCCTGTTCCCTCAACACCTCAAATTTAAAATCCTCATCCTTATGTTTAAATTCCATCATGGCCTCACCCCTTATTTCTCTATAATATCCTAAGTCCTGCAGCTGCCCCTCTGAACTCTGGCTCGCTCCTCTTATGCCTTTCCCCCTGCCTTTGTCCCACCATCGGCAGCTGTGCCATCAGCCACCTGAACCCCACACTCTGTATTTGTCTCCTTAAACCCCTCCGGCTCTCCACTTCACTCACCTCCTTTAACATCCTCCTTATAACCTACTCTTTCTTCCCACATTTTTGGTCGGTTCCCCTCCTGCTGAAGTATTTTTCTTGGCTCAGCATCCATTTTCAAAAGTACACCTCTGTGCAATACCATGAGACTTTTTTTTTGCTTTAGAGCTGCTATATAAATGCAAGTTGTTCTTGTTGTACTTCATGTATGAGGCTGGGCAATGAGTGTTGCCAGCCTATTTGACCATGGAGAGCTTTATCCCTGAATGTGCTCTTGTTCTCACAAAACACTGGATAGTTCCTGGTTGACTTTTCTCCTCAGCCAGAGATTCTGTGTGTGAATTGCAACATTAGATAACTCAGTGTGGAGACTGGGAATCAAACTTGGGGCCTTCTGGTTTGTATGACATGATACAGAATAATGCCAGGCTTTGCCTTTATCCACTGGACTATTAGGAGGACTCCGAGTTGCCATTTTCATCTTGGGCCTGCCATAAGTCTGGCACTGTTACTGAAGCCAATGATTGTTTTTGGCTTATCTCCCATCTCTTGCAAGATCCGATCAGTTGGACCATCTGTTCGCAGATTAGATGCTTTCTTTGTGTTGACCAAGTATCTGAACTGACATTATCTCCCAGCCAGCATGACTTGATGTCATTCACTAGTCTTATACCATCTGTGAACAAATACTCCAGTTTGAACACTGCGACGCACAGGAGAAAACTCATATTGACTGCTACAGAAAACAATGAGCTGAAAAGCAGCGGGGCATGGAATCTGAACACGGCTAGTTCTGGCCATGATATACAAGAAAGCAGAGTCAGTGGGGAAGGGCAAAATAGGAAAAACACAGTTTAGGGGCGCATTGATGAAAAGGTTGCATATTAAAAGAAGGGAAAGCTTCGCACACAATACTTACTCTTCAGGCAGGGGACTCAACAGCACTGTTTGTAACAGTAGAGAAAGAAAGAAACCCTTACTTTTAGGAACAGTACACAAGGGTTTCTTTCTCTCCTGTGACTCAGTGGATAAATAGTGAGCCATGTGAACCAGTAGACACCAGGTTTGGTTCCTTGAACTGATCTCAGCTATATTAATGGTTAGGATGCTGCGAGTGGAATAAAAAAAAACAGAAATCAGTCAAGGTCTTTAGACCTAATTGTTGTCCAGTAACTTCCGCTTGGAAATGTTCATATGTGAATGCTGATTAAATGTGTACAACCTTGATGATGATGCCTCCCTGGTTGGTTACCCTATGATACATAGTTTTGCACTGGTGGCAGGGCTGACATTGTATTCCAATGAGTGTTGACCCTGGTGTACCATCTTAAATAATTTTGGTGGTCCCCTGATAGTATTTCTGCTGCCACTCTGTCACCCACCTCGGTGGAGAGGAAATGTTTATAACATTTATTGTAGGATCCCCAGGGCTGGATTTAATTTTAAAAATTAATGTGTAATTAATTGGTGAGAAGGAAAGGGAAGGAAAGTCACAGGCAGGTTGTACGTGATTTCCAGAAATATACTCTGGATGTGCACCAGAAGTGCCAAAGTGGAAAATCTTTTCTCACGCCCACAAGTCAAGCCATCAGCTTCTACAGAGGGCGGGAGAAAATGGATGCAAGAAGAAATATGGCCCAACACTTTCTCTTGATGATTGTACTTCTTTAAGATTGGGAAAGCCAAGTTCAGCATTGATAATTGGATTTTCCTGACTGCAACATGAATGTGGCCATTCCTGCTTTCTGGCTTGACTATGCTCAGTGCTAACCAAAAAATCTAATTTCACTCCTTTTGATGCAGTCCTGTGCTACACAGTGTATTATTAGTTATATGACATGCAACTGGACAAATGCTTTTAGTTGCTATGACCTGATGCCCATTCATGTACACGGCAATATAGAAACCAGCAAAGGTTAGCCAACTGCTTCAAAAAAGCTTACCCCACCACATGAAAACTCACAATTGAGAAAGTTGAATAGAAACCTATGGCGTTTGAAAGCAAGTAACTACATGAAAGTGTAATGGGATACAGGCTTTTACTTAAGCTCTAAATATATTCAACATTTCTTCGCTTGTGTCAAAAGAAAAAGAAGCTCAGGAACATGGAAGGCTCACAGGAGATACAGATGTGGAAGGCACAAGCATTATAGGGTAAAAATTAGTTTGCTCGTTTTTCAGGCATGGGTGTCACAATTCGCAACCTGCCCGCACCAGTTTCAGTGGAGGTGGGCAGCAAGTAGATTTGGTACTGTCACCTAATTTACCTGATAGTGGCATTGGGCTGATCAGCTCATGCGCTGCTGGCTGCTTCTGCGCTGTTGTACTCATAGCACGTGGTGTGGTCAGCCTTCTGTTCTTAAAGGTAGTCTGTCCCTCTTAAAGGGAAGATGCACTGAATAACAGAAGGTTGCCGCTGAACACAATTGCTACAGTTCTAAACAAGTAAAATGGAACACCAGGGCAGAGAGAGGGCCCCAGGGTCATGAATACAGAGCTTGTGGTCTTAGTGGTGGTGATGGAAAGGAGGAGAGACACCATGGTTCCGTGATAGAGTCAATTAGTACTTCAAGGACCATCCTCAGGCAGGATTGGGAGCAGGTGACCAATGAGGTAAATTCCTGGCATCTGGATCGGAGGTCCTGGCAGCAGTGCTACAAGAGGTCTCATGGCCATGCAGGTGGTCAAAGTCAGTGAATGCATTTTCACATGACATCTTATACCCAACAAACCAGCAGTCTCTCACTCTGCTCAATGAACACCATCCCCATCACTCACCCAACAACAGTTCCTGGCACTCAGGACTCAAGCCTAACATCCAGATACTCCATCTGACTCACACAACTATCAATGCTGCCAACCTCACATCCAACTCTCACTGCCTCCTCATACCTCTAGCTATTCAGCTGTGGCCGGCACATCACCCAACCACAGTGCTCCATAATCACAAACTTTTTGCCCTCTCTCTTGCAGGAAAAGGAGACACACAATGGAAGGGAGCAGCGCAGAACCAGTGGGCTCAAGGATGCCTGCATCTCCTGAGCTCTATAGAAGCGATGGCTCTCCAGATCACGGGCTGTCTGCGACAGAACCCATGACATCCAGTGTCGCTGAGCACATGGAGGATGGCAGTATGTTCCTGCTTTCTGTCCTTTCACAACTCCCAGCTCAACCTCGTCCTGCTATCTAGCATGATAAGCAAGTAGCGGATGGTGTGTCCATGGACATCTTGCTTCCCACCCCATCCCCACTTCCCTCACACCAACTTTCCTCTTCTCAGTTCCTGCTTTCATCACCCAAGAACTGCGGCCTGCCCAGCCACTGCAGCCCCAGGAGGAGGAGGGAGAGCACTGATGAAGAGGCCCAATCACTTGATCTGGTAGTCACAGCCACCAGCTCAGATACTGGTACCTCACTTATCTTGGAGGCAAGTATAGAGTTGGGATCTACACGCGGTGAGTAAACGGGCATGAGTGGGCTGCATCCAGGGTTAATTTGCCAGCTCATCGGAGGGAGAAGTCACAGATGTGTTCTGCTATAGGAGTCTCAGAGAAGGACCTCAGTGGTGCAGCATACAGTAGAAAGTTGATGGACATGTGCACTGAGATGCTGAGTGCATTGGCTCACATGCCAAACAGCCTCCTATCATTGTTAAGGAGCATGGAGGAGTCTGGCTCCAAGTTGGCAGAGGGTTTTGTGCAGACCTTGCCCTCTCTGTAACCTCTACTTCATCTCCCTGTTGTGTTGCAGACCCAAAGGCTCTTAAACTGCAGCCTCCATACCTGTTGCAGCCTTTATGTAGATGGGTCACCAAATCCTCTGCCTTCCCTGTGAGGAGGCAACAACACTCCCTGCCAAATCCAGCAAATCACCACAACGCCTCCAAAAATGCTACATTGTACATAGAAACATATAAAATAGGAGCAGGAATAGGCTATTCTGCCCTTTGGGCCTGCTCCGCCATTCAAAAAAAGATCATGGCTGTTCGTCTAATTCAGTACCCTGTTCCTGCTTTCTCTGTATCCCTTGATCCTTTTGGCATTAAGAAATATATCTATCTCCTTCTTGAATATATTTAATGACTTGGCCTCCACTGCCTTCTGCGGTAGAGAATTCCACAGGTTCACCACCCTCTGAGTGAAGAAATTTCTCCTCGTCTCGGTTCTAAATAGCATACCCCGTATCCTGATACTGTGACCCCTGGTTCTGGACTCCCAGCCATCGGGAACATCTTCCCTGCATCTAGCCTGTCTAGTCCTGTTAGAACTTTATAGGTTTCTGTGAGATCCCCTCTCATTCTTCTAAACTCAAGTGAATATAGGCCTAGTCGACCCAATCTCTCCTCATACATCCTGCCATCCCAGGAATCAGCCTAGTAAATCTTTTTTGCACTCCCTCCAAGGCAAGAACATCCTTCCTAAGATAAAGAGACTAAAATTGCACACAATACTCCAGATGTGGTCTCACCAAGGCCCTGTAAGACATCCTTGCTCCTGTACTTAAATCCTCTTGCAATGAAGGCCAACATATCATTCGCCTTCTTAACTGCTTGCTGCACCTGAATGCTTGCCTTCAGCGACTGGTGTACAAGGACACCCAGGTCTCGTTGCACTTCCCCCTTTCCCAATCTATCACCATTCAGGTAATAATCTGCCTTTCTGTTTTTACAAAGTGGATAACCTCATATTTATGCACATTATACTGCATCTGCCGTGCATTTGCCCACTCACCCAACTTGTCCAAATCACATTGGAGCCTCTTTGCATCCTCCTCACAGCTCACATTCCCCTCCAGCTTTACGTGGTCTGCAAACTTGGAAATGTTACATTTAGTTCCCTCACCCAAGTCATTTATATATATTGTGAATAGCTGGGGCCCAAGCACTGATCCCTGCGGTACCCCAGTAGTCATTGCCTGAAACCCGGAAAAAGACCCGTTTGTTCCTACTCTCTGTTTCCTGTCTGTCAACCAATTCTCAATCCATGCCAGTAAATTACCCCCAATCCCATGTGCTTTAATTTTGCACACTAACCTCTTATGTGGGACCTTATCAAAAAACTTCTGAAAATCCAGATACACCACATCCACTGATTCTCCCTTATCCATTCTACTAGTTACATCCTCAAAAAACTCCAGTAGATTTGTTAAGCATGACTTGTCTTTCGTAAACCCATGCTGACTTTATCCAATCCCATTTATGCTTTCTAGGTTTTCTGCTATCACATCCTTTATAATTGACTCGAGCATTTTCCCCACTACTGATGTAAGGCTAGCCGGTATGTAGTTCCCTATTTTTTCTCTCCCTCCTTTTTTAAATAGTGGGGTTACATTTGCCACCCTCCAATCTGTAGGAACTACTCCAGAGTCTCTAGAATTTTGGAAGATGACCACCAATGCATCCACTATTTCCAGGGCAAATTCCTTTAGTACTCTGGGATGATTATCAGGCCCTGGGGATTTGTCAGCCTTTAAGCCCATTAATTTCCCTAGCACTTTTTTTTACTAATACTGATTTCCTTCTGTTCCTCCCTCTCATTAGACCTTCGGTTCCTTAACATTTCTGGGAGGTTATTTGTGTCCTCCTTTGTGAAGACAGCACCGAAGTATGTGTTTAATCGTTCTGCCATTTCTTTGTTCCCCATTCTAATTACTCCAGTTTCCGACTGTAAGGGACCTACAACTGCCTTCACTAATCTTTTTCTCTTCACATACTTATAGAAGCTTTTACAGTCAGTTTTTATGTTCCCTGCAAGTTTACTCTCATACTCTATTTTCTCCTGCTTAATCAACCTCTTTGCCCTCCTTTGATGAATTCTAAACTGCTCCCAATCCTCAGAATTGCTGCTTTTTCTGGCAATTTTATAAGATCCTCTTTGGATCTAATACTGTCCCTAATTTCTTTTGCAAGCCGCGGTTGAGCCACCTTTCTGGTTTTATTTTTGCGCCAGACAGAAATGAATAATTGTTGTAATTCATGCCCACGTTCTTTAAATATTATCCATTGCCTATCCACCGTCAACCCTTTTAGTAAAGTTCCCCAATCTATCATAGCCAACTCGCACATCATACCTTCGTAGTTTCCTTTATTTAGATTCAGGACCCTAGTTTTGGATTCACTTCCAGATATTTTGAAATAGCAGAGGTTCTTCAAATTCACCTTCTCTGAAAGTTGGGTGCCTGGCCCTTTAAATAGTGCAAGTGCTGGCCCCCTCTTCCAGCTGAATGCTTGATCTTTGGTGAGTGATGCACAAATTAATTGAATAGACCTGTGTGGCCGAAATTGAGAAAATGGGCATCACATCAGCCGGTTGGGTTGTGTGACAACAGGATAGGACTGATTCAGCTGCTTCTGGCATGCACAGGGGATGCCTGCGCATGCGTCTTTTTCAAGAGGGTGTATTCTGTGGGCCACGTCAGAAGCAGCTGGCAGCACAATGTGCACTTGCAGGATGGCGATTGGCTGCCTATCACCGCTGGAGGCAATGCTATGGATACGAATTCCGTGCCCACAATTTTTGGTGATTGTGTGGGAACTGGGGGAATGCTTCCCCCAGGAAAATTGAGTTTTGGCACTTTATTTGGTGTACAGTTCAATATTTTTGAATCAAGAATGGCCGTAATCACTACAATTTTTTCATCTTAAAACAGAAAATATTTTTGGGCAATTAAAAAGAAAACTACTCTCTGTTAGTCATTTTAGGAACAAATTGTTTTCCTTTACATTGTTTATACTTCTTGATCCCAGTGGCAGCAGATAATTTATTCTTGGGATTAAAAAAAACATATTCAGTTTTGGTTTTTTAAAATGCTCAAAGCAAAAAGAAGTTTTAAGCCAATCTGTTGTCTCTCGAATTATACCAGTTTGAACTGCAGGAAGCACATTTCAAATTGTGCTTTTTCTCCCATCGGAGGTCCAGAGGCATGCTCCCTGGAAAATGTTGAATTTTTATGTAAAAAATGATTGCATATGGTTAATAAATGCTTTTATACTTCACAATCAATAGACTCTTAATCTTAAAGGAAAGGGAAACCAATTTGGGTTTTCAAAAGCCCAACGCGACCCAATTTTCCCAAAAAATACCTGAGCAATCTTACTCTGTCTGCGATAGTCACTGGAGTTGAATTACAGAGGAGTTATGGTCCAGACACCTGGAATGGCAGATTTCCCTGAATGGCATGGAGTTTTAATTCCATGGCACTGGACATAAATAATTATCTAGAAACAAATGAAGGACCAGTTACACATGCAAAATTCAGTAGGATAACAGCAACTTGTGTTTTTATTGTTACGACTGACCGCTCCAGTCAAAGCCCCCAATCAAAATACACGATTCTGATTGCGGTGGGAGAAACGCACTGTTAATTCAATCCCGTCCCTCCACAGATCGCCTAACATATCATTTTAAACTTACCAAATTAAAGAAAAACCCAGCCAAATTGTACCCTCTATTAACCCCCGAATGAGGCTAACCAAACCAGGTGTCTTTAAATCAACAAATTAACTATTTACTTAGAAAAATTAAATTCTTAAACACTATGAAGAAATAAACAACAGTTAAAATGGAAAAAATTAGAGTCCTTGATCATTTGCTGTCCTGCCGGAGGTGAAAAAGTCCAAAGTTGCTTGAAGTCCTCGCAGCTGTCTGATGGGGGAGAAAACGGTTCTTCAACAGTAGAACAGTCTGTAGTCTAATTCCAGCAGTAGGTGATGATTTCCTTCTCCAGTGATGAATTTCCACAATAGTTCAACAACTCGTAACCACTTTCACTGGAATCAATCTGGTTTTAGAATTTTTGAGGGATAAAAGATTTTCACAGTCTAAATTCTTCCTTCCTTCAGTTTATCAGAGATCTCTGTTTTGGCTTGACTTTTTTTTTAGTATTTTGAGAGATGATAATAAATAAACAGACTAAATCCTCTTCCTTCAGTTTAAATGGTCTGTTTCTCCTTTCAGGCACGAACACATAGCTGACTCTCTGTTTCTCCTGTTAGAACAGACTGTTTGCACTATAAGCCAGTTCAAAATTATATTGTAACAAATGTATCTCTCAATATTCAGTCCAAATGGCTGTATCCAAGGCAACAAGAATGTACTTTCTCAGTAATTCCTGAGGCCTGCTTATTCTTAAAGCAATATTGATCCTTTGCTGTCTTAAAGACACACCGCATATTTCCCGGAAAAAAACTACAGGATCATAACCTTACATATAAGCAAAATACTGTTGTTTGCTGGAAATCTGAAATAACAACAGAAAATTCTGGAATTAATCAGCAGTTCTGATGAAAGTTCATCGACCTGAAATGTTAATTCTGTTTCTCTCACCACAGATGCAGCCAGACCTGCTGAGAATTTCCAGCATTTTGTATTTGTGTTTATATCATGCTTTTAACATAAAGAAATGTTGTAAGACATGTCGTAGAAGCGTAATCAGGCAAAAATGGACAGCGAGCCAAAGAAGACTTTTTGGTTGCTGACAAAAAACTTGGTTTAAGAGATGCATTTCAATGAGGAGAGAGAAGTTTTAAGGAGAAAATGCCAGAACTTAGGTCTTAGATGGCTAAAGGCAAGGCCACAAATTAAGCCGGAAAGGGGAGGGTGTGGAAAGGGCCGTTGGGGGATGTACAGAGGAATCAGAGTTCTCAGGGGGTTGTAGGACTGGAGGAAGTTACAGGGATAAACAGAGGTGAGGGTTAGCATCAGAAAAACTTGGGAGGGCTAGCGGGGCGGCAGCCTCATTATATTTAAATTATATTGCCTGGTTTTCAATTGCAGCTGTTTTTTTATTGCTTCACAATATGTTTGAGTTGTGTTCTTCTTGCAAAATCCCAAATAGCTGGCTAGTATGTAGCAGTGGGATCTCGTGTGCAGAACTGCTAAGACTGTATAAATAGGCTGAGCTGGAAGTGATTTTCTCAGAGGCTAAATAAGAACATAAGAAGGTAGGAATGCAAAAAGGTCATTCAGCTGATTTTGCTTACCCTCTCATTTAGACCATACACATGGAATGATCTAGTTGTAATGTAGACGGCAAATCATAGGAAAAGAATGGGGAGTGCTACCCTCAACATACTGTTCCTCTTTGTGATGTTATTATGTAGTAGAATTACATAATGCAACATAAAGATGTCTGACAGCTCCCAGGCTGCTTCCAAACTATTAAAGTCTGAAGGCTCTTTCATATTATGTTAGTGTTGTGGGTTCCGCTATATGGGTCCTGCTCAGCTGGCAGTGCGACTGAAGATTAATGCACCCGGCACTGTAAGTGCAACTGCAGCAGTGGAGACCAAATTTGTGTTAGGACTCCATGTGTCCCCTTGATTCCCAGAATTCCTGAACGTGGACACTGAGAAACTGCTGAGGTGGGTGGATACCATGATGTGAATCCCTGGACCTTAAGGATGCTGTGACATCAGTTGATTGACTTCATGATGTCATCACCTCAAATGTGCAAGAAGGCCAAAATGTTACAGCCACTCAGGCATTTGTAGATTCGCTGAATTTCCAGTGCAGGCACAAGTCTATATAAGAGGCTTCTAAATGCAAGAGTTCAGCACACTTGATTGTTTTCCCGTGAACCATACTATAATATTAAAGCACCTTGGGAGACACCAATATTATTTATTACTTATTACATATATTACTTTGCAATTTTTAGTATCATGTGGCAATTTCATATAATAGTACAAATCCAATCAGCCAATTACTGCCCCATCAGTCCACTTTCAATCATCTGCAAAGTGATGGACAGTGTTGTAAAATTAAAATCAATGGGAGTCAGGGGAAACTCTCAAGTAGCTAGAGGCATATATAGCGTAAAGAAAGACAGTGATGATTGTTGGAGGCCAATCATCTCAGCCCGAAGACATGGCTGCAGGAGTTTCTCAACCATCTTCAGCTGCTTTATCAATGACTTTCCCTCTATCGTGAGATCAGAAGTGAGAATGCTCACTGCTCATTGCATAGTGTTCAGTTCCATTGAAAATTCCTCAGATAATGGAGCAGTGCATGTTTGCATGCAGTGAGACCCGGACAACCTCCGAGCTTGGGCTGATAAGTGGCAAATAACATTCGTTCCACAAAAGTGCCCGGCCATGACCATCTCTAACAATGAGGAGTCTAACAACCTCCCTTTGGCAATCAAAGGCATTACCATCATTAAATCCCCACCATCAACATCCTGGGGTTACCATTAAATAGAACATGAATACTGTGGCTACAAGAACAGGTCAAAGGCTGGGTATTCTGTGGTGAGTACCTCACACCCTGTCTTTCCAAAGCATTTCCACCACCTACAAGGCACAAGTCAGGGGTGTTATGGAATGGCAGTTCCAACAACGCTCAAGAAGCTTTTTTTAAATTAATTCCTGGGATGTGAGCCCATCCCGAATTGTCCTTGAGAAGGTGGTGGTGAGCTGCCTTCTTGAACTGCTGCAGTCCATCTGGTGTAGCTATACCCACAGTGCTGTTTGGAAGGGAATTCCAGGTTTTTGACCCAGCAACAGTGAAGGAAAGGTGATATAGTTGTAAGTCAGGATGGTGCTTGGAGGGTAACTTGCAGATAGTGGTGTTCCCATGCGTCTGCTACCCTTATTCTTCTAAGTGGTAGAGGTTGCAGGTTTGGAAGGTGCTGTCGAAGAAGGGTTGACAAGTTGTTGCAGTGCATCTTGTACATGGTACATATTGCTGCCACAGTGCACTGGTGATGGAGGGAGTGAATGTTGAAGGTGGTGAATGGTGATCAAGTGGGCTGCTTTGTCCTGGATGGGGTTGAGCTTCTTGAGTGTTGTTGGAGCTGCATTCATCCAGGCAAGTGGAGAGTATTCCATCACACTCCTGACTTGTGCCTTGTAGATGGTGGACAGGCTCTGGGGATCAGGACGTGAGTTATTCGCCACAGTATTCCCAGCCTCTGACCTGCTCATAGCCATAGTATTTATATGGATGGTTCGGTTAAGTTTCTGATCAATGGTAACCCTCAGGATGTTGCTGGTGGGGGATTCAGTGTGGGTAATGCCTTTGAACATCAAGGAGAAATGGTTAGATTCTTTCGTTGGAGATCGTTATTGCCTGGCACTTGTGTGATGTGAATGTTACTTGCCACTTAGCAGTCCATGCCTCTATGTTGTCCATGTCTTGATGCATGCAGGCATGGACTGCTTCAGTATCTGAGGAGTCACAAATGGTACTGAACACTATGAAATCATCAGCGAACATCCCCACTTCTGACCTTATGACCTTATGTTGGAGGGAAGGTCATTGATGAAGCAGCTGGGGCGAGGCTACTACCTTGAGGAACTCCTGCAGTGATGTCCTGGGGCTGAGATGATTGACCTCCAACAACAACAACCATCTTCCTTTGTACTAGGTATGACTCCAACCAGCAGAGAGATTTGCCCCTGATTCCCATTGACTTCAATTTTGCAAGGGCTCCTTGATGCCATACTCAGTCAAATGCCGCCTTGATGTCAAGGGCAGTTACTCTCACCTCAACTCTGGAGTTCAGTTGCTTTCTTCATGTTTGGAACAAGGCTGTAATGAGGTTGTGGGATCACTTAGCTCCATCTATCACATGCTGCTTCCACTGTTTGGCATGCACGTAGTCCGGTGCAGTAGCTTCTCAGATTGTCACCCCATTTTTAGGTATGCCAGGTGCTACTCCTGGCATGGTCTCCTGCACTCCTCATTGAGACCATCCAAGACAAAGCAGCCTGCTTGATTGATACCCCATCCACTGCCTTAAACATTCACTCCCTCCACCACTGGTACACTGTGGTTGCAGTGTACACTGTTAATAGTGTGTCAATTGTTTAATTATATGCAGGTGGAGGGTGTTAATTGGGGTCTTACTTGAGCACATAAGCAGACACTTACTGAGACTGGTGAAGGGTTTGAATGAGGAGCTACATGTTTGTAATCTTTTTCCTCTGTACAATAAATGTGAAACTGAATAAAGATAGGCTCTAGCATTATCCTTCCACAACAAGCTTTCTGGAGTTTAACATGGTGGAAGTGGATGGTTGCCTAAAGCTGAAGGTTGGAAACTCAGAATTTTTTTTTTTGCATAGAAAACTAAAATCTCACTGGCTATTATGGAAAATATGGCAGAAAACAAGTGTAAATTGTTATGGTATGAGTACTCTCTGATGTCCTCTGAGTCTGAACCATATGACCAATGGAAGAATGAAGTGGATATGTGGACATGGGTTACATTTCTACCAAAGAGGAAACAAGGTATGGCCTTGGCGTTCTCACTTCGTAGCTAAAGTAAAACCAGAAGTAAAGTGTTTTGTGAACTGGGTGCTCATCAGTTGGATACTGATGTTAGAATTATTGGATAAAATTTACAAGAAAGATGGCCTATTGAGTGAGTATGAGGCATAGTCAGATTTTGATAGATTTTGGAAAACAGATGGTTATTCAATGGAAGAATATATCATGGACTTTAACAGACTGTATAGAAGATTGAGGAAATTCAATTTGGAGATCTCAGGTTCAGTGCTAGCATTTAAATTGCTCGATTGTGCTAGGGTGTCGCATATGGACAGGCTCCTGGTTCTAGCTGGTGTTTGGTTCTTGGAAAAAGACTCCCTGTTAGATCATATGTCTTCTGCATTAAATAAATTCCTGGGGAAACAATCATTTCCTGCAGCCCTGGTAGAACAAACTGGGCATTCTGCAGTGACGCAAAGATTGGAGAACTCCATGTTTACTGGATTTTGAAATGGCACTGAGACTAGATGCAGGCATAAGTATGATGGAAGAGTTGAGAACAGGAGGAATAAGGATCAAATCACCTTTAGCAGGTCTGACTATTACAGTGGAAGACAGAATTGGAACTGCAATCATAGACAAATTAAACCCAGGAATGCCCAAGGAACAGTTAGTAGGTGCTTCAGGTGTAACTCAAAATATCATTATACTTATAATGAGATGCCCAAAGTGGAGGGGCACAGTCCTTGAAATAACACCTGTCACAGAGAATTCTGAGGCAGAAGAGGAAGAGAATGATGAATCTGAATGAATAGTACTAGTCACAAGGAGTTTTAGTCCTGTGATGAATGTGATAGTTGCAGATTCATTCAACTGTGCTGTATTAGATAGTGTTTGCATATCAACAGTATATGAAACTCATTGGATACAATATTATCTGGATTCACTCGGTAGTGAGGATTGATGCAAGGTTAAAGAGTATAAAAATGCTACCATTCAGGTTTGGTGATGACAACACATTGAAGTCACCGAAAAGAGTAGTAATTCTATGTAAAATAGCTGGAGTAAGCCACTTTATCAGTGCTGATGTAGTCTCTAATGAGATACCTTTACATTTCAATAAACCTTCATTAAAAAAGGCACAAATGAAACTTGATATGGGGCATGATAAGGCAATTGTTTCTGGAAAGTCAGTGAATTTGCCGTTTATCTGGTCAGGGCATTATTGTACCCCCTCAACAAAATCTGACGTTTCTAGTCAGAGTTTTAGAAAAATATCAATGGGATCAGGTGATAAGTATCAGAGATAAAAAGTAAATTGTTACACAGACAATTTGTTCACCCTTCTTGTCAGAGATTAAAAACCCTGCTAAAGGATGCAGGTGTGATTGATGAAGAGTATACGAGGAAAATAGAAGAGATTAGTGAAAATTGTGAAATCTGTAAAAAGTATCAGAGGACACCATCACGTCCTATTGTCAGCCTTCCATTGGCACGTGACTAACGAGGTAGTTGCCATGGATTTAAAGGTATGGGACAATGACAAGAATATTTTCATTCTGCATTTTATAGACCTAGCAAACAGATTTAGTTTTTCTACAATAATAAATAGCAAGGACAAAAAGGTGATTGTGGATAAAATCATGGGAAAATGGATAGGGTCGGGGCTTGGGGCATCAGCTAAATTTCTTACTGATAATGGAGGGGAATTTGCCAATGATGATTTCAGAGATATGTGTGAAATCATGAACATTATGGTTATGAATACTGCAGTTGAAAGTCCTTTCAACAATGGGCTCTGTGAAAGGAATCTTGCAGTGGTTGATGAAATGCTGCTTAAAATCTTAGCTGACCAACCATACTGCAAGTTGACAACTGCCCTGACATGGATGGTTCATGCGAAGAATTCACTTCAGATAGTTGGAGGATATAGTCCCTATCAATTGGTCTGTGGGCGGAATCCCAAATTGCCTTCTGTACTGTGCAATAGGCCTCCTGCTCTAGAAGGTACTATAATTATTTCCATTTTTTCTGCACATTTGAATGCTTAACATGCAGGGAAATGGGCTTTCATCAAGGCTGAGGTCTCTGATAAAGTTTGGAGAGCTCTGAGGCATCATATAAACCTTCTGAAGTGGAATTTAATTCAGGAGATTTGGTTTATTACAAAAGAGAGGGTCATAGGGAATGGAAGGGCCCTGGTAAGGTAATAGGTCATGTTGGTAAGACAGTAGTTATCAAGCATGGAAATCAAACTAATAAGGTTCATTCCTCATGATTAATTGGGGATGATTACAAAATCTCAGAATCTGAGCAGCTGATAGAGAGAAACGAGTCAACTTGTACCTCAAGTGCTCATGTGTTTTGTGATGAAGGTCCTGAGGAACAGAATACAGTAGATCAAGGGTTGGATAGTAATGTGAGCAATCATGATGCTCAGGGAAGAACTATTGCATCCAAATGGCAATTGCCCAGCATAGGTACTCGGGTGATATAAATTCCAGAGGGTCTAATAAATGGAAGGATGCAACAATTGTGGGATGTGCAGGAAAATCTACTGGCAAGTTTAAATATTGGTTAAATGTTCAAGATGATGGCCAAGAAGGTCCATGGACTGGCACAATGGGGTGAAAGAATGGAGAGTAAGAAAGTGTAGTGCAAGTTCTAATAGTGGGTCTGGAAGTGACTCTTGCATAAGGAAGCAATCACGTACTGGAAAAGGAGACTCTGATAGTGTGCAAGGGGGATCTTATAGCAGTAGTCCTGAAAGACATCAAAGTGCTAATAGAGGCCGTAGTTTGAACAGATTCCACAATGAAATGAAGGCTAGAGAGCAGTCTCGGAATAGAACTAGATGCAGAAGTCCTCATGACCATGACGTTTTAGTGGCTGCCAGTAAACTTGAGGATAAAATAAGAGAAGCAAAACGTAAGGAATTAGAGAGTTGGAGAGAGTTTGGTGTTTATTCTGAGGTACCAGATAGGAGACAGCCAGCCTTGTCACAAAGATGGATTTGTACTGAAAAAAGTCCTTCCCGATGGGACTTATAAGGCTAAATCGAGGCTAGTTGTGAGGGGTTTTGAAGAACGACTGGGTGATACTGATGTTAGTGTAAACTCTTCCACAGCTGGAAAGGTAATCTTTAAAATCTTTTTAGCTCTTTTGGCCACATATACATGGCAGTGTAGATCCATTGACATAAAAGCCGCATTCTGCAGGCTGATACTTTTCAGAGAGAAGTGTTTTTGAAACCACCCAAAGAGGCAGCAGATGCAGAAGGAAAACTATGGAAACTGAACAAATGCATCTATGGCCTGAATAATGGTTCCAGGGTGTGGTATTTCTCGGTGAGATCTGTTTTGTTGAAAATTGGCTGTGTTCAACTAAAAGCAGATCCTGCGATGTTTTATTGGTATCATAAAGGGAAATTTTCAGGCATCTTCATGATGCACATTTCTTATGGGATGGTATTGTGGATTTTATGAAATATGTTATTAATAAGATTAGGACAGAATTTAAGATTGGGAGTCAGGATTGTGGAGCCTTTAAATATATTGGTCTGGATATTAAACAGACTAAGTCTGGAATAACTTTAAAACAACAATCCTATTTAAACAGTGTTACTCCTATCCTGGTTAATCATGTTAGGTCATCACAGAAAGATGATGATATATCTAAAGCACAGACTGAGCAATTGCGAAGCCTGGTTGGTCATTTAAAGTGGTTGTGCTCTCAGACTAGGCCTGATGCCAGTTTTGATGTACTGGACTTAAGCCCGATGATGAAACATCCAAAAGTTGTGAATGTTTTAAGGGAAAATAAAACATCTGGAGAAATGTGCACTGAAGTTCCCATCCTTAGGTGACCCAAAGAACATGAAGCTTGTAATTTTTAGTGATGTTTCACGTGCTAATCTTGCTGATGGGTATTCGAATGCAGCCGGTTTCATAATATTGCAGATGGATGAAAATGGGATATGTTGTCCTTTAGCTTGGGAGGCTAAGAAAATAAAATGGGTTGTTAAAAGCACTTTAGCTGCAGAAACACTGGGTCTTGTGGAGGCAGTGCATATGTGGTTCTATTTGTCAAATATTTTGGGTGAAATTCTGAACAAGGGAGATCCTGAAGATAGGACGCCCATTGAATGTTATGTGGATAATTGTTCTTTGCGGGACAGTGTACACTCTACAAAAAGTGTGAGTGAGAAACGACTATGTATTGACCTTGCTGGATTGAAGGAACTGCTGGAGAGAAAGGAATTCTCCGAAAATCACCCCTTGTGATATACCAAGCTCGTCTCGATACAGCCAGAAACAGTGTTGATGTTCGATTACTTCCTGTATGGTGTCAGGCCATCCTTCCACAATCATCTTCTACAACAATGATAGGGTAGGGTCACGTGACGTCTCATCTCTTAGTTGCTCACATTTGTGGGGTCGATCTTCAGGACATCCTCAACCTCAGCATCCACACCGTGAACATGTACATCTAGCGAGACATCTGCATCTTTAATTGGGTTAGGTAACCTGCTCAGGGTGTCCGATTTTGGCTATTTTGTTGCCTGGTTTATATTGGACGTCACAATTGTAGCCCTGGACCTTCACTAAAAGTCTCTGCAACTACGAAGGAACACTCATAAGCGGTTGGCAACATATGGTTTTAAATGGCTTGTGATCAGTCTCTATGGCAAAATATTTTCCGAACAAATAGGTGTGAAAGCTAGTGATACCAAAAACAAGAACTAAGGTTTGATGTTCAGTGTTAGAGTCATTGGATTGAGTTTACAACAAACTCTTTGACGCAAAGGTGTTTGGCTTCCCTTCCTGCATGATGGAGGCGCCTAATCCCTTCTGGGACATGTCGACCTTGAGCGTGGTCTCTTTGAGGTCGTAATAGTGTAGCATGCTGTCTTGACTTGACAGAGCTAACGTTAAGGACTCAAACACCTGCTGGTGGTCTTCCTGCCACAAGTAAGGGATATCTTTATGCAGCAGTTCCCCAAGCGGTACTGCTTGATCAGTGAAATTGGAGATGTATGGGGCCAAAAGGTTTAACAGCCCTAAACACCATTGTAGGTCTTCCTGATTCTGAGGAGTTGGCATGGCTCTGACATCTTCAATTTTATCTGGGTCTGGGGTTATTCCTGTGGCAGAATATATCGACCCAATGAAGTTGATGTGACCTGGCATTTCCTGTTATTAAACACATGGCCCTCACAATGAGCAGCCAGAATTAGAAAGTGCAAGTTTCGGTCATGCTCTGCCTTGGTCCGCCCCACCACCACAATATCATTAGCTATACAGATACAGTCCAGGACATTTTCCATTATCCTGTCCATGTATTGTTGGAAAATGTCCTGGCTGGTGCACAGACCAAGCAGTAACTGTCTGCAGCAGTGTCTCCTGAATGGCATTCTAAAAGCTGTGCGTAGCTGGGACTTCTTGGCTAAGTGGACAGACCAGTAGCCATGCTTCGTGTTGAGCTTTGAAAAATACTTAGCACCAGTAACTTTAGGATTCAGCTCCTCCAGGGTTGGGATTTATACAGGCATCTCTTGAGGGCTAAATTCAGTTGTCACGGGTCTAAGTAAATACTGAGATTGCTATCTTTGTTCAGCATGCAGGTACTTTTAAAATCAGGGGCAAAGCAGAAGTAAAATGCAAAAATATAGAAGTGCAAAAAGTAGTGGCTGCAGGCCTCAGGCCTACAACTCGCCCTCCCGACCTCTGTAATCTCCTTCAGCAACACAACCATCTGAGATATCTGCTCCTCTAATTCTGGCTTCTTAAGCAACGATGATTTTAATTGCTCCATCATCAGCTGTGCCTTCAGCAGCTTGGGCCCTAAGCTCTGGAATTCTCTCCCTAAACCTCTCCGCCTCTCTATCTCGCTTTCCTCCTTTAAAATGCGCCCCTGGCCAAGCTGTTCCAGTACAGCTACAACACTGGCATCTACCCAGCTATGTGGAAAATTGCCCAGGTATGTCCTGTACACAAAAATCAGGACAAATCCAACCCGGTCAATTACCGCCCCATCAATCTACTCTTAATCATCAGTAAAGTGATAGAAGGTGTCGTACACAGAGCTATCAAGCAGCACTTGCTTAACAATAACCTACTCACTGATGCTCAGTTTGGGTTCTGCCAGGGTCATTCAGCTCCTGACCTCATTACAGCCTTGGTGGACAGGCTTTGGGGAGTCAGGAGGTGAGTTACTCGCCACAAGATTCCTAGCCTCTGATCTCCTCTTGTAGCCACATTATTTATATGGCTACTCCAGTTCAGTTTCTGGTCAATGGTAATCGCCAGAATGTTGATCGTGATTTAGTGATGGTAATGCCATTGAATGTCAAGCGGCGATGGTTGGATTCTCTCTTGTTGGAGATGGTCATTGCCTGGCACTTGTGTGGTGTGAATGTTACTTGCCACTTATCAGCCCAAGCCTGAATGTTGCCCAGGTCTTGCTGCATATGGACATGGGCTGCGTCAGTATCCAAGGTATAGCGAATAGTGCTGAACATTGTGCAATGAGCAGCGAACATCCCCACTTCTAACCTTATGATTGAAGGAAGGTCATTGATGAAGCGGCTGAAGATGGTTGGGCCAAGGACACTAGCCTGAGAAACTCCTGCAGTAATGTCCTAGGCCTGAGATGATTGACCTCCAACAACCACAACCATCTTCATTTGTGTTGGTATGACTCCAACCAGTGGAGAGTTTTCCCCCCGATTCCCATTGACTCCAGTTTTGCTAGGGTTCCTTGGTGCCACACTCAGTCAAATGCTGACTTGATGTCAAGGGCAGTCACTCTCACCTCAGCTCTGGAGTTCAGCTGTTTTGTCCATGTTTGGACCAAGGCTGTAATGAGGTCAGGAGCTGAATGACCCTGGCAGAACCCAAACTGAGCGGACAGTTACTGCTTGGTCTGTACACCAGCCAGGATATTTTCCACCTATACATGGACAGGATAATGGAAAATGTCCTGGACTGTATCTGTATAGCTAATGATATTGTGGTGGTGGGGCGGACCAAGGCAGAGCATGACCGAAACTTGCACTTTCTAATGCTGGCTGCTCATCATGAGGGCCATGTGTTTAATAACAGGAAATGCCAGGTTAATGTTGGGCACATCAACTTCATTGGGTCAATATATTCTGCCACAGGAATACCCCCAGACCCAGATAAAATTGAAGATGTCAGAGCTATGCCAACTCCTCAGAATTGGGAAAACCTACAACGGTGTTTAGGGCTGGTAAACCATTTGACCCCATACATCTCCAATTTCACTGATCAAGCAGTACCGCTTGGGGAACTGCTGCAGAAAGATATCCCTTACTTGTGGCAGGAAGACCACCAGCAGGTGTTTGAGTCCTTAACGTTAGCTCTGTCAAGTCAAGACAGCATGCTACGCTATTACGACCTCATCAAAGAGACCACGCTCAAGGTTGACATGCCCAGAAGGGATTAGGCGCCTCCATCATGCAGGAAGGGAAGCCAAACGCCTTTGCGTCAAAGAGTTTGTTGTAAACTCAATCCAATTACTCTAACACTGAACATCAAACCTGAGTTCTGTTTTTTGGTATCACTAGCTTTGGTATCACTAGCACAAGGCACAAGTCAGGAATGTAATGGGACACTCTCCACTTGCCTGGATGGGTGCAGCTCCAACAACACTCAAGAAGCACAACACCATCCAGGACAAAGCAGCGCGCTTGATTGGCACCCTGTCCACAAACATTCACTGCCTCCATCACCGACGCACAGTGGCAGCAGTGTGTACCATCTACAAGATGCACCGTAGCAACTCACCAAGGCTCCTTCGACAGCACCTTCCAAACATGTGACCTGTACCACGTAGAAGGACAACGGCAGCAGATACATGAGAACACCACCACCTGCAAGTTCCCCTCCAAGTCACATACCATTCCGACTTGGAACTATATCACCGTTCCTGTAATGTCGTGGGGACAAAATCCTGGAATGCCCTTCCTACAGCACTGTGGGTGTACCCACCCTACATGGACTGCGGCGGTTCAAGAAGGTGGCGCACCACCACATTGTCAAGGGCAATTAGAGATGGGTAATAAATGCTGTCCTAGATAGTGATGCCAAATCCCATGAATGAATAAAAAAAAACTCCCCCTTTGAGCCTGCTTTTGATTATCTGACCTAATATTGTGTTATGTGGCTTGTATCAAATTTTGTTTATAATGCCCCTGTGAAGCGCCTTGGGTTGGTTTATTATGTTAAAGGTGCTAAATAAATGCAAGTTGCTGTTGCTATCTACAAAGTGTACTGCAGCCACATGCCAAGTCTTCTTCAGGAGCATCTCAATATCCACGACCTCTACCACCTGGAAGAGCAAGAGCAGCAGGCACATGGGAGCACCGCCACCTCCAAGTTCCCCTCCAAGTGACACACCATCCTGACTTGGAACTATTGCCATTCATTCATTGTCACTGGGTTAAAGTTCTGGAACTCCCTCCCTCCGTAACAGCACTGTACGAGTGCCCACACCACACAGGCTGCAGAGGTTCAAGAAAACAGCTCACCACCAACTTCTCAAGAGTAATTAGGGATGGGCAGTAAAGGCTGGTGTTGCAACAATACACACATTCCTTGAATAAATAAATAAAAATATTCTTCTTTAAAATGACATGCTTAATGTAGAATAACTGAATGCTCAGAAACACAATTATGAATAGTATTCAACTCTATAAGCAATATATGCTGCTCTTATATTTCAGTAAATTGGTTTTGTTTATTTTACAATTTGTATCCGGTATCCCTCAGAAACTTGGTACGAGAAGAGTAGTTTAATACAATAGAAGGGTGAGGTACATGACTACTACGTCACCCTGGACTAAAAGGTAATAAGAATTGTGTAACATGCAGTAACTTCCAAAAACATATTTACCTCCTTGGTTCAATGCCAAGCCGTATATTAGAAATAGTCATAACTGGTGATATACACTAAACGAATAAGTAAATACAAAATCACAGTTTTGGACCATTTTTCCTGTCCATGCTCTTTGAAAGAGCTATCCAATTAGTCCCAGTCTACTATTCTTTCCATAAATGAATTGTCCTTCATGGCCATTGATTCATTGCACAGAAGCATTCAACACATTGTGCAGCAAGATGAAAAAAATATTGTTATGAACGAACGCTCAAGTCAAAGCCCTCAATCAAAATATACAATTCTGATTGTGGTGGGAGACACGCACTGTTAATTCAATCCCATCCCGCCACAGATCGCCAAACATATCATTTTAAACTTTCCAAATTAAAGAAAGACCCAGCCAAATTGTACCATCTATTACCCCCGAATGAGGCTAATCAAACCAGGTGTCTTTAAATCAACAAATTAACTGTTTAATTAGAAAAACTAAATTCTTAAAGACTTAAAGATTTAAACAACATTTATAATAGAAAAAAATTAGAGTCCTTGCAGATTTACACTCCTGCCGGATGTGGAACAGTCCAAGGTTGCCTGAAGTCCTCACAGCTGTCCGATGGGGAAAAAAAGGGTCCTGAAAAGTAGAACAGTCCGTAGTCTAATCCAGAAGTTGAAATTGAAGCTTTCCTTCTCCAGCGATGAATTTCTACAATTAACCACTTGCAAGCATTTTTTAATGAATCGATCTGGCTTTAGAATTTTTGGGAGATAAAAGATTGTCACAGTCTAACTTCCCTTCCTTCAGTTTAAATTGTCAGAGATCTCTGTTTTCGCTTAACATTTTAGAATTTTGAGAGAGAATAATAAATAAACAGACTAAATTCTCTTCCTTCTGTTTAAATGGTCTGAGAGCACTCCTTTCAGGTGCTAACACACAGCTGTCTGTCTGTTTCTGGGTTAGAACAGACTGTTTCCACTATAAGTCAGTTCAAAATTAAATTGTAATAATGTATCGCTCGATCTCTGGTCCTGAATGGCTGTATCCCGGGCAACAAGAATGCATTCTTTGACTCAGTTTCTGGGGCTTTCTGCCTTAAAACAGTGTGGCTCCTTTTCCAGCCATAAAGTCACACCGCATTCTTCCTGAAAAAAAACTACAGGATCATAATATATACTTTTGTAAGGAAATGTTTCAAGAAGTTGAATAATCTCTTTGGAAACAACAGATCTTGAAGGAAAACTTAATTGCTGACAAATAATCTCAGGAGAAATCCAGGCATTTTTTATTTTGATTAAGCAAGTGTTTATTTCAATACTGTTCAGTTCCTATATTTACAGAAAACTATGTTTGAATGGGTCACAAACTGAAGAGACTTGAAGTACATTATGTTACTGACTAAGAGCCAGGTACACAGATGGGTGACACATGTTCGCAGAATGACTTGTCTGAAACTAAAACAGCTGAAATAATATTTTTTATTTGAAATTGATGCTGGGTCATTATCTGTAAAGCTGTGTGTAATGCTTTAAGTGTTTGTAGCATTTTTATTCTGGCCCTGAAACTCAATACTAAGCAATCTTTCTGATGGCAAATATCTGCAATCAATAGTCAGTATAAAATCAAAAATGGAGCTGAGACGTGGTCTTGAAATCATGAACTTTATTCTCTTTCTCAGCATTATTTACCAGTTCCTCCAGGATAGTTGCAAAACTGCAGACTTATGCTGCTTGTTGATCATTGTTCTCACAAATTTGTGAACATTTTTCTGCTATATGTAAAACCTATGCATCACTCTTACTGCCAGAGCTCCAATTTTCAATGATTTAAAATGATTTCTTTATGGTGACTGTAGTTTATTGAGCCATTCATATTTTATGTCTGACACTTAAAGACTGATCGTCATTTAGAGAGTAGCCAGCAGAAACCAATTGGTATGAACTATGCTGTTGCAGGTTATTTTGAGTTTTCAGTGGGAAATTTGAACTGTTCTGAATTATATTGCTCAGAGTCCTCCTCAATTATGATGACTATGCTGCTGATGCCAGCCTATTAGAAATTAAAGGGTCAATTCTGTGCTTCCGACAGGGAGCTATCTTGGAAGGGAGTATAGGTCAAGACAGGGCTGAAAAACTAGTCGTGATTGTCTCTTCTATGATCCTTTCAAGTGGGGAATTTACCTCATAAGAGCTATTCTTTTATGAAGGAAACAAAACAGCAGGCTTATTGAGCTAAACTCTTTATAGAAATATTTAGGTAGTTGTACTTTTATGTGGAACATCATAAGGTTTATCATTTTATCATTTATAGGAGGTTCAGAGGGGAAGTAAGAAAGAAAATAAGAGAAGCAAAGAGAGAGTATGAAAAGACACTGGCAGCTAACATAAAAGGGAATCCAGAAGTCTTTTATAGCATCTTCTTCTTCTTCTTTGGCCTCCTTGTCTTGAGAGACAATGGGTAAGCACCTGGAGGTGGTCAGTGGTTTGTGAAGCAGTGCCTGGAGTGGCTATAAAGGCCAATTCTAGAGTGACAGACTCTTCCACAGGTGCTGGAGATAAAATTGGTTGTCAGGGCTGTTACACAGTTGGCTCTATCCTTGCGCTTCTGTCTTTTTTCCTGCCAACAGTTTAGTCTCTTCGACTCGCCACTCTTTAGCCCCGCCTTTATGGTTGTCCGCCAGCTCTGGCAATCACTGGCAACTGACTCCCACGACTTGTGATCAATGTCACAGGACTTCATATCACATTTGCAGACGTCTTTAAAGCGGAGACATGGACGGCCGGGAGGTCTGATACCAGTGACGAGCTCACTGTACAATGTGTCCTTGGGGATCCTGCCATCTTCCATGCAGCTCACGTGGCCAAGCCATTTCTAGCGCCGCTGGCTCAGTAGGGTGTATATGCTGGGGATGTTGGTTGCCTCGAGGACTTCTGCATTGGAGATGTGGTCCTACCACCTGATGCCAAGGATTCTCCAGAGGCAGCGAAGATGGAATGAATTGAGACATATGTTGTCCAGGCCTCGCTGCCGTAGAGCAAGGTACTGAGGACACAGGCTTGATACACTTGGACTTTTGTGTTCCGTGACAGTGCGCCATTTTCCCACACTCTCTTTGCCAGTCAGGACATAGTAGCGGACGCCTTTCCCAAGCGCTTGTTGATTTCTGCATCGAGAGACAGGTTACTGGTGATAGTTGAGCCTAGGTAGGTGAATTCTTGAACCACTTCCAGAGCGTGGTCGCCGATATTGATGGATGGAGCATTTCTGACGTCCTGTCGCATGATGTTCATTTTATTGAGGCTGATGGTTAGGCCAAATTTGTTGCAGGCAGCCGCAATCCTGTCGATGAGTCTCTGCAGACACTCTTCTGTGTGGGATGTTAATGCAGCATCGTCAGCAAAGAGGAGTTCCCCGATGAGGACTTTCTGTACTTTGGTCTTCGCTCTTAGATGGGCAAGGTTGAACAACCTGCCAACTGATCTTGTGTGGAGGAAAATTCCTTCTTCTGAAGACTTGAACGCATGTGAGAGCAGCAGTGAGAAGAACCCAAACAGTATAGGTGCGACAACACAGCCCTGTTTCACGCCACTCAGGATAGGAAAGGGGTCTGATGAGGCACCGCTATGCTGAATTGTGCCTTTCATATTGTCATGGAATGAGGTGATGATACTTAGTAGCTTTGGTGGACATCCGATCTTTGCTAGTAGTCTGAAGAGACCACGCCTGCTGACGAGGTCAAAGGCTTTGGTGAGATCTATGAAGGCAAGTGGAGGGGCATCTGTTGTTTGCGGCATTTTTCCTGTATCTGGCGAAGGGAGAACACCATGTCAATAGTGGATCTCTGCTTGAAAGCCACACTGTGCCTCAGGGTAGACATACTCAGCCAGCTTCTGGAGCCTGTTTAAAATGACTTGAACGAAGACTTTCCCCACTTTGCTGAGCAGGGAGATTCCACAGTAGTTGTTGCGGTCACCCTTGTTCTTATAGAGGGTGATGATATTGGCATCGCGCATGTCCTGTGGTACTGCTCCCTCATCCCAGCACAGGCAAAGCAGTTCATGGAGTGCTGAGAGTATAGCAGGCTTGGCACTCTTGATTATTTCAGGGGTAATGCCATCCTTCCCAGGTGCTTTTTCATTGGCTAGAGAATCAATGGCATCACTGAGTTCCGATTTTTGTTGGCTGTTCATCCAGCTCATCCATGACTGGCAGAGACTGGGCTGCATTGAGGGCGGTCTCAGTGACAACATTTTCCCTGGAGCACAGTTCTAGGTAGTGCTCCACCCAGCGATCCATTTGCTTGCGTTGGTCAGTGATCATGTCCCCTGATTTAGACATGAGGGTGCCAATCTTCCTGATGGTTGGCCCAAAAGCTCTCTTAATGCCATCATACATTCCTCTGATGTTTCCAGTGTCAGAGGCCAGCTGAATATGATTGCATAGGTGTTGCCAGTAGTCATGTGCGCAGCGCCTGGCTGTTCTTTGTGCAGCGCTTCTGGCAGCTTTAAGTGCGACGGATGTTAACTCGCTGGGGGCTTTCTTGTATTTCAACAGTGCAATGCGCTTAGCGGCTATGACAGGTTCCAGTTCTTCAAAGTGAGACTGAAACTAGTCTGAATTCTGCTTCTCACATTTGCTTTAGGTGGTCATTGCTGAGTCTTAGATGGCGTCTCTGATGTGGGCCCACTTGGTCTCTGCATCCCCGGAAGGGGTGTTTTGAAGGGATTTTTCAAGTGAATTTAGAAACTTATATAACAGCTGTGGATAAGAAATTCTGTTAGTGTTGATGCATGGGCGGCCCTTCTGCTGAGAGTGATGCAGCTTCTTTGGTTTGAGTCTAACTTTGCTGCACACCAGGGATTGGTCGGTGTCGCAGTCTGCACTGTGGAAGCTGCGTGTGATTTGAACGCTGTTTAAAGAGGCTCGCCTTGTGACGATGAGGTCCAGCTAGTGCCAACGACGTGATCTTGGGTGCCTCCATGAAACCTGGTGACAGGGTTTAGTATGAAAAAACGAGTTGGTGATGCAGAGGTTATGATAGGTAGACAACTCCAGCAGTCTCTGTCCATTCTCATTCATCCTTCCAATGCCATAGCGCCCAAGGCAGGAGGGCCATGAGTCATGGTCGGCCCCAACCCTGGCGTTAAAGTCCCCCCAGCAGGAACAAATGCTCGATAATGGGAATGCTACCAATGATATTATGGAGTTCCTTGTAGAACTGGTCTTTAACTTCTGGTGGGGAGCAGAGTGTTGGAGCATAGATGTTGAGTAGGTGTACTGGACCAGAGGCGGTGAGCAGTCGGATGGACCACATGCGTTCCGAGCCATTTGAAGGTGGCTCTATCATGCTGAGCAAAGAGTTTCTGATGGCGAAGCCCACTCCATGCTGTCTTGGTTTTCAGGATCCCTACCCTGCCAGAAGAAGGTGTCGTCTTGCTCTGTTAGAGATCCGCTCGCAGGGAGGCGTGTCTCCTGAAGTGCTGCAATGTCCACATTGAGTCTACTGAGCTCATTGTTAATGATGGCGGTCTTCCGAGAATCATTGATTTGTGTAAGGTCTTCCGACAGGCCAGGACACAAAGTTCTGACGTTCCAGCTTGCAAAACAAAGGGCTGGTACATTCTTTCCTTTTTTTTGTCGTGCTGTTTGGTGCGGTGTTACAGTCCACTTGTCGGGCAATGACCCTGAGCTCCAAGCACCCATTGAAGCAGGTGGACTGTGGCGGGACAGAACTTTACTGACCGGGGCTGCCTGGTTTGAGGCGGGCGGTAGCTGTTCAGTGAGATGCGATGACCTCTCCCACTGACAAAGGCAACCCGTGGCGCCCAATCTCTACACCAATTGAGCTGGACTTTTAACCCGTAACTGCTGCCTTCTGTGTTGTTTTGGTCGCTGTGAGGCGACTATGGAGTGACCTCTCCATAGCGCATGCCTGGGCGGAGGTATGGAGGTTGTGAGTTGCCCAAGCGTCAAAACCCCCCTCTTGGCCTTCCTAGTGAGGTCCAAAGGAGTGCAGAGCATGACGTTTGGCATAGGTATGACTGCAGGAACTGCCGGAAACATGCCAAAGGTGACACATGACCGCCTTTGGGGTTCCGCTCCGGATAGCATATAAACAATAAAAAACGGTAGTAAAAGGAGTAGTAGAGCTGATTAGGGACCAAAAATGTGATTTACGCATGGAGGCAAGGGGGAATAGCTGAGATATTAAATGAATACTTTGCATCTGTCTTTACCAAGGAAGAAGATGCTGCACCGGTCATGGTGAAAGAGGAGGTAATTCAGACACTTGAATAGTTTAAAATTGATAAGCAGGAGGTATCGGATAGGCTGTCTGTACTTAAAGTTGATAAGGCACCAGGACCAGATGAGATGCATCGAATGATACTGTGGGAAGTAAGAATGGAAATTGCACAGGCACTGGCCATAATTTTCCAGTCTTCCTTAGACTAGGTGATGCCAAAGGACTGGAGAATTGCAAATGTTACACCCTTGTTCAAAAAGGGTCTAAATATAAGCCCAGCCACTACCGGCCTGTCAGTTTAACCTCGGTGGTGGAGAAGCTTTTTGAAATGATGATTTGAGACAAAATTAATAGTCACTTGGGCAAATGTGGGTTAATTAAGGAAAAGCAGCATGGATTTGTTAAGGGAATAACTAACTTTGCTGGAGTTTTTTGAAGCGGTAAGAGAGAGGGTTGATGAGGGTAATGCTGTTGATGTGGTGTACATGGACTTCCGAAAGTCATTTGATAAAGTGCCAAACAACAGACTTATGAGCAAAGTGTCAAGAAAACAATATATGCCAAATGAGAAATACTAATTCTTTAGTTGGAAACTTACATAAGACATTTTTAGTGGAAGAAATCCTACAATTAACTTTTTAAAAAAACTAGCAGCCAAGATGGCCACTGCAATTTGAATCTGAAATACCAGGAGATTGAACTGGAGACAAAAGTTGAACAAGAAGCCCAGCCAGAACAATGCTTTGGCTAACTGAGTAGATTATGCAGATCATCCTCGTTAGTGGGACAGTCAAAGCTATCTTGAGGCATTCATAAGTGGAAACGTCCCTCCAGCGGGTAAACACTGACAACGCCACCGAGGAGAGGTTTTGTGTTTTAGACTTTGGCCCTCATTAAAAACAAAGGAGATTGAGAGAACCATGTGACCGTCTGTCCATCTCTGAACAAACTGGAAGTTTTGTTACACTCAGAGAAGACAAGCAGTAACTGAGTGTGCAGCAGCAGAGAAGGCTGCATGCTCCCCCCCCTCTCTCTTCCTCTCTCTCTCTCCAGAAAACATCAAGTTTGAAAACTGTCTGTGACTGTGGACCCTTCAAGCCTACAGACTGCTACAGCCAGAGACCAGGGGAAGAGAGCCAACTACAATTATGCCTCCAAGCAAACCCTGAGCAAAACGGGCCAGCCACAAAGTGCACTTTGACCAGCCAAGACTTCAAGAATACACTCCAGCCAGAAGACCAGTGAATCATTAAGCCTCAGACTGTGTATTTAACTTCTTTCTTCTGGATTTTAATCCAACCAAAAACACCTACGTTCCACTTAGTAATCTATTTGTGTGTGTGTGTGAATATGTAGCATATTTGTATTATTTTTAAATTAGAATTAGATTGTTAAATATAATAAACTTACCTCTTTCTTGTTTAAACTCAAGAAAACCTGTCCGATTGTTTTTTTCACAATCACAGTAAAGGTAAAAGGTAAAACACTCACAGAGGTGGTAAACACAACCACTGTTTAAAAAGGGATAAACCCTGTTGCGGTCAAATAAGAGGAAGGGCAAGAAGGGAAACTGTGACCCGCTTCTCACTTGGCTGTAACAAAAGTTATAGCTCATGGAATAAAAAGGATGGTAGCAACATGGAATCGAAATTGGCTGAGTGACAGGAAACAGAGTCGTGGTTAATGGATGTTTTTCGGGCTGGGGGAAGGTTTATAGTGGAATTCTCCAGGGGTCGGTGTTGGGACCTTTGCTCTTTCTGATATACATTAATGGCCTACACTTGGGTGTACAGGGCACAATTTCAAAGTTTGTATATGATACATAACTTGGAAACATTGTAAACAGCGAGGAGGATAGTGCTGAACATTCAAAAGGACATGAACAGGTTGGTGGAATGGGCAGAGAAGTGGCAGATTTAATGCAGAGATGTGTGCAGTGATTTATTTTTGTAGGAAAAACACGGAGAGACAATATCAAATGAAGGGTACAATTCTAAAGGGGGTGCAGGAGCAGTGGGACCTGGGTGCGTATATGCATAAGCCATTGAAGGTCGCGGGACAGGTTGAGAGATTGGTTAATAAAGCAGACAGCATCCTAAGCTTCATTAATAGGGTCAAGAGTACAAAATCAAGGAAGTTATGTTAAACTTGTATAAAACACTGGTTCGGCCTCAACTGGAGTATTGTGTCCAGTTATGGGCACCACACTTTAGGAAAGATGTGAAGGCATTAGAGAGAGTGCAGAAGAGATTCACGAGAATGGTTCCAGGGAGGAGGAACTTCAGTTATGTGAATCGGTTGAAGAAGTTGGGACTGTTTTCCTTGGAGAAGAGAAGGCTGAGAGGAGATTTGATACAGCTATTCAAAATCATGAGGGGTCTGGACAGAGTAGATAGGCAGAAATTGTTCCCATTGGTGTAAGGTTTGAGAGCAGAGATTTAAGGTAATTGGCAAAAGAAGCGATGGAGACACGAGGAAAAACATTTTCACACAGTGAGTGGTTAGGATTTGGAATGCACTGCCTGAGAGTGGGGTGGAGGCAGGCTCAATTGAGGCATTCAAGAGGGAATTGGATTATTATCTGAAAAGGAAGAATGTGCAGGGTTGTGGGGAGAAGTTGGGGGAGTAAAACTAGGTCAATTGCTTCTTCGGAGAGGCAGCGCAGACTCAACAGGCTGAATGGCCTCCTTCTGTACTATAATAATTCTGTGATTCTGTGATTTGTTTTATAGAGGGCATTTTCTCACGATCTATCTCTTTTACACTTCTTAGGACAATGTTATGGTTTATAATAAGGGATGCTAGCCCCAAAACAGCCTAAAGATGTTTGGAGTTGGCTTTGGGGTGGGGGAGTGGGGCATGGGAGGTGGTGGAAAGTCTAGGCTACTGTTTTGAGGAAAGGGATGCATACTTGATAAGGCCATCTGACAAATGACCAGAGTCTGCTTATGGATCACTGCCAGTTATCTGAGGAAAGGCCACCATACATCTATAATGTCATGGTTGACTGTGCATCCTTTCTCCAAAACTGTCCAGCTCTGGCAGAAGTGTTTCTTAGATAGTCACATGTCAAGCAACAACAGTCAGTTTTGGAAGATTCCCAAAAATTGTTGATAATTTTTCAGGATCATGATCTCAAAGTCTGAAACTTGAATATTCTTTATCTCCACGGTTCACGTTAGGACAGCCACATACAGGTTAAGAGTTAATACTACAGTCCAGTCTGACTAGGATTAGCTGTAACAGCCTGACTTTCCTTTAACTTTTCAGGACCACACACAGCCACTGAGTTTTGTTTTCACTGAGAAATGGAAGGTTTTAGATTACGCTGTAGAGAACATGAATTACAAGACCAGCTTGATAGGTCAAAGTAAAGTAGGCTGGCGCAGCAAAACCATACAACAGTAATATTAAATGATGTGCTTAGGAACATTCAATTTGGCAACATTAGATTGATCACAGTGTGGACAAATACACAAAATGTAGACTGCATTGTAAGGATTTGAATTAACTATAAATGAGCTCAACTCGCTTAATTGTCTTAGATTGTACAAGTATGTGCAGACATTTTAATGCAACTTTTCTTTTAAATATTTTGTCATCTTCCAATTCACTCCCCACCTCTCCAGCGGACAGTTACTTATGTTGGACACCAACCATCAATAGCACTTTGATACCTCAGTGAAGTGTCAGTGCTCATGTGTGAGCATAGACAATAAGTCAATTTGTTGGTGGGGTGCGTCACAGTTGAGTGAGTCTTATTCTTACTTGACTTGTGTGCAAACATTGTCCAGAATGGATCACAGAATAGTGACCAGCAGTGGGGCCCTATGTTGTTGCTCTTGCCACCCCCATCTGCTCCCTTAAAATCCCTGAGGTGCTGAGGCAAAATCTGTACTGCAATACCTGTTTCGATCACTTAACTCAGCACAGCTGAGGAATTGAACCTGAGACTTTTTGGTATGTTCGGCTCTGTCACACACTGGTCAAAATTTTTCGTTGGACGGGAGGGCCTGTTCACCGGCCGAAAATTCAGTGGTGAGCTCGCCTCCGCTGGGCCGTGGGAGCCAGACTGAGATTTTTCACTCCCCAGGCCTTTAATTGGTCTTGGGCGGGACTTCCACCTCCTTGAGGCAGGAAGTTCCACCTAATGGAGCTGCCAGCCAATCACTGGGAGCGGTGACCACTGCTGGGACTACACCCAGCCATTGGAAGCAACAGGAAGGACGGCCCCAGAAAAAAGGTACGTTTTTAGGACCTCACCGGGGACAATTGGTTGGGCGCCTGTGAGGCAAGGGGGGCTGGTTAGGGGTGCAGGGGGAGTGTTGTGCATTGGGAGTGGTTGGAGATTCTGGGGCGGCCCTCTGCGGACAACAGAGTGCCCGATCAGGAAGGCCCCACACCAGTCTGCAAGAAGGCCGGCTGGTTTCACCTGGCAGGCTTTTTGAGGCCTCAGGTCGTCAGCCACGGGTAAAATACCTGCAGCACAGTTAATTGGCCACTTTAGGGCCTTGATCTTCTGGGGCGAACGGGCCGCTTCTTGCCACCACTGCCCCACATATAATTGCAATGGGGGCGGGAATGCCCCCACCCCACTTAATTTTACACCCCCCTGACCACCAATCCATTTGTTTGCGGGGTGTAAAATTCTGGCCACTCTGTTTAACAATTGAGCCAATGGGGGGAAGTGGATGTGGGTGGGAGAGAACTTTTTTTTTTAGAAATACAGCACTGAAACAGGCCCTTCGGCCCACCGAGTCTGTGCCGACCAACAACCACCCATTTATACTAACCCTACAGTAATCCCATATTCCCTAACACCTACCTAACACCTAGGGGCAATTTACAACAGCCAATTTACCTATCACCTACAAGTCTTTGGCTGTGGGAGGAAACCAGAGCACCCGGCGAAAACCCACACGGTCACAGGGAGAACTTGCAAACTCCGCACAGGCAGTACCCAGAATCGAACCCGAGTCCCTGGAGCTGTGAGGCTGCGGTGCTAACCACTGCGCCACTGTGCCGCCACATATTCAATGAAATTATAATATTTTAGCAAAAATGTCAAGAGTCTTTAGACAATGACAGACAATGCCCAAGGTTTAACAGGTGGCAGGAAAAAAAATCACCTAAACCAATAAACTGCAGCCTGGAGGAAGTGGCCAGTCAGTTCTGGTTGTCAAAAAAAGTAAAAAGTAATTACAAAGAACCGAATCCTGGAAATTCAGTGCCAGACAAATATGAAAGCAGAAACATATTTGTGGACATGGATGGAAGTCCATCCTTGTCTACAAATATGTTTGTGCTTTCATATTTGTCTTGCACTATAGTTGAATTGAAGATATAAATGCCAGAGTTGGTGAGCCTTGCAAGGATCAGGAGTTAGAAGAATAGCAATTCAGCTTTCGCCTAACTATCATCATGTTGGACCTTTGCCTTGCTTTGGGAGGCCTGCAGTGGTGAGTGTTTGAATTGGTTCTGGTTTCCAGTTTTGAATTTCTCGAGAAAGGATGCAAAATATTTTCCATCCATGTCTACAAATGTGTTTCTGCTTTCATATTTGTCTTGCACCGAATTTCCAGGATTCGGTTGTTTGTAATTACGTTTTACTTTTTTTGCCAACCAGGACTGACTGGCCACTTCCTCCAGGCTGCAGTTTATTGATTTAGGCCATTTTCTTTCCTTCCACCTGTTAAACCTTGGGCGTTGTGCGGTTACCTAAGGCTATCCATCTGCTTCATATTGTCTTTCTAGAGCTAAGGAGGCTTTTATATTTATTTGCTTTGATCTATCCCATTACAGTTTCTGCTATCAGATAGGGTATTGCCACATACCTCGCACACTAAAATGTGAACCATCGGGGAATTAGGCAATATTTTCTGGGGGGCGGGAAACAGAAGTCGGGACTTTTTCTGCGTCCTGAACCTGCACCCAGGAAAGAAGTACTCATCAGGCCGAGTTTCATGGGAGCATCCCCTTAATTGGCATGGAGATGGGTTTGGCGGACAGTTAATGGCTGTGATGATGGGAGCAGAGGCAGGACTGATGAAGTGCAGGCCGATTTAAACAGACCACAGAAGCAATGACTGTGGCTGCTGTTACTTCAGATTGGAAGAGCACAGAAGATTTGAATTCAAGAATGTGTCAGGAAACCCAAAGCCTTGGAACCCAGGACAGGGCAGCCCCTCAAGTTGAGAGTGACTGCCCTTGACATTAAAGCAGCGTTTGACTGAGTATGGCATCAAGCAGCTCTAGCTGAATCAGGGGGAAATCTCTCTACTGGTTGGAGTCATACCTAGCACAAAGTAAGATGGTTGTGGTTGTTGGAGGTCAATCATCTCAGCCCCAGGGCATACGAACATACAAATTGGAGCAGGAGCAGTCCATCATTGCAGGAATTCCTCAGGGTA
Source organism: Heterodontus francisci (assembly GCF_036365525.1). Classification (NCBI taxonomy): domain Eukaryota; kingdom Metazoa; phylum Chordata; class Chondrichthyes; order Heterodontiformes; family Heterodontidae; genus Heterodontus; species Heterodontus francisci. The sequence goes on along the minus strand of NC_090381.1, from coordinate 91,951,117 downwards.
GTGTCCTAGGCTGACCATCTTCAGTTGCTTCATCAATGACCTTCCCTCCATCATAAGGTCAGAAGTGGGGATGTTTGCTGATTGCACAATGTTCAGCACCATTCGCCTCTCTTCAGACACTGAAGCAGCCCATGTCCAGTTGCAGCAAGACCTGGACAACATCCAGGCTTGGGATGATAAGTGGCAGGTAACATTCGCACCACACAAGTGCCAGGAAATGGCCATCTCAAACAAGAGAGAATGTAACCATCTCCCCTTAATGTCCAATGGCATTATCCACGCTGAATCCCCCACTATCAAAATCCTTGGGGTTACCATTGACCAGAAACTGAACTGGACAAGCCATATAAATTCTGTGGCTACAAGAGCAGGTCAGAGGCTGGGAATTCTGTGACGAGTAGGTCACCTCCTGTCTCCCCAGTGCCTGTCTGCCATCTACAAGGCACAAGTCAGCAGTGTGATGGTATAGTCTCCACTTGCCTGGATGAGTGCAGCTCCAATAAGTCAAGGAGCATGACAAAGACAAAGCAGCCCACTTGATTGACAACCCATCCACCACCTTCAACATTCACTCCTTTCACCACTGACGCACAGTGACAGCAGTGTGTACCATATACAAGATGAACTGCTGCAACTCACCAAGGCTAAAGGCTTACTTTAGGTCGGGAAAACGAACTCGACCTGAACCCAACCGAACCACCGTGGACCCGAGCCTGACCTGGCCCTAGTCCCTCTGCTTTTGCCCCAAGCCCGACCCGACCCGACCCGAGCCCGCCCCGACGCAACCCGACCCGAGCCCGACCTGGCCGTCCGTTTACTTGCCTCCTGACTCGGAACCTCCATGAAGCTGCCGCGCATGCGTGATGACGTCATAGTGACGTCACTTGCTCACTGCGCAGACTCAGTTTTGTCCCGGACTCCCAGCTCAGGTAAATTTTTTTATTTTTAATACTTACTGGCACAGCACTGACCCTGCGTGTCCGACCCGACCCGACTCGACTTGGACTTGGTCCGATCCAACCTGAACCCGACACATGTTGTCGGGTTTGGGTCAGGTAGCAGGCCTCTAACCAAGGCCCCTTCGATAGCACCTTCCAAACCAGTGACCTCTACCATCTAGAAAGACAAGGGCAGCAGATGGCCTTCACATTTTTTTTTATTTCCAAAATATACTTTATTCATAAAAATCTGTAAAAATTACATTCCCAAACAGTTTAAAACAGCATCAAGTCAAAAAATACAAACAGTGCAAAGGTGATCAGTTTCCTTCTATACAATCATGAGTTGCCTCACAACCCTTCCATTTCATTGTCATGCCATATACATTTTTACATTTACAGCACACAAAATTTCTCCGATACAGTTCGAGGGGTTTCCCATGGATCCAGCCTCTCCGTTCAGCTTGGTGGGAGTCCTTACACTGTGGTCTTTCCCCATTGAGCCTTTGCTGCGGCTGCCCCAAGCTTTAGTGCGTCCCTCAGCACGTAGTCCTGGACCTTGGAATGTGCCAGTCTGCAACATTCGGTGGTGGACAACACTTTGCGCTGGAAGACCAGCAGGTTTCGGGCAGACCAAAGGGCGTCCTTCACCGAATTGATAGTCCTCCAGCAGCAGTTGATGTTTGTCTCGGTGTGCGTCCCTGGGAACAGCCCATAGAGCACAGACTCCTGTGTTACAGAGCTGCTTGGGATGAACCTCGACAAAAACCACTGCATCTCTTTCCACACCTGCTTTGCAAAGACACATTCCAGGAGGAGGTGGGCAACCGTCTCTTCCCCACCACAGCCACCGCGGGGGCATTGCGCGGAGGGGGCGAGACTTCGGGCGTGCAGGAAGGATCTGACGGGGAGGGCCCTTCTCACCACCAGCCAAGCTACATCTTGGTGCTTGTTTGAAAGTTCTGGTGATGAGGCATTCCGCCAAATGACTTTGACGGTCTGCTCGGGGAACCATCCGACAGGATCTCCTGTCTCCTTTTCCCGTAGGGCCTTAAGGACATTCCGTGCAGACCACTGCCTGGTGGACTGGTGGTCAAAGGTGTTTTCCCGCAGAAACTGCTCCACGAAGGATAGGTGGTACAGCACGGTCCAACTGCATGGAGCAGATGGCCTTCACATGACCACATCCATGGTGGAGGGAACGATGGAAATAGGATCACGGACCATGAGGAAGTCAGCCATGGCAAGATGAGCACTCATGATGGAGATGGTGACCAGAAAGGACAATGCACTCATTAAGAGGAGGCTTTGCACTCCACCCTGGCGGGGGTGGGGGGGGGGGGGGGGGGGCGAGAACACTGAACTGCACTGGGAAGCCTCAGCACTGAAGCAAAGTGTTGCTCAGCTCATTGCTAGCAGGAAAATGCAGGTTGGCCATGAGAGAGATGATGGTGAAAGGGATCCTGGGAGTGGGGACTTGGCTCAAAGTGCTTCCACTTCTCACCTGTTGCTTCCCATCTCATCAACCAGTAGCTTATAGGTGCCTTATGTCCCAAAGGCTGAATCTGTTATGACCTGGTGAGAACGGTGTCTTGGGGTCCCTCTCGGCCTTCTCCTGATCTTACCGTAACAGGGTTTTATTATTAAACATACCATGTTTTAGCTCCCCCTTGGTGAATCCTTGTTTACCGCTTTCCAATTATAAGACAAAGAAACCAGCACAAACAGGTTTTCTTAGGTTTAAAGAAGAAAAGTTGAAATTTATTCAACTTAAACTCTAATTCAGTTAATGCCTATGGATACACGATGCGCCCACACGCATGCATGCAAGCACATGCGCACATGCAAATAGAGACAAAAAAGAGCAGAAGAAAAATAAAGTGGAAAAATTTGAGGCAGTATCTGAAGAGTATTTGTTACAGTTCTTTGAGCTCCCTGTAGAGTTCTTGATTGTAGGTAGATCTTGCTTTTCGTTGGGGCGCAGCATTCTTCTTAAACCTTGTTCGCTGTAGAGACTTTTCTCTCTTGGGTTTCAGGTGTCTTCAGAGACTTATGAGAAAGAGATGGGAGCAGACAGGAGAGATCTTCTCAGTCCAGGAGCAAACTGTATGTACAATGCAGAAAAACCCAGGTTGCCAAGCAGGTTAGTCATCTGACTGGATTGTATCACCTTAGCAGTATCTGGAATGCTGCTCTTCCACACAATACCTCATGATCAAGGTCCATTGTATGTTGAATGTGTCAGGGAATGGTCCTTTGTCCTTCCAATCACCATCTGTTAATATGCAAATGTCTTTTCCAGCCACGGCTGATCTGTTTAACAAGTCCTTTCTTCACTCCAGTAACAGTTTAAAATCATTGTTCAAGACAAAATTAATGTGCTTCATTCTTGGCAGGTGGGGGACTTAGCACGACAACATTGATTTTAAACTGTTGCTGGAGCGAGGAAATGACTTTTAAAATAGATGAGCCGTGGCTGGAAAAAACATTTACATACTAACAGACAGTGCTTGTGGAGACAAAGGATCATTCCCTGACACATTCAACCCACAGTGGGCTTTGATCACCAGACATTGAAGGTGAGGAAGCTCACATTCCGGGATGACTGCTAAGATGGCTGAATCCACACACAGATGTTGTCAAACGGGCTAGTCACATGACTAACCTGCTGGGCAACCTGTGCTTTTTTGAATTGTACAGACAGTTTTGAGAGAGAAACTGTTTGCTCCTGGACTGTAAAGACCTGCTGGTTGGCTCGCCACAGCCTCTCCTGTCTGCTCCCAACTCTTTCTCATAGAACTCCAAATCCACTGAAGACTTGAACCACAAGAAAGAAAAGTCTTCTACATGAACAAGGTTTAAGAAGAATACTTACTGGGTCCCAATGAAAAGCATAAAAATTGTCTGCTGGTGCCGAACATCTCATTCAGGGAGAAAGAAAGTCAACAGTATACATTGGTACATAACTTGACAGTTGTTATCGCTTAAAAACTTGACTGTTATGATCAGGTGAAGAGGGGTCACAAGTCTCCACTCTTGTCCTTTCTCTTATTTGATCACAACAGGGTTTATTCCTTTCTAAACAGCAGATGTGCTTACCACCTCAGTGAGTTTTTTTACCTTTTTTCCTTTGTTGTGATCATAAAAGAACCAATCGGAGAGGTTTTCTTGAGTTTAAACAAGAAAGAGATGAATTTATTATACTTAAAAATCTAAACCTGATCTAAATAAAATAATAAAATTATGCTACACATTCATGCACACACAAACACGCACATGAGAATCACACACACACACAAATAGATTACAGAGTGATGAGGAGTAGGTTTGTGGTTGGATTAGAGTCCAGAACAAATAAAAATTAATATATAGTCTGTGGGGTTGGGTGATTCCGTTGTCTTCCAGCTGAATTGTATTCTTGAAGTCTTTGGCTGGTAGTAGTGCACTTTGTGGCTGGCCTATCTGGCTCAGGGTTTTCTTGGAGGCAGAATTGTAGGTGGCTTTCTTCTTGATGTCTTTGTCTTGGATCTAGTAACTTGCAGCAAGGCTTTGCATGCCCCCACAAGGTCTTCTGGAGAGAGAAGGAGAGAGAGAGGGACAGCACCAGTCCTTCTGACTTCTGCAGTTTGACTGCTTTCTCCAGGGGAAACTCCCAAATTTCACAGAGATGGACAGATGGTAACATGACTGTCTCAGCGTATTCTCTGGTGCCTTCTAATGAGATTCATGTTTAAGAATTTCAATCTCTCGCCTTCGCCATTTCACTGTTAATGGCCCAGGATGGCTTTGAATGTCTTGCTAATGAAAGCAATCTCAGGTAGTCCAATCAATAGGGAAAGCCTTTGTTTTGGTTACAGTCTTATCAAACATGTGTCCTTTTGATGCCTTGGAATCTACAAGGTGTTCAAATGCAAATTCTGGTGTCCAGCTTGGCTGCTGGCTTTATTTTAAAAGTTAACTGTAGGATTCCAGCTCTATTTGTTTCATTAAAAGTTTAATGTAGGTTTCCAATCAATGAATTAAAAAATCCTCCTTTGGCATAGTAGATTTTCTTGACATGACAATGTTTTGGCAGCTGGTGGTGAATAGGATACTTCATAGGGTTGTTGGACCTTGCATTATGGTGTTCCATCATAGCAAGTTTGCTGGATTTCTCACTTTACACTGTGTTAAAGAGTCTCCAGGGGCTTTTTTGTGGTTTTACCAACTGTCAGGATTATTTTCCGAGGGAATTTGTTCTAGAATGTTTTACTACATCATGTGTTTAAAAAAAATTTTAAAACCCCACCTGAAATGAATTGCTTATATTATCTATTTTCCTCATACTGTCCAGAAATGGATAACACTGCCATTTTCAAAGTGTAAAAATAATAGGGTTATAATAGTAGGGGATTTCAACTTCCCCACTATTAACTGGGATTGTCTTAGTGCAAAAGGCTTAAAGGGGGCAGAATTCTTAAAGTGCATCCAGGGGAGCTTTTTGAGCCAGCATATAGAAAGTCCTACAAGAGAAGGGGCGGCACTGGACCTAATCCTCGGGAATGAAGCCGGACAAGTGGTAGAGGTGTCAATGGGGGAGCATTTCGGGGACAGTGACCATAACTCTAAGATTTAAGGTACTTATGGAAAAGGACAAAGATGGACCGGAAATAAAGGTACTGAATTGGGGGAAGGCCGATTTCAATATGATAAAACAGGATCTTGCCAAAGTGGACTGGGAGCAGCTACTTGTAGGAAAGTCTACATCAGATCAGTGGGAGTCATTCTAAAAGGAAATAATGAGAGTTCAGGGCCAGCATGTTCCCGTAAAGGTGAAGGGAGGACCAACAAGTCAAGGGAACCCTGGATGTCAAGGGATATAGAGGATTTGATAAGGAGAAAAAAAAAGAGTCTTGTGGCAAATTTAGAGCGCTGAAAATAGTGGCGGTCCTAGAGGAGTATAGAAAGTGTAGGGGGGTACTTAAAAAAGTAATTAGGAGAGCGAAGAGGGGGCATGAAAAAACACTGGCGGGCAAGATAAAGGAAAATCCCAAGGTGTTTTATAAGTATATTAAGGGCAAGAGGATAACCAGGGAAAGAATAGGGCCCATTAGGGACCAAAGTGGCAATCTGTGTGTGGAGCCAGAGGACGTAGGCAAGATTTTAAATGATTACTTTTCATCTGTGTTCACTATGGAGAAGGACTATGAAGGTGTAGAGATCAGGGAGGGGGATTGTGATATTCTTGAACAAATTAGCATTGAAAGGGAGGAGGTATTAGTGGTTTTAGCGGGCTTAAAGTGGGTAAATCCCCAGGCCCAGATGCGATGTATCCCAGGCTGCTATGTGAGGCAAGGGAGGAGATAACAGGAGCTCTGACACAAATTTTCAAATCCTCTCTGGCCACAGGAGAGGAGTCAGAGGACTGGAGGACAGCCAATATGGTACCATTATTCAAGAAGGGTAGCAGGGATAAACCAGGTAATTACAGCCAGTGAATCTAACATCAGTGGTAGGGAAACTATTGGAAAAAATTCTGAGGGACAGGATTAATCTCCACTTGGAGAGGCAGGGATTAATCAAAGGTAGTCAGCATGTTTTGTCAGGTGGAGATCATGTCTAACAAATTTGATTGAATTTTTCAAGGGGGTGACTAGGTGTGTAGATGAGGGTAAGGCAGTTGATGTAGTCTACATGAACTTCAGTAAGGCTTTTGATAAGGTCCCGCATGGGAGATTGGTTAAAAAGGTAAGAGCCCATTGGATCCAGGGCAATTTGTCAAATTGGATCCAAAATTGGCTTAGTGACAGGAGGCAGAGGTTGATGGTCGAGGGTTGTTTTTGCAAGTGGAAGCCAGTGACCACTGGTGTATCTCAGGGATCAGTGCTGGGACCCTTGCTGTTTGTAGTGCACATTAATGACGTATATATGAATATAGGAGGTATGATCAGTAAGTTCGCAGATGACACGAAAATTGGTGGTGTCGTAAATAGTGAGGAGGACAGCCTTAGATTACAGGACGATATAGATGGGCTGGTAAGATGGGCAGAGCAGTGGCAAATGGAATTTAATCCAAAGAAATGTGAGGTGTTGCATTTTGGGAGGACTAACAAGGCAAGGAAATATACAATGGATGGCAGGACCCTAGGAAGTACAGAGGGTCAGAGGGACCTTCGTGTGCTTGTCCATAGATCACTGAAGGCAGCAGCACAGGTAGATAAGGTGATTAGGAAGGCATATGGGATACTTGCCTTTATTAGCTGAGGCATAGAATATAAGAGCAGGGAGGTTATGATGGAGCTGTATAAAACGCTAGTTAGGCCACACTAGGAATACTGTGTACAGTTCTGGTCGCCACACTATAGGAAGGATGTGATTGCACTGGAGAGGGTGCAGAGGAGATTCACCAGGATGTTGCCTGGGCTGGAGCATTTCAGCTATAAAGAGAAACTGGATAGGCTAGGGTTGTTTTCCTTAGAGCAGAGAAGGCTGAGGGGGGGACCTGATTGAGGTATACAAAATTATGAGGGGCATCGATAAAGTAGACAGGAAGAAACTTTTCCCTTAGTGGAGGTGTCAATAACAAGGGGGCATAGATTTAAGGTAGGGAGCAGGAGGTTTAGAGGGGATTTGAGGAAAACCTTTTTCTCCCAGAGGATGGTTAGAATCTGGAACACACTGCCTGAAGAGGCGGTAGAGGCAGGAACCCTCACAACATTTAAGAAGTATCTAGATGAGCACTTGAAACACCGTAGCATATGGGATTAGAATAGTTAGGTGCTTGATGGCTGGCACAGACACGATGGGCCGAAGGGCCTGTTTCTGTGCTGTATAACTCTATGACTCTAAAGCTGTGGTGTTGTGTGCCTTGTGCCCAGCTAAACCAAGAGAGAAGGGCTTACATTTGGATATAACATGTTGCATCTCGCTTAGAAAGTAAACACCAACTGGTTGGGTCGAGTGGTCTGTTTGCATGTTGTAACTTCTGTATTTCTATATGGAGGACAAATCCAGATGTTTCGTCTCATTTTCTCCTGTTAGTATTGGATGGACTGCCTGCAATTCCTGTAATGAGTTCTTTATGTTATCTGATGCAACATAAATGAAATGCTTGGAGTCCAGTTTGCTGAAGATCTTAAACAGGTTTATCAATAACTAAACTATCATATACAGTACAGAGCAAGCTATTTACAGAACCTTTGTCTGGGTGTTACAGTTGTCCAGTGACTTTGGCTTTGAGTCACATGACTACATCCTGGTACTTAGCTTATTAACATACTGAGTTCTTAAAGGGACATCACACTTAAGGCAATCATACAACATCCCCTTTCTTTCCAAAGATAAGTCTCATATGTTACAAGTAAAAAACACATAAAATTCAATAGCATCAAAATTAGTTATAGGGGATAGAGATTATAAAATTTACAGGTATAGAAGCTTAAGAGTCCATATATCGTTTTGGTGGTTTGACAACTCTTCCAGATCTTGTTATGTCATAACCTTCTGGGGATGTGGATTTCACTCTTGGCTGTTTTTGGTTTGCAGGCATGTTGTCACTGTGTTGCTTGATGTCCTGTTGTTCCGTCACACCCTCATCGTCAGAGTGTGTTCTTTCGAGTCCGCTATATGCAATTGGAGTATTGCGCACCTCTCTTAGTGGCTTCAGTTTCTTCTCAATACTGCTCTGTTAGATGTTGTAATCTCGTAGGACCTAGGCTCACTGCATAATTTGGATACCTCTGCGGGTAACCATGTTCTCATTGAGGGATGTATGACCCTGACCTTTTGTCCAACATGTAGCTGAGATAGTTCTGCCCCTGCATGTTGGTCATGCACCATCTTCATTCTCCCTTGTTTTTCGAGCAGTGTCTCCTATATTTCGGAGAATTTGACAGATGTTGGCTTGGCAGAGTCGTTCGCACTAGTCTTCCAAACGTGATCTCTCCTGGTGACGGTAAGCCCGTATCCACAGGTGTAGCTCTGAGGTGTAACATGGCAACACGAAAATCTTGTTTTGTTGTCCTACAGTTCAGGATAAGTGAGTTAACTGTGCAAATCATTCGCTCAGCAAGACCATTAGATCTAGGATAATGTGGTGAGGACATCACATGGTTTACGCCCCTTTTGGCACACATATCTGTGAAAGGTTTGCCTGTATACTGTGGGCCATTGACAGAAATGATTTCTTCAGGTGCACTGAATGGACTGAATATGGCACTCAATGTGTCTGCGATGACTGCGCTTGAAGTATCTTTAACCTGTCTGACAATTGGAAATTTGGGGAAATAATCAGTGATTAAGCCAAAGTCATCGCCATTAATGGAAAACAGATCAGTGGTGATTTTGGACCAAGGGACTGATGGAATCTCGTGAGGGTGTAGAGGTTCTTTTCGTTGTTGCGCCAGGTGGGTCTGGCATGCCTCGCACATCCTCACTAACCTTTCGATGTCACCGTTGATCCCTGGTCAATAAACAGTATCTTGTGTCAGTCGTCTCATTCGCTCTATGCCCATATGGCCTTGGTGGAGTTGTGACAAGATGTCTTGTCAGAGAGCTTTGGGCACAATCACTGGTTTTCCCTTGAAGGTGACGCCTCTTGAGATACCAAGTTCATCTCTATCAGGCCAAAAGCAGCTGAGGGTTTCTGGCACCTCTTTAATCGTATCTTTTTTAAAATTCATTCATGGGATGTGGGCGTTACTGGCTATGCCAGCATTTATTGCCCATCCCTAATTGCCCTTGAGAAGGTGGTGACCAAACTTCTATGATGACTCTCCACAGTGCCTTCAGTTGTGGGTGTTTGGCTGTTTCTGATTGTAGTTGGTCACATTTGTGCTGACCAAAATGCAATAAATCAATTTTGAGCACATCTTCCACCTCGATGTCCATGCTGTCTCCTTGTAGATCCAGTGGGACTTCTTCATTCTTGCTCCGGTTTGGCAATGTGCTCAGCATATCTGAGGTGACCATTTTGGTAACTGGTTTGTAGCAGACATCCTCCTGTCCTTTCGGTAAGAGTTGCTATAATTAAGATGGTGTGCTTATCAGTGGCTGGCGCCAAATCATCTCCAGTGGTTAGTCGTCAGTTTCTGCAGTGAACTGCTTACCAAATATGTAGGTGTGGCACCTTGTGATCCCAAACATCAGAGCAAGTGTTTCACACTCTATGTTTGAGTAATTGGATTGCACTGAGGATAAATATTTGGAGCTGAATGCAATTGGTTTGCCATCCTGCAGGATGCATGCTCCTAGCCCTTTCTGTGAGATGCGACTTCCAGGATTGTCATCTTCCTTGGATTGTAGTACTGCAGGGTATAGGTTTCTGCTGACAATGCTTGTTTGAGATACTTAAACATATGCTGATGGTCCTCCTGACATACAAATGGTACATCTTTCTTTAAGAGCTCTCTTAGTGATGATGCTTTGTCAGAGAAATTTGGAATGTATGGTGCCAAGGAGTTGAAAAATCCAAGACATCTCTGGAGATCTTCCTAGTCTTGTGGAGTAGGCCTATGCTTCACATCTTCGACTTTGCCTGGGTCATGACAGATTTTGCAACCTGAATAGATGGAGCCAAAGAAATTGATCAGACTTACATTCACCTGGTACATCTTGCTGTTAAAAATGAGTTATTGCCATCAGTGAATGAAGATTTTGATCATGCTCTTCTTTGGTTTTGCCGATTACCACAATATCATCGGCAATGCATATACAGCCAGGCATGTTTTCTATAATTCTGTCCATATGCTGCTGAAACAGTTCTTGACTGACAGATAAGTCGAAGGGTAGGCTCTGGATACAATATCTTCCAAATAGTGTCCTGAAGGTGGTGACTTCCTGAGCTTTCTTAGCTAGGTGTGCTGACCAATATCCATGTTTAGCATCCAACATGGAGAAGAATTTGGCTCCTGTAAACTTGGGGTTCAATTCCTCTAGTGTTGGAATCTTGTGGGGGCATCTCTTTAAGGACATGTTTAAACACCTTGGATCTAGACATACCCCGATTGCTCTATCCTTCTTCAGTATGCGTGTAATTGATCTGCACCAGTCTGTGTGATGATGCATATGACGGATGATGCCATTGTGTTCCATGTCATCTAACTTGCGCTTAAGCTTTTCTTATATGTGCAGGCTGCACTTTCTGGGAGGGTCCATTGATGGAATTGCATCCTCTGTGAGGTACAATACGGCATTGCCCTTGAAATCTCCTATGACGTCGAGCCTGTCCTGGTACATTTGTGGCAGGCCGTGGCTGACTCAATGCAGCTTAGTCTCTTCTGTTGTAATGAGTACCTTGGTGACTTCATGGATAGTCCCAATGTTGAGGTCCCTACACGCTGGTAGTCCTGCAACTGCTGGTACGCTCGTGTCTACCAGGTAAAATATTTGCGGTTTCCCGACTGACTTGCCATAGCTGCATTGCATTGTCAGTGTGCCACTGCAAGAGATGGGTGACATTTTGTATGCAGATAACTTTGCAGTTGTCAGTTGTATTATTGATTTCCAAAGACTCTGGTACATATCCTTCAGGATTCAGACTGGTAGGATATTTGCACTAGCTCCGGTGTCAATCTTAGCCCTGAGTGTGTGTTTGCCAACTTTCTTTGGACACATGATATTAATGGTAGCAAAAGCTTCCAGTTGTTTGATTTCATCAACACAATGTGTCAGGTTCACAATGTGGAACGCCGGCTCATCTTCTGGCTGAAAATTGCTCCACTCTGAGTCTTGTCTCAGGTCTGTTTTGCTGCAGGCATCGTGTATCGGCTTGTGTTTACACAGGTCTACAACAACTCTTGTATGCTGTGTCACCGGATTCATGTTCATTCCACATAAAACAACAGCAGCAACAACTTCCATTTATATAGTGCACGTAATGTAGTAAAATGTCCCACAGGACATAAAGAGATATTAGGACAGGTGACCAAAGGCTTGGTCAAAGAGGTGGGTTTTAAGGAAGAGAGAGAGGTGAAGAGGTTTACAGAGGGAATTCCATAGCTTATGACTTATAAAGCTGAATATATGGCCACCAATGGTGGAGCAAAGGAAATCGGGGATGCACAAGACACCAGAATTAAAGGAACGCCAAGATCCTGAAGGCTAGTAGGGCTGGAGAAGGTGACAGAGATAGGAAGGGTGTCTTTCCTTTCATTGTTTTCAGAGTACGACAGCTTCCTGACTTTGAGCAGCACCTTCCAATTAACAGCTTTCGAACACTGGTCTGTTCATGTAGTATTGGAGCCAGCCATTAATCTGCTCCATACAGCCCCACATCTTTTCAACCATATTGCTCCACTCCTTTTTCAGACCTTCCTCCACCCCCCAAATGCACAAATGTGTACATAAGGATTTGTCACAGGAGTTGGTGAGGAAATGTCAAGGGATTCATACAGAATTATTAAATTTGCAAATGAGTATTAAATTTATCTAAAAAGGATGGTTAGTAGTGCCTAGATATGAGCTTAAACAACTGGGCAGATGGTCTGAACTGGCTTTGCTGAGCACTACCTCTTTATATTTCAAGTAATCAATGATCAGAAAATCCCCTCAATGACTGAACTTGTTGAAAGTCTGGCAGTTAGCTGCTATTTTTTATATTGGCCTTTGTGCTATATTCATGCCATCAACTCCTGATGCTCAGGTCCCCTGCAGTCAACAGCAGCACCAAAGTAAATTTGCCAGATTTGCCATGGCTGGAGGCCAGTAAGAGTCATTAAAAACCAAGGGAACTAGTAGAGCACTGAATACAACATAATAACAACTAAAAAGGCATTTTCAGATTTGGCAGGTTAATTTTGATGTTGCCATCAACTGCACAGGTTGGAAGCTAGCAGCACTAACAAGGCACTGAGCCACAAGATAGCTTAAAAGCAGCGATAGGTTAGAGAAGTGTTTGGCTGGGAAAAATGATCCCATTTACACATGCAAACACATCTTTTGGGCCTCCTTATCTCGAGAGACAATGGATACGCGCCTGGAGGTGGTCAGTGGTTTGTGAAGCAGCGCCTGGAGTGGCTATAAAGGCCAATTCTGGAGTGACAGGCTCTTCCACAGGTGCTGCAGAGAAATTTGTTTGTTGGGGCTGTTGCACAGTTGGCTCTCCCCTTTCGCCTCTGTCTTTTTTCCTGCCAACTACTAAGTCTCTTCGACTCGCCACAATTTAGCCCTGTCTTTATGGCTGCCCGCCAGCTCTGGCGAATGCTGGCAACTGACTCCCACGACTTGTGATCAATGTCACACGATTTCATGTCGCGTTTGCAGACGTCTTTATAACGGAGACATGGACGGCCGGTGGGTCTGATACCAGTGGCGAGCTCGCTGTACAATGTGTCTTTGGGGATCCTGCCATCTTCCATGCGGCTCACATGGCCAAGCCATCTCAAGCGCCGCTGACTCAGTAGTGTGTATAAGCTGGGGGTGTTGGCCGCTTCAAGGACTTCTGTGTTGGAGATATAGTCCTGCCACCTGATGCCAAGTATTCTCCGAAGGCAGCGAAGATGGAATGAATTGAGACGTCGCTCTTGGCTGGCATACGTTGTCCAGGCCTCGCTGCCGTAGAGCAAGGTACTGAGGACACAGGCCTGATACACTCGGACTTTTGTGTTCCGTGTCAGTGCGCCATTTTCCCACACTCTCTTGGCCAGTCTGGACATAGCAGTGGAAGCCTTACCCATGCGCTTGTTGATTTCTGCATCTAGAGACAGGTTACTGGTGATAGTTGAGCCTAGGTAGGTGAACTCTTGAACCACTTCCAGAGCGTGGTCGCCAATATTGATGGATGGAGCATTTCTGACATCCTGCCCCATGATGTTCGTTTTCTTGAGGCTGATGGTTAGGCCAAATTCATTGCAGGCAGACGCAAACCTGTCGATGAGACTCTGCAGGCATTCTTCAGTGTGAGATGTTAAAGCAGCATCGTCAGCAAAGAGGAGTTCTCTGATGAGGACTTTCCGTACTTTGGACTTCGCTCTTAGACGGGCAAGGTTGAACAACCTGCCCCCTGATCTTGTGTGGAGGAAAATTCCTTCTTCAGAGGATTTGAACGCATGTGAAAGCAGCAGGGAGAAGAAAATCCCAAAAAGTGTGGGTGCGAGAACACAGCCCTGTTTCACACCACTCAGGATAGGAAAGGGCTCTGATGAGGAGCCACCATGTTGAATTGTGCCTTTCATATTGTCATGGAATGAGGTGATGATACTTAGTAGCTTTGGTGGACATCCGATCTTTTCTAGTAGTCTGAAGAGACCACGTCTGCTGACGAGGTCAAAGGCTTTGGTGAGATCAATGAAAGCAATGTAGAGGGGCATCTGTTGTTCACGGCATTTCTCCTGTATCTGACGAAGGGAGAACAGCATGTCAATAGTCGATCTCTCTGCACGAAAGCCACACTGTGCCTCAGGGTAGACGCGCTCGGCCAGCTTCTGGAGCCTGTTCAGAGCGACTCGAGCAAAGACTTTCCCCACTATGCTGAGCAGGGAGATTCCACGGTAGTTGTTGCAGTCACCGCGGTCACCTTTGTTTTTATAGAGGGTGATGATGTTGGCCCTCCAGCACTGAGAGAGCGGAAGCCTGCCAAGGCGGGTAAGGGAGTAAGAGGGTGACTCTGTCTTCAGTCACCCTCTCAGCACTTTTAAAGGTTTTGAAAATAAAAATGTCCATCAATGACTCAGTAACTATGAGACTCAATTGATTTTGGTTAGGTAAGGTTATCAAGAGATTTGGAGCTAAGATGGGAAAATGGAGTTGAGGTACAGATCAGTCATGCACTAAATGAATAGTAGAACAGGCTAGAGGAGCTAAATGCCCCACTGCTGATCCTATACTACTAATTGAGAACTGAATTTCCCTTTGCCACAAATTAAATATGAAGAAAGACTGAAATTCCTGGCTGGCAGTTTTGGACAGAAATTTGGTGAAGCAATATTTGCTCACCCTATGACATCATGGGCAGGATTTTTCTTTTGGGGTTGGGATGCCGACATCGGGATCAAATCGGGGTCCCGACTTGGCACTGTGTCAGAAATAGTCACTCAACACAATTTTTGAAGGAATGGCCAATTAATGGCCAGAGGGTGTGCTCATCGTGCAATTAAGAATGGTGGGTGGGCTCCCAGCGCTGGAGATTCAATAGGAGGCCCTCCAGCACTGAGAGAGCGGAAGCCTGCCAAGGCGGGTAAGGGAGTAAGAGGGTGACTCTGTCTTCAGTCACCCTCTCAGCACTTTTAAAGGTTTTGAAAATAAAAATGTCCAAAGCTTCCAGACTGCCAATGTGGAGGGAGAGGCCCTCCATAGGGTGGGGCTGCAGCCACAACTGTGACCATCTTTCGACATCGGCACCCAGGGTTTGATTTTAATGTTTCCACAGTGCTGTCCGCACCCCCCCCCCCACCCCCCACACCCACCCCCACACCCATACCCAGGGTCTGCCACTGGGAAACCGCCTCCTTTCACTGGCCATGTTTAGGCCACCATAGCGGCCGACTGGAAAAGTCCAGTCGGCGTTGGAGAGGGGCTTAATAGGCCCCTTAATTGCCTTTATTGGGGCGTATAGCCATTTTGCATTAGACCCAGCCTATTTGAAAATGGCCTGGTGGCGGACGATGCCAGCAAACCAGCATGCTTCTCCTACCTGGCCACCTCCGGCCCCGCCTCTGCAACCATTGGAAAATCTGGCCCCGTGTTGTTGGGTGCTAAGGTTCCTGTACAAGTGAGTGAAATGTTGCTGGTGATGGTGGGGGTTGTCCCACTAAAATGGCTTGTTTCCCACAGGAAGTATTTTATTCAATGAACACCCTTTAAGAGTTAACACGACAGATACCCATAGTTTCATTGAGCTGTTGTTATGTCTGTTGCCTTAGAAACCACAGTGGAATGTTTGTCTGCGAAACCTACAGGAGAGAAGCTTTCGGCTGAGCTTTGGGGTGTGCACCAATCCATCCAATTAGCTGCTACGTGATGGGGCTCACGGGTGCAATCACATCAAATGCCTGCTGGTCACTCCAGGCGACTTTCCCAGCGTCGAAGAGAATTACACTTCATCAAATTATCAGCAACAAATCTCCACACAATGGGAAAACCAGACAAAAATTAAGGAGATTTGGCTGGTTGGGGTCTCTTGGTATATCTCTAGGAAAATAAAAACAACTCAGTCTGACAGAAAGAATATATAAAACTATAAAACACTTTTGCTTTTCGATTTTTTTTAAAGAAAACTTAATAGCAGAAGATAAAATCAGTGTAACATTTCGTACAGGAGGTGTGCTGTATAATTTGTATTGTTTACTGTGAAGAAATAATTTGATGTACAATGGACTATCACATGGTGTTATTCTAAAGTGCTTACCACGGAACAAACTCATTTTTTTAAATAAAAGGTTTGCTTTACTGTTGTTTTAGGAATACAGCATAACTCCTTAGGGTTTAGTCTTTGTTTAAATCTGTATTTGTCGTCATCAACAATAGTAGGCTCGATGAGGTCATTTTTCTTTCCATCTTTGCTGCATTTTGCCAGCTTTTCACAGACCTGCCTGTGAGGGAAACAACACTCCCTTTCTTTACATTAGGAATGGAAACACGTCGTCTTGACAGGAATTTTCCACTCAGCAGCCCCTTGCTTTCCAACGAGGGGCCTCCACATGCTTGCAACTGCAGAGGACTCTACGTGTTTTTCAACATACAGCCTGAGCATTTTGCATCCTTTCACTACACTGAGAACTTCACCCTCACTTTCACTGTCCAGAAAGATAAACCTCTTTCAGGCTTGTGTTTTTGGCTAACTGAAAATACATTTGACTCTCTTCGTGTTCAAAAATGTATGAGGAGAATTAATAAATAGACACATATGCCATCACCCGTTCTGAATTATTCCCTTTAATCTCATAAACAGTGTAAACAAGGCATAGAGAGCTGTACAAAAAATTTTTAAATGACTTTGGCCGCCATTAAGTGAAGAAATAAAGAGTGTAGCATGTATAACTTTTTGCTTTTAGTGATATTGAAAGGATTCCCCCTGTCTGCAAAAAATGGTGGAGTCTCAGACAGCGAGCTCCCAGCAGGTCAGACTGGTATGTCACATTGTGTATACCAAACGACATGGGGAGGGGGTAGGCGGCACAGAGGAGGAGTGGAAAAAAAAGAGAAAAGATTTATGATTTGCAGGACACCTAGGGTAATTCTTTCAAAGTGCATTACTTCCACTCTCAGCTGGGAACAAGGACAAGGAGAAAAAGTCTTCAGTGGAGACTGACAGTTTCAGGCTGATCAAAGATATTTAGCATTGAATGCATCCAGATTATTTAGCTATTTAGGTGCTCTTTAAAGGGCAGTGGTACTGTCCTTTCTGGTGCAGAGAAGAGTGAAGGGATTAAAGAGAAACAATGAAAAAGGAGAAAAGCTCTCCTCGTCTTTTAAAAAGTGATGTTTATAAAAAGCCTGCTGGGCACCGGAAGGACAAAGAGAAGAAAGGGGTCATTTTTAACGGCAGTGATCTGCTTCCTAATTACCCGAAGTATCTGATGATAAATTGTTCCATTGGCACCTTCTCTTTTGAAAACCCCCCACCCCCAGGAAACTTTTGTTAACTGCCTTTAGATCCATTGACCCAAGGTTTTGCGAGGTTTTTGTGCGCTGCTGTAGGCCGTCATTATCATCTTGTACATTCAGCTATCTCATCCAAGCACTGCTGCACTTTAGGGACTGCCGAAAATTTTACTCTCTGCTCGATGTGTAAAGAGTATGTTAAAGATTGAGATACAACTAGGTCAATCTTTAGAAAACAGAACAAGCAGGTATTTTTATATAGCGCCTTTCACTTTAACATTTTCAAGACAACTCAAAATGTTTTACAGCCAATAAATTACCTTTGAAGTGTAATTGCTACTCTTTCGTAGGTACATGGGGCAGCCAACACAGGGTACGGTCCTACAAATCGCAATCGGATGAATAACCAACTATAGAAATAAGCAGAAGTTAAACCTGAGAACAGGTTATTCAGCTAACTAATCCTTGTTGGTGTTTACCTTCCATGTGAGTAAATAGTCCTAATTACCTCTCTGTTCCGCATCGTTTTTCCTTCATCCACCTACAGCCTTATAACTTTGAACATTGATGGCATGTTGATAGTGCTTCAACCACTAACCCTGGAAGTGAATTCCAGTATTCACAAACCCTGTGCAAAGAGGTTTCTCTTGTTCTCAGTTCTAATTCTCTTACATTTAATCTTGTATTTATGCCCCTCATTCCCAGACCACACAATGATTGCAAACAGTCTGCATCCATCGATCGTGTCCCATCCTTTCATAAGTTTAAACATTTCTATGAGATCGACCAATTTGTTTTTGGTTCTGGTGGTTGAGGAATAAATGTTGGCCAGATCACCAGAAGTACACCCTTGCTTTTAGCTTGGGGCTAGAACCCACAAGCTTCTAACGGCACAAGTAGCCATCAGTGAGCCAAGGCTGACACTTTTAAGTTGTTATTTTAGCCAATGCAAACTCATTTTTCTGAAAGTTGATCCCATTTTCGTCTCAAAAATGGACAAAAGGTAAGAAGATAGGGTCATTTACGGTACAGAAGAAGCCCATTCGGTCCGTCAAGTCCCTGCTAGCTCTCCACGGAGTTATCTAGTCAGTGTCATACCCCGCTCCATCCCCGTAGCCCTGCAAGTTTACTTCCTTCAAGTGGCCATCCAATTCCCTTTTGAAATCACCACTGTCACCACTTCCACCACCCTTGTGGGCAGTGAGTTCCAGGTCATTACCATTCGCTGCGTTAAAAAGTTCTTCCTTATATTCCCCCTGCATCTCTTGCCCAAAACCTTCAATCTGTGTCCCCTGGTCTTTGTATCATTAAGTAATGGGAACAGTTTTTCCTTGCCTAACTTATCAAAGCCCATCATAATCTTGTACACCTCTATTAAATCCCCCCCTTAATCTCCTTTGTGCTAATGAGAACAACCCCAGCTTTTCCAACCTAACCTTGTAACTAAAATCCCCAATTCCTGGAACCGTTCTAGTAAATTTCCTCTGCACCCTCTCAACGACCCCCACATCCTTCCAAAAGTGTGGTGACCAGAACTGGACACAGTACTCCAGTTGGGGCCTAACGAGAGCTTTATAAAGGTTCAGCATAACTTCCCTGCTTTTGTACTCAATGCCTCTATTTATGAAGCCCAAGATCCCATATGCTTTACTAACCACTTTCTCAATATATCCTGCACCTTCAAAGATTGATGCACATGTACCCCCAGATCCTTCTGTTCCTGCACACTCTTTAGAACTGTGCCATTGTTGCCTCTCCCTATTCCTTCTGCCAAAATGCATCACCTCACAGTTGTCTGTATTAAATTCCATCTGCCACCTGTCTGCTCACGCTGCAAGCCTATATGTCCTGTTGCAGGTGGCTCATATGATCCTCCCTGTTTGCCACACCTCCAAGTTAGGTTTCATTGGCAAATTTTGAGATTCTACTCTGTATTCCAAGATCCAAGTCATTTATATGTAGCAAAAAAAGGAGTGGTCCCAGCACTGGCCCTTGGGGAACACCACTGTCTACCATCCTCCAGTCTGAAAAACAACCATTTACCACAACACTTCCCACCTACATCCGTGACTCTTCTGACGCCCTACATCATTTTGACAATTTCCAGTTTCCTGGCCCCAACCGCCTCCTCTTCATTATGGACGTCCAATCGCTCTACACCTCCATCCCCCACCAGGATGGTTTGAGGGCTCTCTGCTTCCTCCTTGAACAGAGGCCCAACCAATCCCCATCCACCACCACCCTCCTCTGCCTGGCAGAACATGTTCTCACACTGAACAACTTCTCCTTCAATGTCACTCACTTCCTTCAAGTAAAAGGTGTTGCTATAGGTACCTGCATGGGTCCTAGTTATGCCTGTCTTTTTGTGGGATGTCGAACATTCCTTGTTCCAGTCCTACTCAGGCCCCCTCCCCCAACTCTTTTTCCGGTACATTGATGTCTGTATCGGTGCCGTTTCCTGCTCCCGCCTGGAACTGAAAAACTTTATCAACTTTGCTTCTAATTTCCAACCTTCTCTCACCTTTACATGGTCCACCTCCGACACTTCCCTTCCCTTCCTCGACCTCTCTATCTCCATCTCTGGGGATAGACTGTCTACTAATATTCATTATAAGTCCACTGACTCCCACAGCTACCTCAACTACACTTCTTCACACCCTGCCTCCTGTAAGGACTCCATTCCATTCTCCCAGTTTCTCCGTCTCCGACGCATCTGCTCTGATGATGCTACCTTCTATGACAGCGCTTCTGATATGTCTTCCTTTTCCCTCAACCGAGTATTCCCTCCCCCCACTGTGGTTGACAGGGTCCTCAAACATGTCCAGCCCATTTCCCGCACCTCTAGCCTCAGCCCTTCCCCTCCCTCCTAGAACCACGACAGAGTTTCCCTTGTCCTTACTTTCCACACCACCAGCCTCCACATCCAAAGAATCATCCTGCGCCATTACCGCCACCTCCAGCATGATGCCACTACCAAATGCATCTTCTCCTCCCCTCCCCTGTCAGCATTCCGAAGGGATCGTTCCCTCTGTGATACCCTGGTCCACTCCTCCATTACCCCCACCACCTCGTCCCCTTCCCATGGCACTTTACCCTGTAATCGCAGGAGGTGTAATACCTGCTCATTTACCTCCTCTCTTATTATCCAAGGCTCCAAATTCTCCTTTCAGGTGAAGCAGCAATTTACTTGTACTTCTTTCAATGTAGTATACTGTATTCGCTGCTCACAATGTGGTCTCCTCTGCACTGGGGAGACCAAACGCCGATTGGGTGACCGCTTGGCGGAACACCTCCATTCAGTCCGAAAGCATGACCCCGAGCTTCCGGACTGGCCATTTCAACAACCCCCCCCGCTCTCACATCTCTGTCCTAGGATGGCTGCAGTGTTCCAGTGAATATCAATGCAAGCGCAAGGAACAGCATCTCATTTACCAATTAGGCACATTACGGCCTGCCGAACTGAACATTGAGTTCAATAATTTCAGAGCATGACAGCCCCCCCCCCTTTTTATTTTTATTTTTAGTTATTTTTTCTTTTCTTTTTTATGTGTTTATTTTATTTTAGTTTGTTTAGTTTGTTTCTACTGTGCCTACCCACTGTTTTTTCATGTTTGTGCTTGGGGCCAGGCTGTTCAGTTTTCTGTCAATTAACACACTCTCTGTACTAACGCTTTGTCTTTCACCACTCCATTAACATACCGTTTGCCTTTGCTCCATGACCTTCCGGTCAGTTATTCTCTGTGACCTTGTCCTATCAACACCTTCCCTTTGTTATCTCTTGCCCCAGCCCCGCTTTACTTGCTTTAAACCTATTACATTTCTGGCTGTGCCAGTTCTGATGAAGGGTCATTGACCTGAAACGTTAACTCTGCTTCTCTCTCCACAGATGCTGCCAGACCTGCTGAGTATTTACAGCATTTCTTGTTTCCAGCATCTGCGGCATTTTGCTTTTATTTACTACAACTCACTGTTTCGCGTCCTGAAGGCATTTTTAAAATCTGATTTGACCCTCTTATTCCATGAGCCTCAATTTTGATATAAGTTAAGTAAAAGATTTTAAAGTTTGGAAAGGATTTGAAATTAGGAAAGGTTTAGAAACAATGAATTAAGGTTGGTAGGAAAAAGAAAAATATAAGCCTAAAAAAGGACAATGTAAATAGAGCAAAGAAATGAGGTTGGGAGAGGAAGGGGGCAATAAAATGATAAACTGAATTAAATATTTTTTTAAACTTTCAATTAATATTGAAAGCAACATTTTTCATAATAAAGCTAATGTTATATTAATATTTATTTCTTACATTACAAAAATACTGCATTGGTTGTAAAGCATTTTGAGATATGTGTAGGTTGTGAAAACCATTAAGTAAATGCTCACCTTCCTTCCTTTCAGAGAACGTCAGCTGGAAATGTATAAAACTAATCTGCCCAAACTTTGGGAATCCCTCAATCCAACTTTTTAAGATTCAGGCAATTCAGCATTACATTTGGAACTGAAGTAACCTTATAATTTATGTAGAACAGCAGAATCTTTCCTGCTAATTTGCATTACTACTCAACATGGAATGCTTCATCATATTGGTTTGATTATCTGTAAGCTTTTCCAACAACCACTAGGAAACTGAGTTTAAGTCTGTTGATTAGAACCTTTGTCTCTATTATGGGCAAATCCAATTCTATACCACTAGATCTTCTGGTACATTTTGAAAATCAAATCATGCTCATTGTGAGAATCTACCATCGTCAGGGGGAAATGATTCCTGTTCCTCTGGCCTGGGTATTCTACTATGCGGAGGCAACTTCACCATCTCTGAAGTTAAGGAAATGGTTGGTGCTTGCCTCCTCGTAGCAGATGTAATGTACAAAAATCCTCCGCCCTGGTTAATCAACATGTACACCCCAGTTCAAAACAGCAAGTGACTGACCATCCTCCAGCATCTCCCACTGCTGCTGGTGATGTCCAGGCTGGTTATTCTAGGCGGTGACTTCAACTGCATCATTGATGCAGCTGGACGACCCAGAGGGTCTGACAGCCAAATGGATGCCACATCCAGACTCCTGATGGAAACAGTAAAAGACGCCTAGAGCCATGTGTGAGAGAAGGGAATATCAGGGGTGCAATATCAATTGCTGTTCAAGAATACCTAAAATTATTCACACTAACTATATTATGAAGCACAATGTCTAGAATCAATGCTTATGGGAAACTATCTATCAATGCTGGTTTTATGAAAACCAGTAAATCAGGCAATAAATACTTGCCGATGGGGTGTGACACCCAGAAAGCATCAAGTTTCTTGACTCTACATGCAATAATAGGCTGACATGTATGTTTGATATCCAGGATGCTGCCAAGATTGCCATTTGGAAATTATTGCACGAAGCTGTGATTATGCAGATGACTGGTGACAATAGTATAAAATGTAAAATTACAGCTCGTTGCAATATGTCAGTAATGGCACTATCCTGCGATAGCAGTTTTCCAGCACCATTTCTTTGGTTCCCATTTCATGTAAAAGCACCCTGCTTATCCATTCTCTGATTTCAAGTTTTCTTCCAGAACATTTCCAGCATTGTGCAGTTTTGAAGTTTCACAAATTGCGCAGCATGATTGGCTGCCTGCCTGGAAATTGCTTGAAAAATCTCTTTGAGCAACAGCTGCCTAATACTATGGTACTGGAATAATGTGGAATAATACAGTAGTGAATATGCAGAACAGATCCTGAAAAAGTAGGTACTGTTTTGTCGATTAACTCTGACAAAAAAAGAGGTTGGATAAAATAGCTCATTAGGAAGAGGACTGAAAGTTTCTGAAATAAGTGCATGAGACAGCATAGAATGAGGCCATTCGGCTCTTCATGCTTGTGTCAAGTCTTTAAAAGAGCTATCCAATTAGTTCAGCTCACTCTGCACTTTCCCTACAGTCCTGCAAACGTTTTCCCCTACAAGTATTTATCCAATTCCCTTTTGAAAGCTACAATTGAATGTGCTTCCACCACCTTTTCAGGCAGTACATCCCAGATCATAATTCCAAAAAAAAGTTTCACCTCTAGTTCTTTTGCCAATTGTCTTAAATTTTGTCCTCTATTTTCTGACTCTTCTGTCATGCAAAACAGTTTCTCCCTATTTACACTATCAGAATGTCTATTCAGTTTGAAAATGAAGAAAAATGGGTAATTGACCTATATATTTTGACCAGTCCATAGACCATGCCCAATTTCAGACCCAACAACCCAATCAACGCAGATTGGGTGATCAGTTTGCCGAACAACTCCATTCAGTCCAAAAACAGGACCCCGAGCATCCAGTTGCTAGCCATTTCAACACCCCCCTCCCCACCCTCACCCCGGCTCTCATGCCCATATCACTGTCCTGGGCCTGCTGCAGTGTTCCAGTGAGCATCAATGCAAGCTCGAGGAACAGCACCTTAGTTTCCAATTAGGTATGCTACAACCTACCGGACTGAACATTGAGTTCAATAACTACAGAGCATGACTGGCCCTTTTTTAATTTTTATTTTGTTTTATTTTGTTCCATCTTTTTTTTAACCATGTGCTTGCTTACTGTATTTTCATGTTTGTACTTTTGGCTTGGGCTGCTCATTAGTCTGTCATTAAAACTCCCTCTGCACTAATGCTTCGTCTTTCATCACACCAATAGCACACTCTCTTTGCCTTTGTCCCATGACCTTGTCAGTTAATCTCTCCAGCCCTCTATCCTATCACACATCTTCTCTTTGGTTCTTGGTCCCCCCGCCCCCCACCCCATCACCCCACTTTACTTGTTTAAAACCGATTACATTTCTAACCTGTGCCAGTTCTGATGAAAGGTCACTGACCTGAAACGTTAACTCTGCTTCTCTTTCCACAGATGCTGCCAGACCTGTTGAGTTTTTCCTGCATTTTCTGTTTTTAGCCCAAGCAATCAATTGTTCAGCAATCAGTTGTATAGGTTTTGGTATCAAATTCAAGACATTTAAAAAATAAATTATGAGATGAACACCACAGCACTATGGGCACTGACAATGTGATGTTCAGTCAGACCCCTGTGGCCTACCACAGCCATTCTCCAGTCTCATTCAGGCTAACTTCTGGTTGGAGTCCAGGGAGACACCCTCAATTATACAAATTACCCTGGAACTGGAATATTGTCCAAGGTCAGAGGCATAGAATGTGCCAGGTGAAAGGCTCTTCACTCAGAAAATATGACCCAATTCTGCTGAAGCAGAATTACAATTACATTATCCTTATTATGCATCCTATTTTTATTATGTTTTGTACTATGTTGTTAGTTTGTTTTTTTCTATCTATTCTAACCCTTATCTCTCTGAAGAATTATGAATAAAATCCCTTTCTTACTGGTTTTCTTCTTCCTTCTGGATCTCAACATCCAAATTGAAGTTGGGATCAACTTCCATAAGATTGGAATGTGACCATTTTTAGGAAAAGGGAAGGATAGTATCACTCAGCTAGCCCATACCTTTGATTGACGCAATGTGAGCAAGTGGTATTTGATTGGTTGAAAAGCTGATGCCAAAGTCTTTCCAGCCAGTCAAGTGCTGTGGCTGTATAAAATGTTGAGATGTTGTTTTAAATTCCTTCTGCCCTGATACTTAATTGATTTGTGCTTAAAAATATAAATGTGTTAAAAGCTGTCCGGCTATGACTTGCTGGTGTTTTATATAAAGTATGGGGCAGGATTTTTAGGCTCCGATGCAGGTGAGCACAGGGGCAGGTGGGAATTTCACGCTGCCAGCCAGCTTGCTGGTTTGTTGGCACCATCCCGCCCCCGGGGCATTTTCCCAGAGACAGGATGGGAGAGGAGAGGGCAGCAATGCTACCCGCCCGCTAGCGGCAGGTAGCCAATTAAGGCCTATTGTCAGAGGCTGACTGGAATTTTCCAGTAGGCCTTCAGGCCCCAGGACGTGTCAGGAAACAGGCAGCTGCCTGGAGACAGCATTCTGGTGGCAGACCAGGGTGGGGCAGCACTCCAGGCAGGGTTTGAGGCCCTCCCCACCTGCCTGGCTTCAGCTGCAGCCTCAGGCTACCCTGTGCAGTGACTTCCCCTCCACAATGGTGACCCAGCTGCCGAGGGGAATTTTTTTCTTTAACATTTGAATAAGTTGGAGAGAGGGCTGAGGCGCCCTCTCTCATACTGACCTGAAAAGGCAGCCTGCAGCTTCTTCAATGCTGGAAGGCCTCCTATTGGCCCTCCAGCTTCGAGAGCCAGCCCACCATCCCTAATTGGACAGCGAGCCCACCCTCTAGCCATTAATTGGCCAATTCGGGGAAAATCACTGCTGCATGACTGTTTCCCATATAGTGTGGGTTCCTGGCACCCATTTGACCCTGATGTCAGGGTCCCGACATGGGGAGAACCCTGCCCATGGTGTCTAGTGTGTGAGGGGAAAGACATGTTTATTTTTCTCTTGTAATGGTTGAGAAAGGCATTATTTATGTCTTCAATTCTTTTGTTCATTTTTATCCATAATCAGTGGCACAGGATGGTTAGCTACAAAAGGCAAGGCATCTGTCAGACAAAAACACTTGCTGCTGATTTTTCTGATCTTGACATAACCTGGCTTCTCCCCAGTGAGCAGAGCCAAACAGTTGCCAGAGAAATGTCCAACATAAATAGCAGTTAATCTGTATTTCGACCTCAGGATTTGTCTGTTGAGACCACTTCCCAACAGGGAGTAGTTGTACAATGGCCTTAATGGGAAAGACCATATTACCAATTAAGTATGACAGTTGTGGTCCACATCCCAGACTACCTGTGAGCAATGCTATGAGAAATCAGCTGGTATATATAATATATTTTTAAAAAGGCAATCCATGGGAGTGATTTTAACACGACAATCTCATTTCAGGCTTCAGTCTGCAAGTTTATTATGTCATATTATGTCTCATGAAACAATGGGTGCTACCTGCTAATTAGTCTCAGATCTCATTATTTTCCACCTTAACACCTTGTATTGGTGTCATTGAGTAAAAACAACATTTTCTAACATTGGAGATGGAATTGTGCTCCATATGTAGGTCAATGCCAACACAACTAGCATAGATAAAATGTAGGCTGGATAGTGGAACTCAACAAACTCTGTCCATGTTCTGGGAAATGCTCCCACTTTATGTCTGGTTGCAATTGGTTCTTCGCAGTTGTGTTTACAGAGTCTCCTGTTAGTTTGCACTGAGAGCCATAATTAACAACACTTTCAGCTGTCATAAGGAAGGGGGAAAAACTCCTGAAGATTAAAATGAGTTTTGATGTGGGTTTATGTAACAGTACAAATGCAGCGTCCTTACTCAGCGAGCATTATAGTTTTGCGAAAGAGTTGGAGCATCTCCAAACCCACTGCAAGCCCCAGCCCTCTCAGTCACCTCCTACATGGTCAGAATCTGTCTGGAGCCTACATTTCCTACAACTGAATAGAATCACTTTGCAAATGGAATTTTCAGATCACATCCCAGTTTCACTGCTTGCCAACAAATGGAACATAGGATTGGTTAAAAAACAAAAAGAGTGATGATTTGTGTCAAATGTCTCTGCATAATTCCAGTTCTTAATGAGATGAGCTTCCGTCTTAAAATGTTACATTTAAGGTGAATATTGTAATTATATCTTCAGTAGAGAGGAATGTAAGAAGATAAGCTGGGCTTTCACTGCCCCCATCTGGAGTGCAGCAGGTCCACCAAGGAGCAGTGCATGTTTAAGTGAACAACTCATACTATAGATCAGGGTTGACTAACATATGGCCCGTGGGCGAGAATCTGGCCCGCCAAAGGTTTCCATCCGGCCCACCAAGGATGAGAAATTTCCACTCATAATCTGCCATTGCCTTCTTCCTGTCTGCCAAAACCTTCTGTGACTGGCAACGGCTGCAGCTCCTTGACTGACATGGCAGAGACGCCTCACTACCCATGTTTTCCTTTACAAAGATGGCAGACATTCTTCAGTACATTATGTTCTGGCTCCTTTAGTAAGATGGCAGTGTCTGGCTGAGCTGTATGTCTGTTGATGCTTCCTGCCCCAACTCCGTTCCCAGTGCAACCCAGCACTGGCTCTGCCTGCGTACGGACCCAGCCTAGGCACCGGCCTCTTCATCACCGCCACTATTACCACCTTAGGAGGCGGCAGGGCCCAGGCCTGAGAACTGGGGGCAGGGTGCTGGGTTAACTGGGCCCTGGGAGCAAGGGTGGCGGTGTGATACAGAGAGGAGGGGGGGGTCACAGAGGGAGGAGGGAGAGAGAGAGAGAAACACAGACACAGAGATGGAGACAGAGACACAGAGACACACACGGAGACAGAGAGAGAGGGAGAGGGACACTGAGAAGGGGACAGAGAGAGGGAGAGACAGAGAAAGTGGGTGACAGAGAGAGGGGGGGACAGAGAGAGAGGGGGGCAGAGAAAGGGGACAGAGATAGAGAGAGAAAGGGAGACAGAGAGGGCGACAGAGAGAGAGAGCGATCAAGATCATTCCTGACAGAGGACATCTGTCTGGAATACTCCGCATCGCTACATCAAGCGTTCGGGCAGACATTGTCTACTTCTGCAAGCAAATACAATGCCAGGTATCTTGCTAACTCAGTGTTCAACATAATGACAAGAAAGTAAGTTAATGAATTAGACTCATCATTTGGAGCTTGTCACAAAAATGCACAATTTTTGTGGTATATTGATTAATAGTAAAATAAATTTCTAATACATTTATCTTTCTGAAATTTGCTCACCAGACCCCTATCTGGGACAAAAATTATAATGTAGCCTGTCACGTGAAAAGGTTGGACAGCCCTGCTATGGAGGGACATTTACAGTGCTGGCTGTCAATTGCACCTACTGGCGATGATTCTTTGTAATTGCCACAGTTGTTTATTGTAGATCCTCTGCATTATCATGGAGATCAGTGTGTAAGCATGGGACAGTCCTACTATTATATTTCAAAATGTTTTTCATCAATTTTTCCAAAGAAAGGATTTGGAAATGAGTTATTTTTAAGTGTATGTTTTAAGTTAGTGTGTTCGCATAGATTTAAGATTTTTTTTGCATCCACAACCTGTAGCCGCTGAGTCAAAGGAGAGTTTATATGTTAATGAGTTGGGCGTTGAAGATGTATTTACGCAAGAACTTAACTAATTTGTTTTCTCATCTCAAGTTTCCATGAACATCCAACCTATTATTGTTAGGGTGACTTACTGATTTCAGGCAAACTTGAGGTGTCTGCTGAAATTTCGCCCTTGTTGGGGGAAGGTGGCTAGTTTTATTGATAGGTGTATTGGTAAATCATTGAGTGGGACAGAAGTTGAAGAGACAGACCATCTACTTTCTCTGGTCAGAAGTAACACAAAGAATCCATCATGCAGTCGCCGTTTTCTGCTCGGATCCGCTGTCCGTGCGCAGACTGATGAGCATCTGCGACCAGTTCGAACTGGCCTCGGGAGCCAAAGTTAACCACGGCAAGAGCGAGGCCATGTTCTTTGGCAACTGGGCTGACCGATCCTTTGTCCCCTTCACCGTTAGGTCAGATTATCTGAAGGTGCTGGGGATATGGTTCGGAAGGGCCGGGGCGTGCACCAAAACATGGGAGGAGCGAGTAGCCAAGGTACGACAAAAGTTGGGCATGTGGGGGCAGCGATCTCTCTCCATTGTGGGTAAGAACCTGGTCATCAGGTGCGAGGCGCTCACGTTGTTGCTGTACGTGGCGCAGGTCTGGCCCATACCCCACTCCTGCGCCGTGGCAGTCACCCGAGCCATTTTCCGCTTCGTCTGGGGATGTAAAATGGACCGGGTCCGGAGGGACACGATGTTCAAATCTCTGGACAAGGGCGGGAAAAATGTACCCAACGTGGCCCTCATCCTGATGACCACCTTCGTGTGCGGCTGCATCAAGCTGTGTGTAGATCCCCAGTACGCAAACTCCAAGTGTCACTACGTGCTGAGGTTCTATCTGTCCCTGGTTTTGCGACAGATGGGCCTGGTCACATTGCCGCGGAACGCTCCATGCAGTTGGGCGGTGCCGTACCACCTATCCTTCGTGGAGCAGTTTCTGCGGGAAAACACCTTTGACCACCGGTCCATCAGGCAGTGGTCTGCACGGAATGTCCTCAAGGCCCTACGGGAAAAGGAAACGGTGGATCCTGTCGGATGGTTCCCCGAGCAGACCGTCAAAGTCATTTGGCGGAATGCCTCATCGCCAGAACTTTCAAACAAGCACCAAGACGTAGCTTGGCTGGTGGTGAGAAGGGCCCTCCCCGTCAGATCCTTCATGCACACCCGAAGTCTCGCCCCCTCCGCACAGTGCCCCCGCGTTGGCTGTGGTGGGGAAGAGACGGTCGCCCACCTCCTCCTGGAATGTGCCTTTGCAAAGCAGGTGTGGAAAGAGATGCAGTGGTTTTTGTCAAGGTTCATCCCAAGCAGCTCTGTAACACAGGAGTCTGTGCTCTACGGGCTGTTCCCAGGGACGCACACCGAGACAAACATCAACTGCTGCTGGAGGACTATCAATTCGGTGAAAGACGCCCTTTGGTCTGCCCGAAACTTGCTGGACTTCCAGCGCAAAGAGTTGTCCACCACCGAATGTTGCAGACTGGCACATTCCAAGGTCCAGGACTACGTGCTGAGGGACGCACTAAAGCTTGGGGCAGCCGCAGCAAAGGCTCAATGGGGAAAGACCACAGTGTAAGGTTCCCCCACCAAGCTGGACTGAGGGGCTGGATCCATGGGAAACCCCTCGAACTGTATCGTTAATATTCTCAATTGCTGTAAATGTAAAACTGTAATTGACATGACAATTGTGAAACGGAAGGGTTGGGAAGAAACTCATGACAGTATTGAAGGAAACTGATCTCCCTTCCAATGTTTGTATTTTTTGGTGCTGTTTGGAAACTGTTTGGCAATGTAATTTTTACAGATTTTTATGAATAAAGTATATTTTGGAAATAAAAAAAAAAAATCCATCACGCAGTGGTCTGCACGGAATGTCCTCAAGGCCCTATGGGAAAAGGAGATGGTGGATCCTGTCGGATGGTTCCCAGAGCAGACTGCCAAAGTCATTTGGCAGAATGCCTCATCACCAGAACTTTCAAACAAGCACCAAAATGTAGCTTGGCTGGTGGTGAGAAGAACCCTCCCCATCAGATCCTTCCTGCATGCCCGGAATCTTACCCCCTCTGCACACTGCCCTCGAGGAGATTTTTATGAATAAAGTATATTTTTGGGAAAAAAATAAATATAAAACAATGTTTAAGGTCAGTCCGTCCATTAAGACCTGAAAGGGGAGCCCAGCTTAGTGAGGGAAAACCTACTCACCTTAAATGCAGGATTGATCACAATCAGAAAGCTGACCAGGAAATGTTGTTAGTCTAATAACATGGAATTGTGCGGTGTAGTTTATTATTTTTCTTATTAATGAGAAGTTTTGAAGTTAAGAAAGAACTTGCATTTATAGAGCGCCATCAACGTTCTGAGAACATCCCAAAACAAAGTGACATAAGGCACCATTCCCTCTGCGATATCCTGGTCCACTCTTCAATCACCCCCAACACCCACTCTCTTTCCTACGACACTTTTCCTTGCAAGCGCAGGAGATGCAACACCAGCCCTTTTAACTCCTCCCTTCTCATCGTCCAAGGTCCTAAACACTCCTTCCAGGTGAAATACCAATTTCCTTGTACTTTTTTCAATTTAGTAGACTGTATTCTCTGCCCACGATGTGGTCTGCTTTAAAATGGGGAGACCAAACGCAGATTGGGTGACCACTTTGCGGAATACCTCTATTCAGTCTGCAATTGTAATCCTGAGCTTCCAGTCACCTGTCATTTTAATTCTCCACCTTGGTCCCACTCTGTCCTCTCTGTCCTTGGCCTCTGGCAGTGTTCCAATGAAAATCAATGTAACACCTCATCTTTCGATTAGGCACTTTACCGCCTTCTGGACTCAACACTGATTTCACAAATTTCAGATGGTAAGCTTGTCCCCATTTTGTTTCCTTTTTCTTTGATAGTTTTGGTTTTTCTCACTTGCTTTTCTCTTTTGGATTCACACCTTCTCGAGACACATCTTTTGTTTTTTTACTTGTCCCATTACCACTCCCTTTGGCTTTGCACCATGAACCCTTTTGTCATTTAATCTCTCCAGGCTTCCACCCTGTTGTTCTTCCCAACTTCCCTCCCCCTTTCACTTGCTTACAACCTATAACATGTATAACTTTTCCCAGTTCTGATGAAAGGTCATTGACCTGAAATGTTGGGCTGAATTTTACCGCTGGCTTTGGGACCCTAATGTCGGGCCGAAAAGTGGCTCCCGAGCTCACATTTGCTGTCAGTGGGACCGGCTAGGCAATTTTACAGCAGGAGGTCTCCTCATTGGCCAACTAAGGACAGCAGGCAGGCTTCTGGTGCTGCCAGCTCAATCAGAGGGCCGACAGTAGCGACACCAGGAAGGTGGGCGCTGCTGAAGCAGGTCGGAGACCTCAGTTGTCGGGGGGTGGTGGGCGGGAGACAAGATGGAGGTGTTCTTGTAAGGTAAGTGAAAATTAAAATTCAAGATGGCTGAGTTAGAAGGCCCCACCCATCGCAGGGTAAGCCCCTCCAGGGGGATTGTTAGGGCCGCGGGGCCTGCCTTTCCTGCCTGCGGCCCCCTGTTTGGGGCATGGAGACACAGGGTCTGAGACCACCGCCCCCCCCCCCCCCCCCATCCACCCAAAATGCCACAGGGAAGCTGCCTCCATGAAACAGGCGACATCTCCATGCGGCGGGTGGGAGGGGGGGGGAATCGTGGGGGAGGCAGGGGACAGTCAAAGGGGCCTCCCTGCTGTCAGTAAAATGCCAGTGGCCCTGTAAAATGGCCCTTAATAGTTCCTTTAATTATGCTTATCGGCTGCCTGCCTCCATGGTGCGAGAAGCCTATCCGCCTCCCAGAATGCCACCGGGAAAATTTCTTGAGGATAAGACTGTTCCGGGAAGCTGTCCTGATGTGGCTCCCACCCGCCCCCCCCCCCATTCCCGCCACCCGGGGGTTAGTAAAATTCTGCCAATTAATTCTGTTTCGCTCTCTGCCAATGCTGCAAGACACGAGTATTTCCATCATTTTCTGTGTTTATGTGAAATAAGTCAGCTTTGATTATAACTGTTATTCTGTACTTTCACTTGCTCTTTGTAAAATAAACTAGCATCGTGATTCATATCTGACTATCATATGATTAAATATTGGACAGTATGGAAGCAATTCTAACCATAAGACCAGGAAAGAAATAGATGCGGAGCAACAGTTCAGCGAGGTGACCAATGGCATGCTGAAAGAATACATGTTTTAATGGTATTTACAGGTGGGCGAGAAGTACCAGGAGGGAATGATTAAAGGAGGAAATTCTATAATGTAGAGCCATGATGGCTAAAGCCTCCATGATTGATAATGCAGCAAAAGGAAGTAGGGATTGACAGGAAGCTGGAAGCAGAGCATCAAAGGCTTTGAAATAGGCCTGAAATTTGTAGAGGCAAAGAGTTGTGAGGAAATGAAGGTGGTGAGAAAAAGGATGGGTTTTTGAATGAATTGGAGTTTGTGTCAGATGGAAGTTGGGTGGGTAGTGAGGAGAACTTTGAAGAAGTTGACATTGTGGGTAATGAAAGTGTGAATACGAGTGGTTGGTGGAAGAGATCCAATACTGACCTGGCGGTTATAGTCTTGGGGCTATCCAGTGATTGGTGTTATGATGTTACTGGAGAAATGGTTTGGTTGGGGAGAAGGAGTTTGCCATTTTGAGGGTCTGAAGCTACCCAATGTTCAATGGTCTGAGAATGCCGGATGCTTGGTGTTTCTTGGGCAAATGATGGTCCTGAACACAGGGCCATTGAGACAACTGGATCTCTTCATAGCTTGAAACAGCATTTGCAAAGCAAACACAATGTTGGAACGTTGATCGACTGTAAATCCAAGTAACAAATATTGACACAATCGAAAGCATTAATGAGACCTTAGATTAGATTAGAGATACAGCACTGAAACAGGCCCTTCGGCCCACCGAGTCTGTGCCGAACATCAACCACCCATTTATACTAATCCTACACTAATCCCATATTCCTACCAAACATCCCCACCTGTCCCTATATTTCCCTACCACCTACCTATACTAGTGACAATTTATAATGGCCAATTTACCTATCAACCTGCAAGTCTTTTGGCTTGTGGCAGGAAACCGGAGCACCCGGAGAAAACCCACGCAGACACAGGGAGAACTTGCAAACTCCACACAGGCAGTACCCGGAATCGAACCCGGGTCCCTGGAGCTGTGAGGCTGCAGTGCTAACCACTGCGCCACTGTGCCGCCCTTACGTGAAGTATTGTGTCTAGCTGTGGTCACACTTTACTAAAGTAAGGTCAAATGTCTTTTTCTGTTTTGCAATTTCTGAGAGTTAATTATGCTTGTCCTCTTATTTATATAATTAAAAGTCTTTTCCAGAGCTTTCACATATTACCAGCACGAGTGTCTCTGACCATCTCTGTTTTTTGCTGTCAATCATAATTAGCTGGTAATGATTCTTCTGAATGGTCAAGGTTTTTTAGTTGTAGATCCTGTTGTGGTATCACAGCCCTGCAGGTCAATCCAAACTAAATAAAAGGCAAGGATAGACTGCACAATAAGTTGGTTGTTGGATTTGGCTCTTTTCTTTTATAATAGACTGGCTGTGAGTAGCTTTTACATGACTGCGGTCAGTAAGAATTGGCTGGATGTCTTGACATAACCTTTTTTGCCTCCTCAGCTTCTCTTCAATCTCTTAAGTTGCTGTAATACACTAGCTGGCATGTAGACTACCTAGAGATGCAGGAATGACAATAACATCTTCATTCTGATCTCATTTATTTCACCTTTATAACTATTCACTGTTGATTGCTGTGAGTGTCAGGATTTTTTTTATTGATTGCAAAGAGTGTTTAGGAGAGTTATGTGTAATTCTGTGTAAAAGTACTTGGTAAATAACTGGCATCAATGGCAATGTTCAAAGTTTGGTCAAAATGATTCAGAGAATCCAGGGCCCTGAGATTTAGGTGATGGTAGGAAGGGAGCAGGGGAGGCCACAAGAACCCGGCGAGACTGGGGATGCGGATCCTGCTAAATATAGCGGCAGGACCTGATTATCATGCTTTAATTCCATTTCTCACCTGGCAGCTAGCCAAATTGACGAGCTGGCTGGCTGGTGGGCAGAAAAACCAGAGGCAGGAGGCTGCAGCTGGGAACCTTTAGGGACCGTTCCCAGCAATCGGGAGGGTAAGCAGGTTGCAGATCGGGGCTGGGGCGGGGAGTCACCGATTGAAGCAGTGGGGGTCAGAATGGCTGCAATCGGCAGGAGGGAGTCCAAAGGCTTCCTTTAACAGCTGGAGGAGCACGCCTGATCTTCCTGGCCCCCAAGCAGTGCTGTACTTCTGGAGCAGGCAGTTCCTGGCTCCATTTTGCTTACAGGTGTCCTGAAACTTGGGAACTCATGCAGCGGCTGTTGAATTTAAATCAAGCTTCCAGCTGCACAGTGGAAGCCTGATTTATATATGGTAATGAAGTGCCATGCCTCTTTGAGATGAGACACTCGTACGTTTTGCTATCCGGCACTGTTAAGATTGTGGCAAGTGCATACGTGGTGGGTTGGAGTTGCATTTTGGAATTTTAGGGTTTAACCACCCCCCTAACCTTCTCCTGCCCATCATGGGGGTTAATATTGAGGACCAGATTACAGAGGTCCTGTTAATAGGATCAAAATATATGGTGAACATTTTGACTGGGGGCTATCTGATGAACACTAATGAGAGTGGTGAATTTGGGAGGATTACAGGCAGCCCTGACTTGACTCCTGCTAGCAATCCTGACCTGATCATCTACTTTGAAAATGCAGGAGTGTTATGACACTGTTGCATTTCCTAGATTATAACAGCGACTACACTTCAAAAGTACTTCATTGGCTGTAGCTTTGGGATGTCCTGAATTTGCGAAAAGCGCTATGTAAATGCAAATTCACTCTTTCGTTCCACAATTTGCTTGTGCCCAAATTGTAAGTTGTGACAGTAGCATTTGATTGTTGCAGTAAATGTATATATTGAAAATTTAAAAACTTTATCAGCGGTGACCTATTAATTTTATTTGAAAGCAAGGTTTCCTTATGTTTGTTAAATATTTTATTTGTTGCTGTTGTAATCCCTAAAGGAACTTCACACGTTGGTTAAGAAATTGTTCAAACTTCCCAGAGGCAGGATTTTGTTGGATGCTGCCTACAGTTTAATTTTTTTCAAATGGTGCTATTTTACATAAATTTATTTTTCCCCAAACAAATTAATATTCTATATTTGTTTGCAGATTTTAAATTGGTTTTAAAATCTGTTTAACACATTCAGGTTATGGACAACAGAGATACCTTGGGCTGAATTTTGTTTTCATGCTGCTGCAAAACAAATGGTGGCTGGCATGCACGGGGCCACACACCTCCACGCTGTTGCAATCTTGAGCCCAGCGGCTCATTAAAATATGCAGGGCTGCTGCCGCCCCCACCCCGCAATCAAGTGGCAGAGGCAGCCTTGGCGACGCGTGAATGGTGTCAACTGTCTCTGCGCTGGCGCCATTTTTAAAGGGCTGCCAGTCTTGAATAGAGAACTGCACTGAAAATAAATGTTCCCCCCTGCCCAACTACACTGAAATTGAAGAGCTGACCCCTTCTCACCCCAACTGCACAAGGTTCAGAGTTCACCCTTTCGGCACTTCACACTAAAAATGCAGAACTGACCACATCCCCCGCACCACTTCACGACAAATTCTGAGTTTAGATTAGATTAGATTAGTTTAGAGATACAGCACTGAAACAGGCCCTTCGGCCCACCGAGTCCGTGCCGAACATCGACCACCCATTTATACTAATCCTACACTAATCCCATATTCCTACCAAACATCCCCACCTGTCCCTATATTTCCCTACCACCTACCTATACTAGTGACAATTTATAATGGCCAATTTACCTATCAACCTGCAAGTCTTTTGGCTTGTGGGAGGAAACCGGAGCACCCGGAGAAAACCCACGCAGACACAGGGAGAACTTGCAAACTCCACACAGGCAGTACCCGGAATCGAACCCGGGTCCCTGGAGCTGTGAGGCTGCGGTGCTAACCAGTTGCCCCCTTCCCCACCTTGATGACACCAGTTTTCCCTGGACGGGAAAGTGAAGGCGCATGAGTGCCGCCCGCCGCACTGAAGATCTGGAACCGAAGGTAAGATTGCTGCGGGTTAGGTTTTAATGCATGCAAACACCTTATTTAAAAATTTAAAGTCGGCTCCCTTTGCTGAGCGGCGGAGGGGCCGCCATGGAGCCTCGCCACTGCCAGGACGATCGGGCTCGAAAATTCCAGTGTTGGGCTGTGTGGCGGACTGCTGCTGCTCCGATCTTCCGCCCCCACCCCCCCACCCACCGCGGCCACGGAGCCCGATGTCAGGAGCAGAAGAAAATTCGGCCCTTGGTGCAGAATTAAGAAATGGAAACACCAGTCAAACAATGAAACGGAAATCCAGATCTGAAATACGATTCCTGCCTGAAACCAACAACAGCTTGCACTTGTATAGTACCTTTGATGTAGTTAAAAGCATCCCAAGGCATTTCACAGAAGCATTATCAGACTAAAATCTGACAACGAGCCACATGGAGGGATATTAGTATAGGCGATAAAAAGTTTGGTCAAAGGGCTAGGATTGAATTATTTAGTTATTTGCTTATGTATCTAACTTATGATATTTTCTGGGTAGCCATAAAGACGGGGCTAAAGTGTGGCGAGTCGAAGAGACTTAGTAGTTGGCAGGAAAAAAGTCAGAGGCGCAAGGGGAGAGCCAACTGTGTAACAGCCCCGACAAACAAATTTCTCTGCAGCACCTGTGGAAGAGCCTGACACTCTAGAATTGGCCTTTATAGCCACTCCAGGCGCTGCTTCACAAACCACTGACCACCTCCAGGCGCTTATCCATTGTCTCTCGAGATAAGGAGGCCAAAGAAGATGTCCAATAAATGAGCCAATAGGCTGAATCCCCATTTAAGTGTAAAGTGATATTCATAGTGATGGCTGACTGGGGAATTGTTGTCCCAAAACCCCTTATTTTTCATCTATTTCTTTAAATAGACTGAAATGCAGCCCTGTCAGCCCATGATCTCCTAATCAGCACTCCCTGCAAGTGCTTCTCTACCCCAGGATGCCTTTATCTGGCAATCAAACCTCAAATATGAATTTTAAATATATAATTCTGGCCAGAAGCAACTGCTTGCTATTGAGCTCTTTTTTTACTGCTCAACATACAGCATCAAGTGGGTTTTCCAACTCTAGTTGGCAGTATTCCTGAAGCTTTCATCACATGACCTTCCACCGCCAATAGTCCTGCAGAGTCAAACAGCCTTTCCCCCATTTCCAACATTTCAGCAACTAATAAACAAAAGTTTTCAAAGAATATGAAAAAAAGAAACATGATTTCTCTCCTGGGTAACATGCAGCGATTCCTGGAGACTCCAGGACAATCCTGGAGGGTTGACAACCCCAAGAAGCAGTGATGCCACTGTTAAAACTCATCTGGAGATAGCATTGCGGTATAACTCCATCTACTTTTGCGTAAGTTGTGGGCAAAAGAACTAAGGGGGAGATGAGGAGATTTTTTAAAATTATGCAGTTGTTATGAACAGGAATGCATTCCCTGGAAGGGCGGTGGACGCAGATTCAATAGTAACCTTTCAAAGGGAATTGGATAAATACTTGAAGGGTAAAAATTTTCCGGGCTATGGGGACGGAGTGAGGAAGTGGGACTAATTGAATAGCTCTTTTCGAGAGCCAGCACAGGCACATCAGGCCGATTGACCATCTTCTGTGCTGCATCATTCTATCATATGCTTTTGCTGAGTGGTTTTGGCTGCTTTCTTTTACAATGAAGCCCCAAATTAATTGTGAAGTGAGCTACATCATAGAGCTTTGCACATTGATTTTTGAAAATTAGCGTTCTTGATCCAAACACAATCATAGTTCCTTAGTTCTTGGCAACCCAGTATGCTTTTCTGAACACTCAGTTGTATTTTTGTGGTTAATAAGACACCTCAACATCTGCAGTCATCTTGCTGCCCTTTATGCATCGATAGGGTTAACTCACAAATGCAACTCGTGAAAGATGGCATTGCAATCTAATGTTTTGGATAATGATAGGTTTCATGGTGGTTTAGACTTGGCCAGGCACAGGGTGATCTGATACAGATGATTTGCACCTCCAGGCTGTAGATTGCACTTGGCACCAACTTGAAAGTAGTGCTGTTCTTTATTTTGTTGCCAGGAGTTCATTCTCACACCCCTGAGTCAGTTTTGCACACCTGGTGCAATACTCCTAGTGTGAGAGGTAAACATGTAATATGTGAAAGGAAACTGCAGCTCAGTTAGATCACGAATCTGACTCTTGACAATGCTGTACCACAATGTAATGTAATAAGTCTAGCAGCTGCATGTTACTGCATTATTTATCATTTTGCTTGGAATTAAATAGAATCTACAGCACAGAAACAGGCCATTTGGACCAACAGGTCTATGTCAACGTTTATGCTCCACATGAACCTATTCCATTTCTTCTTCATCTAGCCCTATCACCATATCCTTCCAGCGCTTTCTCCATCATATGTATATATAGCTTCCCCTTAAATGCATCTAAGCTATTTGCCTCAACTACTCCTTATGGTAGCGAGTTCCACATTCTAACTAGCCTTTGGGTACAGAAGTTTCCCCTGAATTCCTTACTGGATATATTGGTGACTATCTTATATTTATGGTTCCTAAATTTCGTAATGAGCTGTACATTTTGATTACTATGCCCTCTGTCGGAAGGTATGACTTACTTTCAGTTTTTTTAGAGTTGCTTTGGAATTTTTCAGTTTTTATTTCAAAAATTATATTCACCTCAGCTTCAGTACTCAGCTGGTGCTGAAATTAGATGGGGCTGTGAGAGGAGTACTTAAATTTTCCTCAGTCTCCTCAGACAGGGGAAAGAAAACTCAGGGTTTCTCCTGTTGATTGTTTTCCAAATGGAACTCTGCTGTAGAGGGTGGATGTTGGATGAGGACTGGATTGGGATTAGTGATGCCATCCACAGTTGAATAACCTGATAACACTTTGGGCAGGATTTTTCCTGTGGGCTTCTGAACCCTGCCGAAAGGCTGAAAAGTGAGTCAGAAGCCTGCACTGTGTGGGAAACAGTCACTCATTGTGCTTTTCCTCAGGGTGAGCAATTAATGGCCAGAGGCGGGGGCTCGCCATCCAATTAAAGACGGCCGGTGGGCTCTCTAAGCTGGAGAGACAATCAGAGGCCTTCCAGCTTGAAAGGAGCAGCCGGCTACAATGGAAGGTAAGTACGGGAGAGAGCGCTTCAAAATTGAGGTGCCATTCCCCACTCCCCTCCACATCCCGCTTCCGTGAAAATGGCCCGGAGGTGGGATGCAGCCAAGGAACCGGCAGGGGCTAAAAATCAATCTATCCAAATTCACAGGCAGAGGTAGAAATCTGCCATGAAACAGCAATAAAAATTGATTCTAACATTCTAACATGGAAGGCAAACATCTTTCATGATTCTGCAGCCACTGTTTAAACACAGTTTTAAATAACTTGGGATCTCTGAGAGGCACTTAAATGATTTGTTCAAGAGGTTTGCAAGTGAGGAGTGCGCTCTATTATGCAGGATTTAATAAGGGCGAGCGTTCTTATTGTAAAACTGTCTGCTAGACCTACAGGTAGGAATCATGCCATCCCTGATAGTTCTAATGCTCATTTCTTCCTCATAGCAACATTGTTATTTTGCCAGAACTGAAGCTTTTAGTGGAATTACCGTCAATCGCATTTTTCACGTTAAATTAAACCAACTAATGGGTTAGTGCACGATGACTAACACACCAATTAAACCACTAATTAAGGAGCGAATCTGGCTGAAATAAAGTGAGCTGTCATTTTCTGCCTATGTGTCTAAACGTGCCTTGTTAAACAGTAGGATTAATAACTCCTATCATGTGAAACTAATGCTTAGTCACAAATGCTGTCTTTAATATTCTGTTAAGTGTGAATCTGCTGTTTCTCCAATTCTCTGTGTCTCCCTTGAGTTTTGAAATGTGGTTAACTTTTTGGGCGATTTGAAGCCATGTATTTTTTTGCCTGTAGGGAATGTGAATTGAATGTTACTAGGGGTTTGCCTGACGTTTTGCAATTTTTGCCATCAGTGCATAATTAGCCATATTTGTTAGCAGTAGCCAAGTGGATTATTTCCAGTTATGTTTATTTGGGATTTTACATGCTGCAGTCAATTTAGTACTTTACCATTGGCAAATTAAATGTGCATATATGTGAAACAATTATTATGGTGGTAAAATAACTTTTACATGTGTGCACAGGATAATTTGATCAGCATGGTTCCAACTTAGCCAGGCGCAGTGCTGTACTGTTAGAGATGCCGTCATTTGGATGAAATGTTAAATTGAGGCCCCTTTTGCTCTTTCAGGTAAAAGATCCCATGGCGGTATTTTGAAGGAGACTAGGCAAGTTATCCCTGGTGGCCTGGCTTTCTTTCTTTCTTCCAAATTCCCAACAATTTTTACTACCTTTGCTGATTGATCGTTTTTGTGAAGTCTGGAGAGCCACTATTTACAAACATTAAGGGAGGGTGGATCGGTGGGGGTGGGGTGGGGGAATGGTCAGTGGGCTGGTGTGGGGGTTCGGAGGCCTGCGGGAGGGGTAAGGTTGGAGGTTGGGGACCTTGGGATGGCAGAATCGGAGGCCTACGGATGAGGTTGCGGGCCAGGGAGTGGGGGGGGGGGTCGGAGGCTGGGTAACATGGAATGTCGGAGGCCTGTGGGGGTAGTGTTGGAGGCCTGGGGGTGAGGACAGCGGCCTTGAAGTGTGGGAGAATCAGAGGCCTTGATGGGAGTTTGAAGGCCAGTTGTGGGGGGGGGGGTGGGGTATGGAATTGTATGCTTAGGGGTGAGGTCGGGGTCTGAGAAGGGGATTTGTGGTTGGGGGGGGAATGGAGGCCTGGTGGTTTTTGAGGGAATTGGGAGCCTGTGGTGGTGGCAGAGATCAGAGGTCTTGTGATGTGATTTGTGGGCTCGTGGGAAAGGTTGAGGGGAGGCCAGATCGCGGAGGCTTCTCAGGCAGGCACCTGGATTCAGGAGGTAGATGTAAATGTACTTAACTGCTGAATCCACCATCCTCACCAGGAAGAAGCAGCCACGTTCCCTGACGCTCGGAAAACCTGGCCACCCACAGTTAAAGTTGAAAAACTGCGTGACAATGAGGCTCGCAGCTTTGTTATCACATTTAAAGTTCTAACCCACCTCCTTGG
This sequence comes from Heterodontus francisci, assembly GCF_036365525.1. Classification (NCBI taxonomy): domain Eukaryota; kingdom Metazoa; phylum Chordata; class Chondrichthyes; order Heterodontiformes; family Heterodontidae; genus Heterodontus; species Heterodontus francisci. The sequence goes on along the minus strand of NC_090381.1, from coordinate 91,909,305 downwards.
AGCGGTTTTGTTGCCTGGACACCTTTCAGCCTCAGTTAAAGCCAAAATGGATGGGTTGGAGGCGGGTTTGGGTCAGGAAACAGATCCTTCAGACTTTAAACCCCCATCTGACCCAACCCACCCTGTTTTTGGGTTAAAATTCCTCCCTAAGTATGAGACTGTTTAGTTTTAATTAGTACAGTGTACTAATATGACAATTGCCCAATCTTATTCAGGACGACTCTCATTTGTTACATGACTAAGGTTTATAACTAAATAGAATTAATGAAACTAACCAGTTGGTTGACTGGAAGAGCTGTCAAAATTTCTCTGAAATTGAGGTGACAACATCTACTGAGTTATAATACTGCACTTGCCAATTAAAGCAATAAAATTTCAAAAGGAGCTGAAGGTATCTCAGACATAGCATTTGTGTACATTGATATCACAATCCTTACCACTTTGATGTCCTGATACGCATGGATATGAATTGTTAAAACTTTTGGTAGGATGCACAGTTATGCAGGGGGGAATAGTATGATCAGGAATTGGCAATAATAGTGGTGCTGGAAGATAAAATGGAACTGGAATATGTCAGGGATATTTATACAACTGAACTCTAAATTCTAATTTCTTTAGGGATCCAAGTGAAAACCAAATCAATATCCTTTTTGCCATCCAGGGAAATACTAAAGCAGGGCGGATTGACATTGTGGTCTGGTGCATATGGTTTAGAGCTGTTGTATAGAACAGAGCCTCCCACTAACAAACTTAATCTATTCCTTCTGGATGGAATTTGTGCCAGCAGGAGGTTTCTTGGATGTTCTGGAATGATTGTCCAATGCAACAAACATAGCATTGCTCATTCAAATTGTAGTGTGCCTTCCCATTTGCTTAGTTCCTGCTATAACTTTCAAGCTGTACATATATCCTCCTGCTGCCTGCCTCTTTGTGTGGAAATTAGTCCCCGGTGAATGGAATTATTAAGGTTTATCTTCTGCTTTAAATCAAATCCAATTCTGAGACAAATGAGAAACCTGAACTCCTTGCTGGTAATTACAGATAGATCAGAAAGCTGGATTGAATATTCTAACTATAATCTGTTAATCCTGTCCTTTCTTTTTTTGTAAGGGAAATGAGAAGTATCATCCAGTCTTGTATATTTAAGTATTGAACATATTTATCTATCACAGTAGAACTGCTAATAATCTCCATTAAAACTGCCTTTAAAAGATTGCTGCAATGAACCAGCTTGTAAGAGATTACCTCTCCAGAAGCAAATTATTTATCACTGATAAAGACATCAACTGGATCAATTGGGACACTGCTGCAATCTGTTGTTTAGTCAAGCTCTAGATTGTTGCATTGCTGCTGAAGGCATATAACGTGCCCTGTCTGGATGGGTTCACACTGTAGCTCAGCTAATTGCTGACTTCAAGTGTAGCTATCTTTATTTCTTCCTCATAATGTCACCTCATTGCTGGAAATTGAAATTGTTATCTTAAACTTAACTTTTGTTATATGTTCTGTGCTTTCAAAAGTTGCCTTGTGATGGATGCCAGGCCTGAATGAAAAACTGCAGGTGGAGAGAGGGAAATCCCAATAACTATTTGTCAAGCAAACCCCCCACCTGCCAAAATTGAGGCACATGTTATTTCGCCACATGAACTAAACTTAAAATTGCAAGTCCTGACTGGAAGTACATTTGCATAGTACCAGACAATGTTGAAACAATGAGGACCCAGCAGTTACTTCCCCAATGCACAGAAGTGGTCAAACCAGTTTTAGTCACATGACTAGCTGGCTGAATTTGAACTTCCAACAAAGGATTTGAACTCAGAACGCCATGTGCTCATGGACTGAGAACATCTCCTCTCCTGTCTGCCTGCCTCCATCTCTTCCCATGGAACTGACTCTTGTGAAAACACGTGAAACTCAAAGAGAGAACAGTGCCCTACGTGAACAAGGTTTTTAAGAAGACTACTGGGCCCCAACGAAATGCAAGACCATATCTTCAATCAAGGACTACAGCGAGCTCGAGAAACAGTAACAAGATATTGCCTCAAACTGTTCTACTTATCTTTTCTTCTCATTTCTGTCCCTATCTACATGTTTATATTGCATGAGCTTGCTAGAGTGGGCGTGTCGTATATCCGTTGGCGTGAACCATATTAGATTTTAATTTTAAGGTTTAATAAATTTCATCTTTCTTCTTTAAACCAAAGAAAGCTTGTTTCTGCTCATTTCTTTGCCTTATAATTGGAAAGTTGTGAACAAGGATTCACAAAGGGGGAGCTCAAAAAACAGTGTGTTTAAAATTAAACCCTGTTACAATAAGACCAGGTGAAGAAGGCAAAAGACCCCTAGACACATTGCTCACCTGGTCGTAACACTATGCTTCAAACTCAAAGGAAGTCCTTCAAATGTTACTGGAAATGGTGAGGGAAAAAAAAAGCAACCCAATCAGTCACAGGCACATACTAACTACTTCAGAAGTTAACTGTCCTTTATTTGTTCACTAGATCAGACTCATTTCCATTAATGTTTTCTGTTAGAATGTTTTCTTGCATGCTCATCGGCCTTTTCCTGTACACTGCCCCCTCAGAGTCCTCACCTAAGTCCTTTGCAGCAGAACTCATCTTCGACATCGCCCTCCAGTGAGCTGGCACATGCAGCATCCTTTCCCCTAGCCTCGCTGCAGCCCGCACATGCCCAGTGACTCACCAACTGCTGATCCTAAATCTATGCTACTCTCTAATGTACGCACAGTATCTGAGCTGGTGTCAGATTAGGTGATGGTGCTTCTCCTTCAGAGACTTGCTGTTGCTCACGTCCTTCATAGTGAGGCTGCACTGCCTGGCCAGACGACAAGTCTTGGATATCTGAAAGCAGAAATGCAGAAGGGGAGGGTTGGGGTGAGGGAAGGGGGTTGGGCTGGAAAGCAAGAAGTCCATGGCCACACCATCTGCAGCTTACACTTCATGTCAGATAGCAGGATGAGCGTGAAGTGGAATTTAAGAAGGTAAAGCAGGAACATACCATCATCCTGAATGTTCTTGGTGGTACTAGATGCAACGGGCTCTGTCACTGCCAGCCCCATGATGTGGAGCACCATCTCCTTCAGGAGATGCAGGCATGCTGGTCCCCCATCGGTTCTCTACTGCCCTCTGCGGTTATGTATGACCTTGTCCTGCAAAAGGGAGGGAAGAATGTCAGTGAGTGTGTTGCAATGTGCTTGCCATAGCTGAATCGCTGGAAGTATGTGGAATCTGCAAGAGGTGGGTGTGGGGCTGGCAGCACTAGAAGGATGAGAGGTTATCTTATTGAAACATATAAGATCCTGAGGGAACATGACAGGATGTTTCCACGTAGGAGAGACTCAAACTAGGGGGCACAGTTTAAAAATAAGGGGTCTCCCATTTAAGACAGAGATGAGGAGACATTTTTTTCTCTCAGAGGGTTGTGAGTCTGTGGAACTCTCTTCCCTGGAGAGTGGTGGAGGCAGGGTGATTGAATGTTTTTAAGGCAGAGGTAGACAGATTCTTGACAAACAAGGAAGTCAAAAGGTATCGGGACTAGGCAGGAAAGGTAGAGTTGAGTCCACAAACAGATCAACCATGGTCTTATAGAATGGCTCGAGGGACCAAATGGCCTACTCCTGCTCCTAGTTCGTATGTCCATATGTAAGTGTGTGAAGGTGAGGTGGAGCATCTGAATGTAAGGCCTGGGTCCTGATTGCTGATGGGTGAGGGATGGGGCTGTGTTGCAGTGAGCAGCATGTGAGGTTAGTGCTGTGGTGGGTAGGGGATGGCATTTGAAGATGCATTCACTGACCTTGACTACACGTGTGTGGTCATTGAACTCATTCTGACATTTGTAGCCAGCTCCTCGGGGCTAGACTCTGGGAATTCACCTCCCTAGTCCCCTGCTCCCATTCCCTTCACAGGGTGTTCCTCGATGGCCTCTTGGCCCTCTGTGGAAACAATGCCTCTCTCCTCCTCTTGACCTCCTGGACTAAGATCTCTGGTGTTGCATCAGAGAAACTGGGAGCTCTCTTTCTGTCCTGTTGCTCCATTGTCAGTCTTCTTCATCGCATCAAAGTCTTTCTGAGACTGTTCCACCAGCTGCTATAGACTATTGCACCTCGCCTTTAAGAGGGGCAGACTGCCTTTAAAAAATGCACATGCACTTTTTAGCAGCATGTTTCACACTGGGCTGTGTGTTACAATCATGTTGTTGAGCAGACAGCACAGGGTTTGTGTGCTGCTTGCCTTAACTCGACCGGGCATGGGGTAATCATGCATCATGTTCCTCGAGCCCAATAATGGGCCTAATCAAATTTCTCCCCCATAATTTCTGTTGGTGATAATAGCAGATGAAGGCACAAAGTGCTCATAGGGCATTCGTCTCGTGCTATTTTAGCAGAGCCACCCATGTATAGTGTGCAGGCTGTGTTTGAGAACTTGGGTGCGGGTCCTCCAACTGTACAGATAAACACAACATGCTGAACCACTAAATTGAACACTAGTTTAATCCACTAGGCTTTACTCATCAATAAATATAGAAAAGAAAGACCATCAGGAATAGGACAAATGTATAATATCAAATTTATGTGTTTATTGTGAGGGGCAGTGAGTTAATGAACACACATCCATTCATTCTATCAGTTCACAAGAATCCTTTGCCTGTTTCACATTTATTTAATCTGATACCAGTTATTAACATTGTAAAAACATCACTGAAGAATGGAAAGTACATTCAAAATTGTTAGGTTTATTTGTAAACAGTTGAGTTGGAATGAAAATGTTGCAGAACTGAAATGCATTTCAGTCCATGTCTGTACAATGAATAATAAATAGGCCACTGAGGGATTTTCTGCAATTTTTGCCCAAGAAACTGCAAAAATACAAATGATCCTGTTATTTGGACAAGTATTTTCTTTCAAAGTCCGTGTCCTTTCATTGAAGTTGCCAAAAATGCCAACCTCCTCTAAAATAAAACCAGATATAATGATATTTAAAATGACTATGAGACAGGGGTTGATGTGTGTCAGACTGGTAGGTCTCTGTGTGTGGGCTATCTATGGTAGACATGTCTCTGTGTTAGTCCAGTTGATTGTGGTCAATCTGTATGTGTCCACACTATTTTTGTGGTATATGTGTATGTGTGTGGGGGTGCTCTGGCTGTGGTTGGTCTGTTTGTGTCTGTACTGTTGTCATGTAGATGTGTACGTGTGTATGTGTCCTGTGACTGTGATAGCTCTATACATATCCGAACTATTATTCTGTTAGATCTGCATGTGCATGTATACTCTTGACTGTGGTAAATGTGTATGTATGTGTGTACTCCACGATAGGCCTGTGTGTGTCCGCACTGTGATTATGTAGATATGTGTGTATACCCTGACTGTGGCAGGAGAGTTTCTCTATGGTGTCACCTTAGGTCTGTTTGTGGCTGATCCACCAGTGACAAATGCATGGGTGAGTGCTTGACTGATATATGGGTTCTTGCTATGGTCAAAATGAGTTTATATATACTGATTGTGATCAACGTTTGGGTTTAGGCACCAATTGAGATCTATGTTGGGTTATGTGCCCTAACTGTGAATGGATTTTGAGCTGCATATCCCAAATGTAATCAATGCTGGAACAAATAGATTGAGTGTGATACATTTTGGGATGCATTCAGTGACTGTAATGTGTGCCTTGGCTGTGATCTATCGTAGTGTGGTTACCCTGACAGTGATCAATCTTGGGTGTGAGTTGAACCTAATCAATGTGGGGTTGACTAAGATTAGATTTTATGGTGTGTGCATTGACTGTGATTGATGTTGGAGTGTGTACACCAATTTTGATCAATGTTAAGAGTACATATACCAACTCTGATCAATATTGGGATATGTGTACTTACTCTGAGTGATATTGGGGCATACATTGACTGCGATCACTCTTAGGGTGTATACACTGACTGCTCAATACTTGGGTATGTGCATTGATGCAGCAGTATATGTACTGAACAAAGATTTACATTGGGATGCATATACTGCTTGTGTTTGATGCTAAGGTATGTGCACCTACTGTGATTGGTGTTGGGATGTGTGTGATGACTGTGATTGATGTTGGGTGTTCATAGAGTAACTGTGATTGATGTTGGTGTGTGTGAAGACAATGATTGATGTTGTGTGTTCAGACAGTGACTGTGATTGATGTTGTGGTGCATGTGATGACAGTGATTAATGGGGGTTCATAATAATTGTGATTGATGTTGGGGGTTCATATAATGGCTGTGATTGATGTTGGGGTGTGCGTGATGACTGTGATTGATGTTGGGGTGTGTGTTATGACTGTGATTAATGGGGGTTCATAGAATGACTGTGACTGATGTTGGTGTGTGTGTGAAGACAATGATTGATGTTGGGTGTTCATACAGCGACTGTGATTGATGTTGTGGTGCGTGTGATGACAGTGATTGATGGGGTGTGTGTGATGACTGTGATTAATGGGGGTTCATATAGTGATTGTGATGAATGTTAGGTTCATCCATTATTATTAGTGTTGGATTTTCTTTGATTGGCGTTGTGTATATGCACTATGATTGGTGTTGGATAAAGGCACTACGATTGGTGCTGGGTGTACACATTATAATAGGTATTGGGTGGATGCAGTATGATTGAGTCTATGCAGTTTGATTCTTGTTGAGTGTATATGCTATGATTGATATTGGGTGCCCATGCACTGTTATTGGTATTGGCTGTAATCACAATGATTGATTTTGGGTGTATGCACTACAATCATCACTATGATCAATATTGGGTGTGAGAACTGTGATTTGGGTTGGGTGTATGCACTATGATAGTGTTGGGATGCATGCATTGACTGTGATAAACTGTGTACCTTGACTGTGCTTTCTTTCCTTTTTAATCACAGTGTGCTTTACACAAAAATAATATAAAGTTCACACTATTATTGAATTATACAATTAAAAATCAAGAAAAGTGAATACAAGACAATAACATCATAATTAGTCTGTATATATATTTATATATAGATATATCATAGGTCAATAATACACATCAGTAGAAAATATTTAAAAGCCTTCAATTCCTCCTGATTACGTTTTCAATAGGTTTAGAACTAACAGCCACCATTGAAATTACATTGCACAGATTCTGTCCAAATTAGGAGAGATTTTCTTGCTTTTGCACCAACTGCAGGGGAACGCCTACGCGCACTGAATGTTGCAAAATCAGCTGAATTGGAGCACAAGCCTGCAAAGGAATCTACCTGAGTTTCCTTCATTTAAATAAGTTAAGGTAATTCAGGTGGGGTCCATTACAGGGGCGCATCACGAACTACAAAATTTCACAATATTCCTTGCGACCCGGGTGATCCGCTGCAGGATGGGCGCAGAGCAGGAAAATCTTTCCTACATCATTTCATTTAGTCACATACAAAAACAAACCTAGTCCTGACTGTTTGGTATTCTAAGACTTTGATCCCTAATGCTCTGAGCATTAATAAATTTTCCTTTTAAAAACCCTTAATTGATTACTGCAGCTTACATGGGGCTGGTGGACTGGAGAGGGGCTGGGCTGTGTTGTATACAATGACATTACAGACCACCAAACTTTACTGGTGTTTGCATAGGAAAGCAAGTGGTCCTCCCTTTAAGAGAAGTCTGCAGGGCAGAATATAACCCTGTTGAAATTTATCAATAACTAGAGAGGTGAATTTCTGTTTTCACCTGCAAGTTGAGTGACTTTGAAAGTCATCTTTCCTTGTTTCAGAAACAGGATAGAAAAGTGCTCATAGAACAAAATATTTAGAGCAGGCAGAGAAGATTTCATCAGCGCTCCATGTGCAGCAGAATTGTAAGACTGTTGATAACGAACGCGTTGATGATTTTGTTGCACATAGCACACAGAGGAGATTTTCCCCTTGGGTGGTCAAGAATAGAGCCGCCCTCTGCCACCCACCTCCTTCCATGCCTGCCTCTGATTGATTGCAATTTCTTGAAAGCTGACAATAAAACTAATTATATTAAAATCCATTCACATAACAGCACAGCTGTTTAATTATTATTGTTATATCAGTATTACTTTTAAACATTACATTACAGTGCTTCTATTAGGCAGCTAAGACTTGGTTGCTGCCATGGTTGATCTGCAAGGTAATTGGTTCAGCCTCTGTCATGTGACATGTTGGCTCCAGTCACAGTGAACCATGGTCTCCTCAAGGCAACTGAATCATTGAGCTGAATTAATCGAAGGCCCAGGTGGGCCGACCGATGTGGGTGTCAAAGGTCACAACAGTCATTTAGGAAATGACCCTTTGAGGGTGCCTGTAATGGTCAGAGGTCAAAACCTTGGGGGAAGCATGCTTCACAGAGGACTTTTGTCAGATTGCGGTATCCCAAAGAACAGTTTGCTGTTTTGTGCAGGGAGGTGCTGTCAGTTTCAGATTCTTTGTCATGTTATTTTTCTTCCAGCTTGGAAGGATGGGCATGCTGTCTTGTTTACAAAGGCCTTTATCTGGCTTTTGCCGTGACTTGATCTCTTTGCACAGACATCGCTTCTTCTCAATCATTTCAAGTATTGTGTTGTCTCCATAGAACCATTGCTGATACAATGCCTGGTTAAAAAGAAAGGAAAAGACAAGAGAAAACAAAGGCATAAATCCTGCTGCGTGATTCAGAGATCAATGACAGAGAATTTTCTTTTTCTTTTTTGATCGCTTTTCATGTGCTATCAGCATTCAGATCAATAACATATACAGCTCAGCATAACTGGGGCAGCGAAATACTCAGTTGTTGTTTATTCATCAGATAGTTACCATGAAACAAAACCAGTTGGTGTTAACTGAGTTGACCTTGCATGTTTATCCTCTGCTCATTAAGACACCCTTTACTGCAGTTCTTGCAACTCTCTGGAATTCCTGTTTATTCAGGAGGGTAAATTGTTTCCCGTAATCAATAAACTCTGGCAAGTTGGAAACCTGGTAAATGCTTATCATTGACAATATATTAATTGATTAATTTAACAAAGGTTATGAATTTATTTAGATCCTTTCTTCCCCCATCAAGCAAGCTATTGTGATAAACGTTTTGCCACTGACCTGATCCACTGTTTTATTATAACTTCTCTGAAAAGAAGGCACAATGATAAGGACCTGGTTCTCTCAGTGACAGGAGAGCATGCCAACGGAAGGATCAAATGAGGGCTAAATACATGCAGTATGTCATGACAAACACATGCTAAATGCAAATACACATCATGAGATGCAGCCATAAAACATGTCAAATATGATAAGCAGGTGTCAAACACAAGCACACATAAGCTCATAATAAGTGCATGTGCTAGATGCATGCAGATTGTCATGCTAATTGCATGTCAAACCAGTTCTATTTCATGTCTAGAAAGTCATGACAAATGTATCCCCAAATCTGTGAGCTGGAGCTTGGGAAATTTTGGCAGACATCTCCTGCTGTTATCTGGAAGAACCTAGTGGTGTAAAAGTTCAAGTGAGATGTTACCTTCACTGCTACTGACAGAGACTTCCCTGCAGTCAAAATAGTTTGCCTAAATTTGTACAGTATGGCTTCTTAAGGAAATGACAGTCTCCAGGTACAGGGCTTTTTAGACACATTCAGATATGATTGGCTGACCCTGTACACACTGGTAGCAGCAACAGGACAAATCCTAACTGAGCATCAAAAGTACATTCATACCTATTCGGGATGAAACTGCTGATCCTCTTCCTGCTTTTCCAAAAACCTGCAAATGTAGAGGGATGCCCAGAGAGGTCCCATATATGGGAGAAAGCAGGCAGGGCTACATAAGGAGTGTGGCTTTAAAAAACTGACAGTATGTTTCTTTGTGACAAAGTGGCTAAGCAGAAAAGAAGCACTAAAATAGATGGGAAAAAATTACACTTCAATTGCTCAAAGCAAGTCCAAACAAATCAGGTCACCCTAAACGCATAGTCCCAACAAGAAAGGTGTCCCTGCCCTTTGCATCACCAGTCTTACATGGATTCTGGGCAATTGAGTTCCTGCTTAGGCCCTAGCCCTAATTTTTAGGCCCACAATGAACCCAGCTTACATAATAGGTGTGCAGGCTCTTAGTGCCATAGGTGCTTCCTGGCCAGTTTATAATGCACTCAACATCCAGCAGTCAATAAAATGAAAAGGGGACACCTGATGCACAGCAGATGCTGAAGTTTGTATTATTGACCTCAATAAAGTAATATTATTAATTGCAGATGAGGAACCTTATCAAACACCTTTTGAAATGGGGTAATTTTTATCTTCACCACCTGAGTGATGAATAGAGCAGATTTCCCACCTGTTATAGAACTCATTCCACTCATTTCAATAGAAATGAAAATCGGATGGGGTCTATAATGGGTGGCTGATTCGCAATGCCAGTTTTACACCTGGGTGGCAAATTAAAAATCTATCCCCAAATTGCAACTAAAAGCCAAAGTTTGTACATTTCTTTACAATCTTGTCTATTTTAATGAAGTAACATATTGGGCTGAATTTTATGAGGTCTCTGGCATCAGGAGTTGTGGTGGGGGATATGCTGCATTTTACCAGCAGTGACGAGGCCTCAGTGTGGCCACCCCGCTGCCGAGTGGCAGGGCCTTCATTTAAATATTAAAATGAAGTAAAATAAATGCAAATTAACATACCTTGTCCCAGTGGCTGTCCTATGCTGATATTCCGGCTGCCAGCTGCAACTCGTGCACCTTCGGAACTACGTTCCAAGGCATGACACTGGTAGAGAGGGGGGAGGAGTGAAATTCTCAGGTCTGAAGGTGAGGAGGAGAAAGGAAAACACTTTTGATTGGCTGTGGGGATGGTGGGAAGGGGTTGAAGGTAAAATGTTACGAGGTTGGGGATGGGGAGTTTTGCATTGGTAACAATGCTTATTTTGGGTCAGTGGCCCTAAACAGACATTTGGGGAGGTTGAAAGGGCCTCCGGCTTTTATTAAAATTTTAAATTCACATTTATAAAAATGTCCCTTTAAAAGTGAACTTTTCCTCTAAGGGCTTGATGCCCTTTAAAAATGACACCGGCCCCTATGCGGTGGCGCCGGATGCTGTTGCAGGTGACGCAGTGTCCGCCCCCTCTACGACATCGAGGGTGGGCCCCTCCATTTAAATGAGCCCCCTTGGAAAATATCGTGAGGGCGCAGCGATGGCGCAACCGCACGGGAAGACTGACAATATTGGAGCACGCCACCGCGAATGGCGGCGCGCTCATAAATTTCAGCCCATTATCCAATCTGCTTTTTCGTTGAAGAAGATAACATATTGGTTCTATCCTTTCCCATTGAGTGTGAATGAGATTCCTGCCTGTGTCTTACAATTGCAGAAACTAGGAGCAGTATACTCACCGCCTTATCAACTTGCTATTCGAGTTCATATTAAAGTAATGAAGAAAAGTTGAGATTTTCTTCTCTTAATTCTGGCTTTTGGAAAGCAACCAAAGTGCATCAGATCAGCAAGTGTGTGATGGTAGTTTGGTTTTGGATTCAAATTACATTTTAGATTGTTACAAATTTAACTGCCCAGATTACTACAATTTTCAAAAAGAATTCTTTTTATATTTTTTCATGGGATGTGAGCGTCACTGGTCATCCCTAATTGCCCTTGAGAAAGTGATGGTGAGCTGCCTTCTTGAATCGCTGCAGGCATGTGGTGTAGATGCACCCACAGTGCTGTTAGGAAGGGAGTTTCAGGATTTTGATCCAGTGCAGGAGCGGCGATATATTTCCAAGTTAGGATGATGTGAGACTTGGAGGAGAGCTTGCAGGTGGAGGTGTTCCTAAGTGACTGCTGCCCTTGTCCTTCTAGGTGGCAGAGGTTGCGGGTTTGGAAGGTGCTGTTGAAGGAGCCTTGGCGAGTTGCTGCAGTGTATCTTGTATATACTGCTCCCACTATGTGCAGGAAGTGAATGTTTGAGGTGGTGGGTGGGGTGCAGATCATGCGGGCTGCTTCGTCCTGGCTGGTGTCGAGCTTCTTGAGTGTTATTGGAGCTGCACCCATCCAGATAAGTGGAGAGTATTCCATCACACTCCTGACTTGTGCCTTGTAGATGGAGGCCAGGCTTTGGGGAGTCAGGTGGTGAGTTACCCAGAATACCCAGACTCTAAATACCCAGTATTTATATGGCTGATCCAGTTAAGTTTCTGGTCAATGGTAACCCCCAGGATGTCAATGGTGGGTGATTTGATGATGGTAATGCCATTGAATGTCAAGGGGAGATGGTTAGACTTTTTCTTGTTGAAGATGGTCATTGCCTGGCACATGTGTGGTGCAAATGATACTTGACACTTATCAGTCCAATGTTGTCTCGGTCTTGCTGCATGTGAGCATAGATTTCTTTATTATCTGAAGAGTTGCAAATGGAACTGAACACTGTGCAATCATCAGCCAACATCCCCACTTCTGACCTTATGATGGAGGGAACGTCATTGATGAAGCAACTGAAGACGGTTGGCCCTAGAACTCCTGCAGCGATGTCCTGGAGTTGAAATAATTGGCTTCTAACAATCACAACCATCTTCCTTTGTGCCACGTATGACTCCAAGCAATGGAGAGTTTTCCCTCGATTCCCATTGACTTCAATTTTGCTAGGGCTCCTTGATGCCACACTCTGTCAAATGGTGCCGTGATGTCAAGTGCAGTCAATTGCATCTCACCTCTGGAATTCAGCTCTTTTGTCTATGTTTGGTTCAAACCTGAAATGAGGTCTGCAGCCAAGTGGTCTTGGAACCCAAACTGAATAGTAATGAGATGGTTACTGCTGTGTAAGTGCCACTTGACTGCACGGTTGATGACACCTTCCATTACTTTGCCAATGATTAAGAGTAGACTGATGGGCCGGTAATTGATTGGATTGGATTTGTCATGCTTTTTGTGGTCAAGACATTCGAATTTGTTGGGTAGATGGCAGTGATGTAGTCGTGCTGAAATATCTTGGCTAGAGTCATGGCTAGTCTGGAGCACAAGTCTCCAGGTCTACAGCCAGGTAGTGTCAGGATCCATAACCTTTAATGTATCCAGTGCGCTCAGCCATTTCTTGATATCAGATGGTGTGAATCAACTTGGCTGAAGATTGGCATCTGTGCTGGTGGGGATCTCAGGAGGAGGCCGAGATGGGTTGGCACTTGGCACTTCTGGCTGAGGATGATTGCAAATACTTCAGTCTTGTCTTTTGCACTCACATTCTGGGCTCTGCCATCATTGAGAATGGGGATTTATAAAGAACTTCCTCCTCCTGTTATGTTTTTAATTTGCCACCATCATTCATGACTGGCTGGAGCAACACTGCAGAGCTTAGATCTGATTAGTAGGATGTGGAATTGCTTAGCTCTGTCTATACCACGCTGCTTCCACTGTTCAGCAGGCATTAGTCCTGTGTTGTAGCTTCACCAGGTTGGCATCTCATTTTTAGTATGCTGGTGCTGCTCCTGGCATGCTCTTCTATACTCCTCATTGAACAAGGGTTGGTCACTGGCTTGATGGCATAGAATCATAGAAATTTAGGGAACAGATGGAGATCATTCGGCCTAATGAGTCTGTGCTAACTGAGAAAGAACTATCCAGCCTTATCCCATTTTTCAGCTCTTGGTCTGTAGTCTTGTGGGTTATAGCACTCTAAGTGCATATTTAAGTACTTCTTAAATAGGATGTGGGTTTGTGCCTCTACCATCCTTTCAGGCACTGAGTTCCAGACCCACACCACTCTCTGCGTGAAAAAAGTTTCTCCTCAGCTCTAATCCTCCTACCATTTACTGTAAATCTACGTACCCTCGTCTTTAAGCCTCTGCTAAGGAGAATAACTCCTTCCTGTCTATCTAGGCCCCTCATAATTTTCTGCACCTCAATTAAATTTCCCCTCAGCCTCCTCTGTTCCAATGAAAACAACCCCAGCCAATGCAATCTTTCTTCATAGCTAAAATTCTCCAGCCCTTGCAACATTCTCATAAATCTCCTTTGTAACATCTCGAGTGTGATCACATCCTTCTTGTAATGTGGTGACCAGAACTGTACGTCATACTCTAGCTATGGCCTAACTGGTGTTGTATACATTTTTAGCATAACTGCCCTGCTTTTATATTCTGTGCCTCAACTCATAAAGGAAAGTATCCCATATGCCTTCTTAACCACCTTATCTACCCCTACTGCTAGCTTCAGGGATCTGTGGAGATGCCCTCAAGGTGCCTCTGTTCCTCTACACTTCTTAGCATCCTGCCATTTATTGTGTAATTGCTTGCTTTGTTTGCCCTTCCAAAATGCATTACCTCACAATTCTCCAGATTGAATGCCAGTGGTAATGGTAGAGTGAGGGATATTCCAGGTCATGAGGTTACAGATTGTGGTGGAATAGAGTTTTGCTACTGCTGATGGCCCAGAGCCCCTCATGGATGCCCAGTTTTGAGCTGCTAGATCTGTTTTGAATCAATCCCATTTAGCATGATGGCAGTGCCACACAACATGATGTGTCCTCAGTGTGAAGGCAGGACTTCATCCCCACAAGGACTGTGGGATGGTCACTCCTTCCAATACTGTCATGGACAGATGCATCTGCAACAGGTAGAAGGTGAGGACGCTGTCAAGTAGGTTTTTGCCTTTTGTTGGTTCTCTCACCACCTGCCACAGGCCCAGTCTGGCAGGTGTGTCCTTCAGGACTTGCCCAGCTCAGTCATTAGTGATGCTACCGAGCCACTCTTGGTGATGGACATTGAAGTTCCCCACCCAGAGTCCATTCTGTACCCTTGCTACCTTCAGTGCTTCTTCAAAGTGCTGTTCAACATAGTGGAATCCTGACTCATCAGCTGAGTGAGAGCAATAGGTGGTAATCAGCAGGAGGTTTCCTTGCCCATGTTTGACCTGATGCCATAAGACTTCATAGATTGAGAGTTAATGTTGAGGACTCCAAGGGCCACTCCCTCCCCACTGTGTACCACTGTGCCATCACCTCTGGTGGGTCTGTCCTGGAGATGGGACAGAACTTACCCATGGATGGTAATGGAGGAGTCTGAGATGCTGGCTGAAGGGTATGATTTTGTAACTATGACTATATCAGGCTGTCGCTTGATTACTTTGTAGGACAGCTCTCCCAACTTTAGCACAAGTCCCCAGATGTTAGTGAGGAGAACTTTGCAGGGTCAGTAGAATTGGGTGTGCCTTTGTCGTGCCAGATTTCAGTGCCTAAGTTGATGCTGGGTGGTCCATCCAGTTTTATTCTTATATTTTGTAGTGATTTTGATACAATTGAGTGGCTTGCTAGGTCATTTTGGAGGGCAGTTAATAGTCAACTATACTGCTGTGGGTCTGGAGTCACATGTAGGCCAGACTGGGTAAGGATGGCATATTTCCTTCCCTAAAGGACATCAGTGAACAGATGGGTTTTTACGACAACCTGATAGTTGGACTTCTCACTGCTTCTCAACTCTTCCCAACTTCTCACTGCATTATATTTGGTTTCTTGCCTCCACAACATTTTTTGCTCTCATTTCTTATCATCTGACTCTTTCTCACTTTGCTCCCTTTTTTTCCTCACTTCTCGATCCCTGTCCTAGTCTTTCTGTTGCCAGCTTATCCCTGCTGTTTGCCCTCGTTTCTTAATTGCTTTTTATTCTCTCCTGGTTTCTCCCTGACTCTCCCAGTTGCTCCCTCTCTCCAATTCTTACTTCAGATGATGGAAAGCTACATTTTCATTTTGGATGGCAGTATTTATTTCTGCTCCGTGGAACAGGTGAAATTGTACCAGATAAATTTTGTGGAATATTCCAAAATAGAGTTTAAACATCCGAGCAAATGTAATATTTATTTTTAAATTGTGATCTACTGCTTATGAGCTCTAAAACTTGTCTGTTTATGATGGCCCTGCAGGCATACTGTAAATATCAGCATATTTTGTACAGCAATATTATAAACAACTTGGTCATATACTTGTTTTTTTCCACAAAAGTGTCTGTGCTATGTTTACAGAACACACATGTAGATGACAGAAAACAGCTGTTATGGAGATTCCCCTATGGGCTAGCTACATCTAGGAGATGATAGACGTGCACAAACTGACCACAGTCAATGAACCTATGCTTTCAATAAGTACTATGGAACAGAACAATATATCACATTAAAGGATGGAGAAACAGCATAATAGGAGAAAAAGTGAAAATCAGCTATTTGGTATCTATGATAAATTTCAAATGCTCATGTTTCAAACTGCCTTAAGATTGCTCAACAAAAATCAAAGGTCAAAGGCCAGGCTGAATGAGCCCAAATTCTCCCTGGTGAAAATGAGCAGCAAAAATGACAATTTAAGCGTGTGAAAAATTGCTAAGCAGAGGTCACATTGTCACACAAATTCCAAACCTGTATCACATATCAAAACACCTGGGGCTTTTAAAATGATGGATTATTTTGCATATGAGGGATGACTGTAGTAAACAATAAAAATTGTAAAATGTGACTTCCCACGGCTTGCTGCTGTGATTTAACACTTAGAGTACCACAGACAGGTTTTCTCATCTCGGTGAGAGCTATCTGTGAAAGTTGTTGGTGAGTTTACATGTTTAGCAGCTCTCAAATTTGACTTGGCCAGGAAATCTCGTGTAATCTTATGACAAGACCAAGACAAACAACAATAGACATTTCATTGATCAACATAAAGGCCAATAAAGCCAAATTAAATTTTTTTCATTTCTTTTGAGATGTCCATATGCTGAGTGAGCTATACTCCATATTAAATTTTAGGATTATGGGATCTAAACCTCAAGATGTACTCTGCGATGCCCTGGAGGACAGTTCTAAGAGGAAAAATTGGTAAAGTTTTTTTTTAAAAACAGGTAGATGAACGCTAAGTGGTTTTGTGAAGTTGGAGCAAGCTGCCTGGCTACTATGTGGTCTGCCTGACTGCAGATTGTCCTGATGGTTACTCTTTTATCTTTGTGCCTGCAAAGTACTTGGAAATTTAAAAATAATTATATTTGCAGGTTCATTTGAACAAGACATAGGAAGAAGACAGTGGTGAGAGTATTCTGTATTCTCCTTTATTTTTATTATTATTAAAAGTAGTATCCGATCTCTAGATGATAAACACAAGGTAATAGAGCTGTTTATTATGCTTAATGTATATTAACCTCCTATTTCACAATGTGTCCAAGATGTCGCATCCTCATCATTGTAATATTTACAAGGTAGTCATCCTGTTCCTTTGTTCTTGTACTTGTTATCATTAAAGGGTATAGAACCTGTGTATAGATATTACATCGAGGTACTGTAGCCACAGTACAAAATTTATTTTCTTTGAAGTGAATATAATAATAAAACATTTATAATATTTGACAAGAGATTAGTCTCATTATCTGCAGAAGCCAGCAGGTTCTTATTTTACTTTGACAACCAGTAATGAAGCTGTCAGATCGAAGTTTTTTGTTTGTAAAGTTAAAGTAGAACTTGCTTATTTGCCAAAAAATAGGTTCTATGTAATTAAGACACTGGCTTTACTTGCTACACAACACAACATGTTCAGCATCTGACATGATAAACGTTGTGTGAAAGGTTGGCAGAATTCAGTTTATCACTGTAGCAGAGAAGAACATTTAGTGACATCTAGTGGTAATAAAGGGAACTTTGTTTCCTGTCTGCTGGAGAACACATTAAATGATGACTTTGTTTACATTGGCAAAGGCAAATTTTAGTATGTCCTTTTGCTGATTAGCCAAGATCTGTTCCTCGTTCATATTCTAAACAAAGGGATAATGTCACAGACCATTATCCGCCTTCAAAATATTCCTTATGCTCACCAACATGCAAACAAATATCATTTAATAGAAAATAATTTCATTAACAATCAACTGTTGGACACTTACACCAAGAAAATAGCCTTCAGTAAAAAGAACATTTTAATCCTGCAATGTGGTGCTCGGTTGACATAAGGTCATAAAGTCATAAGAACTAGGAGCAGGAGTAGACAATTCAGCCCCTCGAGCCTGCTCCGCCATTCAATGCGATCATGGCTGATCTCATCTCGGCCTCAACTCCACTTTCCTGCCCGTTTTCCATAATCCTTCAACCCTTTACTAATTAAAAATCTGTCTATCTCCTCCTTAAATTTACTCTGACATTCTTCCAAAGAGGTTTTGTGTGTATAGGGGCATATTTGCATGTTTTTTCTGATTCATTGTCCTGGTTTCAAAATTATGTCAATACTAGCTAGCCATACAACTTTAAAGTCTTTTGATCTCATTATCCAAGAAAACTAACACTAAACACACAGTAAACGGCTGTATTTCAGGAACAACCTTGACCCAGGTTGGTCAGTAATTATGCTACAATGTAATGGTCACAACAAACTTTCCTGAGTGTCACAAACAGAGGAAACAAGGTCTTGATTATGATACAAATAAAGCTTCCTCTGATTTCAC
This sequence comes from Heterodontus francisci, assembly GCF_036365525.1. NCBI lineage: Eukaryota > Metazoa > Chordata > Chondrichthyes > Heterodontiformes > Heterodontidae > Heterodontus > Heterodontus francisci. The sequence continues at coordinate 91,890,880 of NC_090381.1, read as the reverse complement.
ATGCTAGATCATCTCTGTATTCTTGTACTCATCATTTAATCAGGTCTTTGCCTCTATTCTGGTATAGAGTCTACTAGAATGTCCATTAGAGCATATTAATGAAGCTGTTAATAGAAAAGGTGTTAACAACTGTTTGTATTTGAAAGTAAGAGCTGGAGGTTGTAGACTCAGTCGAAGAAAGGACTTGAGTTTATATAGCGCCTTTCACGACCTCAGGATGTCCCAAAATCACTTCACAGCCAATAAAGTATTTTTGAAGTGTAGTCACTGTTCATAGTAGAATCTATGATTGCTATATTGACTGTAGCAATTAAAGTTATACTTCCTTTAAGGGCTATTTTAATAATCAATTATAATTATTTAACATCAATTCCCAGAAACTGTGGATTCAAAACAATTTAAGTGCTTTGACAGCTTACATATAGATGAAATATGCCAGTAAGAGGGATGAGGGCATTGTTAGAGGTAACCAAAATGCAACTAACCCCATCATTAAACTTGGGCACACTCCAGCATGAGTCCTGAATGTATAGTGGGAGGCAACCAACGAACAGCGAAACCTAATGCTGTCTCAGAGAGGGTATGAACATGCAAGTGGTGGGTAACACACTGCTATTACAAGTAAATAATATATGGGAAATATATGGGCAAGCTGGCAAACACAGAATCAAATCTGACATTTCAAAGATGAAATTATAGCGAGGAGCACAGCAGAGCAAAATATAAATCACTTAATGCAGAATTTGGCGTTGAGGAGTGGAATTGCACTGGCGCTAATCCAGAGGAAGGTGCAAGTGCATGTCTAAAGATAGTTGATAGAGATTAATTTTGGCATTACTCTGACATTCTTCCAAAGAGGGTATGTGTGTATAGGGAGAAGCTGCTAATGTATAACAAAGCCTAACTTTACACTGAGGTTCTCACTGCAAAAATCTCATTCAAACATTCCTAACTGAAACTCCAGCAGATTTTGAACCATTTTCAGAGCATTGCCACTTGTGTCTTATATTTATTGATTTACAGTAGCCACAGTGAAATGAAAACATTTCATTAACGCATCTCCTTCAAACTAAATGTTTCTGCCTTTTAAGAGCGTTGAAAATAACGTGTGTATATATATCACAATTTGAATTGTAACACAGTGTGACACAAAGTGCTACTTGCAATTAATATTCTGGAATGTAAAAGCTCCCTCTGTTGGATGCCACAAGAATGCATAAAAGAAAGAAGGCATGTTATGAAGTTGGGGAAGTTTTGGAGATTTGATTTAATTTCAGTTATGATTCGCAACTGTGCATGTGGCTCTCATTTTATGGAAGATGACATGCAAGTACAATCATGCACGAAGTTCTGGGAAAAAATATGTTAAAAGAGGAATATGCAAAACGGGCAAGTTAAGTAAGAGAAGGGAGGAATGTAAAATATAAATATCAAATCAAAAATGAGATGCTTCACTATGTAAAAGCCAAATAAAGGAGTAGAGTTGGAGAGGAAGGAACAAATGCCTGCTTAAGGATTGACATCTGTGCTAAGTAAAGGTTTAGGAGAAGCGCGATGATCAGAAGATGCTCTTATGCCTTGCTCAGTAAGTGAGTTTGCTCCCTAATTAACGGGAATGCATACCTTAACCATAACAATAGGGAATTTGTCTCATAAGTAGATACTTTGGCAAGAGGCAATCTTATTTTTCTAAAGCAGCAGATTCATTTGCTTTGCTGTAGTGTCGCACCAGACTATTGCAGGGCGTTCCAGTCAAAGTTACAGACTAATGCACCATTTTTGCTTATTCATTACCTAATTATCTGAATAGCGTCACTTCACACAATAATTCTGGCACACCATCCCAGAAAATTATTTCACCAAGATACTTTATTACAGACTTAAAGTCATTCTAACACTCAGTTGTCCAAAATATTAAACACTGGCTCAGGCTGGATAATTGTCAGTATACAATCTACTGTGTGTGACGGTTTTTTGGTATGTTGCTCTTGATAAACATGAGGAAGATCAATTCATTATGGGAGGGGGTTGGAAGCCTATGAATCTTTGTTTTTGAGCACTGGGATTGGCTCCAAAGCGACAGCACAAAACGTTTGTCAAACGACCCTTTGCAAATTTTTGCATTTGTATAGCGCTTTTAAAGAAATAAAATGTTCAAACATCTGGCCCAAGAGGAGAGGTGGATTAAGCAACAAAATAGTTGGGGGAGTTATCTAAGGGAACAATCAAAAAAGTAGCTTTTGAGGAAGTTTTTAATGATGGGAAAAGGAAGTAGTAAGGTGCAGAGGTTTAAGAGAGAGTTCTAGAAGGTGAGCCTAACATACCAGTAAGTGTTGAACGTTCAGAACAGGGTGTGCACATAGAGGCCATGGTTGAAGGACCACAAAGCGAAGACTGGGAAGTAATACTGGAGGAGGTTACAAAGGTAAGGTGACGCAGGAGCTCCCAAACATATTTGTAATTGAGGACAAGGGTTTTGAATTTGATGCATCACAGGGGATGTGGATCTAGTGGAGTCGACGAAGACAAAGTGATGGCTGAGTATGCCATTGTGCAGGACAGGATGTGTGCAGTAGACTTTTGGACAAGTTAAGAGTTTGTATAATGAGGAATTTAAGTGGCCAACAAGGAGGGTGTTTGTAAATGGTTCATTTAAGGTGTTAAGGAGAATATCACAGCTGTACTGCGGGAAGACACCTCGGAGGGGTCATGCAGCGAGGCAATATGGGTGGAGCTCAGGAATAGAAAGGGTGCAGTCACGATGTTGGGGGTTTACTATAGGCCTCTCAACAGCCAGCGGGAGGTAGAGGAGCAGATATGTAGACAAACTTTGGAAAGATGTAAAGGTAACAGGGTTGTAGTGGTGGGTGATTTTAACTTCCCCAATATTGACTGGGACTCACTTAGTGCTAGGGGCTTGGATGGGGCAGAATTTGTAAGGAGCATCCAGGAGGGCTTCTTGAAACAATACGTAGATAGTCCAACTAGGGGTGGGGCCGTACTGGGCCTGGTATTGGGGAATGAGCCTGGCCAGGTGGTCGACGTTTCAGTAGGGGAGCATTTCGGGAACAGTGACCATAATTCCATAAGTTTTAAGGTACTTGTGGATAAGGATAAGAGTAGTCCTCGGGTGAAGGTGCTAAATTGGGGGAAGGCTAATTATAACAATATTAGGCAGGAACTGAAGAATTTAGATTGGGGGCGGCTGTTTGAGGGTAAATCAAACATCAGTTTATTAGAATCCAGGACCAGCATGTTCCTGTGAGGGAGAAGGATAAGTTTGGCAAGTTTCGGGAACCTTGGATAATGCAGGATATTGTGAGTCTCGTCAAAAAGAAAAAGGAAGCATTCGTAAGGGCTGGAAGGCTAGGAACAGATGAGGAATATAAAGACAGTAGGAAGGAACTTAAGCAAGGAGTCAGGAGGGCTAAAAGGGGTTATGAGAAGTCATTGGCAAACAGGATTAAGGAAAATCCCAAGGCTTTTTCTACGTATATAAAGAGCAAGAGGATAACCAGGGAAAGGATTGGCCCACTCAAGGACAGAGAAGGGAATCTATGTGTGGAGCCAGAGAAAATGGGCGAGGTACTAAATGAGTACTTTGCATCAGTATTCACCAAGGAGAAGGACTTGTGGATGATGAGTCTAGGGAAGGGAGTGTAGATAGTCTCAGTCATCTCATTACCAAAAAGGAGGAGGTGTTGGGTGTCTTGCAAAGCATTAAGGTAGATAAGTCCCCAGGGCCTGATGGGATCTACCCCAAAATACTGAGGGAGGCAAGGGAAGAAACTGCTGGGGCCTTGACAGAAATCTTTGCATCCTCATTGGCTGCAGGTGAGGTCCCAGAGGACTGGAGAATAGCCAATGTTGTTCCTTTGTTTAAGAAGGGTAGCAAGGATAATCCAGGAAATTATAGGCCGGTGAGCCTAACGTCAGTGGTCGGGAAATTATTAGAGAGGATTCTTTGGTACAGGATTTACTCCCATTTGGAAACAAATGGACTTATTAGCGAGAGGCAGCATGGTTTTGTGAAGGGGAGGTCATGTCTCACTAATTTGATTGAGTTTTTTGAGGAAGTGACGAAGATGATTGATGAAGGAAGGGCAGTGGATGTTATCTATATGGACTTCAGTAAAGCCTTTGACAAGGTTTCCTCATGGCAGACTGATACAAAAGGTGAAGTCACATGGGATCAGAGGGGAGCTGGCAAGATGGATACAGAACTGGCTCGGTCATAGAAGACAGAGGATAGCAGTGGAAGGGTGTTTTTCTGAATGGAGGGATGTGACTAGTGGTGTTCCACAGGGATCAGTGCTGGGACCTTTGCTCTTTGTAGTATATATAAATGATTTGGAGGAAAATGTAGCTGGTCTGATTAGTACGTTTGCGGACGACACAAAGGTTGGTGGAGTTGTGGACAGTGACAAGGATTGTCAGAGGATACAGCGGGATATAGATCGGTTGGAGACTTGGGCGGAGAAATGGCAGATGGAGTTTAATCTGACAAATGTGAGGTAATGCATTTTGGAAGGTCTAATGCAGGTGGGAAGTATGCAGTAAATGACAGAACCCTTAGGAGTATTGACAGGCAGAGAGATCTGGGCGTACAGGTCCACAGGTCACTGAAAGTGGCAACGCAGGTGGATAACGTAGTCAAGAAGGCATACGGCATGCTTGCCTTCATCGGTTGGGGCATAGAGTATAAAAATTGGCAAGTCATGCTGCAGCTGTACAGAACTTTAGTTAGGCCACGCTTAGAATATTGCGTGCATTTCTGGTCGCCACACTACCAGAAGGACGTGGAGGCTTTGGAGAGGGTACAGAAGAGGTTTACCAGGATGCTGCCTGGTCTGGAGGGCATTAGCTATGAGGAGAGGTTGGATAAACTCGGATTGTTCTCACTGAACGACGGAGGTGGGGGGGCGACATGATAGAGGTTTACAAAGTTACAAGTGGCATAGACAGAGTGGATAGTCAGAAGCTTTTTCCCAGGGTGGAAGAGTCAGTTACTAGGGGACATAGGTTTAAGGTGAGAGGGGCAAAGTTTAGAGAGGATGTGCGAGGCAAGTTCTTTACACAGAGGGTGGTGAGTGCCTGGAACTTGCTGCCGGGGGAGGTACCATAGAGACGTTTAAGAGGCATCTTGACAAATACATGAATAGGATGGGAATAGAGGGATAAGGACCCCGGAAGTGCAGAAGATTTTAGTTTAGGCAGGCATCAAGATTGGCGCAGGCTTGGAGGGCCGAATGGCCTGTTCCTGTGCTGTACTGTTCTTTGTTCTTTGTTGTTTTGTTTTATAGGCAGATGTATGCTGATTGATTGAATATGAGATTAGAAGCTCCGATCAGAATAGAACAGGACTATTAATTTGTGCACAATCTGCCTGAATGACTAGTGAAGTATGAGGATAAAGTCGGAAGCAAGGGTATGGAATTCTTGGTGGCAGAAGAATAAAATGGCAAACAGATGATACTAAATTTTATGACTTACAATTTAATTTATAAAGTAACCACACGCAGGGCTTTTCTCAGTTTTCTCTCCCCAAATTAAGTTTTACAAAAGCCTTTTTCATGCAGACAGTGCCATTATATGTCTAAACAAAACTACTCATAATTCCTACATCTCTTTCAGGTAATAAAGCCCATCTCTGTGCTTGCGCTGGTTGCAAATACAGACTCCCATAATGTGGGAGAAAAACTGGGTCTGTGTATTACCTCAGGCAACAGAAAAGCGAAGGCGGCAAAAAGATCAGATCAACAGACAGTGAAACAAATTTGTTCCCTTAGTGACAAGGGGATTCAGAAATCTCACTGGACAGAATTAGGGAGTCCTATATTTAATAACATTCTTTATTTTAGATGAAAATTATGCCAGAAAACAGGAAACTCCAAACTTGCATCAATCTAGCAAACTGACACTGCAGCGTGCTGCTGGAATCCCAGCCTACACTTTTCATTACATCAAGCCATGCATAAGATCCATCTCCCGGAATCTTGCACACAGGCCGTTTTTTTTGTTATTTTTCTGCCTGTGTGTGGCATTTGTGACCACATCAGCACACAACTGACAAACAGCTGGAAAAATACATCCAGGACATGTTCAACTCAAGCTCAAGCTGCTCGTACTCACTTGCAGTAATTCAGTGAAGAAGAACCATCCTTTTGTTCACATTTGTACAAAAACAATTGAGAATCACAATCCTTTTTTTTAATCTAAGTTAAAACACACCTAAACCATATAAACTTGCAAAACATCAATTAAACATCAATTAGTTTTTTTTTTAAAGCAGGGATGTTATTAGTTTTTATGATTTAGCTAAAAAAATCTGTCCATGGTGATCCATTGGTGTGGGCATCAATATCCTAGTTAGTTTAAATTGAAAGCGGCCAGATTGCAATAAAAACCCACCTGGTTCACTAATTAATACCCTTCAGGGAAGGGAGCCTTCCACCACAACCCAGTTGGGCCTATACCGATACTATGTGATTAACTCTTAATGCCATCTGCCCAACTCAATTGTCAGGACACTGAAGGATGGGCATTATGCCCTTTCCAGTGTCACCCACAATGAGACCTAATTTTCGAAAAGTAAGCTTTTATGAAGTATTACAACATTGTTCCTCACACTGCAATCAATAGGTTTTAGAGCAGCTTAATTTAATGGCCCAGTGTATTATTTGCATGATGATTACGCATTACCCAGCTATTTTGATCGTGATGTATAATGATTCCAGAAAAGGTTTCAATGCAAGTTAAACATCTGAACTTTCACATTTAATTTATATCTTTTGTAGGCATACCATTGCTTGTAAGGTATTGGATCAGATGAACTGCAAAACTGAATGATATACTATCTGCCAATTGCTGACTTCTTGTCACTAAATGGTTTACAATGATTATGGAGCAGAGTGACACATTTGTTTTGTTCCTTTAGTCCAGTTTGAAGGTGTGATAGAAAATTTAAAACAACATCTTGACACTCTTGAGTGCACAAGCAATTCATAAAGCACCCGATCACATCTTCAGGATATCTCACAAAGATTTACAAGCAATGAACTAATTTGAAATACTGGCACTGCTGTTATGTAGGAAAATATAGTAGACAATCTACATACAGCAAGGGCCCATAAGCATGACTAGTCAATCTGTTTTTGTTAGTGTTGACTTGGGGAGCCATGTCAGCCCGAATGTCAGGGGAATTTCATGTTCTTTCAATAGTCCTACAGAATCTTTAATATTGACCTGAGTAACCCTCAGTTTATCTTTTCATCTGAAAGGCAGAATCACTGAAAATGCATTACTCCCTTAGCACTGCACTGAAGTTTCAACCTAGATTATGTGCTCTATTCTGGAGTAAGACATGATCTCCCAACCTTCTGACTGTTCTGAAAAGTGGACTTTAACAGTAATCTCCCTGTGCTTTAATTGACTAACTTATGGGAGTTTTTTTCATATTGAAGATGTCAACAAACTTAATGTCACCACTGGGCTAAAAGACCATGGATGAATTGCCACCAAGAGTCTGATGACTCAGCATGAGATGAAATATAAGCATACCATCTTGCAGGTACCAGGAAGAAACTGAATAAAGCTAATATTTTCTCATGAGCTCTAAATACAGGTGAGAGTGTAGCCTATAAAGTTTGAATTTCAGGAAGAAATGAACATATTTGTATGTGACTCTTCCAAAAGAATTCAGAACATGGGGATGTAATCATAGAATTAAAGGTCAGCTTGTGAAAAGCAAATCCAGAAAAAAGTTCATACGAAGGGTTGTGATAATTTGGAACAGACTGCTCCAGATATCATAGATGTAAAATCAACTGAAGTGTTTAAGAGAAAGATAGATACTTCGCTGGAAAATATAGCTATGAAAGGATATAGAAAAAGTTACAAAAATTGGGATTAAAAAGAGAGTTGCCATGGCTAACTTAAGTAGAGCAGCAAACTTGATGGGCTGACTATCCTAAACGTGTTCCTATGGGACACTTTGGTTCCAGGTATTCTTGTGATGCACAAACAGAAAGATGACAACATTAAGTGTTGTTGAAAAGGCAATCAGAAAAATCAGTTTTCAGAAGGCTTATGGGGAGCAGCACTGGGATATATCAGGAGGATTGTAGTTCACCAAAGATTTCACTTTAAAGGGTGGACTGACTATCCTCAATTCTTTGAAATGAGGGATTTTGAATAAACTGCATGAAGATCACCAAGTAATCTCAAAGTATTGCACGACAGTGAGTGCGAAGATCAGAATTCACCCAAGAGTTAAGTAAGCTTGTCAAGAATGGTGATTTCTATTGTAGATTTTGTTAAAAAAAAAAATTCCTCAGGTGATGCCACATTGCCCCGACCAAAAAAGTAGCAACTGATCTGTTCATAAGGAAAATGTACAGCTACTTATTTGTGATAAATTATATTTTTGAGATATGTAGAACTTAAGAAGTTTTATTTGTGATATAATTAAACATCTGAATGCTGACTTTACTTAACATAGTATTCCGGAACAAGACATTTGAGTTAACAGACTATCATTTTGAGCAATCTGTTTTGAGAAATGTGAAAATCTGGATTGATTTATACACACTAAAGCAGTCCAGATATCCGCAAGGTTATGGGGAAAGAGAATGAGAAAATCTGCTGAGCATAGTTAGTGATCCCTGGTGTGCTCTCATGGAATACAGAGCAACACCATTACAAACTCAGTCATAGAGTTATACAGCACAGAAACAAGCCCTTTGGCCCATTGTGTCCATGCCGGCCATCAAGCACCTACCTATCCTAATCCCATTCTCCAGCATTTGGCCCGTAGTCTTGTATGCTATGGCATTTCAAGTGCCCATCTAAATACTTCTTAAATTTTGTGAGGGTTCCTGCCTCTACCACCCCTTCCGGTAGTGTTTTCCAGATTCCAACCACCCTCTGGGTGAAAAAGGTTTTCCTCAAATCCCCTCTAACCCTCCTGCCCCTTACCTTAAATCTATGCCCCCTGGTTATTGACACCTCCGCTAAGGGAAAAAAGTTGCTTCCTGTCTACCCTATCAATGCCCCTCATAATTTTGCATACCTCAATCAGATCCCCCCTCAGCCTTCTCTGCTCTAAGGGAAACAACCCTAACCTATCCAGTCTCTCTTCATAGCTGAAATGCTCCAGCCCAGGCAACATCCTGGTGAATGTCCTCTGCACCCTCACCAGAGCAATCACAGCCTTCCTATAGTGTGGCGACCAGAACTGTACACAATACTCCAGCTGTGGCCTAACTAGTGTTTACACATCTCCATCATAACCTCCCTGCTCTTATATTCTATGCCTTGGATAAAGGCAAGTCCTAACCACCTTATCTACCTGTGCTGCTGCCTTCAGTGATCCATGGACAAGTACACCCAGGTGCCTCTGACCCTCTGTACTTCCTAGGGTCTTACCATCCATTGTATATTCCCTTGCCTTATTAATCCTCCCAAAATGCATCACCTCACACTTCTCAGGATTAAATTCCATCTGCCACTGCTCTGCCCATCTTACCAGCCCATCTATATTGTCCTGTAATCTAAGGCTTTCCTCCTCACTATGACACCACTAAATTTTCGTGTCATCCATGAACCTACTGATCATACCTCCTATATTCACGTCTAAATCATTAATGTACACTACAAACAGCAAGGGTCCCAGCATCGATCTCTGCGCTACACCACTGGTCACAGGCTTCCAATCGCAAAAACAATCCTCGACCATCAACCTCTGCCTCCTGCCACTAAGCCAATTTTGGATCCAATTTACCAAATTGCCCTAGATCCCGCGGGCTCTTACCTTCTTGACCAATCTCCCATGTGGGACCTTATCAAAAGCCTTATTGAAGTCCATATAGAGTACATCAACTGCTTTACCCTCATCTACACATTTAGTCACTGCCTCAAAAAATTCAATCAAATTTGTTAGACATGATCTTGCCCTGACAAAGCCATGCTGACTATCCTTGATTAATCCCTGACTCTCCAAGTGGAGATTAATCCTGTCCCTCAGAAATGTCCCTCATTATAGCCTAGGAAAACTACATGACTAGTTTACCATCACTGAGCAAACTTTAACGAGATGGCTGGATTTGGAAATAGTTCAAAAAAACACAGGGAATTAAAAATAACAATTCACAACTCTGACACCTTACATGAAATCCAGAAGCATTTAAACCAGGTGTTAAAAAAACAAGTTCAAAGGCCTCAGGGCACAAAGTTTTCAAAGGTACAGAGATGATCTTCTTTCGTTAATGGTGCAGCTGGGACTTTTTGATGAAACATCATACCTAATTCAACACAGGGCCACACTGGACAGGATGAATCTGACAAAGAGGCTTCAGTAAGCCAGGAAATCAGAAGCTACAGAATTATCATAAAAGCAAAATACTGCAAATGCTGGAAATCTGAAATAAAAACAGAAAGTGCTGGAAATACTCGGCAGGTACAGAATTACCTGCAAGGTAAGGGAAGGCAAGGGAAGAAATTGCTGGGGCCTTGACAGAAATCTTTGCATCCTCATTGGCTACAGGTGAGGTCCCAGAGGACTGGAGAATAGCCAATGTTGTTCCTTTGTTTAAGAAGGGTAGCAAGGATAATCCAGGAAATTATAGGCCTGTGAGCCTTACGTCAGTGGTAGGGAAATTATTAGAGAGGATTCTTCGGGACAGGATTTACTCCCATTTGGAAACAAATGAACTTATTAGCGAGAGGCAGCATGGTTTTGTGAAGGGGAGGTCATGTCTCACTATTTTGATTGAGTTTTTTGAGGAAGTGACGAAGATGATTGATGAAGGAAGGGCAGTGGATGTTATCTATATGGACTTCAGTAAAGCCTTTGACAAGGTTCCCTCATGGCAGACTGGTACAAAAGGTGAAGTCACACAGGATCAGAGGTGAGCTGGCAAGATGGATACAGAACTGGCTCAGTCATAGAAGACAGAGGGTAGCAGTGGAAGGGTGCTTTTCTGAATGGAGGGATGTGACTTGTGGTGTTCCGCAGGGATCAGTGCTGGGACCTTTGCTGTTTGTATTATATATAAATGATTTGAAGGAAAATGTAGCTGGTCTGATTAGTAAGTTTGCGGACGACACAAAGGTTGGTGGAGTTGCGGATAGTGATGAGGATTGTCAGAGAATACAGCAGGATATAGATCGGTTGGAGACTTGGGCGGAGAAATGGCAGATGGAGTTTAATCTGACAAATATGAGGTAATGCATTTTGGAAGGTCAAATGCAGGTGGGAAGTATACAGTAAATGGCAGAACCCTTAGGGGTATTGACAGGCAGAGAGAGCTGGACGTACAGGTCCACAGGTCACTGAAGGTGGCAACGCAGGTGGATAAGGTAGTCAAAAAGGCATACGGCATGCTTGCCTTCATCGGTCGCAGCATAGAGTATAAAAATTGGCAAGTCATGCTGCAGCTGTACAGAACTTTAGTTCGGCCACACTTAGAATATTGCGTGCAATTCTGGTCGCCACACTACCAGAAGGACGTGGAGGCTTTGGAGAGGGTACAGAAGAGATTTACCAGGATGTTGCCTGGTCTGGAGGGCATTAGCTATGAGGAGAGGTTGGATAAACTCGGATTGTTTTCACTGGAACGACGGAGGTGGAGGGGCGACATGATAGAGGTTTACAAAGTTATGAGCGGCATGGACAGAGTGGATAGTCAGAAGCTTTTTCCTAGGGTGGAAGAGTCAGTTACTAGGGGACATAGGTTTAAGGTGAGAGGGGCAAGGTTTAGAGGGGATGTGCGAGGCAAGTTCTTTACAGAGGGTGGTGAGTGCCTGGAACTTGCTGCCGGGGGAGGTGGTGGAAGCAGGTACGATAGCGATGTTCAAGAGGCATCTTGACAAATACATGAATAGGATGGGAATAGAGGGATACGGACCCCAGAAGTGCAGAAGGTTTTAGTTTAGGAAGGCATCAAGATTGGCGCAGGCTTGGAGGGCCGAATGGCCTGTTCCTGTGCTGTACTGTTCTTTGTTTATTTGTTCTTTGTTATCAGGCTCAATAACACCGGAGAATCAGGATATCTTGGTCATGGACAATTTTCAACACTGCCATCTAGATTGGGGTTGTACAAAGAAAATATATTATTCTTTTCCAGAAAAGCTCACGAGGGATGTAGTATTAGCTGTTGCATTAAGAAAACAAGGCATGACCTTCATGTGAACTCAGAGGTAGAAGTATTTGTATAGTGGAAGCTGAGTGCAAATTGTGTTTATGTGTAGGTTGCACTGAGGTACTGTGTGTTCTTAATAGATTGGTTGTGCTCAGTATGTGGTTTGATCATTCAGATAGTTAACGACAGTCTGACAGAGTCTTTGCACAGCAAGAATTTGAATTCTTCCAAATAGGTTGGTGATCCTTCATGGTGTCACAGAAGATAGAGCTCTTTAAAAACTATGAAGGGGTTTGGCAGGGTGGATCTGGAGCAACTGTTTTTATTTATGGGTTAGTCTAGAACAAGGGGGTATTAAAAAGAAAGACCTGCATTTCTATAGCACCTTTCACTACCTCAGGATGTCCCAAAGTGCTTTGCAGCCAGTGAAGTACTTTTCAAATATAGTCACTGTTGTAATGTACAAAAATATAAGACAGTCATTAACAGATTAAATTATGAATTTGGGAGGAATGTCTTAATGCTGAGAGGACAATTTTCACTTTTACTTGGATGACCAGCGGAGAGAGCCTGTTCTGCAAGTGAAGAGGCCGGAGCTATTTTTTTTACGGCCCATGCTTCATTTATATAGCATCAGTGAGCTGCCTGCACCAAATGAACATCCCAATTCAGCTTACCGGATTCATGCCAGCAAAATATTGGGCAGCCATTCTGGCAGCAAAGTGTCAAACTTTACGAGGGGGGGAGTGGGGGGAGTTGGTTGGGTAGTAGGCAGTAGGTAGATGGGGGTGAAGGGAAACTGGGGAGGCAGTGGCCTAGATTATTTTCCTGGGGCCTGGAGGAGCACTCCTACTTGGGTGCCTCTTTGGCAGCATCACTAGTGACAATGGTCAGAGCGTGAAAAGTTCAGTGCTAAAATGCCAATTGCTGTCCCATATATGCCACAGGAGCTCTATTTGTACATTAAAAGTGGTCTTTTGCCTGAAACAGACAGGAACTTCCTGCCAACCAGTGGTAAGCCTCTGTAAAAGTAATAATGGGCAGAGCGTCTGTGTTAGCAGGGTGGTAAAACTACCAACCCCAATTTGAGGCCAATTTCAGCAATTTTAAGTTGACCACAGAGAGTGGTGAGAATGTGGAACTCATTGCAACGTGGAGTGGCCGAAGCAGATAGTGTTGACACATCTAAGGGGAAGTTTGCTGCATATAAGAGGGAGAGGCAAATAGAGGGATATGGGAAGGGGTAATTAGAGATTGAGGAAACTTGTGTGGAGTATAAACACCAGCATAGACCAGTTGGACTGAATGGTCTATTTCTGGGCTGTCGATTCTGCGTAATCTATACTGAAAAAAGTTTTTGATAACGTGCTTGATGTGACATAAAGTGGGAATAATGGAAAGCAAGTATTGAAATAATCAATTGTTAGTCAACTAGGTACAGTGCATATGTTCAATTGGAAGGGTTAATGAGGACACTCGAACTTTGATGTCAGACTTATGTAAACTGGATACTACTCTATTGCTCAGACGCCAATTTTACTGCTTGAAAATGTTTGGTTGATTGACCATTGAATAGTTCCTCTCCTCTATTCTCTGCTAAATATTCCAGTGGTTGCTATGCAGTGTCAGCCTGTAGGGATACTGGGGTAGATTTTCAACTTGCCACCCAGGCATAAAACTGACATTGCACGTTACAGAAGCTACCCGATCTTCATTTACATTGACACAACTAGCCACAGCTCTTTGAATAAGTGGGTTGATCGTAATATTTATATAAAGCAAGCACAAAGAAGATACTCCAAAAATAGTAGAAGGCAATAACTGATTGCGAATTGCTATGGAACAATTATTTCTGAAGAGAAACTTGAAAAGGCTGAAAAGCAATTACAAGGTTCAAGGATACCCAAAATTGTCAGACAAAAGCTTGAGAGCTATATGTGGACCTCAATGTTGCTTTTACAGCTTAGCCAATCTCCCATGGACTGTTTTCTTTATAAAATAATATACTGAAAAAACTTTTTTCATGTCCTGCTGATTTAAAAAAAATATTTAATTACTTACCATTTCTGGAAATTTCTGACATGTCATTTCTTGTGTGTGTGCTGTGTCAATTATTATCAGCAAATGATGTTACAATGTTTGTGGCTTAAGCAAATTCAAACCAACTGCACCATGAGACTTATCATAGGATTTTACAAGATTTTGCTCCAAATTCCAAATGATCATTTTCCACTGAAATCTTTTCTGTCACATAACATTAGCACCTACTATAACTTCGCCTTCTGCCAATCAGTGTCTGCCAAAGTGTATGGGTGAATTCAGGTGATGATATCAAGAAACAAAAAACTCTCACTGTAAAGACATCTAAACATCTACTCTCAAAACCCCTCAGGGACAGTAGATAAAATATGCAGTAAAATGTTTAGTGTGACTGAATTAATCACATTGCATCTTTGTTACTTTTACTGACGTTTATGGCATCACTCCTCACAATTTCATGCATTTATAATTGGGTTTGGGTTTATGAATAAGGCAAATTCTATTTTACTAAATAGGATTACCAGATTTCCTGAGATTTTTACCAATGTTTTGGGGGAAGAGAGGGCCAACTCTGAAACTCCATTTGTTTTTTTGTGAAAACCATAGACTAGTAGTATTGGTTACAGGATGTAATATAATCATGGGAATACTGTTCGTTGCATAGTTCCCTCAGAAGTCACTCCATTTTTGCCAGCCTGAACACTGTTCTTGAAAAATCTTTCTTTCCATAGAAGAACTTTGACGGATAGCCCATCATGATGAATTAATCGCAGAGATTTTCAGTGCTCCCAATGCCTTTTGTGAAATGTTCTTAGTTTTAATAAAGATAATGTACACGAAATGTGATATGATCACAAAAGAACAGACAAACAGCAAAATGACTAAGAAACAACGATAAAGAAGATCGACTGCACGAAAAGATGTACAAGTTAGCAACAAAACATCACAACACTGCTAGTCTTTATGACGACACAGCTAAGAAAAAATGTACACCAGCAAGGACAGATTGGAGACTTTTTTTTATCAGATTTGTTCCTTTCAAAGACACACAAATCTGCTAAAACACACAAAACAATGAAGAAGTCAGAAAAGTCTATATAGCTATGTATGTAGAGTACATCTCATTCACAGTCAGATATTACAGGATGAAAAGTTTTTTTCTTTTAGTTAAAAAAGAAAGACTGAAAGATGAGCCACAAACAGAGACTGTCCTGCCTTTTGGAAACCTGCTACTGCCAATGACTGACACAGAGGGAGACGGCGACAAGCTGGTAATAAAATGGAGGACAGACATGTGACAACGTTTTTTGGCATGTTGAACCGTGAGGTCATTCTGGACTGGCTAGCGATGGTACCTGGCTCTGTTGCAACTCGCTGGATTGCCTGAGAGGAGTGATTGATGGAAGAGGCACACCTGAAGTAGAAGCAGATCGGCCCAGTTTGCAGCTTGCCTTTGTCTCTGTGGAAGTAAAACTGAGTTAGAAAAGAGGTGAAAGCAAAATACTGCGGATGCTGGAAATCTGAAATTAAAACAAAAGATGCTACAAATACTCAGCAGGTCTGGCAGCATCTGTGGAGACAGAAGCAGAGTTAACATTTCAGGTCAGTGACTTTTCATCAGAACTGGCAAAGGTTATAAATGTAATAGGTTTTAAGCAAATAAAGTGGGGGTGGGGCAAAAGATAACAAAAAGGATGGTGTTGATAGGATATGGTCACAAAGAATAACTGATCAGAAGGTCATGGAGCAAAGGCAAAGGGTGAGTTAATGGTGCAGTGAAAGACAAAGTGTTAGTGCAGAGAGGGTGTGAAATGACCGAATAATGAATAGCTCTGGCCAAAAGCCCAAACATGAAAAAAATAGTGGGAAGGCACATGGTAAAAAAATGAGTGATGAAACAAACTAAAATAAAATAAAAAATAAAAAATAAAAAAAATTCAAGGCATGACTGGCCCCCCTTTTTTATTTTTATTTTTTTTTATTTTTATTTTTTATTTTATTTTAGTTTGGTTCCTCATTCATTTTGTTTTACTATGTTCCTGCCCACTTTTTTTCATGTTTGTGCTTTTGGCCAGGGCTGTTCATTATTTGGTCATTTAACACCCTCTCTGCACTAACGTTTGTCTTTCACTTGACCATTAACACACCTTTTGCCTTTGCTCCATGAGCTTCTGGTCAGTTATTCTTTGTGACCCTCTGTCTTATCAACACCTCCCCTTTTGTTATCGTTTGCCCCGCCCCCACTTTATTTGCTTAAAACCTATTACATTTCTAACCTTTGCCAGTTCTGATGAAAAGTCACAGACCTGAAATGTTAACTCGCTTCTCTCTCCACAGATGCTGCCAGACCTGCTGAGTATTTCCAACATTTTTGGTTTTTATTTTAGAAAAGAAGTAGATGTTCACGTCTATGGAAAATAAAGCCATCAGTATGAAAATAAAGCCATAGTTAACCCTATATCTTGGCTTTGCATAAAAGGGTAGAATGATTCTGAAAGAACTATTTTAACTGTTAACACACTTCCTTTAGCCAGAATTTACCATTGGTGACATAATTGTATGAATGCTTCACGCATTCTTATGACCTTCTCTATTGATGGGGAGTTAACCTATTTACTCTAATACCTCCAATAAAATAGCAGACATAGGAATGTCATTCAAGTACATTAAGCATTTATTTGCTAATATCACCGTAAATAATTCCTAACTTTATGTCCAGCTTTTAAAAGAAGTTAATGGGCCAATGACTTACTAAAATAGCACAGAAAGCGATTTAAAGCATGCACAACTTCCAAGATTAAAAATATAAGGCTGAGTAATTTTTACCCCAGCATGTTATAAATATTGATACTAGAAGTCTTGTAAAGTTAAGTGAGGTACTTTCACTAAAACCCCTCCAACCTGGTAGGAATCATTCATTAACTGGTCCACACCCAAAGTAACACCAGATCTTCAATTATTGATCCTGACACAAAGACTAAAAGTATTCCTTTCCCTGTGTTGCTATCTCTCACTTGGTGTACATTCCCAAAAAAACAGAATTCAGCCAAAATACATGAAGGGATTCCTCAAGAGTAAACTTTCTGATTCTGGTCTCTGTTAAAACTTCCAGTTTTTGCATTCAGTATGGGTGGAAAACTGGTGGTTGCAGTTAGTAGTTTTCTGCCCCAGTCAAGTTGAAAGTTACACTCTCCCTTTCCACAGAAAAGACAATCAAACAGAAAATCACTGAAGAGTCATCAAATTGAGAAAGCTCAGTGCCAACTGGATGATGCTCTGCAGTTCAGCAGTTTTGATGCTGTAGAAAATTGGTTGGCAAATTCTCAGAGCCAACTGGCAAGTAGGGCCTGCTGGAGGAAGGGGTGGGGAGTGGGGAAGATGTGGAACTAGTTGGGGGAATCCTAGGGAGAATGGAGGACAGTGGGCTAGAAGATGTTTGTGGGCCAGGAAGAGCATAAAAGTATCACAAAATTTGGCATATATTGTGTGTGGTTGGATTCAATAACATAGAAGTTCAAGGCTGGGCCAACTTGGCAACCACTGGATGTTCCGTCCCTGTCCTGAAACCTATCAGAAGGCCTGAATTAAGTATGCAGCAAATTTCTTTGAATGTCTTTTTCGCGAAGCATACGTCATAAAGACAGATTTAAACAGGTAGGTATTCATTGATCTGTAGACATAGGTGGTTAATTCAGGGGAGATGCAGCAAGATTACCTCCTGTAAATGCACTTCCCTTTCATATTTACTCAAATCCTTTTCTTTCTCCTCCAAAGCCAACAAGTAGAAAGATAAACCCAATGGATAATATATTTTAGTAATGCTGGTTGAGGGATGAATATTGACTAGGATACCAGGAGAATACTCCTGTTCTTCTTCAAATAGTACCTTGGGATCTTTTGCATCCACCCAAAATGGCAGGCAGGGCATTTTGTTTAACGTGTCATCCAAAAGCTGCTATCTCCGGCTGTGCATCACTCCCCCAGTATTGCATTGAAGTGTAGGCCTCAAGTCTCTGGAATGGGGGCTTGAAACACAGCTGATTGACTTAGAGGGGAGAGTGCTACTACTGAACCAAGGATGACGCTGTAGAATAAATGCAGGTACACCTGGTGAAATCAGATGTACCTCAACAAGATGGGTAGATGTGGGGCTCCCCTGGGGTCTTGGCCAGGATTTGGGCCTAAACGGACGGAAAAAATGACACAGGGAGCCACTGGAGCACTTTTCTCCCATTTCTGGGTGGGAACCTGACAAGTCTCTCCCCTGACTTGGAAAAGCTGACTACTCCTGTCTCCTCACTCTGACCCTGTGAGGTTTGGTGAAATCAACGGCGGAAGCCATGAGTGGGCTGATGCTGACACTGATGTGCCGATATTCACGCCCCACCCACCCTTTCCCCCCACCACCCGATTCTCAAGGTCACAATGTCTTCCTACCTAGAATGCATCAGACAAACAAGAGGCAATGGCTGCCAGCTATCCAGCAATATCTTTATGTTGTAGGACAATTTCACAGTGTAATGCTTTAATGAATGAAAAAGCATGTGACTGTGAACTGAGACCTCTGACTGGCACCCCTAAGTTCCCAATATGAGCTTCTGCTGCACAAAGCTCTGCATTTGTGCTAACTTATAAAAGTTGCCTTCGGATGACATAGGATTGTCCCATTGTGTATGCTTCCTTTCTCTAAATCTACTACCACTGTTTATTGCTGGAAGTCTTATAAATAGCAACACCAGGAACAAGAAACCTCCAAGTTCCATGACAATATTTCTTTCAATGCTTTTTTAAAAAAAAAGTTTTTCTCAGCCTTTCTTATAAAAATTGGTAATTCATTTGAGATCATCAGAGAGAGAGATGCTTTTGGCAGCTCAGACAGAAGCTCCATAGAAGGTCAGCAATAAAGCCCTACATGAAGTTTAGTATTCAGCGAACTTGCTGTAACTGCTTTAAATTCTACAGTGTGCTATTGCTTCTATTCTCTTATCCTTTTACTGTTCAATAATCTGCTTGTCTGTTTATAGCCCAAGCCATAGTTTAGTTATTGTACCACCTTCTGAAACCCAGCAAGCCAATGTACTGTAACAAGAGTTTTCTGTTGGATCCAAGGACGCTCTATAAATTATTTCGATATCAGCCAGGTCAAGGCTCACAATGGGCCATAGGGCAAGAACTCGTCCTTAGAAGTGATCTGAGATGCTGAACCCAGAAAATATCTGAAGTAAAACCCTCAAAAAAGTAACATCATCCTTGAACACGATTTTCCAGAATATTCTATTGGAAGTCAATTTGGGTTGAGATCAACTTTAGAGCAGCAAATTTTGTAAATTTATTATTTAAAATACATTAAAGTATGAAGCCGGCAAAAAAATTTAAGCAGTTCTGAGATCACTCTATTTAAATCTATATTCTGGTTAGCACAGGGTTCGACAATCAGTTACCTTGCTGCATCGTGTCTGAGTTGCTATACCCTGCTAACAGAGTCGGGCTAACTGAGGACCTTCCCATTCGACTGGACACCGTTGTTGATGGCCCAGGGTTTCCATCCCATTCCTGAGATTTGATTGGTTCTCCTGAAGCACCATGAGCCCCTTTCTCTTTGCCTTCTGCCTTTGGCACCAGTTCAGTGCTGAAGCTCCGTCCCTTTAGATCCTCCCCTGGTTCTGTAAAAAAAAACAACGAATTATCTGAGCTCTCAAAGCCTGAGACAATGCCCACATTAGAGATAGGGATCTTAAGTGACTTTGCTAGAGGTATGCATGAGTCGTGATAACCTTCAGTACTGCACGCCCGAATGGTCATGCTGATGTGAGCCAAGTCAAAATCTTCAATTTTGTCTCCAGTACTCTGCAGCCTGGAACCTAATGTTCTCCAGCTCATATTTTAGAAGATTGCTGCAAGACTAAAAGCAGGTGATTTTCTTTCTTTGGGGGAGGAGAAGAGAGGTTAAACAAAATTTTACTATTCAGGCTTCTGTTTGAATGTGAAGGCATGTGTCGACATCTGCATATTAGACCAGGGATTAACACATTTCATTCAAACCCCCACTGTTTTAAAGTTGGTATACATATAATTGAATTATTCATACATCTGCATAAAAATGAATAATTTGCAACAGAGATATAGCTGTAATAGGAAGCAGTACAATCCTAACTGAAAAGTTGGTCAATAAAGTACTATTTGTACTTGTCCCTGCAATGGATATATATTCAGTTTCTGAACTGCAATTGTTCCAAATTGAGTAATATGGGTCCCATCAGGGACTGAGATCACATTTTATCCACGTGGAGAGATCCCAGTGGATACTGGAACAGAGCACTCAATGCAAATCATAACCTCCAGTCAAATGCAATTTGTATTATTGAATTTGTCATTGAAAGGATGACATCACCACAGCCTCTTATATCTTCAGGCAAGTTACTTTTAAATATTCTGAAAGGGATATTGTCAGCCTTTGGAACTCAGTTTAGCAATATCCAACACAATTGCAAAAATGATCTGCATTCCAAAAACCGCCTAGGACACATTCTTCAGCTCTCCTTATAGGACTTACTTTAGCAGAATTTAATTTAACATGCCTATCCATTTCAATTATGAATTCATCAGCACAGATTTGATATTCAGGGCTTAGGAATTTGTTCTGCTGTTTCTTCTTGTGGCAAGTATGATGGGACTATATAATGGACCTTATCCAGTTCTCAAATGTGGCGTGATTTCACTCCTGTATTGATCTTCAGCATCATATGTAGAAATATTTTTAACATACAAGAAGGACACTTGTAATACCAGTCATCTTTAAAACAAACACTATCTACCTGTTTTACATACTGGCCTTGGTGTCAACCTCAAGGTACCCGTACAGTACACACAATGTTAAATTGGACACTTCAGTCCAGTTTGGTATCTTGTAACTTTTGTATGGAAGGGTGGTGAAGAGTAAAGCACTGTGAGCTATTTCCTGGCTCAACTTTTGAGTTGTTCAACTGATGTGTTTGCCTTTTTGATCCCTGTCAACAACTTTTGGTCAATGAGAGTATGATTGAATAGTAAGCTTCCAAAGTTTGTGAACTTTTTCATAACCTTCAGAATTAAATTAATGGTAACAGATAATAAAAACAGAAAGTGCTGGAATTACTCAGCAGGTCAGGCAGCATCTGTGGAGAGAGAAGCAGAGTTAATGTTTCAAGTCTGTGATCTTTCAGATTCGTACAAGGAGCACAGAAAGTTAGCATGCAGGTACAGTAAGCAATTAGGAAGATAGATGGAACGCTGGTCTTTATTGCAAGGGATTTGGAGTACATGAACAAGGACGTTTCGCTACAATTGTATAGGGCTTTGCTGAGAGCACACCTGGAGTACTGTGCGCAGTTTTGACCTCTCGAGTAACTTCGACTCAGTGTTGATGATCTTGAGTCCGAGCTTCGGACACTGCGATGCATCAGGGACAAAGAAAACTACCTGGACACTTTGTTCCAGGAGGCAGTCATACCCCTTAGGCTGGGTACTTCAGACTTGGTCTGTGGTCAGGGACAGGAGGGTGTGACTATGAGTGGGTCAGGTATGGGGATCCAGAAGGTTGCAATGGAGGACCATGTGGGTACCAACAACATAGGTAGGACTGAGAAAGAGGTTCTGCTGAGGGAGTATGAGCTGCTAGGGACTAAAGTAAAAAGCAGAACCACAAAGATAATAATCTCTGGATTACTACCTGAGCCACAAGCAAATTGGCATAGGCTCAAAGATTGGTGTGGGAGAAATGGGTTTTGATTCATGGGGCACTGGAGTCAGTACTGGGGAAAGAGGGAGCTGTACCATTGGGATGGCCTTCACCTGAATTGCACTGCAACCAGTGTCCTGATGAATCGTATAACTCGGGCTGCACAGAGATCTTTAAGCTAAATAGTGGGCGGGAGGATTCAGGTGAGGAGAAATTTAGAAAGTTAAAGAGAAAGGACAAGGCAATAGTGCAAGGTATCAATACAGATAGAAACATTGAAAATAGGAGCAGGAGTAGGCCATTCGGCCCTTTGAGCCTGCTCCGCCATTCAAAAAAGATCATGGCTGATCGTCTAATTCAGTACCCTGTTCCAGCTTTCTCCCCATATCTCTTGATCCCTTTGGCATTAAGAAATATATCTATCTCCTTCTTGAATATATTTAATGACTTGGCCTCCACTGCCTTCTGCAGTAGAGAATTCCACAGGTTCACCACCCTCTGAATGAAGAAATTTCACCTCATCTTGGTTCTAAATGGCATACCCCGTATCCTGAGACTGTGACCCCTGGTTCTGGACTCCCCAGCCTCCCTGCATCTAGCCTGTCTAGCCTTGTTAGAATTTTGTAGGTTTCTCTGAGATCCCCTTTCATTCTTCTAAACTCTAGTGAATATAGGCCTAGTCGACCCAATCTCTCCTCATACATCAATCCTGCCATCCCAGGAATCAGCCTAGTAAATCTTCTTGACGCTCCCTCCATGGCAAGAACATCCTCCCTCAGATAAAGAAAGCAAAACTGCACACAATACTCCAGATGTGGCCTCACCAAGGCCCTGTATAACTGCAGTAAGACATCCTTGCTCCTGTACTCAAATCCTCTTGCAATGAAGGCCAACATACCATTCACCTTCCTAACTGCTTGCTGCATCTGAATGCTTGTTTTCAGTGATGGTGTACAAGGACACCCAGGTCTTGTTGCACCTCCCCCTTTCCCAAGCTATCACCATTCAGATAATAATCTGCCTTTCTGTTTTTACAGCCAAAGTGGATAACCTCACATTTATCCACATTATACCGCATCTGCCATGCATTAGCCCACTCACCCAACTTGTTCAAATCACATTGGAGCCTCTTTGCATCCGCCTCACAGCTCACATTCCCCCCCCTCCCCCACCCCAACCCCGCCCCCAGCTTTGTGTCATCTGCAAACTAGGAAATGTTACATTTAGTTCCCTCACCCAAGTCATTAATATATATTGTGAATAGCTGGGGCCCAAGCACTGATCCCTGTGGTACCCCAGTAGTTACTGCCTGAAACCTGGAAAAGGGCCCATTTATTCCTACTCTCTGTTTCCTGTCTGTCAACCAATTCTCAATCCATGCCAGTATGTTACCCCCAATCCCATGTGCTTTAATTTTGTACACTAACCTCTTATGTGGGACCTTATCAAAAGCCTTCTGAAAATCCAAATACACCACATCCATTGGTTCTCCCTTATCTATTTTACTAGTTACATCCTCAAAAAACTCCAGTAGATTTGTTAAGCATGATTTCCCTTTCATAAACCCATGCTGACTTTGTCCAATCCCGTTTAGGCTTTCCAGGTGTTCTGCTATCACATCCATTATAATCGACTCTAGCATTTTCCCCACTACTGATGTAAGGCTAACTGGTCTGTAATTTCCTGTTTTTTCTCTCCCTCCTTTTTCAAATAGTAGGGTTACATTTGCCACCCTCCAATCTGTAAGAACTGCTCCAGAGTCTCTAGAATTTTGGAAGATGACCACCAATGCATCCACTATTTCCAGGGCCACTTCCTTTAGTATTCTGGGATGTAGATTATCAGGCCCTGAGGATTTGTCAGCCTTTAACCCCACTCATTTTCCTAGCACTATTTTTTTTACTAAACTGATATCCTTCTGTTCTTCCCTCTCATATTAGACCCCTGGTTCCCTAAGATTTCTGGGAGGTTATTTGTGTCCTCCTTTCTGAAGACAGAACCAAAGTATGTTTTTAATTGTTCTGCATGTCTTTATTCCCCATTAAAATTTCCCCCGTTTCTGACTGTAAGAGACCTACATTTGTCTTCACTAACCTTTTTCTCTTTATATATTTATAGAAGCTTTTACAATCAGTTTTTATGTTCCCCGCAAATTTACTCTCATACTCTATTTTCCCCCGCTTAATCAACCTCTTTGTCCTCCTTTGCTCAATTCTAAACTGCTCCCAATCCTCAGACATGCTGCTTTTTCTGGCAATTTTATATGCCTCCTCTTTGGATCTAATACTATCCCTAATTTCTTTTGTAAGCCACGGTTGAGCCACCTTTCCGGTTTTATTTTTGCACCAGACTGGAATGAATAATTGTTGTAATTCATGCCCACGTTCTTTAAATATTATCCATTGCCTATCCACCATCAACCCTTTTAGTAAAGATCTCCAAACTACCATAGCCAACTCACGCCTCATACTTTCGTAGTTTCCTTTATTTAGATTCAGGACCCTAGTTTCGGATTCAACTATTTCACTCTCCATCTTAATGAAGAATTCTATCATGTTATGGTCGCTCCTCCCCAAGGGACCCTGCGCAACAAGACTGTTAATTAATCCTTTCTCATTGCACAATACCCAGTCTAGGAAAGCCTGTTCTCTAGTTAGTTCCTCAATGTATTGGTCTAAAAAACTGTCACATACACACTCCAGGAAATCCTCCTCCACAGTATTATTGCTAATTTGATTTGGCCAATCAATATGTTGATTAAAGTCACCAATGATTACAGTTGTACCCTTATTGCAAGCGTCTCTAATTACCTGTTTAATGCCATCCCTTACATCTCCACTACTGTTTGGGGGCCTATAGACAACCCCCACCAACGTTTTCTGCCCCTTGGTGTTTCTTAGCGCCACTCATACAGATTCTACATCATGATTTTCCGAGCCAATATTCTTCCTCACTATTGCATTGATTTCCTCCCTTACTAACAATGCTACCCCACCTCCTTTCCCTTTTTGCCTGTCCTTCCTAAATATTGAATACCCCTGGATGTTCAGTTCCCATCCTTGGTCATCCTGCAGCCATGTCTCCGTAATCGCAACTATATCATAAATGTTTATATCTATTTGCGCTGTTAACTAATCGACCTTATTGCGAATGCTCCGTGCATTAAGACACAATGCCTTTAGACTTGTCTTTTTAACATTGTTAGTCATCTTAGCTTTATATTGCACTATGGCCCCATTTGTTTCTTGCCCTTGTTTTCTCTGCCTTCCACTTTTTCTTCTTACCTTTCTGCCTTTCATTTCTATCCTTGTTTCCCTGTCCTCTGTCTCCCTGCTCAGATTCCCATCCCCTGCCATTCTAGTTTAAACCCTCCCCGACAGCACTAGCAAATACCACCTACCACCTCCCCCCCCCCCCCCCCCCACTGACCAAATTGATCCTGGTCCTGCCCAGATGCAACCCGTCCACCTTGTACTGATCCCACCTTCCCCAGAACCCGCCCCAATATCCCAGGAATCTGAATCCCGCCCCCCACACCATTTCTCCAGTCAACTATTCATCTGATATATCCTGCTATTTTTGTTCTTGCTAGCACATGGCAGTGGTGGTAATCCTGATATTATTACCTTTGAGGTACTACTTTTTAATTTACATCCTATCTCCCTATATTCAGCTTATAGGACCTCATCCCTTTCTTTACCTATGTCGTCGGTACCGATATGTATCACGACAACTGGCTGCTCACCCTCCCCCCTCAGAATGCCCTGCAGCCGCTCAGAGACATTCTTGACCCTCGCACGAGGGAGGCAACGTATCATCCTGGAGTCTCTTTTGCGACCGCAGAAATGCCTGTTCCCCTTATGATTGAATCCCCTATCACTATAGCCCTGCTACTCTTCTTCCTTCCCTCCGGTGCAGCAGAGCCACCCATGGTGCCATGAACTTGGCTCTTGCTGCTTTCCCCTGAGACATCTCCCCCAACAGTATCCAAAGTGGTATATCTGTTAGAGAGGGGGATGGCCACAGGGGACTCCTGCACTACCTGCCTTCCACTTTCTGCCTTTGCAGCATTTGCCTAGAGTGTGACCACCTCAGTAAACGTGCTATCCACGATCTCAACATCGCAGATGCTCCACAGTGAATCCACCTGCAGCTCCAGCTCCGTAATGCGGGTAGCCAGTGGCTGCACACAGACACACTTCCTGCACACATGGTCCTCAGGGACACTGGAAGCGTCCCTGATTTCCCACATAGCACAGGAGGAGCATATCACGGGTGTGAGCTTTCCTACCATAACTTACCTTTAGATTACTTAGTTACTTCCTTTAATTAAAAAATACTAATTATGCTAGGGGCTTGTTCTACTCCAAACACTACCCATACAATCTAAAGTCCTTACCTGTACTTTTGAAGCTACTGATAAATCCTACTAAAAATCAATACAGTTCACTAGTTAAAATAAACCTTACTCAAGAAAAAAGCTACTCACTTGTTCTTTATTATTAAGCTATTTACACACGCAG
Source organism: Heterodontus francisci (assembly GCF_036365525.1). Classification (NCBI taxonomy): domain Eukaryota; kingdom Metazoa; phylum Chordata; class Chondrichthyes; order Heterodontiformes; family Heterodontidae; genus Heterodontus; species Heterodontus francisci. The sequence goes on along the minus strand of NC_090381.1, from coordinate 91,864,460 downwards.
CTAACACTGATGTACTAACTCAGCTATTCCCTAACGGCAGTTACTCACCAACCAATCACCTTGCAGCTTTCCTGTGATGTCACTGCTCACTTTGTTTTCAAACTCTGGCGCGCCTGGACTCCTCTCCGCTCCTCTCCGGAAGGTAAGTGCTCTAGGCCGCAATCCTCGGGCTGTATTTATCCGCTGCTCACTCCCTGTTCTTCCCATAGGTCCACTCCTCTCCGCTGCTCTCCTGGAAGGCAAGTGATCTAGGCCGCGATCCTCGGGCTCTATTTATACGCTCCACGCTCTGTGTTCTTCCTGCAGGTTCGCTCCTCTCCGCTGCTCTCCCAGAAGGTAAGTCATAATGATAATGATAACCAGAGTTTGACAGGAAGGGACAGAGGGTATAAACTTAAGGGTGTACCAGCAAATAAGATCAGAGTAGGGAAAAATGCTACAAAGACAAAATTAAAGGCTCTTTATCTGAATGCATGCAGCATTCATAACAAGTTGGATGCACTGATAGCACAAATAGAAATAAATGGCTATGATATGATAGCCATTACAAAGACATGGTTGCAAGATGACCACGGCTGGGAACAGAATATTCAAGGGTATTTGACATTTTGGAAGAATAGGAAGAAAGGAAAAGGAGAGGGGGGTAGCTCTGTTAATAAAGGATGAGATCAGTACAATATTGAGAAATGATCTTGGTTCAGAAGATCAAAATGTAGAATCAGATTGGGTGGAGATAAAAAATAGCAAGGGAAAGAAGTCACTGGTGGGAATAGTTTATAGGCCCTCTAACAGTAGCTACACTGTAGGACAGAATATAAATAAAAAAAGGGGGGCTTGTAGGAAATGTACTGCAATAATGGTGGGTGATTTTAATTTTCATATCGATTGCACTAATCAAATTGGCAAAGGTAAACTGGAGGATGAGTTCATAGAGTGTATTTGGGACAGTTTCTTAGAACAATACATTCTGGAACCAACCCAGGAGCAGGCTATTTTAGACCTGGTAATGTGTAATGAGACTGGCTTAATAAATGACCTCATAGTAAAGGATCCTCTAGGCAAGAGTGATCATAACATGATAGAATTTCACATTCTATTTGAGGGTGTAAAGTTTGTGCCTGAAACTAGTGTCTTAAACTTAAATATAAAGGCAATTACAAAGGTATGAAGACATAGGTGACAAAAATAGACTGGGAAAATAAGTTAATAGGTCAGACAGTAAAGAAGCAGTGGCGGACATAGAAGCATAGAAAAATTACAGAAGGAGGCCATTCAGCCCATCGTGTCCATGCTGGCCGAAAAACTAGCCGCCCAATCTAATCCCACCTTCCAGTACTTGGTCCATAGCCTTGCAGGTTACAGCACTTCAGGTGTATGTCCAGGTACCTTCTAAAAGAATTCAGGGGTTCTGCCTCCGCCACCATTCCTGGCAGTGAATTCCAGACACCTACCACCCTCTGGGTGAAAATGTTTTCCCTCATGTCCCCTCCAATCCTTCTACCAATCACCTAAAATCTGTGCTCCCTAGTAATTGACCTCTCCGCTCGGGGAAACAGGTCCTTCCGGTTTACACTATCTAACCCCCTCATAGGTTTGTATACCTCAATTAAGTCACCCCTCAGCCTCCTAAGGAAAATATCCAATCCAATCTTTCCTCACAGCTGCAACTTTCAACACTGACAACATTCTTGTAAATCTCCTCTGTACTGTCTCCAGAGCAATTATGTCCTTCCTGTAATGCGGTGACCAGAACTGTACACAATAGTCCAGCTATGGCCTAAGCAGCATTTTATGCAGTTCCAGCATGACATCCCAGCTTTTGCATTCTGTACCTCGGCCAATAAAGGAAAGCATTCCATATGCCTTCTTCACCACGCTATCTACCTGTCCTGCCACCTTCAGGGACCTGTGGACATGCACTCCAAGGTTTCTACCCTTCTCAATATCCTCCCGTTTATTGTGTATTCCCTTGCTTTGTTTGCCTCCCCAAATGCAATACCTCACACATTTCTGGATTGAATTCCATTTGACACTTATCCGCCCTCTCAACCAAACCATTGATATCATTCTGGAGTCTACGGCTATCCTCTACTATCAATGACACGGCTAATTTTTGTGTCATCAGCAAATGTCCCAATAATGCCTCCCACATTTAAGTCCAAATTACTAATATATAGAACAAACAGCAAGGGACCAACACTGAGCCCTGTGAAATGCCACTGGAAACCGCTTTCCGTTCGCAAAAACATCTGTGAACTACTACCCTTTGTTTCCTGTCACTGAACCAATTTTGGATCCAACCTGCCACATTCCCCTGTATCCCATGGGCTTTCATTTTACTGACCGGACTGCCATGTGGGACCTTCTCAAATGCCTTACTAAAATCCATGTAGACCACATCCGCTGCACTACCTCATCAATTCTCCTTGTTGCTTCCTCAAAAAACTCAATCAAGTTAGTAAAACATGGCTTTCCCTTAACAAATCCATGCTGACTACCCCTGATTAATGTGTGCCTTTCCAAGTGGCAGTTTATCCTGTCCCTCAGAATTGATTCTAATAATTTACCCACCACCGAGGTCAGACTGACTGGCCTATCCCTCGCACTCTTTTTAAACAATGGTACAACATTCGCAGACGTCCAATGGTCTGGTACCTCACCTATATCTAGTGAGGATTTGAAGATGATCCTCAGCGCATCCGCTATTTCCTCCCTAGCTTCCTTTAACAACCTGGGATACAATCCATCCAGCTCTGGTGATTAATCCACTTTCAAGGATGTCTAGTACTTCCTCTCTCATTATGTTTTTAAGCAGCTATTTCATAACTCTCAACAAAGATATATTCCATTGAGAAAGAAAGACTCTATGAGAAGGATGCACCATCCGTGGCGAACTAAGGAAGTTAAGGATGGTATCAAATTGAAAGAAAATGTATAAAATGCTGCAAAGATTAGTGGTAGGTCAGGAGATTTGGAAAATTTTAGAAACTAGCAGAAGGTGACTAAAAAAAGGGAGATATTAGAATATGAGAGTAAACTGGCAAGAAACATAAAACAGACAATAAGCTTCTACAAATATATGAAAAGGAAGAGAGTAGCTAAAGTAACTGTTGGTTCTTTAGAGGATGAGACTGGGGAATTAATAATGGGAAACAAGGTAATAGCAGAGACTTTAAACCAGTATTTTGTATCTGTCTTCACAGTAGAAGACACAAAAAGCATCCCAAGAATAGCAGAAAATCAAGATGCAAAAGGAGAGGGAGGAACTTAAAACAATCACTAGCACTAGGGAAAAACTACTAGGAAAACTAATGGGACTAAAGGCTGACAAGTCTCCCTGGACCTGATGGCCTGCATTCTAGGGTCTAAAAAGAGGTAGCTGCAGAGATAGTGGATGTATTGGTTGTGATCTTCCAAAAATCCCTAAATTCTGGGAAGGTCCCAGTGGATTGGAAAACCACAAATGTAACACCTCTCTTCAACAAAGTGGGGTGGGGGGCCAACAGAAAGAAGGAAACTATAGGCCAGTTAGCCTAACATTTGTCATTTGAAAAATTCTGGAATCTATTATTAAGGAAGTAGTAGCAGGACATTTAGAAAATTATAATGCAATCAGGCAGAATCAACATAGTTCTGTGAAAGGAAAATCGTGTTTGACAAATTTATTCGAGTTCTTTGAAGATGGATAAAGGAAGCAGGGTGGATAAAGAACAAAGAACAAAGAATAGTACAGTACAGGAACAGGCTATTCGGCCCTCCAAGTCTGCGCCGATCTTGATGCCTAACTAAATTAAAACCTCCTGCAATTCCGGGGTCCGTATCCCTCTATTCCCATCCTATTCATGTATTTGTCAAGGGAACAAAGGGGAACCAGTATAGATATAGTGTAATTGGACTTCCAAAAGGCATTCGATAAGGTGCCCAATAAAAGGTTACTACACGAGATAAGAGCTCATGGTGTTGGGGGTAATATATTAGCATGATAGAGGTTTTGCCAACTAATAGGAAACAGAGGGTCGGGATAAGTGGGGCATTTTCAGGTTGGCAAACTGTAACTAGTGGGGTGCCATAGGGATCAGTGCTGGGACCTCAACTGTTTACGATCTATATTAATGACTTGGATGAAGGGACTGAGTGCATTGTTGTCAAATTTGCTGATGATACAGAAATAGGTAGAAAAACAAGTTGTGAGGAGGACACAAAGGACTGGATTTTATGTTGGAGACGGGGCTAGCCCACCTCTGCCTTTTCATGCTGCCCGCCCCGGTGTGATACTCTGGTCTTTTTAAATCTAAGTTTCGGAAGCCAGGATCCTTTAAAGACAGTGATCCTGCTGCCAACAGCTGCTGGCCAGTCAGAGGGCCGGCAGCTCAGCAGTATCTGCAGCGCCACCGGGAGTTGTGGCCACTCCTGATACTGCGGAGACCTTGAACCCAGGCCCAGCGTTGGAACACTGGATCTCAGGTAAGTGAAGCGGGGTTGCTGGGGCTAGTCCAGTAGTCCTTGGTGATTAGGAGGGATGGGGGTGGGGTGGGTGGTCATGCATTCCAGAGGAGGGGGTTCCGGGAGGTAAAGTGGTTCCTGGCTGGGTTCCTCAGTGGGCCACAGATTGCCTACGGAGGAGGGACCCACCCCCAAGCCTACAGGGAGTGTGGCTAGTGTTACAAGATGCCTTCCCCGCATGGTGGAGGTACCATCTGCTGCTGGTGAGGTCCCCGTCACTGATAAGATGCCAGCAGTGGCGGGAAGAGGCACTAAATTGACGGTTAATAGGCCATTTAAGGGCCTCGATTGATCTCTGGGCGGGAAGGCTGTCATCAGCTTATCCCGTCCCAGGGAAGATCGTTTGCCCCCCCCCCCACCCCCACCACCACCACCTGTCGTGATATCTGTGGCCCCACCTCCGACTCCACCTCAGGGGGCAATATAAAATCCTGCCCAAAGTGTCTGCAAAGGGATATAGATAGGTTAGGTAAGTGGGCAAAAATTTGGTAGATGGAGAATAAGGTGGGAAAGTATAATATTATCCACTTTGGCAGGAAGAATAGAAAAGCAGAATATTATTCACAAGGAGAGAGACTGCAGAATGCTGCGGTACAGAAGGATCTGGGTGTCCTTGTACATGCATCACAAAATGTTAGCATGCAGGTACAGCAAGTAATTAGGAAGACAAATGGAATGTTGGCATTTATTGCAAGGTGGATGGAGTATAAAAATAGGGAGTCTTACTACAACTGTACATGGCATTGGTGAGACTGCAACTAGAGTACTGCATACAGTTTTAGTCTCCTTACTTAAGGAGGGATAAACTTGCATTGGAAGCTGTTAGAGAAGGTTCACTAGGTTGGTTCCTGGGATGAAGGGGTTGTCTTATGAGCAGGTTGTGCCTATACTCATTGGCGTTTAGAAGAATGAGAGGTTCATCTTATTGAAACATATAAGATTCTGAGGGGGCTTGATATGGTAGATGCAGAGAGGATGTTTCCTCTCATGGGGGAATCTAGAACTAGGGGGCACAGTTTAAAAATAAGGGATCTCCCTTTTAAGATGGAGATGAGGAGGAATTTCTTCTCTCAGAGGGTCATTAATCTTTGGAATTTTCTTCCCCAGACAGCAGTGGAGGCTGGGTCATTGAATATATTCAAGACTGAGTTAGACAGATTTTGATCTACAAGGGAGCTGAGGGTTATGTGGGGGGGGGGGGGGGGGGGGGGGCGGGGTGGGGAGGGTGCGGGGGGAAGGCAGGACAGTGGAGTTAAAGCCACAATCAGATCAGCCATGATCTTATTGAATGGCAGAACCGACTTGAGGAGCTGAATGGCCTCCTCCTGCTCCTATTTCTGATGTTCTTCTGTACAGTGGATGAACGGCCACTTATTGGGATAAAAATTCATGTGGACCTGTTTCCGGGCTCAGAATTTTTGCTTCAGTTGGCAACGGGTACCCAAACAAGAGGACCAAGGGCTGATAGAAATTGTTCCTCAGGTTTCATCTGAATTATTGTGGTGAGCTGCTTGCACCTTCATGGCACCTCAAATGATGGGAGATGTCAATCTCGGGCAGCCTTGCACAGTGGAAGCAAATAAGGTCCAGCCACTTGCTCCCATGGAAACTCTGGATGGGCAGCCCACGCGCCTTTCTGGCTTCCAGCCTAGGGTTTTAAAATTCCTCCTTTTGTGTCAGTTTGTGGATGCAGCAACTAACACAGAAGCATATGCAAACACTATAGCATTACTTAGAGTATACTGTACACACTACTGTACTTGGTCAGCCATGGCTCAATTGGTAATATTCTTACTTCTGAGTCCAATGGCCCCGTGTTCAAGCCACGCTCCAGAGACTTGATCTCATATAACTGTGCTGCACTGTCAGAGCTGCCATCTTTCGAATGGAACCTGCGTGCTCTTTCAGGCAGGCGTAAAATATCCCATATCATTATTTGAAAAAGAACAAGAGAGCTCTCCCTGGTGTCCTGGACAATATTTATCTCTCAAACAGCACCTAAAACAGATTATCTAGTCAGTATCACATTACTGTTTGTGGGAACTTCTTGTGCACAATTTGGCAATTTCTTACATTACAAAGTGACTACACTTCAAAGATACTTCATTGACAGTAGAGCACTTTGGGATATTGTTATGACCAAGGCAGAAGTAGTACACTGTTAATGCAGTCCCACTACTTCACAGGTCATAGCATATAAAATAAAGTTTCACACCTTCCAAAGAAGAGCCAAATTAAGCACTTTATTTGACCCCCATAATAAAGCACACAAAACCAGGTTTCTTTAAACAACAACAGCATTAGCTATTTATTGGAAAAGAAATAATAAATCTTAACTACTAACTAAATCTATATATATGAAAAAACTCCTTATTTCCTTATACATCCACCAGTTCTCCTGTATCCACAGCACATGTTACTTCTTCAAAGAACTCCAATAAATTGGTTAAACATGATTTTCCTTTCACAAAATCATGTTGACTCTGTCTGATTACCTTGAATTTTTCTAAGTGCCCTGCCATCAAGTCTTCAATAACAGCTTACAACATTTTCCCTGTGACAAGTAGTTTCTTGCTTTCTGTCTCCCTCCCTTTTTGAATAATTGGCTATTTTCCAATCTAATGGACCCTTCCCTGAATCTAGGGAATTTTGGAACATCAAAACCATCTCATCAACTATCTCACTAACCACTTCTTTTAAGACCCTAGAATGAAGTCCATCAGGACCCGGGGTCTTGTCAGCCCGCAGCTCCAACAGTTTGCTCAGTACCACTTCCCTGGTGATTGTAAATTTCTTGAGTTCCTCCCTCCCTTACATTTCCTGATTTACAGCTATTTCTGGGATGTTACTTGTATTCTCTATGGTGAAGACAGATGCAAAATACCTGTTCAATTCATATGCCATCTCCTTATTATCCATTATTAATTCCCCAGTCTCACTTTCGATAGAGCCAATGCTCACTTTGTTAACACTTTTCTTTTTTAAATATCTATAGAAACTCTTACTACCTGTTTTTATATTTCTAGCCATCCTTCTCTTGTACTCTAATTTTTCCTCCTTATTAATCCTTTAGTCATTCTTTGCTGTTTTTTTATATTCTGTCCAATCTTCTGACCTGCTACCCATCCTTGTGCAATTATATGCTTTTTCTTTAAGTTTGATACCATCTTTAACTTTTTTAGTTAACCACGGATGGTGGGTTCTCCCCTTAGAATTTTTCTTTCTCCTTAAAATGCATCTATTCTGTGTATTCTCAAATATCCCCTTAAATGTCAGCCATGGCATCTCTATTGACCTATCCCTTAACCTAATTTTCCAGTTCACTTTTGCTAGCTCTGCTTTCATGCCCTCATAATTGCCCTTATTTAAAATTAAAATATTAGTCTTAAACACACTCTTCTCTCCCTCAAACTGAATGTAAAATTTAATAATAATTGCTGCTGCCTAGGGGCTACTTCACGATGAGATCATTAATTACTTCGATCTCGTTGCACAGTACCAGGTCGAGTATAGCCTGCTCTCTGGTTGGCTCCAGAACCTGCGGTTCTAAGAAACTATCCCAAAAACGTTCTACGATCTAGGCTACTTTTGCCCATCTGATTTTTCCAGTCTATATGTAGACTAAAATCCTCCATGATTATCGCTGTACCTTTCTGACATGCACCCATTATTTCTTCCTTTATACCGTGTCCTACCATGTGGTTACTGTTAGGGGGCCTGTGCACCATTCCCGCAAGTGACTTCTTGCCTTTATAATTTCTCATCTCGACCCAAACCACTTCTACATCCTGGTTTCTGAATTTAGGTCATCCCTCTCTATTGTGCTAATACTATCATTAATTAAAAGAGCCACCCCTCCACCTTTTCCTAGCTTCCTGTCCTTCCTAAATGTCATATACTCTTCAATATTCAGGTCCCACTCTATGTCATCCTGCAACCATGTCTCTGTAATGGCTATCAGATCATACTTATTCACTTCTATTTGCGCTATCAGTTCATCTGTTTTGTTTCGAATGCTATGTGCATTCAGATATAGAGCCTTTAGTTTTATCCTTTTATTACTTTTGTAACCTCTAGCCTTGTCTGCTGATTTACTCTTAGATTTGTAATCACTGTCCCTTCCTGTCACAGTCTGTTGATCTTTTCCCGTATTAATACCTTTCTCTCTTACCTTGTCTCTACTCTTCGATTTACCACATCTTCCCAAATTTTATCTCTTGCCCCCACTATTTAGTTTGAAACCCTCTCTACTTCCCTAGTTATGTAGCTTGCTATAACACTGGTCCCAGCATGGTTCAGGTGTAGACTGTCCAAACGGTACAGCCCCCACTTTCCAGTACTGGTGGCCAGTGTCCCACAAACCGGAACCCACTTCTACCACACCAGTCTTTGAGACAGACATTCATTTTTCTAATCTTATTTGCCCTACTCCAATTTGGACGTGGCTCAAGGAATAATCCAGAGATTATTACCTTTGAGGTTGTGCTTCTTAATTTGGTGCCTAGCTCCTCTTACTGACTATGCAGAACCTCTTTCCTTGTCCTGCCTATGTCGTTGGTACCTACATGGCCGATGACAACTGGATCCTCCCCCTCCCACTGTAAGTTCCTCTCCAACCTTGAGCAGATGTCCCGAACCCTGGCACCAGGCAGGCAACACAGCCATCTGGACTCTCACTCTTTGCTACAGAGAACAGTGTCAATCCCCCTCAGTATACTGTCCCCTACTACCACTACATTCCTTTTTGCTCCCCCTCTTGAATGGCTTCCTTTACCATGGTGCCATGGTCAGTCTGCTCATCCACAATACAGCCCTCGCTCTTGTCCATACAAGCTACAAGAACCTTGAACCTGTTGCTCAATTGCAAGAGCTAAAGCTCCTCCACTCCCACCTTCTCGATCCCCTTACCTGCCTGACTAGCAGTCACACCCTCTTGTCCCAGACCACTGACCAAAACAGAAGACCCTATCCTAAGGGGTGTGACTGCCTTCTGGAACAAAGTGTCCAGGTAACTTACTCCCTCCCTGATGCATCACAGTGTCTGCAGCTTGGCCTCCAGCTCAACCTCTTCAAGCCACAGACACTTAACTACAGACGTGATTGCCATGGATCACCACGGATACCAGGAGCTCCCACATAGTGTAGCCGTGACACATCATCTGTTACTTCTCTACTTTTACTCTTTCTCTTTTAATTACAGTTTGGCAACCTGTAAAAGACCCATTTATCCCTATTTGCTGTTTCCTGTTAGCTAACAAATCCTTTATCTATGTTAATATGTTACCCCCTACACCATGTGCTCTTATCTTGTGTAGTAACCTTTGATGAGGCACCTTATCAAATACCTTTTGGAAATCCAAGAACACCGCATCTGCAGGTTCCCCTTTATCCACCTTGCTTGTTACTTCCTCAAAGAACTCTAATAAATTAGTTAAACAGAATTTCCCTTTCGCAAAACCCTGTTGACTCTGTCTGATCCCATTATGATTTTATAAGTATCTTGCTATAATCTCCTTAATAATAAATTCTAGCAATAAACACCAACTTTCCATTTGCCTTCCTAATCACTTGCTGTACCTGTATACTAACTTTTTGTGATTCATGCACCAGGATACCCAAATCCCTCTGTATCACCAAGTTCTGCAATCTCTCTCCATTTAAATAGTATACTGCTTTTCTATTCTTCCTGCCAAAGTGGACTAGTTCAGATTTTCTCACATTATACTCTATCTGCCAAATTTTTACCCACTCACTTAACCTATCTATGTCCCTTTGTAGACTCTTTACCTCCTCTTGACAACTTACTTTCCTTCATATCTTGGTGTCATCAGTAAATTTAGCTACCATACATTCGGTGCCATCATCCAAGCCATTAATATAGATTGTACATAATTGAGGCCCCAGCAGGGATCCCTGTGGAACTCCACGAGTTACAGCTTGCCAACCTGTAAAAGACCCATTTATCCCTATTCTTTGTTTCCTATTAGCTAATGAATCCTTTATCTATGTTAATATGTTACCCCCTACACCATGTGCTCTTATCTTGTGTAGTAACCTTTGATGAGGCACCTTATCAAATACCTTCTGGAAATCCAAGAACATCACATCTGCAGGTTCCCCTTTATCCACCTTGCTTGTTACTTCCTCAAAGAACTCTAATAAATTAGTTAAACATGATTTCCCTTTCACAAACCATGTTGACTCTGTCTGATCCCATAATGATTTTCTAAGTATCCTGCTCTAACCTCCTTAATAATAGATTCTAGCATTTTCCCAATGACAGATGTTATGCTATCTGGCCTATAGTTTCCTGCTTTCTGCCTCCCTCCTTTCTTGAATAGAAGTGTTACATTTGCTATTTTCCTATCCGCTGCGACCCATCCAGAATCTAAGGAATTTTGGAAGATTATAGCCAATGCCTCTATTATCTCTGCAGCCACTTCTTTTAAGATCCTAGGATGCAAATCATCTGGTGCTGGGAACTTGTCAGCCTTTAGGTCTAATAACTTCCCAGCACCTTTTCCCTTCCGATGGTGATAGTTTTAAGTTCCTCCCCTTTCACCTCTTGATTTTCAATTATCTTTGGGAAGTTTTCTAAACCTTCTACGTGAAGACAGACACAAAATACCTGTTCAACGCCTCTGTCATTTCCTTGTTTTCCATTATCAATTCTCCACACTCATTCTCTAGAGGACCAACACTAGTTTTAGTTACTCTTTTCCTATTTAATTATCTGTAGAAACTCTTACTGTCTGTTTTTATATTACTAGCTAGCTTTCTCTCATACTCTACTTTTTCCCTCTTTATTTTTTTTAGTCATTCTTTGCTGGTTCTTAAAATCTGTCCAATCTTCTGACCGACCACTAATCTATGCAGATTTATACAGTGTTTCTTTCAATTTGATACTATCCTCAACTTCCATATTTAGCCACTGATGATGCATCCTTCTCAAAGATCTTTCTTTCTTGCTGAGAGTTATTACATATCTCCTTACGAGTCTGCCACTGCATCTCTACTGCCCTACCTTTTAACCTAGTTTCCCAGTTCACTTTAGCTAGCTCTGCCTTCATACCTTTATTTAATTGTGACAACATATCACATGTTCAGGAGCTGTTACTAAGGTATTCAGGAATCCTGGAGTACAGTGATAAATCAGTATCTTCTACCTCATCTGTACTCTATATTTTAACATTGCTAACTGTAGCTGTCATTGATTCAGTGCGCAGATTTTATATACAAAATGATGCCACATTCTGAATTCTCCCAATTATTGATCATTCACTTTTTTATGAAATGCTCTTACAACTTGTTTTTTTTTCTGTTGGTTTTTAAAAATTATTTTGATCAATATGTCTGATAAGTACTAAAGAGACCAGCAAATGCTATAAATCAAGGTGGGGGGAAGGGTCAACAATCCAGCTTTGCCACAGTACACAATCTTGACAAAGTGGAGTTACTGTCAATAACAAACATAAATCAGTCAGAACATGCTAACTAAATCAATTCTAGTGGCTGTGGGCAGGCAGCAGACATGAAGCACATTGTGCTTAAACTGAAGCAATCATTTTAAGTAACAACTGTGGCAGACCAACTGTCATAGCGAACTCAGTTAGACATTCATTATCGGTAGGTTATGGGCTGTTCTTCCTGATGGGGTTGTGTGTGACAACGCTGCATCACAAATGAGAAATTGGATCCCTGGAAGGTGCATACCAGATGCCAAGTCTCTAGAAACTGTTAAATCAAAATCCAAGCTTATCTCAGTCTTCAGCTTCCAGCTAATATTTGCTTCAAGGTGACAGAACAATATTAATAAAGAGAAGACTGCCTTGTAATTATTTGGTTCTGAGATTTGATCACTATCACAGAAAAATGAAGCTATTTAAAATGGATCTGATAACTGCTTGGTAGTGAATGGTTTTACAGTTGAAGCTGACACCTCCCCATTGGTTCAGTGAGCAAATGCATCTTCTGGTGTGGTACTGAAATTTATGGGTAACATTTTCATCTTCACCAACTGAGCGATAAGGATTGCTTGGGTGGAATGCATAGAGGAAATTCTGGCTGGCTGGATTGTAGTCCAGTTAGAGCACCGGCCTGATTTTCCTTCCATTCCAATGAATAGACAAAAAATACTCCTTACCATTTTGGAAAGTGACTGCAATTCTCACCGCCAGACTTTCCTGTCTGCACTCTGCTCAGGTGATGTTTAACACCCAGGTGATAAAGATAAAATGTCTGATGCATGCACACCAAAATAACTCCCAGGTACAAGCTTTTGATTTGAGGACAGTTGGATGAGAAAACAAGCCAGGGACCAGACTCCTGATTGCTATCTGGTGATAACAAAAATAAAAAACACTGGAAAAACTCAGCAAGTCAGGCAACACCTATGGAGAGAGAAACAGAATGAATATTTCGGATCAATAATTTTTCAGAACTGGGAAAAATTAGAAATGCAATAGATGTTAAGCAAGTGAAAAGGGGAAGATGGAAAAAGAACAAAAGGGAAGGCATGTGACAGGGTTGAAGACAGGAGAGATTAAATGACAAAAGAGTTGGTGGTGCAGGGCCAAAGGGAGTGGTAATGGGACAAGTAGAGAAACAAAAGATGTGTCAAGAGGAGGTGTGAATGGCAAACTGATGAACAGTTGCCATCTGAAAGCAAAAACAAAGGAAAAACAACACTAAAACTGAAACTTGCAAAGAAATGGGGGCAGAGATTATGATCTGAAATTGTTGAACTCAATGTTGAGTCGGGAAGGCTATAGCGTGCCCAATAGAAAGATGAGGTGCTGTTCCTCGAGCTTACCTTGAACTTCATTGGAACACTGCAGGAAGCTGAGGACAGAGAGGTCTGCGTGAGTGCAAGCTGGAGAATTAAAATGACAGGCGACCGGAAGCTCGGGGTCATGCTTATGGACTGAATGGAGGTGTTCCGCAAAGTGCTCACCCAATCTGCATTTGGACTCCTCAGTATAGAGCAGACTGCATTGTGAGCAGCAAATATGATATACTAGATTGAAAGAACTACACATAAATTGTTGTATATGGGTGAGAAGCTTCTGATATGTCTTCCTTTTTCCTTAACCTGGGAGTTTCCTGGTGTGCATGCGTCAGACTTTTTATCGTGACCACCTGGTAGGAGCAACAAGTCCAGAGAACCATGGATGACCAGAAACATTCAGGGTACGATGAGAAGGAAAAGAGAGGCTTTTAGCAAATACAAGGAGAGCAAATCAATGGAAGCATTAGTGGAGTACAGAAAGTGTAGCATGGAGCTTAAGAAAGCAATTAGGAGAGCAAAGAGGGGATATGAGAAAGCTCTGGCTGGTAAAAGTAGGGAAAATCCCAAGATATTCTATAAGTATATCAATGGGAAGAGGATAACCAGGGAAAGAGTAGGACCCATTAGGGACCAAGGGGGAAATTTGTGGGTGGAGCCAGAGGACATTGGTACGGTGTTGAACAAATACTTCACATCTGTCTTCACCCAAGAGAAAGAGGATGTAGATATGGAACTTAGGGAGAGAGACTGTGAGGTTCTTGAGCAAATTGTCAAAGGGAGTGACAAGGTATTGGAGGTTTTGGAAGGCTTAAAAGTGGACAAATCTCCAGGTCCGGACGATTTGTGTCCCAGGATGCTGTGGGAGGTGAGGATGGAGATTGCAGGGGCTCTGACCCTAATTTTTAATTCCTGTCTGGCACGGGGGAGGTGCCAGAGGACTGGAGAACAGCGAATGTGGTCCCACTATTTAAGAAAGGTTGCAGAGATAAGCCAGGGAACTATAGACCAGTGAGTCTCATGTCAGTGGTAGGGAAACTATTGGAGAAAATTCTGAAGGAGAGAATCTCTTGGAGAGGCAAAATTTGATTAGGAATAGTCAGCATGGCTTTGTCAGAGGGAGGTCATGCCTAACAAATTTGATTGAATTTTTTGAGCATGTGACCAGGTAGATGAGGGTAGTGCAGTTGATGTAGTTTTCATGGATTTCAGCAAAGCCTTTGACAAGGTCCCACATGGGAGACTTATCAAGAAAGCAAATGCACATGGGATACAAGGTAACTTGATAAGGTGGATTCAAAATTGGCTTAGCTGCAGGAGACAGAGAGTGATGACAGACGGCTGTTTTAGTGACTCGAAGCCAGTGTCCAGTGGCGCACCAGAGAAATCTGTGCTGGGTCCCCTATTGTTTGTCATTTATATAAACGACATAGATGACTATGTGGGTAGGATCAGTAAGTTCGCGGATGACACAAAGATTGGCTGAGTGGTTAACAGTGAGGTGGAGTGTCTTAGGTTACAGGAAGATATAAAAGGGATGGTCAAATGGGCAGAAAAGTGGCAGATGGAATTTAACGCTGAAAAGTGGAGGTGATACACTTTGGAAGGAGTAATGTGACACGGAAGTATTCAATGAATGGCCTGACACTGAGAAGTTCCGAGGAACAAAGGGACCTTGGCGTGTTTGTCCAGAGATCTCTGAAGGCAGAAGGGCAGGTTAATAGGGTGGTGAAAAAGGCATATGGGACACTTGCCTTTATCAATCGAGGCATAGATTACAAAAGCAGGGAGGTCATGTTGGAGTTGTTCAGAACTTTGGTAAGACCACAGCTGGAGTACTGTGTGCAGTTTTGGTCGCCACATTATAGGAAGGATGTGATTGCATTGGAGGGGGTGCAGAGGCGATTTACCAGGATGTTGCCTGGGATGGAACATTTAAGCTATGAAGAGAGGTTGAATGGGCTTGGTTTGTTTTCACTGGAGCAGAGAAGACTGAGGGGTGACCTGATCGAGGTGTACAAGATTATGAGGGGCATCGACAGGGTGGATAGGGAGCAGCTGTTCCCCTTAGTTGAAGGGTCAGTTATGAGTGGTCACAAGTTTAAGGTGAGGGGCGGGAGGTTTAAGGGGGATTTGAGGAAGAACTTTTTTACCCAGAGGGTGGTGACGGTCTGGAATGCCCTGCCTGGGAGGGTGGTAGAGGCAGGTTGCTTCACATCGTTTAAAAAGTACCTGGATGAGCACTTGGCACGTCATAACATTCAAGGCTATGGGCCAAGTGCTGGCAAATGGGATTAGGTAGACAGGTCAGGTGTTTTAATGCATTGGTGCAGACTCGATGGGCTGAAGGGCCTCTTCTGCACTGTATTATTCTGTGATTCTGTGATTCTGGGTGTTTCCTCAACATGGTTGACAGGGCCCTCGGCCAGGTCTGTCCCATTTCCTGCACTTCTGCTCTCATGCCTTCCCCTCCCTTTCAGAACCATGATAGGGTTCCCCTTGTCCTCACCTTCCACCCCACAAGCCTTTGAATTCAACGGATCATCGTTGGCCATTTCCACCCCCTCTAGCATGATGCCACCACCTAACACATCGTCCTCTCTACTCCCCTTTCAGCATTCCAAAGGGACCATTCCCACTGTGACACCCTGATACATTCCTCAATCACCCCAACACCCCCTCCACTTCCCACAACATCTTTCCATGCAAACGCAGGGGATGCAGCACTTGCCCTTTCATCTCCTTGCTTGTCACTGTCCAAGGCCCCAAACACTCGTGAAACAGAGATTAATATGTACTTCTTTCAAATTAGTATACTGTATTCACTGTTCACTATCCAGTCGTCTCTACACTGAGGAGACAAAACGTAGTTTGGGTGACCACTTTTCGGAACACCTCCAATCAGTCTGCAAGCTTGACCCTGAGCTTCTGGTCACCTGGAATTTTAATTCTCCACCTTGCTCTCATGCTGACCTCTCTGTCCTCGGTCTCCTGTGCTGTTCCAATGAAGCTCGACATAAGCTCAAGGAACAGCACCTCAGTTTTCAATTAGACGCATTACATTCTTCCAGACTCAACACTGAGTTCAACAATTTCAGACTGTAAACTCTGCCCATATTTTGTTTCCTTTTCCTTTGCAGGTTTCAGTTTTAGTCTCGTTTTTCTCTTGTTTGCCATAAGTCTGCCATTCACACTTCCTCTAGACACATCTTTGGTTTTTACACTTGTCTCCCATTACCACTCCTTTTGGCCCTGCACCACCAACGCTTTTGTCATTTAATCTCTCCTGTCTTCCACCCTGTCACATACCTTCCCTTCAGTTCTTTCACCACCCTCTCCCCCCATTCACCTGCTTAAAACTTATTACATTTCAAACTTTTCCCAGTTCTGAAGAGAAATCACTGACCTGAAACATTGGGTTGGATTTTATGTTGGACGGACGGGAGCTGGCCACCGACGTAAAAGTCGGCAGTGAACCCGCTTCCGCCTAGCCCGGAGATCCGTCCTGCATTTTACAGGTCCCCGGGCTTCAATTGTTCCAAGGCAGGACTTCCACCCACTTGCCGGGAGCGGTAGCCACTGCTAGGACTGCAGCCCAACTGAGGGCATGGAGCCAGGAGTGCAGGTAGGTTTGGTTTGCCTCTCCGAGGGTAATCGGTTGGGCCCCGGCGAGGCAAGGGGATTGTTTTGGGGGGAATGGGAGGGGTGTCTTGGTTCTGTGGGGTGATTGGGGAAGTGGGCGCGGCCTTCAATCGGGCACCCTGTGTCCGATCGTCAGGGCCCTCGCCCCCTCCCCCCCCACTGTGCGCTGAGAGACCGCCAAGTTTCACCGGGCAGCCTTTCACGTAAAATCCCCGTGGAGCCCCGGTAAATAGCCACTTAAGGGCCTTGATTGGCCTGGGGCGGGTGGCCTGTTTTACGCCCCCCACCCCGCCCTACGTAAAGTGGGGCGGAGGCGGGAGCGGGTTGGGAAGGCCTCCCGGAGCCTCCCGCTCAATTTTACGCCACCCCCCTGCCACCATCTGGCTCGCTGGGGTGGTGTTAAATTCCGGCCATTAACTCTGTTTCTCTCTCCACAGATGCTGCCTGACCTGCTGAGTATTTCCAGCATTTTCTGCTTTTATGTCAGATTTTCAGCATCCGGAGTATTTTGCTTTTGTGATGCTGTCTGGTGACCCTGGTTGCAAAGTGTCAGCATGTGGAGATCAGATGAGACAGGCTCAGCTGCAATACCTTCCACAATCAAATGCCTCCTGACACACAGGGGTGGATTTTAACTCGCAGCCGGTTTCTGGTGGGAAACTGCCCCAGTGAGTTGATGTCCCACCCAGCATGAGGCCATGCTGATTTTACTTGTTGGGCATCATTTAACTTCTGCCAGTCCACTCTGTGCCTGGAAGAGGGTGCAGAGTGACAGTCGGGTGGTGAAGAGCAAGGGTGGTTCGTGGTTTCCAGCTGAGTGACGGGGAGGGAGTTTCAGAGGCCACGTTCCACTGTTGTCTGTTTGGGAGGAAGATCTATACCAATGAATTTGACTTCATTCATAACAAGGTGCTAGAAAGGCAAAAAGAGCATCAAATAGTTACATTTTCAGGATGGACAGTATATACACAAGGGTGCTAAATAGAATAAGGTAAAATTTATGAAGTTCTGAAGGATCGTAGAATCATACAGCATAGAAGGAAACCATTCAGCCCATCATGCATGTGCTGGCTCTATGAAAGAGTTAACCAATTAGTTCCACTCCCTCGCTCTTTTTCCATTGCCCTGCAAATCTTTTCTTTTCAAGTATATATCCTGTTCCTTTTGAAAACTATTATTGAATCTACATCCACCACCTAGTCAGGGAGAGCATTCCAGATTACAACCACAATGATCATCATACAGGAGCCAATGAGTACAGTTGAGTCTTACTGAACCAGATACAGGCTATTGTGGGACTATCAAGATCACAAACCAGGAAAATCATGGTATTGATCAATAGGAGCAAGTTGAGAATAACACAAATGAATATAACTTAGTAAACGACAGGCAACACAATTTCAGAAGGGAAAGATCCTGCCTGACCAATCTCACTGACTTTTTTCAGAAAGTGACATGCAGGGTAGAATTACTGTGGGGTTTCTCCTTCAGTAGGACAGTGGTAGAAACCCTAAGGAAAGAGCATAAACAGTTGTTTGCATCATTTTTCTTGGGTTGTGCTGATCCGCCACCAAGGTTACAGAGAGAGATTGGAAAAATCTCTGCAGAAATTCCACATGACAAAGTGGATGTTGGACAGCTTTTTGATGTAGTGTATATGCTTTTCCAGAAAGCTTTTAATAAAGTTGTGCATAAAAGGTCGCTTTCCAATTTTAAGGCAGCAGGATGAGTAATGCAGGTAATACTTGAAGATGGATGAGGAATTGGCTGCCAGAAAGGAGGCTGTGGGAGGTGCACTGAGTGGATCAGCTGGAGATGATGTCTGATGAAAGCTAAGGAAGGAGTGGATAGAATTTGAAAATGGACAGAACTGCATAAGATGAAATTTAATACAGGACAGTATAGTTTGAGGGAAGAAGTGAGGGGGGAGCGAAGTCATGTCTATTCAATAAATGGTGTCAACTAGCTAAAAAGAGATTTGGAAGTATAGTTGACTCAGCATTTACTGGCAGTGAAAATGGTCTGCACCAGTAATGTGAAACACGCTTATAACAAATAGGCAGCCTGCTTTACACAAGGTTGGATTTTTTTAATGGTAAAATGGACTGCCATTGCATTATGAGTGCGAACAATTTCATCCCTACAATGTCCAATCGTTGTGAAGCAGCAATCAACAATAATCAGAATGTTGCGCTGTTAGGGGTAAATTTACCAATCTGCAATACCACTGCTGCATGTAATGTTCGAACTATTGGCCAGTAAATCAGAGGCAGAGCACCCCAAATTCCAAATGTATGTTGCTGGAAGGTGAGGCTCACTAACAACAGTGTGGAGTCTTAAAATTACCCCTCTATTGCAAAATCTAGTGCAAGTTAAAAAGTTAAATACGGGAAGTGATTAATATCCAGTTAGACTTTACCATGACTACTGTGCTCACGTCGGGTGACTGAGGCACAAGGAAAACATCAAAGCCTTGGAAGGCTGAAAGAGAAGGACCATGAGGCTAATCCCTATTGTCAAAGGACTGATGTACGGTTAAGAAAATTTAGAAAACTGTGTTTCCAAAATCTTAAAAGAAGGTAAACGTGAGGGGACCTTAGAGGAGTATAAGATACTGAACTGAGTTGAATAGAAAAAGTTAATCTCGAGCAATATTTTAAGTTAAATTTATAACAGAAGGACAATGGGTCATTGGTATAAACTAGTGAAAGAAAAGTTCAGAACTGATGACAGAACCTACTTCTGCAAACAAAGAGTGACTAATAATTGGATCGTCCAGATGGGCTATTGTAGCATAAAGTCTGGAATTATGCCAGGAACAGTTAAATGCTGTGATGGTGGGATCATAGGTTTATTTGAAGAGATGAGCTAAATGATGTGAATGATCAGTTCCATTTGTATTTATTTTTCTGATGTATCAAAGCCTAATCTGCTGATATGTTACTGATGAAAATGTTATATACTTATTGGTGGGAAACCAGGATGTTGGTTGCTCCTCTTCAAAGGAAGTTCTGATAAGATAGGGAAAGTGCCCATGTATTGTAGATAGCCAAAAGATGTTGATTGGCATCTGTAGTGTGTAAGGTACCAGGTAGCGTGCTTGCTAGTTTCCCATTCCCATGTCACTAATTCCACCTTCCAGCCCAATACACAGCATAGACCGTTGCCTTTTATTCTTGCTCTAGCAAGAGAGGGAGATTCAGGCAAGATAACTGAGAGGCGAGACCATTCCAGTCTGCTTTACATTTTTAAGTAGCCTATTACCTGTAACAATAATCATCTCATTTCAGAATGGGAAGGACAAATAGCTGTGCCTTTTCTGCTCTCTCTCATGCTTTTCTACTGGAGTAAGAGCAGGGTAAATCCCAGAGGAAACTCCCATCATATTAAGTGGTAATAGCACATGAAGTGTACACATTGAGTTGGAATCAGAAGTGGATTCAAAGGCCTAAATGAATGAAGAGAGACATCAGAGACATTTGGAACCTGAGAGTATGAGCAGCATAATGAAACATAGATCGGGACGAGGGATATCAGAACCACAAGTGCATGAGGCACATTAGTGAGAGAAATTGGGATGAGGAGGTCAAAAGATCAAGTGGGAAGAATCAGAGGCATAAAGAGCCTCAGAAGCATAAAACCTGTTGTTCACTGCTTTAAAAAAAAAAATCGCAGGGATTTTCTGGAACCTAGGTCTGTGTACCATCATGCTCAGCTGCAAGAAAGATAATGGATTTTTGAGATCTCCTCAGAAGTTGTCCTTGAGCACAAACATGGTTAATGGATAGGATGAGCATGGATGAACCTGCTGACCTTGTTTCACTTCATTTTTCATATGTTCATGTTGCAGTACTTGAATCAAAGAATTTTGAAGGGAAAAAAATGCTATTTGTAAATATTGCAAATTTTTTGTATTTGATGGCCCACTAATTTTAATAATGTAGAAAGAAAACTGAAGGCCAAATCTTGTTTTAAAGTCCTAACCACTAGTAATGCTAACTCCTGAGGGAAACAAAGAAAGAGAAAGATAACATGCCAATTTCAGGAAAAACTCTAGGAAATTCCTTTGACGCGCTAAGGCAATCAAGCATGTTTTAAGACACAATGAACTACCCATGATAAATTACTAGATATCCTTAAACTAATGACCCCACCCCCCCAACACTTGTCCCAATTTCCTTAGGATCACATTAAAATTAAAAATTCCATTAACTGGACCAGCTCCAAAATTCACAAACTTGTAACTCCATTTTACTTCTGATGTCCTTCAGTAGTCCTGTCTGCCAAAAAACCGCACCACACTCTTAAAAGTTTATAAGATCATCTGTTTCCAAGGCCTCCTTGAGCAAATTATTCCACATATTTACTACTCACTGAGTAAAAAAAAATACATCTTAACTGTATATTCACCTTTTCCTGTCTAAATTTGAATTCAAAGAACAAACAAAGAACAAAGAACAGTACAGCACAGGAACAGGCCATTCGGCCCTCCAAGCCTGCGCCGATCTTGATGCCTGCCGAAACTAACACCTTCTGCACTTCCGGGGCCCATATCCCTCTATTCCCTTCCTATTCATATATTTGTCAAGATGTCTCTTAAACGTCGCTATCGTATCTGCTTCCACCACCTCCCCTGGCAGCAAGTTCCAGGCACTCACCACCCTCTGTAAAAAACTTGCCTCGCACATCCCCTCTAAACTTTGCTCCTCACACCTTAAACCTATGTCCCCTAGTAACTGACTCTTCCACCCTGGGAAAAAGCTTCTGACTATCCACTCTGTCCATGCCGCTCATAACTTTGTAAACCTCTATCATGTCGCCCCTCCACCTCCGTCGTTCCAGTGAAAACAATCTGAGTTTTTCCAACCTCTCCTCATAGCTAATGCCCTCTAGACCAGGCAACA
This sequence comes from Heterodontus francisci, assembly GCF_036365525.1. Classification (NCBI taxonomy): domain Eukaryota; kingdom Metazoa; phylum Chordata; class Chondrichthyes; order Heterodontiformes; family Heterodontidae; genus Heterodontus; species Heterodontus francisci. The sequence goes on along the minus strand of NC_090381.1, from coordinate 91,842,626 downwards.
TCCTGGTAAACCTCCTCTGTACCCTCTCCAAAGCCTCCACGTCCTTCTGGTAGTGTGGCGACCAGAATTGCACACAATATTCTAAGTGTGGCCTAACTAAGGTTCTGTACAGCTGCAACATGACTTGCCAATTTTTATACTCTATGCCCCTTGTCCTAGATCTTGTGTTAATAATAAACTGGGATCTACCATTGATGATTTTTAAATTACTCAATGAAGTAAATTCTCAGCCATCTTTTTAATCATTTAAACATTCCTTGTACTGTTCCTCTTTCCTCATAGCACAGGTACCCAATCTCATTTACTAACTTAGTTACCTTCTTAGCAGTCCCTACAAAATTACACTCATTTTTCAATCTCATTTGAACAGGTAGCTGCTGATTTAAACACTGCAGTCATATATCCCTTGGTCTCTTTCTTTGTTTATAGGTCCAAGCTGCACAATTAGAGAGTGCCATGTCACTACATACATTATAACATAATATTAATGACCCGGATTTTCAGTACTAATGACAATGAAACTGCCAGCATTTGATGTCACTACTCCTCTGAAACTGACAGTAATTTCTGGAGTCCACACATGCATAGCTAAACACGGAAATCCAGAGGTTGCTGTCGGTGATTCTACATTTCTTCGTAGGGTGCGCTGTTGAGGTGCTGCCAGAATGCAATCAATTAAAAATCATTCAACTGACGAGAACTTCTACTTTTACACTCTTAGTCTTGATGTAAAAACCCATGAAAAAATTACACCTTGTTGAAGGAGGTGTAGCTGGGCTTTTAATGGTGTACTAGGTTCGTAATTACTACTAAACAGCCTCACTGTCCCTGAAAGCTAATTTTATATTGCTCACTGTCAAATTTCTCCATTTTAATAAGAAGTTCCACTTATTTTTAAAGTTTGTTTAAGATATTTTAGCTTCTACCTTAATCCCATGCGTATATCCCAATTATTTATTTTGCTATCTGCAAAATTTACAATTAAAAGTGAAGGAATTTAGTAGTTTTTACTTGAGTATTACTGAAAAAAGAGACATGCTGTCAAGTCTTTTCATCAGGACAGACGCAAGAATGCCAAATCTCAAAGGGAGCAACCTCTGTGACAGCACATGCACAGACAAACATGAAAATTAGGAAGTTGCTGTCAGGGATGCCCTGTTCCTCCATAAGCTGTACTGTATGACTCTGCATTCAAACACAGGGAATGATGTGAAGATTCTCTACTAAGGGTGGTTTTGGAAAGGATGTTTCCTCTTGTAGGAGAATCTAGAACTGGGAGACACTGTTAAAAATAAGGTGTCTCTCATTTAAAACAGAGATGAGGAAATGTTTTGTCTCTCAGAGGGTCGTGAGACTTTGGAACTCTCTTCCTCAAAAGGTGGTGGAAGCAAAGTGTTTGAATATTTTTAGGCAGAGGTAGATAAATTCTTGATAAGCAAGGGGGTGAAAGTTATTGGGGATAGGAGGGAATGTGGATTTGAAGTTACAATCCGATCAGCCACAATCTTATTGCATGGTGGAGCAGGCTCGGTGCTCCTAATTCGTATGTTCGTATACCCAGTAAACTCACCAGAAAAAGTACAGACTTGTCCATTCCAGCGCAAGTACATTTTTCATTGAGTGAAAAGTCTTAATTATTGCTAAACAACCTCTCTGGCACTGAAAATTAACTTTTACAAATGTGGACTCTCATTCTTTCAGATTTTAACTGACACTTTAATTATAGCTCTTGGGTTTAAAGGGATCAAAGGATATGGGGGGAAAGTGGGAACAGGTTACTGAGTCGGATGATCAGCCATGATCATAATGAATGGCAGAGCAGGCTCGAAGGGCCGAATGGCCTACTCCTGCTCCTATTTTCTATGTTTCTATGTTTCTAATTATCATGGGAGATTTAAAAAAATCAAAAAGCTATTTTTTTAAATTCTGTCTGTTTTATCTCTCTTAATTCCAGCTTTTTTCCCTCTCTCTCTTTTGTTTTCTGTACCTAATTTGACATTGAATTAAAGATTCCAACTGACACTTCTTGGCTCAGACTCTATGCTGCTCTTCAATCTGATTAGTTAAGGGAATACATAGTTGTTTGTCATGTTCACACAGATTCTAGCTCCCCTGCAGAGGGTGCCACACTCTAATTACAGTGAGTTCCAGTGCAAAATCTGATAGAAAGTTTGTGGGCAGGTGCAAGTGTAATGAATGGCTGGTGCCATTCATTTGCCACAGAAAGCAAAATCTGACCCAATATTTTTTGTAAATTTTGACCTCTTGAAGTTGAAAGATGCTAGTTCTGGGGAAAGGAACTTTATTCTATCTTTTGCATCTGAAACCAACACAGAGCAATTTCAGATTGGATACAGCACAAGTATTTTGTATTTGTATTTGGATGTGGGTGACGCTGGCAAGGCCATATTTACTGCCCAATTTGTCGATAATTTTCTGCTATTAATTCATGCCCACAGGAAACTGTGCTAAGAGTAACCAAACTTATTCCACTTGCAGTCTTCCTGAAGAGGAGACTTTTGTCACATTATCTATACTGGATTATAACCCAGGTCAAAAGAGTGAAAAAGATTTGCCTGATTATACCAACAGTTGAAACTTTTCAAACACTCTGCTTAGAGTGAAGTAGGATAGCCAGATTTCATTTCAATTATTCAATGTGTTTATTAGGTCTAGATAGGAATGAAAAAGCACTCGTCCAACTTGCAGACGCTTACACTTCTTGAACTGAAGATTATCAAGCGAGTTATTTTTTCACGGGTTATAACACTGAATGATCACTTACTTTCCATGGGTTCCTTGGATTTCCTTCCACTGGCTGATTTCCTCAGCCGACTCCTTCCTGAGGTAAACAGACAACTGAGCTCTTCCAAGGGACTGGTTGGCGTTCTGGAGCGTGACCCAGTATTCGCAGACCCATGAGAAGAAGAAGCATTTCCTGTCTTTCCTCCTTCCTGTACTGGTGTTTTCATTGTAGACTGAGGCACTGCGGAAGAACATCTTGGTGCTGAATGTATAGACTCATAGGGTGGGGGTCTTTTTAGGCCTAAAGGAGTCATGGATCGTCCCATAGTGACTGGAGATGGGGATATTGAGTGACTAAAGTGACCTTGAAGACTATGAGGTGATGGTGTCCTATAAAGAGTTGAAGGGAGTGGTGGAGAGGAGGCCCTACCAGTTGCACTTATTCCATGGGAAGGTGGCAAGTCTTTTTCTAATTTCTGGTATCCAGAAGCCTGAGCTGGGAGTGATGATGGAGAAGCACCAGCTTGCTTGATATAAGATATGCTTGTTTCCAGTACTGGGAGTTTTGTGACTTCAAGAGGAGTTAAAGGGGATTCATCAGAGGCTGGAGAGCACTGTGTTGGAGCAGGGGGAAACACTAATAGTGGGGGGCGATGGGGAAGCAGATTTGGAAATGGAGGTGGAATCTCACAAAATAAGCCCTTTGGAGTTGATGACACTGAAGACTTTGTAATTTCCAGGTCAGGCACAGTAGGAGTAGCACACTGAGAATGAGGATCTAAATTGCCTGCAGTGGTCCACTTGAAGTCGTGGACCACCTCATCGAATATTGGATATTTCATTTCCTCATAAACTGCCTCACTTTGATCATCATCATCCCTTTTAATATCACGTAATATATTCCCAACCATTTCAATGTACACAGGTTCCTCTTCCTCAGTGCCCTGTGTTGGACTAAAAGCTTGTCCTGAAGTGTTCTCTTTGCTTGTCACGGCCATTGCCTTTCTGCTGCCATGCTTTGTGCCATACGTTTCATCAAACGATGTGCTGAGCTGTGTGTTTGGATCACGCCTTGGTTTAGGAGGTGGTATCTTCTTGCCATATTCATCACTGTGTGGTCTGGGTTTTGTTGATGCTAGACAAAGTTAAGCAGGTGTTTTATTATGCAAATCATTCTGCCAGCAGTTTCTAGTTGTAAATTACTAACTCAATTCAGATATATCTATTTTTATGGTTACAATGGAAAGATGCTTGTGAGTCATGCTTTTGTGATATTTGTTTGGGGACATACCAGTGTGGAAATTAAATCATGTTTTGACACACATAATATTGCAAATACAAAGGCACGCAATGAAACATGTTCAATTAATGTTTATGTACTTCAAAAAAAAACTACAAAGCTGCTCATTAAAATTCATTTAGTTTTATCAATTGAAAATACCTAATAAATAGAATAATAGCTACACAATGGCATATAGTACTAGCAAATAATTCTACTGAGTAGGTTTACACTTATGATCTCTCACACAGGTATGTCTGTGCTCTTGGACGTATTGCTGTGGAAATGTGCCAAACAGATGCTAAGCATTTCTCTTTAGGAAGGGAGAAAAACTCAGCGGTTACTCTTGTGAATCCCTTTATGACTAACTGAGAGCTAGATTGGAAGAAGTTAGGAATAGTTTGCTGCTACCGCCTTTCGCCACCCTCTTGGCAATTGACAATATGCAAGGAGCAAAGCTGATCTTCAGCCTGAATTATAATCCAGGAAAAATGCAGTCTGATGGAATTATAATCCAGGAAAAATGCAGTCTGATGGAATTATGTAACCAGAGCAATCAATAAAGGCCATGTGCTACGGAATTCAAGAATTATGTTTTGTACCAAGTAAGTTTTGGTCACTGGTATTCATTTTGTATGTCATTTCCTAGAATATAGTAGCTAGGACCATATCACCACTGAGCAATCTCAATGGAACTCCATCACATTGAATCTCCTAAGAAATAAAATGTGCTCTGCAGGATTTCAGTCCATGCCGCATATGGAGCAATAATTGTTTTTACTAAAATCATTACAGTATAATTTTTGAATGACAGAGACAAAGAAATTGTGGAGGAAAGGCTGCAGAACAGCTAGCACATATTTGATGGGACTGGACACACTAGACTAAGGATAACCTTGGAAATAGCAGAATTTGAGTCAGTACCTGACTGTGAGAGGATTCTGCAAATTGTAATTTTTTTTGGAAAGGTATAGTATACACTCTGGGGCTTGCCTTTTTCTCCTGTGTCCTCAACTGAATTTGCTGTTGTGAAAAAGTTGAGTAACTCATCCTGAAGGCATTATAGAGTTGTATGTAGATAGTGTAAGTACTTCACTCATCTGATACTATGGGGCTGAGTGTAGTCAACTGGATTATTTCATCTAGATGGCACAAAAGGCAGTCTGAGCCCTTCATCCATCTAGTGAGAGAAGGATGAAGCATCTCAGTCATTCTTGTCATAAAGTTGTTTCACAGAAACCACACACATGTTCTGTTCTCAGTGAGAGATGGCACTGCTAGACCTGATTCTTGGGAATGAGGTGGGCCAAGTGGATCAAATATGAATAGGAGAACATTTAGGTGACAGTTATCACTGTATCATAAGGTTTCGGTTGGCTATGGAAAAGGATAAAGAACAATCTAGAATAAGAATAATGAACTGGGGAAAACCAACTTCAATGAGGTAAGAATGGATCTGGGCCGAAGAAATTAGAATCAACAGTTGGCAGGGAAAATGGTAGCTGAACAATGGGCTATCTTCAAAGAAGAGATAGTTCAGGCAGAGTGAAGGTATATTCCCACAAAGAAGAAAGATAGGGCACGTAAATCCAGAGCTCCCTGGATGGCAAAAGAGATAGAGATTAAGATGAAAAAGAAAACGTGTGTTTATGACAGATGTCAGGTGGATAATACAATGGAGAACCAGGCAGAATATAGAAGAGGGGAAGTGAAAAAGCAAATAAGAGAAGCAAAGAGACAGTATGAAAAGAGACTGACAGCCAACATAAAAGGGAATACCAAAGTCTTCTATAGGCATATAAATAGTAAAAGGGTGGTAAAAGGTGGAGTAGGGCTGATTAGGGACCAAAAGGCAGATTTACTCATGGAGGCAGGAGGAATAGCTGAGGTATTAAATGAATAGTTTGCATCTGTCTTTACCAAGGTAGAAGATGCTACCCAGGCCACACTTTTTGAAGAGGTAACAGAGAGGGTTAATGAGGGTAATGCTGTTGATGTGATGTACATGGATTTGTAAAAGGCACTTGATACAGTGCCGCACAACAGACTTGTGAACAAAGTTATAGCTCATAGAATAAAAGGGTCAGTAGCAACACAGATACAAAATTTGCTGAGTGACAGGAAATGGAGAGTAGTGCTTAATGGATGTTTTTCAGGCTGGAGGACGGTTTGTAATGGAGTTCCCTAGGGGTCAGTGTTGGGACCCGTGCGATTCCTGATTTATATTAATGCCCTAGACCTTGGTGTACAGGGCACAATTTAAAAATTTGTGGAAGATACAAAACTTGGAAGCATTGTGAACTGTGAGGAGGATAGTGTAGAACTTCAAAAGGACATAGACAAGTTGGTAGAATGGGTGGACAAGTGGCAGATGAAGTTCAATGTGGAGAAATGTGAAGTGATTCATTTTGGTAGGAAGAACATGAAGAGACAATATAAAATAAAGGGTACAACTCGAAAGGGGGTGAAGGATCAGAGGGACCTGGGTGTATATGTGTGTAAATCATTGAAGGTGCAGAACAGGTTAAGAGAGCCGTTAATTACGCATACAGTATCCTAGGCTTTATTAATAAGGGCATGGTTTAAAAGCAAGGAGGCTATGTTGAACGTGCATAAGACACTAGTTTGGCCTCAGCTGGAGTATTGCATCCAGTTCTAGGTGCCACACTTTAGGAAAGATTCAAAGGCATTGGAGAGAGTGCAGAAAAGATTAATGAGAATGGTTCCTGGGCTGAGGTATTTCATCTATGAAGATAGATTGGAGAAGTTGGGACTGTTTTGCTTGGAGAAAAGAAGCCTGAGGGGAGATTTGATAGAAAGTGTTCTAAATCATGAGGAGGCTGGACAGAGTAGATAGGGAGAAACTAGTGAAAGGATCGAGAACGAGAGGGCACAGATTTAAGGTAATTCACAAAAGAAGCAATAGTGACATGAGGAAAAACTTCTTCACGCAGTGAGTTTTTGGGATCTGGAGTGCCCTGCTTGAGAGTGTGGTGGAGGAAGGTTCAATCGAGGCATTCAAAAGGGAATTGGACTGTTATCTGAAAAGGAAGAATGTGCAGGGTTATGGGGAGAAGGCAGGGGAATAGCATTAGGTGAATTGTTCATTTTGAGAGCCAGTATGGACACGATGGACTGAATAGCTCCTTCTACGCTGTAACATTTCTCCGATTCTGTGACCTATTTGTAGCATAGATGCAGACTGTGGCTTATCTGAATGACCAGTTTTCCACAGAAGATTTGAAAAGTGAATGGGAATCTGCTTTTAGATGCCACTCCTCATCACTATGGTGACATACATGAGAAAAAATTACTTAGGTGGCAGTCCTGTGCAGTATATAGGCCTGTAGGTGTATTTTATCCAGCTGTGTAGTGCATTGGGGTTAAAATACTTCACCTAGCTGGCACTATAGCATTGCAAATAGATGATATGTCTGACTCAACTGGCACATTAGGGCTTAGACAGTTTTATTTGGAAGCTTTATGACTTAAAGCTATAAATTCATATTCAGATCTTGTAAGGGTTTCACCAATTTTAGTTAGTATCTGCTCCTCCTGTCTTTGTCCTTAACTCCCACAGATAGACGTGGCACATAAATTAAAGGCCCATATTCTTATAGTCACATGGTATAAAGCCCTGCAACAGTTCTGAATACTTACTGCCAAAAACACAAGCAGTCAATTTTTGTCAACATATGTTTAAAGTTAATTTATGGATTTGTTTTCAGAATTTTTTAAAAGTATCATCATTCAACATTGCTCTGGAGATTATGATGTCTCGTGAGCCCCTCAAACTGTTACTGCCTTGGTGTTTTAGAAAAGGATTTCACTGATTTTTAATAAATGGATTAACACCTGTGGTAAAAATAGCAAAGAAATGCCGCATAAATGGATTAGACAATAGCCTGCTAACATTACCAACAGTACTTTCTAAGCTGCAGTTTTGAAATACACCCCAATCTAGGTATAATCTTTCATAATTCACATCTCTTGTCTGTATGTTGCCTTTGTGGAACACCTAAGTATATTAAATGCACAATATGAACAATCATTGATAGGCTTTTCCAGCATAGTAAGGATGTATGTATGACAGATCAGAACTGACATTTTTAAACAACAATCTCAATAAACCAAGAGAAGGGAATAATTCCTCCTGGAGATGGACGTGTCTCATAGATTATGTCAAAGCATTTAAGAATTTGCTCATTTCTAAAACAGTCTTGAAATTGAATTATGCAACAGAAAGGCATGCCTTTGTCTTATTCGGTCATTATCATCTATCTCCATTGCCTTTTTGCAGATGCTATTACTAAGATCGTTTCTACTTTTAGAAGCTTTCTCTGTGGATCAGCCATTGATTTTCTACAGGTAAATTGCAATTTGTGCTGTCTCAAAGCTTTCAAAATCAGTCTGTCTTGAGAAGAACTGCAGTCCCTCCCATAATAAGGAAAGAAAAGGTCAACTTAAAAATATGTCTGTTATCATTTAAGCAGTGAAGACCGACAGTGCTTATTGTGAAACCACAGAGTGTTAACAAACCCCGATGATCAGCATGAGTTAAAACGACACTCAGCTGATCATGCCCCATACATCCTTTAATGGAATCATATTTTAAAATAAACTCTAAATGAACACATTCCATGGTGTTACAATGTAACCAATATAAGGTCACAGTGGACATTCTGACAGCTTATATATATGCTGTCCATTGAATTTGGTGCTGTTTGAATTGATAGTTATGTAGAATTAATTAGAACAGCAGCTCAAAATGATTCTGAAAAGCTGCAGGAGGATATCTCTAAATGCAATGTTTATACAGGGAAGATATGGTGCTATGTACATCTGCATGAATAAGAATGATACTGATACCTAATGCATAGAAATGGCACTCGTAAGATGTGCTTAGCTTCACAAGTGAGGACATGACAATGTCTGCCATTTGTACAACTCGATGGTATTGAAATTATTCTGTGGAATACTAGTGTATCAAGGCTTTATGCATCCACCTTAAGTTCCTTCCTCCCTTTGATCAACAGAGGAATTGGGGGTAATTTTAATCCATCCATTATGGGTGGAAGAGGGTCTGGGATGCTAAATTGGCAAATATGTTAACCCTGGCTCCAACCCACTCCATACCTACTTACCTTTTAAATGCGCTAGATTTAGAGATATCCAAGTAACCCACTCTGGAGAAGCTGGTCTCTCATTATAATATTTAATTGGGTCTCTGCTCCTGATATTTTGGCAGCTATTTAAATTTATTGCTGGCCAGCCCAGTTTCCCAGGGTTCAGGAAACCGCACTGCTAAAGGGATGCAGGAACAGCTAGATCCAGCAGATAGTACATTTTATAGCACAGCTCGTAGGCCAGGAAGAGAAGGAGTGCTTCTCCCCAGCCCCTCAAGCAAATCTTCTGTTGCAATCAGCCGGAACCCTCCAATTCCAGTATGTGACCTCCTCCGAGTTTCCCTTCCCTTCTGATTGCCAGTCTAACTCCCCCCAACCAACACATGATCTTTCCTGGTTGGTGGGGACCATCCTAAATGTTCCCAGATGATCTTCTACCATTGACTTTCCCACCTGGCAGCTGACCAGCCTGTAAATCTGGCTGGCTGCTGGGTGGGAAACAGAGCAAAGAAATAATGAGGTCCTGCAGTTAGATTAGATTAAGTTTCTTCTATAGTCGTATAGGGTTAGATTACAACAGATTGCAACAATCTTTTGATTTTAATTTACACTAATCGTATTTGATAAAAAGTACTATTATCATGCAATTATTACAACATCGTCAAAATAATCCACCTTTTCACTCTCAACTGATGGACACAATTCTGTGGTATGCAAAAGGTCAGTTTAATATTAAACATCATGCAGATAGTTTTGACGATAAGACCTGCTTGTTCTGCCTAAACATTACGGGATCATGGACTTGATCTTTCTGATTTATAGTAAAATCACATGCAATGAATGATAAGAGTTGCAGTTCATCTAATTCACCTTAAGCCGATTTGATGGTCTCCTGATCTTAAAACGCCACTGTCTCTTAAAGATATACACTCTTTATAAATACTGTTTAAGGTGCTTGGGAGGAAATTTTGGTCTCATTCAAATCTGCAGCCTTTCATGTGTGAGCGTTGACGGGCAATTTGAGCATATGTTGACATCACAAACTGCACCCCCCCCCCTCCCCCCCCTTGCCCCCACATTTCCATCTCTGACTGATACCCACACAGGCTCACATCCAGCATAAATCAGTGGAGTACAGTCAGGATCAGGTAGACCTATGAATATTCCCCTCTCCATTGGCAGGAGCATGAGAATTAATTGTAACACTACCCAGACTGAGTTCAGCTAAATCAGCACAGAACAAACAGAAACGTTGGGACCTTCTTGATATGCTGCATAAAATTGCTGAGCCATCAAGGGAGCCGTTTTAACATTTGATATTATTCAATTACAAATCCATTATTGCCCAGCAATTTATAAATGTTTCCAGTATTCCCAGCTGAATGGCACAGAGGTGACCATTCAATGTAACAAAAGGAGTATGGTAGCCAAAATGTGGCAATCTTTAGATATTTGCTGTACATTAACTATTTTTGAGTAAATGAAGGGGCATGGCTGAAGTGGTTCGTTTTGGTAGAAAGAACATGGAAAGACAATATAGAATAAAGGGTACAATTCTAAAGTGGGTGCAGGAGCAGAGGGACCTGGGTGTATATGTGCATAAGTCATTGAAAGTGGTAGGACAGGTTGAGAGAGCGGTTAATAAAGCATACAGTATCCTGGGCTTTAATAAAAGGGGCAGAGAGTACAAGAGCAAGGAAGTTATGTTGAACTTAGGGCGCCGCACTTCAGGAAATATGTGAAGGCATTGGAAAGAGTACAGAAAAGATTCACGAGAATGGTTCCAGAGATGAGGAACTTCAGTTATGAAGATAGATTGGAAATGTTAGGACTGTTTTCCTTGAACAGAAGGCTGAGAGGTGATTTGATAGAGCTATTCAAAATCATCAGGGGTCTGGACAGAGTAGATAGAGAGAAACTGTTCCCACTTGTGAAAGGATCGAGAATGAGTGGGCACAGATTTAAAATATTTGGTAAAAGAAGCAAAAGTGACATGAGGAAAAACCTTTTCACGCAGCGAGTGGTTAAAGTCTGGAATGCACTGCCTGAGAGGGTGGTGGATGCAGATTCAATTGAAGCATTCAAAAGGGAATTAGACTGTTATATGAAAAAGGAAGAATGCGCAGGGTTACGTGAAGAAGGCGAGGGATTGGCACTAAATGAATTGCTCTTTCTGAGAGCCGGTGCAGACACGATGGGCTGAATGGCCTCCTTCTGCACTGTCACAATTCTGTGATTTTGTGAGTGGGAGCATCAAAATAGCATATAGCTGCAGTTTACTATACAATGTCATCGCAAGTGACAGAAGCAGTAGAAAGCAATTGTAGTACATTAAAGCTATTTGATACCACAGAAGGAAATATTTTCTTTAATCATTAAAAGTTTTTTCTTCCTACAAACCCCATGTTCCACTGTTTTATAGTATTAATCTTGAGATATTGCCAATACCTTGCAATTTCTATATTTACTATATTTGTTCACATATAGGCTGCCATTGCATATAAAGCACATCCCTCTTCAGGGAAAACTATTAATACTTTGCATAAAGGATACACCCAGAACTTGAATGTTTGTGGACTGGGAACTACCTCTGTATGTGAAGTGCAGTATGGGCAGAAGCTTTTGCCCATATCCCCTGTCCTTTCTGGAATTTGAAGGACCTGGCTAACTCAGACATTGCTCTTCACGTTGATCGCAAAACAGTCCATTGCTGTTGTTTTTAATAATCAACACATTTTCACTTGTAAAATTAGACAAGGTTCTGTCAACACAGACCCTGCATTACATCAACAAAAGGACTTCTGAATGACTGACTAATGTGTTCAAACAATTATTGGATTAGAGCCCCTTTTTTAAAAAAAATAAAAAGTTTTAAGCAAAATCTCTTAGAAATCTTGAATAAAAGAGAAATTATATCAAGTACAAGCACCTGTCCCACATTATGAAAGAGCTATAACTATAAGGTGCAGCAAGAATAAGCAATGGTCATGGGTGAGTGAGGAAATAGGACTGAGCATTGACAACCTGTGACCAGAAAGTCATTCCATAGATTATTCAGGAGGATAGCTTGTAGCAATGTCCCATCCAACACCAAAGAATGATTATCTGGTTACTAACCTTTGGAATGAACTTCACAGGACTTTGGACCATTTCACTGAGGCCCTGACAGGAGAGCAATGTATCACACTGAGCACTGTCATAGATGGGGAGGAACTCACAGGACAGGTAGTGTGGCCACAGTGATATTAGGTGTGTGAAATGTCCTGTGAGATGCCTACAGGGCTCTACAACCTGAGGAGAAACAAAATATCCACTTCCTGAGACTGGGGGGGGGGTGGGGTCCATCATGTCTGAGAGGAAGTCTAAGGGATGCAGACCACTGTAGGCATTCCACAAGATTGCCAAGATGTCATGGTGAAAGAGGGACATATTTATAACAATAACTAGGGTCATTTTCGTCCTCTAGGAATCAGATAAAGTACTGGCCAGAATCACACAAAGATGTGCCTATGTGTGCCCATCCCATGCATGTGCATGTATGTATGGGTGCATATCTAAAAGGTCTATGCTCCCCAGCTATTCTGGATTATAGCAGTGGGCAGTATGATTTTCAAGGTGTGAGCTCTTTTATTTGGTAGAGTGACTGTTACAAATTCTGATCCACTGGAAGTAACTTCTGGGATTCAATGGTGCCTATTACTCCCACAAGCAGTTTCCACATGTCATATATTCCAGAGTAGGCTTACATTGCCAAATATCTATTCATATCATAGCCTAAACCAGGGGCTGTATCAAGGCATCACCCATGACGAGTGGACTGGATATCATGACTTGCACATGGCAGCAAATGCATTTCTCTATCTTTCGATGGGTGGAACTGATGACCACTCAGTAAAGCAAGGTTAATGACAACTCAAGAAGTTGATTTATCTTGTAGAATATGCAAGTGAAGAAACGTAACAAGTCCAGATCTTCTTTAAACATCTTCTACAATGCTTTCCGTAACAGCAGAAAACAACAAAAAATATGTGCCACGCTCTCCCGAATAGCGAATGTTTTTTCACTCTATGTTTTGTTTCTTTTTAAGTAATCTTTCCGCTGGAAAAACCTACCTGCCGCTGGCCTAGGAATTGGCTTATGCTGGAATTTAACCTAGGGTGAACAGCTGCCATGCTGTAACTGATACACAAGAGGACTACATGAAATCGGTCCTCTTGCGTTATCAGGGTGTGACTGGCATGTTGGGGGCACTGGCGCTGCCTCAAGAGGCAGTACACTGGTCTTGAAGGGAAGGAATGTCAGGCAAAGAGGACACTGGCACAAGGCCTATAGTAAGTCGAAAAGGAACACGGCAACAGGCATGGGCCATTCAGCTCCTCATGCCTAGTCTGCCAATTAGATCATGGCTAATTTGCATCTCAACTCCATTTACCGCTGTAGAATTTTACTAGTTTGGGGTGTAATATTTGCTCACCTGCATTTTTGTCATGCTCTTTCAGTGCTGTTTCAGTTGCCCCTGGTGTTGCAGCTATTCCTCCTGATCCTGATTCTGTTCCCGATGTCCCAGCTGCTTCTGGTGCCCCTCCTGCTCCTGGTGCCCATCCTGTTCCTGATGTTCCTGCAACCCCAACATTCACAGTTTCTGCTGAGATACTCAGCTTTGTGCTTGGAGCTCGCTTGGGTTTTGGAGGTGGCTGTTTGCGTGCACAGGCATGACTTTCATCATCGCCACCACCCACAGAATGAAGCGACTGCGACCTCACTGAAAAGCCACTGGCACAAGGATGTGGCAGGCGGTCTTGAGGAGCGGGAAGTGTCATGAATCCCATGCGAAAGTGTTTTCCGATGCAAGTGCCTTCACTTCCTTTTCCAACCTCTCCACCTAATCTGGAAGAAAAGCATCAAGAGATGGTTACAGACAGAAGATGAATCTTTATTCTATTTTTTCAGCCTTTGCAATGAAAAGCAACTTCATCACTTCCCTGTTGATGTGAAGAATAGTTTTGCCACTTACCGCTTTCCAATATGAAATTTTTTAAGGTCAAGTAATACTTTCAATGGCACAATGATGTCAACCATATCAGAACATTAAAACGTTAAAACATAAGATTGAGGAAGATTTATTTATCCCATCTAACTCACTCTGTTGACTTCCTAGATATTCAAGATCACCTCAAACCATTTTCATCTTCCTGGCCAGTGATGCCCACATCCCAAGAATGAACTTTTAAAAAATGCCGCTTTGTAACAGTGCTCGAGTTGCTGCGTGAGAGAGAATTATAGTCAATCACCATGTGAATTATTCCTCTTGTGTTCAGCACCTTGCCTACTCTTGCATCTTAGTTGAATTGTGAATATTGATATTTGGGAACAACAGAGAACCCCCTGACCCTGTTACCTACATTGTTTGTTGGTATACCAACACGTAGTACCATTGTGTCGTAAAACATCACATTCACAAACACCATTCAAGTAATCCAGAAAACTAACCAACCATTGTGGCATTAGTTTTCAACAAGTCTGATGTTACTGGGTCATGTCCTGTAAATAGATAATCACAAAATAAACAGCTCCTGATAGAAAATGTAAACAAGGAAGACCCTTGGACAAATGTAAAAGTATAAAAGGAACAGAAATGAGGAAGCTCAATCTAGACAGGAGGCCAATCAAACCAATACCATCAGGTATGGAGTGGTGCGAGCGGAAGTCTGGAGGCTCTTTGTTATTAAATGAATCTGAGAATGCCCAGGAGGATGGAAATTTGGATGGATAGTTATGTATGTGTGTGTCCTGTGTGTGTAATCTTGTATGTGGAGTTATATTTCATTGTGGAGTAGATGGTGACAAACTTCTGAGGGCAGCCAAATTTGCAAACATGCAATCCATGATCCTTACCAACGGCACCACCACTGACCCTATTTCAGTCAAGACTGGGGTCAAGCAGAGGCTGTGTCATCGCACCAACCCTCTTCTCCATTTTCCTTGCTGCAATGCTACACCTCAACTCCGGCAAACTACCCACAGGCGTGGAGATACTCTACAGAACAGACGGAAAGCTGCTCAACCTACGCCACCAAAATGACTCCAACCTCAGTCGTCGAGCTTTGTAATGCAGGTGATGCTTGCGTGTGCACTCACTCTGAAACTGAGCTCCAGATCATTGTTGACTCCTTCTCCAAAACATATGAGAAAATGTGTCTGTCACTAAACACTCGGAAAACGAAGGTCCTCTTCCAACCAGCTCTGACAGCACAACACCTCCCCCCCTCAATCAAGATCAATGGCGAGATCCTGGAAATGTGGACCATTTTCCATATCTTGGGAGTCTCCTCTTGGCAAAGGCAGAATAGACAACAAGGTTCATCATCGCCTCTAATGTGCCTGCTGAGCCTTCAGCTGACTGAGGAAGAGAGCATTTGAGGATCAGGATCTCAAACTTGAGACTAAGATCATGGTTTACCAGGCAGCAGTGATCCCTGCACTCCTATATGCTTTGGAGACTTGGGCAGCCTACATTAGGCATCTCAAAGCACTGGAGTAGTACCACTGGAGGTGCCTTCACAAGATCCTCCAAATCTGGTGGCAAGTATGGTGGTCCAATAGCAGCATCCTCTCCCAAGCCAACCTTCCCAGCATCAGGGCGCTAATCACCCAAAACTAGCTCCACTGGGTGGGACATGTTGTTCGCATGCCTGATATCAGACTTCTGAAGTAGCTGTTCTACTCAGAACTTGGTTGCGGCAGGACACTCCCAGGAGGACAGTGGAAATGCTTTACAGATATCCTCAAAGCATCCCTGAAGACAGAAAACATCCCCCTCGATGTGTTGGAGTCCCTGGCTCACAACTGTCCTGGATGGAGAAAGCTAATTCGGCAAGGCATCGTACACCTCAAGGGACTTAGTTGGGAACATGCGGAGGTGAAGTCGAGGCATTGGAGAGAGCCCACAAACCTCCAAACTACTCAACTACCTGACCCTTCAAGCCTCTTATGTGGCAGATTCTGCAGGTCATGCATTGAACTTATTAGCCATCTCAGAACCCATCGAATTGGAGTGGAAGCAAGTCACCCTCGATGCCAAGGACTGCCTAAGAGAAAGGAAGATGTGGAGTTACATTCAGAAATTAAGACTTGTTCCATGCCCCTTACAGAACCTGATGATTTTCCTTCCATTCATTCCAATGGAAGGACAACCAGACAGATCCTGTTACCAGCATGTGATCCTCTCCACCAGACTTTACTTTCTGTGCTCCACCCAGGCCATGCTTAACACTCAGACGGTAAAGGTGAAAATCTAACTCCAAATGTTCTTGTACTGATATTGCCGACTGCAATTTCTATGGTTATATGTTCAAGACAGAATGTAACAGCAATAAATTACGTTTGTGTGAGTGTGCAAAGCAAAGCACCCACAGGAGACTGATAAATTATCCAGCATGTGGTGCTGTTTATCTGTTTCGTAGTGCGTGTTATTACTTCGTGCTCTCTATGTGACTGCAATTCATCACCTAATTATAGTCCATTTCCCAAATAGCCTCTGTCTAAACATGTCCAGCATAACTATCTGGCTATTTAAAGAACTTAAAACCTGGACATTCCGATCACATGATAGCTGTAAATTACTCTCCTTGTGCTAAAATGATCACAACTACTAATCACAATCCCTTTAAAAAAGTTGCTTTCTCCCAGCAGTAAACAGGCATTATGAAGATTTATGTGATACAGCAGAAGTTGATTTCATAAACATATGATTTATATTGACCTCAACTTTGTGCCCTGCCCTCTCCCTCAATTGTAAAACCCCACCAATTTTAAAGTTTACACCTGAAGGCTCAGTGGCGCAGTGGTTAGCACTGCAGCCTCACAGCTCCAGGGACCCGGGTTCGATTCTGGGTACTGCCTGTGTGGAGTTTGCAAGTTCTCCCTGTGTCTGCGTGGGTTTTCTCCGGGTGCTCCGGTTTCCTCCCACAAGCCAAAAGACTTGCAGGTTGATAGGTAAATTGGCCATTATAAATTGTCACTAGTATAGGTAGGTGGTAGGGAAATATAGGGACAGGTGGGGATGTTTGGTAGGAATATGGGATCAGTGTAGGATTAGTATAAATGGGTGGTTGATGGTCGGCACAGACTCGGTGGGCCGAAGGGCCTGTTTCAGTGCTGTATCTCTAATCTAATCTAATCAAGGCTAAACTCCGGGATGAGCGAGCAGATGCCACAGCTTCCTTAAATTGATCTCAAACGTGAGCACCTTCATCATGTATCAGGCTAGGATTGTTTTTAAATCCTTCAACTTTGAATAAAAGGTGGTATGCGTAAATTATATAGTACTATAGCTTTAAGGTCAAAACCAAATTTTACATTTTTAATGAATTAGAATTGGAAATGGAAAATAAACTACATATTTCAAGGGGTACAGTGTACATCATCCATGTCAATACTGAAATTGGCAACATGCACCCTTGCAGTACCTCTTGGGTTTTAAGTGCTTGAAGGTTGGAGAACAGAATTTGAGTTGAACTATTAATGACAAGTGGCATTAATGTTTAAAAAAACCCACTTAATTTACTGCCTCTCACAATATCTTTCAAAGATGTGAGAGTAAAACAGGAGCTGTCCCCTCCCCCAAGCTCCTTCCACCTCCACCCTTCCACATGCATCATTATGTCACAGAGAGCTAATTAAATGGATATATTTAAATTCCTACTTGTTGACATGAATTATCGCATGAAAAAAGCTAATCGAATCAAAAATCTAAAATCTTCTTTTGCTTAATGGTGATAGGCATATTGCTGATAGAATTTAACTGACTCACTGTGGTATTTACTCATTATCTCATCTCTCTGTACAATCATCACTGAAAGAAAATAGTTGCATTCAAATAGCACCGGATCACATCCCTCAGGACATGCCAAAGTGTTTCATGTCCAATGAATTACTTTTGCAGTGCAGTTGCTGTTGTGATATACTGTTTTGCAGGTGTATTGATGAAATACTCCCCACTTGCCTGGATGAGTGCAGCTCCAACAACATTCACGAAGCTTGACACCATCTAGGACGAACACCTCATCCACCACCTTAAACATTCATTCCCTCCACCATTGGTGCACCATGGCTGCAGTCTGTACCATCTACAAGATGCACTGCAACAACTCACCGAGGCTTCTTCAATAGAACCTCCCAAACCCAAGATCTCTACCACCTAAAAGGAAAAGGCCAGCAGGCACATGGTAACACCAACACCTCCAAGTTCCTCTCCAAGTCACACACAATCCTGAATTGGAAATATATTGCTGTTTCTTCATAGTTGCTGTGTCAAATTCCTGGAACTCCCTCCCTTACAGCACTGTGGGAGTACCTACACCACAAGGACTATAGTGCTTCAAGAAGGCAGGTCACCACCACCTTCTCAAGGGCAATCAGGGATGGGACATAAATGCTGACTTGCTAGAGATGCCCACATCCCATGAACGAATTTTTAAAAAATCAGCTTACAAGGCTGACATTTTGCACACAGCAAGATCCCGAAAGCAGCAATAGGGCGAACAATGAGCTGATCTGTTCTAGGTGTTGCAGATGGAAGGAGAATGCTGGCCAGGACACTGGGTGTCCTCCCTGCTCCTCAAACAGGGGCTTCTCTTATGTCCACCTGAACCACAAGAACAGGTCTCACATTAACATCTCATTTGAAGGATTGCGACCGTGACAAGGCAACACTCCTTCAGGACTGCACTGGACTGTCAGCCTAGATTATGCATTCCATTACTAACTGCATTTATTTCAACTTCAGGAATTTCAGTATAAAAGTCTCAACGTTTCACCAGTAAACTTTAGCCCAGGAAAATGCATTGTGACAATCTGTAAAAGGGAAAAGAACAAGAATAGCAATCAGTTCATGAAAAGGTGCCAGCAATTATTTCTTAAAGAAGTGCTAACGCACCAGCTCAAACTCTTTGGTGCCGACAACAATCACACTTTTCTGGGATATTAAGTTGTATATCTCATTGTTTTTCCTGTAAATTCAAAGTGCATTGGACAAAATGAACACCAATTTTCCTCCAGATATTTGGAAATGAATGCACATGGGAAATATTTGTGACAATATTTTCCTGATCTTATTACAGCAATGTAAATGTCTCTGTACACTTTCAAATACAGTTTATGTTGCTGGAGGTTGTGTTAGCCATGAAGTTCCTGCCTGTTAATAATAAGTTAGCATGAGTACAAAATTAGATTTCCTGCTTTGTACAAATGTCAACTTTTGCTTTAAAATTAGCAATCCACTCTCACTCCGCGGCTAGTATGTTACTGATAACTAATTAATCTGCAATGGCATTTGAATGGTTTAGGCAACAGTTATGTTTAGGCTCTTGAAAATGGGATGTAGCCATTTTGTAATTTGCAGAAAACAGCAGGAGCTGAAAATCCTGTTGGCTTGGGCCGTAGTTTAACAGTTCTCCTTCGTGTGTTCAATCTGGCACTTACTTTCCGTACAGTTTGGGCATCTCTATAAATATGAGATTAACCACTTGTTGAAGACCCAGGTCTTGGCCGAGGCTTTCAGTGGGAGCTTTGATCCTATCTTTAGGGTGCTTTTTGCTCCCTTATTTTATCTTCTGATAGTTTTGCATTGGCACCCCTGCTAGCGCTCAGATTTTCCATCTCCATGCTGGCAGGCTCCCTTTCATAGCCACAATTCTACCACTTTCCCACCATGTAGTGAAATGGGTCGGGGTTAGGGTAAATCCAAAAGGATCAGCCCGTACACCTGTTGTTGGAATCTATACCTAAGGTAGCAATCACCACAGACCAACTTTAAAACTAAACTGAAACGAAACTGAGTGAATGGCATGCAACACATTTACTAATACTACATATGTTTTTCTATTAAATGTTTTCAGGCAAAGCAGGTAATATCCTCAGTAGAAGTAAATTGTAGCTGGGTCACATAGACTCTGTAATTGTAATTCAATAAGATGACTGAATGCTTTGGACTAGCTCACCACCCCATCACCCCCCACCCCTGCCCCTAACCTCTCACTGTTCAATATTGGTTGTATGTCTACTGCACTGTCAAGTCCCTTTGGACTGATGGTGATATTATCCCATCAAGATCCCATCCCCAAAATTATGGGTTATAGCCTCCAACATGCCATTGTTTGAACTTGTGCTTATATTTTGGAGTATGGATCACATGTTGCTGTTGCACAGGTCACAATAGATCTGCAGGCTGCATGCACTATACTGGATGGCCACATGGAGCCACTATACAGCACACAACAGGCCTGCAGCTCCCATGATGTCATTGTTCAGTGCATGCACTACAGTAGATGGCCACATGGAGTCACTATACAGCACACAGTGGATCTGTGGACCACATGGTGCAGCATGTGCTTTACTTTTTGAAGTCAATGCCATTTTAAAGGCTGTGACTAGGAAACTAGTGCTGGCTGTTAATTTTTACACAATGACAGGCGTCTTTCTTTGGAATGAAAATGTTCATTTGTACTGAACCTCCGCCCCAAATAAATTAGCGCTGTCCAGCCGTCTTGAAAATGGAAACTGTGTGGAAACATTCTGCTGACTAATATTGACGTCAAGTAGAACAATTCAGCAAAGGTCTCCTTTACGTCAACTGTATTTCAGGATAAAAGGAGACATCTAAATTGAAATATATCTGAGCAATTGACAATTGAGTTTTGTTGCTTCAGTTCTAGGGAATAGAAGATTATTCCCTTTGATTTTACCGTAGGGTACAGGAGAGTTGGTGCTTGATAAAAAGGAAGTGATTCTACGGATGCAAAATATTGATCCTCAGAATAAAAGGCTAATTCTGGGCGTCTCTGCCCATTCTGCATATTTATAATATTCCTGTTGTGACATCAAAACAGACTAGTCAGGTATGCTCATTCTACCTATAGTTACACAGTAAGTAACCCTTACCTTGTTAAATAAATAGGAGAGACACATCCCCTCACCCCAACCCCCAGTAGCCCTTATGCTTTTGGTACTTTGGTGAGGCGCATTATGTCTGTGCCCCAATTTTGTCTGATTTCCTGGGGTTAGGGCCATTTGAATATGTTGGATGGGGTATTGAAAGGATTCCTGCCTGCATTGGTGAGCTTACCTTGACGGAGGGTGGAAAATCGCTTCTGCAATACTCGGGAGCCTGCAACAGCTTAGAGTGGCAGGTGGACTTGCGGCAGCCAACAAAATGCTTTTTTATTAATTAAAAAAGAAGTAATTTGGACTGTAATTGATTATCCTGCAATTGATTGCTTTTCCTTGGGGCTGTTAAAATTTAAATAGCCCTTCTCATGCCATAACAACATTGTACGCCACACACGCAGAGTGGTCCTAGTGGGCACCTTTGTTATGGCACAAATGACAGGAAATACATTGATGTACTCTCATCATTTGCACCTTATTATAATATGACTGCCCATATTTAGGTGAAGGCATATGTCACCTAATGTTACTTTCTGCATAAAATCACCTCAACCACTGGCATGTGACAGGCACCTGATTTTTTTCCACTCCAGTTTGCTAGAAAATCTCCAGAGGAAAATATGCCCCTGGAATACTTACCCTGCTAAATAAACAGTAACTCCATATTACACAGTGAGTAATGCTAAAACCTGTGACAGGTTTTCTTCTCGGCTTTTAGAAACAGAAAGTCAATTGTTTATTGATCATTTATTGATTGCGCCTTATCCCGAAATTGGTGCAACCTCATTCACTCACGCATTCGCTTGCACACACAAGAAGGTGGTTTTTTAGTGGGGAGAAGGGTGTTATGAACTGGTAGTTAATCTTTTTTTCTTTGAACCAATTTCCTTTTTGTTTCAATTTCCCTGTCTGGAAATAGATTCGTGATTGAATGTCTTTCCCTTCCCTAAACCCTAATAATAAATGACCGCATCAACAACATGGTTTTTTTAAAGTCAAAGCAAAGAAGTAGGGTTTATTAACACGCTTTATTAAGGGGTTTAGCTTCACGAGACATGCTTACAAACATTCAGGAAAAGGTTAAAGGCATAAGAAAAGGCAAAGACATTTACTAAATAGAAACTTAACTACTCGCTAATATGGATTCCAGTTAAAACTAGAATCTTTTTTTAAATATCAAAAAAAGTCCAAAGATGGAGATCAGTGATTGGAAATGCTGGGTAGGGGAAGGAGTCGCTGAGAATAACTCTTCTGTGACAAGCTCTTCTTCTTCTGGCATTCTCGGATATAAATGGAGGCAGTTAAAGTCACCTGCTTTTGGATGGAGAGGAAACTGATAGAAGTCAGACTTTACTGCTGTTTTTGCAGCTTGTCTTCGTGTTGATTTTTCTTGCTGGATTTTTCACAGTGTGGCTCCTTTTTAATTTTTCTTGTTGAAAAGGCCTTAGAGAGAGAAGTCAATGCAGCTTCAGATAGGCTGTGGCTTCTTGCAGGGAGGTCTCAGGGAGAAGTGTGTCCAGGCAGCACACGGCAGCTGTGTAAAAGAAGATAGGCTGTACCCTCAAACTGTTCCAGTTTCAAGTCCAAGCAGGTTGGATAGGGATTTCCTGTGTCCTAAAGCTAGACCCTTTTCAAGTTGACCTCTCCTCCATTTTGACAATTGGAACATAAAAGTAAAACTTAAAACATGCTGTATAAAATGACGGTTGACATTAATACTCAAATGCACAAAACACAATTTATAGTGGGTTCACATCTATTCATGACACCTTTACCTCTTGGGGGAAAAATGAATTCTATTTCATTTTTTCTTTATAGATTTTTCATTGAAAAGAAATACAGAAGTAGAGGGGTTTTCACCCACTCTCATTCACACTCAAAAGTTTGCTGAAGTCTGGGGAAGATAATAAGGGTTCATCACTAAGATGGCTTTCAATTTTGTAAATGCCTCTTGGCACGCCTTTGTCCATATCACCTTGGCTTTTTGTGTCAGTGCCTCTAATAGTGGGATGGCTAAGGTGCTAAAATTTGGGACTAACTTTCAGTAATCAATACTGCACCATATGGATTCCCCAAGCTGCAGAACATTAATGACTAATACAGCGGAATGATTTCTGGAAGGTCAGTCAGTTATCAGCAGACCTTTCTGGTTTCAGCATTTCTTCCCAATTAGTGTCAGGTACAGGTACAGTGACAAAACTAGCAGGAAAAGAGCAAATCCCATTTTGCCCTTGGCTCAATGTCTTCAATTTTTGTTCTGATTGCTTGACACTATTCCGCTAAGATTCAGGTAGGTCTGTGCTCTTTCTGTGGCTGTATGTACAAGCAGATTCACCAAGCCAGATGAGCTCATTGGTGGATTCAGATCCATCCCCATCCCAGGTAGGGAAGAAGATGAGCAGGCTTTTGATGAATGTGCTCCTGCTCCAGATACTCTCTCTTTGTACGAGACCCCGAAGTCTTCTTGAAGCACACCTCTAATTACAGATGTTGCTTCATTGGACAGCAATTCAGGATCACTTGGGGGAAACCTTGATAGTGTCACCTTTGTAGGGGTGTTTCACATGTGTCTGGAAAATTATGGACAATGGATGCTGGTTCCACTTTCTGACTAACCATTAATGTTGTATTTTCTGTATGAACTCCAGTCTGATAACTGGTCAGATGCGCATCCTGGACTGTAGACCTATGCTCTGGAGGGTGGAAAGGAGTCTGCAGGGGAATAGCAGGCCGCATGGGTCCATTTGGCTTCGGGACCAGGACAACAGGGGAGTGCCAACCACTTCGGCCAGGCTCAACTACATCCTTATCCAGCATGTACTGAATTTCCTGTCTAACCTGAGCTAGCTTGTCGGGGCTCAGCTGGCAGGGGTCCTGCCTGACTGGTGGCATGTCTCCCAGATCCACACCGTGAACTGCTAGGGTGGTAAGCTCTGGCTGATCTTTACAGGTCCCTTTGAATTTGTTAGCGGGGTGGGCACATCCTCCAGCTGCTTTTGTATTCAGTGTGTCAGCTGGTGTTTGCCAGTCTAGTAGTCGGGGTTCAACTGTGGTCTCCTGCTCCTCGACTGACTCCTCCTCGTTGTCCTCAGAGATCGCCACCTTCTGGCAAACACTTACTGGGCTTAGTTTTGGGCAGTGGTCCCACACAGTCTATCAAAATTTGGTCAAAGAGTTCGCCAAATGCCGGAATGGGTTTGAGGGGGCTGGTTTAATTGTGACCTGGGGTTTGCCTGCAACCTGGAAAGCATGGCAAGTTTTGCAATATTTGGCCACTTACCAGAGGCAAGGCCAGAAAAAGTGTTTACTTACTCTGGCTAAAGTTTTCCGAGTACCCACATGTCCAACCATTGGGATAGCATGGGCTATCCTTAAAATCTCTTGCCAGTATTTCAATCTGGTGGTTCAATCTGGGGTACTTCAATCTGGTGGTGCATTGTCCACTCCTCCTCCGCAGGCCTTCTGGGAGGTCTCCACTTCCGTATTACTACCCCATCTCACAAGTAGCAACACTCAGGGATCGGGGTGGACTCTGCCTCAGAACAAGCAGTCTGTGTTATGTGCTTTATTTCAGGATCTGCTGCTGGGCGTTAATTCGGGAGGCTCAGCTGAGCACCTCTTCCCCTTCAGACAGGTCCTTAAAGAAAGCTTCAGCTACCCAGATCTCCACCTCATCCAGCTGGGGCACTGGTTCCCTTTCAACTAATCTGGCCTGTCTGGCTTGGGACCAAGTCACTGCACAATCGGGGAAGATCCCTGGTACTTCCTCCTATAGTTGTTCGATTTCCCTGGTTTTGCTGGGCTGGTCTAGGGTTATAGGGGTTGCTTTATCTTGCTACAAGCCAAATCATTTCCCAATCGGAAGTCTATCCCTACTACCGGTAATTCTGGGACAATTTCTACAGGTACGGGGCCTGAGACTATGTCTCACTGTAGGTGGACTCGATGGAGGTGAACAGATAGGTAACCTCCTCCCACTCTACTGATCAGGGCCTTGGCTTTCATAGAGGTTTCAGGGGGAAGACTTAGTCTGTTCCTTAACATTAAGGACTGAGTCGCCCCTTTATCCCTGAGCAGTACAATGGACTTGCTCATCTCCTAGGAAGGGTAGGGGGACACTGTTCCTTCTAGGATAAAACTCTGATAACTCTTGGGAATTTATTCGGTCCAGCAAAGAACAGGGCAATACCCTCAGAGGGTCTAGGCTCTGCAATGAGCACCTCTGCCAGTCCTGCTATGCTCTTTACTGGGCTATCCTCCTTGGGACTGCCCCTGTGGGGACCTGTTAGACTTACCGGATTTCCATTTAGCCTCCAGCATTCTGTCCTGGAGTGACCCACTTTGTTGCAGTGGGAGCACACTGGTCTCTGGGGTTTCTCTTTGTGGGCTTGGGGTAGACTCTTTGTACCCTCGTTTGTACTCCACTTTCCAGGTGTAGCTCGCTCCCTGTCCCACTCGCCCTTCCTGTTCTCCCACTGGTTTTGGGTGTGGCTTTGGAAGGCTCTGCCTGAGTTGCCAGGTGTATGAGTGAGGTCATAGCTATCAACAGCGACTGCGGCCTCTCTAGCTGTGTGGACTCTCTGCTCCTCCAAGTGCATTCCTAGGTTGGGGGTAGGCAATTTTTGAACTCCTCCAGCAACATTAGCTTGCATAATTCCTCAAAGGTACGCTGTATTTTTACAGATCGGACCCACTGTCGATAGTGATTTGCTTTCACCTTTCGAATTCTAAATAAGTCTGCATGGGTTTCTTACGAGCATTCCTGAATTGCTGGCGATATGCTTCCGGAACCAACTCATAAGCCCCAAGGATGGCAGCTTTGGTCTGCTCGTAATTAGCAGACATTTTAGGGGTCAGCATGGAATAGACCTCTTGACCTTCCCTGTTATCTGACCTTGAATTATGAGGGTCCACATTTCTTGTGGCCATCGTAGCTGTGTTGCTACCTTCTCAAAAGTAGCAAAAAAGATTCCACCTCACCCTCTTTAAATTTTGGTATGAACTTAGCACACCTAGGAGCCTGAAAGACTGATTCTGGGTTAGGGAGATTTGGGTGGTTACCGGGTGAAGAGATATTTTCCCTGGCAGCCTCCAACTGTCTCGCCTTTCTCTCTGCTTGAGTCTTCAGCTCCATTTCCAATTTTTGTAGCTGGCAAACCCTTTCTCTCTCCTTTTCTCTTTCCTGAAACTCCAGTTCCATCCTGAATCTTACCAGTTCCATTCTGGCCATGGGAGATGGATCAGATTCAGGAGTTAATCCCTCACCTGCCTGTTGCAAAATGGTCCTGTGTCCTAGGTGCTCAACCAACACTTTTAGGACCTCAATTCCTTTCACTTTTCTGGGCAGTTTTACTTGTATCTCCCCAGCTATAGCTTTTAAATGGTCTGTATTCAGGGTTTGCCAATGTTTCAGCAATTACATCACCTTGCTCCACAAACATCTTTGAATCAAAATGTGCCATTTTCTAATGTTATAGTAAGAGAGTTTTTGCTGCAGTAATTTATTTGTCTTAATAATCTTTTCAGCTACCAGATTTTCCCCTTTTGGCTTCCGATCAGTTTATTTTAATTTCTGAATCAGCTCGTTTCTTAAATTTGGTCTACTTCATAGATTTATCGCGGACTTGAGCTCCCAATTTCTGTGTTACAAACAGGTAGTTAATCTTTTTTTCTCTGAACCAATTTCCCCGTTTTATTCAATTTCCCTGTTTTTCCAACCACCTGTCCATAAATAAATTAGTGATTGAATTTCTTTCCCTCTCTTAAACCCTAATAATAAATGACCACAACAACAACATGGTTTTTTAAAGTATAAAAAAAAGTAGGGTTTATTAACACACTCTTAAGCTTGGAAAGGGGTTTAACTTCGCCACGCATACTTACAAACATTCAGGGAAAGGTTAAAGGCAAATAAAAGGCAAAGACATTTACTAAATAGAAACCTATCTTAACTGCTCACTAATATGGATTCAGTTAAACCTAGTGTCTTTTTTTAAAATAAAAAATGTCCAAAGATGGAGATCAGTGATTGGAAATGCTGGGTAGGGGAAGGAGTTGCTGAGAATAACTCTTCTCTGACAATTTCTTCTTCTTCTGGCACTCTCGGATATAAATGGAGGCAGTTAAATTGCTGAAGTCACCTGCTTTTGGATGTAGAGGAAACTGGTAGAAATCAGACTTTACTGGTATTTTTGCAGCTTGTCTTCGTGTTGATTTTTCTTGCTAGATTTTTCACACTGTGGCTCCTTTTTAATTTTTCTTGTTGAAAAGGCCTTAGAGAGAGAAATCAATGCAGCTTCAGGCAGGCTATGGTTTCTTGCAGGGAGGTCTCAGGGAGAAGTGTATCCAGGCAGCACATGGCAGCTGCATAAAAGAAGACAGGCTGTACCCTCAAACTGTTGCAGTTTCAAGTCCAGGCAGGTTGGATTGGGGTTTCCTGGGTCCTAAAGCTAGACCTTGTTCATGACAAGAGTTACAGTAAACCTGTTGAATTTTCTTGAGACTCAAAGCCCAGATAGTTGGAGGCCTGTGGTGATTGTAGATTTCTCTCCTGTTGAAGGTTCCTTTGAAGATGGTGGGTCACTTCTAGCTCTCTCTCTGCTGTATGATGTAGATGCCAGATTTGTTTTTCCAGTAGGGCATGTGCTTTTTGACTTTCTGGAATGTCAGCAGTTATAAGTAGCTTCACCTTCTGGGTCAGTCTCTCTCTCTCTCTCTTTCTGGCTGCCTTTTTTTGAAGGTAAAGCTGTCACTTCCCACCTCCTGTTAGGAGACATTCTGGCTTCTATCCCATGGTGATCACACAATGGCCCAGGATGTGGTTACTTCACACCTCCTTTATTTTCGAAGAAGATATTCAATTCTGGAATGTTTTTAGGTTAGGTGTGAGATGGGATTCATTAATACCTTTTGGCTTTGAAGATTTGTTCCTTGTCTTTGACAGACAATTCGAATATACAAAAAAAAAATTCCTTTCTCCAGTGGCCATTTTGGACCATTGTTCACTTTTTAAAAATAAAGGTTCATTTTTTAAAGACAAAGTCCATTTTTTCACAAGTCTTCAGAGTTAGTCCGTGAATGTTGCATCATCACACTTCCGATGTGCGTGACAAGTTACACAATGAGTAGTCCTCACTCCACTAAATAAACAGTAACTCCATACAGTTACACAATGAGTAATCCTTACACTGCTAAATAAACTGTAATTCCAAACTGTTACACAGCGAGTATCCTCACTCTGTTAAATAAACAGTAATTCCATGGTTACACAGTGAGTAGCCTCACCCTGCTAAATAAACTGTAACTCCATGCAGTTACACAGAGAGGCATCCTCACACGGCTAAATAAACACTAACCACATACAGTTTCTGCAAGGAACCCTACCCTGCTAAATAAAAAGTAACGCCCTATGGTCAGACAACTAGTAATCCTTAACTTGCCAAACAATTTTAAATTTCATACTTATATTCAACTGATTACCTACGTTTCTAGCTTCTGATTGTCTGCAGAATGGAGCATCAAGGAGATTTCATTTTACTCCATTAAGAACAAATATAAGGTGGAAAATTGACCTTTTTCCCCGCCAGGAGAGCTGCTCTCGCCATACAAGAGCAGGTGAGGCAAAAGCCTTCGTGTACAGCGACAGATCACCATCTTGGCTGGAGAATAGGTGTACAGAGGGAAAGTGAAGACAGAGGGAAAAACTAAGAATTATGAGAAGAGCCTTGATAATTGCTGTTATTTCAATAATTTTAGCAACCAGAGCTGGAAAACTGTTGTGTCTGACATAATACAAAGACCTGCCACCCTAAGGATTAATTTGGGAAGCTTTATGCACAGTCCAGCTGAAGCAATCTGCCAAACCCAGTGTGGGAGCTTTGTCAACTTGCTCAATATTTCAAAGATGATTTGCTACCTTGAACATTTGCAGTAGTAACAATATAGAAAATGCCAGCACATCAATTTGCTCTACTTGAAGTTAATGTTCGGCCTCAGATTGCAAAGAAAGTCCAGTAAAGGTTATAATAAAGTTTGAAAAACCCATCAGCATGAATGCTGGTTCATAATGCATTTGATCCATTACAGATGGAAAAGAAACATTCAGCTAATTAACTTTTAAGATTCCAAGTTCTTCATGCATTGACAGGAAAAATCATTATAGAGGGATGCCACTACACTGGAGTGTCATTGCAGAGGATCTTGTTATCGTGGAATATTACAGTGGGAGACTAAAAATCATAAGCTACAGAACACAAGTACATGAATATAATTATTTTAAAGTTATCCAATTGGACTAAGCAAGCCCTGTCAAAATTGTGTTTCCCTTTGAGAGATTCAATGTCAAAATGTGTTCAATTCACTGTGAATACTCACAGTTCACCACTTATGCAAAGAAGAATCTCAAAATCCATGAGGATCTGGACAAATAGGTACCCCAGTGGAGCTCACAGGGGTCACAAAATTGGACCCAAAACATCATAGGCCCAACTCCTAGTGTGTCACCAACTGAGTGTGCTGCAGGCCAAGTATTCTGGGCAAGTTGTGTAGCCTGCTGAAAACAGGAGACAGAATTTCTATCACAAAATTGGATGCAAACCGCCCTGACCAAAACAACAATAACTTGCAGATATGGAACACCTTTACTGTAGTAAATGTCCCAAGATGCTTCACAGACAACAACATTTGACACCCGAGGCACTTAAGGAGATATTAGACAGATGACCAAAATCTTGGTCGAAGAGGTAGGTTTTAAGGAGCATCTTAAAGGAGAAAAGAGAGGCAGAAAGGTTTAGGGAGGAGATTGCAGAGCTTAGTGCCTAGACAGCTGAAGGCACAGCCACCAATGATGGAGTGATAAAAATCCGAGATGTTCAAGAGGCTGGAATTAGAGGAGCGCAGACACCTCGGAGGGTTGTGGAGCTAGAGGAGGTTACAGAGATAGGAATGGGCAAGGCCATGGAGAGATTTAGAAACAAGGAAGAGAATTTTAAAATCGAGACATTGCTTAACTGGGAGCCAATGTAGGTCAGTGAGCACAGAGGTGATGGGTGAGTGGGATTTGCTGCGAATTAAGACATGGTGGGGTGGGGGAGGTGGGCAATCAGGGCCTGCTGGTGTTGTGGAGGTGGGTGGGGGTTGCGGCAAGGGTGGAAATCGGGGGCTGGTGGTGGGGGGGATTGTGGCCTGGTGGTAGTGGGGGTATTGGGGCCTGGAGGATGGTGGGGTGGGGGGGGGGGAGTTTGGAGGCCTCAAAGCCATTGGGGGGGGTGGAACCCGATCATGGAAGCTCCTCAGGAAGGCCCCTGGATCCAGAGGGGTCAGCTGAGGAAACCGCCGGGTTCCATGCGCCTCAGGAAACCCAGCTGGCAGCTGTTAAATTTCAAAAGATATATGACAATGAATCTTGTAGCCTCATTATCATATTTAAAATTGTAGTTCACCTAGTTGGATCAGGTTGGCTGGCCACCCAAGTGGTAGGTTGCAGGCAGGTTTGGGTCAGGAAACAGATTTTTGAAACTTTATAACACCCCCACTCGTCCCAGACACAGCTGTTTTCTTCGATTAAAATTCAGCCCAATCACTTTGGTCTTCCTAAAATTTAATTGGAGAAAATTACTACCTATCCAGTACTGGATGTCAAACAGGGTCTGACAATTTATAGATAGTGAAGGAGTCAAGAGAGGTGGTGGTGAGGTAGAGCTGGTGTCAGTATATATGTGAAAACTGGCGCTGTGTAAGAAGCGACTTGATTGAAACATATAAGATCCTGAGGGGTCTTGACAGGGTGGATGTGGAAAGGATGTTTCCCCTTGTGGGAGAATCTAGAACTAGGGATAATTGTTTAAAAATAAGGGGTCGCCCATTTACGACAGAGATTAGGAGAAATATTTTCTCTCAGAGGGTCGTGAGTCATTGGAATTCTCTTCCTCAATAGGCGGTGGAAGCAGAGTCTTTGAATATTTTAGGCAGAGGTAGATAGATTTTTGAAAAGCAAGGGGATGAAAGGTTATCGGGGTAGGTGGAAATGTGAAGTAATCAATTCAACCATGAATTTATTGAATGGCGGAGCAGGCTCAAGGGGCCGAGTGGCCTACTCCTGCTCTGAATTCTTATGTTCGTATATGTCCAATAATAAAATATTGTTAAACACGTTCAACCATTTGATTTCTCATGAAAGCTACTGAAGCAGTCAGTGCCCCCATGCAGTAAGACCTGCAGAACATTCAGGCTTGGGCTGATAAGTGTCATTCATGCCACACAAGTGCCAGGCAATGACCATCTCCAACAAGAGAGAATGCAACCATCTCCCCTTGATGTTCAATGGTTATACTACCGCTGAATCTCCCACCGTCAGCATCCTAGGGGTTATCATTGACCAGACAGTTAACTGGACCAGTCACATAAATACTGTGGCTGCAAGAGCAGGCTTGGAATTCTGTGGTGAGTAACTCACCTCCTGACTCCCTAAAGCCTGTCCATCATCTACAAGGCACAAGGCAGGATTGTGATGGAATACGCTCCACCTGCCTGGATGAGTACATCTCCAACAGCACTCAAGAAGCTCGACACCATCCAGGAAAAAGCAATCCACTTGATCAGCACCCCATCTACCACCTTAAACATTTATTCCCTCCACCACCGGCGCACAGTGGCAGCAGTGTGTACCATCTACAAGATGCACTGCACCAACTCGCCAAAGATCCTTCGACAGCACTTTCCAAACCCGTGCCCTCTACCACCTAAAAGGACAAGGGCAGCAGATGCATGGGAACACCACCACCTGCAAGATCCCCTCCATGCTGACTTGGAACTATATCACTGTTCCTTCACTGTCACTGGGTCAAAAACCTGGAACTCCCTTCCAAACTGCACTGTGGGTGTACCTACACCAGATGGACTGCAGCAGTTCAAGAAGATGGCTCACCATCACCTTCTCAAGGGCAATTCGGGATGAGCAATAAAAGCTTGCCTTACCAGTGATGCTCACATTCCAGGAATGAATTTTAAAAAAGACATTATGATATCAAAAGCCCAAGTTTGCTCCAGGGGAAAGTCAGATGTCAGAATATGCTAAATACAAGAATTTTATTTGAAAGCACGAAATCATTTGTTAAACTGTACGCATTGCAATTCATAAACTATTATCCGATACATTAGTGACTGGTCTGTTCATCAATGTTAGTCTCTGTATTAACCACCTCATCTCTAATTTAGCATTAATCGCTAAGAACAGGAAAATCTAATGTATCCAAAGATGGGAATATATATTGGCCCTGAGAGAAATTATTAAATGGGCACTGTCTTTGTCAAATCCTTTGACAGACACGTTTTGTTTTCAGAAGGAGAAGACCCATCCATCATTTTGTTTTATGAATGTCATAAGCAAGTAGCACAGTGCAGATTTTCAACATGATTTGTGTTATTATTTTTTGTATTAGTATGTTGCTTTTTGTCAAAGGTTCTTCCATCATAATAATGCATGCATTTCTATAGCACCTCATCATACCAAAATATCTTAATGCTCTACATATAGGGCGGCACAGTGGCGCAGTGGTTAGCACCGCAGCCTCACAGCTCCAGCGACCCGGGTTCAATTCTGGGTACTGCCTGTGTGGAGTTTGCAAGTTCTCCCTGTGTCTGCGTGGGTTTCCTCTGGGTGCTCCGGTTTCCTCCCACATGCCAAAGACTTGCAGGTTGATAGGTTACTTGGCCATTATAAATTGCCCCTAGTACAGGTAGGTGGTAGGGAAATATAGGGATAGGTGGGGATGTGGTAGGAATATGGGATTAGTGTAGGATTAGTATAAATGGGTGGTTGATGGTCGGCACAGACTCGGTGGGCCGAAGGGCCTGTTTCAGTGCTGTATCTCTAAACTAAACTAAAATGATTTACTTTATTGTTGTTATGTATATAAACACAGCACCCATTTTGCACCAGCAAAGCTCCACATACAGCGTAGATATGAATGACCAGTTGAACACCTTTTTACATGTTTGTGATAACTGTGGGAGGATTGTGGATCAGGACATTATGAGATCTGCCTGGTATATAACACTCCCTCAGTGGTTAACCCAGCAGATCAGATCAAATTAGTTTAAGTCAGCTTTAAATAATGTGATTTCAACATTTGATTCGGATTTACTGTATCTTTGGAAAAGAGCTTTATTGTCTTGGTGACCAGAGGGTTGTTACTATACAAAACTGTTTAGAAAGATTCACTTTTCCTTAGGGTCATGTGGCCCAGTTGGTTTCTCTCATTTGATGTTATTGCCTGTATTCATAAGTTAATTGTATTAGATTGCTACATGGGCCCTCAAATTTCGAGGACTGGAGAGCCAGAAAGCAAAGATTGCCACTCACAGAATCACGGGTCAGGAATCTGGGGTGCAACCTGGTTCTACTGGGTTTGCCCCTTTAAATTCTGGTGAATGAGGTGGATCTTCTGCCCACTCAACCATGTCATAAAATTGTGTCTAGGGGAAGTTCTGGGCTTCCCATTCTGCTCATTGGGGCCAAGATTTGTTGAGGCGCAGAAATAGGCATGGGATCGAGATGTGGGATTACCACACACCCATTACTTTCAATGAAGGCAGCAGGCAAACTTTGTGCTGCCTGCTCATGTAAATGATTGCAGCATACAGCCAGCCACATTTTTTTTCCAAAAATATACTTTATTCATAAAATCCATAAAAATGACATTACAAAACAGTTCAAAACAGCAGCAAGTTGACATTCCAGAAAGTGCGAAGGAAATCAGTTTTCATCAATACAGGAGTGAGTTGCCTCACAACCCTTCCATTCCATTTTATATGCCAAAACGATATTTGGTATGCAGCCCGAGGGGTTTTCCATGGGTCCAGCCCCTCAGTTCACTATAGCGGGAGGACCTTACACAGTGGTCTTTCCCCATTGAGCCTTTGCGGTGGCTGCCCCAGGCTTTAGTGCGTCCCTCAGCATGAAGTCCTGGATCTTGGAATGTGCCAGTCTGCAACACTTGGTCGTGGGCAACTCTTTGCACTGGAAGACCAGCAAGTTTCGGGCAGACCAAAGAGCACCTTTCACCGAATTGATGGTCCTCCAGCAGCGGTTGATGTTTATCTGACACTGCATGTAATTTAGAGAATAGCTCAGAGGCGGGATCTGTATGTGGTAAGACACCGGGCATGAGTGACCTGGATCCAGGGCAGGGCAAAAAGGTAGCATAGATGCCAGCTCCCCATAGGGCATGGTCGGACAAGATTTCTGCTGCAGAGGACTCAAATGAGGACTTTAATAGAGTGACCTACAGAAAAATGTTGGTAGATAAGCACTTGGTGCATTGACAGGTCTGCCAGAAAGTCTGTGGTCAATGTCAAGGTGCATGGAAGAGTCTGGCACCAATCTTGCAGAGAGCTTTGTGCAGAGCTTGGAGCCCATTCTTTCCAGCATGGAAGTGATGGCCAATTACATAAGAACACTTACGGGCCCAACCATGATGCAGTGTCTGAAGACCGATGTTGTAGCTTCCATTGCACAAGCCAAAGCTACATAATATCTGAGTGCTGCAGTGGAATCTCAGACTGAAGTCGTGCAAGGTCATCTTGCTTCCATATATGTTCAGACTGCTGCCATCATGGCAGTGAATACAACAAGAACATATATTTATATAGCTCCTTTAGTGTAATAAAACTTCCCAAGGCACTTCACGGGAGCATTATAAAACAAAATGTGACAACAAGCTTCATAAGGAGATATTGGGTCAGATGACCAAAAGTTTGGTCACGGAGGTAGGTTTCAAAGAATGTCATAAAGGAAGTGAGGTCCTGAGACAGAGAGGTGTAGGGAGGGAATTCCAGGGCCTAGACAACTGAAGGAATGGCTGCCAGTGGTGGAGTGATTAAAATCGGGATGCTCAAGAGGCCAGAATTAGATGAGAACATATATCTTGGAGGGTTGACGGGCTGGAGGAGACTACAGTGATAGGTAAGGCTATGGAGGGATTTGAAAACAAGGATGAGAATTTTAAAATCAAGACGTTGCTTGACTGGGAGTGTCGTTAATGTTCATGTGAAAAGTAACGTGCTTTTGGATGATGTGGCTGAGGGGCAGCATGTGGATGAGACATAGGAGGGAGTCAAGGATAGATCCTTGGGGGACACCAGACATAACAGTGCAGGAGCAGGAAGGGAATCCATTGAAAGTGATACTCAAGATACAATTAGATAAATAAGAATAGAACCAGGTGAGAACAGTCTCACCCAGCTGGATAACAGTGGAGATGTGTTGGAGGAGGATGGTGTGGTCAACTGTGTCAAAGGCTGCAGACAGGTCAAGAAGGGCGAGGAGCAAAAATTTACCTTTGTCAAGGTCACATGGGAGGTCATTTGTGACTTTGATAAGAGTTGTTTCGGTACTATGGCCAGGTTGGGGGAAACCTGATTGGAGGAATTCAAACATGGAGTTCCAGGAAAGGTGGGCACAGATTTTGGATGTAACAACATGTTCAAAGACTTTGGAGAGGAAAGGGAGGTTGGAGATGGGGCGGTAGTCTGCAAGGAATCTGGGGTCAAGGGTTGTTTTTTAGAGAAGAGGGGTGATGACAGCAGATTTAAAGGAGAGAGGGACAACACCTGAAGAAAAAGAGAACTGTTATGACCTGAAACGTTAACTCTGCTTCTCTCTCCACAGATGCTGCCAGACTGCAGAATATTTCCAGCATCTCTTGTTTTTATTTCAGATTTCCAGCATCTGCAGTATTTTGCTTTCATTTTAGTGTTTAATTCACTGCCACTTCTCTTCCGGAAATGCCTACCTTGAAGAAGTTCTGCTGTTCTCTCCGACGGGATTTTCATTTGTCTAAAACCTATTACATTTCTAACCTTTGCCAGTTCCGATGACAGGTCACTAACCTGATACGTGAACTCTGCTTCTCTCTCCACAGATGCTGTCAGACTTGCTGAGTATTTCCAGCACTTTCTGCTTTTATTTCAGATTTCCAGCATCTGCAGTATTTTGCTTTTATTATAGAACTGTTAACGATATCAGCTAACTTGGGGAGCAGGAGGGGAAGTTGGGTGGTCAGCAGTTTAGTCGGAACAGAGTCGAGGGAGCAGGAGGTGGGTCTCCTCGATAAGATATGCTCGGAGAAGGCATGAGGGGAGATAGGAGATAAACTAAAGAAAGATGCAAGTTCAGGGCTAATGCAGTGGGAGGAATTACAGGAAGTTTTTCCAGGTGGGCTATTGGAAGGGAGGAATACGGCAGAGGCAGCTAATTGGATAGTCTAGATGTTAGTGACAAACAAGTCCATGAGCTCCTCACACTTAATGTTGGAGATGAGGGTGGAGGGGAGAGGGGTTTAAGAAGATGGTCTGCAATAGAGAAAAGAAGCCGGGGGTTATCTTTGCATTCCAAGATGATCCTAGAATAGTGAGCAGTTTTAGCAGATGAGAGCCGATAGTGTTTTATGCGGTCCATGGTGGTGGATGGCTATACAAGTTGTCTGCCATATGGCCACGGTGAGAGAGAGTAATGGTTTAATGGGGCGAGGGCATCAAAGGCTTAAAGCATTCAAATGGCCTTGCAGGATCTCGCAGCAGTCCAGCAATTTGTCCTCCAACAGGTTATAGGATTGCTGATGCTGGGGAGTGGAATTGGCTTTGTGGAGCACAAACCTGTTGCCACTGCGCCAGTGTCCTTGCTGTTGTCTATCAGCTGCCATCTGGACTGCTGTAGTTCATGCTGAGGCAGTCTGAAGCTGGGCCTTCTAAGCCCAGAGTTGCTCGACATCATCCTGTCAGGCAATCTGCAGTCTCCCCTCGTGAAAGCCTTCCACCAGCCATGCTGCAGCCACTGGGGTAGCACTGTGTAGGAGCACTGGGTTGGCACTTGCAAGACAGGCACCAAGGGAATGCACAAGGGTGATTAGTTGACTTTTGTATGGAATATTGGATGGTTTGTTGAATAAAGTTGGTTTGGAATGTTTGGTTGTGGTGGTGTTTATTTCAACATTGCGGCCAAGAGGATACTGTGATGGTCAGTAGCAGAGGGAAGGTAAGATGTGGAGCTATTGCTGAATGGGGAATTGGAGATTGTGTTCACTGGTACCACAGTCAGCTGATCTGATTAAGGACAGCCCAGCCAGAAAGAGGAATTGTTGGTTGCCTCCTTCCTTCCTCCTCCTTCTCCTCCTCCTCCTCCTTTTCTTCCTCCTCCTCCACTCCTCACTGTATACCTGGTGGCAAGAAGTGGGCCCTTATGATGGCGAGTTTATGCAGGATGCAATAGACCAAGAGGAATTGTGACATGTGCTCTGGAGAATAGTGCAGTGCTTCTCCAGAGTGGTCCAGCTAGCAGAAACATTGCTTAAGCACCCCAATGGTCTGCTCAATGCCATTTTGTGTGGCGGTATGGCTCTCATTATATTCATCTGTTCATGTGTGCATGGGTTGCACACCCGAGCCATGAGCCAGGTGTGCATTAGATAACTTTTGTCGCGCAGTAGTCACCCTCTGGTCTCTTGTTGCGCTTCAACTGCTGATGGTACTGGTGAAAAATAATGGCAGCATAACTGCTGCCAGGATACTGGGCATTTTTAGGGATCATTTCTGTAGTTATTTTCTAGAGAAATGTGTTTTGAGAGTGTTTGGTCTCACTAACCATGAGGAGAATTTACATTGTTCTCTTTTGAGCAGGAAACAGGCAGTGAGTGTTGCTTTTGGCATCTGCACTCTCCCATTGATGAGTGTTTTTTCTCTCTCTTGTAGGAAGAAGAGGAAGGAAGACAAGCATGGTGCCCAGAGTAATGCCACACAGCAGCTGCATATTGAGTGAGTAGAACCTTCTGTGTTTGCAGTACATCTCTGAATATACATGGGTTGCCCACAATATGGGCTGGATTTTCTTCTCCCGCCGCCATGCCGCACGTGGTGGCCCAGGATAATGAGCTAGTCGGGCTGCCCCCACAATCACGTGGAGGGGGAGGGCTGTCCGATGCCGGTATTGGCATCAGCTGCCTGTGTGCAGCCGCTGGCACCAGTTTTAAAGGGCAGCCAGTCCCTCCGGGTTGTGTAAATTTTTAAAGGGCTACCCTCCCCCCCACCAATGTACCACTGATAAATCTATCACCCCTTCCTCCCCATAACAATTAAATTCAACATTTGCCCTCTCCCCGCCTCCCCCCCCAACAAAACACTTACCTTCAACACTTGACCTTCCCCCCCGCAAACCGATCAAAGTGCAGAGGTCGCCCCTTCCCACCCTCCCCTAAACTAGTCATTTGCATTAGAGCCCGTTCACCACCACCCCCAACCCTACTGCATTAAAAATCATAGGTTCCCCCACTTCCCCACCACAGTGGTGCTTGCTTACCCTGGACGGGAAAGTGAAGGCGCGTGAGTGACTGCCACTGCTCAGAAGATCACAGCCTGAAGGTAAGATTGCTGTCGATTTTATTTAAATGCATTCATTTCATTAATTTAAATATGTTAATCCGGGTCCTATCGCCCAGCGATTGTGTAGCCAATGGCACCCTATACCATAGGGAAGCTCACTATCCCAGTGAAGCCACATGCACTCTCCATCTGCTTCTCTCTGGAAAGAGCGATGCAATGTATTCCTTCCTGTTTGCATGTGAGATGTTTGAGATGTCTCCGTCTCCAGCCTGGAAGGACATCCCAGGCCCCAGACACTCCTTTCAGGTGAAGCAGCGATGTACTTGTACTTCTTTCAATGTAGTATACTGTATTCGCTGCGCACAATGTGGTCTCCTCTACACTGGGGAGACCAAACGCAGACTGGGTGACCACTTTGCGGAACACCTCTGCTCAGTCTGCAAGCAGGACCCCGAGCTTCTGGTTGCTTGCCATTTCAACACTCCCCCCTGCTCTCATGCTCACATCTCTGTCCTGGGATTGCTGCAGTGTTCCAGTGAACATCAATGCAAGCTCGAGGAACAGCATCTCATTTACCGATTAGGCATGCTACAGCCTGCTGGACTGAACATTGAGTTCAATAATTTCAGAGCATGACAGGCCCCCCATTTTACTTTTATTTTTAGTTATTTTTTTCTTTTTCCTTTTTTTATATATATATATTTTTGTGTTTATTTTATTTCATCCAGTTTGTTCAATTTGCTTACCCACTGTTTTTTTTCATGTTTATACTTGCGGCTGTTCAATATTCAGTCCGTTAACACCCTATTTGTACTAATGCTTTGTCTTTCAGCACACCATTAACATATTGTTTGCCTTTAGATCATGACCTTCTGGTCAGCTATTCTTTGACCTTGTCCTATCTACACCTTCTCCTTTGTTATCTCTTGCCCCACCCCCACTTTACTTGCTTATAACCTTTTACATTTCTAATTTTTGCCAGTTCTGAAGAAGGGTCACTGTCCTGAAACGTTAACTCTGTTTCTCTCTCCACAGATGCTGCCAGACCTGCTGAGCATTTCCAGCATTTCTTGTTTTTATTATGGAAGGTCACGAGCACAGTCTCCTTCACAGCCAATGACAGTGCAGCTCTCAAACTCTTCTGAGGCTGCAGGTCTGCCTGCAACAGGTGGCAGGTTTCAGTGAGCACCTCCTTAATGAAGCGGAGATGTTACACACACTGTTCCTCACTGAGGCTGAGGTATGACAATTGCTAAATCCACCCAGGGTGGATATAACCTTCTGATGAGAGTCCTGCTCCCTCTTTGAGCAGCTTGTCCTTCTCTGTGTTACCTCTGCTCATTGTCCCTGTCGTGCTGCAGGCTAAGGGGGTTGCAAACTACAGCACCCATATCAGGGAGCAAGTGGTCTGAGCAGAACCCTTAACGTCAGAGCCAAGGCCTTCACCACATGCCACACCACTCCCTGTAGACCTCAACAATTTTATATGACTGTACAAACTACCAAACACCGACACGAACAGCCTGTACAAATCAATCAGCACCTAACCTGACAGTGGTTGATGAACACTTTAAATAGCACTGGTTGTGGGCTGTCCTTCCAGCTGCTGGACACATGTTTCATTGTGTGAGATTTAGAGAGGGCATTAGCTGATTAACTGGTGTGTTGAGGTTGAAAATGGCACCAATACAGTCAGATCAGCATTAAGCGCTTACTGACATCACAACTTCCTACTCTGTATACTTCTGGTCTACACGCCTAGCGTTGGCGCTGCTGACCTACCCAAAATGGGTTTCGATGCTACCTACACCAGAGTGTGCACATGTAGCACAGATGCCAATTTGGACACAAAACGGCACCCAAGCATCAAAAACACAGGCGCTAGGGAGCTGAATTTTGCAGCCACAATGTCTTTGGTAAGCCTCAGCAGAACTCAAGCTAAGAGCTGGCATAAGTTCCATTGGGGTCTTTTGAGAGGCCACAAAACTTTACTAGACTTATATAGTCTGCAGGGTCAAAGGTTCTGTTGTGAGTGAAGATTTTTTTGGTCAGTTTTTTCTTCAGAGCAGAAGGGTCTGGGGACACCTCAGGCAGACTGGCTGTAGGGAGTTCTATGTTCTATGTTCTATGTCCAGGTAGATCAGTGCAGGTACCACAGAAGCACCCATGCAGGTATGATGCTCCCACCCCTGTCATCCAAATTACATTAGCCTTTGAATTTGTGATGCTGTTTCCAGATTTGGGCTAGGGCAGATGCGGGTTACGCCCTAATACACTTGTGCTGGCAGAGCTGTCCTCCCAGAATTTCAGGGCCATGATGTCTAACTCAATCCTCTTTGAGGTATTGGTGCTTAATGTTAGTGAACCAGGGTAAATAGATGCATACCACAGGGCTGGAGTTTTCTGCACACATGCATCAAGGTATCAGCTTTGGCTCAGTTGGCAGCACTCTCACCTCTAAATCAGAAGGTTGTGGGGTCATGGTCCTACTCCAGAGACTTGACCAGAAAATGTCAGGCCAGTGCAGTTGTGAGGCAGTGTTGGAGGTGCTGTTGTTTGGATGAGACATTAACTTGAGGTTCTGTCTACCCTCTCAGGTGCATGTAATATATCTCATGGCGCTATTCTGAAAAAGATAATTCTGTTCCAATATTTATCATTAAAACAGATTACCTGGTTATTATCATATTGCTGTTTGTGGTAGCTTGCTGTTCGCAAATTGTCTGCTGCGATTCCTGCATTACAATAGTGACTATGCTTCAAAAGTACTTCACTGGATGTGAAGCACTTTGGGACATCCTGATGTCATGAAAGGTGCTATTTAAATGCAAGTTTTTTTTTAAGCATTGCTGGAGGTGGAACCTCAGACTGCTATCGTAACCCTGACCACTTTTGCTGGGTCAGGGTCAATTATACATAAAGGGTGAACTCATTGGTTTGCAGAAGGGATCTTGCCACTTCACAGAAGGAAAATCCAGTGTTGCTGTAGCAGGACACTCACACACAGATGGGGAACGAGTGATATTTACAGACCTGGAACAAAGTAAAAAAAAATTGGGGCCAATGAGCCCACAAAGTGTAAGCTGATGTAAGGAGTGTGTAGGCAAAGGAAGTATGTTCAGAACATACGTCATCTTCCTCCTTGAGTGCCTTCAGTGAATCTCTCATCACTGCACAGTCTGTACTACCACTGCTGTTCTGTTTTAATTCTGGGTCGGCGGCACTGTATTTGAAAGCCAGGGAACTCAGGCAGCTTTCCTCTCCCTTCTCCCACCATTAATTAAATACAGCAGTAGTCATGGAGCAGGTGGCTGAGATCCCTGCTGGGGAGGGAAGAGGAACCAAGAGACAAAAGTGCTACTAATTGGGTCAAGCTGGTTTTTCACCGACCTTTCCCCGATCGGGATCAATGCATAACAGGTCAGCAATTGAAAATCACCTGTTTTACACAGTCATCCAAAGTCAAAATTACCCCATGAGATCAGCTATTATAAGTATAGAAATCTCAGGAGTTTGAACTACATCAGAATACAAGGCAGACCATCTTTGGCTCTACAAAGGAACACAGGCAACATAATCAGTGTCTAACTCATGCAAACCCAACAGTCTGTTTCAATTTTTTATCAATTGTGGCAGTTCCCAGTTACTTAGAAAAGGGAGTTACAAGCCCAAGGCAACATTCAAGCAAAAAATACTTCTTCTATTGGCCAATCACATCTGAACCAGAAGCTTTCTTCTGCTAGTCAAACTGAGGCCTGTGCTATATAAGATATTCTTTATCCGAATTGCCTGGGAGAACATGTAATTATTTTAGATAATTGGGAGTTTAGGCACCTGAGAGAATTTTGCAAGTTAACCTTGCATGCAGGCAGATCATGCAGTGGGTCAGTAGTGAAAGTTCAGATCATAGAGTTCCAGTGTATTAAAAATATAAATCAATCCAGTTTCATAGTGGCGCATTGAATAAATCCATTACTGTAACAATGCAAGTTTTGCAAAAGCATTTCTGGAGAGGCTCATCTGAAGAAAAGAAAAGCTTTTAGATTGATTATCTGCTTTATTAAGCTGTCCAAAAGGAGCCTCATTAGATTATAGATAGATCAGTAGCTCCATGACTGCCAGGGTACTCACCTTGCAAAGTGGCATCAGAATCCTTCATTGCTCCTTTAGCATTCTACACATACCCTACATATCGATGTCCGTTTCTGCAGCTCATCCGGTCACACTGCAGTTTTAATTATTCAAACTTCAAATTCATTTTAGTCAGTAAAGGCTGGAAGTGACTCTGGGTGATATTATTGGATGAATTTTTAACTCGCTTGGATGACAGCCCTATGTCCATTAGTTTTGTAGAAATGCTAACTGATCTAAAATAAACAGGTTGATATCTGTGAACAGCAGACAGAAACATACAATACAAATACACCAATGATTCACCTGCTGATGTTACCAAGCAATTTCTTCGTGTAAGTGTATGTCCAGTTATCAGTTTAACATTATGGCTCCAAATCCTTGAAGCTGGAGAGGGAGGCAAACCCCATTATCCCTCAGAAGGACAGGAATTTGCAGTAGAACCCAGTCACACCAAGATTCCACCTCATTTGCTGCAACTTTTAAAAATTTGAGTAAGGGATGGGGCCGTGGGCAGAAGATGCCACATTGTCAAGAAGATCCACTTTGGGAGTTCTTGGTCTAACATAGGAATTCTGCCCATTATGGGCCTCAGTGCACCTCACAAAAGCTAAGAATTGGTTTGAATCCTGCTGAGGACCTTAAAAGACCCCAGATCTTTATTAGGAAAAGGTAATCAATCCCAGACAGGAATGGTTACCTTTCCAATGAAGCCGACTTGCTTCAATGCGAGCAGAAGATCCAAAGAGAAGACCTCCTCTCTACCATCGGAGCAACGTGGCATTCCTGAGACATACCAGCTGGCAGTTTGAGGAAGATGGCACTGATGCACACTGGCAGATATGATTTACCTGCTCCAGCTATCCAAATAATTCCGATCTTGCAATTTGGGATGGGTTTTCCATCTTGGGAGCAAGGAGGTTTCTCTCCACTGCACTTGTGATGGCAGAGTGGATCCCAGAAATTCCGTGATCTAAGGCCGGATTTTAACGCTGGCCGGAGGGGAGCCATCCACCGACTGAAAAGTTGGTGGCGATCCCGCCTCCGGCAGGCCTGGGGATCTAGACTGGATTTTACGGTCCCCATGCCCTTAATTGGTCTTAGGCAGGACATCCACCTCATTTATCAGGCAGCTTTCCTGAGGCCTCAGCCGCCCACCTGCCAACTGTAAAATCCCCATGGCAGTGGGCTGAGGCCCTTAACTGGCCATTAATTTGCCACTTAAGGACCTTGATTGACCTGGGGCGGGTGGGCCATTTCTTACCTCCACCACCCCACATAAAATGGCAGCGGAGGCAGGAGTGGGTCGGGAAGGGCCTTCCGAGCTTCCCACTCCATTTTATGAAACCCCCCCTACCCCACCACCAGCCCACTCTTCAGTATAAATTTCTATGGCATTTATCCCTCAGTTTGATTTATAGCATGAGTTTTTATTTTGTATCAGTATAATGCAATTACATCTCAGGACAAGAGAATCTCCCATGGCATTGCTCATAGGTTCAAGTCTGTGACCATATCATATGCTTTCCCAGCACTAACTCCAAGTACATTTATTCTACTTGGGCCTGTTACTTATAACAGTACTGATAGCTAATGTGTCACAAGAGGCAACAGCCTTGAAATTATGTTATGAGATAATGATATATGATTGCATGACGTCTTCATCTGAAATT
The DNA here is from genome assembly GCF_036365525.1 of Heterodontus francisci. Taxonomy (NCBI): domain Eukaryota; kingdom Metazoa; phylum Chordata; class Chondrichthyes; order Heterodontiformes; family Heterodontidae; genus Heterodontus; species Heterodontus francisci. The sequence continues at coordinate 91,798,353 of NC_090381.1, read as the reverse complement.
CCTCTTCTATTTTGGGAGGAGGACATTAACCAGTTTCAAATAAATAGGTTAACGCTTCCACTAAATTAGCAGACAGGGCAAGTTCAGATGCTATTAAATGTCTGTCGGTTAGTAATCCACATTATAATTTTGAGGCTTATGAGAATGTTTTTCAGTTCTGCCTAATTCAAAGGTATGTGATATGGTGCAGCTCACACTAAAAAGGTTTAGAAATGGCTGGTATAATTTATATGTGTATAGGATCGTGAAATATTAATATAGCATATTATGTATCAGAATAATGTGTGTTATTATGATGATTTTGCAGCAGCAGAAAATCATTTGTGTCAATATAATTTATACTGTTCTAGAATCCTTATGTATAAAATATAAATTATATTGATGATATGCACAAAGGATTGGTAGTATAACATTATTTGTCCCCAGATATATGACAAAACTGAGTTATATTCACATAACACAAATAGTTTATTCGCCACAAAATTTCAGTCTCTCGTAATCTACAACACAAATGGCTAGAAACTTTTTTGAGCTCAGATTAATTAATATTTTCTTCAGTTGCTTGTAGATTCACTGGCCAGAGTGGAGTTAGTGAAAAAGGCATGAGTTTGCTTGGACAGAAGCGGAGGTACGGAGCGACCTTACAGCTGGGAGGTCAATTTCAGTGTAAGTTAAAAGTTAATTCCCTTTTGTTTTCGGAGGACCAGGGGACTGCTGGGTAAGTGAAAACTATATATTTGGGCGGTTTAAAATCAATTCCTTTTAGTTTTGGTTGCAGCAGCTTGGACAGAAGCAGAGGTACGGAGCGAACTTACAGCTGGGAGGTCAATTTCAGTGTAAGTTAAAAGTTAATTCCCTTTTGTTTTCGGAGGACCAGGGGACTGCTGGGTAAGTGAAAACTATATATTTGGGCGGTTTAAGATCAATTTCTTTTAGTTTTGGTTGCAGCAGCTTGGACAGAAGCAGAGGTACGGAGCGAACTTACAGCTGGGAGGTTAATTTCAGTGTAAGTTAAAAGTTAATTCCCTTTTGTTTTCGGAGGACCAGGGGACTGCTGGGTAAGTGAAAACTATAGATTTGGGCGGTTTAAAATCAATTTCTTTTAGTTTTGGTTGCAGCAGCTTGGACAGAAGCAGAGGTACGGAGCGAACTTACAGCTGGGAGGTCAATTTCAGTGTAAGTTAAAAGTTAATTCCCTTTTGCTTTCGGAGGACCAGGGGACTGCTGGGTAAGTGAAAACTATATATTTGGGCGGTGGCTGTACCCGAGACACTACATGTGTAGTGTCTCCCACCCACCCTCCTCCTCTCACCAAAAAAAAGGACTCTGGTGTGTTGATAAGGTAAGCTTTTTATTTAAAAAGTTCTGTCCGTCGGATTGCTAAACTAACAAGTTTTGACTTTTTTTGGGGGGTTTTTCAGTAGATTTGTTGGGAATTTAGAATAGTGGGAATGGAGGTTAAGGCAGTTGTATGTTCCTCCTGCAGAATGTGGGAGGTAAGGGTCGCCAAGAGTGTCCCTGCTGACTGCATCTGCGGGAAGTGCACCCAACTCCAGCTCCTCGAGAACCGCGTTAGGGAACTGGAGCTGGAGCTGGATGAACTTTGGATCATTTGGGAGGCGGAGGGGGTTATTGAGAGGAGTTATGGGGAGGTAGTCACACCTCAGGTAAAAGAAGTAGGTAGATGGGTTACCGTCAGGGGAAGGAGAGGGAACCAGCAGGCAGGGCAGGGATCCCCTGTGGCCGTTTTCCTCAACAACAGGTATACCGTTTTGGATACTGTTGCGGGGGACGACTTACCAGGGGTAAGTAATGGGGTACAGGTCTCTGGCACAGAGTCTGTCCCTGTTGCTCAGAAGGTAAGGGGGAAGAGGAGCAGAGCATTAGTCATTGGGGACTCCATAGTTAGGGGAACAGATAGGAGGTTCTGTGGGAACGAGAGAGACTCACGGTTGGTGTGTTGCCGCCCAGGTGCCAGGGTACGTGATGTCTCGGATCGTGTTTTTGGGATCCTTAAGGGGGAGGGGGAGCAGCCCCAAGTCGTGGTCCACATAGGCACCAACGACATAGGTAGAAAGAGAGATGGGGATTTAAGGCAGAAATTCAGGGAACTAGGGTGGAAGCTTAGAGCGAGAACAAACAGAGTTGTTATCTCTGGGTTGTTGCCCGTGCCACGTGATAGCGAAGCGAGGAATAGGGAGAGAGAGGAGTTGAACACGTGGCTGCAGGGATGGTGTAGGAGGGAGGGTTTTGGTTTCCTGGATAATTGGGACTCTTTCTGGGGTAGGTGGGACCTCTACAAACAGGATGGTCTTCACCTGAACCAGAGGGGTACCAATATCCTGGGGGGGAGATTTGCTAGTGCTCTTCGGGGGGGTTTAAACTAATTCAGCAGGGGAATGGGAACCTAAATTGTAGTTCCAGTGTACAGGATGTTGAGAGTAGTGAGGTCAGGGATAAGGTTACAAAGATGCAAGAGGGCACTGGCAAGCAAGAACTTGGTTTAAAGTGTGTCTACTTCAATGCCAGGAGCATCCGGAATAAGGTGGGTGAGCTTGCAGCATGGGTTGGTACCTGGGATCTCGATGTAGTGGTCATTTCAGAGACATGGGTAGAGCAGGGGCAGGAATGGATGTTGCAGGTTCCGGGATTTAGATGTTTCAGTAAGAACAGAGAAGATGGTAAAAGAGGAGGGGGTGTGGCATTGTTAATCAAGGAGAGTATTACAGCGGCAGAAAGGACGTTTGAGGACTCATCTACTGAGGTAGTATGGGCCGAGGTTAGAAACAGGAGAGGAGAGGTTACCCTGTTGGGAGTCTTCTATAGACCTCCGAATAGTTCCAGAGATGTAGAGGAAAGGATAGCGAAGATGATTCTCGACAGGGGCGAGAGTAACAGGGTAGTTGTTATGGGGGACTTTAACTTTCCAAATATTGACTGGAAATACTATAGTTCGAGTACTTTAGATGGGTCAATTTTTATCCAGTGTGTGCAGGAGGGTTTTCTGACACAGTATGTAGACAGGCCAACCAGGGGCGATGCCACATTGGATTTGGTACTGGGTAATGAACCTGGCCAGGTGTTAGATTTAGATGTAGGTGAGCACTTTGGTGATAGTGATCACAATTCGGTTAGGTTTATCTTAGCGATGGGCAGGGACAGGTATATACCGCAGGGCAAGAATTATAGCTGGGGGAAATGAAATTATGATGCGATTAGGCAAGATTTAGGATGCGTAAGATGGGGAAGGAAACTGCAGGGGATGGGCACAATTGAAATGTGGAGCTTATTCAAGGAGCAGCTACTGCGTGTCCTTGATCAGTATGTACCTGTCAGGCAGGGAGGAAGTTGTCGAGCGAGGGAGCCGTGGTTTACTAAAGAAGTTGAAGCGCTTGTCAAGAGGAAGAAGAAGGCTTATGTTAGGATGAGACGTGAAGGCTCAGTTAGGGTGCTTGAGAGTTACAAGCTAGCCAGGAAGGATCTAAAGGGAGAGCTAAGAAGAGCAAGGAGAGGACACGAGAAGTCATTGGCGGATAGGATCAGGGAAAACCCTAAGGCTTTCTATAGGTATATCAGGAATAAAAGAATGACTAGAGTTAAATTAGGGCCAATCAAGGATAGTAGTGGGAAGTTGTGTGTGGAATCAGAGGAGATAGGGGAAGCGTTAAATTAATATTTTTCGTCCGTATTTACAGTAGAGAAAGAAAATGTTGTCGAGGAGAATACTGAGATTCAGACTACTAGGCTAGATGGGATTGAGGTTCACAAGGAGGAGGTGTTAGCAATTTTGGAAAGTGTGAAAATAGATAAGTCCCCTGGGCCAGATGGGATTTATCCTAGGATTCTCTGGGAAGCCAGGGAGGAGATTGCAGAGCCTTTGTCCTTGATCTTTATGTCGTCATTATCGACAGGAATAGTGCCGGAAGACTGGAGGATAGCAAATGTTGTCCCCTTGTTCAAGAAGGGGAGTAGAGACAGCCCTGGTAATTATAGACCTGTGAGCCTTACTTCGGTTGTGGATAAAATGTTGGAAAAGGTTATAAGAGATAGGATTTATAATCATCTTGAAAAGAATAAGTTCATTAGCGATAGTCAGCACGGTTTTGTGAAGGGTAGGTCGTGCCTCACAAACCTTATTGAGTTTTTCGAGAAGGTGACCAAACAGGTGGATGAGGGTAAAGCAGTGGATGTGGTGTATATGGATTTCAGTAAGGCGTTTGATAAGGTTCCCCATGGTAGGCTATTGCAGAAAATACGGAAGTATGGGGTTGAAGGTGATTTAGAGCTTTGGATCAGAAATTGGCTAGCTGAAAGAAGACAGAGGGTGGTGGTTGATGGCAAATGTTCATCCTGGAGTTTAGTTACTAGTGGTGTACTGCAAGGATCTGTTTTGGGGCCACTGCTGTTTGTCATTTTTATAAATGACCTGGAAGAGGGTGTAGAAGGGTGGGTTAGTAAATTTGCGGATGACACTAAGGTCGGTGGAGTTGTGGATAGTGCCGAAGGATGTTGTAGGGTACAGAGGGACATAGATAGGCTGCAGAGCTGGGCTGAGAGATGGCAAATGGAGTTTAATGCGGAAAAGTGTGAGGTGATTCACTTTGGAAGGAGTAACAGGAATGCAGAGTACTGGGCTAATGGGAAGATTCTTGGTAGTGTAGATGAACAGAGAGATCTTGGTGTCCAGGTACATAAATCCCTGAAAGTTGCTACCCAGGTTAATAGGGCTGTTAAGAAGGCATATGGTGTGTTAGCTTTTATTAGTAGGGGGATCGACTTTCGGAGCCACGAGGTCATGCTGCAGCTGTACAAAACTCTGGTGAGACCGCACCTGGAGTATTGCGTGCAGTTCTGGTCACCGCATTATAGGAAGGATGTGGAAGCTTTGGAAAGGGTGCAGAGGAGATTTACTAGGATGTTGCTTGGTATGGAGGGAAGGTCTTACGAGGAAAGGCTGAGGGACTTGAGGTTGTTTTCGTTGGAGAGAAGGAGGAGGAGAGGTGACTTAATAGAGACATATAAGATAATCAGAGGGTTAGATAGGGTGGATAGTGAGAGTCTTTTTCCTCGGATGGTGATGGCAAACACGAGGGGACATAGCTTTAAGTTGAGGGGTGATAGATATAGGACAGATGTTAGAGGTAGTTTCTTTACTCAGAGAGTAGTAGGGGTGTGGAACGCCCTGCCTGCAACAGTAATAGACTCGCCAACTTTAAGGGCATTTAAGTGGTCATTGGATAGACATATGGATGAAAATGGAATAGTGTAGGGCAGATGGTTTCACAGATCGGCGCAACATCGAGGGCCGAAGGGCCTGTACTGTGCTGTAATGTTCTAATTCTAATTCTAGGGGGAATTTTATGCTCTTTGTAGGTGCCCTGCCACCTTTCCGCCTCCACCCAAATTAAGTCCGGGGTGGGAAGGCTTTCCTGCCCCGCTGCCAATTAAGGGCCTCATTCCGCCTCCGCCAGCATTAGCTCAGTGACAGGCGAGCCTGTCGCCGGACAGGGAGCAAACTAAGCAAACCCTTGCAGGTTGCTTGCCGACTCCAGGGGTTGGTCCCTCGTTAAAAGGCACTTAGGGCTTGATTGAGGAACCCAGCATTGGAAAGGGGAGGGGGGCCTGCTGAGTGCAATCTCACTCCTTCACGACCTCCGCCCCGCGAAACCCCTCCCGCCCTGACTAACCTGTGGCCTGGGTCCAGTACCTCCGATAAGTCCATTACCAGCAGCAGCCACTGCCTCTGCGGTGGCGCTGCTCAGTTAAAGAGCTTCCGGCCTCTGATTGGCCAGTAGCTCTCAGCGGGTGGGACTTTCATCGCCGGGGTCCTTAATCCTGGGGAAGCCTGTCACTGTCCACTGATGTGTCTAACTGGCGCATAATGCGGAGGGCTTTCCCCAGAGGAGGCGATGTTGCTTTTGCCGGTGGCTGAGACCCCCGTCGCCTTGATAAAATCCCAGCCGTAATGCATACAGTGTCAGAGAATCACAGTAACATTCATACAACATTTAAGAAGTATTTAGATGAGCACTTGAAACGCCATAGCATACAAGGCTATGGGCCAAGTGCTGGAAAATGGGGTTAGAATAGTTAGGTGCTTGATGGCTGGCATGGACATGATGGGCCGAAGGGCCTGTTTCTGTGCTGTATAACTCTATGACTATAACTGAAGACCACTCGCTGTTACATTGCTAACTCCTCCAACACATTTAGCTACCCTCGTCCCATTTCCCCACCTTTTCTGTATCCTTAATATTTTTCTTCATGTTTATCCAATTTCCTCTTAAATGTGTTGATTGACTTGGCTTCAGTAGCAACTGTTGTAAAGCATTCTGTATCCTAATGACACATAGATAAAAACGATGTCCTTATGCTTCCTTATTACCAATTCACCAACGAGTGCAAATAATCTTTCACTGTTTATTCTCTCAAATCTTTTCATAATTTTGAAACCTTCTGTTTGATCCCTTTATCGTCTCTGTTCCATTGAGTATATCACTAGCTTTTATAAGTCACTTATCATAACTATATGCTCTCATTCTTTGTATCTTACTGAAACTGCACAACCAGTCTTGTGTCGCATTAACATAATCACTATGCTGGCTTGAAGTCAACAATAAATAATACAATGTATTTAAAGTTGCTATTTTTAATTTTGTTTTAATACTAACCATCTTAACTAAATGTGACATGTGCCAGCAGTGCATAGTTGGGTAAATAAAGTTCTACTTATATAACAGTCACAGCATTTGCAAAGTAATTTTTTGGATGGGAATTCATGGGCTCTGGTGGGAAAGGGAAAGTGGAAGTGAGTGGCGAAGACACTGCCGCACCGACTCCCGTTCCATTGCAATTTTGCACTGGCCACCCAATTAACAGCCAGCAGATGGGGAGAACGGCCACTTAGCACCCAAAGGGGGGCTTTCAGTCAATGACCCACTCGTCACTTGACGCGCAAGTAATCGATAGCACCATGTTTAACGGGCCGCCAACACCCAAACCCTAATGCGAACATCTATGTTCTTGCAGCTCTCATGCTGCAAACATTATCAAAGGATTCAGGTCTGCTAGCATCCAGCTGCCAGAGACCCCTCCAACATCCAGCTGCCAGATACCTCTCCAACATCCAGCTGCCAGAGACCCCTCCAGCATCCAGCTGCCAGACCCCTCTCCAACATCCAGCTGCCAGAGACCCCTCCAGCATCCAGCTGCCAGACCCCTCTCCAACATCCAGCTGCCAGAGACCCCTCCAGCATCCAGCTGCCAGACCCCTCTCCAACATCCAGCTGCCAGAGACCCCTCCAGCATCCAGCTGCCAGACCCCTGCAACATCCAGCTGCCAGATACCTCTCCAACATCCAGCTGCCAGAGACCCCTCCAGCATCCAGCTGCCAGACCCCTCTCCAACATCCAGCTGCCAGAGACCCCTCCAGCATCCAGCTGCCAGACCCCTCTCCAACATCCAGCTGCCAGAGACCCCTCCAGCATCCAGCTGCCAGACCCCTCCAACATCCAGCTGCCAGATACCTCTCCAACATCCAGCTGCCAGAGACCCCTCCAGCATCCAGCTGCCAGAGACCCCTCCAGCATCCAGCTGCCAGACCCCTCCAACATCCAGCTGCCAGACCCCTCCAGCATCCAGCTGCCAGACCCCTCCAACATCCAGCTGCCAGATACCTCTCCAACATCCAGCTGCCAGAGACCCCTCCAGCATCCAGCTGCCAGAGACCCCTCCAGCATCCAGCGCCCAGCTTCCAGAGACCTCTCCAGCAACCAGCACCCAGCTGCCGGTGACCCCTCCAGCAACCAGCACCCAGCTGCCAGAGACCCCACCAGCATCCAGCACCCAGCTGCCAGAGACCCCTCCAGCATCCAGCACCCAGCTGCCAGAGACCCCTCCAGCACCCAGCATCCAGCTGCCAGAGACCCCTCCAGCAACCAGCACCCAGCTGCCAGAGACCCTCCAGCAACCAGCATCCAGCTGCCGGTGACCCCTCCAGCAACCAGCACCCAGCTGCCGGTGACCCCTCTAGCAACCAGCACCCAGCTGTAAGAGACCCTTCTAGCACCAAGCACCCAGCTGTCAGAGACCCCTCCAGCACCTAGCATCCAGCTGCCAGAGACCCCTCCAGCACCCAGCATCCAGCTGCCAGAGACCCCTCCAGCAACCAGCACCCAGCTGCCAGAGACCCCTCCAGCACCCAGCACCCAGCTGCAAGAGACCCTTCTAGCACCAAGCACCCAGCTGTCAGAGACCCCTCCAGCATCCAAGGCCCAGCTACCAGAGACCCCTCCAGCATCCTCCAAAGAAAGGTGCAGGAGAAACGTGCTTGTAGGCATGCCAGAAGCAAGATCCTCTGTGGCCCCAAGTTCAGGGATGACTCTGTGCGTGTTCTCCTCCAGGCTACTCGGGCAAGGCGGGAGGTCCTCTTCCCCGCGGACAGAAGGAGGAGACCTTCCTGCCTGGACAAGCAAGTATGGATGGAGGTCACAGAGGAGGTTAGCAGTCGCCCAGAGAACTTGGTTGCCGTGCTGCAAGCGCGTCAATAACCTTCTCCTCTCCGCAAGGGTGAGAACTGCACTTGGTGCACTCTGGAGTCATCCGTGAGGTGTGTGAAGATCTGGCTGGGATTTCAGAGGGTATGCACACCCTGGCTCAGTCAGTGCAGGATTCCATCCAGACCATGAACGCTGTGATCTCCCTCTCAGCTGTTCGTGTGACCTCCTCCATCAAGAGATTGGTCACTCTGATGGACAGCCACATCCAGCAGGCCAATCAGTGGATGCTGGAGATGTGCGCAGACCTGCATGCCATTGCCTTGTCCATGAGCTCCATACAGCAGTAGCAAGGCGAGGGAGGGACACGGCACCTAGAGTCTCCACCAGGTCCTCGTCCTTCTCAGTTCAGCAGAAAGGTGCAAGTGTACCTTACAAGGGAGGAGAAGCGGTTGCCTTCAGCCTCTGGGGGCTCTTCTCAGGCGCTCCTGGTGTGGACGGCGGCTCCTCAGCCCCTCTGCCAGTGACACCAATGCTTCAGGTTGCTGCAATGACAGAGGAGTTTCCTGCACCTGTGCAGCCGCTCCCCAGCGTGCCTGGGCCTGGCAGGCCTCATACAGTCAAAGGACGGTCGGCAAGTTCATCCCAGGCCAGGAGGCGACAAGACTGCAGCTGGCAGTGAAAGGGGAGGACCACGTAGGAGCACTTGTAAAAGAATTAAGAAAAGGCAGTAAATGCACTTAGGCCTCACAGGTTAATGGAGAGTTAAAGATTCTCTGCTTGTGTGAAATTATTTTTGTTAAAAAAACCCATCTGGTTCACTAATGTCCTTTAGGGAAGGAAATCAGCTGAACTTACCTGGTCTGACCTACATGTGACTCCAGACTCGTAGCAATGTGGTTGACTTGTAACTGCCTGGTCCAGCAAGCCACTCAGTTGCTAAGGGCAATTAGGGATGGGCAACAAATGCTGGCTTTGCCAACGACACCCACACCCCCTGTAAGAATAAATGTTGGATTTGGCTTATGTAAGTTTCCATTCTTTGTTGGTGACCCTCTGTCAGTGCAAGAGTGGCAAGGGCTGACCCAAGGGCTGGCTTGGGTTGACCAGGGTTTGTGTCTTCATGCTTTGCACATTGTGGAAGCAGCAGATGTTAGTGGCTGAGGGCTGTCGACTAAAAGAAGAGGTAAGTGGCATTAGTGTGGATGGAATGTGGTTCTTTATTTGAATGGTTGACTGCAGTAGTAGGGGTCAGGCGAAAAGAGTGAGTATAAGAGCCTCCCGAGCTGCCCTTACACAAATGACATTGCACCCTCCAGGCAGCCCCTCATGTCTTTCAGGATGCTGTGACTGGTCATCAGATTCCTCACATTCCATTATATCCTCATCAACCAAGGCCTCTCCCCTCTGCAGCACCAGATTGTGCAAAGCCAGGGGGAGGGAGTGGAGTAGTGGTAATGTCACTGGCCTAGTAATCTAGAGGCCCAGGCTAAAGCCCTGGGGACATGGGTTTGAATCCCACCATGGCAGATGGTTAAATTTAAATTCAATTAATAAAAGTCTGGAATTAAAAAACTAGTCTAATGGTGACCATGAAACCATTGTCGGTTGTTGTATAAACCCACCTGGTTCAGTAATGTCCTTTAGGGAAGGAAATCTGCCATCCTTACCTGGTATTGTCTACATGTGACTCCAGACCCACAGCAATGTGGTTGACTCTGAAATGCACTCTAAAATGGCTTAGCTGTTTCTCAAGGGCAATTAGGAAGAGCAATAAATGCTGGCCTTGCCAGCAATGCCCACATCCCTTTAATGAATGGGAAAAAAAGCACATGAAACCACCACTATCCAGGAGACCCTTGATGGGGAATATTGAAGTGCCCAACTGGAACGATTCAGACACCTGAATCTCATCTTGAGGAAACTGATGGTCTGCTCGATGGTGGCACAGGGCACCACATGGCTCACGTTGTAGTGTTCCTCAGCCTCCATCACAGGGTTTCTCACAGGTGTCAGCAGCCACCTTTTCAGTGGGTATCCCTTGTCAACAAGTATCTATCCTTGAAGACACACAATGGGGGTGAAAATCTGTGGCACATGGAAGTGCTGAAGAATGCAAGTGTCATGGCTGCTCCCAGTCTACCGTGCACACACCTGCAGGATCTGTTTTTTTTTTAGAGATACAGCACTGAAACAGGCCCTTCAGCCCACTGAGTCTGTGCTGACCATCAACCACCCATTTATACCAATCCTATACTAATTCCATATTCCTACCACATCCCCACCAGTCCCTATATTTCCCTACCACCTACCTATCCTAGGGTTAATTTATAATGGCCAATTTACCTATCAACCTGCAAGTCTGTGGCATGTGGGAGGAAACCGGAGCACCCAGAGGAAACCCATGCAGACACAGGGAGAACTTGCAAACTCCACACAGGCAGTACCCAGAATTGAACCCGAGTCGCTGGAGCTGTGAGGCTGCGGTGCTAACCACTGCGCCACTGGTGGTCGCAGGCGAGTTGCACATTGAGGCAATGAAATCCCTTCCGGTTAATGAAGGCTGCTGGCTGGTGTGCTGGAACCTTGATGAACACATGCGTGCAGTCTATCACACCTTGCACCTGGGGGAACCCTGCCATGGCAGCAAATCCTCTGGCTGTCTGAGCTTGACTGTCCGCATCAGTTCAGTAGTGAATGTACTGGCTGGCCCTCCTGAAGAGGGCATCTGCGACCATTGATTGTGAGATGCCACACATGTCTCCAGTGGGCACCTGGAATGAAGCTGATGCATAGAAATCCGGGGCTACAGCTACTCTGACGGCCACTGGCATTAGATGACTGCCACTGCAATTAGAGCTCACCTCCTCCACCATCATGGCACACAGGGAGGTCACGGCCCCTCGTGACAGGTGCAGTTTATGGCGACACTGCCTCCTCAACATCTGGAGGTAGCTCCTCCTCTGTCTGTATACCTTTACTGAAGGTGTACCTTCATCTCCGAGCCGATGCCTCCTCACGTTCCCCTCTGCGACCTTCTGCCACTTGCCTCTCAGGAGACTGCCCCTGTGGCTGGCCAGGAGATTTCTGCTGTTCCACTGCGGGACCCCGGACCACCCCCCACCCCACTCTGAGGTTCTCCTCGCTGGAAGACTCTCCTCCAGAATGAACGATGCCCATGGCATTTGGGCACTGCCACTCCGAAATTCACACACTGCCAGTAGTTCCTCCAATTCACCCACTTCTCCAGTGAGCACCCTGCCAGAAGCACAATCTCATCAAGGGGGCCTCAACCCCAAATCAATTGTTGCCCAACTCCTTTCCACTGAATACGAAAAGCCTTACTCTACAGTTGCCAAGTGCGGCAATGGCAGTAGCTCCCACATGGTTGCCATCCTTTAAAGGCTGCTGAGGCTAAGATGTCCTGTGGCCCCTGTGCGCTTAACATTAAATCCAGACAGGCCCATTAAATTACGGTTAATTGCTTTATTTACAAACGTAACAGCCTCTCAATTGCTCATTTTAAAAACGCGAGCAGAGTCCCCATGTGTCTTTCTGTCTGCTATTTGTAGAATTCAGCCAAGGTAAGATGATGTCGGGGTCCATACCGACACCATCCCACACAGTTTTATAGCTCCCCCCCTGCCTTCATTGCTGCTGGCTTCTTTGTCGTTAAATCCCAGCCATTGCGTGAAAACATTTACAGACATTTTGACACTGCAATATGATGCTATATAAACACAAATAATATCCATCATTGTAATAGCTCATGGACAGGTAAATAACTGATTGTACTGCCAGATCTACAAGGCACATAGGCATAATTAGGGTGTGAAGTTTGTCTTTGGCTATAGTGCAAAATGTGCCATAAGGAGTTGACAGCTCCTTTTACAACCCAATGAATTTTCATTTTTATTGAAGTCATTAAAACAGATTGCCTATGCTTCATCGCATATTTTGAGCTACTGCCAAAATCCAACTTCACCTCCTCATGCACTATCATCTTATTCTAGGCCCACTAGCCAGGATGACCAAGGATGTTAAGCAACTCGCCATCTTGTCTCAGGTCATCAAACAAAGATTCACACTCATTGTGGTGAGGACAATTATATTCATGTGAGTATGGCATGAGCTGTCTGTGAAGAATATACTCCTTGGTAAGGGGGCAGTCAGTTTTGTTGACAGGCCTGCTGCTGATTCTCTGCTCAGCGAGGCACAAAGGTCACTGCCTCTCTGCTTCCTGGAGCCAGAGTTAATAGAGAGAAAAGGGACAATGGGACACAGGGGCAGACAAGCTTTAAACAAAGGACTGTGGTCCAGAGCCTTGGGCCTGGAGCTGCAAGCTAAAAAAGTAAGCTGCAGGTCAGTTTTTACAGTTAGAAATAATGCCAAAAGTAAGTCAGTTAGCCCATGAAGCGGACAGGGCAGACGGTTTATTATAAAAACAAAATACTGTGGATGCTGGAAATCTGAAATAAAAGCAAGAAACGCTGAAAATACTCAGCAGGTCTGACAGCATCTGTGGAGAAAGAAGCAGAGTTAACATTTCAGGTCAGTGACCCTTCTTCAGAACTGACCTTCTGAAGAAGGGTCACTGACCTGAAACGTTAACTCTGCTTCTCTCTCCACAGATGCTGCCAGACCTGCTGAGTATTGCCAGCATTTCTTGTTTGTATTTCAGGTGGTTTATTAGTTTCTTTCATATTTTCAAGCGGGAGGAATGAGAGTGAGAAGAAATTGCTTTAAAATTTATTCTGTGTGTTCACTTGCAGTTTTCTAAATAAAGAAGCTGAATGATTTGGCCTTGTCTCATCAAGTGTTTTAATTTACCTCCAACAAGACACAATATTGAGTTAAGATCAAAAGGGGATCCTGATATTATGGCCCTGAATTACACTATCATTCAGTTCAATATTAGGCAGTATGCTGTTAAGCTCACACAAATTGCAGAAATTAAAAATACAAGAACTCAACCTGAAGAGTTATAAAAATTGACTTTTCTTTTTTTTAAAGTGGACAATGTGCTTCAAAATGGCTGCAGAAGGTCAAAAGACCTGGCTTTGTATATTCAAGCTGTCTACTGTCTGGAAGGGACAGAAGGATACATTCAAAAGCTAAGATGTGTCAATTACACCCATCCTCAACCCATCAAGAGACATTTTTTAATTGAATGGGTTCTTCTGAAACAAAGAAAGTATGAAGTAGCCACATCCTGGGCTACTGTTGGTAACCACAGGGAGGAAGATCTGTGTCTCCCAACAGAAGCAAGATCTGAGAGACTTTTCGCTTAAAAGGTAGCTCTCTGGAGAGAGTGAGCATCACCAAAGCTTGTCCAACTGAGAGCTGGGAGAAAACCCAGCAAGCCAAAAAGGAAGGCGTCCTGCTGTGAATTCTACATTTCAACTTGTGCAGCAGAGAATTGGAAGTGATCCCCTGTCTTCAAACTGAACTTCCAACCAACAGAGAAATCTACAAACAAACCAGGCCTGCAACTAAAGAGAAAGTGACCTCTGAGAGAATTCAACAGGTTTACCGTGAACCCCAAAATGCTACCTCACTTCAAACCACATACTCATTTTCCTTTCTATCTGTTTCTTCTTGTGCGTGTGTTTACATGTGTGTGAGTGAGTACGTGGGTGGGTGCGGTTGTAACAATTTTGGGATAAGGCATATTGCTCAATACATAATTAATCTTCTGTTTTAAACCTAAAAGAAAACCTGTCACTGTCTGTTTAATTGACAAATAAAACACAAAGGGGTTAAAAGCTGAATAACAAAAACACTTGCTGCGGTCAGTTGGGAGTTTAACAGTGGGAACCACCCACACCTCTCATTATGTGGCCATAACAATGCAGACACCCCTAAACTTCAGACCTCTTACAGGTGTAAGAATACACCTGCAAGAATATCTAAGGCAGATACTAAACTTGTAATGGTTATCATGTAACATATCTGTGCCACAGATATACATATAGTGGTACCATTTCCAGTAATCAGCTGTCGGTTTTATTCCAGTAATCTGACTGTATTATGTCACAATCGTTAATCCTTCAGTAGGAAATTCATTAGGACCTTTAGCCATCAACATACAATCAAGAAAATGACAAGACATTATGAAAAGATACTACACAAAAAAGGAGAAAAAAAATTCTATATGCAGAAATTACGAACATATGAATTAAAGGCTGGCTACCCAACCTGAACCCGACAGGACCCGATGACATGTGTCAGGTTCAGGTCGGGTCGGGTCGCACTTCCAGGTTTGGCATTCGGGCTCGGGTCGGGTCAGGTCAGGCCGGGTCGGACATGCTCTATCATCACCTCAGGTAAGTGGCTCCACTGTTAATGTAATTTTTGGACTGGAAAGGTGGTTTTGTTACAGTTATTTTAAGCTTATGCAGATCAGCAACAAAGTGAAAAGCGGAAGGTAGGTTAACTGATGGTCGGGTCAGGTCGGGTTTGGCGCGGGAAAAAGTGGAAGGACGCGGGCCAGGTCGGGCTCAGGGTTGCATGTGGTTCTGTCAGGCTGGGGTCAGGTTTTGTTTGCAGACCCGAGCTGGCCTTTAATATGAATTAGGAGCAAGAGTAGGCCACTTGGCCTGCTCTTAAATGGGCGACCCGTTATTTTTTAACAGTGACCCTGAGTTCTAAGGATCTTATACATTTCAATTAAGTCTCCTCTTACTCTTCTAAACTCCAGTGGATACAAGCCTAGCCCGTCCAACCTTTCCTCATAAGACAACCTGCCCATTCCAGGTATTAGTCTAGTAAACCTCCTCTGAACTGCTTCCAACGCATTTACATCCTTCCTTAAATAAGGAGACCAGTACTGTACACAGTACTCCAGAAGTGGTCTCACCAATGCCCTGTATAACTGAAACATAACCTTCCACTTTTGTATTCTCGCAATAAACGATAACATTTTATTAGCTTTCCTAATTACTTGCTGTACCTGCATACTAGCCTTTTGCAATTCATGCACTACAACACCCAGATCCCTCTGCATCTCAGAGCTCTGCAATCTCTCACCATTTAGGTAATATGCTTCTTTTGTATTCTTCCTGCCAAATTGGACAATTTCACATTTTCCACATTATACTCCATTTGCCAGATCTTTGCCCAATCACTTAACCTATCTATATCCCTTTGTAGCCTCCTTATGTCCTCTTCACAACATACTTTCCTACCTATCTCTGTGCCATTAGCAAATTTAGCAAACATACCTTCAGTCCCTTCATCCAAGACATTGATCGTGTCATGCAGGCCCCCACCTGCCAAGAATGAGGCACACATTATTTCGCCACATGAACATTAAAACTTAAAATTGTTGCTGGGAAGAAAAGCGGGCATATCACAAGGAATTTCCAGGCCCCTTGCCGCAAAGACCTTTTCTGCAGACTAGCAGACAGTGTTGGAACAAAGGAACTAGTCCCTGCTTCCCCAATACACAGAAGATGTGGTCAGATCAGTTTAGTCACATGACTAACTGGCTGTTGAAGTTTTTTTTTTATTTGAACTTGCCACAGAGTTTTAAAACTCAGAAAGCTGTTTGCTCCTGGATTGAAAAGACCTCTCTCCTGTCTGCTCCCATCTCTTTCTCACGGAACTGAAGGCACATGAACCTCAAGAGAAAGAAGTCTCCTACAGTGAACAAGGTTTAAGAAGAACACTGTGCCCCAACAAAAAGCAAGAATTACCTATAAGCAAGAACTACCTACAAAAGGACTACAGTGAGCTCAAAGCACAGTAACAAGAAACTCTTCTGATATTGCTTCAAACCTCTCGACTTTATTTTTTCTTCTGCTGTTTGCTGTCTCTATTTGCATGTACGTATCGCGTATGCATGCTAACGTGGGGCGCGGCATATGTCCATAGGCGTTAACCGAATTAGAGTTTAAGTTTTAATACATTTCGCTTTTCTTCTTTAAACCAAAGAAGGCCTGTTTGTGCTCATTTCTTTGCCTTATAATTGGAAAGCAGTAAACAAGGATTCACCAAGGGGGAGCTCAAACCACAGTGTGTTTAAAAATTAAACCCTGTTATAATAAGACCAGGTGAAGGCTAAAAGTGATCCCTAGACACATTTCTCACCTGGTCGTAACAATAAAAATTGTAAGAAGTTGAGACACTACCTCTCGTCACATCTTGCCAACCAGAAAATTACCCATTTATGCCTACTCTCTGTTTCCTGTCAGATAGCCAATCTTCTATCCATGCCAATATATTACCCCCTACACCATAAGCTTTTATTTTCTGCAATAACCTTTGATGTGGCACCTTATCAAAAGCCTTCTGGAAATCTAAGTACAGTACATCCACCGGTTCTCCTTTATCCACAGGACATGTTACTTCTTCAAAGAACTCCAATAAATTGGTTAAACATGATTTCCCTTTCACAAACCATGTTGATTCTGCCTGATTACCATGAATTTTTCTAAGTGCCCTGCTATAACGTCTTTAACAATAGCTTCCAACATTTTCCCTCTGACAGCTGTTAAGCTAACTGGCCTGTAGTTTCCTGCTTTCTGTCTCCCTCCCTTTTTGAATAAAGGAGTTACATTCGCTATTTTCCAATCGAATGGAACCTTCTCTGAATCTAGGCAACGTACTGTAATTTTGCTAAGAATACAAATTCATTCAAATCTCAACCCCATTTCATTAAAAACAGTAAGGAATCATTCTCGTGAATGATATCATCTGGACTATTTGAAGTGGTATAATGGTAATATTACTGAGCTAGTAATCCATCAGCTCAGGCTAATGCCCTGTGGACATGGGTTCAAATCCCACCAGGGAAGCAGGTGGAATTTCAATTCAATTAATTGATAGAAAAAATCTGGAATTGAAAGCTGGTCTCAGTAATGGCGCCATGAACTTATCTTTGATTGTCATAAAAACCCATCTGGTTCATTAATATCCTTAGGGAAGGAAATTTGCTGTCCTTACCTGGTCTGGCCTGCATGTGACTCCAGACCCACAGCAACGTGGTTGACTCTTAGCTGCCCTCTGAAATGGCTGAGCCAGCCAATCAGTTATCAAGGGCAATTAGGGATGGGCAAAAAGTGCTGGCCTTGCCGGTGAGACCCACATCCCATGAACAGATAAAAAAAATCAGGTAAGATTGCAGGGCCAATTTTCCTCTGCTCCCAAATAGTGGCCAAGAAACCGGGGCAATGTCGAGGAAAAATGGATGCTAATCCTATTCTGCTCCTGAAAAGTTTACACTCAAACTTCCTCTATTTCTTTTCCGGTGTCTGTTCCTGAAGAGGATGGAGCAATGTTAATGACATGCAATTAGGGGTCAGATGACTATGACCATAAATTCCTTGAAAAAGGGCGGGTGCAGAAGAGAAACAGAAGCACCCATAAATTCTCTTGTTCTGTAATCTTAGTGCAGTATTTTACTATGCCCCTGCCCCTGCTTTTATGATATCGCCTCTGGAGGTGACTGAGAAGAGAAACAATCACAATCCTCCTTGGCAACTGATGAAAACTTTTGGTTGTCTCTCTACTGAGCCACGAACAACGGTTTTCCTACCACTGTGCAATAATGCCCATCCCCATAACTATGCATTCCACCTTGGATAAAAAAAAGCCTCACAGTCAAAGCAACAACCGGCTCCTTTTTCCTCACTATGGGCTGGATTTTGTTGTCCCACCACCAGCAGCGGTGGTGGGCAGGGTACCTGGCGGCTGTCCCCCCCCGGAACCTGTGCCGCTGCGGTTACATGGGGGGACGGCCACTTTACATATTGACGGCGGCCGCCCCCCACCCCCAACCACATGTGGGGACGGCCTCAGTGGCGCTGTTCACTGAAGGAGCAGGTGATCTTGCATTTTTATAAGGCTGCCAGCCCTGCAAACAGTACACCATAACACAGAGGTCACCCTTCCCCCCTTCTTTATAACAAAGTGCAGAGTTGACCCCTTCTCCACCTCAGTGGCGCCAGCTTTCCCTGGATGAGAAAATGAACGTGCATGAGAGCCACATGTTGCGCTGAAGGTCGGGAACTGAAGGTAAGATCGCTGCAGTTTAGATTTTAATTAATGTAAACATGTAATTTAAATATGCAAACTCGGGTCCCATTGCAGAGCGGCAGAGGGGCTGCCACGGAGCTTCCCCACCACCGGGAAGGTCGAGCCCAGCAACCCCAGCATTGGGTTCCTTGGCGGGCTGCTGCCGCTCTGATTCTCCAGCCCCCCGCCATGAAACCCGACATTGGGCTGGGACCAAAATCCAGCCCTATTATTAGAAACATAGAAAATAGGAGCAGGAGTAGGCCATTCGGCCCTTCGAGCCTGCTCCGCCATTCATTATGATCATGGTTGATCATCCAACTCAGTAACCTATTCCCGCTTTCCCCCTATATCCTTTGATCCCTTTTGCCCCAAGAGCTATATCTAACTCCTTCCCACACCATGTTTCTTTTTCCCTGTTCCTCCATATATTGCTTGGTATCTTGGTGCTGCTATTTTACGAATGTACTCAAAAGCAGACTGCAGGGGTATCTGATCACTTACCTGGGGTGCTGTTGCCATCCCAGTCTTGGCCCAGCAGTACAAACCCATTCACAGGAGGCGGCAACTTTAAATAACACCAAACGTGAACACCACTGACATGCAAATCACAGCTTGCAGAAGGCACAAATAATTTTAGAACTTTCCATGAGTCTTCAGAAGCTATTTACTGGAAAATCCTCCACCCTATTGTCTTTATAATTCAAAGACTTTCTCTCACTCAGCTTCCATTTAACCTGCTTCCTTAAGATTGCAATTCCTTTAAAAGCCCAGGAGGTGCTGGATCTTTTCTTAATTGCTTTCTTGCACACAAAAGAGTGCCCTCACTTACACCTGGTGCATGCCTGAAGAATGCAAATTAGGCCCAAGAGGAAGGTTAGGCACTGAGGACGTGACCACAGCTAAGTGCAATAAGCTGAAATTGCTCTCAGGTGGAGACAGAAACAAACATCAGTTCTTGGGTGTCCTGACCAACACTCCTTCCTTAACCAATATCATCAAAGATTAATTGGTCATTCGTTTCACTGCTGTTTGTGTGATCACAACCTGGAGTACTGCATAGAGTTCTGGGCACTGCATCTCAGGAAGGATATATTAGCCTTTGCAGTGGGTGTTGTGCAGATTCACCAGAATGATACTGGGCTTAGAGGGTTAAATTACAAGGATGAGTTGCATAAACTTGACTTGTATTCCCTAGTCTATAGAAACAAACAAAATAAAGATGATATACACTTATATAGTGCCTTTCACAACCACAGGATGTCCCAAAGTGCTTTACTGCCAATGAAGTAATTTTTGAAGTGTAGTCACGGTTGTAGCAAGATTGAGGGGTGAATCTATTGAGGTGTTTAAAATGATAAAAGTATTTAATAGGGTAGATATGCATCGGTCTTCACGGTGGAGGACACTAAAAACATCCCGACAATAAACAAGGTCTAAATGGGAGGAAGGAACTTGTAACAATCTCTATCACGAGGGAAAAGGTGCTGGACAAACTGATGGGACTAAAGGCAGACAAGTCGCCAGGACCTGATGGCCTGCATCCAAGGGTTTTAAAAGAAGTGGCTGCAGAGATAGTGGAGGCATTGGTAATAATATACCAAAACTCACTGGGTACCAGCAGATTGGAAGACTGCTAATGTGACACCCCTATTCAAGAAAGGAGGGAGACAGAAAGTAGGAAACTACAGACCTGTTAGCTTAACATCTGTCATTGGGAAAATGCTAGAGTCCATTATTAAGGAAGAAATAGCAGGACATTTGGAAAAACATAATGTAAACAAACAGAGTCAACATGGTTTTATGAAAGGGAAATCATGTTTGACAAATTTGCTAGAGTTCTTTGAGGATACAACAAGCAGAGTGGATAAAGGGGAACCGGTAGATGTAGTGTATTTGGATTTTCAGAAGGCTTTCAATAAGGTGCCACATAAAAGGTTATTGCTCAAAGGAAGAGCTCAGGGTATTGGGGGTAATGTGCTGGCATGGATTGAAGATTGGCTAACGCACAGCTGGCAGAGAGTCAGGATCAATGGGTCTTTTTCAGGTTGGAAAGCTGTAACTAGTGGGGTGCCACAAGGATCGGTCCTAGGGCCTCAGCTATTTATGATCTATATTAATGACTTGGAGGAAGGGACAGAGTGTAGTGTATCCAAATTTGCTGTTGATACAAAAATAGGTGGGAAGCCACGTTGTGATAAGGACACAAAGAATCTGAAAAGGGATATAGATTGGTTAAGTGAGTGGGCAAAAACTTGGCAGATGGAGTTCAATGTGGAAAGTGTGAGGTCATCCACTTTGGTAGGAGGAATAAAAAGGCAGATTATTATTTAGATGGAGAAAGACTACAAAATACTGCAGTACAAAGGGATCTGGGTGTTCTTGTACATGAAACACAAAAAGTTAGCATGCAGGTGCAGCAAGTAATTAAGAAGGCAAATGGAATTTTGGCCTTTATTGCTAGGGGGTTAGGGTCTAAAAATAAGGAAGCCTTGTTACAACTGTACAGGGTGTTGCTGAGGCCACACCTGGAGTACTGCGTACAATTTAAGGAAGGATATACTAGCATTGGAGGCAGTTCAGAAAAGGTTCACTATGCTGATTCCTGGGATGAAGGGGTTGTCTTATCAAGAACGGCTGAACAGGTTAGGCCTTTATTCATTGGCGTTTAGAAGAATGAGAGGTGATCTTATTGAAACATATAAGATTTTAAGGGGGCTTGACAGGGTAGATGTTGAGAATATGTTTCCACTGGTGGGGGAATCTCAAACTAGGGGATATAGTTACAGAATAAGGGGGCACACATTTAAAACTGAGATGCGAAGGAATTTATTTTCTCAGAGGGTGGTGAATGTCTGGAATTCTCTACCTCAGAGAGTTGTGGAGGCTAGGTTACGAATTGTATTTTAGGAGGAGGTAGATAGATTTTTAAAGTCTTGGGGAGTCGAGGGGTATGCGGAACAGGCCTGAAAGAGGAGCTGAGGCTTGGGCCAGATCAGCCATGATCTTATTGAATGGCAGGGCAGCCTTGAGGAGCTGAATGGCCTACTCCTGCTCCTATTTCTTATGTTCTTCTTATGTTATTAAATTATTGTATCTTGTCGGGCAACCAAGAACAAGGGGTAATAATCTTCAAATTAGAGGCAGACCATTCAGAAATGAGAACAGGAAGCATTTTTTCACATAAAGGGTAATCAAAATCAGGAAATCGCTCCCCCAAAAGGCTCTGGATGCTGGGACAATTGTAATTTTCAAGACTGAGATAGATTGATATTTGTTAGGTAAAGGTATCAAGGGACATGGAGCAAAGGCAGAAAAATGGAGTTAGGGTGCAGATCAGCCAGGATTTAATTGAATGGCAGAGCAGGCTTGAGGCACTGAATGGTCTACTCTGTTTCCTAATTTTCAAATGTTGCTATCATGCTCCATTTTTTACCTGCATAACAACTGTCACTGCACTGCAAAAGTAATTAATTGCATGAAAAGGACCTTTAGACATTTGGGATATATGATAAGGCATAATTTGAATCCAAGTCTTTACTTTCTATTACTTGCTATGCAACATCATTATATTGCACTGTAATATTTATCAAATCATGTATCAACATAATTTGTACCACTATAATATATAGTGCTGCATTTCCCAGTAATTTTCTACAGATTAATGGTGGAAACCTTGAACAAAATTATATTAGAGAATTACTTTTCATTTTGATAGTCAACAGACATCAATCCTGGGCATCATTACCAGGCTGAGACCCAAAAACATTTTTCTTGTATTCCACAAACAGCACCATACAATAGGTTAGATCCAATAATTCAATATTATTGTCCAAATATCATGATAACATTGTGTCTATCAGAATGAATAAGATGAAAATAATTCCATCCTGGTGTTCCGATGTTACCCAATCACTGTACATTGCTCTTATAATTTCTGACCTAACCTGAACACTTTCTGAGATTGTTTTCTAGACTTATTCCCATGCAATAGTCCCCACAATACTATAATTGCATTGTGTATGTGGAATATTTTTTAAATCCTGCAATGAAAGGAACAATTTCATTTTACAACCTATTTTAATATAGATTCTGGGTAAGAACTGATACAAGTTAAAATATGAGTGATGATTGAAGCCACTTCTTATCAGTGTTTTTCTTTATTTATCGGATATGGGCATCACGGGCAAGGCCAGCATTATTGCCCATCCCTAATTGCCCTTAACTGAACGGGTTTGCTAGGGCATTTCTGAGGGGATTTAAGAGTCAGCCACATTGCTGTGGGTCTGGAGTCACATAGAGGCCAGACTGGGTAAGGACAGCAAGTATCCTTCCCTAAAGAGCATTAGTGAACCAGATGGGTATTTACAACAATTTAACAGTTTCATGGGCACCAGTACTGATACTAGTTTTTGTTATTCCAGATTTAATTACAAACTGAATTTAAATTCACCAGCTGCTGTGGTGGAGATTTCAACTCTGTCTCCAGATTACTAGGCCAGTAACAGAACCACCAAACTATTGTTCCTTCCAATCATATGTTGAAGCACAGAAACCTATGAAGGGTTTTCCAATGTCCCCTATTCCCACCCAACCAATAAAACATATTTTACAACTACTGCCAACTGCTAGGTTGCATGGAATATATAGAAATTTCATTGAGTTGATTTGACAATTCCTACAAATCTATTAGTTGCTATCTTCAGATAGAGTCTTCCCAAGAGGAATTCTAACTCCATATTTGCTTTGCAGAAAGTCATAAAATCATAGAATGGCTACAGCGCAGAAGGAGGCCATTTGGTCTGTTGTGTCTCTCCACGAGTAACTCAACTAATACCACTCCTCTGCCTTATCCCCATAGCCCTGCAAATTTGTTCCCTTAAGGTGCTTATCCAATTCCCTTTTGAAAGCCATGATTGCATCTGCCTCCACCACACTCTCAGGCAGTGTTTTCCAGATCGTAAACACTCGCCGCATAAAAAGGTTCTTCCTCATGTCGCCGTTGGTTCTTTATGTTGATTGGGGAACATTTAAGGGACAGTGATCATGGTATCATAAGGTTTAGGTTAACTATGGAAAAGGACAAAAAGCAATTTCGAGTAAAAACAATTATTTTGGGATGGCCAATTTCAATGGGGTGAGAACAGATCTGGCTCAGGTGAATTGGAATCAAAAAATTGACAGGCAAAACTGTAATTGAACATTAGGCTGTCTTTAAAGAGGAGATAGTTCCGGTACAGTCAAGATACATTCCCATGAGGGGGAAAGGTAGCAGAAAAAAATCCTGGATGACAAAAGAAACAGTCAGTAAGATGAAGCAGAAAAAAGGTCAGTATGGCAACTGTCAGGTTGATAATACAAGTGACAACCAGGCTGAATATAGAAAGTTCACAGGGGAAGTGAAAAAACAAATAACAGAAGCAAGCAGACAGGGTGTGAAGATACTGGCAGCCAACATAAAAGGGAATCCAAACGTGTTCTACAGGATGGGAGGGCTAGACCTAGGGGACACAATCTCAGAGCAAGAGGTAGACCATTTAGGACTGAGATGAGCAGGAATTTCTTCACTCAGAGGGTGGTGAATCTGTACAATTCTCTACCCCAGAGAGCTGTGGAGGCTCAGTCATTGAGTATGTTCAAGACAGAGATCAATAGATTGTTAGATATTAAAGATATCAAGGGATATGGGGATAGTGCAAAAAAATGGTGTTGAGGTAGAAGATCAGCCATGATCTAGTTGAACGGTGGAGCAGGCTCAAGGGGCTGAATGGCCTACTCCTGCTCATAGTTCCTATGTTCTTCTGTTCCTAAAAGGAGGAGTATAGGGCTGATTAGGGACCAAAAAGGGAATTTACGCATGGAGGCAAGGGGCATGGCTGAGATACTAAATGAATACTTTGCACCTGTCTTTACCATTTAAGAAGATGCTGCCAAAGTCATAGTAAAAGAGGAGGTAGTTGAGATACTGAATGAGCTAAAAATTCATAAAGAGAAGGTATTAGAAAGGCTGGCTGTACTTAAAGTTGATAAGACACCAGGACCAGATGAGATTCATCCAAGGATACTGAGGGAGGTAAGGGTGGAAATTGCAGAGGCACTGGCCATATTCTTCCAATTCTCCTTAGATACAGGGTTGGTGCCAGAAGACTGAAAAATTGCAAATGTTACACCCTTGTTCAAAAACAGGTGTCAGGATAATTCCAGCAACTATAGGCCAGTCAGTTTAACCACTGTGGTGGGAAAGCTTTTAGAAACAATAATCCAGGACAAAATTAACAGTCACTCGGACAAATGTGAATTAATTAAGGAAAGCCAACACAGATTTGTTAAGGGAAAATTGTGTATAACTAATTTGATTGAGTTTTTTGATGAAGTAACAGTGAGGGTTGATGAGGGTAATGTGGTTGATGTGGTGTACATGGACTTCCAAAAGGCATTTGATAAAGTGCCACATAACAGGCTTGTCAGCAAAGTTGAAGCCCTTGGAATAAAAGGGACAGTAGCAGCATGGATACGAAGTTGGCTGAGTGACAGTAAATGGAGAGCAGTGGTGAACAGATGTTTTTTCAGACAGTATATAGAAGAAGGTATATAGACCCCCCTGGGTCTATATTAGGACCACTGCTTTTCTTGATCTATATTAATGACCTAGACTTTGGTGTGCAGGGTACGATTTCAAAATTTGCAGATGACACAAAACTCGGAAGTATTGTGAATGGTGAAGAGGATGGTTCTAGACTTCAAGAGGACATAGTCAGGCTGGTGGAATGGGTGGACAAGTGGAAAATTAAATTTAATGCAAAGAAGTTGAAGTGATACATTTTGGTAGGGAGAATGAGGAAAGGCAACATGAAATAAACGATACAATTCTAAAGCGGGTGCACAAATCATTGGATGTGGCAGGGCAGGTTGAGAAAGTGGTTAATAAGCCGTACGGGATCTTGGGCTTTATAAAAAGAGGCATAGAATACAAAAGCAAGGAAGTTATGGTGAACCTTTATAAAACACTGGTTCGGCCTCAACTGGAGTATTGTGTCCAATTCTGACACCGCACTTTAGAAAGGATGTGAAGGCATTAGAGAGGGTGCAGCAAAGATTTGCGAGAAAGGTTCCGGAGATGAGAAACTTCAGTTTCGAGGATAGATTGGTGAAACTGGGGCTGTTCTCTTTAGAGAAAAGAAGGTTGAGAGGAGATTTGATAGAGGTGTCCAAAATCATGAGTCCACAATTTGGACAGACTACATAGGGAGAAACTGTTCCTGTTGGCAGTAGGGTCGAGAACCAGAGGACACTGATTTAAGGTGATAGGCAAAAGAAGCAATGACGACATGAGGAAACATTTTTTTACACAGCGGCACAGTGGCGCAGTGGTTAGCACCGCAGCCTCACAGCTCCAGCGACCCAGGTTCAATTCTGGGTACTGCCTGTGTGGAGTTTGCAAGTTCTCCCTGTGTCTGCGTGGGTTTCCTCCGGGTGCTCCAGTTTCCTTCCACATGCCAAAAGACTTGCAGGTTGATAGGTTAATTGGCCATTATAAATTGCCCCTAGTATAGGTAGGTGGTAGGGAAATATAGGGACAGGTGGGGATGTGGTAGGAATATGGAATTAGTGTAGGATTAGTATAAATGGGTGGTTGATGGTCGGCACAGACTCGATGGGCCGAAGGGCCTGTTTCAGTGCTGTATCACTAAACTAAACAGCGTGTGGTTAGGATCTGGAATGCACTGCCTAAGAATGTGGTGAAGGCAGATTCAATTGTGGCTTTCAAAAGGGAATTGGATAATTATCTGAAGAGAAAAGATTTGCAGGGCTACGAGGAAAAGGTAGGGATGTGGGACCAGGTCAGTTTCTCTTACAGAGAGCCAGCAGGGACACAATGGGCTGAATGGCCTCTTTCTGTCTGGTAACCATTCTATGATTCTTTTTCATTTTTATTTATTCGCTCTTTGGATGAGTGTCGCTGGCAAGGCCAGCATTTGTTGCTCATCCCTAATTGCCCTTCAGAAGATGGGGATGAGCCACCTTCTTGAACCACTGCAGCCATGTGGTGTAGGTACACCCGCAGTGCTGTTAGGGAAGTTGTTCCAGGATTTTGATCCGGCGTTGGTGAAGGAGTGGCAATATAGTTTCAAGTCAGGATGTTGAGTGACTTGGAGGGGAAACTGCAGGTGGTAATGTTCCCTTATCTGCTGCTCTTGTTCTTCTAGGTGGTAGAAGTCGAGGGTTTGGAATGTGCTGTCGAATGAACCTTGGCGATTTGCTGCAGTGCATCTTGTTGATGGTACACACTGCAACCACTGTATGCCGGTGGTGGAAGGAGTGAATGCTTATGGTTGTGCATGGAGTGCTGATGAAGCAGGCTGCTTTGTCTTGGATGGTGTTGAGTTTCCTGAGTGTTGTTGAAGCTTCACCCATCCAGGCGAGTGGAGAGTATTCCATCACACTCCTGATTTGTGCCTTATAGCTGCTGGACAGGCTTTGGGGAGTTAGAAAGTCAATTACTGGCCGCAGAATTCCCAGCCTCTGACCTGCTCTTGTAGCAGTAACAGTATTTTTTTGGCTGATCCAGTTAGGTTTCTAGTTAATGGTAACCCCTAGGATGTTGATGGTGGGGCTTCAGCAATGGTAATGCCATTGAATGTCAAGGGGAGATGGTTAGATTCTCTCTTGTTGGAGATGGTCATTACCTGGCACTTGTGTGGTGAGAATGTCACTTGCCACTTCTCAGCCCAAGCCTGAATATTGTTCAGGTCTTGCTGCATGTAGGTATGGACTGCTTCACTACCTGAGGAGTTGCGAATGGTACTGAGCACTGTGCAAACATCAGTGAACATCCCCACTTCTGACCTTATGATCGAGGGAAGGCCATTGATGAAGCAGCTGAAGATGGTTGGGCCTAGGACATTATGCTGAGGAACTCCTGCAGCAATGTCATGGGACTGAGATGATTGGCTTCCAATAACCACAACCATCTGCCTATGTGCAAGGTGTGACTTGAATCCATGGTTCTATGGTTCTTTTACCAATTACCTTAATCAGTTCACAATACTTCCAAATTTTATGTCATCTGCAAATTTTGACATTTTCACCTGAAAAGTAATTTTTACTTTTTACTGTGTCCAGTTCTTTGATTAAAGCACATCCTATAATTTCTGGTGGCAAACTTGCATGCAGTGTCGACTCAATTCACAACATCCAAATCTGGATGATAGATAGCATGTAAAGTCTAGTAAATCTCTAAGGGTGGTATCCTACAAATTGTGACGATTTTAATATCCCACACTTAATTCAGACTAAGTGTTTGAGCTACATCAGCAAAAACGAGGTTTGAAGTTAAAGAGGATCTGCTGCTCTGCTTCAGTGCCATTACATGTAAAAATGTTACAAATACTTATGGACAAGCACTTTTAATTGCTTCTGATTAATTACGCTAGTAATCACATTTAAGAAAGACTGCACTCCGCACAGCATAATTCTCTACATTTACTGTGCTAGGGAATCAATATTGAGCTGACTCAGCTCACAAACTTAGTTACAGTATTCAACAGCCATTTGCTTTGTTCAAAGTGCAATCTTACAAGAAAAGCAAGTGTTGGTAATAGCAAGGCGGAATGATAACTGTCGTGCTTCAGTGCATGTTGTGTTACGAATGTTATACTACAGCTTCAGTGCTACTGATAGAAATGGTCTGTCTTGCAATTAATTCATCTGGGTCTTAACCTAGTCAGTGGTGATGGTAATCAGAATTAACAATGTTCTTTGTAATTAACTTAGGTTTTTAAGCACTGAAGATTATCTAAAAGGTGAGATAATCATTAAATCCAAAGTAAGGATGTTAAAGCATTTTTTTAAAGTTTCTTTGAAATGTTCACAGTGATCAAAGTACTTGCAAACAAACAAGTGTAATCTCCATCCATGTTTAATCCCTTCAGAGCCACAGAAGGATTTCACACCTTTTCTAAACTTTATTTTCTACATAAATCTGTTTCTGTGTTATTCATTCATGCGACTTGCATTGAAAATCTTTCTTACCTATCCAAAATTAAACACTAATACATAGCTAAGCAAATTCACACTTCAAAATGTGTCAGAAATCCTCTAAAAATGCATACCAGCAAATCCATGATATGCATCACACCAAACCAACTCAAATAAATCTCAGCAAACCCATTCACACACATCCCAGCAAACCGACACAAAAACATCCCAGGTAAATTGGAATCAAAGATTGGCAGACAAAACTGTAACAGAACGATGGGCTGTCTTTAAAGAGGAGATAGATCGGGGAAAGTCAAGGTACATTCCAATAAGGGGGAAAGGTAGGACAAAAGGTAGGATTAGGGAGAATGACGAATTGAAGGAAATTAGTATTAGTGAAAAGTTTGTATTGGAGAAATCAATGGGGCTGGAGGTTGATAAGTCCCCAGGACCTGATATTTTACATCCCAGAGTGTTGAAAGAGGTAGCTATGGAGATAGTGGATGCATTGGTGATCATCTTCCAAAAGTCTACAGATTCTGGAGTAGTTCCTGCAGATTGGAAGGTCACAAATGTCACACCACTATTTAAGAAGGGGGGGAGAGAGAAAACAGGAAATTACAGACCTGTTAGCCTTACATCAGTCATTGGGAAAATGCTAGAATCAATTCTAAAGGATGTGATAAATGGATACTTGGATAATAATGATCTGATTGGGCATAGTCAACATGGATTTATGAATGGGAAATCATGTTTGACGAACCTGTTGGAGTTTTTTGAGGATGTTACTAACAGAATTGATAAAGGGAGTCAATGGACGTGGTATACTTGGATTTTCAGAAGGCTTTTGATAAAGTCCCCCACAGGAGGTTGGTTAGAAAATTAAAACACATGGGATATGAGGTAATATACTGACATAGATTAAAGATTGGTTAACAGGCAGAAAACAGAGAGTAGGAATAAACGGGTCATTCTCGCGTTGGAAGGCTGTGACTAGTGAGGTACCACAGGGATCAGTGCTTGGGCCCCAACAGTTCACAATATATATCAATGATTTGGGTGTGGGGTCCAAATGTAATATTTCCAAGTTCGCGGATGACACAAAACTAAGTGGCTATGTGCGTTGTGAGGAAGATGCAAAGTGGCTTCAAGGGGATTTGGACAGACTTAGTGAGTGGGCAAGAACGTGGCAGATGGAATAGAATGTGGAAAAATGTGAGTTTATCCACTTTGGTAGGAGGAATAGATGTGCAGAGTATTTCTTAAATGATGAGATTAGAAAGTGTAGATGTATAAAGAGACCTGGGGGTCCTTGTCAAAAGGCCACTGAAAGCCAACATGCAGGTGCAACAAGCAATTAAGAAGGCTAATGGTATGTTAGCCTTTATCACAAGAGGATTTGAATACAGGAGTAGTGAAGTCTTACTTCAATTGTATATAACCTTGGTTCGACCGCATCTGGAGTACTGTGTGCAGTTTTGGTCCCCTTACCTTAGGAAGGATATTATTGCCATAGAGGGAGTGCAACGAAGGTTCACCAGACTTGTTCCTGAGATGGCAGGACTGTCCTATAAAGAGAGATTGGGGAAACTGGGCCTGTATACTCTAGAGTATCGAAGAATGAGAGGTGATCTCATTGAAACCTACAAAATACTCAAAGGGATAGACAGGTAAAATGTTCCCCCTGGTTGGGGAGTCTAGAACCAGGGGGCACAATTTCAAAATAAGGGGGAAGCCACTTAGGACATAGATGAGGAGAAAATTCTTTACTCAGAGTGTTGTGAATCTTTGGAATTCTCTACCCCAGAGGGTTGTGGAAGCTCAATCATTGAGTATGTTTAAAGCAGAGATTGACATATTTCTAAATACCAATGAAATAAAGTGATATGAGGATAGTGTTGAAAAAAGGCATTGACATGGATAATCAGCCATGATCGTATTGAATGGTGGGGCAGGCTCAATGGGCTGAATGGCCTACACCTGCTTCTATGTTCCTAAAATCCAGCGCTCACTGGATGACGAAAGAGATAGACAGTAAGATGAAGCTGAAGAAGGGTGCATATGACAAATTTCAGCTGGCTAATACAATTGAGAACCAGGCTGAATTTAGAATGTTCAGAGGGGAACTGAAAAAACAAATAAGAGAAGCAAAGAGAGAGTATGAGAAGAGACTAGCAGCCAACATAAAAGGGAATCCAAAAGTCTTCTTTAGGCATATAAATAGTAAAAGTATGGTAAAAGGAGTGGGGCCGATTAGGGAGCTAAAAGAGGATTTACGCATGGAGACAGAGGTCATGGCTGAGGTAAGAAATGAGTACTTTGCATCTGTCTTTACCAAGGAAGAAGATGCCGCCCAAGTCATAGTGAAAGAGGAGGTAGTTGAGACACTGGGTGAGTTAACAATTGATAGTGAGAAGGTATTAGTTAGGCTGCCTGTACTTAAAGTTGATAATTCACCAGGACTGGATCAGATGCATCAAGGATACTGAGGGCAATAAGGATGGAAATTGTGGAGGTACGAGCTATAATTTTCCAATCCTCCTTAGATACAGGGGTGGTGCCACAGAACTGAAAAATTGCAAATGTTACACCCTCGTTCAAAAATGGGTGTCAGGATAAGCTCAACAACTACAGACCAGTCAGTTTAACCTTGGTGGTGGAAAGGCTTTTAGAAACAATAATTCAGAACAAAATTTACAGTCACTTGGACAAATGTGGATTAATTAAGGAAAGCCAGCAGGGATTTTTTTAAGGGCAAATCATGTTTAACCTGCTTCCTTAGGCTTTTTGTTGAAGTAACAGAGAGGGTTGATGAGGGTAATGTGGTTGCTGAGGTGTACATGGACTTCCAAAAGGTATTTGATAAAGTGCCACATAACAGGCGTGTCAGGAAAGTTCGAGCCCATGGAATAAAAGGGACAGTAATAGCATGGATACAAAATTGGCTGAGTGACAGTAAATGGAGAGTAGTGGTGAAGGGATGCTTTCCGGACTGGAAAACATCTAACGGGGTTCCTCAGGGTCGGTGTTAGGACCCCTGCTTTTCTTTATATATATTAATGACCGAGACTTGTGTGTATAAGGCATAATTTCAAAATTTGCAGATGACACAAAACTTGAACTGTAAGGAGGCTGCTGATGAACTTCAAGAGGGCAACAAGGAAGTCATGATAAATCTGCATAAAACACTGCTTAAGCCTCAACTGGAGAATTAGGCTGCATTTAATGCTGGCTGCAGTGGCCTGACAGTGGGCTGGAGAGCCCGGGACAGCCCTCCTGCAGCCATTTCGGGGAGTCCCAATCCGATTCTTTGGCCATCGGGCAATTAAGTGCCTGGCGCGGGGCTCCTGTCTCTTTAAGGACAATGGTCCTGCCTCCATGAGCTGTCGGCCAATCAGAAGACCAGCTGCGTTTCAGTCCCAGCAGTACCACTGGGAGCGACGGCCACTGCTGGGACTGCACCCAGCCAGGACAAGCATCATGGACATTGCCTAGAACCCAGCTGAGTGGGGTTGGGGTTGCTGGGGCCAGTCAGGCTGGCCCCAGCAAGGGTGGGGGGTGAGGTGGGTGGAGGTCGTTGGTGAGTGCGGGGAGTGTGTTTCAGCAGGGGCCGCCCCTGCTGCTGGGAGGGGGCCCTCCATGGGACACAGGGCACCTGATCAGGAAGGCACACACCTCCCTGAGCCCACAGGGAGGCCACCAGCTTTTATTGGACAGTCTCCCCATACGGCAAAGGGTCACCCTGCTGCTGGCAGAATACGAGCAGTGGCGGGAAGTGGCCCATAAGTAGCCCTTATTTAGCTACATAAGGGTCTCAATTGGCCTCTGGGTGGGAAGGCCGTCCTCAACCTTTCTTGCCACTGATTAAATTGGATGGAGTCAGGAGGGCAACAGGCACTCTGCCCCTGCCTTCCCTCCTGATTCTACAGTCACCCCGGCCTTGCTTCCCGCTCCAATGGCCCAGGTTAAGTCTGCCCATTGTGACCAGTTCATGGCACCGCACTTTAGGAAGGATGTGAGCTCATTGGAGCCCGTGCAGAAAAGTCTCATGAGAATGCTTCTGGGGTTGAGGAGCTTCAGTTACATGGACAGATTGGAGAAGCTGGAGCTGTTCTCCTTGGAGAAGAGACAAGTAAGAGGAGATTTGATAGAGGTGTTCAAAATCATGAGGGGTCTGGACAGAGTAGATGGGGAGAAATTGTTCCTGTTGAATGAAAGCTCGAGAACCAGAGGACACTAATTTAAGGTTATTGGCAAAAGAAGCAATGGCAACATGAGGATGAACTTTTTACACAGCGAGTGCTTAGGATCCGGAATGCACTGCCTGAGAGTTTGTGGGAGGCAGATTGAATCCTAGCTTTCAAAAGGGAATTGGGTAATTATCTGAAGAAACAAATTTGCAGTGCTATGGGGAAAAGACAGGGGAGTTGGAAGAGCTGAGAGACAGCAGAGAGACAGCATGGACATAATGGACTGAATGGCTTCCTTCTTTGATGTACCCCTTCTATGATTCTAACTCACTCACACAAATCTCAGCAAACCCACTCACATAGGGGCGGCACAGTGGCGCAGTGGTTAGCACTGCAGCCTCACAGCTCCAGTGACCCGGGTTCAATTCTGGGTACTGCCTGTGTGGAGTTTGCAAGTTCTCCCTGTGTCTGCCTGGGTTTCTTCCGGGTGCTCCGGTTTCCTCCCACAGCCAAAAGACTTGCAGGTTGATAGGTAAATTGGCCATTATAAATTGCCCCTCATATAGGTAGGTGGTAGGGGATTATAGGGACCGGTGAGGATGTGGTAGGAATATGGGATTAGTGTAGGAATAGTATAAATGGGTGGTTAATGGTCAGCACAGACTCGGTGGGCCGAAGGGCCTGTTTCACTGCTGTATCTCTAAATTAAAATCGAAATTCCAGAAATCCCACTCACACACATCCCAGCAAACCCACTCACACAAATCCCAGCAAACCCACTCACACAAATCCCAGCAAAATCACTCATACACGTCCCAGCAAACTCACTCAAATACATCCCAGCAAACCCACTCAAATACATCCAGCAAACCCACTCAAATACAACCCAGCAAACCCATTCAAATACAACCCAGCAAACCCACTCAAATACATCCCAGCAAACCCATTCAAATACAACCCAGCAAACCCACTCACATACAACCCAGCAAACCCACTCAAATACAACCCAGAAAACCCATTCAAATACAACCCAGCAAACCCATTCAAATACAACCCAACAAACTCACTCAAATACAACCCAGCAAACCCACTCAAATACAACCCAGAAAACCCATTCAAATACAACCCAGCAAACCCATTCAAATACAACCCAGCAAACCCACTCAAATACAACCCAGCAAACCCATTCAAATACAACCCAGCACACCCACTCATGCTCATCCAACACACCCACTCAAATACATCCCAGAAAACCCACTCAATCATCTCAGAAAATCCATGTAACTATATTCTGGAAAAGCCATCCAAACAGGTAAAAATACAGGGAATTTCAAAAAAGATACAACAATGGAAACAGGCCATTTGATTACCCACCATGTGAAGAGATAATTCGAATCATATCTCAATACACCATATTAAAAGCCATCCACATGCATCCCGGAATATCCACTTAATTTCTCAGCCATAACCGAGCAAGACCATCTGAGTACAGACCAACAATACCACCAAAATAGAGCCCACCCAAATATTCCTCAATGTCTCTACTGAAATACATTCCTGTAAACATATTGATTTTTGTGGAGAACAATCTTATATGGATGTCTGACTGTAATTAATAGGTTACTGCAGCCAGCAAAATAAATCAGCTTACACTCCTATGAAAAATCTGACTTCTATTTCTTAAATATCAGGATTGAGAAAACCATTCATATTCCAATTGACTTCGAGAAATGAAAACTCCATGTGTGAGAGGCAGTGAGAATTCTCTTTCAAAGAATTGTGCCTTGATGATACATTTTAAAGGCTTGGTTTTTGTCCTGTATCGGAAATCAGGTGAGATAGCAGCAGAAAATGCATCAGTGTCAGATAGTACAGCCTACTTCTGCATTCCAGCCCCCACCTCGCTATCTCCCCACCTTCTCCAGCTGGATTGGCATTGACAACCCCTTCCCCTCCTTCTACATGTAAATGCCAGGGATAGAATGGGTCAGATTTCTGGGTGATTTCCCTTGTTACAGACCAATGTGGTCACCAATCTCAGGTACCACTAGGAGCAGTACTGGTTGTGTGGATGTTGGATTGGGCACATGTGTTACCCCCATAATGGAATTGCCTAACGAATGGGAAAGGTATCAGAGCCCAGCTAGGCAACACCTACAGGAAAGGAGAAAAAAAGAAGGAAAGATTCTTAGTTTAGTAAATGGAGGAAGATGGTTAGTAGGGGCCTCCTCTCGTTCTATAATGAACCTAAGCACCTACCTTCTTAGGTCCTGGGGTGGAAAGACAATATGGCACTCCTTCCTCCTCTTTCTTCTGTCTTTTCTAGTGCTGCAGCAGCTGCAGACTTTCCCTGCTCAACAAAGGCCCTCTTGGTGCCGGGGATCCTGCTGGCAGCCCACCCTGCATGCTAGATGTACCCTGGCCCAGGAAAATGGGTTGATGGTTTATAGCGGGATTGCAACAATGGCTGGAAGCCCAACCCTGTTGTTACCCTGCTGCAGTGTGAAGAACCTAGCTAACAGGTTCCTGTTAAATATTGAAAAGAAAGGAATAGAAGAAGAGCTAATTATTTGCAATAATAATTATAGAGTCCTGGATAGTTGACAACATTCTCCCATTTAGCAAAAGGAGGCAGCACTATTAGAATTAAGAAATATTTTTAATGTTCTTGCTGCTCTGGATCTAGATGGGTGCTTGTTTGATCTGGTGAGAGTGCACATCCTTTTCTCAGTGGCCTACAAAAGCAATATTTCAGGTATTTGTCGATTGGAATATGAATGGTTTTCTCAATCCAGATATTTAAGATATAAGATATTTTTAAAAATGATATCATGCTAAATATCATCGAATAATACAGCAAAGAAGGAGGCCATTCAGCCAATCATGACTGTGCCGGATCTTTGAAAGAGCTATCCAGTTAGTCCTACTCCCCTGCTCTTTCCTCATACCCCTGTAAACTTTCCACTTTCAATTCTGAATGCAAAACTGATTCCTCCCAAAGATTCAGGGTAGGTATTTATTTTCAGGACTGCACCAAAGGTTTTAATTATAGCTGTAAAAACTGCCTGAAAATCTTTGAGAATGATAATCTGAGTTACTTACATTAAAGCTCTTTAGCCCTGCATGAATTCATAAAACTTACTCTATATTCTCTGTTACCACTGGCAATAGGTTAAGAAATCCAAACAGTGCAAAGCCCTAATAATCACTGTTCAGTACCTTGACAAATCTTCTAAAAAGCTGTGCAATTAACTAACTGGCAAAGCTTATCAGAACCTGAAATACAACTAAAAACATGGGGCAGGATTTTGCCACAGGCTTCGGGACCGTGGTTGGGACCAAATGGGGGTCCCGAGTCAGCACTTGTTGGCAGCGCACCTCCCACGTTTGCCATTCTATTAAGGACGGTGGGTGGGCTCTCAATGCTGCAGGTACAATCAGAGCACCAGCAGTTCTGGAGCCATAGCAGACCCACTGAAAGAGATGGGCGCTGCTGCAGCAGGTTGGAGAACGTGAGGGCACATCAACATGGAGGCACCCTCAGAGGCACGGAGTAAATTAAATGATGAGGGCTGAAGCCGATTGGCCCCTCAGAGTGGTGGGGAAAACCCCTCCACTGGGTGCAGCCTTGAGGCCTTTCCTGTCCTAGCCCTGTCATTGGGGCATGGAGTCTTCGGCTCCAACGACCCCACAGTCTGCAGCAGGGAGGCCTCCTTCATTAAGATGGCAGCCTCTGCACACAGCGGGGGTGGGTCACTATGCCAGCAGCAAACTGCCTGCGAGGCTGCAAAATCACCCCTAATTGGGGCTTAACAAGCGCAATTGGCTGCCTGCCTCTGTGGAGTGGACAGCTGATGCATTTCCCATCCCTGGGAAAGATCTCTGATGGCGGAAATGCATTGGAGAGCCATCCTGACATGGCTCCCCTCTATATTCTCAGATCTCCACTCTCCACGTCCGCTATCCTGGGGCTGGAAAAATTCACTGAAGCTGTAATGACCCTTATAGCAATTAACTGATGGCCCAATTGTTGAATCGACCTGCTAGTTGTACACATCCTCCTATTGGTCAATTAACTGGTCAATGATTTCATTGCTGTGGTTGATCATCCTCTACAGTCCTAACTCTCGCTCCTTGGTATTGTATGTAAACCTGTGGATCATTCCTCCAATACCTACATTTAGATCATTAATGAAAATAATAAATTGCAATGGTCCTAACTCCATTCTCTGTGGGGCACCACTGGTGACTGGTCTCCAAGCCTATCCCAATCCATTGACTAGCAAATATGGCAGAACATGAAAAAGTACTTTAATGTTGTCAAAAACTTTACCAAGAAGTTGGCTGTGATCAACCATCAGGCAAGAACTGGTAGATGGCTATTCCAGAAGAGAGCTGAAGTGTTTCATTTGCAAAGGGTCACAAATACTAACAATATGGTTGAATGTGCTAAATATTTTCACTATCTAGCGCAAACTCTGATACTCTGGTCACCACAGTGTGGCATCGGAGAAATACAGAGGAGGAAAATACCAGTGTCATTCATTATAGTGAGCCCTCTTTTTATCATTAAAAAAGTAGAAATGAACAGCATTGATGTTGTTCATACAAACCATGCCCATAGAACACAGATGTTAATTAACTTTCTATGTATCGATGAACCTGACCATCTGGAACAGAACTTCAACTTCAACACCTCACTATAGTCAGGAAAGCCCTATATGCCAAATGGGAAATATTAATTTCATCGTTTGGAAAGAAGTGCAGGTGTCCTGACCAATGTTTTCCCTCAACCAACACTACTCAAAACTGATTAGCAGACCATTGCTGGTTACGGAATTTTGTGCATAATACTGGCCACATTTGTCTACATAACAAAGTCATTGCATTTTCAGTTAACTCATCAATTGTGAAGTACTTTGAGATGTTTCTGAGAGATGCGATGAGCACAATGCAAATACAAGCCTTTCTTTTCTACCCAAACCAAAAAATAGGGGGATAATTTTAACCCAAATCACTGCTCAGGAAACTCACAGGATCTGGTGGATCACCAATTTTACTCCCGCCCAATATTAATCTTCATTGACTTCACTGGAAAATAAAATCGGGCAGAGTGTAAAACCAGCATTGCACCAAATCCGACAGTTTTCCAACAGGTGGGTTATGTTAAAATTACCCCCTCTAGGCTTCAAAGATTTATCTAGTTCATAACTCTTCCATTTAACAAATGCTTCATTTTTTTTTTGCTTCCACATTCATCAATTTCCACAGATCCACATTGATCTTCATTTGCCGTCTATTAGTTCAATTGCCAAAAGAATCCTATTCTTTTGAATGTGGTTGCACTATATTCCCCTGACATTCAAATTTGATCACCCCGTTAAATCTGTCACAGAAAATGCAAATTGACGTTGCATTGGTCCACCTTGGTATTAAAATGTGACCAATCTGTTAAACCCATCATAGCAAATGCAAACTGTCATTGTTATTACAGTCTGACAGCACTTTTACGCAAGTTAGACATCATCCACACAGTGTGAAGATTACTGCCAAGCCGATTATCAGCCCCCTTTGTTCCGTTAACCCAAGACAGCTCCAGCAAATGTCAAGAAATAATAAAGACTAAAGAGAATTGAACAGAGGGCAGAGATGTGACTAAAGCACGATGCAGGAGCAGAATATGAAGCTATAGTAAATGATGAAAGCAGCTTCCGCATTGGTATCTAAGATGGAGAGCTAATTAAAACATGAGAAGACAGCCTACTGTGAGGCACGTGATTGATGCAGCAGATTAAATGCTAGAATAGAGGAGAAAATGCTGATTGAAGAGTGAGGCTAAAACATAATTTGAAACTGTAATGAATTATTCAGCAGACCCTGTACTGAAACTTCGGAAGAAAATCAGCTAAAAACCCTTTTTAAAAACTATGTTCAGTGAATTTCTTGTCCTCTTGAGGGATATCAGTATTGGGGACTGGAATGTTTTTCAGTTTTTGCATTAAGCACTCCCAAATATGTCGTTTCATGGGCTGGTTATAGAACAAAACTCTTCGCACTGTATTAAATTATTTACCTTAAACCCAAGCTCAGAACAGCAATTCGATAAGGTGTGAGGCTGGGCTCAAACTGGCAGCCTGAGCTCAGTGGTAGCACTGTTGCCTTAAATTCAGAAGGTTGCAGTTTCTAGGTCCACTGCAGAACTTGGTTACATAATCCAGATTGATACCTGAGCGCAGTACTAAGAGAGTGATCCATTGTTGGAGATGCTGTCTTTCAGATGAATCATTAAACTGAGGTCCTATTTGCCTTCTCAGCTGGATGTTATCAATGAAAGCACAGCATTAGTTTACACTTGTACACTGACAACACCCACTCTACCTCACCAGCACCTCTCCTGACTTCTCCACTGTTGCTAAATTATTAGACTGCTTGTCTGACATCTAGTACTGGATAAGCAGTAATTTCCTCCAATTAAATATTGGGATGACCAACGCCATTGCTTTCAGTCTCTGTCACAAACTCCATTCCCTAGCTTCCAACTCCGTCCCTTTCCCTGATACCTGTCTGAGGCAAAATCAGACTGTTTGCAACCTTGGTGTCATATTTGACACTGAGATGAACTTCCAACCACATATTCACGCTATCACTAAGATCGCCGATTTTCACCTCCACACTGCATCAGCTCATTTGCTGCTGAGACTCTCATATATGCCTTGGTTACCTCTAGACTTGACTATTCCAATGTACTCTTGGCCTGTCTCCCATATTTTACCCACTGTAGAGTTTAGGTCATCCAGAACTCTGCCCGTGTTCTTACTTGTACAAAATCCTGTTCACCTATTACTCCTATGTTTGCTGACCTGTTTTGACTCCTAGTTAAGTAACGCTTCAATTTTAAAATTCTCATCCTCATTTTTAAATCTCTACATGGGCTCGCCCCTCCCTATCTTGTAATCTCCTCCAGTCCTACAACCCTTCAAGATATCTGCGCTCCTCTAATTCTGGCCTCTTGTGCATCCCAGATTTTAATCACTGCACCATTGGTGGCCATGTCTTTGCCTAGCCCAAAGGTCTGGAATTCCATCCCTAAATTTCTTCTCTACCTCACTTGTTTCCTTTAAGATGCTCCTTAAAACCTACCTCTTTGACTAAGCTATTTGCCATCTGTCCTAAAATCACCTTACATGGCTCAGTGTCAAATTTTGCTTTATAATGCTCCTGTGACACACCTTGGGATGTTTTATTACATTAAAGGTGCTATATAAATACAAGTTGCTGTTGTTGTTGTATTGAACTCACTGCTGTTCGTGGGGTCTTGCTGTTTGTAAATTAGCTGCTGTATTTCCCTACATTGCAATGGTAACTAACCTTCAAAACCAATTCATTGTGAAGCGCTTTCGGGCATCCTGAAGCCATGAACGACACTGTATAAATGCATGTTCTTTCTGCCTATAGCTGTGCTCAAACCAACTATCCTTAATGTCTTTCTGGGTGGGATTATCAATTTAGTGCCAATGCATGGTGGATTACTGATTGTTTTGTGCTGTTGACTCCTATTCATTGTGACCTGCATTGTGGCTACTCAAACTCTTTTCACTTAGGCCCCTTCCTTGTAAGAGTGAAGTGACCCCATCCCATCCAGATAAACAGAGAAGAACAGCATTCTAATTAATGGCTGCACCTAGTCACTTATCAGAAATTCAAAGAGTTAGAAAGAATTCTGATTACCTTTATCAGAATGATGGAGATGAATTAATACAAGCAATTACAATCTTTAAACAAGAGTACTCCAGTGATTTTACCATTTGAGTTATGCGTTTTGATTTTGGCTCGCTATGCTGTTAGTATCAGTAATTCCAAGTGGAAAGTTTTCTCATTGATGTCATTGGATCTCGCTACTTGGACAAATAAGTTTAAAAGTTAGCTAGTTTTGGAACTAATATTTTTAGATTGTTTTTCAAGATTGCATTGTGCCATGCAGTAGCTAGTTCTTTACCCAGAACAATTAAGCAAAGTATCTTATTTCACTATATCATATTTGAAAATGTCTAAATTAACATGGTCATAATCGTGGTCAGGTCTGTAGCCAACAACCTTCACCAAACCTTTCCCTGCTCTATTCTCCCATGTAAATGGCAAAACACTCATGCTTTTCATTCCTGAAACTGAGTTAGCTTTCTCTCTGCTCTATCTTCAATCCATTCCAAATTAATAGTATCCAGCACTCCATTTACTGAATCCTGATTAGTGATGGTGATGGAGGGAGGAGAGTGTCGAATTGAGACTAGCAAATAAGAAGACAAAAGGAGGGGTATTTGTTGCATATTTGAGAATTGTTAAACACATCATCAGATCCAAAATACATATCATGTGGGAATCCATTGGTGCTTGATGAGGACAGGTTTGCTGGAGATGTGGGCCAGAGTGCGGGTGAAGATATTCTGGGTGATTTGTAGTTTATAGATGGTGGAAAGAAAGGACTTGCTTTCATATGAACATTCTCAGGACATTCCAAAGCACCACAACCAATGCAGTACACTTGAAGCGCACGTATTGCTGTAATGTAGGCAAACATAGCAGCTAATTTGTAGACAGCAAGGTCGCACAATTTACAATGAGATAAATAATATGACAATCTGTTTTAGTCATGTCGATTCAGGGAGAAATGTTAGCTCGAACACCAGGAGAATTCTCCTGCTCTTCTTTGAATACTGCTATAGGATGTTTTCCATACACCTGAGAGGACAACTGGGCCGTGGTATAATGCCTCTACTGAAAGACAGCACCTCCAACAGTGCATCACTTCCTCAGTACTACACTGAGATGTCCGCCTACACTATATACTCAAGTTTCATTATTTAAACTCATCTGATTCAAAGGCCAGAGAGGTACCACTGAGCCATGGCTAATAGCTAAAGCGGAAAGATCATTGAAGCAAGGAAATGTACTAATGTCGGCCTGGAAACCAACATTTGTGTACCATAACAGTAGACCCCCTATCTATTGGCCCTCCAATAAGATCCAGCGACACACGGATATAGTAAAAAGGACAGAATAGCTTGGATGTCATAAGTGTGCATTCTAGAGCTGTTCTCTGGCTCTAAGGAGAAATATAAAAGTGACCATACAAGAATACACTGATTAAGATCATTTAGGCCCAATATTATGTTTACATATGATAATACTTTATTCACTACTTTAATACAGGGATTAGCTGGGTTATTTAAAAAAACTTGTTTGCCCACATATTCTATAAAAACATTCCACAGAATTGGCAGATGATATGATTGGAAATGGTATAAGTGGTGATTTCCAGAAAACAATGTGGAAATTCTTTATAAGAACTGCATGGCTAAAGTTCAAACGCTTATAATAAAGGAAAAATGTCTTAATTGGATATGGAATTGGCGAAATAATGGAAAACAGAGAATCATGAGGAGTGGTAGCAATTTCAACTGAGCAGCTGTGACCAATGAAATACCTGGGATTAGCCCTTGCATTTCCAGACAGTTGCAATTATTTCCATTTAATTTCTTTTGTCACTTTTTGGCTGTCAGGACAAAAGCTGATGATGTTGGTAGGGAATTGAATACCTTTCCAGTTTTGCTGCCTAGCATCAGCATCAAACCTCTCAGGCCATGCAACCTGCTGTGCCAGTTTGATTTTTCACATCCCCACACCAGTGATCCTTAGGGCCTCTCTGAGTGAAACTCATAATTAAGAACTAATTTATGCTAAACACTGAACAATTCTGTGCTGTAAACTAACAATCACTGGGAACTGGCTTGAGACTGATTTCATTTTGGAGCTTTTGCAGCCAGTAGAAAACAGAGATTTTAATTCTACAAACTGGGACTAACTTGAAACCCAGGTGTCTGAGATGAAACATCAGTGAACTCCCCCTCAACGCCCAACCCTTTAGTTTTTACAGCCTAAAAAGTACAACTGACAATATAAGTGGACCACATAGCGTGTTGAAATTGTGAGCAAAGGAATGGAATAGATAGATCATTTCAGGACCTAAATGATCTTGATTAGGATATTGACTGTCAAATTGTCTCAGTTTTCAGATGATATTAAAATTCAAAGACAAATTTAAAACCCAGGCAGATTGTATTTAATATTAATAACTGCAAAATAATGAATGTTGATGCTAAAAATAGCAAGCATGATTACTGGATGGCTGACCTGATTGAAATATTGAAACCAAATTGGACAGATCACGATTCAACTGGGAATAAAGGGATATAGATTACTGTACAGCAGATTTAAAATTGTTTGACTTAGTTCTGAAACACAACTTCCATTTTAGTGTAATCTGTAAATGTCTTACATTTTCACCCGAACAACATATTCATCCCTTCTGTTTGTTTATTATTCTCCTATTAATGATTTTGACTTCCACCTCTGCTTCAAAACTATTTTCCAATCACAGTATCCAAGGTGTGGTCCAGTTTTCAAGGCAATCCATTTCTTCCAAACAATGACCTTTTCCGAAACCTATTCAAATTTTCAATGAACTTTATTCCATAAAGCACCATCTATGTATATTCTAAAGGTCTGCATGTTACTGTAATAGGAATCATAGAGTAGTAGAATCATTACGGCACAGAAGGAGGCCATTTGGCCCATCAAGTTCATGCTGGCTCACTGTAGAGCAATGCAGTTAGTCCCATTTCTGCATTTTATTGCTGTAGCCCTGCAAGTTTATTTCACTCAAGTGCCCACCCAATTTCCTTTTGAAATCATTGATCGTCTCTGCTTCCACCACCTCATGTAGGCAACGAGTTCCAAGTCATTACCACTTGCTATGTAAAAATGTTCTTCCTCAACTTCCCCCTGCGTCTCTTGTCCAAAGCATTAAATCTGTGTCCCCAAGTCCTTGTATCATCAGTTGATGGGAACAGCTTTTCTTTGTCTACCTTATCTAAACCCGTTGTACATCTCTATTAAATCTCCCCTCCATCTCCTTTGCTCCAATGACAATGCCCCAGCTTCTCTAACCTATGCTAGTAGCTAAAATCCCTCATCCCTGGTACTATTCTTGTAAATCTCCTCTGCACCCTCTCAAGGACCCTCACAACCTTCCTAAACTGTGGGGACCAGAACTAGACACAATACTC
The DNA here is from genome assembly GCF_036365525.1 of Heterodontus francisci. Lineage (NCBI taxonomy): Eukaryota > Metazoa > Chordata > Chondrichthyes > Heterodontiformes > Heterodontidae > Heterodontus > Heterodontus francisci. The sequence goes on along the minus strand of NC_090381.1, from coordinate 91,754,549 downwards.
TAGAGGTGGCCTAACCAGAGCTTTATAAAGGTTCAGCATAACTTTCCTGTTTTTGTACATAACACCTCTATTTATGAAGCCCAAAATCCCATATGCTTTGCTAGTTAGTCTCTCAATATGTCCTGCCACCTTCAAAGATCTATGCACATGAACCCTCAGGTCCCTCTGTCCCTGCACACTCTTTAGAACTGTGCCATTAAGAACATAAGAACAAAAGGACTAGGAGCAGGAGTAGGCAATTCAGCCCCTCGAGCCTGCTCCGCCATTCAATACGATCATGGCTGATCGCATCTCGGCCTCAACTCCACTTTCCTGCCCTTTCTCCATAACCCTTCAACCCTTTACTAATTAAAAATCTGTCTAACTCCTCCTTAAATTTACTCAATGTACCTGCATCCACCGCACTCTGGGGTAGTGAATTCCACAGACTCATGAGCCTTTGAGAGAAGTAATTTCTCCTCATCTGTTTTAAATCTGTTACCCCTTATCCTAAAACTATGACCTCTTGTTCTAGATTACCCCACCAGAGGAAATATCCTCTCTATGTCGACTTTGACAATCCTCTTAATCATCTTATATACCTCAATTAGATCTCCTCTCATTCTTCTAAACTCTAGAGAGTCAAGACCTAAACTCCTCAATCTCTCTTCATAAGATAAACCCCTCAACTCTGGAATCAATCTAGTGAACCTCCTCTGAACTGCCTCCAATGCAACTACATCCCTCCTCAAGTAAGGGGACCAAAACTGTACGCAATACTCCAGGTGTGGTCTCACCAATGCCTTGTACAGTTGCAGCAATACTTCCCTACTTTTACACTCTAGTCCTTTAGCAATAAATGCCAAAATTCCATTTGCCTTCCTTATTACCTGCTGCACCTGCATACTAGTTTTCTGCGATTCATGCACGAGGATACCCAGATCCCTCTACATCAAAGCACTCTGAAGTTTCTCTCCATTTAGATAATAATAATAATTAAGTCTATATAGCCTCTCCCTATCCCTCTGCCAAATGCATCAGCTCACACTTATTTTTGTTTATTTGTTCATGGGATGTGGGTGTCACTGGCTAGGCCAGCATTTATTGCCCATCCCTAATTGCCCTTGAGAAGGTGGTGGTGAGCTGCCTTCTTGAACTGCTGCAGTCCATGGGGTGTAGATACACCAACAGTGCTGTTAGGAAGGGAATTCCAGGATTTTGACCCAGCGACAGTGAAGGAACAGTGATATTGTTCAAAGTCAGTATGCTGTGTGGCTGGAGGGGAATTTGAGGATGGTGGTATTCCCATGCATCTGCTGCCCTTGTCCTTCTAGGTGGTAGAGGTCACGGGTTTGCAAGGTGCTCTCAAAGGAGCCTTGGTGAGTTGCTGCAGTGCATCTTGTAGATGGTACACACTGCTGCCACTGTGCGCCAGTGGTGAAGGAAGTGAATGTTGAAGGTGGTGGATGGAGTGCCAATCAAGCAGACTGCTTTGTCCTGGATGGTGTCAAGCTTCTTGAGTGTTGTTGGAGCTGCACCCATCCAGGCAAGCGGGGAGTATTCCATCACACTCCTGACTTGTGCCTTGTAGATGGTGGGCAGGCATTGGGGAGACAGGAGGTGAGTTACTCGCCACAGTACTCCCAGCCTCTGACCTGCTCTTGTAGCCACATCATTTATGTGGCTTGTCCAGTTCAGTTTCTGGTCAATGGTAACTCCCAGGATGTTGATAGTAGGGGATTCAGTGATGGTAACGCCATTGAACACCAAGATAAAATGGTTAGATTCTCTCTTGTTTGAGATGGTCATTGCCTGGCACTTGTGTGGCGCGAATGTTACTTGCCACTTATCAACCCAAGCCTGAATGTTGACCAGATCTTGAAGCATATGGACATGAGCTGCTTCAATATCTGAGGAATCACAAATGCTGCTGAACATTGTGCAATCATCAGCGAAAACCCCACTTCTGACCTTATGATGGAGGGAAGGTCATTGATGAAGCAGCTGAAGACGGTTGGGCCCAGGACACTATCCTGAGGAACCCCTGCAGTGATGTCCTGGGTCTGAGGTGATTGACCTCCAACAACCATGTTCCTTTGTGCTAGGTATGACTCCAACCAGCAGAGATTTTCCCCCCTGCTTCCCATTGACTCCAGTTTTGCTTGGACTCCTTGTTGCCATAATCGGTCAAATGCTGCCTTGATGTTAAGGGCAGTCACTCTCACCTCACCACTTGAGTTCAGCTCTTTTGTCCATGTTTGGATCAAGGCTGTAATGAGGTCAGCCACTGAGTGGCCCTGGCAGAACCCAAACTGAGCATCAGTGAGCAGGTTATTGCTGAGCAAGTGCCACTTGATAGCAGTGTCAACAACACCTTCCATCACTTTGTTGATGATCGAGAGTAGACTGATAGCGCGGTAATTGGCTGGGTTGGATTTGTCCTGCTTTTTGTGAACAGGACATACCTGGGTAATTTTCCACATTGCATTGCTTTAGTTGAAGTGTTGTTCAATAAGGATGCTATTAATCCCTCTTACATACACAAGAACATCACCTCTTGGTGCTCGGAACAAACCAGTGATGAAGACAATAATGATTGCTGCAATATTTAGAGCCACAGCAGTTGAAATCCCTCCAAATGGAGTGTGGAGATTTAATGCATCACAAGCATGACCTGATTCTCCCAACACATTTTCTTCTTTAAGCACATTTAAGAAATTTATACCTGGAGAAAACTCATATCCTTTCCCAAGGTGGAGTGTGTTTGGTTTTATGTGCATCTCTTTTCTGTACGAACATTACCGCTTCCTTCCTGCTCCTCCTCTGACGCATGCATTCAAAGCACAAATGGAGAAAAGTCATCGCCGTTTGCATTTCTATCCCAACTATTACTCTTGTGCCTTAGCAAATGTTGGTGCAGGTGGATTTATAGTACAAATTGCTCAGTAGGCTACAACTGTCAAAGAATGGCTCCTTGTTTAATTTGGTTGGATCAACCACTAATAATTGGCTTTAGCATTTTCAGCCATTAGCAGTGAGATTTTACTACTTAGTTGAATCCATATTAGGAGCTATGACATAGCATGAATATTATCTAAGCAACCGTAGAACCACAAGAGTTTACGGCAGAGAAAGAAGCTATTTGACCCATTGGGCTGAATTTAGCCACTAGCATGCCGGTCCTGACATTGGGTTGAATTCCAAATGGGGAATCTGGAAGACTGAGTGGCGGGACATCAGAAGTGATCTTCCTGGAGGTGGCTAATCCAGAAGCCACCTTTAGGAGCCCCGTCCAATTAGGGACAGCAACCAGCTTCCAGCATCAGGAGATCCAAACAGCATGGCCCGTGGAGATGGCCTTCACTGTGTGGCCTATGCCTGGCCATCAGCAGGAACGACAGTGATGCCATGGAGGCACCTTTAGTGGGAGAAAAGCGGCTGCCATTGAAGCAGGGCAAGCATTAGTGGAGACATCAGTCTCCGTGAAGTGGCTGCAAGGGCGTGCCTGCTGTCTGGGGATAGATCCCCTTTGTGAATTACTTTCGGCAAATAAATGTATACCCTCAATTGAGTTGCAGCTCAGACCTCCCATTGCGAAGCTGACTCCAATCCATTGCTGGGCTCCTGACACAGTGGAGGGCCTGTGCATCCCAGGGCAAATCTCTTGCAGTGTGGAACATTGCAGATAAGTGGCTCATTACCAGCATTTAATGGCATCCCACCTCTGCCCGGCGGGTTGGTGTCAAACCTGCTAGTTCCCCTCCAGCAAAAGTGCACAGAGGCGGGAATGCGTTTCAAATTTCTTTGTGACCCCGCCTCTAAAGCTGCCCCCGCGGGCCTCGGAAAATTTCAGCCATTATATCTGTACTAGCTCTTTTTTTTTATTCTTTCATGGGATGTGGGCATTGCTGGCAAGGCCAGCATTTGTTGCCCATACCTAATTGTCCTTGAGAAAATTGAACTGCTGCAGTCCATCTGGTGCAGGTACTCCAACAATGCTATTAGGAAGAGAGTTCCAGGATTTTGATCCAGTGACAGTGAAGGAATGGTTATACAGCTCCAAGTCAGAATGGCGTGTGACATGAAGGGGAACTTGCAGGTGGTGGTTTTCCCATGCATCTGCTGCCCTTGTCCTTCTAGGTGGTAGAGGTCGCGGGTTGGAAGGTGCTGCCGAAGGAACCCTAGCAAGTTACTACAGTGCACCTTGTATATGGTACACACTGCGCACTGGTGGTGGAGGGAGTGAATATTTAAGTTGGTGGATGGAGTGCCAATGAAGCAGGCTGCTTTGTCCTGGATGGTGTTGAGATTCTTTGTGTTGTTGGAGTCGCAGTCATCCAGGCAAGTGGAGAGTAGTCCATCACACTCCTGACTTGTGCCTTGTAGATGGAGGACAGGCTTTAGGGAGACAGGAGGTGAGTTACTCACCGCAGAATTCCCAGCCTCCGACCTGCTCTTGTAGCCACAGTATTTCTATGGCTGATCCAGTTCAGTTTCTAGTCAATGGTAACCCCAGGATGTTGATAGTGGGTGATTCAGTGATGTTAATGCCATTGAACATCAAGGGGAGATGGTTAGATTCTCTCTTGTTGAGTGTGATCATTGCCTGGCACTTTTGTGGCACGGATGTTACTTGCCAATTATTAGCCCAAGCCTGAATGTTGTCCAGGTCTTACTGCATGGACTGCTTCAGTATCTGAGGAGTCGCGAATGGTGCTGAACATTGTGCAATCATTAGCAAACATCCCCACTTCTGACCTTATTGTGGAAGTAAGGTACTTGATGAAGCAGCTGAAACTAATTGGGCCTAGGACACTACCCTGAGGAACTCCCGCAGCGATGTCATGGGACTGAGATGATTGGCCTCCAACAACCACAACTGTCTTCCTTCATGCTAGGTATGACTCCAACCAGCGGAGACTTTTCCCCTTGATTCCTATTGACTTCAATTTTGCTAGGGGTCCTTCATACCACATTCAGTCAAATCCTGCATTGATGTCAAGGGCAATAACTCTCACCTCACCTCTTGAGTTCAGTTCTTTTGTCCATGTTTGGACCAAGGTAATGATGTCAGGGGCCGAGGGGCCCTGGGGGAACCCAAATTGAGCATCAGTGAGCAGGTTATTACTGTGTAAGTACTACTTGATAGCACTGTCGACAACACCTTCCATTACTTTGCTGATGATCGAGAGGTGGCTGATGTGAAGGTAATTGGCCGGGCTGGATTTGTCCTGCTTTTTGTGCATAGAGCATACCTGGGCAATTTTCCACATTGTCAGATAGATGTCAGTGTTGTAGCTGGATTAGAATAGCTTGGCTAGGGGCACAGCGAGTTCTGGAGCTTCAGTACTATTGCAAGGATGTTGTCAGGGCCCGTAGCCTATGCAGTATCCAGTGCCTTCAGCCGTTTTGTTGATATCACGTGGAATGAATCGAATTGGCGAAAGATTGACATCTGTGATGCTGGGGACCTCAGGGAGAGGCCGAGATGGATCATCCACTTGGCACTTCTGGCTCAAGATGGTTGCAAATACTTCAACCTTGTCTTTTGCCCTGATGTGCTGGGCTCTGCCATCATTGAGGATGGGGAGATTTGTGCAGCCACTTCCTCCTGTTGTTTGATTGTCCACCACCATTCACAACTGAATGTGGCAGGACTGCAGAACTTTGATCTGATTTGTTGATTGTGGGATCGCTTAACTCTGCCTATTGCATGCTGCTTCTGCTGTTTGACAATGTAAAGCGGCTCTCTCCCTCTCTTTCTGTATCTTCCATTACTCCAAATATTTGTTCAGTTTTATCTTAAAACATGCATTTGTCTCCCACAACTCTCTGCATGAATAATTTCTCCTAACCTCTCTTGTTACTCTTTCAGTGATAATTTTAAATTGATGATTCCTTGTCATTAATCCACAGAGGAAACAATCTTGTGCTATGTACTTGATCAAAATCTTCAAATTTGTTTTCAACTCTCTTATTAAATTACTTAGTCTTCTATCTTCTTCTAATAGGCCTTGTATCTCAAGTCTCTCCTCATAACTATAATTTCTCATTCCTGATGAATGCAGTCTGTGTCCTCTCTATGGTTTTCATGTTTTTCTGCAATGAGGCTACCAAAATTGCACACTGTACGTTAACTGGAGCCCACACGTACAAATTTATCATTATCTCTTTGCTGTTGTATTCTAGTCCCTATTTATGAAAAAAAGGAAATGCTATGGATCTGTTTAATGCTTTTTTAAGAACTATGGACATGAAATTCATTTACCCCGAGTTTTGGATGCATCCGTTCATATCGAGGTGGGTAAGACAGAAATTCATCTGCCCACTTCATCTGAATGATTTTGGCGGCAGTTCCTGCTGTCTGGTGGCATCTCCTTCTCAATACTACCTGTGAGCTCAGCGTGCAGCAGCAGGCCCGGGCAGCGTTGCTGCAGACCATGTGATGCAGGCAGCCTGTTGTTTCCTGAAGACAGGCTGTCTCTTAAAGGGAAGCTGCACAAAAAGATCACTGTAATAGAAATTCTAGCGAACTGAACACCAGAGCATACAGAGAGATCCATAGTGACGGATGCAGCGATGGAGGCATTAGTGGTGCAGCTGTGCAAAAGGAGCAATGCCATGGTCCTGCAAGGCTCAAAGAGGTCCTCAAGGACCACCCTCAGAAATGAGTGGGATTAATGAAGCACACCATGTGGCCCATTGTGCAGTCTGCCCCTGAGGAAGCAAAGTAGACCTGTGTCATGCTACTAGAAGCAGTGTTGCCTGACTGAATTTCTTGCCGTATGTGTTTAACTCTAAAGATTTTCTTGTTGCTCCACAGTCTTCAGCATCTTCCCATTGAGTGCATACTTCCATTCCTTTCTCCCAACATGTATTACTTGACACTTCTCTGTCACCTGCCTGCCTGTTCTGCGAACCTAGTTCCTTCTGAAATTTTTTGCAGTCCTCTTTGTACTTGTCAAGCCTCCTACTTTTATGTTGCCAATTCAATATTGTATATTGTGCTTCTTAAGCCCAAGTCCAATCATTGACATCTATAAGAGCTTAAACAGATGCAGCATTGACCCTTGAGAACACCATTTTCATCCCTTCTCTAATCTGAACAACATCCATTATCCCTAACACTATCTGTCAATGAGCATTCTTTCCATTCTGCTGTATACTGTATGCCTAAATTCTTCTAACAAGTCTGTGAGATACCTACTAAGCACCTTCTGAAAATCCATGTACACCACATCTACTGTATTCCCTTTACATGTAGAAAAAGTTACATTTTCAAAGACCTATTAAATATGTTGGACATGATTTGCTTTTAGTAAATCCATGCAGCTGGTTTTGATTAGCCTCTGCGCCTCTAAATGATCACCATTTGATTCTTGAAGTGTGGATTCTAAGAGTTTGCCTACACTTTATATTATAGACTGGAGTTACCCTCTAGTTCTTCCAGCAGAATTTATAGATCTAAGGTACATTTAAAAATTATGGTCAGAATCTCTGCTATCGCCTCTCTTGCTTTCTTTAACAACCTGGAATGTATGTCATCGAGGCTCAGTGACTTATTGACCTTGAGTTCTGCTAATGTTTTCAAAACCAATTCCTTTTCTTCGGTTATTTCTGACAACTATTCTACACCTGTCTGCAGTACACCAACATTCTCATATTCACATTAATCACAAATCTGTTCATTTTTAAAATGTGATTTAGTTGGTGCATAATTCGCTGACAACCAGAAAAGAGCCGCTACGATTCGAGGACACTGTGACAAATATCAATGTGTCAAAATGGTACACATGAGCAATTCTATTTATACAGTTTTACAGTTGAGAAATACTGGCCTATCATACCACTACGTGCCAGCTGTCCTATTTATACAGCAAAATTAACAGTATATCACTTTGGTCTTTGTTACTTATCTTATTTATATGATGAGAGTGGAAGGAATATGAACTTATTCTACAGATACCTATCAGCTGTCTGATTTAAAAAGAGAAAATACTTTTTTTTATTCATTCATGGGATCTGGGCATCTCCGGCTCGGTCAGCATTTATTGCCCATCCCGAATTGCCCTTGAGAAGGTGATGGTGAGCCGCCTTCTTGAACCGCTGTAGTCCGTGTTAGGAAGGGAGTTTTTAATTTTAATTTTTAATTTAAAAAAAAAATTCAGGATTTTGACCCAGCGACAGTGAAGGAACGGCAATATAGTTCCAAGTCAGGATGGTGTGTGGCTTGGAGGGGAACTTGCAGGTGGTGGTGGTCCCATGCAACTGCTGCCCTTGTCCTTCTAGGTGTTAGAGGTCGCAGGTTTGGAAGGTGCTGTCGAAGGAGCCTCAGGGCGTTGCTGCAGTGCATCTTGTAGATGGTACACACTTCTGCCACTGTGCGTCAGTCTTGAAGGAAGTGAATGTTGAAGGTTGTGAATGGAGTCGAGCTTCTTGAGTGTTGTTGGAGCCGTACCCATCCGGGCAAGTGGAGAGTATTCCATCACACTCTTGACTTGGTGGATGGTGGAAAGGCTTTGGGGAGACGGGAGGTGAGTTACTCACCACAGGATTCCTAGCCTCTGACCTGCTCTTGTAGCTACTGTATTTATATGACTACTCCAGTTCAGTTTCTAGTCAATGGTAACCCCCAGGATATTGATCGTGGTGGATTCAGTGATCGTAATGCCATTGAATGTCAAGAGGAGATGGTTAGATTCTCTCTTGTTTGAGATAGTCAGTGTCTGGCATTTGTGTGGCGTGAATGTTACTTGCCACTTATCAGCCCAAGCCTGGATATTGTCCAAGTCTTGCTGCATTTCTACACGGACTGCTTCAGTATCTAAGGAGATGCGAATGCTGAACATTGTGCAATCATCGGCGAATATCCCCACTTCTGACCTTATGATGGAGGGAAAGTCATTGATGAAGCAGCTGAAGATGGTTGGGCCTAGGACACTACCCTGAGGAACTCCTGCAGTGATGTCCTAGAGCTGAGATTATTGACCTCCAACAACTGCCTTCCTTTGTGCTCGGTATGACGCCAACCAACTAAGAGTTTTCCCCCTGATTCCCAATGACTCCAGTTTTGCTAGGGCTCCTTGATGCCAGACTTGGTCAAATGCTGCCTTGATGTCAAGGGTAGTCACTCTCACCTCACCTCTTGAGTTCAGCTCTTTTGTCCATGTTTAAACCAAGGCTCTGCGGTCAATTTTAACCCTGAGTTGATTTTGAGCTGGTGGTGGCACTCCCAAGTCCTAGTTTCAGGTCCAAGATGTTTGAACGCCCAGGTCTCACTTCAACGCTGCTGGTCCACTTTCCACCCAGAACGAGCAGGAAGAAGGTACTGAGTGGCTGTCGGCAGCAGAAGATGGGGCTTGTAGGAAGTGGGTTTCCAGATGCTTTCATGCGAAAGAGGGGCAAGTCTGGACAGGAAAGATTGTGATTTTTGTTGCAGGACCTGAAGGAGTCACAGTGGCTTCCACACTCAAACTCCAGTTAAAATGCCTTTGCGGCCCTTCTGATATTGTCGGACCTTAATTGGCATTTATGCAGTGACTTTCCCTCCATCATCAGGTCAGAAATGGGGATATTCGCTGATGATTGCACAATGTTCAGCACCATTTGCAACTCCTCAGATACTGAAGCAGTCCATGTAGGAATGCAGCAAGACCTGTCTGAGTCCAGCCTGTGCTAAAATTGCTAAAATCAGCTGCATTAAAATCGGAGATTGGCAGGAATGAAGTGGGAAATGAAGCCGCTCCATTTTAACTGTTCATCCACTCTGTTCCCATCAAGATTGAATAGAGTTCAAATCCTCACCCCTCCCCTGCTCCCCACCACCTCCTATGCATTGTATTGCATCCCTATTTCCTTCTCCATCATAGCTCTGTTTTTTCTCAGCGCTTAAATCTCATTGGGTTGTGGAGATAGGCTGTTAATGCTATCGTTTATCAACATCCTAGATGCCCCATTGCCAGCTAGCAATTCCAGCAACTTACAGGGCAAAGCAGTTTCGAGCCGAAGAGTGAAGGTTAAAGTCTAACTAACAGGGCATACCGTTAGATACCCAACTCCAGCAAAATCTGGGCCTTTAGACAGTAAATAATGGAAAATTAATGGATAATATATGCACTTTGTCATATCTCATAGAAACATTCAAAACACTCCACAGGCAATGAAGTACTTTTGAAAGTAGTCACTGCTGTTATTTAGACAAATTTGGCAACCAATTAAAATATAGTGTGGTTCTGTGAACAGCAAGTGAGCTGAATGGCCACTTAATCTGTTTTGTGGAGCTTTGGTTGAAGGCAGAATATTGGCCTGGACAATAGGAGTGTTCCCTGCTCTTCTTCAAATAGTGGCATGGGATCTTTTATATTCACCTTGATCATTGCAACAAGCAAACTGAATAATAGCTGCTCCAGTAATGTAACATTCCATGGTACAGCAATTTGTATTTCAGAAGCATTTTCCATAATAAAATAAGTAAATATTAGTGTGTTACTCACATCTGTGAAAACAGAATTTACATCATAGTGTCTAGAAATCCCCCCTGCTGCATATCCTTGTAGCATTATTAAGTTTCAGCGGATCCTATTTGTGTCACTTTCACACTGGTCTCATGGGCCCACTTTCACTTTATGTATATATATGGCACATTATAAAGAAGTCTTGCATCGAGCGAACATCTGCGTCTGTCATACTTGAGATGTCACACTTTAAAACGTCACAACTTGTTATAGATGGAAAGCAATCTTAAAATCAGTTAATAGCTAGTCACTTTCTGTTAATTTTTCTGGCTTTGCAGAAGAGTCATTGATTAACAAGAAATCTGTCAAGTGACAAACAATTACCCCTAATTACTCTACAAGAAATCAACCTCTAATTGACCCCATAATATGACCATTTATAACAATTAGACCTTGTGGCCTTAAAGGGACAGGCCAATTATACATAACACCTTGTTAGTCGCCTAACATTTCATTGTGTGCCACATGTTCCTGTCCTTAGAAAATGGCACATCCTTTGACTTGGATGAAATGTACCCCAGGCTGTTAAGAGAAATATAGAAAATAGGAGCAGGAGTAGGCTATTCGGCCCTTTGAGCCGAATATGATCATGGCTGATCGTCCAAACTCAGTAACCTGTTCCCGCTTTCTCCCCGTATCTCTTGATTCCTTTAGCCCTAAGAACTATATCTCACTCTTTCTTGAATATATTTAATGATTTGGCCTCAACTGCTTTCTGTGGTAGAGAATTCCACAGGTTCACCATTCTCTGGGTGAAGAAATCCCTCCTCATCTCAGTCCTAAAAGGCTTACCCCTTATCCTTAGATTGTGATCCCCGGTCCTGGACTTCCCCGCCATCGAAAACTCCTTCCTGCATCTAGTCTGTCCAGTCCTGTTAGAATTTTGTAGGTTTCTATGAGATCCCCTCTCATTCTTCTAAACTCTAGTGAATACAAGCCTAATCGACCCAATCTCTCTTCATACGTCAGTCCTGCCATCCCAGGAATCAGTCTGGTGAACCTTCGCTGCACTACCTCCATAGCAAGAACATCCTTCCTCAGATAAGGAGACGAAAACTGCACACAATACTCCAGATGTGGTCTCACCAAGGCCTAGTATAATTGCAGCAAGACATCCTTGCTCCTATACTCGAATCCTCTCGCTATGAAGGCCAACATACCATTTGCCTTCTTAATTGCCTGCTGCCCTGCATGCTTACTTTCAGCGACTGGTGCACACCCAGGTCTCATTGCACCTCCCCCTTTCCCAATCTATCGCCGTTCAGATAATAATCTGCCTCTCCGTTTTTGCCAGAGTACTTAAGGAATTGGCCCTTGAAAGAGTAGATGCATTGCTGGCCATTTTTCAAAATTCTATAGACTCTGAAACAGTTCCAACGGATTGGAGGGTAGCTAATGTAACCCCACTATTTAAAAAAGGAGGCAGAGAGAAAACAGGGAATTATAGACCAGTTAGCCTGACATCAGTAGTGAGGAAAATCCATTATAAAAGATGTAATAGCAGACCACTTGGAAAGCAATGACAGGATCAGACAAAGTCAACACAGATTTACGAAAGGGAAATCATGTTTGACAAATCGACTGGAATTTTTTGAGAATGTAACTAGTAGAATAGATAAGGGAGAACCCGTGGATGTGGTGTATTTGGACTTTCAGAAGGCTTTCAATAAGGTCCCAAATAAGAGGATAGAGTGAAAAATTAAAGCGCATGGGATTGGGGGTAAGGTACTGAAGTGGTTAGAGAAATGGTTGACAGACAGGAAACAAGGAGCAGGAATAAATCAGTCTTTTTCCAAGTGGCAGGCAGTGACTAGTGGGGTACCGCAGGGATCGGTGCTAGGACCCCAGCTATTCACAATATATATTAATGATATAGATGAGGGAATTTAATGTTTGCAAGTTTGCAGATGACGCAAAGCTGGGTGGGAGTGTGAGCTGTGAGGAGGATGCAGAGAAGCTCCAGTGTGATTTGGACGGGTTGTAAGTGGACAAATACATGGCAGATGCAATATTATGTGGATAAGAGAAGCAAGGGAGGAAATAACAAAGGCTCTGACAATTATTTTCCAATCCTCTCTGGCTACAGGTGTGGTGCTAGAGGACTAATAATATTGTATTGTTTAAAAAGGGAGGAAGGGATGGATGCAGTAACTACAGGCCTCGGTGGTAGTAAAATTATTGGAAAAACTCTGAGGGACACTTTTAATCATGATTTAGAAAGGCACAGATTAATCAAGGACAGTCAGCATGCATTTGTTAAGGGAACTTGATTGCATTATTTGAGGAAGTAACAAAGAAGGCCAATGAGGGTTGCACATTTGATATAGACTGCATGGATTTTAGCAAGGCTTTTGAGAAGGTCCCACATGGCAGACTGGTCAGAAAAGTAAAAGCCCTTGGGATCCAAGGGAAAGTAGCAAGTTGGATCCAAAATTAGCTCAGTGGCAGGAAGCAAAGGGTAATGGTCGATGGGTGTTTTTTGTGAGTGGAAGGCTGTGCCCAGTGGGATTCTGCAGGACTCAATACTTGGTCCCTTGCCTTTTGTGGTATATATCAATGTTGTAAACTTAAATGTAGGGGGCATGATTAAGAAGTTTGTAGATGATACAAAAATTGGTCATGTGGTTGATAGTGAGGAAGAAAGCTGTAGACTGCAGGAAGATATCAATAGACTGGTCAGGTGGGTGGAAAATGGCAAATGGAATTCAACCTGGAGAAGTGTGAGATAATACATTTAGGGAGTGCAAAACAAGGGAATACACAATAAATGGTAGGAAACTGAAAAGTGTACAGGAGCAGAGTGGAGTGGATGACCACAGATCCCTGAAAGGATAGGCAGATAAGGTGGCTAAAAGGCATACAGGATACTTACCTTTATTAGGTTGGGGAGTCTATAACCCGGGGACACAATTTCAAAATAAGGGGGAAGCCACTTAGGACAGAGATGAGGAGAAATGTCTTTACTGAGAGGGTTGTGAATCTTTGGAATTCTATACCCCAGATGGCTGTGGAAGCTCAGTCATTGAGTTATGTTTAAAGCAGAGACTGACAGATTTCTAAATACCGATTACATAAGGGGATATGAGGATAGTGTGGAAAAAAGGCATTGAAGTGGATGATCGTATTGAATGGCGGGGCAGGCTCGATGGACTGAATGGCCTACTCCTGCTCCTATGTTCCTATCAGCAGAGGCATAGAATATAACAGCAGGGAGGCTATGCTGGAACTGCATAAAACACGAGTTAGGCCACAGCTGGAATACTGCATGCAGTTCCGGTCACCACATTACAGAAAAAATGTGATTGTACTAGAGAGAGAACAGAAGGGATTACGAGGATATTGCTAGGAATGGAAAATTTTAGCTATGAGGAAGGATTGGATTGTTTCCTTGGAACAGTGGGGGATAAGGAGAGATTTAATTATGAGGGACCTAGACAGACTGGATAGGAAGAACTTATTCCCCTGAGCAGAGAGGCCAATAACTACGGGGCATAGATTTAAAGTTATTGGTAGAAGGATTAAAGGAGAGCTGAGGAGAATTCTTTTCACCTAGAGGGTGGTGGGGGCTGGAACTCACTGCCTGAAAGGGTGCTGCAGGCAGAAACAACCATCACATTGGATATGAACTTGAAGTGCCCTAGCCTACCAGGCTAAAGACTGAAAGCTGGAAAGTGGGATTAGGCTGGATAGCTGTTTTCCACCCTTCACAAACATGATGGCCCGAACGGCCTCCTTATCTGCCGTAATTTCTGAGCCTATGGGCTGAATTTCACACCGCCCCAGTGGGTCGGATGGTGGCGTCGTGGGGGTGGGGGGGGAGGTGTGGCATAAAATTGAACAGGAGGTTCTGGGAGGCCTTTCCGCCCTGCTCCCACTTCCGGCCAACTTTACGGCGGTCGGGCGGGGTTGGGGGGGGGGCGCGGGTGGAATGCCCGCCTGCCCAAGGCCAATCAAGGCCTTTAAGTGGCCACTTAATGGCCACTTAAGGGCCCTCGCCAGCCTCCATGGGTACTTTACCCATGGCAAGCGGGCGTGCTGAGGACATGAAAAGCTGCCCAGCGATAACTGCCATCCTTTCCACACGCCAGGGGGGGTGCCATGGCAGTCCGGCACAGGGTGCCCAGTTGAAGGCCGCCCCCGCCTCCCAACCCACTCCCGGGACCCAAGATGCACCCACTCCCTCAGGCAGGTGGAAGTCCCGCCTCAGGACAATTAAAGCCTGGGAACCCGTAAAAGGCGGTTGGACCCCTGGGCTAGGCGGAAGCGGGTTCGCCAATAACTTTTACGTCGGTGGTGAAGTCCCGTCTGCCTATGGTAAATTCTAGCCCTATGATTTACTGTGGGCATCTCTACAGGACATTCACTACCATTTCATAAATATCTTTGATATTGGAATATCCTTTCTTCCAATCGGTCATCAGATGCAAAATCTATTTTAATATTTACCGTTTTATTGCTTCCTCTTGCCTCAGTCGTCTTTCACTTTTTTCTTTGAGGTACGCCAAATTTGTTTCATTCCGCATGCGATCATTTTCACGAGCAATGTCTGAGGCATTTTGAATCACCAAAGCATCATAAGCCCTCAGTCCCTTGTCTTCAATGAACTGGAGAAAATTGGTCAAGGCAGCATCTTCCTGCTTAGAAGTCATCTTCCTTCAAAAAGCAGACGAAAAGTGGAGTAGCACTCCTGTGATGTAGAAAGAGTAACTTTATTAAAACACCAAGCCCGTTCAAGTAACTAATCACAGCTATTACCAGTATGGTCAAATATTTTGCAATTAGACTTAAGGGTTTATTTTCTCTGTCTGGTGCTTAAGTGTAAAGCCCTTGTACAGGGTGTTACACAAAGGGTCAACTGGTTTAAATAGCTGTGATGGGCACTTGCCCCGAGCTTTGAGTCTTTTTCATTGCTCGTGCACAGGAAATATAACCAAAGGAAGCTTCCAGTAAAAGTACTTTTACTCCCAGTTTCCAACTCTGCAAAAAATATCAGAATCTAATATTCAGAATCTTATTTAAGCAGGGATTGGAAACTGCTCAATTTTTGTATTAATCAAAAAGGGCCAGTGAAAGCAGTGAAGAGCAGCTCGAAGTTAGTCTGATCATCCCACATTGCCCATTGCTCCAGTTGGATACACCGGGTTGGGCAAAATAACAATTTGGATGTGATGTGAAAACATTGTGACTCCCTGAACCACAATTATTCCTCCTGATGGGCGTGGAGGGGACTAACAATCAAAAATAAGAACATTTGCACCAAGCTAATTTCATTCTTGCACATTTAGCGCGGCTGCTACGGGTACATGTGCATGCAGTTTCTACAGAGTGCTCAAGGGAGAATTGACCCCGATTGCACTTACTCGTGAAATCAAGAGCAAAGCAAACTCCAAAAAAAGGCATATTTCAAGTGACATCCTGTAATGGCTGTGAAATAAATTGCACACTGCAAACAAAATGGATTCTACAGAAAGTGTCAGAACTGCATGTAGGTTGTACAACACTGAGAGCATCACAGACTGCAATCCCATTTAATGGATGGACTGAGCTTCTGGATGAATGTGTAAAGAATGATTCCAGTAGGAAGTTATGGTGCTTGTTGAAAACTGGTTGACACCGCCATGATATCAGCATAAATGATTTAAAAAACTATGTAGAAATGCACTGTTTGGTTTGCCAGCTAAAATGAATTATTAATAAAAATTATTGTCTTAATAATAAAGAAGTGACTTTTGAAGGCAATACGTGATGATAGCTTTAATTTAAAAAATAGTCCTTTTTTAGATTTGCACTCTCATAAAAGCTATGTAGCTGGTCACTGGTTAGCAGGGAGAATTGATTCCACTTAACCTTCTGAGCATTGAAGGGCCTTTTTTGATTTAATAGCACACACTCTTCCTTTCATGTATATTACCTCAAAATTTGATTTTTAATAATGAAATAAAAGGAAAGGTAAACAGCTAACAGGGAATCTATTTAAAAAACATTTATGTTATTTCTGGAACCAGATATGAAATAATGACCTTGATCTATGCTAATTTTTACTTTGGTGCTGAAATGCCGTTACAGCCCTCGAACGGTTAATTGAAATCTAACAAACACAAGAGCAGATTACTCAAGCACACAATGTGGAAAAAGAATCAGCAAACATACCCACATGTGATGAGATGTGGAAAGAAGGCAGCTATGAGACCACTGTCTGCTATGCTGGCGTTAAACAAATTAACTTTTAAAGAAATCCTTTCTCCTTTCCTGTCGATCACCTCAGTGCAGTTTGAAGGATATTCTTTTCCAGTACCATAAACGTGGTCACTGTTCAGCAACACTTTTCAAATCAATCTTTCCTTGCAGCACATTGCATGAAGCTTTAAGTCCTGCTGATGCCCGTAGTGCGCAAAAAAAAGCAGGAAAATGACAAGTGGATTATTTTTCCCTTCTAAATTGTTAATCATGCAAAAATTGTCCTTTGATTCTTTGTTGGTTGGATTTAGCTCAGATTGAAAACAGGTGCTGCCTTCCTCTTATCCACATCCATAGAGAGAAACCAAAGGGGGAGCCCCGGCTGTAAATTACACCCTGCTTGTCAGTATAGTGAAAAGACAGCTGGATCCTTTTCACCCACTTTAAAACACCGAAGGAAACGACACAGCCCTAATGCAATCACCTCCAGTTCACCAGCAAGCTTCATTTGCACATGGTATTTCACCCAGGCAAAAAGAGATGAGAATAATAAATAAAGGGCAGCATCTTCTAATGGTTTCCTCCTGGAGCAGAGAGATGCTTTCTCATCCTCTCCGTTCTCCCTTTTAGATTCAGCAGGTTCTGTGCATTCTGTCTTGTGGCATCATTTCTCCTCCCCCACCTACCCACACCGCCCCCGCCCCCTCCCCAATAAGTACTGGCAGGCTTACAATCCTCAGCTGCTTCAGTCCCTGAAACTAACCGCGGATTAATCAAGGATTCTGAATGGTAAATCAGCAGCCACCAAAGGGAGCCTACCTTCTTGTAAAAATAGCAGTCCTGTTTCGGTCTGTGTGCAGTCTGCAGGTATTTACTGACCGTACGATCAACATGCCAGCACTCTGGACAGTGTTTGGCTAGGCCCATCGATGAGGGGAAGGGAATCAGTGTCTGTAGTGGCAGAGAAAGCAGCAAAGCAAGCACACTCTGCTTTCAATATCAGCTCCCAGGGGTCTCGATCCTCATTAGAGCCTGCTGTCTAGGCAGCATCTCATGCTCCCTCTCTTCCCCACAACAGTCCTCTTTAATTAGTGCATGAGGTTACACAGAATTAAAATAACTACCTTAATTCCACTGTGTGGCACACCTTGTGTTCTCCCCTATAGCTAGGAAAATAGTCAAAGTGAACCTTTCACTGATATAGATTATTCTCATGTGATGGTAAAGGTGAATTTGACCACGTGGCATATCTGTAAAATGAGCAGCCACTTAAATCTGACAAGGCCATCAATGCTCAATATCACCCATTAATTCTTTCTCCCCTACGTATGTTGCAATGAGGAATTATCCTTCATATAGACTGGTCTGTTGTAGAAACATGGAAGAGAGGTGAAAAGAGATGGGGAATATTCTAATCTTGTCAAAACAGGTTGGTCTACCACTTGTACCCATATTGTCAGAGGTCTGCCATGGTGGCAAGCTGTCTTTCCGATATCACTTTCTTTAGGTGCTAAACTTAAATGAAAATTAAAGTTTTGTTCCTGCACTATTTGTAGCACCATGGACAGCAATCCAGTGTCAGTGTCTTCATGTCTCACAAACATGTAGATGTCTTCGTTCTTTTTTCATCCTTTGATGCCAAAGTCTTGAATAAGTGCGTTTACGAAAACAGCTCGACGAAGACCACAGCCTCCATTATGATTCGAGCAATTCTATTACCTCCCCTTCTTGAGTTAATTACAATTGTATACCATTCTATATCATGCCGTCAAAAGGGCTTTTAAGCTGTGGCTGCAGCTGGGGGTTTCTAATGCAGTGTCAGCTAGTTCTCAAGCACAGAACTACAAAATCCTCTGGGAATATATGGCCTTTCCCTTAAAAGCCAGAATGTTAAAAAGTCTTTTATTTTTAATATCTGCATTGGTGGATTCCTTAGTCTGTGAAATATGTTCCTAGCCAATGACTGCATAAGAACAGAGTTCAGTGAACTTGATGGCAGTCAGCCAGTTTAAAAAAGATGATTAGAGCTGCTCATAATTCCAAATTCACACCTCAACAAAGAACAAAAAATATTTATCTTTGTCTTTCCCTTTTCAATTATTTTTATTTCCTCCTTTGATCCCACTCCTCCTCCTGTGCATCATGTACAATTACTTAATCACAAGAGTGGGTGATCAGGCCAAAGCTGTTCTGTTACAATATTTTAAGAGATCTAAGAGAGCAGCTTGGGTTTGATGTTTTTCTGCCTGTGTGGCACTGTCTCAACTCGACATCACATTTTCCTCCTTGCTCCGTGCTTTCCAAAGAAGGACTTGCAGCACTCTATAACACTGGGAAAATACAAGCTTTTCCCCTTAGATTAAAACAGAAAGGGCTGGAAATACTCAGCAGGTCTGGCAGTATCTGTGGAGAGAGAAAAAGAGTTAATGTTTCAAGTCGATCACCTTTCATCAGAATTGGGAACAGTTAGAAATATACTAAGTTTTAAGCAAGTGAAGGGGGGGAGGGGAAAAAAGAACAAAGGGAAGGTCTGTGATAGGGTGGAAGGCAGGAGAGATTAAATGACAAAAGGGTTGAAGATGCAAAGCCAAAGGGAGTGGTAATGGACCCATGGCTGTGAACTAAATGTAATTTTTGAAAAATCCCTTCCTGTGGAGTCAAGAACCCCACAGCCATTGCGATTGCCCCCCTCCCTTTAGCCTGCACCAAGCCCACCTCCTGGGACTTACCTGAGGGCTGCTAAGGTCCTAAATTGGTTTCTTCCATCAGGCAAGTTGCCTGAGAAGGTCTGTCCTGCACAGACAGCTCACCATGATTATACAGATTTGATTTAGATTTAATTGATTTAGAGATACAGCACTGAAACAGGCCCTTCGGCCCACCAGGTCTGTGCTGACCATTAACCACACATTTATACTAATCCTACACTAATCCCACATTCCTACCACATCCTCACCTGTCCCTATATTCCCTTACCACCTACCTATACTAGGGGCAATTTATAATGGCCAATTTACCTATCAACCTGCAAGTCTTTTGGCTGTGGGAGGAAACCGGAGCACCTGGAGGAAACCCACGCAGACACAGGGAGAACTTGCAAACTCCACACAGGCAGTACCCAAAATTGAACCCGGGTCGCTGGAGCTGTGAGGCTGCGGTGCTAACCACTGCACCACTGTGCCGCCCCAGGCGTGGGAGCAATTCCTAGCACTCCTCAGGCCTCTGGCTTCAGTCAAGCGTTAACTATGAATCTAGGTCCTTACCCTAAGGATTGCAATATAGTGATATGAAAAGTTCAATGACCTCACCAGGGCTGTCACAGTAGCATAAAGCGCCCTCTTTGCTTTTCTTCCTTGACCATGCTTGGCACCAGCACACTTAAAGCAATTTCCACAACTAATACTTCACGTGCACTCATTTTTAGCGTGCTTTTAATTTGGCCACTTGTATTATGGTTAACCAGGTACTCACATAGTAATTATTTTCCTACCTCCACTTTACTAGCCTTATACCCAACCTTTCCTATGCCACTTGGAACATACTCCTAACTGCTAACTTTACCTTCATTCATTCTATCATTTTGCAGGTGAAATTGGCACATAATTCTCTTCAAAGGCAAGTCAGTGGAGGGGGAAACTGTTGTGATAGTGTATTTGTCAGTATGTTAAATATAATCATTTAAATATGTGTTTATGCTAATATGCTAAGTGATGCAATACCACGTGATCTAGTTCTCTCACACAGTCAGTTATCAAGTGTAAGCTGAAGCAACAAGTCTCCATTAAAGCTCTGTGTTCAACCTTTATGCCTGCCTTTCAGCTTTGTTTGTCTAGAAAGATATAATACAATATGGTGGCAGCGGTAGTGAGTTGATAGCATTGATCAGCAGAAAATGACGATTTAAGTAAGAAGTGCTACCTGAAGCTTTCACATTGGGAGAGCAATGGTGTGAGCAGAGATTGAAGGCGATTTGGGCACACTCCCGGTTTTGCCCAAGCTGGCAAGAAAAATTATCGGTGGTTTCAGCTGCAGAGATCAGTGCAGAGTTATGTTTTGGTGCAGATACCTTCTGCCATCGCCACACTCACATGATACGATCTGACCCCAACACCAGGGACCCTCCTGCCTACAAGCTCACAAGCCTTGTTGCAGCAACACAGCTCAGGGTGTGACTCTGGCACAGCTCTGCAGACATTGCAGCTTGCTGTAACTTTTAAAGCAAGGTCAGATTTCCAGAGATGGATTGGAAAGCACTTGATGTCCCAGGTATGTTCAAACTGTTTAAGCAGAGGATTGAACTATGCTTCCTGGACCATGCGGTTGTGGATGCAGAAAAGCAGGCGATAAAAATTAGGATCATCATAGGAAACAAAGGTCTGCGCAGAATCAATACCTCTGGTTTATCTGATGCTCACCAGAAAGATCCATCAAAGCTCTGGTCAACATTAGAAAGTTATTTTAGGATTAGCTTTAAGGCTACGTTTGCTGACAACGCAACCACTAGATGGCGCTGCAATGGCATGTGCACAAATGCAGCCTGGGCCACTAAAACGTCACAGTCTGCGATATTCAGGTAGCTGCCAGGACTAAATATGGCGCTGCTCAAATAATCACACAAAGGCAACCTAAACACATGGTAGCACACAATGGCCGGAGGGAGAGAGTGAGCGGGCCGGGGTGGGAGTGAGTGAGTGAGTGGGGGGGGGGGGGGAGGGGAGGGAGTGAGTGAATGGGGGTTTGGTGGAGTGAGCGAGCTGGGGGGGTGTGAACAAGTGGGGGGATGAGCGAGCGGGGGGGTGAGTGAGCGCCGGGAGGAGGGTGAGCGGCGGGAGCAAGGGTGAGCAAGCGGGAGCAGGGGTGAGTGAGCGGGGGTGGGAGGTGAGTGAGCGGGGGGGAGAATGAGCGAGTAGGGGGGTGAGCGAGCAGCAGGAGGTGGGTGAGCAAGCAGGAGCAGGGGTGAGTGAGAAGGAGCGGTGTGAGTAAGCGAGCGGGGTTGGTGAGCAAGCAGGGGGGGGGTGAGCAAGCTGCGGGAGGGGGTAAGCAAGTGGAAGCGGGGGTGAGCGGGCGGGGGGGGGAGTGGAGCAGGCGGGCAGGGGGGAGGAGGAAGTCTTTGGCTGCGCTCTCCCCGCTTCCCCCACCCCCGCTTCCCCCACCGCTGGTCTCTGCCCGTGTTACACGATGGTATCATCTGCGCATGCACCAACCAGTCCTAGCAATGCAGAACACAGCGCATGCGCAGAGAGTAGGAGCTATATCGCGCATGTGCGCAGATTGGTGCAGTCTGATGATGTCAGCTGCCGGCTGCGTTGTCAATAATCACTTTGTAAATTTAATTTCAGAGTACACCAACTGGAACTCATGCGGTATAGACAGAAAGCCAACAAGAGCTTGGACAACTTTGTTAACTGATGCAGAGAGAAAGCAAAAGAATGTGACTTTTCTGATACTGAACTCTCAGAATAAATTATGGAGTTGGTAATTGTCTCTACTCCTATTGAGGTGTTCCAGAAAGACCTCCTGGAAAAGCCAAAGGGACACGGCATGGCGAGTATGCTACAGGACAGATGCAGATATGAGGCAATTATCACAGGGAGACATTGTTTGCAAGCATTAGGGTCCGAAATGTCTGTTGGTACAATATCCAAGGCACCCAGGAAGAATAAGATGCACGATAACTGTGGGCTCTCTCACCAACCACGTAGATGCCAAGCTTATGCGGACACGTACAAGGTTTTTCCGCTCAGAGGGCACTGGACCAAACTTTGCAGAAGGTCCAGCTGTAAGAATGCCGGGAGAAGCCAGAGTGGGCAGTGCTCAAACTTCAGAATTACGCTATCCAGAGACGAAGTGGGTGGGGGGCAGAGACACTTCTAGGCATTGCCAAAAACATAGACCCATCCATGAAATGGGGAACATCTGACCAAAATGGATGAAGTGGATCGAGGTGAAGACACTACAGACGAACAGCTATTTCACACAATCACCTGAGTGGAACAGGTCCATTCCGTTAACAAAACATAAGCTTTTGCAATACTCCAGATCGTCTGCCCCAATAATGCTGGACAGTATCGACTGAGTGTGAAGATTGACACAGGTGCAAGTGCCAACATTCTACCTTTCTGCATTCTCAAGGACATGTACCATGAGGCATAAAAGTCTGTGGTCCCATCCACAAGCGTGAAGCTTATGGCATAACAATGGCTCAACAATAAAGTGCCTATGTTCCCTAGACCTGAAGTGCAGGTACAAAGAGTCAACATCATCTCCTCAGATATTATGGATAGTGGATGCGTCAGGAGCAGCAGTAGCAAGGTTTCTGGCGTACAACAAATTTAACACGGTCGCCATCCATGAGCTGATCCAGTCAGAAGACCACGATAGTCAAAACAGGTGCACAGTCATTGGATCGGTACGAGACCTCCAGAGTTTGGAACATAAGAAGGAACATAGGAACAGGAGTAGGCTAGTTGGCCCCTCGAGCCTGCCCTGCCATTCGATAAGATCATGGCTGATCTGATTGTGGTCTCAACTCCACTTTCCTGTCTGGCCCCCATAACCCTTGACTCCCTTGTCTATCAAAAATTGATCTAACTCAGCCTTGAATAAATTCAATGACCCAGCCTGCACTGTTTTCTGCGGAAGAGAATTCCATAGTCTAACGAACCTCTGAGAGAAAAAAAATTCTCCTCATCTCCAACTTAAAAGGGAGACCTCTTATTTTTAAACTGTGTCCCCTAATTCTAGTCTCCCCTAAAAGAGGAAACATCTTCCACCCTATAAAGTATCCTCAGAATCTTATATGTTTCAATAAGATCACCTCTCATTCTTCTACATTCCAATGGGAAAGGCCTAACCTGTTCAACCTTCCTTCGTAAGGTAAGTCCTTCATCCCAGGAATGAGTCGCGTGAACCTTCTCTGAACTGCTTCTAATGCAATTATATCCTTTTTCAAATAAGGAGCCCAAAACTTTACACAGTACTCCAGATGTGGTTGTACCAGGACCAGTTTGACACAGTAGGGAATTTCCACACGGATGCAGTCCTACACCTTAAAGAAGATGCAAAGCTGTCAATGGAGATTCGAGGAAAGTTAAAGATGAAACTGGATGGAATGGAAAAACAAGGCATCATTCGATGAGTGCAGCATCACACGGGCTGGTGCATTTCCATTACTACTGTAATTAAGAAGGACGGTTCAGTTCGACTATGTTTAAACTCAAGGAGGCTAAACAATGTCTTAAAGAGATATCCTTATAAGATACCAATGCTAGAAGAGTTAAACCCAACGTTTGCTGGAGTGAAACACTTTTCCAAATTAGACACAAAAAATGGATATTGGCCCTTACACTAGTCAAGAGGGTTGCAAAAGCTAACAATGTTCAGAACTCCCTTTGGCAGGTGCTGTTTCCTCCATTTGCCATTTGGGCTGTTGGTCAGCCAGGATATATTTCAGCAGCATATGGACCGGATAACGGAACGAGTCATGGGGGCTTTGTGTGTATTGGGGATGACATTGCTGTAGTAGGATGTATGGAAGAAGAGCATGACAGAAACCTACACTTATTATTGGAGACCGCCAGATGCGAAGGTTTGGTTTTTAATGGCAAAAAGTGCTCCATTAAAGCTGATCATATAAATTTATTCGGTGCCATTTACTCAAGTTCAGGTATCCTGGGAAGATTGAAGACATCCAGCTAATGTTGAAGCCGCAGGATATGGACGCCCTACAAAGGTGTCTAGGTTTATTCAATTTCCTTGCTGTATGTGAGCTTCTCGGTGAAGGCTTCTCCACTAAGAGAATTGCTGAAGAAAGACACGCCATTCCTATGGCAGGACGATCACCAACATGCATTCAGTGTGTTGAAACATGTACCATCAGTTGAGTCATGTCTTCAATACTATGACCCTAGGAAAGCAACAATATTAGAAGTGGATGCATTGCAGAAAGGTTGAGGTGCATGTCTTCTTCAAGACAGCAAGACATTTAGTTCAAAAAGTCTGTCACCAGCACAAGCAAATTACTCCAATATCAAATGAGAAACTTGTGCTTTTGTCTTTGGGATCACCAGGTTCCACACATAATTATTCCAAAAAGAGTTCACGGTCAAGACAGATCATAACCCACTGAAGATGATCTGGAGAAAATCACTCGCGATTGCACCACCTCGA
Organism: Heterodontus francisci; assembly: GCF_036365525.1. Lineage (NCBI taxonomy): Eukaryota > Metazoa > Chordata > Chondrichthyes > Heterodontiformes > Heterodontidae > Heterodontus > Heterodontus francisci. Next base: position 91,729,710 of record NC_090381.1, on the reverse strand, counting down.
CTCCAGAGGTTATTCATCAAGATTCAGGGCTATAACTGTGATGTCAGATACATTCCTGTAATCACATGACCCTATCTGATGCTCTAAGTAGACTGCCCAACCCTGGGAAGATGCGAGAACTGCCATTTGACTTCCAGGTGGATGAAGTCTGTGCAAGCTTGGAGGATGTCTACAATGTAGATCTCATGTGCTTCGATCAAAACAAGAGAGAGGAACTTCAGAGGGAGACTTCTCAAGACTTCAGACACTGAGCTCTATGGCAAATTGTTTTAGAGGGTTGGCCTGAGACTTTCAGGAGATCCGTACAGATCTAAGAATGTATTGGCCATACAGAGACGAAATCAGTATGTCTAATGGAGTACTATTCAAAGGAAGCCAAGTACTCATCCCAGCGACACTCCAGTTTTACATACTTGGACACATGCGAGCAGGGAGGACGAGACAACTCGCTTGTGAGTCAGTGTTCTGGCCCGGCATCAGCAAGGACACTGACCAGATGGTGAGATCTTATGATGCGTGTCAGGAACACCAGCTAGTCAACAAAAAGGGCCTGTCCAACCGCATGACACACCATCATCACCATGGATCAAGATAGTAACAGATCTGTGCTTTCTGGGTAGAGAAGACTATCTGCTAGTGACCAACTATCACTCCAAATTTCCTATTGTGTAGAAGCTTTGAGACATGTTGAGTGCAGCAGTGGCCAACACTGTTAGTGCCATTTTTAGTCTTTTTGATGCCCTGGTAGATGTGTATTTGACAATGGTCCCCAATACATAGGAAAACCTTTCCAGGACATGTGTGATCGATTGTCCATCAACAATGTCACATCAGGATGAACGTATAGTCAGGACAGTCAAATTGCTGATCAAAAAGTGTGCAGAAACTGGGAGAGATATCCAAGTTGCTTTACTGTATCTTCATGCAACGCAATTAGACTCCAGATTGCCATCACCTGCTGAGATATGTTTGTTTGATCGATGAGACTACCAAGTTATCATCTCACCAAGTCGTCCTTGATCACAGACATCAGAAGCAAGACAAGATGAAAGATGCGCATGACCTGCATGAGGGTGCAGAATTACCACCACTATACATTGGCTAGAAGTTGAAAGTCCTACACCCGCAAGAACAGACATGGATCCAGCAGAGATGTCCAAGGTGTGCAAAGAACCACGTTTGTGTGAGGTGACAACACTAAATGGTGCGATACTGCAAAGGAATCGATTTCACCTCAGGGGACTCTGCCAGCCATGCACAAGGAGACCAACCAGCATCGCCTATGTGTACCCACATATGTTTCGGAGACAGAGGGACAACAAGTAATACACCGAAAACTGAGGACAATCCTCCCAAACACAATCTTCAGGAGAAGAAAGCAGACAGTTTGAGAACACACCCACACAACTCAGTCGATGACCCGTACGTTCCAAACGTAGACAACATCTTGAAGAGAAGTATTCCAAATGTTCTTGTTACAGTCGAATGTTTTATGCAAATAGTGTTATAAATGTCAAATTTCCCATATCACATAAGGATTGCTTATTCAGATACATATTTATGTTAAACTATATGGGGTTGTCATTTAAGGGAAGGGGGATGCTGTGATAGTGTACTTGTCAGTATGTTAAATATAATCATTTAAATATATGTTTATGTTAATATGTATGTCATCACAGGAAGTGATGCAATATCATGTGATCCAGTTCTCTTTCACAATCAGTTAGCACCTGTAAGCTGAAGCAACAAGGAGTCTCCATTAAAGCTCTGCATTCAAATCTTTATGCCTGCCCTTCAGCGTCATTTGTATTGGTCTAGAAAGAGATAATACAACTGCAACGCAACCTTTAAACCCCTTTGCCAGTTCAAGGACAAGGCCATGAAGCTCATGGGCAATCATTCAACTCTTGACATGGATAATAGCAAGGTCAGTAGCTGCTTACTGGTGCCAGGTTAGTACATGATAACCTACGCTGTCACTTGGAATCCCTCTGAAACAGTTTGCAGACAGAAACTTACACTCCCTTTCTCCATGTCCTTAATCTTGAGGGGGTAATTCCCACTCATTCTTCTACCTCTCCTTTCCTGTAGATCCACTACAGCAACAGGAGGCACCAGAGGAGAATGATAGAATGATGATGATAATGCTGAGGAAGAGAAAGAGGAGCTGGAGAATTTTTTCCCTTCCTCTTATATGGTTATGATTATGAGGAAGTGGAGGATAAGTACATAAGAAATAAGAGCAGGAGTAGCCCACTAAGCCTGCTCTGTGATTCAATACAATCATGGCTGATCTTCTGCCTCAACTCCACTTTCCCGCTTGCTCGCCATATCCCTTGATTCCCTGGTAGATCAAAAGTCTATCTATCTCAGTCTTGAATACATTCAATGATCGAGCATCCACAACACTCTGGGTAGAGAACTCCAAAGTTTCACAAGGCTCTGGGTGAAGAAATTTCTCCTCATCTCAGTCCTAAATGATTGACTGCTTACCCTGAGGCTGTGCTTCCATGTTCTCGATTCCCCAGCCAGGGAAAACAACCTCTCAGTGTTTACCCTGTCAAGCCCCTTCAGAATCTTGTATGTTTTAATAAGATCACCTTTCATTCTTCTAAATCCCAGAGAGTATAGGCCCAATTTACTCAGTCTCTCATCATAGGACAACCCTCTCATCCCAATACTAAATTATAACCACTCCAAACACTAATTGCAGCTGTTCCATTCCACCCCATCTTCTTTTACCTAAATCACCTTCAACTTATCATCTGTGATACTTGCTTCTTCTCTCCTGTGCACCAGCTCAGGGACTATTACCTGAGGGGGGATTAGATAGCAGTATTGAGGATATGGCACCAGGTCATTCACAGAGCATGAGGGGCAGGAGGAGTGGAAATGAATGAGGATGTGTCACCTTACCAACATAGGCTGAGGAAAAGGCTGCCAATGGCTTTGGAGTCATGGAGCCCAGAACAGGTGGGTAACTGCCTGAAGCAAGGATGTTTGAGGAGCATTACAGCTACCTGTAGGTCTAAGATCAATCTTCCATGATTTATTGCAACTGCAAGGTATGATTCTCCTGTCTACGGATGTACTTTGTATCAACATTATGGAAACTTTGTCTCTCTTATAGACACCAATGGAGCGGGTGGCAACTTCAATGGAATTGGCAGCAGATCCGAATTCGCAACTCCTCATATACTGAAGCAGTCCGTGTCCACATGCAGCAAGACCTGGACGATATTCAGGCTTAGGCTGATAAGTGGCAAGCAACAATAACAGCACATGAGTGCCAGGCAATGACCATCTCCAACAAAAGAGAATTTAACCATTTCCCCTTGACATTCAATGGCATTACGATTGCTGAATCCCCCGCTATCAACATCCTGCGGGTTACCATTGACCAGAAACTGAACTGGAATAGCCATATAAATACCCTGGCTACAAGAGCAGGTCAGAGGCTAGGAATCCTGTGGTGAGTAACTCACCTCCTAACTCCCCAAAGCCAGTCCACCATCTACGAGGCACAAGTCAGGAGTGTGATGGAATACTCTCAACTTGCCTGGATGGGCGCAGCCCCAACAACACTCAAGAAGCTCGGCACCATCCAGGGCAAAGCAGTCTGCTTGATCAGCATCCCATCTACCATCTGAAATATTCGCCACCTCCACAACAGGCGTACAGTGACAGCAATGTGTACCATCTAGAGGACACACTGCAGCAACCCGCCAAGGCTCATTCGACAGCACTTTCCAAACCCATAATCTCTACCATCTAGAAGGACAAGGGCAGCAGACACATGGGAACACCACCACCTGCACATTCTGCTCCAAGTCACTCACCGTCCTGACTTGGAACTATATTGCCTTTCTGTCATTATAGTTGGATCAAGATCCTGGCACTCCCTCCCTAACAAAACTGTGGGTATATCTACACCAAATGGTCTGCAGCTGTTCAAGAAGATAGCTCACCAACATCTTTTCAAGGGCAATTAGGGATGGACAATAAATGCTGGCCTTGCTGGCATCGCCCACATTCCAAGAACGAATAATAATAATAAAAAAAAGTGGCCAGGGACCAATCAGTTCCTCCAGCTCCATAGAAGCATGGACTGCAGTTCTGGAATGGAGCATGGCATGAATCACAGCTTCCAGAATGTGGAGACCACTATGTCTCAGAGCTTTCAGTATCTGATAGCTGCCAATAAACCAGCCACACAGCTGATCAGTAGGGCCACAGATCCAGGATTTAGTGAAATGATGACAGCTGGAGTCTATCTGCTTGATACTGCTGTCTCTTAGGCCATCAGTATATGCTACAACTCCTTTCACACATATGTTGGCATATGCAGCTGTGCATTTGACATACAAAGGTATCTCCATTCATGTTAAGCATTCATTGTCCTTGTTCTGTCATGCCAGTACATGCACTGGGTAACCTTCTCCTACTGGTTAGCGTGATTCAGTAGAAAAGAATTTAGAGTTTGCCAGGGCAGATTTGTTGCATATGACATTTTGCAGTGGCTGTCACACATTATAGTAATATTGCCTTAGCAGATTTTGTCAGATATCTTGGGAGGTGGAACTGATCTTGGGTAGTAGCAGAAAGCAGGCAATAGCAAATTCGCAACCTGTCTTACACCATGCCCGATTTCTTTTCCATTGACCCTCTTAAGCTGCCGATCCACTCCTGCCCATTTTGTAATATCCTGCCCATTTTGTAATATTGCCCAAGAGCAATTTCATGCCCATTTTCCTCATATCTTTGCAAATTTGCCAGGTACCAGAGACAACATTGAAAGGTTTGGCTATGCCTTGCAGATCTAATGGCCCCCAAGCTCCTAACAGTTGATGTCATTCCTCTCTCCCTCCTTTGAAAAGCTCATGCAGCGCATGATTATCATGCTTCCTTTTTCTGTCTTCTAGCTTCCATAGCACAGAAAAATTGCAATGTTTATCAGCTGTCCTCCTTTCCCTTGCTCTACCGCAGAGATTTAAATGGACATTTAACATTGCTAACAGATGTTAGCACTCATTATTGATCTTGCCACTCCATTGAACAGCCCACAGTATGGGCAATATAATGAATTTATTACTGGTCCCAAAAATAGTGAAATCTTGGGTTAACAAACATGCTTATTAACTATCAAAAACCTGAAGCAATTTTCAATTAACTCTTGAATCGCTCTCCAACAACTATATCTAGATTTTATTACCTGGTTTCTAAAACCAGTTACAATTATATATTTTTGGTGTTTGACTGGCAGCTTTGCTACTGCTTATTAAAATCAAACATCAAGTAATTTTTATTTGCTTGATCTTGGGTTCATTGTTCATTCTGAGATGTAAAGAATATTATTGAAAAATGATTCACAAATGCCATAGATGATATGAACAGATAAGCTGCGCATTCATCTCACTGCTGTTTGTGGTATCTCACTATGTGCAAAATGGCTTAGAATTTGTTCGCATACTGAATGCTTGCATTTAACAGGCATTTCTGCGAGGAGCTGATAATATAGTCAGGAGTTTCTTTAAAGGGAAGTTGAAAAGGGCTGAAGTTATCCAACATTTTTGGAGCTGTAACTTTTTCTTTGCCTTGGTATTTCTGGGGAAAAAAAATTCAGGGCTGCACCTTAGGATCTTTATTTATTTATTTTTATTTAGAGATACAGCACTGAAACAGGCCCTTTGGCCCACTGAGTCTGTGCTGACCATCAACCCCCCATTTATACTAATTCCATATTCCTACCACATACCCACCTGTCCCTATATTTCCCTACCACCTATCTATACTAGGGGCAATTTATAATGGCCAATTTACCTATCAACCTGCAAGTCTTTGGCATGTGGGAGGAAACTGGAGCACCTGGAGGAAACCCACACAGACACAGGGAGAACTTGCAAACTCCACACAGGCAGTACCCAGAATTGAACCTGGGTTTCTGGAGTTGTGAGGCTGTGGTGCTAACCACTGCACCACTGTGCTGCCCTGTTGGCTTTATAGTATTTTTGGGACAGTTCATTTCAATTGAGCACATTTTTGGGCAACAGCATGGAACTGCTTCAGAATAAAATTCCCTCTAAGCATTCCTTTTATTCACTCTATTCTTTTGGAGGGTGAAGAGGAAGATAGGCTGTCATTCAAACGAGGAGATTAGGTAGAATTGAAGAAGAGCAAACCCTTGCAGTGATATCCTGTGAGTACAGGCCATGATGCTCATTTCTCAATATATCAGTACAGATATGTTTCCAGATGCTTCATTTCACTCCTTGAAGCACTGGAAGATCTCTGCTCCCCTAAAGAATAAGCTGCAGATCACAAAGAGAACAAGAACAAGAATGGTACTCACAATACAGGAGAAAGCAATAACTGGCTACTGGGTAATTCCAAGCAGCTACTGCTGACTTCTGTCAAGTTAGTCGACGTGAAGTGCATTGTTGCATTATTCAGAGTATAAGTGCCTTGTGTGTCACAGCACCTCAGTTTGAACTGGAGCCAGGCAAATGAGTATGTAGGCTATCAACGTTTATAGAATTGCAAGTTTTTTAAAGTTGTTGGGGCAATTGACTGCACGTGTGTGGTGATATGTCCACCCTCACAATTTCATTAGTTGTAGAGGGATTTTATTCTTTGAATATGTAACTAGTGGCACAGCTTCTTTCACATTAATGCTAAGTTTACAGGGAACTGCCATGACACCTTTATTCTGAAGCAGTCTTCTGCCCCTGCTCCCTTTAACGATTAAGGGCAAGTTAACTTGATGACCGGAAATACTCAACAGGTCTGGCAGCATCTGTGGACAGTGAAACAAGAGTTAACGTTTCAGGTCGATGACCAGGTCATGATCAAATATTGTTGAACTCAATGTAAATCTTGTATTCTTTCGATTTAGTATACTGTATTCACTGCTCATAATGTGGTCTCCTCTACACTGGGGAAACCTAATGCAAATTGGGTGACTGCTTTGCAGAACACTCCCACTCAGTCCACAAGCATGACCCTGAGCTTCCGGTTGCTTGCCATTTTAATTCACCACCCTGCTCTCATACCCACATTTCTGTCCTGGGCCTGTTGCAGTGTTCCAGTGAAGCTCAATGCAAACTCGAGGAACAGCACCTCATCTTCCAATTAGGCACTCTACAGTCTTCTGGACTCAACATCGAGTTCAACAATTTCTGACCATGACCCAGTCTTCAACTTGTTTTTCATATTTTTGCTTTCGGACTGAGCTCTTCCATTAACACTCTCTCTGGACAAATGCTTTGTCTTTTACTATGGCTGTTACTACTCCCTTTGCCTTTATTCCATGACATCTTTGTCATTTAATCTCTCCTGTCCTCTAACCTATCACAGACCTTCCCTTTTTTCTTTTTTCCCTCCTCTCCCCTTTCACTTGCTCAAAATCTATTACATATTTAATCTTTGCCAATTCTGATGAAAGGTCACAGACCTGAAATGTTGGGCTGGATTTTGTATTCCGGCCGGCTGGGAGTGGCGGCAGGCCCGGAACATGGCAACCATCTCCCATGGGACCAGCATTGACGCAATTACACGGCAGGCGGCCATTTTACATATTCACGATGGCTGACCCCCAATCACATGGCAGGGGTGGCCTCAGTGACACTGTTCACGTGTCACCTGTTGAAGGAGAAGGTGCTGGCCCCACTTTTAAAAGCCTGCCAGCCCTGCAAACTGTACACCATAACGCAGAGTTCACCCCATCCCTCCTACCCATCAGAGTGCAGAGTTCACCCCTTCCCCACCTCAGTGGCACCATCTTTCCCTGGTCAGGAAAGTGAAGGTGCATGAGTGATGCTAGTCGCGCTGAGGATCGGGAACTGAAGGTAAGATCGCTGCAGTTTATATTTTAATTCATGGAAATATGTTATTTAAATATGCTAAGTTGGGTCCTGTTGCAGAGCGGAGGAAGGGCCATCACGGAGCTTCCCCATCACCGGAAAGATCGGGCCCAACAATCCTGGCATCGGGCTCCGTGGCGGCCGCTGCCACTCTGATTTTCCAGCCCTCACCACCCCCCCACAACCCCCTACGCAACCTGATGTCAGGCTGGGGAAAAAATCCAGCCAATTAACTCTGTTTCTCTTGCCGTAGATGCTGCCAGACCTGCTGAGTATTTTCAGCTCTTTCTGTTTTTATTTCAGATTTCCAGCATATGCAGTATTTTGCTTTCAACTGGATGGATACTTGGTCACAAGGGTTGCTAATATTCCCTTGGCTCATGGCCCCACTGCATTGAACCAGTGCAGAAGAGGAGCATCACTATAAAGTCACATCTGAACTAGAATCAGAACAGAGCAAACTATTGGAATGTTGAAAGGAAGATTCGGGTGCCTTGAGAGGTCAGCAGTTTCTTTGCAGTACACGCCAAGCACAATGGCCAGAATAGTGATAGCTTGTTGCGTGCTGCACAATTTTGCTGTGCAACAAGGCTTTCAGATAGACATCCCTAAGGAGGAAAGAGAAGTAGTGGCTGAAATCATCAAGACAGAAGAGGTGGAAAATGAAAAGATTTGGTGGCTCACAATCAGCTGCAGGTTGAGAGCTACAATGCCAACTTATTTGAGAAACCTTCCATCATGCTATTGAACCTTAAACATCAAGGTCACCATTCTCCAAACCCCTTTAAATCCATTTTCTATTTCTCCATTTCTACTGTGTCAAGAAAACACGATATGCCAAATGAGGAATTTTTAATTCATCGGTTGGAAACTTATGTTAAACTTTTAATGGGAAAATTCCTGCAGTTAACTTTAAAAATAAAACTGGCAGCCAAGATGGCCACTGCAATTTGCATCTGAAACACCTTTACACATTCCAAAGACCCACCCAGAGACAGAGGTCTGAGCAGCATGGACCCAGAACAATGGCTTGCTCTAAGTGATTTAATTACTTAAGATTGCTTCATTAGCATGGCATTCAAGGCAATCAGAATACCACGACTTTGAAAGAAAAACCCCCTCCAAGTGTAAATATTGGCATCCTGGGACCTGGGGAGCCAATGCCGAACCTTGAATATCATTAGAAGGTTCTAATGAATACACTGAGCCTGTCATGTGACCATCTGTCCATCTCTGTGAAAGCTAAAAGTTTCCTTGAACAAAGACAGACGGGCAGTAACTCAGACAGTGCAGCAGTAGGAAGGATGTATGCCTCCCTCCCTCTCTCTCTCGATCTCCAGATAACACAAGTTTGAACACCATCTGGGACTGTGGACCCTCAAAGCCTACAGATTGCTACAGACAGAGACCAGGGGAAGAGAGCCACCTGCACGTCTGCCTCCAAGAAAGCTGTGAGCCAAGCAGGCCAGCCACAAAGTACACTTTGACTAGTCAAGGACATCAAGAATACAACTTCAGCCACAAGACCACTGAATCATCCAACTTCACAGACTGTGTATTTAATTTCCATTTTTTCTGGACTCTAATCCAACCACAAAATCTACTTTTCCCTCTGTAATCTATTTGTGTGTGTGTGAGTCTTGTGTGAATGTGTGCGTGAATGTGTAGCGTAATTTTTTTTAGATTGGTTTTAGATTGTTAAGTATAATAAGCTCATCTCTTTCTTGTGTAAACTCAAGAAAACCTGTCCCATTGAATCTTTCACGATCACATTAAAGGTAAATGGCAAAACACTCACTGAGGTGGTAAACACAACCACTGTTTAAAAAAAAGGAATAAACCCTGTTGCAGTCAAATAAGAGGAAGGACAAGAGATGAGCCTGGGCCCCCCTCCCCTCCCACCCCGCTCACATGGCCGTAACAACTGAAATTTTTAACTGAAAAAATTAAATGCAACAAACACTGGCAGTTCTGATTTGCCTTGCGATCATGGAATACAGATCAAGGCTGACACTCCAGTGCAGTACTGAGGGAGCGCTGCACTGTCGGAGGAGCTGTCTTTTGGATGAAACATTAAACCGAGGCCCTGTCTGCCCTCTCAGGTGGACGTAAAAGATCACATTGTGCTATTTCAAAGAAGAGCAGGGGATTTATTCCAGGTGTCCTGACGAATATTTAGTCCTCAAGCAACATCACACCATCAGATTATCTGGTCATTATCTCATTTCTGTTTGTGGGAGTTTGCTGTGTGCAAATTGTCTGCTGTGTTTCCTGCAATACTACAGTGACTACATTTCAAAAGTACTTCATTGGCTGTAAAGCACTTTGAAACATCCGGTGGTCATGAAAAACACTATATAAATGGAAGTCTTTCTTTTCTTTAATAATAATAGTGTGCAACACATCACTATGGTTACAAATCTGGTGCAGTTTGATGATTCCCGAATAAAGAATCACCCCCATACATGCCTCTTGCAAGTATAAAGTCTCTCATTTTGCCTTATTCTTATAGTTTTAAGTGCTACCTGTGGGCCTGGGGTCTGTGATGTGAAAGAATGCTTATATTTACAATGAGCCTCTAGATAAAGATAGCCTTTCTCTCAGGTCTTCTAAGTCCTGGGATTGACCTGAGGTAGGCTACATCTCCGGTTCCTCACTGGACCCTCTGGTTGAGGGTCCAGTACCTCATACTCTGTGTCTTCTTGCAGTGCTTGAACTTTTGCTCCTTCTGTGGAGATAAAACAAATCATAATAAGGTTTTGTGCCCATTTCCTTTTCGGATCCTTTTAGGGACTTGAAAACAAAAATAGTAACAAATAAGATACACATCAAGTTGGCTTCAATTGCAATACATTCATCTGCTCTGAATGAGCCAACAGCAGCTGCAGGGCCTTCAAATTCTCCACCTCCTATTGCTTCAGTGGGCATTATGACCTAGGTCTCCCTTACCTCTTCCTCATAATGCGATTAGGACACATTGGTCCTCTGCCTGTTGTCAGATGCTTCTGTGCACTGTGAAGAATTTCTCCTGCATGAAGAGGAAATAGCTTCGCTGGTGTTTAACATCTTCCTATACGTCTTTTTCAATTTTGATTATCTTTCAACTCTTGAAAAGAAAGATTGGCAGCTGCATGAGAATTTTGATTTGAAAGGTGATGTATAAGAGGACAGGCATGTATGGAAAGTGATTTTAGAGGGATCTATGTGATAGAATGACTGCATCTATGTATGTCTTGTTCACTGTGGAACCCCAGAGGATGGCTTAGGAATAATTCTCTTCATAATTTTATGGAATTAATTAGACTTGGCACTTGTCTGCCAAAGAACCCACCTTTGCTCCCCTTGGCATATCATTGAACTTTGTTCAAGATTGCAGGGATGTCCCTGGGCTGACAGATATTCCAATTTGGAAAAGAATCACAGAATCACAGAATTGTTACAGTGCAGAAGGAGGCCATTCGGCCCATCCTGCCCGCACCAGCTCTCCGAAAGAGCAATTCACTCAGTTCCATTCCCCTGCCTTCTCCCCAAAACCTTGCACATTCTTCCTTTTCATATAACAGTCGAATTCCCTTTTGAATGCTTCAATTGAACCTGCCTCCACCACACTCTCAGGCAGAGCATTCCAGACCTTAACCACTCTCTGCATGAAAAAGTTTTTCCTCATGTCACTTTTGCTTCTCTTACCAAATACGTTAAATCTGTGCCCTCTTATTCTCGATCCTTTCACAAGTGGGAACAGTTCCTCTCTATCTACTCTGTCCAGACCCCTCATGGTTTTGAATACCTCCATCAAATCACCTGTCAGCCTTCTCTTCTCCAAGGAAAACAGCCCTAACTTCTCCAATCTGGTGTGTAACGTTTGCAATTCTCCAGTCCTCTGGCACCTGAGTCTAAGGAAAACTGAAAAATTATGGGGCATGAAATAGGCATTAGGTCCCTATTTGTATATTCATAGGCCCTAACGTCTTCAAGATGCGAGTCTTGGATGCCATTAATGATGCTCAGAATGTGCACACGCATAATGCCCGCAATATTAGATGTCTTTGTGCCTGCTTTATGCCTGTAAAACAGGTGGGGCACCATTGAATTTCTAGGCCACTATCTTTTGAACACTCCTATTCTTAATTCCAACCTGGCTTCTTTAAATCAAACAAGTTTTTCTGGATCTGAAATCCATTGGCAAAAGCAATGTATTTGAGCTGGCTTGAATGACTGACAACAGTTCAGCCTAAATATTGGTGATTCTCAAGACAGCATGACAGCAAATAAATTACTAATGAGGAAACACATGACCCTTCTTATTTTATCTTATCTACTCACTCATGTGGCACAGGAAGTAATCTGGCAGCAACTTGATTTTCATTCTTATTCTGTCCTGAAGACATTACCTTCAAAGCTGTCCTGTGGGAAAAGTATATTTTGTATTATCTTTGGTACAGGCAATATTTGGAGGCAAAGAAGCCTGAAGAGTTGATCCAGTTGGGCCCAGACCACCGTGTCCCTGATCCAATCCCTTTATTTGGAAATAACATTTAGCTGGGGAAAAGAGGAAGGGTAAAATTCAACATACGGTTGCCCATTTTACACCTGAGGAGTAAGGGGCCAGAAGATGAATATTGGGAGGGAAGGTTCACCAAAGCTGCCCTTTTGATGTCCAAGGCCTGTTTGATACTCTATCCAGGTGGGCCTTTAATGGGCAAATGGCTACCTTGCATGAAACTAGTGTAAATATGCAAATAGAGTGCTATGTCAGTTGTAGGGCCCTGATTGTAAAATCCATGTACAGATGGGTGGAGTGTGTGCCGTGTATCCACTGCCTACTTGTACTGGGCATTGAACAGCCTTAAACCAGCGGACATTAAAAGCACTGATGGAACATGCCAAAAAAATGGCCCAGGACATTTTGAATTTTTATTTTTGTGGGTTCAGAAGTCTCCCTTCTAGGCCTGCAAAATAATCTCTAGCCTGCTCATGGCCCATTGAAGGCACTCTCCACCCCCTCCACCATCCTTCCACCTCACCCGGGCTATTAGTCAGCTCAGCATAGCAATCGAGACAATTTTCCACCCTTTCCAACTGGTGAGCTGCAGCGTGGTAGCCATTTAGCGCTCAAAGCTCACCAGCACCATTTAAATGAGGCCCAAAGCTGAACTTGGGTTGGTTCTCAGGCCATTATAGACTGGTGCAAGGAGCAAGTTCTCCGCCAACTTTGTGCCCGGTTTAGGCTCAAGTCGAATTTCTCCCCCAGGATGCTATGAAAGATTAGCAGAAATGGCTAAAGCATCATTGATGGAAACTCAGAGTCCAGTTACGTGACATTCAGTTTATCTGGCAGGCCTAATGCATGTCAGGTCGAGATTTGCAGTATTTTAATGGTTAACAGTTTTGAACAGTTTTATACTGTTCTGTTGTGCCAAATTGCTGTGGTTATGCAAAAATAATCATGTTGCTGCTAATTCCCAGTCGTTGTCAAGTTATCTGTGAATGTGTTAATTGCTGATAAACTATTTTCCATTTTGTAAAAAGTCTCTGAATTAAATCCATTTCATTCATTGAATCTCATACAGTTGTAAAATATTGTCATTTAAACCGAAAATAGAAGCCAATCATGCAAATAGAAATATGGACTGAAGCACTCTGGAGTTAAATTTATTCAACACTAAATGGAAGCTTATTACTAATACTACCGCTACTACTGCTACTAATACTACTGCCTACAACATTTGTAGGGTGTAAGATTGAATAGCCCCAAAAACAGGTGTGGGGATCGTGATGTACGATTACACTATGCTCATTCATTGCCAACTTCATGTGGTCTGCTGATTTGAATGATTTCCTTGTCCAACCAGCGCTTAAATATCTCTGTTGATTGGCTGCATGATCAGCAGGGATCCAATATCATGAGTAGCTAGCACCAGTTAAAACTAGCCTGCATACTTAAAGGGGAGGTCCTCGGAGTCATTCTGCACTGATCTAAGCTGGGACAGGGTGAAGTATGGTACACCATAGGAGAGAGCAGGCTCTAAGGTTTTCCATTGCTGCACTTGAGGCCTTGGTGGAGGAGGAGAAATGTCTTTTATCCACAGGAGGCCCTCCAGATCTACACTCAGAAGGCTGGTCTGCACTGGGTGCTGCTGGAGTGCACAGAGTGTGAAGAAGAGAGTTTGGTAAGTGATGGGATTTTAAGGGTTAATCTCTCCAAAGTCTAGTTTTTGTTCTATTTACATTTAGCAATTAACTAAAATTACTGTTCAAGTTTAGAGACAAGTTAAGTTTCTTACAGGTTTAAACAGGGGTATACAAGCTCTCTAAGAGTTGCTATAGCTCGTTAATCAGATAGCTAGCTTAAAATGGTTTCTGAGCTCTAGCAGAGCCCTAGCAGAGCTGACTCTTCATTGTTTGTGGAAAGTATAAATTCAGGGCCTCTCAGTGCTGCTAATTCAGAAAAATAAATTTAATTTACTTAACACAATATAGATGGTAGAACAGGTGATGTGTCGCGGCTACAGTATGTGGGAGTTCCTGGATGTCACGGCAATCCATGGAACCACATCTATAGTAAGTGGCTGTGGCTTGAGGAGCTTCGGCTCAGAGTAGATGAGTTGGAGGCCGAGCTGCAGACATTGTCATGTATCAGGGAGGGGGAAAGTTACCTGGACACTTTATTCCAGAAGGCAGTCATACCCCTGAGGATAGGGTTGTCTGTTTTGGTCAGTGGTCAGGGACAGGAGGGTGTGACTGCAAGTCAGGCAGGAAAGGGGATTGAGAAGGTGGGAGTGGAGGAGGCTCAGCTCTTGCAATTGAGAAACAAGTTTGAGGTTCTTGCAACTTGTATGGAGAAGAGCAAGGGCTGTAGTGTGGATGAGCAGACTGACCATGACACCATAGTACAGGAAGCTGTTCAAGCAGGGGGAGCAAAAAGGAATGTAGTGGTAATAGGGGACAGTATAGTGAGGGGATTGACACTGTTCTCTGCAGCAAAGAGTGAGAGTCCAGAAGGCTGTGTTGCCTGCCCGGTGCCAAGGTTCGCGACATCTGTTCAGGAATGGAGAGGAACTTACAGTGGGAAGGGGAGGATCCATGTAGGTACCAACGACAAAGGCAGGACAAGGAAAGAGGTTCTGCTTAGTCAGTATGAGGAGCTAGGCACGTGCAAATTGCAATAGGGCAAATAAGATTAGAGAAATGAATGCCTAGCTCAAAGACTGGTGTCGTAGAAGTGGGTTCCGGTTCATGGGGCACTGGCACCAGTATTGGAGAAAGTGGGGACTGTACCATTAGGACGGTCTACACCTGAACCATGCTGGGACCAATATTCTAGTGAGCCGCATAACTAGAGAAATAGAGAGGGTTTTAAACTAAATATTGGGGGAAAGTAATCAAATTTGGGAAGATGTGGTAAATCAAAGAGTAGAGACAAAGCAAGAGGAAAGGTATTAATATGGGAAAAGATCAACAGAGAGCACAAATCTAAGAGTAAATCAGCACACAAGGCCAGAGGTTACAAAAATAATAAAAGAACAAAACTTAAGACTCTGTACCTGAATGCACATAGCATTCAAAACAAAACAGATGTACTGATAGTGCCAATAGAAATAAATAAATACGATCTGATAGCCATTGCAGAGACATGGCTGCAGGATGACATAGATTGGGACATGAATATTGAAGGGTACATGACATTCAGGAAGGACAGGAAGCTAGGAGAAGGTGGAGGGGTGGCTCTGTTAATTAATAATGGTATTATCAAAATGGAGAGGGATGACCTAAGTTCAGGAAACCAGGATGTAGAAGTGGTTTGGGCCAAGAGGAGAAATGATAAAGGCATGAAATAACTTGTGGGAGTGATATACAAGCTTCCTAACAGTAACCATATGGTAGGACGAGGTATAAAGGAAAAAATACTGGGTGCTTGTTAGAACGATATGGCGATAATTGTGGGGGATTTTAATTTACATATGGACTGGAAAAATCAGATGGGCAAAGGTAGCCTAGATGAGGAGTTCAATGTTTTGGGGATAATTTCTCAGAACAGCACATTCTGGAGCCAACCAATGAGTAGGCTATACTAGACCTGGTATTGTGCAACAAGATAGGATTAATTAATTAATGACCTAATAGTGAAGACACCCCTCGGCAGTTGTGATCATAATATGATTGAATTTTGCATTCAGTTTGAGGGAGAGAAGAGTGAGTCTAAGACAAGTATTTTAACTTGAATAAGGGCAATTATGAGGGCATGAAAGCAGAACTAGCTAAAGTGAATTGGCAAATTAGGTTAAGGGATAGGTCACTAGGGATGCAGTGGCAGACATTTAAGGGGATACTTCAGAATGCATAGAATAGATACATTTCAACAAGAAAAAAAAATTCATCATCTATGGTTAACTAAAAAAATTAAAGATAGTATCAAACTTAAAGAAAAAGCCTATAATTGTGCAAAGATGGTTAGCAGGTCAGAAGATTGGACAGAATATAAAAAAACAGCAAAGAATGACTAAAAGATTACTAAGAAGGAAAAAATTAGAGTATGAGAGAAAGCTAGCTGGAAATATAAAAACGGGTAGTAAGAGTTTCTATAGATATTTAAAAAAGAAAAGACTTAACAAAGTGAACGTTGGTCCTATAGAAAGTGAGTCTGGGGAATTAATAATAAAAAATAAGGAAATGGCAGATGAATTGAACAAGTATTTTGCATCGGTCTTCACCATAGAGGATACAAGTAACATCGCAGAAATAGCTGTAAATCAGGAAATGTAAGGGAGGAACTCAAGAAAATTGCAATCACCAGGGAAGTGGTACTGTGCAAATTGCTGGAGCTGCGGACTGACAAGTCCCCAGGTCCTGATGGACTTCATCCTAGGGTGTTAAAGGAAGTGGCTAGTGAGATAGTTAATGGGTAGGTTTTGATTTTCCAAAATTCCCTAGATTCAGGGAAGGTTCCATTAGATTGGAAAATAGCCCCTGTCCACTTATCCACTATCCTTTATCAACATCCTGGGGGTTACCATTGACCAGAAACTGAACTGGAGTAGCCATATAAATACCGTGGCTGCAAGAGCAGGTCAGAGGCTAGGAATCCTGTGGTGAGTAACTCACCTTCTGACTCCCCAAAGTCTGTCCACCATCTACAAGGCACAAGTCAGGAGTGTGATGGAATACTCTCCACTTGCCTGGATGGGTGTAGCTCCAACAACACTCAAGAAGCTCGACACCATCCAGGACAAAGCAGAGCACTTGATTGGCATCCCATCCACAAACATTCACTCGCTCCACCACCGACGCACAGTGGCAGCAGTGTGTACCATCTACAAGATGCACTGCAGCAATGCACCAAGGCTCCTTAGACAGCACTTTCCAAACCCTCGACCTCTACCACCTAGACAAGGACAAGGGCAGCAAATGCTTGGGAATACCACCACCTGCAAGATCCCCTCCAAGCCACACACCATCCTGACTTGGAACTATATCGCCATTCCTTCACTGTCACTGGGTCAAAATCCTGGAACTCCCTTCCTGACAACACTGTGGGTTTCCCAACCCCACATGGGCTGCAGCGGTTCAAGAAGGCAGCTCGCCACTACCTTCTTAAGGGCAATTAGGGATGGGCAATAAATGCTGGCCTGGCCAGTGACGCCCACATCCCATGAATGAATTTTTTTTTAATTCAAAAAGGGAGGGCGACAGAAAGCAGGAAACTACAGGCCAAGTAGCTTAACATCTGTCAAAGGGAAAATGTTGGAAACTATTATTAAAAACATTATAGCAGGGCACTTCAAAAAAAATCAAGGCAATTAGGCAGACTCAACATGGTTTTGTGAAAGGGAAATCATATTTAACCAATTTATAGGAGCTCTTTGAAGAAGCAACATGTGCTGTGGATAAAGAGGAACTGGTGAATGTACTGTACTTAGATTTCCAGAAGCCATTTGATAAGGTGCCACATCAAAGGTTATTGCAGAAAATAAAAGCTCCTGGTGTAGGGGGTAACATATTGGCATGGATAGAAGATTGGCTAGCTAATAGGAAACAGAGAGTAGGCATAATTGGGTAATTTTCTGGTTGGCAAGATGTAACAAGTGTTGTGCCACAGGGATCAATGCTGAAGCCTCAACATTTTACAATTTATATAAATGACTTGGATGAAGGGACCAAAGGTATGGTTGCTAAATTTGCTAATGACACAAAGATAGGTAGGAAAGTAAGAGGACATAAGGAGGCTACAAAGGGATATAGATAGGTTCAGTGAGTGGGCAAAGATCTGGCAAATGGAGTATAATGTGGGAAAATGTGAAATTGTCTGTTTTGGCAAGAAGAATAAAAAAGAAGCATTTTATCTAAATGGTGAGAGATTGCAAAGCTCTGAGATGCAGGGATTTGAGTGTCCTAGTACATGAATCACAAAAGGTTAGTATGCAGGTTTAGCAAATAATTAGGAAAGCTAACTAGAAAAGTAATTAGGAAAGCTAACGAGGAAAGTAATTAGAAAAGCTAACTTACCTTCCGAGAGCAGACCCGTGGGGAGAACGCCGAGTGAGAGAAGAGGATAAATTGAGCCCAAAGATCGAGGCCCAGTCACTTACCTTCCAGGAGTGGAAAGGAGCAGACCTGTGGAGAGAATGCCGAGCGAGAGAAGAGGATAAATTGAGCCCGAGGATCGAGGCCCAGTCAGATACCTTCCGGGAGCGAAGCGGAGAGCAGTCCAGGCGCGCTGGAGTTTGAAAATAAAAGTTAACAGTGACACCACAGGAAAGCTGCAAGGTGATTGGTCGGTGAATAACAGCTGTTAGTGCCTGGAAATAGCTTTAAAAAAATCAGGGGAAAGTTATTTTTTAAACCTACCTTATAAGTGATAAGGTTAGTACTACTAAAGTATGTTTTTTTTAATAAGTGTAATTTATTAAGGACTTTAGATTGTAGTGGGTAGTGTTTGGAGTAGAACAAGGCCCCTAGTGTAAATAGTATTTTTTAATTAAAGGGAGTAGCTAATTAATCTAAAGGTAAGTCATGGCAGGAGAGTTCGCACCTGTGATATGCTCCTCCTGTACTATGTGGGAAATCAGGGACGCTTCCAGTGTCCCTGAGGACCATGTGTGCAGGAGGTGTGTCTATCTGCAGCTACTGGCTACCCGCATTATGGAGCTGGAGCTGTGGGTGGATTCACTGTAGAGTATCTGTGCTGCTGAGGATGTCATGGATAGCATGTTTAGTGAGGTGGTCACACCGGAGGTATTGGCTGCACAGGCAGAAAAGGGATGGGTGACCACCAGGTGGAGTAGTAGGTGCAGGCAGGTAGTGTAGCAATCCCCTGTGGCCATCCCCCTCTCAAACAGACATACCGCTTTGGATGCTGTTGGGGGGGATGGCTCTGCTGCACAGCAGGGATGAAAAGACTGGGAGAGCCATAGTGATAGGAGATTCAATTGTAAGGGGAACAGACAGGCGTTTCTGTGGCCGCAAACGAGACTCCAGGATGATATGTTGCCTCCCTAGTGCAAGGGTCAAGGATGTCTTGGAGCGTCTACAGGACATTCTGAAGGGGGAGGGTGAATAGCCAGTGGTCGTGGTACATGTCGGTACCAACGACATAGGCAGAAAGAGGGATGAAGTCCTGCAAGATGAATTTAAGGAGTTAGGAGTTAAATTAAAAAGCAGGACCTCAAAGGTAGTAATCTCAGGATTACTTCCTGTGCCACATATTAGTGAGTATAGGAACAGGAGAATAGACCAGATGAATGTGTGGCTGGAGAAATGGTGCAGGAGGGAGGGATTTAGATTTCTGGGACATCGGGACCTGTTCTGGGGAAGGTGGAACCTGTACTAGCAGGACGGGTTACACCCAGGCAGGACTGGACAGGGGCGTTTGCTAGTGCTGTTGGGGAGGATTTAAACTAGAATGGTAGGGAGATGGGAACCTGAGCGGGGAGACTGAGGAGGAGGAAACAAGGATAGAAATGAAAGATAGGAAACAAAAAGGTAAAAGTGGAAAGCATACAAATCAAGGGCAAGATACAAATAGGGCCACACTGCGAAATAATACTAAGATGACTAAGAATGTTAAAAAGACAAGCCTAAAGGCATTGTGTCTCAATGCGTGGAGTATTCGCAATAAGGTATGCGAATTAACTGCGCAAATAGATGTAAATGGATATGATATAGTTGCAATTATGGAGACATGGCTGCAGGGTGACCAAGGATGGGAACTGAACATCCAACGGTATTCAATATTTAGCAAGGACAGGCAAAAAGGGAAAGAAGGTGGAGTAGCGTTGTTAGTAAAAGAGGAAATCAATACAATAGTGAGGAAGGATATTAGCTCAGAGAACGTTGGTGGGGGTTGTATATAGACCCCCAAACAGCAGTGGTGTTGTAGAGGATGGCATTAAACAGGAAATTAGAGACGCATGCAATAAGGGTGCAACTGTAATTATGGGTGAATTTACTCTACATATAGATTGGGCAAACCAAATTAGCAATAATACTGTCATGGAGGAATTCCTGGAGTGCGTATGTGATAGTTTTTTGGACCAATACATTGAGGAACCAACTAGAGAACAGGCCATCCTAGACTGGGTATTGTGTAATGAGAAAGGCTTAGTTAACAATCTTGTTGTGCAGGATCCCTTGGGGAAGAGCGACCATAACATGATAAAATTCTTCATTAAGATGGAGAGTGAGAGAATTGATTCCGAGACTAGGGCCCTGAATCTAAATAAAGGAAACTACAAAGGTATGAGGCACGAGTTGGCTGTGATAGATTGGGGAACGTTACTTAAAGTGTTGACAGTGGATAGGCAATGGCTAGCATTTAAAGAGCACATGGATGAATTACAACAATTGTTCATTCCTCTCTGGCGCAAAAATAAAACAGGAAGAGTGGCTCAACCGTGGCTTACAAAAGAAATTAGGGATAGTATTAGATCCAAGGAGGAGAAATATAAAATGGCCAGAACAAGCAGCAAACGTGAGGATTGGGAGCAGTTTAGAATTCAGCAAAGGAGGACAAAGGGATTGATTAAGAAGGGGAAAATAGAGTATGAGAGTAAGCTTGCAGAGAACAAAAAACTGACTGTAAAAGCTTCCATAGATATGTGAAGAGAAAAAGATTAGTGAAGACAAATTTTGAATTCCTTACAGTCAGAAATGGGGGAATTTATAATGGGGAACATTCCGTTTTTGCCAGAGTACTTAAGGAAGTGGCCCTAGAAATAGTAGATGCATTGCTGGTCATTTTTCAAAATTCTATAGACTTTGGAACAGTTCCAACAGATTGGAGGGTAGCTAATGTAACCCCACTATTTAAAAAAGGAGGTAGAGAGAAAACATGGAATTATAGACCAGTTAGCCTGACATCAGTAGTGGGGAAAATGCTTGAGTCCATTATAAAAGATGTAATAGCAGAGCACTTGGAAAGCAATGACAGGATCAGACAAAGTCAACACGGATTTACGAAAGGGAAATCATGCTTGACAAATCTACTGGAATTTTTTGAGAATGTAGCCAGTAGAATAGATAAGGGAGAACCAGTGGATGTGGTGTATTTGGACTTTCAGAAGACTTTCGATAAGGTCCCACGTAAGAGATTAGCATGCAAAATTAAATCACATGGGATTGGGAGTAAGGTACTGACATGGATAGAGAACTGATTGGCAGACAGGAAACAAAGAGTAAGAATAAATGGGTCTTTTTCCAAGTGGCAGCTGTCACTAGTACCACAGGGATCAGTGCTAGGACCCCAGCTATTCACAATATATATTAATGATATAGATGAGGAAATTCAATGTAATATATCCAAGTTTGCAGATGACGCAAAACTGAGTGGGAGTGTGAGCTGTGAGGAGGATGCAGAGAAGCTCCAGTGTGATTTGGACAGGTTGAGTGAGTGGGCAAATATATGGCAGATGCAATATAATGTGGATAAATGTGAGGTTATCCACTTTGGTGACAAAAACAGAAAGGCTGTTTATTAGCTGGACGGCGATAGATTGGGAAAGGGGGAGGTGCAGCTAGATCTGGGTGTACTTGTTCATCAGTCGCTGAAAGTAAGCATGCAGGTGCAGCAGGCAGTTAAGAAGGCAAATGGTATGTTGGCCTTCATAGTGAGAGAATTCGAGTACAGGAGCAAGGATGTCTTGCTGCAATTAGACAAAGCCTTGGTGAGACCACATCTGGAGTATTGTGTGCAATTTTGTTCTCCTTATCTGAGGAAGGATGTTCTTGCTATGGAGGTAGTGCAGCGAAGGTTCACCAGACTGATTCCTGGGATGGCAGGACTGACGTATGAAGAAAGATTGGGTCGATTAGGCATGTATTCACTAGAATTTAGAAGAATGAGAGGGGATCTCATAGAAACCTACAAAATTCTAACAGGACTGGACAGACTAGATGCAGGAAGGATTTTCCCAATGGCAGGGAAGTCCAGGACTAGGGGTCACAGTCTAAGGATAAGGGGTAAGCCATTTAGGACTGAGATGAGGACAGATTTCTTCACCCAGAGAGTGTTGAACGTGTGGAATTCTCTACCACGGAAAACAGTTGAGACCAAATCATTAAATATATTCAAGAAAGTGTTAGATATAGTTCTTAGGGCTAATGGGATCAAGGGATACGGGGAGGAAGCGGGAACAGGTTATTGAATTTGGATGATCAGCCATGATCGTGTTGAATGGAGGAGCAGGCTCAAAGGGCCAAATGGCCTCCTCCTGTTCCTATTTTTCTCTGATTCTATGTTTCTAATAGAATGTTACAGTTTATTGCAAGGGGAATTGAATACAGAAGTAGGGAGGTTATGCTAGAGCTATACAGGGCATTGGTGAGATCACATCTGGAGTACTGTCTACAGTATTGGTCTCATTTAAGGAAGCATGTAAATGCATTGGAATCGGTTCAGAAAAGGTTTACTAGACTAATACCTGGAATGGGCAGGTTGGTCTTATGAGGAAAGGTTAGACAGGCTATGCTTGTATCTTCTGGAGTTTACAAGAGTAAGATGTGACTTGATTGATATGTATAAAATTCTGAGGGGTCTTGACAGGGTGGATGGGGAAAGGATGTTTCCCCTTGTGGGAGAATCTAGAATTGGGGGTCACTGTTTAAAAATAAGGGGTCGCCCATTTAAGATAAAGATGAGAAGAATTTTTTTCTCTGAGGGTTGTGAATCTTTGGCAATCTCTTCCTCAAAAGGCAGTGGAAGCAGAGTCTTTGAATATTTTTAAGGCAGAGGTAGAGAGATTCTTGATAAGCAAGGGGGTTGGGGGTAGGCAGGAATGTAGAGTTGAAGTTAGAATCAGATCAGCCATGATCTTGTTGAATGGTGGAGCAGGCTCGGGGGGCCAAGTGGCCTACTCCTGCTCCTAATTCATATGTTCGTAAGGCAGTGGGAGCAGATAGCTGTGGAGGTCAATGTCAGGAGTCAAGGCTCAAGGACCTGGATTCAGTGCCACAAGAAATTCAATGGCCTTATAGCAGCAGTCTAGATCTGTGATTGCATCTTCAAATACCATATCCTACCAATTGCACCACCAGCCTCAGTCGTTGTTCAAAGCACCACACTGCCATCACTCACCTACCAACAATCTTTATCAATCGTGACTCATACCTAATGTTCATGTGCTTCATTTGACTCTCACATACTTTGCACTACTTCAAGCCTCACAACCACATCTCACACACGTTGACAGCTATTCAACCATACAGCCACATCAACAAAACAGATTGCATGGTTCTCAATAACACAGTTCCTTCCCTCTTTCAGGAGAAGGTGGCACACAACCGGAGGCAACAGGAGCTGACTGGAGGGTGTCAGGTATGCCTGCATGTCCTAAGCTGCATGGAGGAGATGGTGTTGGCCATTACTGGAACATCCATTACTGAGGCAGTGGCCAGTGGTGGATTAAATACATTTCATTCATTGAATCTCACAAAGTTGCAAAATATTGTCATTTAAACCAAAAATAGAAGCCAGCCAAGCAAATAGAAATATGGGCTGATGCAGTCTGGAGTTAAATTTTCACAAAATTAAATGGAAGCTTACTACTAATACTGTTACCATTACTGATACACCTACAACATATGTAGGGGATTAAATTGGATTGCCCCTGGAAACGTGTGTGGGAATCACGATGTGTGCTTACCCTGTGTTATCAAAGTTGACAGTATGTTCATACCTAACTCTTCATCTTGCATTCCACTTCCCTCTTGTCTCACAATCTCTTCTGACTTGCAAGATGTTGTTGTGTAAGCATACACCTCTTACTTTCCCTCTCCCTGCACTACAACCTTACACTTGTGCCTTTTCCTTTCAGATACCCAAGCACTGCAACCTGGCCAGGCAATGGATCAAGAATAGGAAGAGAATAATGATGAAGGCACAGCTCTGTCATGTGATTTCACACTCACAGCCATCAGCTCAGATACTGACACTGTGCATAATTTAGAGCATAGCTTAGAGGCAGGATCTGCACATCGTGGGACACCAGGCTGAGTGGTCTGTAGACAGCGCCGGGGGCAAGGATAGCAGAGGCACCAGTTCACCGGAGGACAAGGTGACACACGGGTTCTGCTGCGGAGGGCTCAGATGACCACTTCAATGGGGCAGTCTACAGAAGAACACTGATGGCTATCCACAAAACTTGTTCGGTGCATTGGCAGGCCTACCAGAAAGCCTGCAGTGAATGTCAAGGAGCATGGAAGAGTCCAACACTAACTTGACACAGGGCTTTGTGCAGAGCTCAGAGCCCATTGTTTCTACCTTGGAAGTGGTGTCCAACTCCAGCAGAACACTTGTAGACCCAACCATGATGCAGCATCTGATGTCTGATGTCGCTCTGTGGAGCATGAACCTGCTGTTGTCTTTCAGAACAACAGCTTTCATCCTCCCATCTCTGCCACTCCACCGGTTTCCTTGCTGTTGCCTGTCAGTCAGCCAGCCCAGACTGCTGCCGCCCATGCTGAGATGGTGCAGTCCTGAGCCAGGCCTTCTAGAGCACCTCAAGGTTGTCCTCAAGCCATCTGCAGTCTCCACCACTGAAAGTCAGCAGGCTTCCGCCAGCTATGCTGCAGCCACTTGGGTAGCACAGTGTAAGACAGGGTTGTCCAACATACGGCTCTGAGGCCAGAGTCCGGCCCACCCACAGATAAAAACTGTACTCGGCCGTTCCTCCTCCTTGCTGCGCGGTTTTTCCCCTCGGCCATTTACTTACAGCTTCAGGGATGTGAAATTTCTTCTGGGCCGCTAAGGATTTTCATTACTATCAGCTGACCTTGCAGTTTTTGGTGAGTGAGCGCCTGCTGGGAAATGTAGTCCCCCTGCTCCCCGGTCCCTATGGATGGAACCGTAATCCGGGGTGACAACTCCCAGAGAGCATTGCTTCCTGTGTGGTGATTGGCTGTAGCCTGACCCCAGAGGTTAATGAGCAGAGCGGGTCATGATGGAGACAAGAGTTACGGTCAGCCTGAGGAACCGACTGCATGCTGATTAAAGTGAAGGTGAGCCCTAGGCTTGCGACTTAGACCCAGCGGGAGGGAAGGAGAGAGAGACAGAAACACAGAGGGGGGAGGGGAGGAGAGAGAAACAGACACGCACAGAGAGAGGGAGAGAGAGGCAGACAGCTAGGGAAGGAGAGACAGAGAGTGACATAGAAAGGGGGGAGAGAGACAGACAGATGGACACAGTGGGGGGAGGGGTGGAGAAAGGGAGGGAGAGAGAGCGATCATTCCTTACAGATGAACATCTATCTGGAATACTTTGCATCGCTACATCAAGTGTGCGGGCAGACATTGTCTACTTGTGCAAGCAAAAACAATGCCAGGTATCTCACTAAATCAGTGTTCAAAATAGTAAATTAGTCTTCTCATTTAAAGCTTGTTCACAAAAATGCACATTCTTTGTTCTTTTGATTAATATTAAAATACATTTCTAATGCCTTTATCCTTCCAAAATTTGCTCACCGGCCCCCTGTTGGACAAAATTTGTAAAATGGTCCCTCACACAAAAAGGTTGGACACTCCTGGTGTAGGAGCACGAGGAGAGGCAAAGGCACATGGAAGACAGGCACTAAGGGAATGCACAAGGAAGATGAATTGACTTTTGTATGCGATATGGCATGATTTCATTTATAAATTTGGTTCGTAATGCTTATTTATTTATTTAGAGATACAGCACTGAAACAGGCCCTTCGGCCCACTGAGTCTGTGCCGACCAACAACCACCCATGTATACTAATCCGACATTAACCCCACATTCCTTACGACATCCCCACCATTCGCCTACCAACACTAGGAGCAATTTACAATGGCCAATTTACCTATCAACCTGCAAGTCTTTGGCTGTGGGAGGAAACCAGAGCACCTGGCGAAAACCCACGCAGTCACAGGGAGAACTTGCAAACTCAGCACAGGTAGTACCCAGAAGTGAACCCAGGTCGCTGGAGTTGTGAGGCTGCGGTGCTAACCACTGTGCTCATTCAGTTTATTTTTGCATTATGGTCAGTGATAAAGAGGATAAGATGTGGGACTGTTGGTAAATGGAGAATTGGGGTTGCGGTTACTCGGACGGGTTCTTCATGGACATTCCAGTCATAAAGGGGCTTTTTCGGTTGGCTCTCCTTTTCCTCATGCTCCTGCTCTTCCATTGCTCGTTGTATAGCAGGTGGCCTGGCTGTCCCCTCATGATGGTGAGGTTCTGTAGCATGCAGCAGATCACCATGATTCTTGACAGCTGCTCTGCCAAGTACTGCAGAGCTTCTCCAGTGCAAGCCATGCAGTGGAAGCATTTTTTCAGGACATCAATGGTCTGCTTTATCACATTTCATATAACAACAAGACTTTCGTTGTATGTATCTTTTTATTTGTTTGTGGGATGTCGGCATCACTGGCTAGGCCTGCATTTATTACCCAGCTCTAATTGCCCTTGAGAAGGTGGTGGTGAGCTGCCTTCTTGAACCGCTGCAGTCCTTGGGATGTAGGTACACCCACAGTGCTGTTAGGAAAGGAGTTCCAGGATTTTGACCCAGCCACAGTGAAGGAATGGCGGTATAGTTCCAAATCAGGATGGTGTGTGGCTTGGAGAGGAACTTTCAGGTGTGGTGTTCCCATGCATCTGCTGCCCTTGTCCTTCTAGATGGTAGAGGTCATGGGTTTGGAAGGTGCTGTCGAAGGAGCCTTGGTGAGTTCCTGCAGTGTATCCTGTATATGGTAAACATTGCTGCCACTGTGCGTTGGTGGTGAAGGCAGTGAATGTTGAAGGTGGTGGATGGGGTGCCAATCAAGTGGGCTGCTTTGTCCTGGATGGTGTCGAGCTTCTTGAGTGTTGTTGGGGCTGCACTCATCCAGACAAGTGAAGAGTATTCCATCACACTCCTGTCTTGTGCCTTGAAGATAGTGGGCAGGCTTTGCGGAGCCAGGAGGTGAGTTATGTGGCAAATTCCTAGCCTCTGACCAACTCTTGTGGCCACAGTATTTATCTGGCTGGTCCAGTTCATTTCTGGTCAATGGTAACTCCCAGGATGCTGATAGTGGGGGATTCAATGATGGTAATGCCATTGAATGTCAGGGGGAGATGGTTAGATTCTGTGTTGTTGGAGATGGTCATTGCCTGGTACTTGTGTGGCATGAATGTTACTTGCCACTTATCAGCCCAAGCCTGGATCTTGCCCAGGTCTTGCTGCATTTCTACACGGACTGCTTCAGTATCTGAGGAGTCGCGAATGGTGCTGAATATCGTGGAATCATCAACGAACATCCCCGCTTCTGACCTTATGATGGAGGGAAGGCCATTGATGAAACAGCTGAAGGTGATTGGGCCTAGGACACTACCCTGTGGAACTCCTGCACTGATGTCCTGGGACTGAGATGATTGACCTTCAACAATCACAACCATCTTCCTTTATGCGGGGTATGGCTCCCCTTGATTCCCATTGACTCCAGTTTTGCTAAGGCTGCTTGATGCCATATTCGGTCAAATGCTGCCTTGATGGCTGGAGCAGTTACTCTCATCTCACATCTTGAGTTCAGCTGTTCTGTCCATGTTTGGAACAAGGATGTAATGAGGTCAGGAGCTGAATGGCCCTGGCAGAAGCCAAACTGAGCATCACTGAGTAAGTTATTGCTGAACAAGTGCCGCTTTATAGCACTGACGACCCCTTCCATCTCTTTGCTGATGATCGAAAGGAGACTGATAGGGTATAATTGGCCGGGTTGTATTTGTCCTGCTTTTTTTGGCAGGACCTACCTGGGAAACTTTCTACATTTCAGGGTAGACACCATGTTGTAGCTGTACTAGAACAGCTTGGCTAGGGGCATGTATGCCATGCACGTGTGCATAAGTTGTGCACCATAGTCCTGAGCCATGTCGTCAGCAGATTGCCCTTGTTGCCCAGGGTCACCCTTTGGTTTGTTATGGTGGTTCAAATGTATCTGGCATGGCGGACTGCTACAGAATGACCACAGGTGGTGTTCCGATGTGCCTGCTGCCCTTGCTCTACTAGGTGATAGAGGTAGCAAGTTTGGAAGGTGCTGTCAAAGAAGCCTTGGCAGGTTGCTACAGTACATCTTGTAGACGGTACACACTGCAGCCATGCCGGTGATGGAGGAAGTGAATGTTTAAGGTGGGTGATGGGTGGCCAATCAATTTGTCCTGGATTGTGTCAAACTTCTTAACTGTTGTTGGAGATGCACTCTTCCAGGCAAGTGGAGAGTATTCTATCACATTCCTGACTGTGCCTTGTAGATGGTGGACAGGTTTTGGGGAGTCAGGAAGTGAGTTACTCACCACATAACTCCCAGCCTCTGACCAGTTCAGTTTCTGGTCATGGTAACCCCCAAGGTGTTGGTAGTGGGGGAATTCAGCGATGGTAACGCTGATCTATGTCACGGGCAGATGGTTAGATTCTCTCTTGTTGGAGATGGTCATTGCCTGGCAGTTGTGTGGCTCGAATACAACTGAATGGATTGTTAGGCCATTTCAGAGGTCAGTTAAGAGCTACATAGAGGCCAGACCAGATAAGGATGGCAGATATCCTTCCCTCAAGAACATTAATGAATCAGATGAGTTTTTATGCCAATCCGATAGTTTCATGGTCACCATTACTGAGACTAGCTTTCTTTCATTTATTGAACTAAATTTAAATTCCGAAGCTGCCATGATGGGATTTGTACCCATGTCTCCAGAGCATTAGTGAAGTGCTTTAGCTTACTAGTCTAGCAACAGGACCATTACACTACAATGCCATGATCTATTCTCCTCCTTCCTCCTCCCTCTTCCAGCAGCTTGTCCTGATCTATGGGTAAAGCCTTTTAATGCATCCATTTCTGGGAGCAACCGGTTTGTGCAGAAGCCTTGAAGTCAGCAAGAAGTCCTTCAGCACCTCCCACACCACTTCATGTAGACCGTGGCAACTTGAAACAACAATAAAAAGCACCAAACACTTGTAGAATTGTAGCAACAGCTAGAAGAAATCAGCCAGCAAGTAGTTGATGATCCCTTTAAACAGTTTGTGGGAGGTCCTTCCTGCTGTTGAGCACATGTGCAGCTATGAGAGGTTAAGACAGTGTGTTAGCTGGAGTGTTGCACTTCAAATCGACATCATGAGTTACCTGCTCTGCATACTTCCAGTGGCTGTTCATTTCATATGCGTTAACGCCCTCACCAACATAGTGTCTGCCGCAATTCTTCCCAAATGTGTGCATGTACTCCAAGCACACCATTTTGAAGCTCTAAGGGCATTCATAGCATCCAAAATCCACAGTGCTAACAAGCCCATTTATCACCTATTGTGTCCCTGGTGTAACAAAATAGATGGTCCCAATCTTAATGACTACGGATTCTGAGGAAGGGTCGCAGACCTGAAACATTAACTCTGTTTCTCTCTCCACAGATGCTGCTAGTCCTGCTGAGTATTTCCGGCACTTTCTGTTCTCATCACATCCATGAGTTGCTCGTGCTTGGGATGAATGATCTCCTTCTGTGTTATAAGCTTTGTTCTATGACAACTTTAGAAACATGGTGACAGTGATCATGGAAGGAATAATTGCAGCACTGGGACTGAATTGACAGTAGCTTTGAGATGAACAGAGACAACCCTGGGATATAGTGACTGATATTGGGAACAATAGTGAGGAAGCAGTGGCAATGCACATGGGAGGAGTAGCTGTATAATTGACTGTAGAAAAAATTGACGGTGACCATGGGAATTGTAGCAACAGGTTAAGGAGGTACCACATTGTGGAGGGCAGTCTCAGAGATGGAATTGACAATGATTGCAAGAGGGTAGCAGCTGGGATAAAATTGGATGCCTCAAGGGAAGAAGCTGGATAGAAGATTAGCACTGGATCTGAGTGAATGTTTTGGGAGAAACTAGTCTTTTCAAATTAGGATCAACTATATTTTGAGTTGTGTGCATTACCTACATAAATTAACTGAAGACTCTCAAGGTTTTAAAGGTAACTTCACAGCTGTAAAGGCCTACCTTTAGAGACACCCATAATCTATCTATTGAATTATTCCTCTGACATCTGAGAACTAAACTCCTCCCTACAACTGTGACGAGCTATCATTTTCACTTTGTACCTGATAATCTCTTCCAGTTCCAATATGACAATTTAATATTCTGAAACTGCATTTGGCTGTCAAATGAGCATTATGAACTCTCTCTCTCTCTCGCGCTTTCTTTCTCTCTGTCTCGCTTTCTTTTTCTTATTCTCTCTCTCTTCCCTTCTGCTACTAAAGCTTTTCACAGCTTAATTAGGTTCTTTAGCAGTGATGGTTCATGAAATGTGCTATATCACACATGTCAGCTAACATGCTGAAGCTGAAGAATATATAATTCATAACATTTTAAGTTCAGTTATTTCCAGGACTCTGCTTCCTCCAGTAACTAGAGCAGAAGAAATTGTACCTTAATATGTTTGTACTGGCAGCTGGATTATGTATGTATCATTCACTTGTTTTGACCATAAGGTTAAACTAAGAGCCAAAACAACAATTAATGGATGAAACTCCAAACACTGCAGGCCCATAATTTCCCTATGAGTGCTGCTCCGTGCCAAAAGTGACCAATTGGGAAATTAGCCCTAGAATTGCTGGATACTTAAAGGAAGAAAGAACTTGCAGTTATCTGTGCCTTTCATACCCTCAGGACATCCCAAAGCACTTTACAGTCAATAAAGTACTTTTGAAGTGGTGTCACTGCTGTAACAAAAGGATTCGTGACAACCAATTTGCACAGAGCAATGTCCCACAAAGAACAATAAGATAATGACCTAATAATCTGTTTTAGTAATAGTTGAAGGATAAATAGAGAACTCCCCTGCTGTTTGAAATAGTACAATGGGCCCTTTTATGTCCACATGAGAGGACAGATGCAGTTTCGGTTTTAGCATCTCATCTGACAGACAGCACTCCTGATAGTGCAGCACTCTGTCAGTGCTGCACTGGAGTGTCAGCCTAGATTTAGTGCTTCTGACTGAAGTGAGAGAGCTACCACTGAGTAAAAGCAAGTCACCAAGCAATAAATTCCCAAAACTGTGTTTTTTTGAACTGTGACATCTTGAGATGTGCAATCTCTCAGCTCTGCTCCTCACTGGGATCTTTGGATGGTAGAATCACTCCTTGTTGCTCCACACATTTCTTAAAGCTAAAACTATCCTCTCATTTACTTTATAAATTTGCATCTTTAAAGGAAGGATTGTTCTGGTCAAATTCAGCGCCAAAGTGCACAAAAAGGACATTAAGGTATCAATTCAAGCAGAGAATATACATTACAGAAACAGGTCATTCAGCCCAACTGTGCTGTGCTGGCATTTATGCTACATATAAGCCTCCTTCTCTTTTTATTTAACCCTATCAGCATATCCTTCATTCCTTTCTCCCTCATGCATTTATCTAGCGCCCTTTAAATGCATCCATGCTTTTTGCCCTGTGTAGCAATATTCACATTCTAATCACTCTCTGGGTGAATAATTTCTCCTGAATTCTCTTTTTGGTTTATTAGAGACTATTTTATATTTATGTCCCCTAATTTTGTTCTTCCCCACAAGTGGAAATGTTGGGTAGAATTTTAACTGCCAAGCGGAGGTGGGTTTGGGTGTGGGTACGTTGGGGGTTGTGGGGTGTGGGGTGGGGGGATGGTTAGGCCCCGAAAAATGGCATTGGGTCAAAAACCCAACATGATTCCACCCACTTCCGGATTTAACCCAGGCAGATTCGGAGGCATGAAGGGAGCCCCTGTGGAGCTCTTGAATAAATAATTAAAATATGCAAAGAGGCAATTAACTGAGGCTTTAGCCCAGCATTCTGGCTTTAACTATCAGCGCAGCGGTTTCCTGATGTGTGTGGAACGCTCCAGGGCCAACCAGCGAAACTCACAGGCTGGGAGCCTTCAAACAGTGAAACTGAATAGCAGCAGCCATGCCCAGATGAAAGGCTGGTGCATACAGCACTTATGAGAGGGTGCTTTCATTGCTCGACAAATAACTTCCAAATTCTTGGAAGTCAGTTCACCTGTCTTGGTCTTCACTCACCTTGATCTGCACCTCCCTGACGTCAGCCTTCACTGCAGCATGGGAGCAGCATATGCAGCTCTACGATGCACCTCTGATGAGGAACAAGAAGAGCAACACCAGCAATACCAACAGCACCAGGAACAACCCAAGAGGCAGCAGCAGCTGCCTTCTCTTTAGCCACGTGCCACTGCACAGAACAGAGGGGATGAACACACAGATCCAGCTCGAAGGAGGCGAGCCACCTAGGGTCTCCAGGCAGATGATCTGCTGTCTTGGCATTTGTGAGCACTGGTGCCTCAGGAGGCTCAGGCTTTCACGGTGAGTTGTTGCTGACATTTGCAACCTCCTGGAACAAGACCTCCTTCCCAGTGGACCAGGTGAGCACATATTGTCAGTGGTCATCAAGGTGGATGTCACTGGAAGTTCCCCCCACACCCGTTGGTTCTCTGCCTCTCCCTGGAGTTCTGTGCTCCCTTCTCCTGCAAGGGGAGAAAGCAGAGAGTGGTGAGTGTGAAAAGAGGGAAGGACAACATTTGTGGAGGGTGATTGTGAGGCATGGATGTGAGATAGCACAGAGGTGAGGGTGAGTGTAATAGTTGGCTGTTCAGATGGGGATGTGAGGAGGTGCCTGGAGTGAGAGGAATGAGTGGAGCTGCCAAGTGTGTTGGTCTGAGGAGTGCTGTGCAGGAGAATACTGGGGAAGTCAGAGTGTGGGGGGTTAGCACCTGAAAGTGTTATACCACTCACCTTACCTGCCCTCCTGAGGTCCATGAACCTCTTGGTGCTCTATCTCCAGGTTGGAGGAACCACACTCCTGCTGCTCCCTTCTATCCACCCTGCTTGGTTGGAAAGGCTGGGCTCTTCCTCCCATCCTTGAGAAACATCACCTCACTCCAGTCCTTCAAATCCTACCGCAGGACCTCCAAGTACGAATCCAAGACCTGGGGAACAGCCTTCGGAGGTCTGCTTTCCATTCTTGTAGTTGCTGAAGCCACAGGGATTAATGTACAGTTCTGCCATTCTAACCCCTGCTGGGGTCCCTTTAATTAGAAATCCTTCCTTTGACAGATTCGGGGTGTGTCATCCTGCCTGCCTCTCTCTGATTGGATGGGAAATCTATAAGCGGGATGCTAATGCTGTAGTTGAATTAAGGAGCTGCTACTGGCTTCCCTGCTGCGTGTGGGTCTGTTAAGATAAAATTCCGTCCATTTTCTCCATGCCTAATCAGAAACATCCCACACTGAAGAGCTAAGATCATTATTCTATTGAACTCCACCAAATTGGTCATCAGTCTATCTGCTAATCATTAATATCACCCTACAGATGATCATCCATTATTGCTTAAATCCTATAAGAAATAATTATGTTTGTTTGTGGCCTTTAACACGGCAAGCATGTTCTTTTCAGTTTCCGGTGTCTATGAAAGGTGCATGCCACAACAAGGTTAAGTCAACACAGAGTGATCAGCTTTTCCACGATCCACATGATCCTCATTCATGCCTCCCTAACCCTCTAGACTTGACTATTCCAATGCACTCCTGGCTGCTCACCCACATTTTACTCTCCGTAAATTTGAGATCATCCAAAACTCTGCTGCCCATGGCTTAACTCGCACCAAGTCTCATTCCCCTATCACCCTTGTGGTCACTGACCTACACTGGCTTCCAGTCAAGCAACGCCTTGATTTTAAAATTCTCATCCTTGTTTTCAAATCCCTCCATGGCCTCACCCCTCCCTATCTCTGTAATCTTCTCCA
The DNA here is from genome assembly GCF_036365525.1 of Heterodontus francisci. Taxonomy (NCBI): domain Eukaryota; kingdom Metazoa; phylum Chordata; class Chondrichthyes; order Heterodontiformes; family Heterodontidae; genus Heterodontus; species Heterodontus francisci. The sequence continues at coordinate 91,695,591 of NC_090381.1, read as the reverse complement.
GCCCCACAACCCTCCAATATATCTGTGCTCCTCTAATTCCAGCCTCTTGTGCACCCCTGATTTTAATCACTCCACTATTGGTGGCTGCACCTTCAGTTGCCTAGACCCCAAGTTCTTGAATACTCTCCCAATACCACTCAGCCTCTCCACCACACATTCCTCCTTTAAAACACTACTTAAAATCTACCTCTTTGACCAAGCTTTTGGTCAATTGACCCTAATATCTCCTTTTGTGTCTCGGTGTCATACTTTGTTTTATAATGCCACTGTGATGTGCCTTGAAATGTTTTATTACATTAAAGGTGCAATGTAAATTTAAGCTGTTGTTGTTATTATGATATTTCCCCCAGTTACAGTTAGAAGTAACAGTATGATAATTACTGGCAGTTAATTTGCTCCATAATAATGGACCTATTGCACTGAAAAAAAGCAAAAACAATTTTAATTGATCATTATTCCATTGTTATACAAATCATTTCCAACTTCCATTTTAGCTCACACACTCTCACATAAATGGATGTGACACACAAATAATTTTGACATGAAAAGAAAAAGGGATATAGAGCCAGAAGAACAGTTTGAGAACAGGCATATGAGCATGACAATGACAGATGAAAGCCAGCAATATGACAAGTGGCATGTATAAAATGTTTCCCCTTCCCAACACATCAAAATTACTGTGAAATAGATAAAATACTCTATTGAAGCTTTATAATGGTTCCAGTTTGTGTTTAAGTTAAAAAGCTTATTAGGTGTATGGCACAATCATTCTTAACCCAGGAACAGTACTCAAATACACTGAAGGGATTGCATTCCAATCAGGTTAAATTGGACTGTGTAATGCCCATTTTTCAGGCACTACATGGTCTGCTAAGGCCCCAAAATGGCAGGAAGGAAGCTTGCACATAGTCCTGACCAGAGGTGTGTCACCCACCATAGCGAGTAAGGACAAAAATGAAGCGTTCTTTACCTATGCCTGGACCAGGCATTACGCCATTTCCACATGCAAATCAAGGGCCTCATGCCTGCTTCAGACTTCTGCGATGAATTTGGTTTTCTCTGAGGTGGGTAATGTCAGCCCAAACCTGGACCACTTAGTTGATGCTGTCTTATCTCATAATGCTGTCCTCAGAACAATGAGCTCCAAGTCCTTGGATCTTACTATTTGTGCATGGGCCAATATCGAGGGCACCCAAACGTCGGTGTTCCCAGATTTTACCTTGTAATAATCTACATACAGCTCTTGAAAAAGTAGATGGCTTGTTTGAAATATCAGCCATAAACAATACCATAATAAATCTCCACAGTTGTTGTGAGATAGCATTAATGCTAATAAACACGCCATGTTATTAATTGTACCAAATTTGAATGAGAGCTGTGTAGCTAATAGTGAGATAGCCAGGCTAGAACGAGGACTGTGTTATTAATAGTGAGGTAGCCAGGCTAGAACGAGGACTGTGTTACTAATAGTGAGGTAGCCAGGCTAGAACGAGGACTGTGTTACTAATAGTGAGGTAGCCAGGCTAGAACGAGGACTGCATTATTAATAGTGAGGTAGCCCGGCTAGAACGAGGACTGTGTTATTAATAGTGAGGTAGCCAGGCTAGAACGAGGACTGTGTTGCTAATAGTGAGGTAGCCAGGCTAGAACGAGGACTGTGTTACTAATAGTGAGGTAGCCAGGCTAGAACGAGGGCTGCGTTACTAATAGTGAGGTAGCCAGGCTAGAACGAGGGCTGCGTTACTAATAGTGAGGTAGCCAGGCTAGAACGAGGACTGCGTTACTAATAGTGAGATGGCCAGGCTAGAACGAGGACTGTGTTGCTAATTTTGAGGTAGCCAGGCTAGAACGAGGACTGCGTTACTAATAGTGAGATGGCCAGGCTAGAATGAGGACTGTGTTACTAATAGTGAGATGGCCAGGCTAGAACAAGGACTGTGTTATCAATAGTGAGGTAGCCAGGCAAGAATGAGGACTGTGTTACTAATAGTGAGGTAGCCAGGCTAGAACGAGGACTGCGTTACTAATAGTGAGATGGCCAGGCTAGAACGAGGACTGTGTTACTAATAGTGAGGTAGCCAGGCTAGAACGAGGACTGCGTTACTAATAGTGAGATGGCCAGGCTAGAACGAGGACTGTGTTACTAATAGTGAGATGGCCAGGCTAGACCAAGGACTGTGTTATCAATAGTGAGGTAGCCAGGCTAGAACGAGGACTGTGTTACTAATAGTGAGGTAGCCAGGCTAGAACGAGGACTGTGTTACTAATAGTGAGGTAGCCAGGTTAGAACGAGGACTGTGTTATTAATAGTGAGGTAGCCAGGCTAGAACGAGGACTGCGTTACTAATAGTGAGATGGCCAGGCTAGAACGAGGACTGTGTTACTAATAGTGAGGTAGCCAGGCTAGAACGAGGACTGTGTTATTAATAGTGAGGTAGCCAGGCTAGAACGAGGACTGCGTTACTAATAGTGAGATGGCCAGGCTAGAATGAGGACTGTGTTACTAATAGTGAGATGGCCAGGCTAGAACAAGGACTGTGTTATCAATAGTGAGGTAGCCAGGCAAGAATGAGGACTGTGTTACTAATAGTGAGGTAGCCAGGCTAGAACGAGGACTGCGTTACTAATAGTGAGATGGCCAGGCTAGAACGAGGACTGTGTTACTAATAGTGAGGTAGCCAGGCTAGAACGGGGACTGTGTTACTAATAGTGAGGTAGCCAGGTTAGAATGAGGCTTCTGACAAAAGATTGGGCTGGATTTTATGGGCCCCCCGAGGCAGGGTCAGAGGCGAAGAGGACCATTGAATCGCGACAGAATGGGGGGGGAAGAGGCCCAATCACCAAGCAATTTTGCCGGGGGTGGGATAGGTCGATAATGGCCTCCCCGCCCAGAGGCCAATTGAGGCCCTTAAATGGTGTATTAATGGCCACTTAAGGGCCTCTTACCCCACCACTGGGATTTAATCAGCGGCAGGGGCAGGGGATGTGCTTCTGCCATGTGGGGAGGGTGCCTTGTGGCTCACAGAAGAATCCCGCTGGCAAAACCTCCACCTCCATGTATCCTCCTCCCCCTGGACTTCATGTACACCCACCCCCTTGGTGGGGCCTTCCAGACTGGCCCCGGCGACCCTGCCTCACTTGCCTGGGGTCCTGGGTTCCAGCATTGGGCCCGAGTCCAAGGCCTCTGCAATACCAGCAGTGGCCACCTCTCTTGGTGGCACTGCTGATACTGCTGAACTGTCGGCCCTGTGATTGGCTGGTAACTCTTGAAGGCCGGATCTCTGTCTTTAAAGGAACAGAGATCGCGCCGCTGGAAACTTCTCTTTGGAACAACAGAGGATCATGCCGTGGGGGCTTGAAAAGGTCGAGGTGGGGTTCATCCTGCCTTTTCGGCCTGGCTCCAGGAGCCCCACCAGATGCACAAAATCCAGCCCGTTAACTCTGTTTCTCTCTCCTGGGAGGCCGCTGGACCTGCTAAGTGTATCCAGCATTTTCTGTTTTTATTTCACATTTCCAGCATATGCAGTATTTTGTTTTTGTAAAATGAGGGTTGTGTTTCTTCTGGTTAAATAGTTGTATTGGAGTAAAAGCCTTGTAATTAATGCCATGATACAATATGGGTTCAATAATTCATCGCCAGATAGCCATGCTAAAATGAGAGTTCTATAAATAGAAGTGAGATAGCATGGGATAATAAGGATTCTGTAAAGCAAGTTGAGATAATCACCCTACAATGAGGGCAGTGTGACAAAGGGTGAGAAATAGCCATCCTGCAATGAGGACTGGGCCCTTCCGAATGCTTGTACCCAAAGAAAATATTTGATGTGATGTGTTTGGGAAAGCAATCAGAAAATTTCAGCTCAGCCCAGCAATCTAACAAGCTGTACACAAGCAACAAAATCAGCAGAGCTTTCAGATGGAGCATATCAATCTGCCAGAAATACTGTCAGCATCAGCAACGGCAACATTAGCAAATGAAACCTAAAGCTCTAAGTAATTACAGGGCAAGGTGCTGAAACAAAAACTGGAATAAAATTAGTCTGGTATCAGGAACATCTGCACAAGATGCATGAAATCAATGACAGCAGTCTAACATTTACTGCCTGTGACCTGCTTCATCAGCCCTGCTGGTTGCCATGGTTAGACTTGCCCCATTTGTTGAATTCCCATCTTGCATTGCTATTTGTGACCCACGAACAATATAGTGAGACGAGAGTTTTATAATGTTGGATTTTGTTAGCCAGAACGAGAAAGAAAACCGCCAGTCTTGACACATTTGCAATCATTATTGTTTAATGCTTCGCAAATGAGCTGCCTACCCAGTATAAATGGTGAAAACTTCAGTAATCCAGCTGTTAAGAGCACAATATTTCTGCAAAATGGCTGAATGGCAAGTTTGTTAAGTAAGCTTTTAGGCTAATGCCTAATTTAGTAATTCCAGCACTGAGAAATGATAGGAGGACAACTACACAGGCAACAAGTGTAACAATATGCCACAGTTGTCAGCTGGGCTCAGCAGTCGCACTCTCACCTCTAAAACAAGAGGTTGTGGGTTCATGCCCCACTCCACAGACCTGAGCATGTAATCTTGACTTACACTTCAGTGAAGCACTGATGGAATGCTGCATTGACTGAGGCACCATCTTTCAGATGAGGAGGTTATGGTCTGTTTTTAACTGCATCCCCTGAGGCCCAACATCATTCTTGCTCCTCCTGGCCCCACAACAAAGTTAAAAATGTTTATATTAAAACATGCTTTTTGTTGGGCCACTGCTTAGGCTGCAGGTGGTGCTGAAGAATCCAGAATGATGCAGTCCTGATACCTCCTCCGCTCATGGCAATCCAATTTCTACAAGGTGGCTTAAAACAGGCATTATTTACTAGTGTAAAGGACCTAACACCTGCTTCAGGGGGCTGCCAGGGAACCTTGAAAAATGACCCAATCTAATATCAGGTCGACTCCATCTTTCAGGAGACCTTGGGATGCAGGATATTGCTGTCTAAATGAGAAGCAATTCTATACCTCAAAAATCTTATTCTCCACAGTGACTAGTTTTGAGTTTGATTTGGTCCTTCCATGTGTTCAAATGTAAGATCTATGGTTTTTCTAAGCTTTCTATGCAGTTTTCTTTCTATTTTATATTTTGCTTCCCATACTGGAAGTTTTCCCATGCTTTTCAGCCTTACAGTCCCGGGAGAGAGACCGAGAGAGAGACCGAGAGGGAATCGCTGCGGTCCAGAGTGTCTGCAGCCACGGCATGCGGTAAGTCCATTGAGGTGAAGAAGGAGCTGCGGGACCCGAGAGAAGTCCTGTGAAAAGGTGCCCCGAACACCCAAAACATCCACGAGCGGCCCCCCCGGCCGCAACTTCAAAGCGCCCGCGGGAGATGGCTTGGAGAGCATCTGCAGCGCACTGTCGGCAATGCTGCATGCCTTTATTTAAACCACTGCAAAAAAAAAAAACCCTTAGCAAATGTAACCACCTCTAAGTCTGCCAAATGATGCTTCACCTCCCGAAGGACGTAGATGAGCTTTCCGGACGTCGATGGTGGGCACTGAGGAAATGGCTTATTACCTGCACCAGATTCCACCCCCCCTCCCCCCCCCTTTACCCCCCTTCCACCCACCCCCCACCCCCGTCCCCTTCCCTGCTCCACCCTCTCAGCTCACCCCCTCACAACCCCGTCCCAGCCCGCCCCCCCCCCCCGCACCATCTTCACCCCGCACCCCCTTCCCCTGCACCCCCCCCCCACCCCCTCCCTCTACCCCTCCCCCTTGCATCCCCTCCTCCCACCGGCACCATCCTACACCTGTGTAGGGGCCCCAACAACCCCACTGCCTTGTGGGCGTCTCGGGAGAGACCAAGGCTAAGGGAGTAAACCCTAACAGAAAATCCGGAGCGGAACCCCGTAGGCGGTCATGTGTCACCTTTGGCATGTTTCCGGCAGTTCCTGCAGCCATACTGGTGCCAAACGTCGTGTCCTGCACTCCTTTGGACCCCACCAGAAAGGCCGAGAGGGGGGTTTTGACGACTGGGCAACTCTCAACCTCCATAAATTTGCCCAGGCATGCGCCATGGAGAGGTCACTCCATAGTTGCCTCACAGCGACTGAAACAACACGGAAGGCAGCAGTTACGGGTTATAAGTCCAGATAAATTGGCGTAGAAACTGGGCGCCACGGGTTGCCTTTGTCGGTGGGAGAGGTCATTGCACCTCACTGGACAGCTACCGCCCGCCTCAAACCGGGCAGCCCCCGGTCAATAAGGTTCTGTCCCGCCACAGTCTGCCTGCTTCAATGGGTGCTTGGAGCTCAGGGTCATTGCCCGAAAGGTGGACTGATACACCGCACCAAACAACATGAAAAAAGGAAAGAAGGTACCAGCCCTTCGCTTTGCAAGCTGGAACGTCAGAACTATGTGTCCTGGCCTGTCGGAAGACCTTACACAAATCAACGATTCTCGGAAGACCGCCATCATTAACAACGAGCTCAGTAGACTCAATGTGGACATTGCAGCACTTCAGGAGACTCGCCTCCCCGCGAGTGGCTCTCTAGCAGAGCAAGACTACACCTTCTTCTGGCAGGGCAGGGATCCTGAAGAACCAAGACAGCATGGAGTGGGCTTCGCCATCAGAAACTCCTTGCTCAGCATGATAGAGCCTCCCTCAAATGGCTCGGAACGCATACTGTCCATCCGACTGCTCACCACCTCTGGTCCAGTACACCTACTCAGCATCTATGCTCCAACACTCTGTTCCGCACCTGAAGCTAAAGACCAGTTCTATGAACAACTCCATAACATCATTAGCAGCATCCCCAACACCGAACACCTATTCCTGCTGGGGGACTTTAATGCCAGGGTTGGGGCCGACCATGACTCATGGCCCTCCTGCCTTGGGCGCTATGGCGTTGGAAGGATGAATGAGAACGGGCAGAGACTGCTTGAGTTGTGTACCTATCATAACCTCTGCATCACCAACTCGTTCTTTCACACTAAACCCTGTCACCAGGTTTCATGGAGGCACCCAAGATCACGTCGTTGGCACCAGCTAGACCTCATTGTCACAAGGCGAGCCGCCTTAAACAGTGTTCAAATCACACGCAGCTTCCACAGTGCGGACTGCGACACCGACCACTCCCTGGTGTGCAGCAAGGTTAGACTCAGACCAAAGAAGTTGCATCATTCCAAGCAGAAGGGCCACCCGCGCATCAACACGAGCAGAATTTCTCACCCACAGCTGTTACAAAAATTTCTAAATTCACTTGTAACAGCCCTTCAAAACACTCCCACAGGGGATGCTGAGACCAAGTGGGCCCACATCAGAGACGCCATCTATGAGTCAGCTTTGACCACCTACGGCAAAAGTGCGAAGAGAAATGCAGACTGGTTTCAATCTCATAATGAAGAGCTGGAACCTGTCATAGCCGCTAAGCGCATTGCACTTTTGAACTACAAGAAAGCCCCCAGCGATTTAACATCCGCAGCACTTAAAGCAGCCAGAAGTACTGCACAAAGAACAGCTAGGCGTTGCGCAAACGACTACTGGCAACACCTATGCAGCCATATTCAGCTGGCCTCAGACACCGGAAACATCAGAGGAATGTATGATGGCATGAAGAGAGCTCTTGGGCCAACCATCAAGAAGATCACCCCCCTCAAATCTAAATCGGGGGACATAATCACTGACCAACGCAAACAGATGGACCGCTGGGTTGAGCACTACCTGGAACTGTACTCCAGGGAGAATGCTGTCACTGAGACTGCCCTCAATGCAGCCCAGCCTCTACCAGTCATGGATGAGCTGGACATACAGCCAACCAAATCGGAACTCAGTGATGCCATTGATTCCCTAGCCAGCGGAAAAGCCCCTGGGAAGGACAGCATTACCCCTGAAATAATCAAGAGTGCCAAGCCTGCTATACTCTCAGCACTACATGAACTGCTATGCCTGTGCTGGGACGAGGGAGCAGTACCCCAGGACATGCGCGATGCCAACATCATCACCCTCTATAAAAACAAAGGTGACCGCGGTGACTGCAACAACTACCGTGGAATCTCCCTGCTCAGCATAGTGGGGAAAGTCTTTGCTCGAGTCGCTCTGAACAGGCTCCAGAAGCTGGCCGAGCGCGTCTACCCTGAGGCACAGTGTGGCTTTCGTGCAGAGAGATCGACTATTGACATGCTGTTCTCCCTTCGTCAGATACAGGAGAAATGCCGTGAACAACAGATGCCCCTCTACATTGCTTTCATTGATCTCACCAAAGCCTTTGACCTCGTCAGCAGACGTGGTCTCTTCAGACTACTAGAAAAGATCGGATGTCCACCGAAGCTACTAAGTATCATCACCTCATTCCATGACAATATGAAAGGCACAATTCAACATGGTGGCTCCTCATCAGAGCCCTTTCCTATCCTGAGTGGTGTGAAACAGGGCTGTGTTCTCGCACCCACACTTTTTGGGATTTTCTTCACCCTGCTGCTTTCACATGCGTTCAAATCCTCTGAAGAAGGAATTTTCCTCCACACAAGATCAGGGGGCAGGTTGTTCAACCTTGCCCGTCTAAGAGCGAAGTCCAAAGTACGGAAAGTCCTCATCAGAGAACTCCTCTTTGCTGACGATGCTGCTTTAACATCTCACACTGAAGAATGCCTGCAGAGTCTCATCGACAGGTTTGCGTCTGCCTGCAATGAATTTGGCCTAACCATCAGCCTCAAGAAAACGAACATCATGGGGCAGGATGTCAGAAATGCTCCATCCATCAATATTGGCGACCACGCTCTGGAAGTGGTTCAAGAGTTCACCTACCTAGGCTCAACTATCACCAGTAACCTGTCTCTAGATGCAGAAATCAACAAGCGCATGGGTAAGACTTCCACTGCTATGTTCAGACTGGCCAAGAGAGTGTGGGAAAATGGCGCACTGACACGGAACACAAAAGTCCGAGTGTATCAGGCCTGTGTCCTCAGTACCTTGCTCTACGGCAGCGAGGCCTGGACAACGTATGCCAGCCAAGAGCGACGTCTCAATTCATTCCATCTTCGCTGCCTTCGGAGAATACTTGGCATCAGGTGGCAGGACTATATCTCCAACACAGAAGTCCTTGAAGCGGCCAACATCCCCAGCTTATACACACTACTGAGTCAGCGGCGCTTGAGATGGCTTGGCCATGTGAGCCGCATGGAAGATGGCAGGATCCCCAAAGACACATTGTACAGCGAGCTCGCCACTGGTATCAGACCCACCGGCCGTCCATGTCTCCGTTATAAAGACGTCTGCAAACGCGACATGAAATCGTGTGACATTGATCACAAGTCGTGGGAGTCAGTTGCCAGCATTCGCCAGAGCTGGCGGGCAGCCATAAAGACAGGGCTAAATTGTGGCGAGTCGAAGAGACTTAGTAGTTGGCAGGAAAAAAGACAGAGGCGCAAGGGGAGAGCCAACTGTGCAACAGCCCCAACAAACAAATTTCTCTGCAGCACCTGTGGAAGAGCCTGTCACTCCAGAATTGGCCTTTATAGCCACTCCAGGCGCTGCTTCACAAACCACTGACCACCTCCAGGCGCGTATCCATTGGCTCTCGAGATAAGGAGGCCCAAAAGAAGTCACTATGTGTAATAGCGCAACCTTGGATCTGCTCTTGTTAAGGATTTTTTGTTTTTTCCTGGTGATGCCTGACTAGTGCACCGTTAGAACAATTTTTTACCGTTTAAGGGTTCCACACCAGATCTCTGACCATTGCTTGGTTCTCCAACTTGAAGCGATCACTGGACCGGGATTTTTTTCACAGACCACCACGCCTGGGTGGTGCAGCCTGAATGCCTCTGCAAGCTGTTACAACTGAGGCAGAAAGAGTGCACTGTCTTTTCTAGTTCCACTTCTCCACCGGTCACAACATCTATTTAAATGTTTACCCGGTTACCGATACAGCCAATCAGAAACTCTATTTTTTAATCTCAGAACAAAATACACCAAACAGGTTTCTTTAATGAACAACAAAATTATTAATTTATTATAAAACAAGACTTAACCAGTAATGAAGCAAAGCATCAACACACCAATTAAAATACAAAAGTTCCCTTTTTAAACTAAATTCACACACACACTGGCAAAAAATACAAAAATTCACTCTGTGGTCTGTTACAAAAAAAAATTGAAAACCTACTTTGGCCAAATACTTGCTAATTCTTGATGAAAAATGAAAGAAGATATGGAAGGAAGTCAGTTGTCCCTTTTTTGGTCTGGAATCCGGGTATACGGAGATGGGTCACTAGGATCGTTTCAGAAACAGTCCATTCTGGAGATGTCGAAAATTATTCTCATAGACTTTCTAGGAGACATGTAGCATCAAGGTTTTTCCGCCAGCACACACTTGAATCGCAAGATTTTTTTTCATCTCCTCAGGAGCTATACAGCACCAGGGATTTTTTTTCCCCTTACTGGATCTTGGCAGCATTTCTTCAAAAAGGTAGAGAAGGAGGTGAATCGGGTGGTTTCCTTTCTCCTTGGCAGGAAAACACCAACTGTCTTCAAACTGTTTACACCACTGAAAACAATGTTCAAACCTCAAACAGTGAGTCGACCTCCTGACCTCCATAAACCGTGACATGTGGCTTCTCTATAACCATTTTCCCCAAGTCACCAAGGGTTCTGCTGTTTCCTGAGCCCAAATCACAGGTGGCCTCTAGCACAGATGACTTTCAAACAACATCTTGTCCTGTCGGTGAACTTGGTAAAAAAAACACATCAATGGAATCTTTTCAGTTTTAACACAAGTTCTCAAAAAAAAAAATTTTAATGGAAGCACTTTTGTAACAAAGCCAACTCCCTGACTCTCCATTTTGTCCACAGAGCAGCTCTGGAGTTCTTCACAGCCTCTTGTCAAGTTCTGTAGCTTTGACATTACTTCTTCAGGTCTGATGATTTTCAAATTTTTCTGGGTGCTGTCTCGCAAGAACCACCACTGTTCACTGTTGCCGCCATATTGTATCTTTGGGTTAGTCTGGGTCACAGAGATTGCTGAGTCTTTGGTAGAGTTTAACCACTAACTACTTATTACATTATAAGAAACTGTATATACTTTACTTAAACATGTCTAACTTATCTGATGGTCATGATGCTTCTCCTTGTTCTTCCCAAGTCTCTTTCACATGTGATTTCTTACCTCATCATATTGGGAGGTGTTACTCACATTGTCCCAGACATTAACCCTTTCAAACCCTTATACTACACTCGGTGTTCGGATGGCTGCTATTCTGCCATCGACACCTCATCCAGACAAATCTTTTGTTTCTTTACTTGGCTTTGTACCATGAAACCTTTTATCATTTAATCTCTCCTGCCATCCAACCTATCACTGACCTTTCCTTTAACACTCCTCCCCCACCCCCCCTCCCCTCCCAACTCTTTCACTTGCTTAAAACCTATTACATTTCTAATTTTTTCCAGTTCTGATTAAAGGTCACCACCTGAAACATTAACTCAGTTTTTCCCTCCACAGATGCTGCCTGACCTGCTGTGTATTTCCAGCATTTTCTGTTTTTGTTACCTCATCTGTCTGTTCAGGTGGATGTAAAAATCCATGGCACCTTTTCTAAAAGAAGGGAGTGCTGCTGGTGTGCTGGACAATTTCATCTCTCAACTAAGGCCACCAAAGACAGATTAATTGGTCATCCATTGTATTACTGTATGCAGTGCACACAACTGCTACCTTGAGGTAAACTACATAACAAGTGACAATATTCAAGACATAATTCATTGGATGTGAAGTGCTTTGGAATGTTTTGTGGAAATGAAAGAGATTTTATAATTGCAAGTTCTTTCTTCTCCATAAAATGTGAAGTCTGGAGGAAAGACTTCCTTTGTGCACTGAGTGTAATGGCTATGTTTATGATTTTTCTACAAATAGCACACAGAGGAAATTTCCCCTGTGTATCCAACACTGTGAGAACCTGGTGGGAGAGATAGGGGAAGTTGCATGACTTAAAAAGTGCACAAATATAAGAATATATCTGGAGATGAAGGAAAGCCTTAATTGTTGTGGTATTAATGCAAAAAAATGCTTGCAAGAACATAGCAACTAAGATATTGAATTAGAAAATACCAGTTTATTTGGTATGATAGCAAAGAGACTTCAGTACAGGAAGCAATTTTCTTTGGAAATTTCACCCTTCTTCAATGAATGGTGGTCGTACATTCAGAAGGTAAATTTGCACATTGCCACAGGACATAGAGCGAATCAAGCTGTGTAATATGTCAGATGAAAGCTTTAACTGAACACAAGAAACTTCTGGATTTATTCCTGAGTGAGCTTCGCAAAGTCTTCAGACATGGCAATTGTGCAAGGACTGTGCAAACCAACGGATATTTGTTAACCTTCTACAACTTTTCAAAAGGCCTTACACCAGCGTGCATTTCCTGTCCATTCCACTTGCCTTCCTCTTGTTACTTCTTTATCCTTTTCTTGTATTAAGTTTTCCTCATTATAAATTGACATTTAATTTTAGTTTTGCCTATGTAAACTTGTCATGTAACTACACAATCTGAAAAATTGCAGTTTTTAAAAATTCATTCATGGGATGTGGGCGTCACTGATTATGCCAGCATTTATTGCCCATCCCTAATTGCTCTTGAGAAGATGGTGGTGAGCTGCCTTCTTGAACCCCTGCAGTCCATTTGAGGTAGGTACACCTACAGTACTGTTAGGAAGGGAGTTCCAGGGTTTTGACACAGCGACAGTGAAGGAACAGCGATATAGTTCCAAGTCAGGATGGTGTGTGACTTGGAGGGAAACTTGCAGGTGGTGATGTTCCCATGCATCAGCTGCTCTAGTCCTTCGAGGTGGTAGAGGTTGTGGGTTTGGAAGGTGCTGTCTAAGGATCCTTGGTGCGTTGCTGCAGTGCATCTTGTAGATGGTACACACTGCTGCCACTGTGCGTCGGTGGTGGAGGGAGTGAATGTTTGTGGATGGTGTGCCAATCAAGCGGACTGCTTTGTTCTGGATGGTGTCGAGCTTCTTGAGTATTTAAGTCACCCGTCTAGGCTTTTCCTCAGGTCAGTTTTATTTTTGTATATTTTCTTTATATTTTTTATGGATTCATTTACTCATCCTCTTTTTTGCCAACCTTGCAGTCGCCTATATCCTTCCCAAAAGTTGAAAATAAAATTAGACTGCTTTTGCCTCTACTTGAAGCTCTCTTTGGGCCTTTAGCTAATTTCTAGGTCATTAATGACTGTTTTTCTTTCTTTTATGTTTATGTTTGGTTGCATTCTTAGATATACTTTACTGGATGGTTGTATTCATATATTTTATTTTTATATATATATAGGTGTGTGTGTATTGGATAAATCGTCAGATACAGGAGAAATGCCGCGAACAACAGATGCCCCTTTACATTGCTTTCATTGATCTCACCAAAGCCTTTGACCTCGTCAGCAGACGTGGTCTCTTCAGACTACTAGAAAAGATTGGATGTCCACCGAAGCTACTAAGTATCATCACCTCATTCCATGACAATATGAAAGGCACAATTCAACATGGTGGCTCCTCATCAGACCCCTTTCCTATCCTGAGTGGCGTGAAACAGGGCTGTGTTCTCGCACCCACACTTTTTGGGATTTTCTTCTCCCTGCTGCTTTCACATGCGTTCAAGTCCTCTGAAGAAGGAATTTTCCTCCACACAAGGTGAGGGGGCAGGTTGTTCAACCTTGCCCATCTAAGAGCGAAGTCCAAAGTACGGAAATTCCTCATGAGGGAACTCCTCTTTGCTGACGATGCTGCTTTAACATCTCACACTGAAGAGTGCCTACAGAGTCTCATCGACAGGTTTGTGGCTGCCTGCAATGAATTTGGCCTAACCATCAGCCTCAAGAAAATGAACATCATGGGGCAGGATGTCAGAAATGCTACATCCATCACTATTGGCGACCATGCTCTGGAAGTGGTTCAAGAGTTCACCTACCTAGGCTCAACTATCACCAGTAACCTGTCTCTAGATGCAGAAATCAACAAGCGCATAGGAAAGGCTTCTACTGCTATGTCCAGACTGGTCAAGAGAGTGTGGGAAAATGGCGCATTGACACGGAACACAAAAGTCCGATTGTATCAAGCCTGTGTCCTTAGTACCTTGCTCTATGGCAGCGAGGCCTGGACAACGTATGTCAGCCAAGAGCGACGTCTCAATTCATTCCATCTTCGCTGCCTCCGGAGAATACTTGGCATCAGTTGGCAGGACCGTATCTCCAACACAGAAGTCCTCGAGGTGGCCAACATCCCCATCTTATACACACTACTGAGTCAGCGGCGCTTGAGATGGCTTGGCCATGTGAGCGGCATGGAAGATGGCAGGCTCCCCAAAGACACATTGTACAGCGAGCTCGCCACTGGTATCAGACCCACCGGCCGTCCATGTCTCCGCTTTAAAGACGTCTGCAAACGCGACATGAAGTCCTGTGACATTGATCACAAGTCGTGGGAGTCAGTTGCCAGCGCTCGCCAGACCTGGCGGGCAGCCATAAAGACGGGACTAAAGTGTGGCGAGTTGAAGAGACTTAGCAGTTGGCAGGAAAAAAGACAGAGGCGCAAGGAGACAGCCAACTGTGTAACAGCCCCGACAAACAAATTTTTCTGCAGCACCTGTGGAAGAGCCTGTCACTCTAGAATTGGCCTTTATAGCCACTCCAGGCACTGCTCCACACACCACTGAACACCTCCAGGCACTTACCCATTGTCTCTCGAGACAAGGAGGCCAAAGAAGAAGTATTGGATAAATACTTCAAGGGGGATAAAAATTACAGAGCTATGGGGAAAGAGAAGAGGAGGGGGACTAATTGGATAGGTCTACCAACAAGCCAGCACAGACCGGGCTGGATTTTGTGGCACCAGCGGGACACCTGATGCTGGGCCGAAATGGCGGGGGACATCCCACCTCCACCTTTCTGACCCCTCCCCATCCGCTTGATCTTGTGTTGTTCAGGGACTTAAGGGCCGGCATCCCCGTCTCTTTAAAGACAGGATTCCCCCCTCCAAGAGCTGCTGGCCAATCACAGGGATGGCATCTCAGCACTATCAGCAGCGCCACCATTAAATGAGGGGTGGGGTGGTCCAGGGAGGTGGAGTTATTCCCAGCGGGAGTCCTCCATGGACCACAAATTTCCCATACAGGAGGGACGCTCCCCAAGCCCAGAGGGAGGGTTACTAGGCTACCTCGCTGCATGGTGGAGGCACCAGCAGCTGGGGGAAAGGGGCCCTGAAGAGGCTGTTAATAGCCCAGTTAAAGCCTCAATTCACCTCTGGGCAGGAAAGCTGTCATTGGCCTGTCACAACCCCGACAAAATCGCTAGGCAACGGAGAGGTGATGGGGAGGCAATCGGCCCTTCAACCCCACCTCTGGTCACACTTCTATTGGCTTCCCCTACCTCCAACCCCGTCTCAGGAGGGCCCATAAAATCCAGCCCAATGATCCAAATTGCCTCCTTCTACGCTGTATCATTCTATAATATTGTGGCATCCCACCATCTTTGTGGCCTTCAATGGCTCCTGATGTCTCCCACCAACCCAACTTCTAAACCTCCATGTTAGCTGTCCATGTTCAAGGTCCCAACTTCTGGTATGTCACTAGCTACGTTTCAATTTTTCTTTCTGTAAATGCTGCATCTGTACGTTTAACTCTAGTATAAATATTGTGGCTCCACAATGTCCCTTGGGGTTCTGCCAGCTCCTGTTGACTCCCTCAGCACCATGTGGTGGCACATGGTTGCAGTCCTTCTGCGCCTGTCCCCCTGATTGCTGTAGACCAATGGCTGCTTTGAGCTGCAACCCTGGATGCTGGAGCATCTGCCGACTGCTTCCACCTTCTGCTTCCGACTTCCAGTGACATCTCAACCCCTGCCATGCATCCAACAGTACTCAATAACAGCAGCCCTAAGAACTTGGCCCAATAGTTTAAAAGTTTCTGAGATATTTATACAAAGTACCAAATATTGTGCAAAGGTAACAAACACATCCAGAGCCATTGGGGCTAAACTGAACTTTGGTTGGGGGGCATAATAGCAAATCAACTACCTATCAAAACTCTCCTCACCACACCCCAAAAGACAATTGGATAGGCTGTATAATTTATGGCTGATCCATTACCACCTGTTTTGCACCCCCATCAAAGTTGAACTGACTGCCCTTATTTCTTGGTTGTGATCAACACCCACATCTATCACATCCATTAGATACGGAAAAGTGGGAGATGGTGTGGATAACTTGCACTTTTCAACTCTCAACTGACCGCAGAGAGTGTTTTTTAAAAAATAATGTTTTAGTCCCTGAGTGTTTTAAGGGTCAAATAAAAAGATAAATGGCAGATTTTCTTGTAGGTTTAAAAGAAAGATAACTATTTATTAAATAATACTCAAAAATGCTTGCAACCTCATCCATTCACACACACACACACACACACATTAAGGGAGGTGGTGGCGTAGTGGTAATGTCAGTGAACTAGTAATCCAAGGCCCTGGTTATTGCTCTGGGGACACGGCAAATGGTGAAATTTGAATTCAATTAATATATTTGGAATTAAAAACTAGTCTAATAGTGACCATGAAAACATTGCCAATTGTTGTAAAAAACCAATCTTATTCACTAATGGCCTTTAGGGAAGAAAATACGTCATCCACACCTGGACGATATAGATGGGCTGGTAAGATGGGCAGAGCAATGGCAAATGGAATTTAATCCTGAGAAGTGTGAGCTGATGCATTTTGGGAGGACTAATAAGACAAGGGAATATACAATGGATGGTAGGACCCTAGGAGGTACAGAGGGTCAGAGGGACCTTGGTGTATTTGTCCATAGATCACTGAAGGCAGCAGCACAGGATGATAAGGTGGTTAGGAAGGCATATGGGATACTTGCCTTTATTAGCCAAGGCATAGAATATAAGAGCAGGGAGGTTATGATGGAGCTGTATACGATGCTAGTTAGGCCACAGCTGGAGTACTGTGTACAGTTCTGGGCACCACACTATAGGAAGGATGTGATTGCACTGGAGAGGGTGCAGGGGAGATTCACTAGGATGTTGTCTGGGTTGGCGCATTTCAGCTATGAAGAGAGACTGGATAGGATAGGGTTGTTTTCTTTAGAGCAATGAAGGCTGAGGGGAGACCTGATTGAGGTATACAAAATTATGAGGGGCATAGATAGGGTAGATAGGAAGAAACATTTTCCCTTAGTGGAGGTGTCAATAACCAGGGGGCATAGATTTTAGGTAAGGGGCAGGAGGTTTAGAGGGGATTTGAGGAACATTTTTTTCACCCAGGGGGTGGTTGGACTCTGGAACACACTGCCTGAATGGGTGGTAGAGGCAGGAACACTCACAACATTTAAGATATATCTAGATGAGCACTTGAAATGTGATAGCATACAAGGCCACAGGCCAAGAGCTGGAAAATGCGATTAGAATAGATAGGTGCTTGATGGCTGGCATGGATATGGTGGGCCAAAGGGCTTGTTTCTGTGCTATATAACTCTATGACTGTATGGTCTGGCCTACATGTGACTCCAGACCCACAGCAATGTGGTTGACTTTTACCCTCTGAAATGGCCTTGCAAGGGCAATTAGGGATGGGCAACAAATGCTGGCCTAGCCAGCGACGCCCACATCCCATGAAAGAATAAAAAACATAAAATGTTAGAGATTAGAGAATAGTATGCATTTAAGTCCAATTGTTGTAAAAAGAGTTCACTTTGAAACCTTCTTGGTTTACTGGGGGGAATTTTTAAAAGCATTGTAGGCCTGATGTTTCTTTTCTTGGTTCATTGAAGTATTTCAGATTCCTTTGTTTAATACTCAGTCAAAGTTGGTGGGCAATCTTCTTAAAATTTCTCAGTTGGGGAATTTTTACCTTTTTCAGTTTCAGCCTTGGTGGTTTGAAGATGTTACAGGTAGGGTTCTCTTCTAGGTTAGAATGGATCTCTCCGCTGCTGGCTTTCTCTTTCTCTGTCAGAGAAATCCCTTTTTTAAAGGAAAAACCTTATCAGGTTTGATTTAGGTCAGGTAACCATAGATGGTGTCCTCTGGTGTGTTTATACAATGTCTTTGAACATAGAGCCATTGTTACACAATGGGGTTTGAATGTGGTTTAACTTGATAATGTAGTGCAATGTACCACCGATTATCTTGGCTTCGAATCCAGAGTTGCCCTGTCTGTGAAGGTCTCTGTTAACCCAATTCTTGATGATAGGAGCCATGCCTTTTTGGCATTTTAATGTGCCTTCCCCAGAACTAGTCCAGATGTAATGATGATTTTAGTCTCCAACAGTCATGATGCATATTTGCAATACAGGGCGGGTCACCTGACCTCTTACTCCTTCTTGTCTGCAGCAAAATGTATCCCTTTTTTGGAGTTTAATCCACCAGTTCATTTTTACAGTTCATAATTGCTCCAGTTCACTTTAGTTTATAACTGTTCCTTTCGTGAGTGAGACACATTCCTTGACATGCCCTTACAACTCCCCTAAATTTTATTATTCACCTTGACTGGCACTTCATCAATATTTGTTTGCAGTTATAAAATCCAGAATGATTTAAAGATATAATATGCAAATATCTCAATTTTTAATATCATTATTCCTTCAAGTGCATTGAAGATGCAGGAAGTAGAAACAAATATAAACGACAACTTTAATAATCTGCACTATTTTGCAAGACATTGGGATATTTAAACAGAACTTTGTTCCCCTCGAATCCTTTTGCCATTTTTTCAGTTGCTGGAGAGTAACCTCAATGACCTTTTTTTGTCAATTTGGATCACTTTTTTAACAGGTGACTAAGCTGCAATTTCAGTCCTTTCATTGGGTGCTGTTCCTTGATAATTACCTAAGAATTGAAAACTGGCAGCCTGCACTGTCCTTTGTCCTTACCATTGCTCACTCATTGACTTTGCTATGTTTGGCATACAATTGGAGGATTCATCATTTCCATGCAGTAGCAACCTGCCCGGGAATCACCTTTGTCCTTGCATGATAGAAACACAGAGAATCAATTCACTAATGGATGGGTGGATCCTCTCCCGAATCTCAAGTTGTTCTGATCACGACTGAAATATTATTTTCCTGCCTCCACTTGCTGCACAATTGAAAGCTGCCTGTCAAATATCCTTAACATCCATACACATGTAGGAGAGGCAATGCAATTCTGTGCCTTGAAGTTCACATCAATATTTCAAGATTTGCTGCTTGCTTCCTCACTAAGGCTGTTTCCCCTGTGTTAACCCTCAGAAAGATGCACATCAAGAACAACAGAACATTAAACATCTTGCCACTGGCACTTGCTTTATTCATTCATGTGATGTAAGCATTGCAAGCTAGGCCAGCATTTATTACCTATTCCTAATTGCTCTTTAGAAGGTGGTGGTGAGCTGCCTTCTTGAGTCGCTGTAGTCTTTGGGGGTGTAGGTACACCCACAGTGCTGCTAGGAAGGGAGTTCCAGGATTTTGACCCAGTGACAGTGAAGGAACAGCGATATAGTTCCAAGTCAGGATGGTGTGTGGCTTGGAAGGGAACTTGCAGGTGGTGGTGTTCTCATGCATCTGCTGCCCTTGTCCTGTTAAGTGATAGAGGTTGCAAGTTTGGAACGTGCTGTTGGAGACTTGGTAAGTTGCTGCAGTGCATTTGTAAATGGTACACACTGCTGCCACTGTGCACCGGTGGTGGAGAGAGTGAATGGTTGTGGATGGGGTGCTAAACAAGCAGCCTGCTTTGTCCCGGATAGTGCTGAGCTTCTTGAGTATTTTTGGAGCTGCACTCATCCAGGCAAGTGGAGGGTATTCCATCACACTCCTGACTTGTGCCTAGTAGATGATGGACAGGCATTGGGGAGACAGGAGGTGAATTATTCGTTGCAGAATTCCCAGCCTCCGACCTACTTTTGTCACTACAGTATTTATATGGCTGGTCCAGTTAAGTTTCTGGTCAACAGTAGCTCCCTTGATGGTGGGGGAGTCAGCAATGGTAATGCCATTGAATACCATCTGTTGGCATGCTGCCAGAAATCACTCGCCAAACAAATATCTCTGAGTGCCCAGGAATACAAAAATCCTTTCCAGCTTCTGATCCCTCTGAATCCTCATTTGTGTCTTTGTTCCCTCTAGACTTGATGATTGCAACACACTCTTGGCCAGTTTCCTATATTCCACACAAGGTAAACTTGAGATCATTCAAAGCTCTGCTTACTGTGTCCTAACTCACACCAAGTCCTATTCACCCACCACCCCTGTGCTTGCTGACCTATATTAGCTCCAGGTTAAATCATGCATCAATTTTAACATTCCCATCCTTGTTTTCAAATCCCTCCATTGCCTCGTCCTATCTCTGTAATCCCATACAAACTCTGAGATATCTGCGCTCCTGCAATTCTGGCCTCTTTTAATTGCGTCACCATTAGCAGTTGTACCTTCAGCTGCCAGGGTCCTAAGCTCTGGAATTTCTTCCCTAAACCTGTCTCACTTCCTCTCTTGCCTCCTTTAAGACAGTCTTTAAAACCTACCTCTAACCAAGCTTTTTGTTATCCGTTCGATTATCTCCTTATGTGGTTTGCTGTCAAATTTTGTTGAATTATGCTCCTGCAAAGCACTTTTGGACACTTTACTATGTTAAAGGTGCCATATAAATACAAGTCGCTGTTATTGCTGGATCTGGAATGCAATTGAAGCATGAAACACACGCAGCAAATATTTTTGACAGCAAATTACAGATTGGCATCATATCGTGCACAGCATACCAGGATGAGATAAGGTTTGCACCAAAGTGGTGAAGATCACTTACCAGCTATGGTGATGGGTTAAGTGGGATGGTGGGGGACTGGGGTGATGTTAATTGCTGTGAAACGTCACTGAAAATGATACGAGCCTGCCTCCAATTGCTCCATATGTTTAATTCATTGCCTTGGTGGTTAATGGATTCACTAATAACAACAACTTGCATTTATATAGCACCTTTAATGTAGTAGAATGTCCCGAGGTTCTTCACAGGAGCATTATCAAAGAAAATTTGACACTAAGCCACATAAGGAGATATTAGGGCAGGTAGGCTTTCAGGAGGAAAGAGAGGTAGAGATGCCAGCAGTTTGGAGAGTGAGTTCCAGAGCTCCAGAGAGGAAGCTGAAGGCATGGCTCTCAATGGTACAATGATAAAAATCAGGAATGCATAAGCGGTCAGGTGAAGAAAGCAGCCACACATGCACAAAAATGGACATAATCTGCCAGTTGTGTGATCACTGGTGAAATTCGGTACCTCTGGCCTGACCATGCCAACCTTGCCTTAATTCCCTTGGTATTCTCTTCAGGAAAGGCAGTGCAGAGTGGACCATTGGTCAATTTTGAGCAAGTTTGAAAATCCCACCACACCGCAGTTCCCAACCTGCACTCCCCAAATATATAATGTACAAGGACAACCAAAAATGAGTAAGTACCCAAGGAAACTTAACACCCAAGTTACCAATCTGGTGAATGGACCTGGTTCACTGGGCGGTTTTTCAAATTTTCATCAATTCTGGAATTTCTTTTAGCTGTTCTTGGCTGCTACAAGCCAGCTATTGGGCTGATCTTGATTCACTGCTGCTTTACGCCTCTGCTCCCAGCCACACCAGACAAGCACTTCTGTTCTCAGCCAAGCCATCAAAGCATCCCACTCTACAGCACATGCCCCTATCCTTTTTTTTTAACTTACCTGACTTGTTCCATTTGCTACATTGAAAGGTCAGGTTGCTACTATCAAAATGCTGTGGAGTCACAGAATAAATATGATCTGCTTCAAATTGGGTCGAGAGATGATTCTGGAGCGAGAGCTGGTACAAGATTTCTCCAGATATCATTCAGTTTGCCCTTTACTGTCCACTGTGTGTAATGGAGTATCCAAAACTGCTCACAGTATTCAACTATAGCCTGACCTTTCCTCTGGGTGCTCCGGTTTCCTCCCAAATGCCAAAGACTTGCAGGTTGATAGGTAAATTGGCCATTAGCAATTGCCCCTAGTATAGGTACGTGGTAGGGAAATACAGGGACAGATGGGGATGTGGTAGGAATATGGGATTAGTGTAGGAGTAGTATAAATGGGTGGTTGATGGTCGGCACAGACTCGGTGGGCCGAAGGGCCTGTTTCAGTGCTGTATCTCTAAACTAAACTATCTTATTAAAGTTCATTATCATCTGCTTGTATTATATTCAGTGGTGCAATTAGTCCTAATCTCAATGCTATGAGCATGTAGGAAGGAGAAGGAAGAGGATGCAGATGACAACTGGGATTAAAAGAGGAACAGAGTGGGAAAGTTTAGAAGAACAATGACCATTGAGGTATTTATATTTGAATATTAAATGGATTAATGAACTGAACTCAGGAGGTGAGGTGAGAGTGACTGCCCTTGACATCAAGGCAGCATTTGACCGAGTATGGCATCAAGGAGCCCTCGCAAAACTTGAGTCAATAGGAATCGAGGGAAAAAACTCTGCTGGTTGGAGTCATACCTAACGCAAAGGAAAATGGCTGTGGTTGTTGGAGGTCAATCTTTTCAGCTCCAGGACATCACTGCAGGGGTTCCTCAGGGTAGTGTCCTGGGCCTAACTATCTTCAGCTGGCTCTCAAGGGCAGTTAGGGATGGGCAATAAATGCTGGCATAGCCAGCAATGCTCACATCCCATGAATGAATAAAAACAAAATGAGGGGACTGATCAAGATGAATTTGGATTATAGTTGGTGATGTAAGCTCAACTACCACATCTGGCTTGCCATCTTTGAAGAAGGGCATGACACAAGTAACGCCTGCTGTGATTTAAGTTGTATAACTAACTATAGACTCAAAGGTTGACTGTTGCTTTAGATTGTACATAACGTAACTACAGAATCATTCATAACTATCCTTCATAATACAACAGTGAACCGAGCTCAAATCTTCTGAAGAGGTACAGTCTGAGAATAACCATCTTTCCACTTGTTATAATAAAAAATAAATATGCCATTGATTCATCTGGAGATAATAGCATTCTCTGTGCATTTAATTGTATCATTTCTACTATGCTGCCATCTGTGTGAATCACCATTAGTGTTGCTTTGCCTGTCGGAAGTTTTTCTCCAATTCCAATTGAAAGTGTGATTTATCCAGACTGAGAGATTATAACAAACAGCATCCAAACTTTGGTTTCTCAAATGTGAAATAATCTATAACACCCTGACTGAGAACATTAAACTACTAAGATAAAACGTCCAACTACAAATGCAAGAAACTTGACATTGAAGAAGTTTCCCAACAGGATCAGTCTTTTCATTGAAATGGTATTATTAAATGCATTGAAATTGTACCTACTTGTAAAACACTGCAATCAGTCTTCTTTAAGTATCCATTGAAATAATATATTACAGCATTACTTATTTGACAGGAATAAGTGTATTATTGATTGATTTTCTTCTCTGTGCAATTGGGATATTCAGGGCAAGAAATTGGGTCCAGTAGCGCCCATTTTTTTGGGTGCCATGAGTGTCTTTAAATTTCAAAATGCCATCCACAGCGCACACACACTTCAATGCAAAGCATGACCAATGCCATCTTAGTAGAGGGGTTAGTGTACATGCACTGAACATGCATCAGAAGTATGCAGTGCAGGCAGATCTTAACATTCATTAACGTGCAGTGCTGATTTGATGTTAGCACTGCCATTTTGGAGATCCCCGCTCCAGCCGAGACCCTCTTGTAACATTACACAGCTCAACATGCATTAAGCAATGGAAAGGAAACCCACACGAGCATTGTTTAAAGGTATGCTCAACTATTTACAGGTTAGTTGCTGGTTGATTTCTTCTGGCTATTAATACAATTCTGCACTTTTTCCCCATCATTGTTTCAAGTTTTAAAAGTGTACAGGGAGTGGTGTGGTAGGTGCTGAAGTAGCTTTTGTTGGCTTTAAAACTTCTTCACAAACCAGTTGCTCCCAGATATGGTTGAACTAGAGGCCTTCCACTTGGAATTGAACATGACTGGGAAAATGAGCAGAAGCCACCCAGAGCAGGAGAAGCTACGAGAAGAGGGAGGAGGAGGAGGCAGAAGAGAAAGGGAAGTTGCAAGCTAGATAGCCTCTTTCTGCTCAGCTGTTCATGAAGAACTAATTCAAGTATGAGACCACGTACCTCAACCCCATTTCCCCGTTCATCAACAGTCCCACGCTCGTTAACCTCCCTCTGTCACTGACCATCACATTGTCATCTTGGCCACAATGCAAAAGTAAAAGCCAACGCAAAGTACACATTGCAAACCAAATTTATAAATTATATCATACTAAATTGTACACAAGCATCAAAAAATCACCCTTGTGCATTCTTTTAGTCCCTGTTTTCCTTGTGTCTTTGTCTGTCCTAGTGTTCCTATGAGTACAACCACAGTGGCTGCAGAATGGCCAGTGGAAGGCTGCTGATTTTCAGTGGAGGAGACAGCAGATGGCCTTGCAGGACAACATCTACCAGCTCTGGGCCAAGAAGACCTGGCTTCAGACTGCACCACCTTGGCATAGGTGGCAGCAGTCTGGGTTGACTGGCTGATGAGGCAACAGCAAGGGCACTGGCAGAGTGGCAGTTGTGGGAGGATGAATGCTGTCTTCCTGAGAGACAACATCAGGTTTGTGCTCCATGGTGACACTGCCACTCCCCTGGAGCAATGCCTTAGCAATCCTAGTAATCTGTTGGAGGACATTTTTTTGGACGACTGTGACACCCAGCAAACCATTTTGAACATTAGTATCCACTGCCATGCAGGCAGCAAGTTGAACCTGCATGACTTCAATCTGAAATTCTACTGGAGCACTCAGACTTTTGGTGGAAGCTGCTTCTGCTGCAAAGGAAACTGAGACATCGGCCATCAGGAGCTGCAGCAGTGTGCTGTTGGAGTTGGCCACCAAGCTGTAAAAGGATGGTCTCCAAGCTCTGCCTAAAGCCCTTTACCAAGTTGATGCTGAACCCCTCCATGCTCCTTGACATTGAACAGAATCTTTTTTAGAAGGCTTTCCATTGCACTGAGCATTTTATTGTTTACCCCAATCAGCCGCCTTCTTTAGGCTGCCCATCGAAGTCCTCATCTGAGTCCTTTTTAACCTAACTTGTAAGCAATCTCACCGTCTGGCGAACTGGCACTTGCGACATCCTTGCTCTGTGCCTTGGTTGCAGCGCACTTGCGCCTGGTGTCACCAAGTGCATATCCTGCCTCTATGCCTCTATGCTATCCTCTAAGATATGCACAGTGTCAGTATCTGAGCTGGTGTCTGCGAGTGTGAAATAAAGTAATGGCGTTTCTTCATCATCACTGCCTTCTCAATGTTCCTCCATTGCCTGGACAGGTTGCATTTCTTGTGTATCTGAAAGGACAAAGGCACAAGAGTAAGGTTGTGGTTAACTAATTGACACCCAATGCTTATTCACCCTAATACCTTGAACTACTAGGTATTTATCATCCATTAACAGAATTTCAGACCCTAACACACTATCTGTGTAATTTTCTCTAGCCCTACAGTTGTTCAAGATATCTGCACTTCTCCAATTCTGGCCTTTTGTGCATACCTGATTTAATTGCTATTGGTGGCTGTGCCTTCAGCTGCCAAGATCCTAAACTCTGGAATTCCCTCCCTAAACCTCTCTGCCTCTCTACCTCTCTCTCCTTTTTTAAGATGCTCCTTAAAACCTACCTCTTTGAACATTTGCCATAATATATCCTTATGTGTATCGGTGTCAGATTTTATTTGATAACGCTCCTGTGAAGTGCCTTGGGAAGTTTTACATGTTAAAGATGCTATAAATACAAGTTGTTGTTGTAGTTGTTGTTCGAATTAAATATTGAGAAAATTGTTACATCTTCTGCTCTACTAAAGAGTTTAATAACGTCACTTGATTTGAATAAACTTTATTGATATCAATTGTATGTGAAAAACACATTACTTTTTTCCATTAACAAAGTACACAGTTTGAATCAATATAAGAGCCAAAAGTTAGTGTGGTCTAACTTCCATCTTCAGACTACACTTATTGTCTGTTCACGCTTCAGCTTCTGATTATAATAGTACAATGTAGCTGGTTTAAGGGTTTATCTATGGCTCCTGTAGTTGGTTATGAAATATATGTATCAAAACAAAGTAATGGAGTAAAATAAAATCAATGAACAGTTATGTGGCTATAGTAATTATTACTGGATTGAGAAATGCAAGTGTGTAACACTAACAGAAAGGTCTTGTGGAACATAATATCGCAGCTTGACAGTGTGCATGGAGAGAGAAGGTGGATACAGCAGTGACATTTTCTAAAGCCTAAGGATGAATATCATGTTAACATGACATGTTTAGAATGCACCAGAAAATAGACTGGAAGATTGCTAATAAGCATGGATCTGACAGTAACCATATGAATGATTTATCCTCAGATAAATGGACACCTGAGGCAAATTGGGTGGAAAGGGGATTAAGCAGGTTAAGTTGTAAGAAAAATATTCAAAATGATAATATGGGAATAAAGGGAAGACAATGTAATATATATTAGCAAACTTTCAAAACAAATCAATAAATTAATTTAAATTATTATTTCTGCCTTTGCCCCTTCTGTTGTTTGTCTGTTTAATAAGCTATGAGTAGCAGGTAATGGTAGTAGATGCTAGTGTAACAAAGAGGGAAAGACAAGCTGTTCCATAGCAGAAAATATATTTTTAGTTTGCATTTGTTATAGATATGTATATGTAACCTTTCAAACAGATGCAGATTGGCATGATAGTTCCATCAATGTGACCAGCTATCAGTCAGACTGATGCATGATGTATTTTACCTTATTTTGGAAGCTTTCCTTGACTGGGAATGAGTGATAATCAGATTTTCTTTAACCTCTGATTCATTCTATTTCTCCTCACAATACTGTGAAAGCCATGATAGGAAAAAATAGCACACTGTTATTCATTTACTGGATTTGCCAAGTTATTTGGCTCATTTATTCTTGCACGGGAACTAGAAACCATCTAATGAGCATACCATTTCAGTTCTCAGGAACTGTAGCATGCTGCTATAAATTGGATATGCCGACCCAATAATGGCCTTAATTGCTGTTTTCCTGACACTATGAAAACATCTACCATAGTTCTAACTTACTGTTGGAAATGAGAAATCTCCATTCACACCAAACCGCCATTTTATGGCACGTAGCGTTATAACAATTTGATGACAAATTCCCTTTATTAATGAAATTCTATTAGAAAGAAGTTTCAACAATTGCAATGCAGTTTCAGCCATCCACTCTGATATAGTAACTAATCTTATAATGAAACCATAACATGACAATTTCTAGTTTAAAGTGCTGCCTATTATACTACAAACATCATAGGTATACAGTATTCCTTCAGTATTCTCATAGGAATGGCTTATTAGTTGTAAAAATATTGGCTATACCCAGAAAGAAACTGACTTGCATGTTAAATAAAATATAAGCGGATGTTGGCATACAGCCATCATTTCGACTATTCAAAGACATGACCTGCTGTAAACTTTACATAAATATATTTAGAAGAATGAAAGTAACATCAACCTGGTTATTATTGAGGGGATAGTTGCTCAACAGATTTTAAAATTGTTCGAATTATTAAGATAGGAAATTTTGTAAATATGCCAATCCTGGTGTCCCTGCCAACCTCTACACTCCTTAGGGCCAGATAAAATGACAGAGCCAAAGCAAACCTACTCTATCTGTCCCCTGTACTGTCATGGAAACTGGGTCACACTTGGTGTGGGTGTGGGGGCTGGGTCCAAGCAAAGTATAGCTAAATACTTGTTTAAGGCAGCTGAAACAAAATGGTATGTTTAGTGTAAGATTGTGCATTAGCACTATTTATTTTTGTTGAATAAGATATATCTTAGTTTGAAGTATACAGGTTATAACTATATGTCTCTCAGCATTAGAGTCTTCCCATTAGAGACATTCCTGGCAATATCATCACTTCTGAATATGCTGAGCTTCATAAGGGAGATAGAATACTGTGTAGTCTCAGTTACTCTGAGAATTTTTATTTTAAAATTGTTCACATTTTACTTCAGTGATGGAAGAATGGAAGAGCAATAATCAAATCAGTCTGTAAATTTCTAGCTGGTTGAACTGGAAGTGATTAAATTGACCCAAAATTGAGCCAGAAAAAGAATGATAATATCTCAACCATGAATCATTCCGAGGATAATCAAATGCTGCCTACAACAATCAATTTACAAAAAAAAAGATTGTTACATCTGTGTCATTATGTTGTCTACATCAAATTGGAGCGTTAAGAGAGTCTGGGTTGATGGGAGAGATTGCAATATCTATGATGTGTTCAGCACTAACCCTCTGCTAACACGCAAATCTCTGGATATTTGCCAAGATGGAAACACAAAAGGATTAACTTTTGCCTTGATCGGATTGTTCATCATGCCTGGCTGTTTTGGTCCTCAATGATGTGCAACAGAAACCGCACGAGACCTTTCTGCTCATGTTTATTAGGTGAAACGATAATTTATTAACAGTTTAAAAAAAAGAGCTAAATTGCAATGACTACACTGAAATCTTTTTGAGGGCAGAGAGGAGACAAATCTTTCCCAGTCAGCAATGCTTCACATTCACACCGTCAAAAGGCCGTGAAATATTTTTAGGTGCAGGATGTCGTATATGCATTTAAACTGCCACCAGTTCATCCATCAAGAGCACCAGCCTCATTCCAGTGCCACAAAACAATTCTGAAAATAATTTTAGAAACTGGCTTGTTTTTATGACAACCCCACCTCCACCTCAACATAGATTAAAAACCTCAGCCTAAGCTCTCAGTAAGATGAGAACTGTTTTAAAGCAGGCTTAGTACTTGAATTGTAAGCTGCTGTGAAGTGAAATCAGCTACAGTCCTTCATTAGTTCTGTAATCGAAATGCGACCCTCTCCCCCGCCCCACACACTTCCCCAGACAATCGTTCAGAATTTAAATGGGCCTACTTCCACCATAGCTGAAACCATTCAACTTAATTTACTATATACGTTTTAAATGGAGAAAACAGTTGGCAGCCTCCGCATTGTGTTTTGCCTGGGGACTGCTGCCACAATCAGTCTGATGCTCAGTGTTGTAATAATAATTATCTTGCGTGCTCTTGCTGACTTTAGAACAACATCAATTGTCTAGGCCCTGCAGATAACGTGCATGGGAAAGTTTGGGGAAAGTAAGTTGCGCTTTTCTTTGAGGGTGTGTCTTCAGCTTTAAAAACAGCTATTATACCAGCATTATGCTGAGGAGATGGAGCAATGCATTCGTAAAATAAAGGCGAAATAGGGCGTGCCATTATGAGACTGCCCTGCATCTGTTAACTGGCTTTCTGTCTGCCTACTCCTTGATTTTTCCAGATTCCTGTTATCTTCACTTCCCTACACAGAAAAAAAACAGGAAATTCTGCACTGCAATGTTCGTGCATTTTCTTTCTGATAAGTGTGCTACCCAACACTCGTTTACGCTTTGCCAAGGTAGGCATGGCAGAGTAGTGAACACACCCCTCAGACAGTCATTTGTTCCAGTTCCATATGGCAATGCAGCTGGCTCCAGTACCACAGACAGCTCTGTCTATCCAGGAACGAGCCACCCACACTCTACCGGGCAGTTAGAACACCAATGTTGATGTAGATTATTGAGCAATCTTCAGTGATGGCTATTATTTTTAATCCGGTTGATAAGTCCAAATGCTTGTCATTTTGATTAAAGATTACAATGGAACTTTTGAAGAATAAACACAAGAGAATAGCTTATCATTTCCTCAGTGTGACTGTACGTTACACTGCAATAGATGAATAATTCATTCAAATCTGCATTCATTTTCTATTAATAGAGGACAGTTTCTTGTAAATAAACCCTGTTATTATATTTCATGTAAACGTCACATCAACGCTACTAGGTTCATGGCTCAGAGTGTTTGATCTTTAGAGTGTGATGAGAGACTTACCTGCCAAAAGTCTTTTCTGCTTCTTCATCAATGAGGAAGAAAGCAACATTTTAAAGATGCCAGCCATTATTTTAACTGGACTATTTTCCGCCATGTTTTTATTTAAGCTGGCATGAGTTAAACAATAGAGGATAAGAATCTCAACATAACCTAGAATCAGTAATTAAATGAAAATCCATTTTTTTTACCCAACAAATGCAACACTGGAGTTATCTTTATTAAAATAGCACTCAAAAATAGAATCATTTTTACCCATTCTCAGAATACCATGAATTTAAACAAAAAAAATTCATCTGATTCTATGCATTTCTTTGTTTCTATTTAATACACAGCACTGAAGATGTATAGCAAAGAATTTGATGTATGTTAGATACTTTAAAGATTGAAAGGGTCTTTTTGGCTCTCAAAGATCTGCAAATAATTATTTTTGCTTGTAATCCTTCCTTGTATTTTCCTTCAAGGGACACCACCATATGTGGAAGCATACTTGGTTGTTAAAAAAAAGTCAGACTCCACAGACCCTAGGTAGAAAACACAAGGTTCTCAAATCCATCTGGAACATAATTTCCAAGATTTATGTAATGGGTGAAGAGGACTCTTGGGGATATCACCTCAGAGCAGTGGAAAAGTGCAACAAGGTGAGATGAGGGAGTTCGAGAAAACATTGCAGTATGCAGGGACTGTGAGGGGATTGGGAACTAATATTACTAATGAAATGCAGACTGTAGAACACAGCAGATTATAGATTCCTTTTACTAAGCCACATATCCTCTGTAACCATCAACTCAACACAATCTTGAACCTGTTTAACCCCTTACATTCTAATAGCTCTGTAGTCTTCACAGCCCTTTAAATACCAATATTTCCACAGCTCTGCAGTCTCCACTTCAGCATAAACATGAACTTAGCGAATGCCAGGGAACAACTACCCTTCTAATGGTAATTTTGTGGTTGGAGTGCACACCCAATCCCAAATATGCCATCAAGTTGTAACCCTGTCACTCTGATGATTACTTCCAGCATATTGCTGGTCGCTGACTGTGGCTCAGAGCCTGGATGACTGATGCCTGCTATAATGCTCATGAAGTGGTACTTCAGGAGAAGGCCATTGACTGTCTTTTTAATTTCATTCACAAATTGGCATGAAGTTGCTTGGGAGGTGGTGATGTAAAAAGCACATTCGATCAACATACGACCTGCATTGTGCTGGACTGACTGATGGGATACTCAACAACCAAGGGTAAGGCTGCTCCCTCTTTGCATGGCTGTGGATGGGTCTCCTTTTCGAGTAGGGAGAATTGCCAAGCTTCCCAGCTCAGAGTTTCCCCTGCACTGGGAGTTCCGGTATATATCATTTGCATATTGAATTAACATTGATACTATAAGGAATAAAAACAAGAAATGCTGGAACCACTCAGCAGGTCTGGCAGCATCTGTGGAAAGAGAAGCAGAGTTAACGTTTTGGGTCAGTGACCCTTCTTCGGAACTGACAAATATTAGAAATGTCACAGGTTATAAGCAAGTGAGGTGGGGGTGGGGCAAGAGATAACAAAGGAGAAGGTGTAGATTGGACAAGGCCACATAGCTGACCAAAAGGTCATGGAGCAAAGGCAAACAATATGTTAATGGTTTGTTGAAAGACAAAGCATTAGTACAAATAGGGTGTTAACGGACTGAATATTGAACAGCAGCAAGTGCAAACATGAAAAAAACAGTGGGTAAGCAAACTGAACAAACTAAGATGAAATGAAATAAATGCAAAAAAAAAAGATTGTAAAAAATGTAAAAAAGAAAAAAATGAAAGTAAAATGGGGGGCTGTCATGCTCTGAAATTATTGAACTCAATGTTCAGTCCGGCAGGCTGTAGTGTGCCTAATCGGTAGATGCTGTTCCTCGAGCTTGCGTTGATGTTCACTGGAACACTGCAGCAATCCCAGGACAGAGATGTGAGCATGAGAGCAGGGGAAAGTGTTGAAATGGCAAGCAACCGGAAGCTCAGAGTCCTGCTTGCAGACTGAGCGGAGATGTTCCGCAAAGCAGTCACCCAGTCTGCGCTTGGTCTCCCCAATGTAGAGGAGACCACATTGTGAGCAGCGAATACAGTATACTACATTGAAAGAAGTACAAGTAAATCGCTGCTTCACCTGAAAGGAGTGTTTGGGACCTGGGATAGTGAGGAGAGAGGAGGTAAATGGGCAGGTATTACAGGTATTACACCTCCTGCGATTGCAGGGGAAGGTGCCATGGGACGGGGACGAGGTGGTGGGGATAATGGAGGAGTGGACCAGGGTGTCGCGGAGGGAACGACCCCTTCAGAATGCTGACAGGGGAAGGGAGGGGAAGATGCGTTTGGTAGTGGCATCACGCTGGAGGTGGCAGAAATGGCAGAGGATGATCCTTTGGATATGGAGGCTGATGGGGTGGAAAGTGAGGACAAGGGGAACCCTGTCACGGTTCTGGAAGGGAGGGGAAGGGTTGAGGGCAGAGGGGCGGGAAATGGGCCGGACACGGTTGAGGGCCCTGTCGACAACAGTGGGGGGGAATCCTCGGTTGAGGAAAAAGGAGGTCATATCAGAAGCACCGTCATGGAAGGTAGCATTGGGGAGACCAAGCGCAGACTGGGTGACCGCTTTGCGGAACACCTCCGCTCAGTCCGCAAGCAGGACCCTGAGCTTCCGGTTGCTTGCCATTTCAACACTTCCCCCTGCTCTCATGCTCACATCTCTGTCCTGGGATTGCTGCAGTGTTCCAGTGAACATCAACGCAAGCTCGAGGAACAGTATCTCATCTACCGATTAGGCACACTATAGCCTGCCGGACTGAACATTGAGTTCAATAATTTCAGAGCATGACAGCCCCCCATTTTACTTTCATTTTTAGTTATCTTTTCTTTTTTTCTTTTTTACATTTTTTACAATCTTTTTTTTTTGCATTTATTTCATTTCATCTTAGTTTGTTCAGTTTGCTTACCCACTGTTTTTTTTCATGTTTGCACTTGCTGCTGTTCAATATTCAGTCCGTTGACACCTTATCTGTACTAATGCTTTGTCTTTCAACAAACCATTAACATATTGTTTGCCTTTGCTCCATGACCTTTTGATCAGCTATGTGGCCTGGTCCAATCTACACCTTCTCCTTTGTTATCTCTTGCCCCACCCCCACCTCACTTGCTTATAACCTGTGACATTTCTAATATTTGTCAGTTCCGAAGAAGGGTCACTGACCCGAAACATTAACTCTGCTTCTCTTTCCACAGATGCTGCCAGACCTGCTGAATGGTTCCAGCATTTCTTGTTTTTATTTCAGATTTCCAGCATCTGCAGTATTTTGCTTTTATATTGATATTATAAGCTCAGTTATTAGCATTAAACATGCTTTATTGATCAACAAATATGGCTTTGGACAATTAGGTATATTAATACTGCACTAGTCCTAATTGATCCTTACTGGAAGACACAGGTATGGAGCATTTCCTGAGAGTGACCATGTGGATCTGCATCTGATTTCATTAGACTCTTACCACTATGTGGTGGCAGGAATAAATTACCCTGCATGGTGTGCCAGGAATCACCGATATGTTATACAGGCTGCACTGGTTATTTGGAGTTCTTCAAAATCAGGGGGACTCCATGAAATGCATCATTGGGGATAAAATTGGTCTTGGGCAGTGGTGTGAAATGGGCAATAGTGAATTGGTGATCCCATTTACAGCCTGGCTGATTTGATTTTCCATTGACTTCAATGATATGAAACAGCTGCCGATATGCTTTTGTCTATTTTGTGCTCTGCCCAAAACTAATGTCACCACAATGTCTCCTAAAATCACAGCAAAACACCAGGAAACTTGTTGATGAATTAACCTCAGAAACTCTATGCAGCCCAGGCAGCCAATGGAACATATACAGCTTGACTCATGTAACAGGGTTTTGTTCTCGAACACACTGTGTTTTAGCTCCTCCTTGGTGAATCCTTGTTCACTGCCTTCCAATTATAAGGCAAAGAAACGAGCACAAACAGGCATTTTTAGGTTTAAAGAAGAAAAGTGAAATTTATTAAACTTAAACTCTAATACGGTTAATGTTTATAGATACATGCCACGCTCCATGCTGGCATGCATACGCAATCTTCTTGGCCTCCTTGTCCTGAGAGACAATGGGTAAGCGCCTGGAGGCGGTCAGTGGTTTGTGGAGCAGCGCCTGGAGTGGCTATAAAGGCCAATTCTAGAGTGACAGACTCTTCTACAGGCGCTGCAGATAAAATTGTTTGTCGGGGTTGTTACACAGTTGGCTCTCTCCTTACCCTTCTGTCTCTTTTCCTGCCAACTGCTAAGTCTCTTCGACTTGCCTCTTCAGCCCTGCCTTTATGGCTGTCCACCAGCTCTGGCGATCGCTGGCAACTGACTCCTACGACTTGTGGTCAATGTCACAGGACTTCATGTTGCATTTGCAGATGTCTTTAAAGCGGAGACATGGATGGCTGGTGGGTCTGATACCAGTGACGAGCTCGCTGTACAATGCATCCTTGAGGATCCTGCCATCTTCCATGTGGCTCACATGGCCAAGCCATCTCAAGTGCCGCTGGCTCAATAGGGCGTATATGCTGGGGAGGTTGGCCGCCTCCAGGACTTCTGCATTGGAGATACGGTCCTGCCACCTGATGCCAAGGATTCTCTGGAGACAGCAAAGATGGAATGCGTTGAGATGCTGCTCTTGGCTGACATACATTCTCCAGGCCTCGCTGCTGTAGAGCAAGGTACTGAGGATACAGGCTTGAAACGCTCAAACGTTTGTGCTCTGTGTCAGTGTGCCATTTTCCCACACCCTCTTGACCAGTCTGGACGTAGCAGCAGACGCCTTTCCCATGCGCTTATTGATTTCTGCATCGAGAGACAGGTTACTGGTGATAGTTGAGCCTAGGTAGGTGAACTCTTGAACCACTTCCAGAGCGTGGTTGCCGATATTGATGGATGGAGCATTTCTGACGTCCTGTCCCATGATGTTCGTTTTCTTGAGGCTGATGGTTAGGCCAAATTCATTGCAGGCAGCCGCAATCCTGTCGATGAGTCTCTGCAGACACACTTCCTTGTGAGATGTTAATGCAGAATCGTCAGCAAAGAGGAGTTCCCTGGTGAGGACTTTCCATACTTTGGTCTTTGCTCTAAGATGGGCAAGGTTGAACAACCTGCCATCTGATCTTGTGTGGAGGAAAATTCCTTCTTCTGAAAACTTAAATGCATGTGAGAGCAACAGTGAGAAGAAGATCCCAAACAATGTAGGTGCGAGAACACAGCCCTGTTTCACACCACTCAGGATAGGAAAGGGGTCTGATGAGGCACCGCTCTGCTGAATTGTGCCTTTCATATTGTCATGGAATGAGGTGATGATACTTTGTGGCTTTGGTGGACATCCGATCTTTGCTAGTAGTCTGAAGAGACCACATCTGCTGATGAGGTCAAAGGCTTTGGTGAGATCTATGAAGACAACGTAGGGGGGCATACGTTGTTGGCGGCATTTCTCCTGTAGCTGGCGAAGGGAGAACAATGTGTCAATGGTGGATCTCTCTGCTCGAAAGGCGCACAGTGCCTCAGGGTAGACGCGTTCAGTCAGCTTCTGGAGTCTGTTTAAAATGACTCGAGCAAAGGCTTTCCCCACACTGCTGAGCAGGGAGATTCCATGGTAGTTGTTGCAGTCACCGCGGTCATCCTTGTTCTTATAGATCATACGCAATAACATACGCGATACGCACATACAAATAGGGACAGAAAAGAGCAGAAGAAAAATAAAGTGGAGAGGTTTGGCAATATCTCAAGATTGGTTTTTGTTACTGTGCTTTGAGCTCGCTGTAGTCCTTGCTTGTAGATAGATCTTGCTTTTCGCTGGGGCCCAGTATTCCTCTTAAACCTTGTTCACTGTAGGAGACTTTTCTCTCTTAGGGTTCATGTGTCTTCAATGGATTCCAAATGATTAGAGATTTCCTTATTAGTGATACTACTGACAGGGGTAGTGAGGACATGTGAGATGACAAGATTGGGGGGGTGGCCATGTATGTGGGTAGAAGAGTTTATATAGAGAGAGAGATTTAGGGAGGAAAGGAGGGCAGTAAACAGAGGAGTGAGAACAAGTAGAGTTGAGATGGAGGTTGAAATCACCAAAGTGCAGAGGCTGAGGGAGGAAAGAAGAGAAAATATCTCAGTGAGAAACTGAGTGATAATTGGGTGGGCAGTATAGCAAAAAGATTTAAAATGAGAGGCGTGAAGGGTGGCACAAGGTGAGATATTCAAAGGAGGAGAAGTTGCTAGAGGAGTAGAAAGACTGACTAAGGCGTGGTCTGGAGATAAGGTGTAAAGCAACACTGCAACGGTTTCAGCAGGGCAAGTGGTGGAAGATATAGCCAGGCAGGGAAGTTTCATTAAGGTGTCATCACCCCCTCAACCATGTCTCCATCAAGGCCATAATATCAATGTGACTATTCGTAATAAGCTCATGGATGGCAAGGGCTTTATTCGCAAGTGAAAATACATTCTGAAGGGAGATGCAGAGAGGAGCAGTGATAGCAGAGCTGGGAGTGATGAGAGGGACAGGAAGGATGTTGATAAGATTAAAACCCTGGCAGGCACAGGTTGGGAAGCTCAGGGAAAGAAAATAGAAAAAGGACTAGACGAGGAACTTTTACAATACAGAAATTAACAAAAAATCTACAAGACAAAGACAAGCTAGGAATCAATCAAATACAAATGCAAAACAATAAATTGCACATTGTAGGTCTTTTTCATGTTTGATTCAATGATGAAGAAGGTCAATATTTTATCGAATACAAAAAGTGTGGCTCATTTGGTAGCACTTTTTCTTCCAAGTCAGAAGAATGTGAAATCTCACTCCAGGATATGACTAAATGTTCTGGGCAGTGCTAAGACACTGCTGCATTGTTGGAGACACTGTTCCTTTAATTCCATTTTAAACCTAGGTTCCATCATGTTAGGGTGAATGCTAAAGATCTTGCAGCACAATTTGAATATTTCTGTGAATATTTCTCCCTCAATCAACAGCATCAAAATAGGATCAACTGTTCATTAACCTCATTCTTCTTTGTGTACACCTGAAGTTTGAAAAATAGCTGCCATGCTTGCCCATGCAAGAAGTCACTGCAGTTCAAAGTTATTAGTTGAAATGTTTATGGGATGTGTTAAAATACTATGTACGTTTGCCTTTCTTTCTCTGAAAGCTGAAGAGTACCAATCAGGCCAAGAATCTATAGAGTGCAAGTCTAGCACAACAACCTATATAGTAAAAAGCCGGATGATATTCTATTGAATACCACAGCAGAGCATTTACTGACCCCAATAAGACTGGCTGAACTCAGGGGAAAATGGGCCTTCCTTGCTGTTGCTCTAAGAAGTTCTATAGATTTATATTTCTGTGGCTATTGGTGATGTCACCCAAAGCTAAAGGACAAAACAAAAGTGCTTGCAAATTCATTAGCTTGCAACAATATTCTTCAGATGCCCTGTCCTGTCCAGGTTTTGTTCCTAGAAGCTTTCTACATTCACCTTATTAATTCTCTTCATTATTGTATAATTTTTTATCATATCCCCATATATGGAGAATAGAGCACAAAGACTAGCCAAGAATTTCTGGAAACCAAGATTAGAAAAAAAATCAATACATTTTAGTGGCACAAGTATTGTGTCAGAAGATGCAATAGTCTTACTAGGATCGCTTTTTTTTGGTTTCAGTAGAGAAATGACTGATAAAACAGGAGCAATGAACATTCTTTGATACATTCTTTGTAAAGTATGGTGATGCATCAGATTCCTAAAGTAACTGGACATTTACAAAGGCTGAATTGTTATCCTCACCATCTTTCCATGATTCTATTATGAAGACCTTTCGTATGGAACTAAAGCAGCTCATCTATAAAGGGTTGACATTTATAATTCACAGCGCTTAATCTTTCTCCTACCTATCTAGATTGCTGCTTAAAAGCATTCTCTTTCTGGGAAAAGATAATTCTGTGAGCTCAAGGGATTATAAGCTTGAGTAAGATGCGACAGCTAGTACATACAATAATAATTAACTCAAGTATAATGTGTGCGGTTATGTTTAACTGTTAGATCACTTCAAAGCAGATCCCTTTACAGATATCATAGGGCAGAGTTTTGATCAGTTATGCCCAAATAATAAGCATGAAGTAGGCATAACTGATTAGAAAGATACGCAAAGACCTTTTTTTTAATATTCATTCGAAGGATGTGGGCGTCACAGGCTAGGCCAGCATTTATTGCCAATCCTTAATTGCCACTGAAAAGGTGGTGGTGAGCTACCTTCTTGAACTGCTGCAGTTCTTGGCATGTAGGTACACCAACAGTGCTGTTAGGAAGGGAATTCCAGGATTTTGACCCAGTGATAGTGAAGGAATGGTGATATAGTTCCAAGTCAGGATGGTGTGTGGCTTGGAGGGGCACTTGCAGGTGATGCTTTTCCCGTGCGTCTGCTGCCCTTGTCCTTCTAGTAGTAGAGGTCGTGGATTTGGAAGGTGCTGTCAAAGGAGCTTTGGTGAGTTGCTGCAGGGCATCTTGTAGATGCTACACACTGCTGCCACTCTGCGTCAGTGGTGAAGAGAGTGAAGGTGGTGGATGGGGTGCCCATCAAGCGGGCTGCTTTGTCCTGAATGGTGTCAAGCTTCTTGAGTGTCGTTGGAGCTGCACTCGTCCAGGCAAGTAGAGAATATTCCATCACACTCCTGACTTGTGCCTTGTAGATGGTGGACAGGCATTGGGGAGACAGAAAGTGAATTACTCACCACAGAATTCCGAGACTCTGACCAGCTCTTGTAGCCACAGCAATTATGTGGCTGGTCCAGTTAAGTTTCTGGTCAACCCCCAGGGTGTTGATGGTGGGAGATTCAGTGATGGTAATGCCATTGAACATCAAGGGGAGATGGTTAGATTCTTGTTTGGTCATTGAGATGGTCATTGCCTGGTACTGGTGTGGTGCAAATGTTACTTTTCACTTATCAGCCCAAGCTGGATATTGTCCAGGTCTTGCTGCATCTGGACATGGGTGCTTCAGTATCTTAGCAGTCGCGAATGGTCCTGAACACTGTGAAATCAGCAGCGAACATCCCCACTTCTGACCTTATGATAGAGGGAAGGCCATTGATGAAGCAACTGAAGATGATTAGGCCTAGGACACTACCCTGAGGAACTCCTGCAGTGATGTCCTGGGACTGAGATGTTTGACCTCCAACAACTACAACCATCTGAAATCAGGTTTCCACTCATTAAGCACTCGACAGATTTTCTGCTCAGGTTTGGTTCTGTCACCAGAAATACCTCTGCAACTAATTATGGTGCTGCTAATCTAAATTCCATGGAGTGATGTTGATACTACTGCTGTTCCAATGATCTGAGTTGACCTACCTCCCTCATTTATATAACTGGTATTCCCACTGGTTGACATGCCATTTTCTGCGAGTGGTGGGGGCTACGATTTTGGGCAGCAGCAGTAGATTAATTGCCGCTGGCTCCCCACAGAGTACTTGCAGGATATTCTGGCATGGGAGATTGGCCCAGAGTAGTATGCCAAAGGTAAAACAAAATCAAGGGTGATGGAGGTGGCAGCGGTCTCGAGGGTGGCGTGGAGAACAAGGCAGTAGGTTTTCTTAGGCCTGCCCTTCCAAGCCAATTTCAATTGGGTACTGTGTTGCAATGCTGAGGTGTTCCAACTGCATTATGATCAGGCCTCTATTTTATATTTTTGTTGGTGGGGGGCCCTTACTGAAAGTTGCACTGGCTGGACACACTAGGGTGCATTAGGTGCATTGGGTGTATTATAGGTGTCAGACCTCTGCTCTCGATAATCTGGATTACATAGAAACATAGAAAATAGGAGCAGGAGTAGACCATTCGGCCCTTCGAGCCTACTCCCTCATTCATTATGATCTGGCTGATCATCCAACCCAGTAGCCTGTTCCTGCTTTCGCCCCATACCGTTTGATCCCTTTAGACCCAAGAGCTATATCTAACTCCTTCTTGAAAACATACAATGTTTTGGCCTCCACTGCTTTTTGTGGTAGAAAATTCCACAGGTTCACCACTCTCTGGGTGAAGAAATTTCCCCTCATCTCAGTCCTGAAAGGTTTACCCCGTATCCTTAGACTATGACCCCCGGTTCTGGACTCCCCCACCATCGGGTACATCCTTCCTGCATCTACCCTGTCAAGTCCTGGTAGAATTTTATAGCTTTCCATGAGATCCCACCTCACTCTTCTGAACTCCAGCGAATATAATCCTAACAGACTCAATCTCTCCTCATACATCAGTCCTGCCATCCCAGGAATCAGTCTGGTAAACCTTCACTGTACTCCCTCTATAGCAAGAACATCCTTCCTCAGATAAGGAGACCAAAACTGCACACAATATTCCAGGTGTGGCCTCACCAAGGCCCTGTATAATTGCAGCAAGACATCCCTGCTCCTGTACTTGAATCCTCTCGCTATGAAGGCCAACATACCATTTGCCTTTTTTACCACCTGTTGCACCTACATGCTTACCTTCAGCGACTGGTGTACAAGAGCACCCAGGTCTCACTGAATATTCCCCTCTCTCAGTTTATAGCCATTCAGATAATAATCTGCCTTCCTGTTTTTGCTACCAAAGTGGATAACCTCACATTTATCCACATTATACTGCATCTGTCATGCATTTGCCCACTCACTCAACTTGTCCAAATCACCCTGAAGCCGCTCTGCATCCTCCTCACAACTCACCCTCCCACCCAGTTTTGTGTCATCTGCAAATTTGGAGATATTACATTTAGTTCCCTCATCTAAATCATTAATGTATACTGTGAATAGCTGGGGTCCTAGCATCGATCCCTATGGTACCCCACTCGTCACTGCCTGCCATTCGGAAACAGACCCATTTATCCCTACTCTTTGCTTCCTGTCTGCCAACCAATTTTCTATCCATCGCAATACACTACTCCCAATCCCATGCGCTTTAATTTTATATGCGAACCTCTTATGTGGGACTTTGTCGAAAGCCTTCTGAAAGTCCAAATAAACCACATCCATTGGCTCCTCCTCACCAACATTACTAGTTACATCCTCGAAGAATTCTAGTAGATTTGTTAAGCATGATTTCCCTTTCCTAAATCCATGCTGACTCTGCCCGATTCTACCACTGTTCTTTAAGTGCTCTGCTATAAAATCTTTGATAATAGACTCTAAAATTTTTTCCACTACTGACGTCAGGCTGACTGGTCTATAATTCCCTGCTTTCTCTCTACCTCCCTTTTTAAATAGTGGGGTTACATTAGCTACCCTCCAATCTGTAAGAACTGTTCCAGAGTCTATAGAATCTTGGAAGTTGACCACCAATGCATCCACTATTTCTCGGGCCACTTCCTTAAGTACTCTGGGATGCATACCATCAGGCCCTGGGGATTTATCGGCCTTCAATCCCATCAATTTCCCCAACACCATTTCTCTACTAATACTAATTTCTTTCAGTTCCTCTCTCTCACTAAGCCCTGTGTTCCCAACATTTCTGGTATGATATCTGTGTCCTCCTTTGTGAAGACAGAACCAAAGTATGCATTTAGTTGGTCAGCCATTTCTTTGTTCCCCATAATAAATTCTCCTGTTTCTGACTGTAAGGGACATACATTTGTCTTCACATTTGGCTACCACATTAAAAGCTGGTATTTCAATTAGAAGTCTATGGAATTTCCCATTGATTATGCCAGTAGAGTGCTCAGTTGATATCATGTAATTCCAAATGAGCATTTTGGACTGCTGGGGTGTGATGGGTACAGCAGTGCATTTAAAGAGCCCTGTAGTAGTTTAACAACAGCACTTTGAGGCTTTTTAAAACTCTTTCTCTTGCTTATTGGTCAGGATGCTTCAGACAAGTAATGGGGTACAGCTGTTATTTGATATGTCCTGTTACGGCCAGGTGAGGAGGACGTCTCAGGCCTATCCACTTATTTGATCGCAACAGGGTTTATTCCTTTTAAACAGTGGTTGTGTTTACCACCTCTGTGAGTGTTTTACCTTTTTCCTTGACTGTGATTGCGAAAGAACCAATCGGGCAGGTTTTCTTGAGTTTAAACAAGAAAGAGGTAAGTTTATTATACATAACACTCACCCAATTGAAAAATACTAAAAAAAAACACTACACACTTACTTACACATTTACACGAGAATCACACACACAAATAGATTACAGGAGGGAAAATAGAGTTGGTGGTTGGATTAAAGTCCAGAATAAATGGAACTTAAATACAAACTGTAAAGTGGGTGATCCAGTTGTCCTTGGCTGAAGTTTCTTGAAGTTCTTGGTTGGTCAAAGGGTATTTTGGCTGGCTTACTTTGCTCAGGGTTTTCCTGAAGGCAGAATCTGTAGTTGGCTCTCTTCCCTAGTGGCTGGCTGTAGCAGTTTGTAGGCTTGGAGGATCCCCCCAGTTGCAGACGGTTTTCACTTGATGTTTACTGGGGAGAGAGAAGAGAGAGAGACACAGGGGAGCAGCAGCCTTCTGTGTTGCTGTACACTCAGTTACTGCCTGACTGCTTGTCTGTGTAACAAAACTTCCAGTTTCTTCATAGATGAACAGACAGTCTCAAGTTTCTCTCAATCCCCTTTTGTTTTTAATGAAGTCCAAAGTCTAAAGCCCAAAACTT
Organism: Heterodontus francisci; assembly: GCF_036365525.1. Taxonomy (NCBI): domain Eukaryota; kingdom Metazoa; phylum Chordata; class Chondrichthyes; order Heterodontiformes; family Heterodontidae; genus Heterodontus; species Heterodontus francisci. The sequence continues at coordinate 91,652,915 of NC_090381.1, read as the reverse complement.
CTCTTAGATGGGGTTGGCAGTGTTTACCCCCTGGAGGGACGTCTCCATTTATGAATACCACAAGATGGTTTGGAATGTCCCGCTAATGAGGGTGATCTGGCTAATCTACTCAGTTAACCAAAGCATTGTTCTGGCTGGGCTCCTTGTTGGACGTTTGTCTCCAGTTCAATCTCCTAGCATTTCAGATGTAAATGGCAGTGGCCATCTTGGTTGCGAGTTTTTTTTAAAGTTACTGTAGGGTTTTTTTCATTAAAAGTCTAATGTAAGTTTCCAACCGATTAAATTAATATTTCCAATTTGGCATATAGTTTTCCTGACAGTACACAATATTGTTACAATGTTTTATCCAGTGAAAATCACATTTTAACTAATATTGTGGAGAAAGAAGTAAAAAGCACAAGACTGAACCCACCTATCAGTGTCCTTCTACCCATATAGGACTAGCTACACAACCTCTCCGTTAACAGCAATCCAAATGCTGCAAGGGTACCTGCAGCTATCTGGTACCATAGGACTGGCAGTGCTATTACAGCCAATTGCACCATTCTGCTGTGCCTCCTGCCAGACTTACAGTACAATATTGTCCAAAGGGGAGGGTGCCCTATTGTTGCAAGCAGAGCCACCTTCGAATACCAATATAAATCACCAATTGGGACTGATGTATCTTGTATTGACTAGCCAGCAGTCTTGGGCAATACAAAGCAAAAATATTGCACTTGGGGCACCCAACTCCATATCCTGTGAATTTGCAAAAAGGAGCATGACTAATATTCCAGAAATGCCTGGAACAAACCATGAGGCCATCCCTTACAAGAGCATCTAACATATCATTAGTGAAAATATTGCATTGGATAGGTAACAGTGGACAACCTTACCTTAGTTCTCCTTCAAATGCATTCAGTGAGTGTCCCTTCAATGCTCACATGGATCTTTGGGCTAGAGTACACATCCTAGACAAAATCAAATATTTGGTCATAACACTGTAGTTTCCAGCCTCTTCTTACAGGTTGTATGATTCTCGGTTAAATGCTTGAGAAATGTCGATGAAAGTAGCATGAATGAGTTTTTCCTGAACATTGCAATATCCTTCAATCTCATATAAAGCTACAGCCTGGTCTACACATTATTCACAAAAGTAAAATCCAGCATGTTCCTCTCTGATTACTCAATTAGCTTCCAAAGCAGCTAATGTATGTGACTCAACAACCTAAATAAAACACCTTCAGGGCTATTTGTGCCAGCAAGATTGCTCAGTAGTTTACAAACTTCCTTGGATTCACTGTCATTGATAGAAGCAAAACTATGCTCTAGAACACTAAGGATGTGCTCACTTCATACAGGATCTTATTCACCAACCTCAGAAGGGCAGCTTCAAGGGAAGGTAATAGTTCCTGGCATTGGTCTGTAAGATCACTTCTCCTTCCTCCCTCATCTAGAGCAACTGTTAGAAATTTAGCACAAATACCATTCATTCCTCTTGCCACACCATTAGCTAAGTGATATGGTATGAAGCCCATCCTTCCCATCAAATTGTTTCATCAAGATCTCTTTGTGTAGAGCACTCTGCTAGCTTTTCCAAACTTTATGTCGATGGGTCCTAACTACACTCTGTTGAGTTAGATGCCGACTCAGTATAATGCTTTCTCCAAACTTCGAGGATGCCCTTGTGGATTTGCTGGAGCTAACTTGACTTTTCAGTCATTAACAGAAGTCCCAAAAAACCTTTTTGGCCATGCGTGATTATAGACTTTATTCAACAGAAGAATGATAGGATCATTATTGTATGATTCTTGCGAGTGCACACTGATCTCTTTTCATTTCTATAATATGCCTTCTGGCCTCACAGCATCCTGCATCATAATATACCTTTGTAACAGCTGTTAACTGCTCTAAAAAGCTTCAATTACCACTTTACAGGTGCTCTGCTTTTGCTTAACAGTTCTTCTTCCTTTGGACCCTGCTTCGTGGATGGATGGGTAGCAGGGTGTACCAAAAGCTTGCTTACATGTCAGCTGTGCTTCAGTTGGTAGCACTCTGGCCTCTGAGTCACAAAGTTCTGGGTTCAAGTCTCACACCAGTGCTTGAATATTTAAAAAAATCAAGGCTGACACTCCAGTGCAGTATTGTCAGGGTTTTCTTTTTTGGATGAGATGTTATACTGAGGTCCTGTCTGCCTGCTCGGGAACCCATGGCACTATTTCAAAGAAGAGCAGGGATTGTCTTATGAGGAGCGATTGATGAGCCTGGGCCTTATTCTCTAGAGTTTCAAAGAATGAGAGGTGATCTCATTGAAACTTGCAAAATACTTGCACAGCGTGACAGGGTGGATGTAGATAGGATGTTTCCCCTGGCTGGTGAGTCTAGAAACAGGGGAACACAGTCTCAGAATAAGGGGTAGGCCATTTAAGACTGAGATGAGGAGGAATTTCTTCACTCAGAGGCTGGTGAATCTTTGGAATTCTCTACTCCAGAGGGCTGTGGAGGCTCAGTCATTGAGCATGTTCAAGACAGAAATGGATAGATATCTGGATACTAATGACATCAAGAGATATGGTGATAGTGTAGAAAAGTGGTGTTGAGGTAGATGATCAGCTATGATCTAACTGAATGGTGGAGCAGGCTCGACAGGCTGAATGGCCTACTTCTGCTCATATGTTCCTATGTCCAGGCCAACATTTATCCTTCAATTAACATCACAAGAACAAATTATCACAGTGTTGTTTGTGGGAGTTTGCTATGTGCATATTGACTGCTGTGTATCTTACGTTACAACAGTGACTACACTTCAAAAGTACTTAATTGTCTGCAAAGCACTTTGAGACGTCTGGTGGTCGTGAAAGGTGTTCTTTTAAATCTTTCTCTTTTTTTATGACTTTAGTGGCAGAGGCAAGGACATCATTGGGTGCATGATCTGAGATTCATTTGACCCAATTGCCAATCCCACAAACACAATCCCTTCGGTTTTGTAATAATATCCTCCTTGTCGCTGAGCACTTTGGGCTGATCACTTGTAGCAAAGGGACCATCAGCATTCTGACTAAAGACCCATTGTTGTGGTGCCAGCATCATGCTCCAGGCAACCAAATACTATTCTCTGATGTTGGAATACAGTACCAATATACATTGTATATTAGAGGAAAGGTTAACTGTAAAAGTCAAGCATGCAACAATACAAGCAGAATTCTTTGCTTATTACTTGCAGGCACAAGTACAATGCTCAGTCTTATTAAATATAGTTTGATGCTTTGGATCTACGATACCACATTTATCTGAACGTCATAGATTTCCTCACTGTGTGACCAAGGTCTCTGTCTTTATTGGGAGGCCTCTTTGTGTCAGTCTCTGAAGCTTTTAAAAAATATTTCTGCTGCACACCGAGGTCTCATGTTACTTCACTATTTACTAAACTTCATTTGGTTTCTGTTATGTCTATAAAATAATTTTTACTAAATATACAACCCACCACCACCACCCACCCCCCCCCCCCCCCCCCCAAAAGCACACACACTTTTTTGCAATAGGTTTTATTGTGATTTGAGTTTAACATCAGTATCAGACATGGGTGTAGAATTACATAGACCATACAGTACAGAAACAGATCATTTTGTCCAACTAGATTGGTGTTTTAACTCCACACAAGTCTCCTCCCATTCATCTATCTCATCTCAGCCTTCCAGTATTTCTTTTTATTCTCTTTACTCTCATGAACTCATCTAATTTCCTTTCGAAAGCATCTAAGCTATTTGCCCCAACCAGTTTCTATGGTAGTGAGTTCCATGTTCAAACCATTCTTTCAGTAAAAAAAATTCTCCTTATTTCCCTACTAAATTTATTAGTGTATATCTTGTATTTCTTAACCTTGTTTTGATTTTCCAACAAGTGCACCATTCTCTCCACATTTATGCTGTTCAGTTCATTTATAGTTTTAAAGACCACTATCAAGTCTCCTCTAAGACTTCCCTTTCCTAAATAGGAAAGTCTCAACCTCTTCAATCTTGCCCGACAGCTGTATCCTCTCAGTTCTGGTACTATCCTTGTAAATCACTTTCTCCAGTGCTTCTATACCCTTTTTATAGTATGGAGACCAGATCTGTGCACAGTAGAGTACTGCCTGACCAGGGTCCTATACAAGTTTAACATAACTTCACTGTTTTTGAATTCTATGCCCATAGCAATAAATCCCAGTGCTTTATTAGCATTATAATTGCTTTGCTGACCTGTGGTGCTGCTTTTAATGATTTGCTCACCTGTATCCCTAGATCCCTTTGTTCTTCTACCCCATTCAATTCCTTATTTTCTAAGGTATATGTGATGTTTCTGTTTTTCCAACCAAACAGCATCACCTTACATTTATTTATGTTAAAGCTCATTTGGCACTTAACTGCCCAGTCTACACGTTTTCTAATGTCTTTTTATACTATGCTGCATTATTCGACAGCTATAGCTAATTTGGTATCATCTGCGAGAAGGCCCCACCGCATTTTACCGGCGGTGGCGAGGCCTTGGTTCAGAGTTCCGAGGCATGACACTTGTGGGGAGGGGGGAGAAGTGAAATTATCGGTTGAGGGGGGGTGGTTGGTGAAAATACTTTGTATCGTCTGTGGAGATGGTGGGAATGTGTTGAAGGGTAAAGGTAACGAGGTTGGTGGGGGTGGGGGGGGAACAGTTCGCTTTGGCAATAAAGTTTATTTAGGGTTGGTGGCCCTGAAACAAACATTGGGAGTTGGGAGGGGGGGGGGGGGGGGGGGGTGGAGTGGCGGGTTGAAAGGGCATCCAGCTTTTAATTACATTTTAAAATCACATTCATAATAATATCTCTTGAAAAATTCAAATGTCACTGAAGGGCTTGAAGCCCTTTAAAAATGGCGCTGGTGCCTGTGCAGTAGCGCCGGATGCCATTGCCGGGGACGGAACGGCCGCCCCCTGTACAGCATCAGGGGCGATCGCTCTGCCCCCTCCATTTAAATGAGTCCCTGCACGAAATATCTGAAGATCGCCGTGATGAGAGAGCGCCGACGCAATTTGCGGCGGGCTCATAAAATTCAGCCCTACGAGTATTTCCACCATTTTCTGGTTTTATAATGGATATAATTTTGCTGTTTTTTTTGTTTCTAAGACGTAATTTTATACAATGAAGGCAATCCACGTGCATTATAAGATTTATGAGGCCAAAATAAATCCCAACTTCTGACATTGGAGGAGCACACATTCAGTTGCATTATGATTTTGTGGGCCAAATTTTCTGAGACATTGTACCACTGGTGGAATCTCACATGCAACAAGCAATCTACTAGAAATCATGGGTACACTGCTCATGACTCTCCACTGATTTCTCCGTTGATTCTGCAAGTGTACATACTGGCAAATAAATAAGAATGGATCTTTTTACAAGGATATTGTTGGCATTCCTCACACTGTCAGTGTATATGTAGGATAACTGATGTGCACAGCATTGTACAGACATTTCTCATACTATCACTATAGATAGACTATACCTGGTAGGTATAATATTTTCATAGAGTACAACCAGTAAATCACATGAAAGAAATAACTTTACAGCCAATGAAGTATTTCTTAAATCGTAATGTAGGAAACACAGCAAACCACAGCAAGGTCCCACAAATAGCACTGAGCAGATAATTCATTCTGGTGATGTTGGTTCAGGAATAAATATTGGCCAAGTCATTGGGAGAACTGCCTTACTTTTCTTCAGATAGTGCCATAGGATCTTTTTGGTTTAAACTAGGCTTAATGTATCATCCAAAAAAATAGCATCTCTGACAATAAAGCGCTCCCTCAGTACTGCACAGAAGTGTTAGCCTAGATTATGTGTTCAAGTCTCTGAAGTGGAACCCAAAGTTACAATATTTTGACTCAGAAGTGAGAATGCTACTACCAAGTCACAGCTGACAGTATAACCACTCAAATGAAATTTGATTTATGCAATGGGTGATCCAGACCAAATACAATACCTACATGAAGATAAAAGTTTCTCTCCTCCACTCCTGGCCCATGCTGAGAGGGCACAGCAGAATTACTAGTCCATGAATTCATGATGCAGTCAGCTCCACATATTTTCTATTTATACTTTTTTAACTATCACCTTAGCAAGTGTGTAGTCCTGTAAGATCTGGTGATGTGAACAGACAGGGGAAAAAATGGAACACTGGCAATTAATTTGTTACAAGTGTTTTGTTCTTAAGAAAACTTAGAATTCTGTGTGTTTAGAAAACTGCGAAAAGGATTTTTTCGCTCAGTGGACACTAACCTGCAAATAGTTGGAATTTCTGCAATGTTGTAAAAGGAAGTCATAACAAAAGTTGAACTTTTTGGGTGCTTTGAAAGGAAGTTGAACTGGTACAAGAACAGGAAAGCCAGAGATTTCAAGGAAACCACAGGGATTTGACCTTTCTTCAGAGCAGCTTTTGAGTGACGAGGGAGACACTGTGTCTGGACATGTGACAATGTTCAGGAAGGTTCTTTTTCACCTTGGACCCTTTAAAAAGCCTGTGAAGTGGACAAAGGGAGGCATTTAAAATCTTGCTTTGACCTGCCTGGAGCAAGAGAGAAAGACCCAGAAAAGTGTTACTTCTCTCTGTAAAAAAGAGCTCTCTCTCTGTTAAGGAGTCCTACATCTCTCTGAAGAATTCCTGCATTCAGAATGGTTCTGTGTTTTGGGAGATCCTGAAATCCCAAGAAACCTTCTACTGTTAAACTGTTGTTTTTTTAAAAAATAAGCAGACTGGTTGCTGCACCCCTGCTGAAAGACCTGTGTGATTCCTGCTGCAGACAAATTGCCTTGAATGCCTACCCATCACAGACTATACATTAACCTTGCCTGGAGAAACTTTGAGTGGCAGCCTACTATTCGATTCAGGGACACCTCACCATACCGAAAACATCCTACCAGAACGTGATAAACTCAATTATTTTATTATTCTTTCTATTCCTAAGAAAAAACTGTAAAGGAAAAACCCTCCCCCAGTTAACCTTTTTGTTTGAACGTATGTGTGTGTGCATGATGGTTAAGGAAATAAGGGGTTTTTCATATATGAGTAGACTTATCTCGTTAGTAGTTAAGACCTATTATTTCTTTTTGAATAAGTAGTTAATGTTGTTGTTGTTTAAAGAAATCTGGTTTGGTGTGCTTTATTCTGGGGGGGAAATAAAGTGTTTAATTTGGCTATTCTTTAGTAGGTGGGCAATTTTATTTGATATGCTATGACCTGTGGAGTAGTGAGACTGAATTAACAGTGCATTACTCCTGCCTTGGTCGTAACAAATTGAAAATGTAAAGCAATTTATGCTACGTTGATTGGCATCCTTCCATTGATCAAAGATGATGGACATGCAGCAAACAATCCATTTAGGTGGGGTGTCTTCTCTTGCTGCACCTTAGCTGATGGATGTGAAGTCCAAATCCTTGAGAGGCAGGTTCTGCCACAAGTGCTGCACATGAAGCTGCCAAATGATGCTGTGAGTTGTTGTTTTTGACATTGGCGCCTGTTGCCAAGCTGCTGTAGCAACTGATTGTCTTGGTAGTGCACATCAGTCCACAGGATGTATCACTATTTCCCTCTTTTGTGAGCTAATGACTCCAGGTGTGATAGTCGACACTTAGGGCCTTCATGCCATGTATGCAAGCTTCCTTGAAGCAGAGCTTTGGGCATCCCACTGGTTGTCTGACCCCAGCCACCTGACCATATCGAAGGTCCTTGGGTATGCAGCTGTCTTCAATCCTGCAGACGTGTCCAATCCACCGAAGCTGCCTCTATTTGATCAGTGTCAACACACTTGGGAGCTCTGCCTTTAAGAGGACTGCCACATTTGTGACTTTGGCCAACTTGCAAAATGCTCCTGGGATAACACCAAGCTGACCCTTAGGATCAAACTGATGATTTATAAGGCCTGTGTTCTCAGCCCCTTGCTGTATGGCTGTGAAACATGAGCGACTTACAGCTACCAGGAGAAGAAGCTCAATAATTTCCATATTCGCTGTCTGCGTGCATTATGGGTATATCCTGGCAGGACAAAGGTGGTAACTGCTTTCCCTACGTGTGTATCGGGCTTTGCATCAAGGGAGAGATTGTCACCGTGGACACAAGGTGACAGAATTTGCTAACCACTTTCAGTGCGTGGAGATACAACACCTTGTCCTATGACCACAGTTTTCTTGACACTTATATTCAGGGTGAACAAGTTACAGGAATGGGAGAGACAGTCCATGAGACTTTGTAGCTGAGTTTCTGTGTGAAGGGCTAGCGCAGCGTCATCAGTATAGAGGAGTTCTCTGATCAGGGCACAATGTGCTTTGTCTTTGCTTTCAGCATTCATAGATAGTAAAGCTTGCCATCTGACCAAGTGTGCAAGTAGACTGCTTCCATATCTGCAAGGAAGGTGAAGGTCAGGAACATGGAGAAGAAGATGCCAAACAGACTGAGGGCTAGGACACAACTCTGTTTCACTCCATTCTTCACTCTGAAACTGTCAGAAGTGGAGCCATCAAACTGTATAGTGCAGTGCATGTTGTCATGGAAGGAGCGGATGAGACTGAGGAGCTTCGGTGGATAGCCAATTTTCCCCAAAATCTTGTAGAGCCCTGCCCTGCTAATGGTGTCAAATGCCTTAGTGAGATCTACGAAAGTAAGGTAAAGGAGTATACTCTGTTCCCTACACTTCCCTTGTGGCTGGCATATAGAGAAGATCATATCCACAGTAGATCTGCTGGCACGGAAACCGCACTATGCTTCCTGGTATACTCGGTGTGCAAGTAAATGGAGTCCTTTAAGTATGACCCTTGCAAAAGCCTTCCCCATGATGCTAAGGAGTGAGATGCGCCTGTAGTTGTTAAAGTCTCCTCTGTCACCTTTGTTTTTGTATAGTGTAATGATTTTGGCATCATGCATCTCCTGTGGAACAGAGCCCACTTTCAGCAGAGAAGGAGAAGGTCAGAAAGGTGTGGCAATAGATGAGACTATCCATGTTTGAGCAGTTCGGCTGGGATTCCCTCCTTGCTGGGTGCCCTCATGTGCGCTAGGCGGTCTAAGGTCTTCTCGAGCTCCAGTGATGAGTGTTCTTCATTAACTGATCCATGACAGAAAGTTACAGAACAGCGTCAAACGCAGACTAGGAGATGTCCGACTCAGAGAAGTACAGCTCACAGTAGTGTTCAACCCAGCGGGACATCTGTTTACTTCAGTTGGTGGGTACTTCACCATCTACCCACTTCTGGGGAGCAACTTTGGTAATGGCAGGGCCAAGTGCCCTCTTGATCCCTTCGTACATAGCTTGTAGATTTTGTCGCATGCAGTTTGAATTTCTTGAAACAAGCTGATCCAGTGTTTGTTTGCATAGTATCTCCCTCTCCTTTGCATGGCTGTCTTGGCTACTTTCAAGTCCTGCAGTGTCTTAGCTGGTGTTGGGTTTGTTTTTTGCATCAATGGCAGATATCATTTCAGCTGAGTAGGTCTCAAACCAGTCCTTGTTGCGGGTTCCACCTTTACCAAATGATGCTTCTGCTGCTTCATAGATGATTGACCTCCAAGATTCATCAATGCCAGCATCGGTGATTCCCGTTAAGGCTTTGATAGGTACCAAGCGTTCTAGTGACAGTGCAAAGTGCTGGTATTTGGCATCATTGCTTATGCAAAGGATGTTGATGCATGGTGGGCGATCGTGTTTGGAGCTATGGAACTTTTGGGGGTGCACCTTCACTCTGCTGCTAAGAGAATGGTTGATGTTGCAATCTGCACCATGGTAGGCGCCGGTATGAAGAACACTGGGCTGATCGGAACTCCTCATGATGACTTGGTCTAGTTGGTGCCAATGACCAGACCTTGGGTGATGCCATGATATTTTGTGGCGATCTCTGCCCTGGAAGATGGTGTTGGTGAGTTCATTCCGGGCACAAAACACAAGAAGGTGTTGTCCATTATCATTGATCTTGCCCATCCCATGACAACCAAGGCAGGTTGGCCATGAATCACTGTCTGCCCCAACACATGCATTGAAGTCACCCAGGATAAATAGCCTCTCGCCATTTGGGATGTTCCTCGGGATGTCAGCTAGGGAGTCATAGAAATGCTCTTTATCTGAGATGCTGGCGTTCAGAATTTGTAGGTAGATGCATATGATGTTGACTGAGCCTCCATCGGATGATAACCACAGGGAGATGAGGCACTCTGAGGTTGCTACAGGTAGTTCAATTGACTGTGTCAGCCGATTGATCACTGCGAAGCCTACACCATGCTCAAGGCAATCTTCAGCGCTCTTTCCATGCCAGTGTTACGACCTGGTGAGAAAAGGGGTCTAGGGGTCCCTCTCAGCCTTCACCTGATCTTACCGTAACAGATTTAATTTTTAAAACACCATGTTTTTAGCTCCCCCTTGGTGAATCCTTGTTCACCGCGTTCCAATTATAAGGCAAAGAAACCAGCACAAACAGGTTTTCTTAGGTTTAAAGAAGAAAGGTTGAAATTTATTAAACTTAAACTCTAATTCGGCTAACGCCTACGGATACATGATGCACCCATGCTAGCATGCATACACGATACACACATGCAGATAGAGACAGAAAGGAGCATAAGAAAAATAAAGTGGAAAAGTTTGAGGCAATCTAAGAAGAGGGTTTTTGTTATGGTTCTTTGAGCTCATTGTAGAGTCCTTGCTTTTAGGTAGATCTTGCTCGTCGTTGGGGCCCAGTATTCTTCTTAAACCTTGTTCGCTGTAGGAGACTTTTCTCTCTTGTGGTTCATGTGTCTTCAGTGGATTTGGAGTTCTGTGAGAAAGAGATGGGAGCAGACAGGAGAGGCTGTGGTGAGACAGCCAGGAGAGGTCTTTTTGTCCAGGAGCAAACAGACACTCTCAGTTCAAACTGTTTGTACCATTCAGAAAACCCCAGGTTGCCAAGCAGGTTAGTCATGTGACTAGCTGGTCTGAGCACCTCTTGGCTCAGTGGATTGTTTCATCTTAGCAGGGCCTGGAATACGCTTCCCTGCCTTCAATGTCTGGTGCTCAAAGTCCATCGTGGGTTAAATGGATAAGCGGAGTAACCTGTCTTGTCCCTATTGGTATGTAAATGTCTTCCAGCCAAGTGTCTGGCGGCCCTGGTAACAGGCATTCACTTCTTTCCAGCAACAATTTGAAGTTTAATGTCCATGTGGCAAAATTAATATGCCTCATTCTTGGCCGGTGGGGGCCCAGCATGACACCAGTAAAAGATGTAATGAGCAACATCAAGAGTTAATGGCTAAGGGAGTAAACCCAACAAAATCTGGAGTGGAGTCCCATTAGGCGGTTGGTGTTTCCCTCAAGTTAGCACCTCCCGCCAACTCCTGCAACTGAATAGGCCCCAGACATATAGGCTTTCATCTTTCCTCTGGACACCAGCCTATGAGGTAGAGAAGGGGGTGCAGATGCTAGGCGAGTCTGCACCTCCTAAAACAATGCAGCAAATAAATAAAGGTAACTTTCAGCTTGGAAGCTGAAATGTGAGGACTAAGTGCCCTGGAATGAACAGCGACCCCCACTGCACAGCAAGTGTACACAAGACAGCCCTGATTGATCGTGAGCTACACAAGTTTGGTGTCAACATTGCTGCTCCACAAGAAACCAGATTAACTGACACAGGCTCTGTGCTATGTATAGAAGTAATTTATACCGTAGGGCATTCACCAATTTAATTTCACTCCTAAGCAAGACATATATAGGTGGTAACATTTTATTGTTCATGTTGATGTTAACAAACTACAAATAGTGCTAATTTCAGATTCCTATTGTCGTTCCATGTGGACTTGTATTTTGAAATAATGTCATTTTCTACCTGTCTGTGCATTTGCATCATAACAATCCCCACAATGCTTTGCATCACTGCTGGAGGAACAGCACAGGATGGAGAAACTGCTAACAAAAGATCAGTGTTATTGGCTAAAAGAAAAGCATGACTGGAACTATAGTAAAGTCTACAACAGAGCACAGATAATCTGTAATAATAGTAATGCTATAAAACTTGGAATTTTGAATTAAAGTTTAAGATTTAAAGCCAAGGAAGAAACAAGCACATTTCCTTTCAGCCCGACAATGTTTTGCTCAGTGCTTATAGTGCTGACTGTGCCGTCTTTACATGGAGCTCCATTCCTCAGAGGAATATGGTGGCTTTAGTTCAGTCCTATTTAGTATAATAGACTAGGGAATAAACGTAAGGGGCGCTCTTGGAGACCAATATTTATGTAATGAACAGGCTCAACCAAATATCAAGCCCTGCATTCTGGATAAATACTGCTTCGCTGGAATCTTGGATTATTTCTCATTTATATATGTTTCTTTTTTAAATATAAGTATTTTATTATTTTAGATTTGGTGGTGGGGTAGCGGGGGGTGGGGATGGGAGTGATTTGAATCACATGGACTATATGGTGGTGGTGGTGGAATACAAAAGGGCTCCTTGTGTCAATCTGAGGTTGTACAAATCCTTTAAAACGACCTTTGTTTGTTTCAACTTATTTTGCGTTTCCACATATGCAAGGGATTGAAGTAGCACAGGCAAAAATTTTCAATGGATCCAGAGACCTGAAGCATAGATTAATAGATAATATTTTAAATTCAGTTGCAAAAGTAAGCCTATCTTACAGATGCCCATCCCACAGGCAATAGGACTAGCAAACAATGCATTACACAAGATCATTCCCGTGAGTTGTTATCTTGTTTAAGGAATGTTGTCCAGGGAATAGAGGGCTCGATGTGTTAAAGCATATACAATTTGTGCAATTAATCCTGCCCCATTTTACACTGAATTACAGCACAGAAGGATGCTATTTAGCCCATCACACCTGTGGTGTTGACCCTCTTCAACCAGAACTATTGATTCTAATCTGATTTCTCTTTCCAGTTCCTTTTGACTTTAATGTATAATGAAAGAAAAACAATACAACACACCAGCACACGTTAAGAAAAAGCTCTATGTGCCAGTTTCTACATGTGTTTCTCTTACTCTCTTTTGCTTGTCTCTTCATGTGTGTTATTCTTTCCGTCTTTGTCTATTGCCTTCTGCGAGAGTGTTTATCACACTCTCTGGGGATAATTGTCACTTTATGCCACAATGGAAAATGGGTGATAACAAATTGCCAGCCCATTTTAAATCTATTCCGATATTTACTTCCATCAAAGTCAAAATTACCCCCTTTCTCTTGCTGTATTCATAGTCCCTCTGTCTCGCCCTTGCTTTCTCTATCCCTTATTTGGGCTAATAGCTCCTCGTCTCTGATCACTACACAACTTGGGTTTTTTTTGCAGTCCTTTTTTAATCAGCAGAGTACTGGTTGCCTGGCGCAGCTGCAGTTACCATGGGGATGGACTCATGTGCTTATTCCATCTGCCAAAGAGAGGCAACTTGGGAAGCTGTACTGCAGCTTTGAAATCAAATGAAATAAACAATATGTCATTTGCTTACAGATTCGCGACTCAGAGTTCCTGTTCTTGCGAATTCTGGAAAAATGGTAGTGTGAAACGTGACACTGGCAAAGCAACACAAAGGTTATTGTAGAGTAACATTTGCTTTCTGCCACCAAAACTGTGCTCATGTATCATGGAGAGTGTAGTAGCATCAGTAAACAAATCTAAATTAAGATGCTTGTTTTCTTTCCCTGAGGAGGAATTTTAACTTTTTTGACCTGTGAAGAGATGGGAAGGAGAAGGTGGGGGCAAGTCGGAGATGGGTGTGGCTGAGGAGGAGTGCCCAGTAGCAGACCACAGGGAATTGGGGTTCCCCACACACTGTGGAGTTTACCGTGGAGTGTGCATATGACGTGACCGACAGGTTTATTTATTTAGAGATACAGCACTGAAACAGGCCCTTCGGCCCACCGAGTCTGTGCCAACCATCAACCACCCATTTATACTAATCCTACACTAATCCCATATTCCTACCACATCCCCACCTGTCCCTATATTCCCCTACCACCTACCTATACGAGGGGTAATTTATAATGGCCAATTTACCTATCAACCTGCAAGTCTTTGGCTGTGGGAGGAAACTGGAGCACCCGGCGAAAACCCACGTGGTCACAGGGAGAACTTGCAAACTCCGCACAGGCAGTAGCCAGAATTGAACCTGTGTCGATGGAGCTGTGAGGCTGTGGTGCTAACCACTACGCCACTGTGCCGCCCTGTCGGAAGCCAGTCTGAATGATAGGTTTGGCTTCTAGTTGGGTGGGAGCCACCCAGAGGAGGCTGCAAGGCCAGGTAAGTCTGCGCCCTGACCTGGCAGCGACATGTCCGGTTCTGGAAGGGGGCTTCAACCGTGGGGTTGGGAGGTTATGATCCCAGGGGCTCCAATCGCAGGGTTCTGGAGAGTCTAATCCTGGGATCCTGAGAGGGCGAAGGGTGGTGCGTCCAATTTCCCTGTCCCATGTGGAGGGGTCCGATCCCTTGGGTTGGGGTGGTGGTCGGAAATCAGAGGTCTGAGGAATCAGAGGCCTGGGGGTGGAGGTGGGAGGCCTCAGGGTGGAGGATTGGGGGCCTGGGGAGGGGAGGAGGCCTTGGGAGATGGGAGGTGGGAGGCTTGGGTGGTGATCAGAGGCCGGGGCAGTGGGCAGAGGTCAGAGACCTTTGGGGAAGGGGATTGGAGGCCTGGGGGAGTTGAAATTGGAGACCTCAGGACGGAAGAGAGGTCAGAGGCCTTGGTGGGGGGGGAGATGGGAAGGATTGGTGGGGGGATGCCTGATCATTGAGGGGTTGGTCAGGCAGGCTTGCTGGATCCAGCAGGTAAGCGCAAAGGCCCTTACCTCCTGACCCAGCTGTGCCTCACCTCAGTTTAGTCGACAGGCCCAGACAGCCAAGCTTAAATTTCAAATGGGGAATAAAAATGAGTCACACAGCTTCATTATAATATTTAAATTGCCAACCACCTTCAGGGAGAGGGTTAGTCGCCCATCCCCAAATCACCTTTGTTAAAACCGGAAGAGGGCGGAATGGAGGCAAGATGGGATCGGGAATCAGAAACACTTTAACCCTCCCCCCAGCCAACCCAAACCCACCCCTTTTTGGGGTTAACATTCTCCCCTCTGTCTCTCTTTCCCTTTTCGCTGTCTCTCTCTTTGTCCCTCAGATGAAGGGCTGTACAGAATATAATCTGGTGCTTCCAAAGAAGAGCTTTCCTAAGCATGGTAAAGTTTTGCTGGTAAAGTGCTTATAAAGACATAATTGGTGATGCAACAATGTCATTACACCAGCATTTCTGCCACTACAAATTTTTCTGTCCTCTGTGGCACCAATTTGTGGTATTAGTTACCGGGGAATTTTAGAGCCACACTGCTCTTATCTGTCTCAGGGTCTGATGCTACCTGGAAACTTCCCCCAAAGCTGTATAATACTGCCTACATTAAAAGCTGTCTGTATAAAAAAAAACCAGAAACATTTATGTGCATTGACAGCTGTGAAAATCAAAACATGTTAAAGAATAAGTTAAATTGGACTACATGGAATGAAATTATGGGCTTTTAAATGATTACAAAGAAGATAGGGAAGATCTGTTGGAAAGGCTCTATTGGGAATATCTCAATATGGCATTTTCCAATTGCTCAACTTTCTGCAGCACGTTTGATCTCACATCAATGTTCAAAACAATATCCAAACTTGCCACTTAAAAAAGAGAAAAAAGAATTTCTATAGCACCTCATGGCATCTCTCAGAAATGTCTCAAAACACTTGAGGCCCAAATTGCCAGGCTGCTGCTCTACCACCAGATGTGCAGTGGGGCCAACTGTTCAGACCACTGACCCTGTGCCTTGATGCCCACATCTGTACAGGCACAACAAATAGAGATGCAACCTCAAGTTTCTGGTGGAAAATTGGAATAGCAACCTATTGCATCAATGGGAGGAGCTAGATGTCCTTACCAAACCAAAAATGTAACAAGAAAGTATTTATTATTCCCCAAAAGAAAACTATGGCCGGCAAGTAATTAAGGCAGTTGACCTAGACTGCTTTCTAAACTTGCGATCACTTGCATTGGATTCTGCGATTTTACTGCTGAAGTAACACAAACATGAGGAGGAGGGATACAGTTCGAAGGCACAACCCACACCCTCAATTGGGATTCTAGTCACTATGGAAATGGAGCAGAACCCAGATACAATCTTCTGTCCTAAATTCTGTATACCATCCCACAGCCAAAACATTCATTAAACTAGAACAGGGGTCGGCAACCTTAATTTTTTTAGATCAAAAATGCAGTATCTTAAGAGCCACAATGTTGCTACTCAAATGCCAATAATAATGAGAACCAAGTCAGCGATACATTTCAACAACATTATAAAGCTTTTTACAAAAATGTTGTTAATTGAGTGATATTTTCTCACAAGTACAATGTTAATAAAAGTTAAAAATGAAACAAGCCATTTAATTACCATCAAAATGGGTTTGATCGATCAAGGTCAGATGCCGCACATGAGTCCTTAATGAGCCGCATGCGGCTCCAGAGCCGTTGGTTGCAGACCCCGACCCAGGAATCTCAGGCCCTTCCATTACAATGAATCATATTAAAGTGTTTTCACTGTCATGTAGGTGTTGCGATCAGGTGAGCAGGAGTCAAAAGGCTCACCTCTTAACCCGCTCCTTGTTTGACCGCAACAGGGATTTTTCTTTTTAAACAGTGGATGTGCTTACCAATTCAGTGAGTGTTGAACTTTTTATGATGCTTTGATCGTTAAAGAACCAACTGGACAGGTTTTCTTGAGTTTAAACAAGAAAGAGGTTTGTTTATTGTACTTAAAACCAAAACCCGATCAAAGTAAAAATAATAAACTATGCTTCAATTTTCACACACACACACACACAAGAGAATCACACACACATACAAATAGGTTGCAAATTGAAGAAGAGTAAATTGGTTGGATTAGAGTCCAGAACAAATAAAAGAATATACAAGCACAATGTTAATAAAAGTTTAAAAATGAAACAAGCCAGTTAATTACCATCAAAATGGGTTTGATCAATCAAGGTCAGGAACTGCACATGAGCCTTAATAAGCTGCATGAGGCTCTGGAGCCTTAGGTTGCAGACCACTGACTCAGGAATCTCAGGCCCTTCCAATACAATGAGCCTGTGGCATCTGGTAATTCAGTGGTCTTCCAGCTGAACTTGTGGTCCTGAAGTTTCTGGCTGGTAGAGGTGGCCAACTGGTTCAGGATTTTCTTGGAGACAGCAATGTAAATGTTTTTTCCTTGGGATCTCTGTCTGCATCAATGATAGACTTGGATGTTTTGCAGCCTGCAGGGAGGGTTCAAAACTTACAGTGTTACCTAGAGAGAGAGAGACAGACAGACCCATTTGGGTCTGCACTGATTAAAATTCAACACTTGTCTGATGTGTCCAAAAGAAACTCCAAGTTTTCACAGGGATGGAGAGACTGTCACATGATTGTCCCAGTGTATTTTCTTTTGCATTTTAATGAGATCCAAGTCTAAGAATTCCAATCACTCTCAGGTCTTATTGTTTCAATGTTTACTCTTTGAGGTTCATCTCCACTAGTGTTAATGTTCCAAGATGGCTTTGATTGTCTTACTAATGAAGGCGATACCAGGTAGCATTTAAACTGCTCAAGCCATTGTTCTGTATGAGGACTATTCAGACATGCATCTCCACCTCGATATCTTGGAATGTGAGGTAATTCAATGCAAATTGTGGTGGCCATTTTAGCTGCTTTCTTTTTAGAAGTTGAATTTAGTTTTGAAGCTTTCCTTTTTTGAAAAGTTTAATTTAGGTTTCCGATCGATGCAATAAAAATCATTCAGCATAGCACATTCATGACTTAGGTAAACTGCTTTCTCATAGCTACTATTCCTGCCAAAATTCGAAAATTACATTCTACCATGTTCATCTGACTTTGTATTTCACTGTTCTCTTCCGCTATCTTTCCGAGTTGATAACAGCCCATTTTAAATACAGATCTGCCATTGCTTTCACTATCTTCTGTTATCTATACATATATTTGCTTGTCTCCAGTCTTATCATAGTGCTTAAGCCAAGATTAAAATGCACATCAACCTCTGTCCTCTTAGACTGTAAGTGCTGATCACTTGAGGGTAGTAATCTCTAGCGAGAGTAGAAATAGGAAGATATGGAGGATCAAGGTGTGGCTTGAAGCATGGTGCAGGAGGGAGGTCTTCAGATTCTTGGGGCATTGGGACCAGTTCTGGGGCAGAACGCACCTATTCAAAAAGGACAGGTTGTACCTCAATAGGACTGGGACCAATATCTTCGCGGGGAGGTTCACTAGTGTGGTTGGGGAGGGTTTAAACTAAATTGGCTGGGGGGATGGACACCAGCATATTGAAGTAGAAAATATGAATAAGGTGCATAATGTGAGAGTGTTGGACAGTACTAGAGAAGAGAATAGTTCCATATTAGATAGGAGTGGACTGAGAACGACAATGAAGCATGCAAAAACAGGATTACAACGAATGTATGTAAATGCACAAAGTGTGAATAATGTTGGTGAGTTACAAGCACAAATAGCAGTATGGGAATATGATGTAGTGGCAATAATAGAAACGTGGCTTAGAAATAGTGAGGACTTGGCACTTAATAAACAAGGATATAAAGTGTTCAGAAAAAATTCTTTTCTTTTGGGCCTCCTTATCTCGAGAGACAATGGATACGCGCCTGGAGGTGGTCAGTGGTTTGTGAAGCAGCGCCTGGAGTGGCTATAAAGGCCAATTCTGGAGTGACAGGCTCTTCCACAGGTGCTGCAGAGAAATTTGTTTGTTGGGGCTGTTGCACAGTTGGCTCTCCCCTTGCGCCTCTGTCTTTTTTCCTGCCAACTACTAAGTCTCTTCGACTCGCCACAATTTAGCCCTGTCTTTATGGCTGCCCGCCAGCTCTGGCGAATGCTGGCAACTGACTCCCACGACTTGTGATCAATGTCACACGATTTCATGTCGCGTTTGCAGACGTCTTTATAACGGAGACATGGACGGCCGGTGGGTCTGATACCAGTGGCGAGCTCGCTGTACAATGTGTCTTTGGGGATCCTGCCATCTTCCATGCGGCTCACATGGCCAAGCCATCTCAAGCGCCGCTGACTCAGTAGTGTGTATAAGCTGGGGATGTTGGCCGCTTCAAGGACTTCTGTGTTGGAGATATAGTCCTGCCACCTGATGCCAAAAATAGAGAAGGAAAAAAGGGAGGTGGGGTGGAAGTACTGATTTGTGAAGATATTGCAGTGATGGAAAGAGGGAATGTCCTTGAAGGGGCAAGGACAGAATCCATTTGGTTAAAGCTGAGAAACAAAGAGGGTATGATCATACTACTGAAGGTATTCTATAGGCCTCCAAATAGTGAGAGAGAGATAGAGGAACAAATCTGCAAGGAAATCACAGAGATGTGCAAGAACTATAGAGTGGTGACATTGGGGAAGTTTAATTACCCAAATATCAACAGGGATAATGTTAGAGTAAAGGGTAAGGAGGGGGAGGATTTTCTGAAATGTGTTGAGGAGAACTTCCTCGATCAGTATGTTCTCAACCCAACTAGAAAGGAGGCATTGCTGGATCTGATGCTGGGAAATGAGGTCGGCGAAGTGGACTGAGTGTCTGTTGGGGAGCACTTGGGTAAGAGCGATCATCGTATCACAAGGTTTAAACTAGTAATGCAGAAAAGCAAGGAACTAAATAAGGTAGAACAACTACATTGGAAGGGGGTTAATTTCAGTGCAATGAGAAGGGTTCTAGCTAGAGTAAAATGGAACCGAAGACTGGCAGGAAAAACTGCATTGGAACAATGATTATCTTAAAGGAAGAGCTGCTTCAGGTACAGGCTAGGTACATACCAGCAAGGGTGAAAGGTAACAGAACAAAAAACTGGGCTCCTTGGATGATGAGGGAGATAGAGATTATGAAGAAACAAAAAAAAGAGGGTATATGATGCATGTCACATGAATTCTTCAAGTGAGAACCAGGCCAAATACAATAAGCTGAGAGGGGAGGTGAAGAGGAAAATAAGACTGGCAAAGAGAGAACATGAGAATAGAATGGCAGTCAACAGAAAAGGGAACCCAAAAATCTTCTGCCAGCATGTAAATAGTAAGCAGGCAGTAAGAGGTGAAAAGGGTAATTTATGCTTAGAGGCGCAGGGCAATGCTAGAATAGTTAATGCGTATTTTGTATTGGTGTTTCCTGAGGAAGAGGAATCTGGCAAAATATTGATAGAAGCAGAGAAGAGACAATGGATAGGATAAAAATTGAGAGGCAGATGGTACTGGAAAGGCTTGCTATCCTTAGGGTAGATAAGTCACCTGGTCTGAATGGCTTCCATCCTAGTTTGCTAAATGAAGTAGGGGTGGAGATAGCAGAAGGGCTTACCATAATCTTCCATGGATATGGGGAAGGTCTTAGAGGATTAGAGAGTGGCAAATGTGACACTCTTATTCAAGAAAAGGTGTAAGGACAGTCCGAGCTACTATAGGCCAATTGGTTTAGCATCAATGATGGGTAAGGTTAATGAGAACAAAACAGTGAGATTGCTATGAATTGCCTGCATCAGTACATAGATAAGCTGACAGAATGGGCAGACAGGTGGCAGATGAAATTAAATACTGACACATGTGAGGTGATGCATTTTGACAGAAGGAATAGGAAGAGGCAATATATAGTTAATGACACAGTTCTAAAAGAGTGTGCAGGAACAGAGGGATTTGGGGGTGCATGTGTATCGATCTTCAAAGGTTGCAGGGCATATTGAGAGCAAAGCATATGGGATCTTGTTCTTCATAGATAGAGGCATAGAGTACAAAAGCAGGGAAGTTATGCTGAACTTTTAAAAAATTAGGTTAGGCCCCAACTAGTGTATTGCATCCAGTTCTGGTTACCACACTTTAGAAAGGATGTGAGGATCCTTGAGATTGTGCAGAGGAGCTTTACCAGAGTAGTTCCAGGGATGGGAGATTTTAGTTATAAGGTTAGGTTGTAAAAGGTGGGATTGCTCTCCTTGGAGCAAAGGAGATTGAGGGGAGATTTGATAGCGCTGTACAAGATTATGACAGGCTTTGATAGGTACACAAGGAAAAACTGTTCCCATTAACTGATGGTACAAGGACTAAGGCACAGACATGAAAGTTTTGGGCAAGAGATACAGGGGAATGTGAGGAAGAACCTTTTTACACAGAGAGTGGTAATGAGCTGGAACTTGCTGCCAAAGAGGGTGGTGGAAGCAGAAACAATCAATGACTTCAAATGGAAATTGGATGGGCACTTGAAGGAAACAAACTTGCAGGGCTATGGGGATCAAGTGGGGGAGTGGGACTGACTGGATTGCTCCGCAGAGAGCCTGCATGGACTTGATGAGCTGTATGGCCTCCTTCTGCCATAAATGACTCTATGACTCTATTACATTTTCAGTTGCCTTCTACAGCTCTGGTCATCAATGCCTCTGCTGCTAGACAATTTGATGACATTGTTACAACCAGGTGAGAAAGGTGTCTAAGGATCTTTTACTGTCTTCACCTGGTCTTATTGTAGCAGGGTTTAATTTCAAACACACTGTGTTTTGAGCTGCCCCTTTGTGAATCCTTGTTCACAGTTTTCCAATTATAAGACAAAGAAATGAGTGTAAACAGGCTTTCTTAGGTTTAAAGAAGAAAAGTGAAATTTATTAAGCCTTAAACATAAACTCTAATATGGTTAACACCTATGGATATATGACATGCCCACGCTAGCATGCATTCGCGATGCACACAGCAAATAGGGACAGAAAAGAGCAGAAGAAAAATATAAAATGGAGAGGTTTGAGGCAGTCTCTGAAGTGGGTTTCTTGTTATTGTTTCTGTGTTTCCAGCTCGCTGTAGAGTCTTTGATTGTAGACAGCTCTTACTTTTCATTGGAGCCCAGTATTCTTCTTAAACCTTGTTCACTGTAGGAGACTTTTCGCCCTTGTTGTTCATATATCTTCAATGATTCCCAAAGCTGGTGAGAGTGAGATGACAGCAGACAGGAGAGAGGTGTTCTCAGTCCAGGAGAAAACAGCTTTCTGATTTTAAATTCCCTGTTGGAAGCTCAAATTCAAAAATTTTCTAACAGTCAGTCAGTCATGTGATCAAACTGGCCCGACCACATCTTAGTAGTTAACCTGGAATGCTTCAAGGTCTGGTAATCAAAAGTCCATTGTGGATTAAATTGGAGCAGGGAATAGCTCCTTTGTCCTTTGAAGTACTTGTCTGTTGATATACTAAGGCCTCTCTCCAGCCAAAGTCTCCAATTGTTTTTTAAAGCAAGTTCTTTCTTCGCCATCAGCAGTTTAAAATCAATGTTCATGTGGCAAAATTAATTTTCCTCATTCTTGGCAGGTGGGGGCTTGTCTGACAACATCCTTCTGGTATATCCATACACTGATGTTGCCTACATGCTGCAAATTCTAACGCTATCAGTACATTTGTGTTACCTAAGGATTCAGTGAAGATGTTCAGGTCCAGTTGGTCACTGTTATTTACTACCCATGTTTTACTGCCACAAACATCAACCAATAAATTCCACAAATGTATCCTGAGAGCACTAATGATCAATCTTGACTTCAAAATTCTTTGCCGTTCTGTATATTGACTTTTTATGAGGTTAACTCGTTGCTTCACATCAGCATAACTGATTTCTTTTATCAGTCTGTCCAAATAAATTAAGCTGTCAACTTCCTCCATTATCTCAGTTCTAAGCTTTGTTTATATAGCTTCATGTTCTCCAGAAATCTTCATCTTCATTGTCCTCTCAGCACTGTAACATGATCTACTTCTTTCATGATCATCTGAACAACTATCACAAAAGGTGTTCGCAAAAGGTACTGTGTAACAAGCAAAACACAAGTGGTTTAATAATTGATCACATAAGATAATGGGCCGGAACTTGCTGGAAAAATAACAGCTCGTGAACGATGCATGCCATTATTAATGTGAAAATCGTAAGCTAGTCTTTCAGTTCTCTGTTGACCTTCACATAGCTGCATAAAATGTCATAGTACTATTCTACTAGACGAATTAACTTCTCAGGGGACACTTTATCTCAGAATTGCAAACTTTCTTCACATCAAACAATGCTTCCAATCACATTATTCACTTTTTTAAAAAGTTTTTCTCCATTGCATTTAATTCCCTTTTCTTATATTGTTCTTTTCATTTGTTGTGTTTTTTTAGTTTCAACTGTTGCTTGGAATTTTTTTATGTAAGATATTTTCCGTTATGTTCCTCTACTGCTTTCATGCAAACAGAGGAACAGGAATAGGTCACTTAGCCACTCAAGCCTGTTCAGCCATTCTAGGAGATCATGGCGGATCTAACTCCATATTCCTACCTTTTCCCCATATCCCTCAATAACATTGGTTACAAATATCTATCATACTTAGATTTAAATTAACTATTTGTCCAGAATCAACTGCCATTTGCAGAAGAGAGTTCCCAATTTCTACCACCCTTTGTGCGTAGACGTTTTTCCTAACTTCACTCCTGAAAGATCTGCCTCTAACTGTTAGGCCATGTCCCCTAATCCTAGACTTCCCAAGCAATGAAAATAGTTTCATCTACCCTATCGATTCCCCTGAATAACTTGAAAATGTGAATCAAATCCCCCCTTAACCTTCTAAATTCCAGGGAATACAATCTTAGTTTGTGTAATCTCTTCTCATAATTTAACCCTTAGAGTCCAAGTATCATTCTGCTATGCCTACACTGCACTCCCTCCAAGTCCGATATACCCTTCCTAATGTGTGGTGCCCAGAACTGAATGCCGTACTCAGGTGTGGTCTAAACAGAGCTTTATATAGCTGTAGTCTAACTTCTGCCGCCTTGTATTCTATTCCTCTAGGTGTAAAGGCCAGCGTGCAATAGGCTTTTTGATTTTTTCAGTACCTGTTCATAACATTTTAGCCATCTATGTACCTGGGCCCCCAGGTCTCTTTAGACCTCCACTGTTTCTAACTTTTCACCATTTAGAAAGTACTCAGATCTATGCTTTTTAGATCCAAAGTGCTTGACCTCACACTTTCCAATATTGAAATCCATCTACCACATTTTTTGCCCATTCACTTAATCTATAAATATAATACAATATTATGCTTCCATCTTTCTTCCTTTTGTAAGATATATCTTCTTTCACTTCCCTTTTTCTATTAAGATCCCAAGGCAAAGGGCCAATGCCTATTATGCAGATCACCATTGAGGCTGAGAAGAGTTGAAAAAGACAAGATAATCACAAATGTAGACATAAAAGCTTAAAGATTGCACGAGGAAGGAAGGACTTTGGAAGTCAGAAGTTGCACAAATTTGAGGACCTGGCAAAGAATGTGATGGTGCATTGAACCTTGAAATAAACACAGTGGGGATGTCGGGAAGAGCAGTTTTCAAAGTTTAGAAAAGTTAGCAAAGAGAAGCTAGTTTCAGGATAAGGATTGACCAGAGTGGAATCAATAACAAAAAAAAAGATTGGGATGCAGAGAGGTCGAAAGCTATAAGTGACAGAGGGAACAGATGGCAATTTATTTTCCTCGTTGCTGACGATGCTGCATTAACATCTCACACTGAAGGGTGTTTGCAGAGACTCATCGACAGGATTGCGGCTGCCTGCAACAAATTTGGCCTAACCATCAGTCTCAAGAAAACAAACATCATGGGACAGGACGTCAGAAATGCTCCATCCATCAATATTGGCGACCACGCGCTGGAAGTGGTTCAAGAGTTCACCTACCTAGGCTCAACTATCACCAGTAACCTGTCTCTCGATGCAGAAATCAACAAGCGCATGGGAAAGGCTTCCACTGCTATGTCCAGACTAGCCAAGAGAGTGTGGGAAAATGGTGCACTGACACGGAACACAAAAGTCCGAGTGTATCAAGCCTGCGTCCTCAGTACCTTACTCTTCGGCAGCGAGGCCTGGACAACGTATGTCAGCCAAGAGCGACATCGCAATTTATTCCATCTTCGCTGCCTCCGGAGAATACTTGGCATCAGGTGGCAGGACCGTATCTCCAACACAGAAGTCCTCGAGGCGGCCAACATCCCCAGCATATACACCCTACTGAGTCAGTGGCACTTGAGATAGCTTGGCCATGTGAGCCGCATGGAAGATGGCAGGATCCCCAAGGACACATTGTACAGCGAGCTCGTCACTGGTATCAGACCCACCGGCCGTCCATGTCTCCGCTTTAATGATGTCTGCAAACGCGACATGAAGTCCTGTGACATTGATCACAAGTCATGGGAGTCAGTTGCCAGGGATCGCCAGAGCTGGCGGGCAGCCATAAAGGCGGGGCTAAAGTGTGGCGAGTCGAAGAGACTTAGCAGTTGGCAGGAAAAATGACAGAAGCGCAAGGGGAGAGCCAACTGTGTAACAGCCCCGACAACCAATTTTATCTGCAGGACCTGTGGAAGAGTCTGTCACTGTAGAATTGGCCTTTATAGCCACTCCAGGCGCTGCTTCACAAACCACTGACCACCTCCAGGCGCTTACCTATTGTCTCTCAAGACAAGGAGGCCAAAGAAGAAAAAGAAGATGTCTAGAAATACATAAGGGGTAAGGCCTCTTTAGATATTGGGAGCAGTATTCAAGTAGTGGAGAGACTTGGTTAGTATAAAGAATCAAAAGCTATTCAGGGGAAAAGAAGCGTTCAGCTCAAAAGAAGTAACCAAGCTTCAGCAAGGTGTCTATGGTAAAGGAAGTTTAGTATCACAGGAGATAGTGAGACCAAAAAGATTCATAGATTAACAAGTACAGAGTGTGGTCCCATTATAGTTAAGTGGTTAATTTATGAGTGGCATGAAGATTTGTGTTTTTGAGGAATTAGAAGAGCTGTTCCATCCTGTACAATACCTTGTCTATTGGTGCCATGTTCTGGACTGCACTCCTTCACGGTATCATCACTCCCAGGAATCTCCAAAGCTGAGTACCTGTTTGAGAGTGGAACACACCCGGAAGATCCCTGCACTTCCTGCCTCTTCCGGATGGCCACCCACCTGGTATCCTGAACTCTCACTGCCTGTGGCGTAACCATCTTCTGGAATGTACAATTCAGGAAACTCTCCTGCTCCACAGTGACTCCAGCTGCCCCTCAAGCCCGGAAATCCTGAGCTCAAGCTGAAGCAGCTGGAGACACTTCCTACACACGTGGTCCCATAAGACACGTGAATTGTCCTAGAGTTCCCACATGGTGCAGGAACTGCATGCAACAGGTTTCAGCTGTCCATCCATGATGTGAAAAAAAATCTTCTATTCCTTCTTTTCGAATCTAGTTAGTACCCTGTTTAAACTATTCATTTTAATTAATACCTCTAGGCCTGCTCTGCTTATACTCCTATTAAATCATTTACTGTTATACTAAGCCCAATTGAATATTTTTAATTTTACAGCTCCTAATTTGAACAAATACGCTAGCTTAGAGAGAGAAAAGAGAGAAATACTCACTAACCAATCACTTATCTTCTTCCCTGTGACCACACTTTGATTTACTTTAGAACACAGCCGGTCAGCTCTGAAGCTGCATAACTCCCCCTGGTCCACTCCTTTATCCTGCCACCATTTCGCTGTGCTCTCTCAGGCACGCTCCTTTATCCTGCCACAGTATTAATGTACTCTCCCCCTAGGTCCGCTCCTTTATCCTTCCGCCGTCTCTCTATTTACTCCCCCAGCCCCACTCCTTTATCCTGCCGTCAACTCGTTGCACTCTCCCCCTAGGCCCGCTCTTTTATCCTGCTGTCGACTCACTGTGCTCTCTCTCAAGTCCACTCCTTTATCCTGTCGCTGTCTTGCTGTGCTCTCCCCCAAGGTCCAAGCCTTTATCCTGCCACCGTATCAATGTACTCTTCCCCTCGGCCCGCTCCTTTATCTTGCCGCTATCTCGCTGTGCTCTCTCTCTCTGACCTGTTCCTTTATCCTGCCGCTATCTCGCTATGCTCTCTCTCTGATCTGTTCCTTTATCCTGACGCTATCTTGCTATGCTCTCTCTCTGACCTGTTCCTTTATCCTGCTGCTATCTCGCTGTGCCCTCTCTCTGACCTGTTCCTTTATCCTGCCGCTATCTCGCTGTGCTCTCTCTCTGACCTGTTCCTTTATCCTGCCGCTATCTCGCTGTGCTCTCTCTCTGATCTGTTCCTTTATCCTGACGCTATCTTGCTATGCTCTCTCTCTGACCTGTTCCTTTATCCTGATGCTATCTCAGTGCTCTCTCTCTCTGACCTTTTCCTTTATCCTGCCGCTATCTCGCTGTGCTCTCTCTCTGTGACCTGTTTCTTTATCCAGCCGCTATCTCGCTGTGCTCTCTCTCTCTGATCTGTTCCTTTATCCTGACGCTATCTTGCTATGCTCTCTCTCTGATCTGTTCCTTTATCCTGACGCTATCTTGCTATGCTCTCTCTCTGATCTGTTCCTTTATCCTGCCGCTATCTCGCTGTGCTCTCTCTCTGATCTGTTTCTTTATTCAGCCGCTATCTCGCTGTGCTCTCTCTCTCTGACCTGTTTCTTTATTCAGCCGCTATCTCGCTGTGCTCTCTCTCTCTGACCTGTTTCTTTATTCAGCCGCTATCTCGCTGTGCTCTCTCTCTCTGACCTGTTTCTTTATTCAGCCGCTATCTCGCTGTGCTCTCTCTCTCTGACCTGTTCCTTTATCCTGCCGCTATCTCGCTGTCAGGCCAACTCCTTAACTAATTAAGTTGCTGATCTCAATAATGTCTCTGAGTTTCAGCTCTCAGGTCTCGCTGTCTCCGGCTCCCCATCTTGGATCACACCTTGTTCTGTAAAAGACCAGAACAGCACCTCCTCCCTCACTGCACCGAATTCCCACACTTACCAAATTCCCTGAGGTAAGCACTCTGTCTCACAGGACTCAGCCGTGCTGAACGTCGTGCTACTTATTGTGTGGAGAAAGAATATTGTAGAAAAAGGTATCCAATTAATGAGAGCGGTGAATTTAATATATTGGAGAAAGGTTGGGGGGAAAGATTCGATTACACCCTTTGGGTGTTGGGGTTGCAATTTGCGATTACCCTGCACCCAGTCCTGTGAGGTAGGCAGCAGACAAATGTCTGACTGCATTGCTGATTGGTTGCACACTCAACAGGGAGCCAAGCAGCGTACATGTCTAGCACATGTTTCAGCTAGCCTGCAGGTCTTAAAGGCACTACCTCTCTTAAAGGGGAGCTGTGCTCATTATAAGTAAGTTTCTGCTGACTGTCTATGGAGGACATAAGGAGAAGCACAAAAAATGGAGTACCAGGCAAGAGAAAGGGCTCCTAGGTTTAGCAATGCGGTGCTGGAGGCATTAGTACGGGAGGTGGAAAGGAGGAGAGTAGCAATATTTCTGCAGAGGGCAAGATGCACCCTGAGAAGGGAAAGGGAACATGTGGCCAGGGAGGTCAATTCCCAGAGTCTGGTCCCAAGGACTTGGCAGCACTGACACAAGAAGTTCAATGACCCTACGCAGGTGGTAAAGGGACATCTCCAAAAGACATCTCCAACCTCCCACATCTCACGCTGCTCAATTCACCACACTTCCATCACTCACCCATCAGCGATCTTTAGCAATCAGGATTCAGGTCTAACATGCAGATACTGCACCTTACCTTCACTTACATTCCAATGCTACCAGCCTCACACACACCTCTCACATCTTCCGCATACTTCCAACTGTTCAGCCATGGCAGGCACTTCACCCAAACACAGTGTAATACAGTTACTGACATTCATCCCTCTCTCTTGCAGGACAAGGTGGCCCACAACAGGAGAGAGTAGAGTACAGAAGAACCAGAGGGGCACAGGTATGCCTGCACTACCTGAGCCCAAAGGAGGAGACAGTGTTCTGCTTTATGAGGATGGCTGTGACAGAATCCGTTACATCTAGCATCATTGAGAACATTCAGGATAATGGTATGTTCCTGCCTTCTACTCCTTCCATGCTCCTCTTCCTTTCCACCCCACCCCCTTCCCTCTCTCCAACCCTCCCTTCCCTATAGCCACTGCAGCCTCATGCAGAAGGGTGAGAGCTACACCAAACCTCTTTTGAACAAGCACCATCACTTGATATGACACTCGCTGCCATCAGCTTGGATACTGGCATTACGTATACTTTTAGAGGGTAGTATAGAGTCGGGTTGTCACCTGGGCTGCACTCAGACCAGTGGGAAAGAACAGTTCATGTACCAGCTTACTGGAGGGCAAAGTCACAGCTGCGTTCAACTGTAGAGGAATCAGATAAGGACTTCAATGGGGCGGGTCACAGGTGAATGCTGATGAAAATACACACCGAGATGCTTGGTGCATTAGCAAGCCTGTTAGAGGGCCTTTGTCGCAGTCAAGGAACATGGAGGGGTCCTGCTCCAATTTGCCACAGGGTTTTGCACGGAGCTTGGAGCCCATCCTTTCCAGCCTGGCCAACTCCATGACAGCAGTGATGGACCAAGCCGTGATGCAACATCCGGTTGTCACTGTCTCAGTTTCACTGCAGTACAAGCGGAAGCTACCCAATGTCTCAGTGCTGTAGTGCTAGAGCTGTGACTGAGGTCATGAGATCTATGCTTGCTGCCTTGCAGGCTAAGACTGCTGCCATCATAGCTGCAGGTCTCAGTGCTCAAAGGGGCATTCAGGCTCATGCAGCAGTCCACCATTCTGTCCTGCAGCAGATTTTGAGGATTGCTGAGGCACCGCCCTGGGGAGTGGCAGGTGCTCCATGGTGCATGAACCTGCTGTCATCATTTCAGGATGACAGCATTCATGCTCCCACCACTGCCACTCTGCCATTGTCCTTGCTGTTGCCTGTCAGACAGCCTACCCAAGCTGCTGCTGCCCATGCTGAGGCAAAGCAGTCCGAAGCCAGGTCCAGAGCTGCTCAAGTTCATCCTGCAAGGCCATCTGCAGTGTCCCCCAGTGAGAGTCAGCAGCCTTCCACCAGACACGGGGTAGCTCTACAGGAGCACTAGACCAGGCAAAGGAACCCGCAAGACTAAGGGGATGCACAAGAGTGAATAATTCAGTTTTGTATGTATTATTGGATGTGCTGTTGAATAAAGTTGTTAGAGAACGGATTTTCATTGGTGGCTTTTATTTCAGGATTTTGGCCAAGGACGCTGCGTTGTTAAGTATAAAATAGACTAAAGGGTAGGACATTGTGGAGCAATGATGTTGATGGGATGATGTCTTAGGGGAACAAGAGTCTCAGTTGTTGCCAATGGACAGCCTATCCAGAGTGAAGGAGTCCCAAATGCTTCCTTCCTGCCTCCGCTTCTTCCTCCTCCTCTTCCCCCTCCGCAGGTGACCTCCGAATGCCTGGGAGCAAGATTGTGGAGGACGCAGCAGACTACCATGAACTTGAACACCTGTCCTGGTGAGTACTAGAGGGCTCCCCCAAAGTGGTCCAGGCAACGGAACCATTGCTTAAGGACGCCGAAGGTTTGCTCCATGATTTTGCTATTCGTTGCATGGCTCTCATTATAAGCGCAGTGTCCTCGCAGGGTCAGATGGCAGAGGGGAATCATGAGCCAGTTGTACAGTGGATATCCCTCGTCGCCCAGCAGCCAGTCTCTGGTTCAACGTGGTGGCTGAAAGATGGTGGGTATGGCTGGCTGCCTCAGGATGAAGGTATTCACCAGCATGATGGTCTGTGCATGGTCGAACACCAACTACACATTGATGGTGTTTACATGTGGGACCCACAGAGCCATGTGCCAGCAGTCAGTGTCTCCCTGCGCTATTGGGAATCCTGCTAGCCTAGCAAAGCCACCAGACGCCACTGTGGAGGCACTGGCACCTTTTTTTAAAGGGCTTCAAGCCCTGAGCAAAGATTAAAATGTTTAAAGGTATATTAGGCATAATTTTTAAAAAATAAATAATTGGGAGAGGGAGGCCCTTTCCCAAACCCACCATGGTCTTTTCATTGCCCGATATTCACAAAACTTATTTTATTTCCGACCCGAACTTTCCCTACCAACCTTCTCACATTTGCCCTTCAGCCCCTTCCCACCATCCTCACAGCCAATAAAAAGTGTTTTCCCCACATCCCCACCTTTCCCACCCTGATAGGTGGGGAGGGGGAGAAATAAAACTATGTCTCGCTTCGGAACTCCAAGGGAGTTTTGAAGGCAAGCGAGTTGCGTCCGGTGGAACGTAAAATCAGAGTGGGACGGCCGCCGTCAGCAGGTGAGTTAATTTGCATTTCATTAATGCTCTTTTTTTATTCATTCACGGGATGTGGGCGTTGCTGGTAGGCCAGCATTTATTGCCCATCCCTAATTGCCCTTGAGAAGGTAGTGGGGAGCTGCCTTTTTGAACCGCTGCAGTCCATGTGAGGTAGGTATACCCACAGTTCCGTTAGGAAGAAAGTTCCAGGATTTTGACCCAGCGACAGTGAAGGAACGGCGATATAGTTCCAAGTCAGGATGGTGTGTGACATGGAGAGGAACTTGCAGGTGGTGGTGTTCCCATGCATCTGCTGCCCTTGTCCTTCTAGGTGGTGGAGGTCGTGGGTTTGGAAGGTGCCTGTCTAAGGAGCCTTGGTGAGTTGCTGCAGTGCATCTTGTAGATGGTACACACTGCTGCCACTGTGCGTCAGTGGCGAAGGGAGTGAACTTTGATGGTGGTGGATGGGATGCCAATCAAGCGGGCTCCTTTGTCCCGGATGGTGTCGAGCTTCTCGAGTGTTGTTGGAGCTGCACCCATCCGGACAAGTGGAGAGTATTCCATCACACTCGTGCCTTGTAGATGGTAGATAGGCTTTGGGGAGTCAGGAGGTGAGTTACTCGCCACAGGGTTCCTAGCCTCTGACCTGCTCTTGTAGCCACGGCATTTATATGGCTACTCCAGTTCAGTTTCTGGTCAATGGTAGTCGCTAGGATGTTGATAGTGGGGGACTCGGTGATGATAATACCATTGAATGTCAAGGGGAGGTGGTTAGATTCTCTTTTGTTGGAGATAGTCATTGCCTGGCACTTGCGTGGCGTGAATGTTACTTGCCACTTATCAGCCCAAGCCTGGATATTGTCCTGCACAGACTGCTTCAGTATCTGAGGAGTCACGAATGGTGCTGAACACATTGTGCAATCATCAGCGAACATCCCCACTTCTGACCTTATTAATGAAGGAAGGTCATTGATGAAGCAGCTGAAGATGGTTGGGCCTAGGACACTACCCTGAGGAACTCCTGCAGTGATGTCCTGCAGCTCAGATGATTGACCTCCAACAACTACAACCATCTTCTTTTGCGTTAGGTATGACTCCAACCAACAGAGGGTTTTCCCCCTGATTCCCATGACTTCAGTTTTACTAGGGCTCCTTGATGCTATACTTGGTCAAATGATGCCTTGATGTCAAGAACAGTCACTCTTATCTCACCTCTTGAGTTCAGCTCTTTTGTCAATGTTTGAACCAAGGCTGTAATGAGGTCAGGAACAGAGTGGCCCTGGCGGAACCCAAACTGAGCATCAATGAGCAGGTTATTGCTAAGCAAGTGCTGCTTGATAGCACTGTCGATGACACTTTCCATCACTTTACTGATGATTGAGAGTAGACTGATGGGGTGGTAATTGGTCGGATTGGACTTGTCCTGCTTTGTGTGTACAGGACATACCTGGGCAATTTTCCACATTGCCGGGTAGATGCCAGTGTTGCAAATGAACTGGAACAGCTTGGCAAGGTGCGCGGCAAGTTCTGGCGGACAGGTATTCAGTACTATTGCTGGAATATTGTCAGGGTCCATAGCCTTTGTAGTATCCAATGCCTTCAGTCATTTCTTGATATCACGTGGAGTGAATCGAATTTGCTCAAGTCTGGCATCTGTGATGCTGGGGATTTCAGGAGGAAGCCGAGATGGATCATTCAGTCAGCATTTCTGGCTGAAGACTGTTGCAAATGCTTCAGCCTTATCTTTCGCACTGATGTGCTGGGCTCCCCCTTCATTAGGATGGGGATACTTGTGGAGCCACCTCCTCCAGTTAGTTGTCTAATTGTCCACCACCATTCACGGCTGGATGTGGCAGGACTGCAGAGCTTAGATCTGATCTGTTGGTTATGGGATCGCTTAGCTCTGTCTATCGCATGCTGCTTACGCAGTTTGGCACGCACGTAGTCCTGTTTTGTAGCTTCACCAGTTTGAAACCTCATTGAGGTCTGCCTGGTGCTGCTCCTGGCATGGCCTCCTGCACACTTCATTGAAACAGAGTTGGTCTCCTGGCTTGATGGAAATGGTAGAGTGGGTCATGAGGTTACAGATTGTGGTTGAGTACAATTCAGCCAAGAGCGACGTCTCAATTCATTCCATCTTCGCTGCCTCTGGAGAATACTTGGCATCAGGTGGCAGGACTATATCTCCAACACAGAAGTCCTTGAAGCGGCCAACATCCCCAGCTTATACACACTACTGAGTCAGCGGCGCTTGAGATGGCTTGGCCATGTGAGCCGCATGGAAGATGGCAGGATCCCCAAAGACACATTGTACAGTGAGCTCGCCACTGGTATCAGACCCACCGGCCGTCCATGTCTCCGTTATAAAGACGTCTGCAAACGCGACATGAAATCGTGTGACATTGATCACAAGTCGTGGGAGTCAGTTGCCAGCATTCGCCAGAGCTGGCGGGCAGCCATAAAGACAGGGCTAAATTGTGGCGAGTCGAAGAGACTTAGTAGTTGGCAGGAAAAAAGACAGAGGCGCAAGGGGAGAGCCAACTGTGCAACAGCCCCAACAAACAAATTTCTCTGCAGCACCTGTGGAAGAGCCTGTTACTCCAGAATTGGCCTTTATAGCCACTCCAGGCGCTGCTTCACAAACCACTGACCACCTCCAGGCGCGTATCCATTGTCTCTCGAGATAAGGAGGCCCAAAAGAAAGAGAAAAATAAAAAGAAAACAATTCTGCTGCTGCTGATGGCCCGCAGTGTCTCATGGATGCCCAGTTTTGCATTGCTAGATCTGTTCAAAATCTATTCCATTTAGCACGGTGGTAGTGCCACACAACACGATGCAGGGGATCCTCAATGTGAAGGTGGGACTTCGTCTCCACCAGGACTATGCAGTGGTCACTCCTACCAATACTGGCATGGACAGATGCATTTGCGGCAGGCAGATTGGTGAGGATAAGGTCAAGTATGTTTTTCCCTCTTGTTGGTTCCTTCAGCACCTGCTGCGTACCCAGTCTAGCAGCTATGTCCTTTAGGACTCGGCCAGATCGGTCAGTAGTGGTGCTTCCGAGCCACTCTTGGTGATGAACATTGAAGTCCCCCACCCAGAGTACATTCTGAACCCTTGCCACCCTCAATGCTTCCTCCAAGTGGTGTTCAACATGGAGGAGTACTGATTCATCAGCTGAGGGAGGGCGGTAGGTACTAATCAGCATGAGGTTTGATATGATGCCATGAGACATCATGGGGTCCAGAGCTGATGTTGAGTACTCCCAGGGCAACTCCCTCCCGATTGTATACCACTGTGCCGCCACATCTGCTGGGTCTGTCCTGCCAGTGGGACAGGACATACCCAGGGATGGTGATGGCAGTATCTGGGACATTGTCTGTAAGCTAAGGCAGAAGCATTTGCAACAATCTTCAGCCAGAAGTGCTGACTGGATGATCCGTCTCGGCCTCTTCCTGAAATCCCAAGCATCACAGATGCCAGACTTGAGCCAAGTCGATTCAATCCGCGTGATATCAAGAAATGACTGAAGGCCTTGGATACTGCAAAGGCTATGGGCCCTGATTATATTCCGGCAATCTCCCCTTGACATTCAATGCCATTACCATCGTTGAATCCCCCACTATCAACATCCTAGGGGCTACCATTGACCAGAAACTGAACTGGAGCAGCCATATAAATACTGTGGCTTCAAAAGGAGGTCAGAAGCTAGGAATCCTGAAGTGAGTAACTCACCTCCTGACTCCCCAAAGCCTGTCCACCATCTACAAGGCACAAGTCAGGAGTGTGATGGAATACTCTCCACTTGCCTGGATGGGTGCAGCTCCAACAACACTCAAGAAGCTCGACACCATCCAGGACAAAGCAGCCCGCTTGATTGGCACCTCATCCACAAACATTCACTCCCTCCACCACTGACGCACAGTGGCCTTAGACAGCACCTTCCAAACCCGCGACCTCGACCAGCTAGAAGGAGAAGGGCAGTAGATGCATGGGAACACCACCACCTGCAAGTTCCTCTCCAAGTCACACACTATCCTGACTTGGAACTATATCGCCGTTCCTTTACTGTCGCTGGGTCAAAATCCTGGATCTCACTTCCTAACAGTACTGTGGGTGTACCTACCTCACATGGACTGCAGCGGTTCAAAAAGGCAGTTCACCACCACCATCTCACGAGCAATTAGAGATGGGTAATAAATGCTTGCCTAACCAGCAACGCCCGCATCGCATGAATGAATAAAAAAAAGGTATGATTCCGTGAGTATGATTATATCAGGCTATTGCTTGACTAATCTGTGGGACAGATCTCCCAACTTTGGCACAAGCTTCCAGATGTCAATAAGGAGGACTTTGCAGGGTCGACAGAACTGGGTTTGCCGTTGTCGTTTCCAGTGCCTAGGTTGATGCCGGGTGGTCCGTCCGGTTTCATTCTGTTTTATTGACTTCGTAACAGTTAGATGCAACTGAGTGGCTTGATCGGCCATTTCAGAGGGCATTTAAGAGTCAACCACATTGCTGTGGGTCTGGAGTCACATGTAGGCCAGACCAGGGAAGGACAGCAGATTTCCTTTGCTGAAGGATATATGTGAACCAGGTGCATTTTTACATCAATCAACAATGGTTTCATGGTCAACATTAGACTAGCTTTTAATTCCAGATTTATTAATTGAATTCAACTTCCACCTTCTGCTGTGGTGGGATTTGAACCCATGTCCCCAGAGAAATACCCTGGATCTCTGGGTTATTAGTCGAGTGACAATACCACTAGGCCACCACCTCCCCTATTTAAATATTTAGATGAAGTCTCACCTCCAAACGGCCGGCTGGGTCGCACCAAGGCCTCGCTGCTGCCGCTAATATCTGGCGGGGCCTTCTCGGCGTCGGGGGTCGCGGGGGGCCGCTCCCGACAGAATTTTACGGGGCTCCACCGCCATGGCTCGTCAAG
Organism: Heterodontus francisci; assembly: GCF_036365525.1. Lineage (NCBI taxonomy): Eukaryota > Metazoa > Chordata > Chondrichthyes > Heterodontiformes > Heterodontidae > Heterodontus > Heterodontus francisci. The sequence continues at coordinate 91,616,837 of NC_090381.1, read as the reverse complement.
AGGCTTGTAAAATTCAGCACAGAATCTCTAGTTCAAATTTCAGTGTTTCTAAAAAATTTGCTGAACTTCTTGAACTGGGAAATTAAAACAAATGGTATCAGAAAAAACAACAGAAAAATTGTGCAGGCAAGCTAGAGACACTGGTATTTTGAATTTATGAAGACTAGAGCTTGGGAAGACAGTACAACTTAGACAAGATGAAGCATGGTGTTCCAGCAAAATAGGAACATCTTTTTCTGGAAGATTGACTGCAAAGGGCTTCACATGAGATGGTAGCATTGTGGTAATGTCACTGGACTAGTAATCCAGAGCCCAGGCTAATGCCATGGAGACAGAGATTCAAATCCCACTGTAGCAGTTGGTGGAATTTAAATTCAATTAATTAATTAAAATCTAGTCTCAGTAATGGTGCCATGAAACTATCGATTGTTGTAAAAACCCATCTGGTTCACTAATGTCCTTTACAGAAGGAAATCTGCTGTCCTTACTGAGTCTGGCCTACATGCGACTCCAGACCCAATCCACAGCAATGTGATTGACTCTTAACTGCCCTCTGAAATGGCCTCGCAAGCCATTCAGTTATCAAGGGCAATTAGGAATGAACAACAAATGCTGGCCTTGCCAGCGACGCCCGCATCTCCTGAAAGAATAAATAACAAAAACATAATGGAAAATTGCTGATGAAAGCGAAAGAAAAGTGGACAGCATTCTGGGCGGGTTCAGATCATCTGGTTTAAACAAAGGGTGCAGAATATAATTGGCTATTGTGCTTTTAAAAGAAACTTCATAGGTTGGTGTGACTTGTCAATATAGTAATATAGGTTCAGCCCCTGAAAAGGGGTATAAGTGGTTGAACACATCGGAGATTTTTACTGCAGTCATGAGAGACCAGCACTCCAGACGAGGGAAGGAGAAACCCAATTGAGTGTCAGAAGGGGAGTCTGCCATCAACAGGAGCTTGCCACTTCAGGTGATTGTATGAATAGTTGGTAACATATCTGAGCATTCTTATGCTAAATATTGTTGAAGAATTCATTTGCTGGGAGTAAAGTAACAAAGTAGTTTTTTTTTATTAATTTCTTTCTCAGCCTGTTAAATCTATAAACATTTTCTGTAACCATTTTAATTTTTCTGTAATCATTTTATCAGTAATTGTGGGTACAAATAAATTAACCTCATTAAGCATAACAAGTTTTGTGTGAGTCATCAATTTGTTCTCTTGTAATTCCCAGGTCAAAATGAACTATAAAGTGTTTAAAACCAAGAAAGTCTTAGACCTCAGACATTGCTCCTGGCTGAGGTGGGAGAAGTGCTCCCTGAATGCTCTAAGTGGGTAGGACTTGCAGATAAGAGTCCTTCTCTCTGCACACAGCTTCCCCACTCTGCTGCCTGGGCTCCATATTGCTATTGTGTTGCAGCCCGAGACACTGCAACTATAGCCCCCATAACACTAGCAAGCTTTCTGTTGACAAGGCATGGACTCTGCAGCAAAAATAAGTCAAAAGCACCTCACCTGCAAGCTCGAAAGCTGGTCCTTTAAATAACCCTGCCGGGGAGCTTTGCTCCTGCAACTGATTGCATGCTCAGCTGGGAGTGATTATGAGAGGGTGTTGACTGAACTGGTTCATTGCAAATTGACAGAACATGAGTTAAGTCAGCATTAGAGGCTGTCCACACTGCACGATTCTGGTGCACACGTGGCCACCAGCACTAGCACCCTTACAAGCACTGGATGCTACGCAGGCCATGCAGAAAATCGGCAGAAGAAGTATGCCTGCCATTTTCAGTTGCTCTAGCTTCTGTCGCGCCAGTTTTACTGCAGCACAAAATCCATGATATGTTTGACCTGAATATACTTAAAGAGGCAGTGTAGAAAGAACTTTACCCTACACTAAGTCACAGCAATAACTTACTTGGGAATTTTCAATACAACAATGAAGAGGGAACTTGTTCAGCTAATGATCCAAATTAGAATAATGATTGTCGTGACAGAACGTGTGGTGAAGATTAATATACTTGTCATGATATTATGTCAAGAATCATCACAAAGATCTGCTCATTTCTGACATTTCTAACCCACTCTGATTTTTATTTATGCAGTCACAAAATGTTGGCAGTCACATAGTTGAGGGCTATAAAGGTCTGCGTGGGCCATATTCATTGAGGCACCTCATATTTTAAACAAAATCCTATCAGTTTTAATTGTTGAATATTGTTGTCTGATTCAACCTTAGCAGGTTTTATAAACTTTCTTTTACTAAAGCTTTGGAATAGATTATTGCCTCACAATTTCTCTCCTGTATTTCTGGCCATTTCTGTTTGACACCCTCCAAGTAGGCTCCCATCCTGCCCACATCAGTGGGACTATGCTGGTTAAAGTCACAAATGACACCCTGTGTGATTCTGACTACGGCTCGCTATCTCTCCTTATCCTACTTGATCTGTCTGGTTCCTTCAACACCTTCGAGCAGGCCACCCTCCTCGGAAGGCTCACTTACATAGTCCAGCTGTGTGGCATTCATAGAATCATAGAGGATATAATTCGGCCCATCGAGTCTGTGCTGGCTCTTTCATAAAGCAATCCAGTTAGTTCCAATTCCCCACTTTTTTTCCCAAATTCCTGCAAGTATTTCTCCTTCAGGTATTTATCCAGTTCCCTTTTGAAGGCTACAATTGGATATGTATCCATCACCCGATTGGGCGGTGCATTCCAAGCCTAACCTGTGAGAGCTGTCCCACACGCCAGTCAGGCAATAGCCTGACATAGTCATACTCACCAAAATCATAGTTGACAGACAATGTTCTAGAATCCATCCATCACCATGCCTGAGTATGTGTTGTCCCACCGGCAGGACAGATCCACCAGAGGTGGCAATGCAGTGATATACAGTCAGGAGAGAGACCCTTGGAGCCCTCAACATTGACTCCAGACCCCAGGCAGTGTCATGGCATCAGGTCAAACATGGATAAGGAAACCTCCTGCTGATTACCACCTACCACCTACCCCCCCACCCCCACCCGCCCCCCCCCTCAGTTGATGAATCAGCATTTCTCCGTGTTGACCACAACTTGGAAGAAGCACTAAGGGTAGCAAGGGCACAGATATACTCTGGGTGGAGGACTTCAATGTCCACCACCAAGACTGGCTCGGTAGTATTGACTGAGCCGGTCGAGTGCTGAAGGATGTAGTACCAGAGTGGGCCTGCGGCAGGTGGTGAGGGAACCAAACCAAAACCTACTTGACTTTGCCCTCACCAATCTACCTGTCACAGATGCATCTGTCCATTACAGTATTGGTAAGAGAGAACACTGCACAGTACTTGTGGAGACGAAGTCCCATCTTCACACTGAGGATACCCTCCATCGTTTTGTGTGGCACTAGACCAGCACAAATTGGGATAGATTGAGAACAGATTTAGCAGCTCAAAATTGGGTGTCCATGAGGCGCTGAGGACCATCAGCAGCAGCAGAATTGTATTCAATCACTATTTGTAAAGTCATTGCCCAGCATATCTCCTAGTCTACCATTATCATCAAGCTGGGGGATCAACGCTGGTTCAATGAGTAGTGCAATATAGCATGCCAGGTGCAGCACCAGGCATACCTCAAAATGAGGTGCCAACCTGGTGAAGCTGCAACATAGGTTTACATGCATGCTAAACAGGGGAGGCAGCATACAATAGACAGAGCTAAGCGATCCCACGACCAACAGATTAGAACAAAGCTCTATAGTCCTGCCACATCCAGTCATGAATGGTGGTGGACAATTAAACAAATAACTGGAAGTGGAGGCTTGACAAACATCCCCGGCTGCAGTCATGGGCGTGCCCATCAGGTCAGTGCAAAAGACAAGGTTGAAGCATTTAGAAATATCTTCAGCCAGACATGCTGAGTGCATGATCCATCTTGGCCTCCTCCTGAGGTCCCAAGCATCATAGAGCCAGTCTTCAGCCAATTTGATTCGCTCCTTGTGATATCAAGAAATGGTTGAAGATACTGCAAAAGATGTGGGCCCTGACAACATCCCAGCTGTAGTACTGAAGACCTGTGCTCCAGACTAGCCACGCCCCTAGCCAAGCTGTTCCAGTGCAGCTGCAACACTGGCATCTAGCCAACAATGTGGACCAGCTATGTCCTGTCCACAAAAACCAGGACAAATCCAATCTGGCCAATTACCACCCCATCAGTCTACTCTCAATCATCAGCAAAGTTATGGAAGATGTCATTGATAGTGCAATTAAATGGCACTTACCCAGCAATAACCTGCTCACCAATGCTCAGTTTGAGTTTCGTCAGGGGCACTCAACCCCTGACTTCATTACAGCCTTGGTCCAAACTTGAATAAAAGAGCTGAATTCCAGAGGTGAGGTGAGAGTGACTGCCCTTGACATCAAGGCAGCATTTGACTGAGTGTGGCATCGAGGAGCACTAGCAAATTTGAAGTCAATGGGAATCAGGAAGAAAATTCTCCACTAGTTGGAGTCATATCTAGCACAAAGGAAGATGGTTGTGGGTGTTGGAGATCAATCATTTCAGCCCCAGGACATCACTGCAGGAGTTCCTCAGGGTAGTGTCCTGGGCCCAACCATCTTCAGCTGCTTCATCAATGACTTGCCTCTGACAAAAGGTCAGAAGCAGGGGCTGGCAACGTGTCTGTACACAGACACCAGTGTCCATGGTAAAAAATTTTGAGGTCCGTGGTTTCCATGCTGCCTGCCAATCTTCTGACTCACAGCGGGCTGCCTGTGGCTCGGCTTTGATTGATGGCTCTGCTATTACCGCATACGTCAGGCGGAAGCAGGACCTGCATCTGACAGACAGGCGATGTGACTGGTCACTGACTGTGACTGAGCGGGCTGCCTGGGCGGGGTGAGCACTGATTGGTGATATGTGGCTCAGGCACACTGGGATCGGCTGTCCCTGCTGTTTTTGCACGGTTTCAAGCAGGAATGGCTGCTGCAGGGGAGAGGGAGATAGAGCCCAAGGGGAGAGCAGCAAGCGGGTTTGCAGACAGCCAGAGGCATGGCAAGCAGTGGAGGCAGCACGCTGAGAGTCAGGCAGCCCTTTAAACAAGCACCAACACAGGGAGAAGGGGGATGGACACAGAGGAGGGGAGAGGGATGAACATGGTGGAGAGATGGGGATGGACACAACTGGGGAGATGGGGATGGACACAGCTGGGGAGAGGGGATGGACACAGCTGGGGAGAGGGGATGGACACAGAGTGGGGGGAAGAGGGGGATGGATACACATTCGGGGAGAGGGGGATGAACACGGAGGAAGAGAGGAGGATGGACATGGTGGGGAGAGAGGGATGGACACAGAGGGGGGCAAAGAGGGGATGGACACAGAGAGGGGGGTGGACACACAGAAAGGGAGTAAAGGGGGATGGTCACAAAGAGGGGAGAGGGGGATGGATACAGAAAGGGAGAATGAGACAGAGAGAGAGATCACGATCACTCCTGACAGATGAACATCTATCAGAATTCTCAGCATTGCTATAGCAAGTGAGCGGGCAGGCATTGACTACTTGTGCAAGCAAAAACAATGCCAGGTATCTCACTAAATATGGAGAAATGTTGTCTTAAATCACTGTTTTGATTGCATTAGGTTGGCTATACACTTTATATACAGATTAATCGCCCCCATGTCCTTGGCTGAGTCAATAATTTTGTCAAATGTCTGTGATGCAACATGGTGGTGCCTATTGCTGGTCAGAAGTAGGGATGTTTGCTGATGATTGCAAAGTGTTCAATGCCAGTCGAGATTTCTCACATACAGAAGCAGTCCATGACTGCATGCAACGAGACCTGGAACATTCAGGATTGGGTGCCACATAAATGTCAGGCAATGACCATCTCCAATAAGAGTGAATCAAATCAGCTCCCTATGACATTCAACAGTATTACCATCATTGAATCCCCCACTAGTAACATCTTGGTGGTTATCATTGACCAGAAACTGAACTGGACCAGCCATATAAATACTGTAGCTACAAGAGTGGGTCAGAGGCTGGGAATTCTGCGGCGAGTAACTCACCTCCTGACTCCTCAATGCCTGTCCACCATCCATTAGGTACAAGTCAGAGTGTAATGGAATATTCTCCACTTGCCTGTGTTACGACCGACCGCTCCAGTCAAAGCCCTCAATCAAAATATACGATTCTGATTGTGGTGGGAGAAACGCACTGTTAATTCAATTCTGTCCCTCCACAGATCACTGAACATATCATTTTAAACTTCCCAAATTAAAGAAAGACCCGGCCAAATTGTACCATCTATGAACCCCCGAATGAGGCTAACCAAACCAGGTGTCCTTAAATCAACAAATTAACTGCTTAATTTGAAAAACTAAATTCTTAAACACTACTAAGATATAAACAACATTTAAAATGGAAAAAATTAGAGTCCTTGCAGATTTACACTCCTGCCGGATGTGGAACAGTCCAATGTTGCTTGAAGTCCTCACAGCTGTCCGATGGGGAAAAAAAGGTTCTTCAACAAGAGAACAGTGCGTAGTCTAGTTCAGCACTTGAAATTGTTGCTCCTTCTCCAGTGATGAATTTCAATAAACAAATTGCAAACTTTTTAATGAATCAATTTGGTTTTAGAATTTTTGAAGGATAAAAGATTGTCACAGTCTAACTTCCCTTCCTTCAATTCAAATTATCAGAGATCTCTGTTTTGGCTTGACTTTTTAGAATTTTGAGAGAGAATAATAAATAAACAGATTAAATTCTCTTCCTTCAGTTTAAATGATCTGACAGCTATCCTTTCAAGTGCTAACACACAGCCGTCTGTGTCCTCTTTTAGAACAGTCTGTTTTTCCACTATAAACTAGTTCAAAATTAAATTGTAACATATGTATCTCTCGATGTTCAGTCCGAGTGGCTGCATCCAAGGCAACCAGGATGCACCCTTTGAAGCTGGTTGGTTCCCTCTCTGTATGGTTGTGTCCAACGGCAACCAAAATGCATCTCCTCGGTAACTCCTGAGGCCTGCTTGCTCTTAAAGCAGTACTGATCCTTTGCTGTCTTAAAGACACACCACATATTTCCCAGAGAGAAAAAAAAAAGACAGGATCATGACACCTGGATGACTGCAGTTCCAACAACACTCAAGAAGCTCATCACCAACCGGAACAAAACAGCCCACTTGATTGGAACCCCATCCACTACCTTAAACATTCACACCCTTCACCACCAGTGCACAGTGGCAGCAGTGTGTACTATTGTGTGTTTAATTGGTATGCTGCCACCTTAATATACTTAGTTAGTCTAGGTTAAAGAGATTCCTTAGTCTGGAGTAATTAGAACATTAACCTTTATTACATTATAACTATGTACAGCTTCACACCAGTCTATGTGACTCCTCTAAAGCTATGCTGCATCTCTCTTCTAATCTCTCTCACATGTGATCTCTTACATCATCATGGTAGGTTGGTATTTTTTACACTTTCTCAACATTAACCCTTTCAGATCCTTATACTACATGTAACAACTACAGGAACTTGGCAAGCCTCCTTCGACAGCACCTTCCAAACCTGCGACCTCTGCCACCTAGAAGGACAAAGACAGCAGATGCATGGGAACACCACCAACTGCAAGTTCCCCTCCAAGCCACACATCATCCTGACTTGGAACTATATTGCCGTTCCTTCACTGTCACTGGGTCAAAATCCTGGAACTCCCTTCCGAACAGCACTGTGGTTTTACCTACACCAGATGGACTGCAGCGGTTCAAGAAGATGGCTCACCACCACCTTCTCAATAGCAATTACAGATAGGCAATAAACCAGCAATGCTCACATCTCATGAAAGAATAAAAAATAACTTGTAGAAAACATGTTTCCAAATGTTGCCATTGGTTTATGGCCAATCAGATTAAATTTATGTCCTGGGTTATCAAACTTTCAACCATTAGAAACTGTTTTCTTTACTTACTCTATTTAAATAGTTCATGATTTTAAAAAGCTCTATTAAATCTCCTCTGACCCTTCTCTTCTCTAAGGACAACAGCCCCAAGTTCTCCTGTCTAACCATTGTTCCCTCATGGTTTGATTCCTACTTATGTCACAGCCAGTATATAGATTCCAATAGCTTCTCCTCTTGGCCACCATTAGTGTACACTAGGGCCGGAATTTTATGGAGGGAGGAAGGAGCAGCTACAAGTCATGGGCAAGCCCGCCTCCGCTGGGCCTGGGGAGTCACACTGGGATTTTTCGCTCCCCAGGCCCTTAATTGGACTTGGGTCAATCAGTGGGCTGGCGGCTCTTAGTCCCAGCAATGCCACCGGGTGCAGTGGCCACTGCTGGTTCTGCACCCGGCCAACAGAAGCAAGAGGGGCAATGGCCCCAGAACCAAGGTAAGTTTGTGGGGCCTCACCAGGGACAATCAGCCAGGCCCCAGTGAGGTAAGGGGTTCAGTTGGGGAGAGCAGGGAGGGGGGTGTTGTGCAGTGGGTGCGATTGGGCTGTAGGGCAGGCCCTCCATGGGGCACAGGGTGCCCGATCATGAGGGCCACCCCCAGCCTGCAAAAAGGCCAACAGGATTTACCTGGCGGCATTCTGTGGGCCTTTGCCGCCACTGGTAAAATATCAGCGGTGGCAGGAGGAGGCCCTTAAGTGGCAGTTAATTAGCCATTTAAGGGCCATGATTGGCCTGGGGCAGACGCGCCATTTCTTGTGGCTGCCGCCCAGTGTAAAACTGCAGCCGGGGCGGGAAGGCATCGGGAATGGTACCCCCGCCTCCCACTCAATCTTACAGCACCCCACCCCTCCTGCCACCAGCCCACTCATGTGGGGGGCCGTAAAATTCCAGCCTGGAGCTCCATCTATGATCCCCTCCTTTACATCATTTATCTATAACTCTTGCCAGTATCATGGGGAAGCATGGAATGAGTTTCCAAATGTTCATTGACAAAACTCAGTTCTATTCTTCGCTTCCTCCATTTACCTCAAGGCTGTCTATATGGCATCAAAACTTGGATTAGCCAAATCTTCCTTCTGCTAAATGTCACCTAAACTGACTCCCACAAATACCTACATGCAGCAGGCCTCAATTCCATTCATCATCATGGCTACCACCTCAGACTAACCCCAAAAGTGTGGAGCCTATGCTTCTTGCTCAACTCTAGGCTCAGCTTCCTCCTCCACATTTGATCCAACAGCAAACCCACTTTCTTTCAGTTCTGTATCAACCATCTCTGCCCCTATCTTTCCCTTGTATTGGCAAAAGCTTTATCCATATTTTTATTGCACAGAGATCAAATTACTCTTTTTCTCTCTTTGCTGACCTCTCACCTCCACAAATTATAACTCATTCAAAATCCACCACTCCCACCCTCAGCTGCATCAAAGCCCATACCCTCAATACCTCTGTCTATGCCAGGTTCTTCTGACTCACAATGCTCCGAGTTGACTCCTTACCTTCAAATCCTTCATGACTGCACATCCCCCTACTGCAGCCTGTCTCCTAACCATATATCCTCCATTGCATGCATCCTCCATTCTTCCACCACCTGCCTACTCCTTGTTCCCCACTGCCTCCAATTCACCCTTGGGGCCACTCCTTCAACCACTTTAGCTCAGCCCTCTGAAATTCTATCTTCTAACACGTTCACCTTGACACCGTCCTCCCACCTTTCAAATATCTCTATAAGACCTTTCCTTTTGGTTGTGCTTTCATTCCCTTCCAACTTCTTTATTCCCTTCCCCTCCACTTGGCTCAGTGATTACTCCTTGAGCAATGCTTTCAGGGTGTCTGTGCACATGTGGTGCACTATATAAATCAAACTCTCGGTGCTGTTGATTATGATTATGAATGTGGTTGGGATCCTTAGTGTTGCTAATAAATCAAAGGAATCCAAATGCACTAAGCACTTGGGTGGCCTTTCATCATTATGGAACTTGTGGACCACAAAAGAAGCACCTTTAACATGAGATTAATTCAGATGAAACAAGCTCCCACGAACATGTGAATTAACTGTTAATAATTTCCAGTTTAGGCCATTAACGTGGTGTTTTTAGTGCTCAAGCTTCCTTTGTTGGTGAAGCTGTCTGTTTGAAGAAGAATTAATAAAATCTATCAAAACATCAGGACAGTTAGACATTATGCTGTTTGTAGATTGACAGTAACATTCAAAATCAGGCGATGTGAAGATCAAAACATTTTGAAGGACTCTTCTCATTCAAAGCACTGTTGCACAGTTGGATATTGAGGCTAATTAGTACTCATTGGCTCTGCACTTGTTTACCATGGTTACAAAAATTTTTACTGAGCAGCGAATAAATCTAACAGGAAAAAATAGATCACAAACAGATTAATAAATTAAAGAGCTTGTGGAACTTGTCAGAAACCTCATTGTTCATGACTGTACGTGTTGATAAGATGCTTGCTTTCCAAAAATAGTGACTTCCGGCAGTAGGCAGAGATAACGGTGCATTTCTTATTAAATGGCATCTTTGCATCCTGAGAAAATAAAGAAAGAACTTGCATTTATATTGCACCTTTCACATCCTCAGGACATCACCAATCACTTCATAAGCAATGAAGTATATTTGAACAATGTTCCCTGTAAGATGCACGGGTGCGCAGCTGTATAGCAATCTGGAACATACCAGGCAGGAAAGAATCAGGCCGAGTGCAAACAACATTCCCTTTAAGCTGCGCACATGCTTAGCATGCCATAAAGGGACAGCACCGTGCAACAAACAGGCCACACACAACAAAGAGAAATTAGAGGGAACATTGCATTTGAAGTGTAGTCACTGTTGTAATGTAAATAAATCTTGGTTGAAATGACTTTGAGATCAACTAAATCAGCACAGGTCAAGTACCATAACATCTCTAACTTTTCTATTTCTGATAGAAAGTCACCGACCTGAAATGCTGGCCGGAATCTTAACACCTCTGAAATTTTTCTGCCTTCGGGACCAAAAGTGGGTGCTGACCCCAATGGTGCCGGTTGGCTGCACGGCATCACAATCTTATAGGAAATGGCAAATTAAGAGGCCAACTCTGCATTTTCCTTAATTACCTGGCAGGGGAAGAAATCATGATCAGTGGCCTTTGATCCTGTTCCAGGTAGGTTTTGAGTAAAATGGCTGCAGCCAATTCTAGAGCTTCAGACCAGGGAGTGCATAATACCATTCGGGTGGTGGTGAAGGACAAGGAAGGAGGTGCACCTGTTGACCGTACCTTCTTTGTTAAGAAAATCCTTATTGATTGCTGTGAATTCCAAGTTTCAGACATCTTCTGCCTGCAGGACTTCCTCAACAGTGGATATTTTGACGTGACATTCAGGAATGTGGCGGGATGCACCAAGTTCCTGAAGGTGTTCAAGGAGAGGGGAAACCAGGCGCCGCTGTCGATCCTCACAGTGTAGCCGCTCTTCACGCTGCCATCGCAACGTGACCGGTTGGTAAGAATTCACCTCTATAACCCTCCTGTTCCTGTCGTGGATGTACCCACCTTCCTTACCAGGTACGTTGAGGTGGCTGGCAGCAGCATTGATGTCAAGAACCCATTTGGGATTTGGACCAGCAAGCGTCAGGTCAAGGTGACCTTGAAAGTCGATGCCAATGGAGCCATCATCCATCCTCCCTCCAGCTTTGCTATCAGGGGAAGTCGAGGCTTCTTGTCTATGCGGGGCAGCCCAGAGTTTGTTGCACCTGTGGCAAATCTAGTCACATGGCAGCCAACTGCAACAGTCGTCTGCAAGCACTGCAAGAAGGAAGGCCATCAGACCAAGGACTGTAAGCAGAATAAGTGCTACAACCTGTGTGGTGAGGCAGGCCACCTCTACAAAACCTGCCCCAAACGCTGTCTCAGTTATGCTCAGGCGGCAAGGTCCAACGAAAGGCCAGGAGAAGGAATGGTGAATGCATCTGATGCTGGGAAGGAGACAAGCAACCCTCCCGCAGTGAGGAAGATCCATCTGAGAAGGAGAAGAAAGGAGAGGCAGCTACAACCAACGACCCAACACTTGCCCCGTGCCTGGAATTTCTTCCTCTGCAGACAGAATCAATGGAAGAGGTGGAAGCAGATGGACAAACTGGTCAGTGGCAAGTGGTACAAAGGAAAACCACAAAGAAAAAACATCCAAAAATGGAACAGGTCACCACCCAAACCAATGGCAAGAGGAGGCTACCGTCTGAGACAGACTATGGCAGCTCCTCCTCATTGGACGAGGAAGGGCCGGAACGACGGCACCTGCAAAAGAAGCTGCAGAACTCAAAGGAGCTGAAAGATAAAGCCACGCCAGCTCTGTGGCACTGGAAGTGATGATGGGTCCAGCGCGCCCCAAACCCAAAGCGCCGAACCCAGCGACATGCCCTGTGCACCCCAGCTCTAAACACAGAGAGCAAAGAAGCATCTGGCACACTCCAGCTCCGGGAAGCCGGGAGCAGTGATGTCTCCGAGGAGAAACAGAGGGGAAAGACACCAACAGAAGAGGACAGCCCAAGCCTTGCTGCCTACAAGAACCCCCCCCCCCAACCTGATGTCACCCCAGCAGAGCAAACCGCCCATGAAAAACCAGGAGGGGTTTCTGAGCCCAACGAATGTGAACCAGCTTGTGTACACTATGGGTATGCAGGAACATACCCAAGGACTGGGACTAGCAAGGACAACTGGTGTGGGAAGCAACAACTAACTTTAAAATGGGTATAAAGATTGCTTCGATTATCGTGCATAGCATTAAATACCCTACGCGATGTGTTTCAACCTTGGACTACCTCGCCAAGGTCAAAGCCAACCTGCTGTTTCTGCAGGAGTGTGGAATACCACACCTCAGCACCGACAGGCAATGGTTGCGATGGTGGTCCCACGGGCCATCGATCTGGTCAGTGGGTAATGATTCCCGTTCCTCCAGCCTGGATATTCTGCTGCGGGGAGGCAACCTCCCCATCTCTGAAGGTAGCTGCATCCTCGTAGCAGATGTAATGCACAACAATGGTCCACTCCGGTTGATGAACGTGTATGCCCCGGCTCAATGCAGCGAGCGACTGATGGTCCTCCAGCAGCTCCCACTGCTGCTGGCAACATCCAGACTTGTCATTCTAGGCGTTGACTTCAACTGCATCATTGATGCAGCTGGATGATCCGGCAGTGACGACAGCAAACTGGACACTACGTCCAGATTCCTAACAGAAACAGTAAAAGATGCCAAGCTGCACGACGTCTTCAGCAACCCTCCAGACGGAGCACAGCGTGGATATACCTGGTCAAGACCGGACAGGTCTGCTCGTTCCAGGATTGACTCACTGTTTGTGTCCCGTGCTTTCACGGTCAGATCCATCCATCTTCTCTGACCACTGCCTCTTACTGGCCGACTGTCACTTACAGGATGACCAGTGGGTTGACAGGGGGACATGGAAGCTCAATGCTACATTGCTAACCCCAGAAAACGGTGAGGAACTCAAAAGGGATTACAAAGATTGAAGAACCGTGAAACCCCTCTTTGAGTCTCCGGTGCACTGGAGGGAGGTGATCAAGGAGAATATCAAGAGGTTCTTTATCTTCAAAGATGTTCAGAGGGCAAGGGAGAGACAGAGGAAAATGTCCCGACTGCAGAAAATTATGCAAAATCTGCTCCGGTTACAGTCGATGGGGGTCGCGGTCAAGGAGGACCTCCAAGAGGTGAAGAGCCAGCAGGCCTCGCTCTTTGCCACGAAGGCCTCCCAGATCATCTTCCGGTCCAGAGTCCGCTCCGTTGAGCAGGATGAGATGTGCTCGCGTTACTTCTTCTGAAAGGTACACAGAGAGAGCTCTGTGATCAGCAGCCTGAAGGAAGAGGATGGCTCGGTAATGTCTCCCCAGTCCAACATACTAAGGATCAGCAAATCCTTTTATGCTGAGTTGTATGACGTGAAGCCCACGGACAGCACGGCTTCCCAGTCCTTCCTGTCATCTGTCACGGAGGCCTTAGATGACAGCATGAGGGAGAGACTTGACAAACCGTTAACTCTGGATGAGCTGACAAATGCAGTCAGGTCCTTCGAGAAGAATAAAACTCCCGGAAGCAACGGCTTACCGGTTGAGTTGTATTCGGCTCTGTCGGACTGTCAGTCCAGACCTGCAGGAGGTATATGAGACTATGCTTCTGGCCGGCAGCATGTCAGAATCCATGAGGAAAGGCATCATCACCCTCATCTACGAGCGGAAGGGAGAGAGGGCGGAAATCAGAAATTGACGGCCCATCTCACTGCTTAATGGTGACTACAAGATTCTGTCCAAAGTCATCGCCAGTTGGGTCAAGTTTGCTCTGGAATTGGTGATTCACCCTGACCAGACCTGCACTGTACCAAGCAGGAAGATCTCTGATAGGCAACTGTATCCCTGAGTAGCACAAGACTATGTATGGGACAGAAGGGTGGACACCTGCCTCATCAACTTGGACCAGGAGAAGGCTTTTGACAGGATATCACACACATACATGATGGACGTGCTCTCCAAAATGGGGTTTGGGGAGGGAATCTGCAATTGGATCAAACTGCTCTACACAAACATCAGTAGCGCAGTCTCAATCAATGGATGGGAATCAGAAAGTTTCCCAATCCAATCTGGAGTCAGACAGGGCTATCATCTCTCCCCTGTCTTGTTTGTTTGTTGTATCGAACCTTTTGCTGAGTCCATTAGGAAGGATGCGGGCATAAGAGGGGTGACAATCCCAGGCAGCAGAGTCACTCAGGTCGAAGCCTCCCTGTACACGGACGACATCGTCGTCTTCTGCTTGGATCCGCTGTCTGTTCGCAGACTGATGAGCATCTGCGACGAGTTCGAACTGGGAGCCAAAGTTAACCAAGGCAAGAGTGAGGCCATGTTCTTTGGGAACTGGGCCGACCGATCCTTTGTCCCCTTCATCATCAGGTCAGACTACCTGTAGGTGCTGGGGATATGGTTCGGAAGAGCCGGGGCGTGCGCCAAAACCTGGAAGCAGCAAAGAGCCAGGGTACACCATAAACTGAGCATGTGGGAGCAGCGGTCTCTCTCCCATGTGGGTAAGAACCTGGTCATCAGGTACGAGGCGATCACATTGTTGCTGTATGTGGTGCAGGTCTGGCCAATAACCCACTCCTGTGCCGTAGCGGTCACACGAGCCATTTCCCACTTTTTCTGGAGATCCAAAATGGACCCAGTCCGGAGGGACACTATGTTCAAACCTCTGGATAAGGGCAGGAAAAATGTACCCAAAGTTGCCCTCATCCTGATGACCACCTTCATGTGCGGCTGCATCAAGCTGTATGTAGAGCCCCAGTACGCAAATACCATATGCTATCACTACATGCTGAGGTTCTATCTGTCCCCAGTGTTGCGAAGGATTGGTCTGGCCACATTACTGCAAAACACTCCATCCAGTTGGATCGTGCCGTACCACCTATCCTTCGTGGGAAATTTTTTGTGGGAAATCACCTTTGACTACCAACCCATCAGGTAGTGGTCTGCACGGAATGTCCTCAAGGCCCTATGGGTAAAGGAGATGGTGGATCCTGTCAGATGGTTCCCCAAGCAGACTTTAAAGTCATTTGGTAGAATGCCTCATCACCAGAACTTTCAAACAAGCACCAAGACATAGCTTGCTGGTGGTGAGAAGGGTCCTCCCCGCCCGGAGTCTCGCCCCCTCCACACATTGCCCTCGAGGTGGCTGCGGTGGGGAAGAGACAGTCGCCCACCTCCTTCTGGAATGTGTCCTTGCAAAGCAGGTGTGGAAAGAGATGCAGTGGTTTTTGTCGAGGTTCATCCCAAGCAGTTCTGTAAAACTCTGTGCTCTACGGGTTGTTCCCAGGGACGCACGCTGAGATAAACATCAACTGTTGCTGGAGGACTATCAATTCGGTGAAAGATGCTCTTTGGTCTACCCGAAACTTGCTGGTCTTCCAGTGCAAAGAGTTGTCCACGACCGAGTGTTGCAGATTGGCACATTTCAAGGTCCAGGACTACGTGCTGAGGGACGCAGTAAAGCTTGGGGCAGCCACTGTAAAAACTCAAATGGGGAAAGACCACTTTGTAAGGTCCTCCCACCTAAGCGAACTTAGGGGCTGGACCCATGGGAAATTCCTCGGGCTGTATACACCAAATATGGGTTTGCTGTAAAATGTACATGGCATGTAAAATGGAATGGAAGGGTTGTGAGGCAACTCACTCCTGTATTGAAGAAAACTGATTTCCTTTGCTCTTTTTGGAATGTCAACTTGGTGCTGTTTTGAACTGTTTTGTAATGTATTTTTTACAGATTTTTATGAATAAAGTATATTTTGGGGGGAAAAAAGCATTTGCCATCCAATTTAAGGATGGTGGGGGTGTTCCCGAGGCAGGAGGCCCAAGAAGAGGGCCTGAAGCTGTGGACGGCCGGCAGTTCCACTGGGAGAGGTGAACACTGTTAAAGAATGTATGGGACATTGAGGGCACCTCAAGATGGAGGCGCTCTCTGAAGAGTTATGGAAATTTTAAAATGAAGAATGGCCACAGCTGGCAGGCCATCTTTGTGGCAGTGGATTTATTTTATGCGTTTCATGGGATGTGGGCATCACTGGCTAGGCCAGCATTTATTGTCCATCCCTAATTAGCCATGAGAAGGTGGTGGTGAGCTGCCTTCTTGAACCACTGCAGTCCATGTGGTCTCATCCACAGGACTGCTTGTGGCCGCAGCTATGGCCCTCTGATCACTGCAACTCCGGGATGGGGTGGGGGGGGGGGGATTTAGAGGAGATGTCGATGGTCCCCTGGGTTGCTGCTGGGAGACTCCCTCCAGATACCTGTCGGGCTTCGGCGTCAGCAGGGGGCATGTCCAATGTTGGGAAGATCCTGGCGGCAGTGGCATCTTGCCCCAATTAGTCCCTACAAAGCAGCCCTAATTGGCTACCTGCTACTGCTGGGTGAGTGGATGCTGCCTCGTTGACCCCATCTCTGGCAAGATCCCTTGGAGGCAGGAACACATCAGGGAGACGACCAGATGCACTATCTTCAGATTTTGTTCCCAATCCTGACTCCAAACCCATTTCTAAAGGACCGGCTGGAATACACCCGTTAACTCCATTTCTCCCTCCACAGACGCTGCCTGATTTAATGAGTGCTTCCAGCATTTCTGTTCTTTCAGATTCCCATTTGATGGTATTGGTTAGGTTTTACCTGGATTGTACAGTGTAGCTGACAGTGAAATATGCATAAAGCACATAGTAGCGGAATCAAGCTCTCCTCTTTTTGCCTGGTGCTTATTTTCCTGATCCAGTACAGGTGTTCATAATGAGGCACTCAAACATTACAATATCAACCTTGAGTAAATTGCTAGCTTTTACCCAAATTGTATGAAGCAAAAGTATCAGTCTTTGATTGTTTGACATCTTAAGTTCCCTGTTTAGATTATGTGGCATGCAGTTCTACACAAAACATTGGATATAGGAATGTAGGAAATAGAAGCAGGAGCCAGCCATTCGACCTGTCGAGCCTGCTCCGCCATTCAAACATGGCTGGTCATCTGCCTGTGTGCCATTTTTCCCCACTATTACCATATCCCCCGATGTCATTAGCGTCCAAAAATCTATCGATTTCTGTCTTGAAGATGCTCAATGATAGATTCATAGTAACTGTGCTTCTACAATGCCGTATGGAATATTGGAGTCCCAATATTTCTCCAGTCCCCTCTTCCCATGATACCAATTTTATCTGCTGTAAATGCACTCATGGGAGAAGGTAAGCGTTCCTTTTCTTTGACTTAAGTCTTCTAGTTGTGCCCTTGGCAGGGTTTTGCCTGTGGATTTTTACTCCATAGTTGAGCAATTGAGCCTACACTGCAGTCAATGTGTAGGAGGAGCTTAATTTTTCAAAGGTCTTCATGAATCATCTTAGCCTCCAGAACTGTATTAAAACATTAAGCATTCAAATGTCAGAGCTGCACCACCGAATTAATCTGAGTTGACTGAAAGAATTTGAAAAGCCAAAGTAGGATGTGTAATACTAATCCTTGCTAAGCATGGAGTCCAATATTTTAGGCAAATATAACAAATATACTCAGTTAGAGGTGGGTTTGTCAGATGTAAACAGTCTTGTTGATTGAAACTTGCAGCACAAACAGGAATAAATATATCATACAAAAACTCTTGCATTATGTTAGCGACCTGTCATTCATTTTCCTACTAAATTCTATTATTGTTGTTGCTGTTACTCTCAGCAGGCTTTGGGAGTATTTATTTTTAAGAGCTTTGGGTGAATCATCTTGCCTGTTTAATGCTGTCCTACATTTAGTGCCATAAACTTATTTGCAACATTTAAACTTATGGATGGTGTTAGCATGCAAAGGCTAAAGTACCATTTATCAACTAAACCTATTGATTAACATAAAAGTCAGTCAACCATTTTTCCCTCAAATAACAGCATTATATGTAAATGCTGTAAATCAGATTGACCCTTTTAGCCTTTTTATATCGAGTGGTACTATCACCTCTTGCAAGCAGAGTGTCCATTTTGGCTGCAGCTGCAAAACATTAGCAGAAGGAGGAGTTGGAAAGGCTGATGGGGGACACATTGGTCCTGAATTTCCTTGGACCTCTGCTGCTACATTTGCTGTAACTTCGTTGAAAGTGCACCAGCTGCCCCATTTACACATGACAGAAAGTCCAAGGAAATTCAGGTCCACCGTCCTTTCAGAAGAACTTACTGTTAACCGCAATTATATTTCATAAAATGAATCCACTTTGCCTTGGCAGAGCCAGACGCATTACACCAAAGCTGGAAAGGGGAAAGGGTTCAGGTGTGAGGCCTTCGATGAGAGCCTTTGATCCAAGCCTCAAGACACTTCTGCCACTTTAAAGGTCCTTCGCCGCCTCTTAGAGTGCTATTTCTGTCCACGCTGTAACACTGGAGTCTCCTTCTTAATGGCAGGCATCCTGCTAGGAGCCTGTCATGCCTTTAGAAATTAGTTTCCATCTACAAAAATGGGTCAGGACTGATACAAGGGGCAGGCAAAGTCCCACAGCACTAGAATTCCTTCCCAAAAAGGAAAATCTCTCCGAGTATCTTTGTTTGCAACCAAACTTTGAGGAATACAAATAAAAATGAGCTTCATATATGTGTTATAAGTTGCACAATGTGCTCCCTTGCTCAGGAAATTGAAAAACTAGGGCCACTATCTTTCAGCATCATTCTAACTTTACAGGTGCCAGTAGGCCACTCTTGTCCATCCTTCATAGAGCTTTCCTAAGGGTCAATTTCAACTGTACTAATCTCTAAGGCCAGTAAAGCACCTCCTGCAACTGCTTAGATCTTCAGTTTTGGAAGCTTTGCTGACTTTTTGGCCATTTCTATATCCACCAGTTGAACATAACTATACTTGAACCCACAGTTTCTTTCTTCCTTTAATGAATTGTTTCACTATTCCTGTTTCCTGAAACATAGCTTACACATTAATGTGATTTTCCTGCTCTTAGCACCAGCAGAAACAAAATTGCACTCAGTTACAGGGTCAAGTGGCTTATAACTGGTTGTTAAATTGATTTAATTTGAATGAATATCTATTATGCTGCATTGGATGGACTAAACTTACCGTCAGCTGTAAATTGTTACACAGGAATGAGCATTGACCACTAATGATTTCTGCACAGTTCTCACGAAAGAGCATTAAAATCCATAGACAGAGTGCAGGAGGGAGAGGGAGTTGGTGGATTCTAAATCCCCATGATGCAGGGTTAGGTTAAAACTTTTAAAATCCAAAACTCAACTCCAACCTATCTTGAGCATGCACACTTCTGGTTGTAATGGAGGTGGGTTGTGGGGCGGGCCACTAGCCAGCTCTAAAGAGGTGGACCAGCTATATAAATATACTGATGAGGCGATGTGGCTCAAATTTTAACAGATTGTTGGATATAGTATCGCGAACATGGGAAACCTGACAGCAGAATGAAGGTGAGAGGGGAGGATCCATCAGGTTAGTGCCTTTCCAGAACTGTTTGGGAGCCATGAGGAGGTGGAGTGTTTCCCCCCAGCCCCCCAAGATCAGCCACCCTCCTTGCGATCTTTAGCCCCCACCCCTGACCAGTGATACAAAGACCCCTTGTCCTTTGATCTCCCTCCGACACAGGGATCTCCCTCCGACCCACAATCTCTTCCCACTTGTAAAAATATCAATATGCTTTTGCATTACTTTTATTTTTCACAAAGACAGAACAGCAATGTAGACAGAACTGGTTTAAATTGTATTCTCGCAAAGCTTTTCCTTTCTCCTGAAATGATGCTGAGAATATTAGAAAAAGATAAATTGCAGGAACAAAAACATTGTACTGTAAAGATACTACAGCAAATAGTGTAAAACTTTGCATATATAGATATTGAGCTTAAAAATTAAGATTGAAATACATAAAAGTTTTTAAACCTCGGGTTTTCATCACAGCAGGTGCAACAGAAGAGAAGGAGATTGTTGCAATTAAAAGAGCTATACATTACTTTAAAGCATACGTCAAAGGTTGTTTATAATAAAACTATGGCTCGGGATAAACGTGATGTGAAAAGTCACGGGGCTCCCATCGCTGTACGGCAATCAGTACAAACAACTAGGTGGTCATAAAACATCAAATAGTGTTACATCCAGCAGGAAGCAGATCATAAAGGAAGTGGATATAGAAAGTGATGAGTGTTTTTAACTTAATTCAAATAAGACCCCTTGCTACATCCGAGCCTTGGAGAAGTCATTTGCTCGATTCCTCCTTAAAATGCATGCATGTAAGTATCAGACATGGGTCTAAAGTGTACTGCACCCTTTAGATTGCTTATGATTAATGGTCAATAATAAATGAAGTGAATTATCAGACATATTACACTCTCTAGCTTTAAGAATCGTATTAAAGGGTAAAGGACATTCAAAACTCTTGACACACGATCTCCCCAGAACCCCCCACCTTCTCCTCACCTCCTGACCCACAAGCTTCTCAACCTGCAATCGCCTCAATCCCTGACCCATGATCTCCTCAACACCTGACCCAGGATCTACTCCCCAAACTGCAATTTCCTCAAACCTGAACCCAGGATCTCCTACCTAACCTGAAATCTGCTCAACCCCTGAGCTATGATCTCAACCCCCGAGCCATGATCTCCTCAACCCCCTGACCCAGGATCCCTTCCCCAACCTGCAATCTCCTCAATCCCTGAGCCATGATCTCCTCAACCCCTGAATCAGGCTCCCCTCAACCCCTGACCCAGGATCTTCTCCCCAACCCGCAATTCCTTCAACCCCTGACCTATGATCTCCTCAACCCTTGACCCAAGATCTTCTCCCCAACCTGCAATTTCCTCGACCCCTGACCCAGGATCTCCTCCCCAACCCCTGACTATTGATCTCCTCAACCCCTGTCTCTCAGACAGCCACCAAATCAGCATCCACATCTTCAATCCGGAAGCCTCAGGACAACCAAAGGAAAGTCGCACGACCACTGAATTCAACCTGAAGCCAGCTGAGTCAGCAACCTTCATAGACTGTATACCCCTTTTATTTCTCTGGACTCTAATTTGACCAATCTATCCTTCCCCACTCTAACCTATTTGTGTGAGTGTGTGTGTGAAAAAGTCAGAACGTATTTTATTATTTTTACTTCGATCAGTCTAAGTACAATAAAGTTAACCTCTTTCTTTGTTAAACTCAAGAAAACCTGTCTGATTGGTTCTTTTTATGATCACAGGGTGTGTACAGTTAAACGCTCACTGCATTGGCAAGTATGTCCACTTCAAAAAAAAACACTTCTGTAGTCAAACAAGGAGAGGGAAAAGAGCAGAGCCCTTTGACCCCTCCTCACCTGATCGTAACAATATCAAATGTTAAGTTATCTGCTTATGTTATTGAATGTCAAAATATGCATAAAGCCTATTTGCATTGCTTAATTATCACAGCCTCTGAGTTCATGTCATAAAAGTACCCTTTGTATTCACAGAAGCTGCTGAGACCGGCACAACCATCAGTAGTCCTTCCTTTTATATTTCCAGTTACTTCAATCTCACAAATTGATAACAGTGTATCTACACCGCTGCAGCTATATGTTGAAACCAGTTCCATTCACATAAATACTGAACGTGACAGAAGACAAGAGAAAATGGGAAAAGGCTGGACATAATGAATCTCAGAGCCAACAGGCAACAATAAACTACTGATTCATCTATCGGTTCATTTAACAGCTGATTAACTGCAATATATGAAGCACTTCAACAAATCAGGAACATAAGGGAAAAGGGAATGAAAGAAAATCCATTCAGCCCATTTCTTCATAATTCACAACCCTGGAACAATGTGCTGCATTTTACCAGCTCACCGCCGATCTTGGTAGCACGCTTTCAAGATGGTGAGGCGCACGCGTGAGGTTTAATCCGCCGAGCCGCCGCGATATTCAGCGCTGTGGCTCATTTACACGGCTGGGGCAGACTGCCCCCCACCGATGATGTGGGAGGGGGCAGACGCTCTGACCCCGGCAACAGCATCCGGCACCACTGTGTAGGCGCCGGTGCCATTTTTAAAAGGCTTCAAGCCCTTCCAATTCATTTAAATTTTAAAGTTATAGGAAGTGTAAAATGGAAATGAGAAACTTAATAAAAGTTTCAATACCCTTTCCCACCCCCCCAATGACAAAACAAATTACCTGCCCTCCCCCCCAAAAAAAAACTTACCTTGCGGTCCCGACCTTCCCCCCCACAAAGTTTATAAACTTTGAACCTTACCCCTTCCCACCACCCCCTAGACCAATCAGAAAGGTTTCACCCCATTTCTCCCCCAACTCCCACCCTGAAAACTTACTTCGTCCCCCCTCCTCACCGGTGTCCTGCATCGGATCTCCGTTTGAAGATCCGAAGGCACGGGAGTCCTGGCAACCGGCTGGAATATGGCAGCGGGACGGTCAAAGGGAGCAGGTAGGTCATTAATTCAAATATTTAAATCCTGCCTCCGTCACCAAGCCGCTGGGGGCCACCGGTAATATGGGGCGGAGCCTTCCCGGTGTTGAGGCCCATGGCAGGCCTCTCCTGGAGGCATTTTCTGAGCCCCCACCACGACTTCCAACAGGGGGCCAGTAAAATTCGCCCAAATGTCATTGATGCAATTTTAATCCCAATCTCTGACTCCCATTTTCTAACACTAAAATTACTTTTATTCTATCAAAATGTGAATCTACCAGTTTCCTTCTAGCTTTATGTTTTGCGCTGGACCATCAGTATTCCATGCCACAGGGAGGGGATGTGGCAGTGATGATGGGAAAGGGGAGGTCGCTGTGGTTGTGGGGGCAGTGGCAGAGTGGAGGGGTTGTACTGGAAGCCCAGGAAAGGGGGAGGGGAGGGGAGGCAATGGCTGCCCAGGCGGGGAGGTGGGGGGAGGTAGTGGTTGCTCCAGTGGGAAGGGGGAGGAAGTAATTGCCCTGGGGGAATGGAGGTATTGGTTGCCGGGGGCGGTGACAAAGGACAGGTAGAGATGGCTGCAATGGAACAGGGGGCGGTGGTCGCAACGAAGGTGGCCGACAGTGTCCTGTGCTGTATGAATCTGAGATTGGGAAAGCTCTCCTGCACTTCCCAGCTCAACATTCAGGTAAGTATATTTTTAAAAACTTATCTTTAAGGGTGCTCCTGACAACCATTTTTTAATCAACCAACATCAAAAACAGATTAACAGGACTATCAACCTCTTGCTGCTCATGGGATCTTCCTGTGTGCAAAATGAATGTTGTGTTTGTGTACACAATGTGACTGCACTTAAACTAATTCATTGTATATGAAGTACTTTGGTATAGTCTGAGAGACATGGCTTGGTGCTATAGCAATGAAAGTCTTTCCGTTCTCTTATGATACCCTGCATCCATATTATTTACTATGCTTGAAAGACCCAGTTTTAACCCAGCCATCTGAGCAGGAATGGGGTGGGTTCAGATCACAAACCCATTTTACACCCCACCTGATTTTACTCTCCATTGACTTTAATACAGATACTGGAGCTTTTTTCTTTAGAACATAGATCATTAATAGGAGATTGAATAAAAGTATTCAGAATTATGATGGGTTTTGTTCAAGTAAATTCGGAAATTTTATTTCAATTGGCCAGTGAGTCAATAGCACAGTTCATAGATTTAAGATCATCCTTTAAGGAACAATTTAGGATAAATTATCTTAGAGGCTTGTTAGGACACATCATGTTCTACCAGAAACAGTGGTAGAAGCAGAATGCATCCAACAGTTTAAAAGTGGAGTGGATAAATAGTTAATAAAGAAAAAATAAAAAGGAATGTAGAGAGGGCAGGGGAAGGGCTTGTCTGGATAGCTCTTTGAAAGACAGCACTGGCACAATTGGCCAAATAGCCTCTTTCCAGGATTATTTTAATGCCAACATTCTGTGCCCTATACTCACTTTATTGAGCACAGAAAAATCATACTATAGTACCTTATGCAGCATTAAACATTTCAGCTGTATTAGTTCCACTCTGTACTCCTGTGTATTTTTTTCAGCTAAAAGAGCAATTTTCTCCCTTCTGCTAAAATCAGTCTAAAAGAACCTTCCCCAAAGACATGGAGGTGCATAGTTGATCAGCTAGAGTGGTTTTATTAGCAGAAAGTGGAATTTGCACTTTTCCAACCTGTTTGCTCTTCACGATCAAGTACAACTTTTAAACAAATGTTGACTGTCTGGGTTAGCAGTGGATTTTATCCGCCAGTAGCAGAATAAAATTGAGACCCACTCCATTTAAAAATCTGCTCCAGCACATTTCTTGTGTTGCCCCAATGCTGTAGAAGTGGGTGGGATTCCATAACAGCAGAAGTCTCAGGCTGTAGAACCACTTCTTCAGCTGCCATCAATCAGATCTGCCACCCTTAGCATCTATCATTCCTTTGCAGTCGTGTAAAAAAATGACAGGTTGCAGTGCATTGTGTTTACACTACAACACGGGATGAGGCTCAGAGTTAAGCCCCAAATTGATTACTTTATGAAAAATAGGACATAAACAGGAACACATTAGGATTTGGTAAAGTCCTGTGCATATTAACAACTTATTACCACATTTTCCCAGTGTGGATAGATTAAAGCTAAAATGTGTCTTGCCAAAACAAAGAGCTTGTGGCCTACAGGTGGCATTTGAGTATGATTCTGTCAGCATGTTTTTAGCAGTAGGCTGCTGCCTGCTGGTGCAACATAGAAACTACACATTACACAGACATGAGCCCAATCCTTTCCACATACTTACTTGACTCGTAAGGCTGACTTACACAAGAGACCATCCAGCCAAATTTGTAATAGCAAGAGGATATTCAGTGCTTCAAGCCTGTTCCGCCAGTCAATTGACTGATCTGTATCTTAACGCCATCTCCACGTCTTTGTTTCATAACCCTTAATACCTTTGCCAAACAAAAACCTAATCACAGTTTTGCAATTTTCTGCACATTTGCCCTGCACCAAAGAACATTGCTACTCGGAAATTTGTAATGACTGTTGAGGGAAATCAGAAACTGTTATTACTGACTTGCTTCTCCATGCCTGATACAGTATGGAAATGACAGATCCTGACACTGGATTATTGTGTCATGTGTCTGACAGTCGTCATTACCTGTAACTGGATTTCTGTGTCTCGGTTTTCTGCTCAGGACTGGTGCTGGTGCTAGTGCCAGCTTTCACTCCCCCAATTGTAATCACCTTGTGCTCCCCTGGATCTTACCAGCTGCTTTACTTTCATCTTTCTCGGAGCCCTGTCATTAGGCCCCCAGATTTCAGTCAATCATTTTAGGGAATTTGTTCCCAGCTTAGTTTGAACTTCTGAATCAGTCACTCTGAATCAGCACTCATCTATGTCTTTGTTACCTCTCGTCTTGCCTATTCCAAAGCACATCTGGTCAGCCTCCCACATTCTACCATACCTAAACTTGAGGTTATCCAAAATTCTGCAGTCCATGTCCTTATTTGCATCAAATCCCATTCACCATCATCCTTCCTGCTCAAGTAACACTTTGATTTTAAAATTCTTATTCTTGTTTTCAATGCATCTGCAGCCTCCCCAACTCTAATCTCTTCTAGCCTCACAATCTTCTGGGATATCTGCACTCATCTAATTCTGACCTCTTGAGCACCCTTGATTCTAAATCGCTCCACCATTGGTGGCCGCACTTTCAGTTGCCTAGGCCTTAAGCTCTGGAATACCCTTACTACACCTCACTGCCTCTACCTTTCTTTCTTCCTTTAAGACACTCCTTAAAACCTACCTCCTGGACCAAGATTTTGGTTGCTTATTCCAATACCTTCTCATGCAGCTCTATCAAAATTTAGTTTGCTAAATGTGAAGCACCTTGAAACCACAACAGGGTTTAATTTTAGAAACACTGTTTTTAGCTCTGCCCTCAGGTGAATCCTTGTTCACCACTTTCCAATTGTAAGGTGGAGAAATGAGACAGGTTTTCTTATATTTAAAGAATAAAGATGGAAATTTATTAATCTTAAACACTAATCTGGTTAACAACTACGAATATGCGACGTGACCACATTGCTTATGCAACAAAACACACACGCAGATAGAGACAGAAACAGTAGAAGGAATAAGGGGGAAAAGTTTGAGGCAATAACTGGATTGTATTTACAGTCCTTTGAGTTTGATGTTGAGTCTTTGGTTGCCACTAAGTCTTGCTGTTTGTTGGGGCCCAGTGCATGCTTTAACTTGTTTTGATGTAGGAGTCTTTTCTCGAGGTTTGTGTCTTCAGAGGCTTGAGAAAGCGCCAGCCAACAGAGAGGCTGTCTTGTTCCAGGTTCAGTTACAAACTGCAGTCAGACTTCAAACTGTCCTGTGAACACAATTCAAACCTCCAAGTTGGCCAGCAGGTCAGTCATGTGACTAAATTTTTTCAACAAACTCTCCTGCAACTTTTGGTGATTCCAAAGCGCTCGGTGGTGGTGGGGTGGGTGGTGTAGTGCTGTCTCCCACCCTGACAAGATGTGGATCGCCATTGCACAGCCCAATCTGTTAATTGAATCAGTGAGCAATTCTTTTGTCTCTCCAAGCACTGTATGCAAATGTTCTTACAGCCACTGCTGGTCTCTTCAAAATAAGTCATCTCTTCACTCCAGCAGTTTAAAATTGATGTTCTTATGACAAAATTAATATGCCTCATTCTTGACAGGTGGGGGTCTCCATGACAGAAGACATGGACAAACAGAAGGATTTTAAGGAATTTTTTTGAAAGGAGGGAAGGAAGTATCAGGGCAGAAGGTGGTACAGAGGACAGAGCATGGGCAGTGTACAATAATGGAGCGGAGGGAGTAACCTGGTGTCAGAGGAGCAGAAAGTGCCTGCAGAGTTATAGGACCAGAGGAAGAAATGGAGTGAGGATTATGGATGAATTTGAAAGCAAGGTTGAGGATTTTGAAGTTGATTCACCAAAACCCATATCCACATACAATACCAGAATCAGCACACTTGAATCATTACTATGGGCTCCATCAGCTGCACCTGAAATTTTTAACTAAAAAAAAAAGAGCAAATTGCATATTATTCTCAAGAAAAATAAATAGCTTTGATTTTCACATGTTTTCTAAAGCAGCAATAGTGTAAAATTCTGAAGACTCATGGACCCTGACCTGCTAAAAGCAGAGTATTTCATTCTGACCTACTTCCATGGTTCTGTCACACGCTTTAGCAAAGCTTAAATATGTACTCTTAAATAATTTGTAGGTCACATTTTTAGAAGTCACCTCCATTTAAAGCCTGAGTGCCAGAATATCTATGATTTTTTTGTATTTTAATTAGGTCAGAACGAACAGTGCTGTAGTCTAAGGTACACATTATCTTGCAAGGAATCACGAGTAAAGAACTGTTTGACAGTAGTAGAAATTGGGACACAATTTGTTTCAATAGAGACCCCACTTATTAAGCATAAAAGTGAGTTTCTAGTGTGTCCAGAACACTTCAAGAACATTACGATCCGGTTATGAGATGCATTCTTATGTAGGTGCATTTATGTGCCCTCGTTCAACTATAAACTTTTATCTGTGTATGCATGTTCCAACCTGTATGTGATGTACTCGAGTACATATACATGTAATACATGTATGTACATTTACACGGGAAACTGTGGCTGGTGTATTGTCAGAAGGCCAAAAGTCCCACCATCGGGACTGGAAGAGAGTCCCATTGCCGCATGGGCAGAGGGTGGCTAAATATTTCCTATTCTGTTGGAGCTGGCCAATTAACTGCCAGCAAGCAAGGGAGCCATCCACTAAAGGCAGCCCGGGCAGGGTGAAGTTACATTGCAAGCAGTGCTGGCACCATATTTAAAGGACAGCCAGTGAGAAATTAAACAGCAGCTGTCCCAGAGAGGGAGCCCTGGGAACCAAGGCATATACCGAGATGTTGGAAGGACAATCCAGGATGGCCCCATGGTTTACTGATGCCTCCCTGCAGGCTGCTCAGGCAAGCAGGGAGGTCCTGTTCCCCAGAGATAGGAGGGGGGAAAACAGCTGGCAAACAAAACAAGCCTGGATGAAGATTGCAGAGGTCAGTAGCCATGGGGTCATCCCTTGCAAGAGAGTCAATGACCTCATGCATTCCGACACGGTGAGTACAGGACACAGATTTATTACAGCCTTAAATGTGATTAAGGATGAATGAGAAATTGGCAGAAACAGCATGCCTAGGCTGCAGCATTGGCTGTCAGTGGCAGGACCTGGCCAGTCAGAGTTAACGTATGCAGGAGGCATCCCTGTGGAGCCATGATGGACAATCAGGCTACCACCAGCATAGGCATTGAATGTGTCCCTGATTGGTGACTAACAATAAAAAATAATTTGCTTGCAGGAGAAGGGAGCGCACAATGCCAGGGAGAAAGCCAAGACGGGCATCGGCTTCTCATACTTCACTATCTTGATGCTGATGGAGTTTGGAGGCCTGGAGGTGGGCCAGTCTATAGCTGGTGAAGTGGAAATGGAGCCCTGAGAGAGAGTGGCGTGATGGTGGGGCACAAGAGAGCCTCTGGTGAGCACAAAGCATAGTACCTATGTATCTACCAGTGGTAGAATGAAGCTCCAAAGTAGGAGTAGTCTGAAGGATGGGATGGAGTGCACATTACCTTCTAATCACTCTTCTCTCCCTCGCAGGTATCGACAAGAGCAGCCAACTGCAGTGACTAGGGGACAGTTGTCCACCTCCGAGGAAGAGGGAACCTCAGTGGGTGCCAATCACATCAATTCCCCACACCCTCTACCAGAGCAGATATTCTCATCAGTAGGTAGTCGCAGGCAATTAGCCACAGGATCACAACCTGGTGATCACACCAGACATGCGCCCATGCAGCTGACAGAGGCTGTGACAGCCGAGTCCACTCACTCAGAGGACTGTGCATGGGCACAGCAATGCTGAGCTTCAGGTTGATGACATGCCTCTGGAGTAGTGTCTCTCTGGGTGCTGTTGCCCTACTGCTTGGAGCTGCAGCCTCCTCTCTTTATGATGCTTCTCCTCACTGGAGGCCTTGAAGCCTGAGTGAATGAGCCCCATGGCAAATAGCTGCACTCAGTTCCCAGGGCCTATCACCTTCCTTGCCATGTAAAGTGCCTAGTCCGAGAGGTCACTCAAGGGATGTGCCCACAAGTCTGCTACTTCTGCTGCCCACTCAGTCCTACCCTCCCTGCCAAACCACACTACCATTTGCAATGGCTGCCACTTGCAGCCAACACTGACTTCCTGCTAATTCACTGCCTTGTTATAGCTGATGATGCTCTGAAACCCCATTGTTCCCATGCACTTGTAGTAAAATTAGAAAACCCTGGTAAAATAACAGTTACTTGCCTGTTTAATAGGCTTAATTACCTTGCTGCCACATCCCAGCACAACCTCCTCCTGCCAGCCCAGTCGCCTTCTACAACATCCAGTTACAATGCAAAGACTCCGGACGCCTTTCACCATGATATTTCCACTCCTCCCGCCTCCCAGCCCGCTTTCAAAGGGCTGGTAAAATCCTGCCTTGTGTGTACGGATACATCTATGTGCAGTAACATGTGAAACTATGTGTTGATACAGATTCATGTGTGTGTTTACATTTGTATCGATATTGTTAGTTTCTGCACATGTGCTTAAAAGCATGCATGAACCAGCATCAGTCAACATGTACATAGAGGCATATGGGTCTGGATATACATATATGCATCGTAATGTATATGGTCATGCTAGGCCCCCACCTGCCAAGAATGAAGCACATTGATTTTAAACTGTTGCTGGAGTGAAGAAAAGGACTTGTTAAACAGATCAGCCATGGCTGGAAAAGACATTTACATATTAACAGACAGTGATTGGAAGGACAGAGGACTATTCCCTTCCACATTAAACCCACAATGGACCTTGATCACCAGTTATTACTTGCAAAAGCAGCATTCCAGAGTCTGCTAAAGTGATACAATCCAAGGGGTAGTCAGACCAGTTAGTCACATGAATAACCTGCTTGGCAACCTGGGTGTTACTGAATTGTACAAACAGTTTGAACGGAGTGTTTGTTTCCTCCTGGACAGAGAAGATCTCTCCTATCTACTCCCATCTCTCACAAGCCTCTGAATCCATTGAAGACACATGAAGGTCTCCTACAGCGAACAAGGTTTAAGAATACTGCACCCCAACAAAAAGCGAGATCTACCTACAAATCAAGGACTTTACAATGAGCTCGAACAAAAACTCTTTAGACTCAAACTTTTCCACTTCATTTTTCTTCTGCTCTTTTCTGTCTCTATTTGCATGCGTATCGCATATGCATGCTAGCATGGGCGCGTTGCATATCCATAAGTGTCAGCTATGTTAAAGATGCTATATAACATATGTTATGTGGGTGTGACTGAATATGCAAATGCTCAATGTCAGTCATGTACACAGAAATGCCAGCATTTTACATTAGGCAGACAAAAGGTTAGGGTGAGCCCACCTCTGCCAGGCCTGGGGAGCCATGCCAGAATTTTATGCTCCCCTTAATTGGACTTGGGTGGGACTACCACCTCCTCCAGGCAATAAGCTTTACCTCCAAGAGCTGCCAGCCAATCAGTGGGCTAGCAGCTCTTAGTCCCAGCAGCACCACAGGGAGCGGTGGCCACTGCTGGGACTGCACCCAGCATCAGCAGCAAGAGGGACACAACCCCAGAAGAAAGGTTTGGGGCCTCGCTGGGGACTGGCCAGGCCCTGACGAGGCAAGGGTTGGGAGGGGTCCCTCTGTGGGGCAGAGAGTGCTTGATCATGAGGGCACCCCTCCAGCCTGTAAGGGAGGCCACCAAGTTTTACATGGTGGTGTTCTGGGTGCTGAAGGCACCCACCAGCGGCGGGTAAAATACCAGCGGTGGCAGGAGGAGACCCTTAAGTGGCAGTTAATTGGCTACTTAAGGGCCTTGATTAGCCTGGAGTGGGTGGGCCGTTTCTCGCCTCTGCCATCCCTGAAAATTGCAGCAGGGGTGGGAAGGCACGGTAGCGGCTCCACCCCCCCCCACCAATTCAATTTTATGCCCACCACCCTGTCCCCCCCCCCCACACCAACCAGCCTGTTCCTGTGTGGGGGTGGGGGCAGGTAAAATTCCAGCCAAAGTCTTTACTCTGAACCTGTTGCACAAATGTGCAGGTCTGACAAGCACTTGTTCCCATCATCCAATGCATTTTCAACACATTATTACATTTTTAAGCCTAATAGAATGTATCAAAGTGGAAATAACTGGATTGGGCAGGCTCACTGCGTGTAGCTGATTGACTGGAGTTAACTATTGCTTTTAGTCTCAGTATGGAACAGTATTACAGTTATGCATCAGTAATAACACAGTAAAATAGAATGAAAAACTGACCACAACTAATGTCGGATCCAAATTTGGAACATTTATATCAAGGACCAACAAGTTTACAACTACCAGCATTAGTTTAAAGAGATCCTGAACAGCACCTAACAGCTTCAAATTTCAAACACAGGATCCCATACAACAAAATGCTCATCATACAATCCAGGATCAGTAATCTACAACATACATTAAACACTTTAAAACCAGATACCAGTCATATGCAACAACTCCACTAGTTTCCCCTGGCCTTACTGACATGAAGTCCTGTGACATTGATCACAAGTCGTGGGAGGCAGTTGCCAGTGATCGCCAGAGCTGGCGGGGCAGCCATAAAGGCGGGGCTAAAGTGTGGCAAGTCGAAGAGACTTAGCAGTTGGCAGGAAAAAAAAAACAGAAGCGCAAGGGGAGAGCCAACTGTGTAACAGCCCCGACAACCAATTTTATCTGTAGCACCTGTGGAAGAGTCTGTCACTCTAGAATTGGCCTTTATAGCCACTCCAGGCACTGCTCCACAAACCACCTCTAGGCACTTACCCATTGTCTCTTGCGACAAGGAGGCCAAAGAATAAGACAACTTTCTTGGTATTTACACAATAATCTGGGTTCAACTTAGTTATAGCATATGATGGTTTATATATTTCATTGAAATCCTCCCTTGGGCAACTACTTGACTATAAAGTCTAAACTATTGTAATCTTCATGCTCATTCCCATTACATTTAGTTTTTCTGTGCCCTTTCTCACACTTGTGAATCTTTTGGTGAACGAAACAGCAGTGTTCAAAGTATAGTCTAAAGAACATTGTAAAGACTTGTATAAGTGTAGAATTATAAGTTTAGATTTCACATCATGGGTGCAGTTTACAGTCAAATGGCTTGAAGTGAGCATTAGATATTTCCAATTGGAAATGTGCTACTTGCACCCAATGTTTTGTGGTCCACTCATTATAATAATGAGTATGCCAATCTTCAGGTGTTGATTTGGATATCTCAGGGAGCACACTAGTGGAGGAAGCAGAAAATTGCACAGAGTTAAAAATTAATGGGATACAGATAAATTAGAGGCATCTTATCAGACATTTACAGCACAGGAGGAGGCAATTCAGCCCATCATGTCTGTGTTGGCTGAAAAAGACCTAGCCAGCCTAATCCCAATTTCCAGCTTTTGGTCCATAACCCTGTAGGTTACAGCACTTCAAGTGCATATCCAAGTGTATTTTAAATGCGATGCGGGTTTCTGCCTCTTCCATCCTTTCAGGCAGTGAATTCCAGATCCCCACCACCCTCTGGGTGAAACAATTGCTCCTCAAAATGCTCTCTAATCTGTATCAATACTTTAAATCTATGACACCTGGTTACTGTCCTGCTAAGGGAAATAGGTTCTTCCTATCCACTATATCTAGGCCCCTCAATTTTATATTTGTCCTTCAGCCTCCTGTTCTAAAGGAAACAAGCCCAGCCTATCCAATCTTTTCTTATAGCTAAAATTTTCCAGTCCTGGCAACATCCTCAAATCTCCTTTGGACTCTCTCTGGTGCAATCATCTTTCCTGTAATGCGGAAACCAAAACTATACAGTGCTCTAGCTGTAGCCGAACTACTCTTTTCTGCAGCTCTAGAATAACTTCCCTATTCTATGCCTTGACCAATAAAGGAACGTACTCACATGCATTCTTAACCACCTTTACCTGGATAACAATGACTACACTTCAAATGTACTTAACTGGCTGTAAAGGGCTTTGGAATGTCCCAAGGTCATGAAAGGGCATTATATAAATGCAAGTTTTTTTTTTAATCTACCTGTTCTGCTACTTTCAGGGATCTGTGGACATACACTCCAAGGTTCTTCTCTAAACTGCTCAGTATCCTATCATTCATTGTGTATTCCCTTGTCTTGTCTGCCCTCTAAATTCATTATCTCGCACATCTCCAGGTGGAATTCCATTTGCCACTTTTCTGCCCATGTGACCAGTCTATAGATATCTTCCTGCAACTTTTCTTCCTTACTAGAAACCATGCGACCAATTTTCGTATCACCTGCAAACGTTTTGATAATGCCCATACATTTAAGTCCAAATCATTTTGTATATACATGAAAAACAAGGGACTTAGTACTGAACTCTGGAACCCCACTGAAAACATCCTTCCAGTCACAGAAACACCTGTCAACCATTACTCTTTGCTTCCTGCCACTGAGTCAATTTTGGATCCAAATTGCCCTTAGATGCCATGTGCTTTTATTTTTCTGACCAGTCTGCCATGTGGTATCTTGTCAAAAAGCCTTGCTAAAATTCATAGACAACATCAAATATGCTACCATCAACTTTCCTTGTTAGCTCATCAAAACAAAAAATGTAATCAAGTTAGTCAGGCATTATAGTCAGACATGACCTATCCTCATCAAATCCTTGCTGACTGTCCTTGATTAATCTGTGCTTTTTTTTTTTTAAAATGCCAATTAATACTGTCCCTCAGAATCTTTTCCAATAATTTTCCCAACACCTAACTTAGGCTGACTGGCTTGACTCTTCTATCCCTTTCTCCACTTTCAAGCAATAGTACAATGTTAGCAGTCATCCAGCACCATGTGTGTAGTCAGAGGATTGGAAAATGATGGTCAGATCCTTTGATATTTCTCCCGTGCCTCAGTGTGGGATACATTTCATCTATGCCTGGCGATTTATCTACTTTGAAAGATGCTAATCCCCTCAATATTTCTTCTCACTATGCTTATCCCTTCCAATATTTCACAATCCTCCTCAGCTAGAATGTTTGCTTCATCCCTCTCATTTGTGAAAACAGATACAAAGTATTCATTAAGAACCATGCCTGCATCTTATGCCTCCATACGCAAGTTATATTTTTGGTCTTTAATAGGCCCGCCTCTTTCTTATCATCTTGCTCTTTCTGTAATTAAAGATCTATGGAGTTTCCATGATTTTACTTAATATTTTTTATTCTCTTTGCTTTCCTAATTTCTTTTTTAATTTCATCCCTGCAATTTCTATACTCCTCTAGGCTTTCCGCAGTATTGAACTCTCAATAATCGGACATAAACTTCTTTTGCCATATTCTACCCTGTATGCTCCTTGACATCCAAGGGACTATAGATTTAGAAGTCCCACCCTTTTTCTTTTTGGGAACATACTTGCTCTGAACCCTCTCTCTTCCTTGAACACCTCCCACTGCTCTGCCATGGATTTACCTTCAAGTAGCTGTTTCCAGTCCACTTTTGCTAAAAATCAAATTTCAGCTTAGTAAAAATGGCCTTTCCCCAATCGAGAACTTTTACTCCTGGACTATCTTTATCCTTTTCCGTAATTACGCTAAATCTAACTGAATTATGATCACTACCACAGATACCCTTTCCATCTGTCCAGCTTCATTCCCCAAAACTAACTCCAGAACTGCCCCTTCTCTTGTTGGGCTTACTACGCACGATCTTAAAAAAAAGTGCATCTGAATGTATTTTAATAATTCTGTGCCCTCTCTACCTTTAACATTAATTTTATCCCAGTTAATGGTAATTGAAATCTCTTACTACTGCTGCCCTATTGTTTCTGCACTTCTCAGCATTTTGCTTTTCCATCTGACTGTTTGTGGGTCTATAGTACACTCCCAGTAGTGGGTGATTGTCCCTTTTTTGCTCTTCACTTCAACTCATATGGCCTCATTTAATGATCCTTCAGCATATCATTTCACCTCACTGCTTTTTTCTTTCATGGGATGTGGGCATCACTGGCCAGGCCAGCATTTGTTGCCCATCCCCAATTGCCCGTGAAATGAGTGGCTTGCTAGGCTATTTCAGAGGGCAGTTAAGAGTCAACGACATTGCTGAGTCTGGTGTCACATGTAGGCCAGCAGATTTCCTTCCCTAAAAAGGAAATCAGTGAACCAGATGGGCTTTTTTTTGACAATCGATGATAATTTCATGGCAGCATTACTGAGACTAGCTTTCAATTTATGCTTTAAAAAAATTTAATTAATTGAATTTAAATTCCACCAGCTGCCATTGTAGGATTTGAACCATGTCCCCAGGGCATTAGCCTGGG
Source organism: Heterodontus francisci (assembly GCF_036365525.1). Taxonomy (NCBI): domain Eukaryota; kingdom Metazoa; phylum Chordata; class Chondrichthyes; order Heterodontiformes; family Heterodontidae; genus Heterodontus; species Heterodontus francisci. The sequence continues at coordinate 91,581,011 of NC_090381.1, read as the reverse complement.
TCTCTGATTCTTTCTTTTGGGCCTCCTTATCTCGAGAGACAATGGATATGCGCCTGGAGGTGGTCAGTGGTTTGTGAAGCAGCGCCTGGAGTGGCTATAAAGGCCAATTCTAGAGTGACAGGCTCTTCCACAGGTGCTGCAGAGAAATTTGTTTGTCGGGGCTGTTGCACAGTTGGCTCTCCCCTTGCACCTGTCTTTTTTCCTGCCAACTACTAAGTCTCTTCGACTCGCCACATTTCAGCCCTGTCTTTATGGCTGCCCGCCAGCTCTGGCGAACGCTGGCAACTGACTCCCACGACTTGTGATCAATGTCACAGGATTTCATGTCGCGTTTGCAGACGTCTTTAAAGCGGAGACATGGACGGCCGGTGGGTCTGATACCAGTGGCGAGCTCGCTGTACAATGTGTCTTTGGGGATCCTGCCATCTTCCATGCGGCTCACATGGCCAAGCCATTTCAAGCACCGCTGACTCAGTAGTGTGTACAAGCTGGGGATGTTGGCCGCCTCGAGGACTTCTGTGTTGGAGATACGGTCCTGCCACCTGATGCCAAGTATTCTCCAGAGGCAGCAAAGATGGAATGAATTGAGACGTCGCTCTTGGCTGACATATGTTGTCCAGGCCTCGCTGCCATAGAGCAAGGTACTGAGGACACAGGCCTGATACACTTGGACTTTTGTGTTCCGTGTCAGTGCGCCATTTTCCCACACTCTCTTGGCCAGTCTGGACATAGCAGTGGAAGCCTTTCCCATGCGCTTGTTGATTTCTGCATCTAGAGACAGGTTACTGGTGACAGTTGAGCCCAGGTAGGTGAACTCTTGAACCACTCCCAGAGCGTGGTCGCCAATATTGATGGATGGAGCATTTCTGACGTCCTGCCCCATGATGTTCGTTTTCTTGAGGCTGATGGTTAGGCCAAATTCATTGCAGGCAGCCGCAAACCTGTCGATGAGACGCTGCAGACACTCTTCAGTGTGAGATGTTAAAGCAGCATTAGCCTGGGTCTCTGGATTAGTCTAGTGACATTACCACTATGCCACCACCTCTGCTCAATTGTTTCTTTAACTATGATTGTTACCCCCTCCTTTTTTAATCCACCTCCCTATTTTGTCTGAAAAACTGTAACCAGGAATGAGAGTTGCCATTTCTGCCCTTCTAAAAGCTGCGTTTCAGTAATAGCTATGATATCATATTTCAAAGTGTCTACCTGTGCCCTCAGCTCATTGGCCTTATTCATTAGACTTCTTGCATTGAAGCATATACTATTAAACACTGCCAGACTCCTTTGTTATCTATTTTTCTGCCTGTGTTTCCTCTGCCTTCAGTACTCGCTTATTAATTTTCTGCTTTCCATTTCCAGCTTTGCTGCTCTCCCTTCTGAATTTATGCTCAGGTTACCATCCCCTTGCCAAGTTAGTTTAAACCCTCGGCAACAGCACTCACAAAACTCCATGACGCTATTGGTTCCTGTCTGTTGAGGTGCAAACCATCCAGCTTGTACAGGTCTCACTGCCCCCAGAACCAGTTCCACTACCCCAGAAATCTAAAGCCCTCCCTCCTGCACCATCTCTCCAGCCATGCATTCATCCACACTATCCACCTGTTCCTGTACTCACTAGCATGTGGCACTGGGGGAATACTACCTTTGAAGTCCTGCGTAATTTCTTTCCTGGCTCCCTTAAATCTGCCTGCAGGACCTCATCTATCTTTCTAACTATGTCTTTGGTACTGATATGAACCATGTCCTCCGGCTATTCACCCTCCCCACTCAGAACCCTGGCACTAGGAGGCCACATACCATGGAATCATGCCAGTCTGTTCCCCTAACTATTGACTCACCTATCACTATTGCTTTTCTGACCTTCCTCCTCCCCCAATCTTTACCTCCAACCCCCATACAGCTGAGTCACCCATGGTGCCATGGACCTGGCTCTGACTGCATTCCCTAGAAGACCCAGCACTCATTGGTTAAAGAACAAGATGCCCTCAGGGGATTCCTGCACTACTTAGCCGATCCTCCTTGTCTGTCATGGTCACACATTCCCTCCCTGCATGCACACTCTGAAGCTGCAGGGTGATGACCTCCTCAAATATGCTATCCACAAAGTTCTCAGCCTTGCAGATACACTGCAGTGATGACCAGCTGCTGTTCAGGAGCCAAAACCCAGAGCTCAGACTCCTCCAGCTGACGACACTTCCTGCACCTGTAGTTGCCCAGGATATGAAAAGCTGCTTGGAGTTACCATATGGTTCGGGATGTGCATTTAATGGGACTGAGGTGCCCTGCCATATCTCAATTTATTAGTCTACAATCTAAAACTTAAATTTAAGAGTTGTCCCTGATCTGAACAAAATAAAACAAACAATCAGCTCCGTCACTTATGCTGATGCCTCTTTAGGAGTTTGTTTACCTTTCCCTCCCCCCTGATGCTCATGCCCCCTTACTGTACATTTATTCACAAATTATTTTTGGCTTTAAGACTATTTAACTGTTTAGCCAACATGAAAACAAAGCTAACCACTAAAAACACTAATCAATAAACTTAATACTTATCTGTAAGTTACCTGCTCCGCTCCACATTCTGTGCTGACTGTGGAATCACTAAGTTTTCCCTCTTTGTCTGATGGTTGCCACTGTTCTCCTGATAGCCTCTGCTGCAGCCAATCGACTCCACACACTGTTGAGGTACAGCCACTATCCAATAATCGCACAATTGAATGAATCGGCAACCAAAATGCTCATGGCCCGACTCAAGTTTTCAGTCACCATTATGATATGGTCATGTCTTTCATCATCAGAACCATCCATCACACGAGTCACTTCAATTACACAATCCCTGGTTCTAGGACAATTCCTTGCATAGTGATACTTAGACTCACACCAAAACACTTATTAACCACTCCCTGCACATCTCTGGGATTCATTCACCTTCAGCTATCATCCCAACCTTGCCTTCTGTTTTGATCCATAGATCTATCAAAAGTGCGACCCACTTCAAAAGGTCATTCAGCAACTCTTTCTGTACAAGCGCCTACGACTAGGCCCCCATCGATTTTGACAGCCAGTATCATAGAGTCCTTCATTCTCTATCACTGCAGAATTTCCAATTTGTGGAATGAAGGTAGATGGAAACGATTGTTTTCCCAAAAATTTAATTAGGGCAGCAGTCATTTGCTCAAAAAAAAAGAATCATTACCATGAAAATGAACCCATGTCAAAACCAAAATTCTATCTATTCAAGAGATCTGTGCACAATCTAACAATTTGAATGCTAAGCACAGACTCAGGAATTTCTAGACTGAATTTTTTTAGTCCATTATATAACCTATCAAATTCCTTGACATATTCTTCCACGGATTGTCCAGCTTAAATTTATCAAAAATCAACTATGCCTCATTGGCTTCCAACAAATAATCTTTTTTGTAAATCTTGTCCATAAATTGTATTAGAATTAGCAATCCCGCTTCAGTATCCAAGTCAGCAATATTCAGTTCCAAAAATACTTTATTTCTAATCTTGCTTTTTCCTGGTAAAGACAAAGCCAAGATCATACCTTGGTTAGGGAAGTGACCAGAGTCCATATTTCCACCTCATTCTTCATATGGTTCCAATTCCAAAAAGACCAGTGGGTAATCATAGTTCAAGAGCCTGTAGCATGATTCAGCCATTTCACCCCAAAAGCAATGTTTTTCTTTATATTCCCACCTGAAGAGATCAAAGTTAATCCTCTGCTACCATGTTAAACAGGCAGATGTCCATTCACCAAAATGAGGATGTTCCCTGTTCCCTGTTCCCTGTTCCCTGTTCCCTGTTCCCTGTTCCCTGTTCCCTGTTCCCTGTTCCCTGTTCCCTGTTCCCTGTTCCCTGTTCCCTGTTCCCTGTTCCCTGTTCCCTGTTCCCTCATGGACTAACTCTCTGTCCAGAAGTCCCTCCCCAACTGGCCAAAAACCCAGCCCTTAAATGCAAAACTATAATGAGTATCACCTGCTCTCTATTAACACTGAAAGGAATCCTGTTTAATTAAAGGGACCAGCATTTTCAATATTATCAATGGGTGTCATTTGAAAGTGACATCCTATGCACTGGAACATCACGAAATAGCATTTAAGATATCCTTGCCCACAACTAGCACACAAAATGAATTTCTGCTTATTTGAGGTAGGTGCTTCCACAGCAACTGTTGCCCACTTGTGCAAATTAGGCAGAGATTGAATGTGACGGAACTGTCAGTGGACATGATCAGAAAATTAGGCTACAGTCTACATTTCTGGGTATATATTCTAGCATTCTATTACCTTCTTAAATTCCTTCACCACATTGTCTGGGAATTGAAAGTGATGTGTGTACTATAAGTTTCAGGTCCCATTTTAAGCCTCCCTGTGCTAATGCAATTCCATTCACTGCACGTGGCTGCCCTGCATTTATTTGGTCAATGTATAATACTCGTACATTTATTAGTGTGTGTAAGCTTGCTACTGATCACACTTGTTGATGTCAACATATTTCTGCTGCAATAATATCAAAATTATCTAAGATATTAATTGTATTACAGGATTGGATAGAAAGTTAACATTACTCTCTCTATTGACGAATGCATTACATTTGTTCCATAGGCAAAATCGTACAGAATGTATGACCTTGCTCAAGGGATCTTTAAAAAAATCATTCTCATGACGTGGGCATCATTGGCAAGACTGGCATTTATTGCCCATCTCTAGTTGCCCTGAGAAGATGGTGATAGTCCCTCATCTTGAACTGCTGACAGCAGTTTGATACAAATTGTTAGGCCACGTCAGAGACCATTTAAGAGTCAATTACATTGGTTTGGGACCGAACCGGGTAAAGACAGCAGGTTTCCTTTTCTAAAGGATAAATGGATGACTTGTGCAGGGTTTTGGAGTTCTAACTTCCCTCTAACTACTCCTTTACTGTTATGCCACTGAAAGAACATTTTAATATTCGTGGACTTTCAGCTTCAGTGCCCCCTGCACAAACGGAAGGTACAGAAGTGGAAATTCTCCCCCGTTATGATTAATATTTTTAGCCTTATTCATTTCTTAGGTCCTCTTTGTCTCTCTAATATTTCTTCTAAACTGTATTAGCAAAACCCTGTGCCTTCCAGAACTCGCCCCCTCCTTTTTCCCCTTTACACTTTGGGCAGTTTGTTTTTCTTTATTCCTATTTAGTTGACCTATTCATCTATTTTGGAGCATGCTTATTTAGCTTATACTCATTTATACCCAAGAAAAATAAGTGTAAACTAAATATATATATATAATATATATATTTGTATATATATGTATTTATTTTATCTTACACTTTTGACAACGTAAGACTTTCTCTGGTTGAGGAATTTTCCACTGGCAGGAGGGTTGGTAACAAGAGGACACAGATTTAAGATAATTGGCAAAAGAACCAGGTGGGAGATAAGGCAAAATTTATTTAAGCTGTGAGTTGTTATGATCTGGAATGTACTGCCTGAAACAGTGGTCAAAGCAGATTCAATATTAGCTTTCAAAAAGAAATTTTATATATCCTTGACAAGGAAAAATTTGCAGAATTATGGGGAAAGGGTGGGGGAATGGAACTAATTGGATAACTTTTTCAAAGCACCAGCATAGCCACGATGGGCCGAATGACCACCTTCGGTGCTGTATGATTCTATTATTCTATGTCTGGTCTTTGTATTGAAAATACTTCCATTTTTTAATATTTTGTGAGGATTCCATGCATTCATTCCTATTAAAGAACATCTTGGGTAGAAGTCACCAATCATTGGAACATTACTGTCATAACATATTCTTGTTATCTCATTGTGTATGTTGTCATCATACTATTTTCTCCAGGGGCCTGTTGTAGATGACTATTGTTAATCATGTCCTCTGCCTGCTTGTTAACTCAAACCAGAATCTTTTCCCTGCCTTCCCTTCATTTCCAAATTTTCTGGAACACATTCTCTTGTTGCTGGGAGTGGGCAAGAAAGTGAGTGGCACCTCCTAGCAACTCTGGAGGACAGTGCAGAATGATCAAGTTTAACATAATGTGGATGCAGCTATACCAAAGAGCAGGAGGCAGGTTTATACATTTTAAAAGGATTAAATTCAAAAAAAATGAGGGAACAATTAAAACAAATTGATCAGAAGAGAATATTCATCAACATATCAGTACAGAAATATAATTTTAAGAATGATGCTAGACACACCAAATCTAAGCAAACTGAGATTAAGCAAACATGACCCTAAATAGTTTTCTATTAAATTAAAAGTGAAATAAAAAGGAAAAATTACCCCTACAAAAAATTGAAAGAGTTTACTGGGACAAATATAGGATCAAAAAAAGCTCAAAAGTATGATCAGAGAGGCAAAGAGATACCTAGGAAAAAAGCATAGCTGCAGAGGCAAATCATAACAGTAATAGATTCTTCCAACATTACAATAGTAAGAGGACTGTCAGAGAAGATGAGTGAACATTAAAAGATGCAAATGGATTTGAAATGAGGGCAAGGACAAAATAGCAAATATTCTGACTCCTTACTTCGCCAAAATTATTCCCCTCCCGTGCCAAAAGAAAATGCCAAGGCAAAATAGAAGACTTCGATATAAAATGATTCCTAGACAAGCCGAAAGGGCTTAGCACAAATTAATCGAGGATAAGGTAGCAATTATCTAAGAGTCTTGAGAGAGACTAATAAGCAGATTTGTGAGACATTGGTAATCATTGAGGGAATGATTGGACAATAGAGAGGAACCAATAGATGAAAACAGGCTAATGTGGTACCAGGTTCAAGAAGGGTGGCACAATAGACATAGGGAACTGCAGACCTATTAGTTTTACTTCAATTCCATATAAAATAATGGAATTGATCATCAAGAACAAGGGAACCCTTACAGGAAGCTTTATTGAAAAATAAAACCTTCTTTGGAGGTCCAGGCCACTTACCAGGTGGCAACTCCACATATCCCTGTGGAGGCTAATTTACTTCATCTCTCTTAATATGCTAACCACCGTTACTACTGGGTCCATGTCCATGACCACGGCCAAAACTGAAAATTGCAGCAACAACTTACACCTATAAAGTGCTGGAAATATTGAAAAATGTCTCAAAGTGCTTCACAGAAATGCAATCAGACAATGAAGGGATTTTAACACTAGGATGATAATTTTAAATTGGTGGAATTGGGGAACTGGGAGCCCATGTAGGTCAATGATGGTTGAGTACAACTTGGTGCAGGGTAGGATATGGGCAGCAGAATTTTGAATGAGCTGAGTTTTATGGAAAGTGGAAGATGAGAAGACAATCAAGAGAGCAATGGAATAGTTGCATCTGGAGATGACATAGGCTTGAATGAGGGTTTCGGCAAAATATGAGTTGAGGTGCAGGAGGGGTGGGGACTCAAGTAGATGGCCCATATGATGGAGAGTAAATGGAATGGGATGCTCAACCTGGACTCAGATAAGACACCAAGGTTATGAATAGTCAGCCTCGACAGTGGTCGAGGATGGTCATGGAATCAGTGGCCAGGGTATGGAGCTTGTGTTGATGAAGGATGGGGAGGGGATGCTGGGGGGTGGGGAACAGCGGTGAAGCTCACAGCTTCCATCTTCCCAGTGTTTAACTGAAGGAAATTCAGTTCATTCAATGCTGGAAGACAAACAAGTGGCTGGAAACACAGGGACAGCGATTTGTTTAAAGTGTTCTCATGTGATTTCTGTGCCCTGTTTAACATATCCACATGTGAGATCATGGTCGGCATCCTTCCATCTATGAAAGATGATGGACACTCAGCAAACAATCCATTTAGGTGGGGTGTCTTCTCTTGGTGCACCTTTGTTGATGGCTGTGAAGGCCAATCCTTGAGAGGCAGGTTCTGCTGCATGTGCTGCATGTGAAGCTGCCAAGTAACACTGTGAGTTGTTGTTTTTGACATTAGCGCCTGTTGCCAAGCTGCTGTAGCAACTGGTCATCATGGTAGTGCACATCAGTCCACAGGATGTGTCACCATTTCCCTCTTTCGCCAGCTTGTGACTCCCAAGTGTGATAGTCGACATTTATGGCCTTCGTGTCATACTTGCAAGCATCCTTGAAGCGGAGGTTTGGGCGCTCCACTGGTCGTCTGGCCCTGGCTACCTCACCATATAGAAGGGTCTTGGGTATGCAACAGTCTTCTATCCTACAGATGTGTCTGATCCACCGAAGCTGCCTCTGTTTGATTAGTGCTAACACACTTGGGAGCTCTGCCTTTGAGAGGACTGCCACATTTGTGATTTTGTTCTGCCAGGATATACCCAAAATTCACCACAGACAGCGAAGATGGAAATTATTAAGCATCTTTTCCTGGTAGCTGTAAGTCGCTTGTGTTTCACAGCCATACAGCAGGGGGCTGAGAACACAGGCCTTACAAATCATCAGCTTGCTCCTAAGGGTCAGCCTGGTGTTATTCCAGGAGCATTTTGCAAGTCGGCCAAAGGTGGAAGCTGCTTTCCCAATGCATGTATTTAGCTCTGCATCAAGGGAGAGATTGCCTGTCACTGTGGACCCAAGGTAGCAGAATTTGCTAACCACTTCCTGTGGGGTGTTATTTAGTGTCATCAGGGGCGGAGATGCAACACCTTGTCCCATGACCATGGTTTTCTGGATGCTTATAGTCAAGAAGAACAAGTTACAAGCACGGGAAAGAAAATCCATGAGTCTTTGTAGCTGAGTTTCCATGTCAGCGACTAGCACAGCATCATCCACGTAAAACAGTTCCCTGATCAGGACTTGATGTGTTTTTGTTTTTGCTTTCAGCCTTGATAGATAGTAGAGCTTGCCGTCTGACATAGTGTGCAAATAGATTCCTTCCATATCTACCAGGCAAATGAAAGTCAGGAGCATGGAGAAGAAGATGCCAAACAGAGTGGGGGCTAGGACACAACCCTGTTTCACTCCATTCTTCACTCTGAAAATGTTGGAAGTGGAGCCATCAAACTGTACAGTGCAGTGCATGTTGTCATGGAAGGAGTGGATGAGACTGAGGAGCTTCGGTGGCAGGCAGTTTTTTCCAAAATCTTTTACAGCCCTGATCTGCTACCGGTGTCAAATGTCTTAGTGAGAGCTACTAAAGTAAGGTAAAGGGGTTTACTCTGTTCCCTACACTTCTCTTGTAGCTGGCATATGGAGAAGATCATATCCACAGTAAATCTGCTGGCATGGAAACCGCACTGTGCTTCCGGGTACACTTGGTCTGCAAGCAAATGGAGGCTTTTAAGTATGACCCTATCAAAGGCCTTCCCCGTGACACTAAGGAGTGAGATGCCCCTTTAGGTGTTGCCGTCTCCTCTGTCTCCCTGTTTCCTGTTTAATGCACTACCCCCAACCCCCATAAGCGATTAAGATCATATATTATTATAAAGTCTCGTAGTTAAACCTTTTTACTTTTTTAAATGCTTATGCCCATGTAGAGTTTTTGTTAACATTTTCTTTGAAAGGTCAGTGTGAGTAATGGGAATAAATATGCATGAGATGGAACCTCACGAATGTTCAATTACAGCTTCCTTGTCAATATTCATAAGCTGATCTGCCTTTAAAAAAACACTGATAACAGCAACTTTGATATGTTGCTCTAATGTGCTGGAGACTCTTTTTGAGTCTGCAATGATCAATCCAGTTACTCCACTTATGTTACAGAGGCAGTTTCTTCAGCTACAGACCACTGATCATTTTTTGAAAAGTATAGAGTTCAGAAATGCAGAAAAGAAAATATGCAATATTAGTTTGCTTGTCGTACAGTACAAAGGGGTTTGAGTATCCCCATGAGGGAATTACTTGTTGTAAGAAGATGAATTGAAATATGAGAAGACACAGAAATGCAAGTAATTCCCAAAGTAACGATCCCAGGGGACCACTTAGAATCAAGAAAATTAAAATAGAATAAGTTGGGGAAATGTTTTGTGATGTAGTTATATAACCTTATTATGACAAATCCTATTATGAGATACACACTACTACAACTACTGATACTGCAAATGGTAAAATAATAGTTATACTGACCTCTCATAATAAACCTTTATTAAATCACCCTCATTATAACAAGCTTCATTTTTCCAACCATTCATAAAAGAGTAAGGAAGATTAAATCCTGCTGCCATTGGAAATACTACTGATCCTTCCTTTGGAGCTTCAATGATTACAGACTTGTTTATGGTGATGTCATTAAAGCACTCCCAACTAAAGCAGCAGTCTCATCCTTTGGAAGAGATGTACCAGCTTCAGGTGTCTATTCCAAGGTTTCTGGTGGATACTAAAAATCTTATGCCACTATTCAAAGAGCAGCAGAGAGTACTTTCAATGTTGTGGCTATCATTCCTCCTTCTTTCATTGGGCACAAAATATCTGTGGGTATACTTGCTTTTGATTTCAATGGAACATGTGTCCTCAGTACCTTGCTCTACGGCAGCGAAGCCTGGACAACGTATGTCAGCCAAAAGCGACATCTCGACTCATGCCATCTTCCCTGCCTCCGGAGCATTCTTGGCATCAGGTGGCAGGACCATATCTCCAACGCAGAAGTCCTCGAGGCGGCCAACATCCCCAGCATATACACCCTACTGAGTCAGCGGTGCTTGAGATGGCTTGGCCATGTGAGTCGCATGGAAGATGGCAGGATCCCCAAGGACGCATTGTACAGCGAGCACGTCACTGGTATCAGACCCACCGGCCGTCCATGTCTCCGCTTTAAAGACGTCTGCAAACGTGACATGAAGTCCTGTGACATTGACCACAAGTCGTGGGAGTCTGTTGCCAATGATCACCAGAGCTGGCAGACAGCCATAAAGGCGGGGTTAAAGAGTGGCGAGTCGCAGAGACTTAGTAGTTGGCAAGAAAAAAGAAAGAAGTGCAAGGAGAGAGCCAACTGTGTAACAGTCCCGACAACCAATTTTATCTGCAGCGCCTGTGGAAGAGTCTGTCACTCTAGAATTGGCCTTTATAGCCACTCCAGGCGCTGCTCCACAAACCACTGATCACCTTTTGGTGCTTACCCATTGTCTCTCGAGACAAGGAGGCCAAAGAAGAAGAAGAAGATTTCAACAGAATGAAAACACTGAACAAGTGTGGATTAATTAAGGAAAGCCAGCACAGATTCGTTAAAGACAAATTATATTTAACGAACTGTTATGATCAGGTGAGGAGAGGTTGAAGGGCTCCCCTCTTGTCCCTCTCCTTGTTTGACCGCAACAGGGTTTATTTCTTTTTTAAAGTGCATATGCTTTCCAATTCAGCGAGTGTTTAATTATTTACATGCTATGATAATAAACAAAATAATTGGACAGTTTTTCTTGAGTTTAACAAAGAAAGAGGTTACATAGAAACACAGAAAATAGGAGCAGGAATAGGCCATTCCGCCCTTCGGGCCTGCTCCACCATCCAAAAAAAATCATGGCTGATCGTCTAATTCAGTACACTGTTCTCGCTTTCTCCCCATATCCCTTGATCCCTTTGGCATTAAGAAATATATCTATCTCTTCTTGAATCTATCTAATGATTTGGCTTCCACTGCCTTCTGCGGTAGAGAATTCCACAGGTTCACCACCCTCTGAGTGAAGAAATTTCTCCTCATCCCGGTTTTAAATGGAATACCCTGTATCCTGAGACTGTGACCCCTGATCCTGGATGCCACAGCCATTGGGAACGTCCTCCCTGCATCTAGCCTGTCTAGTCCTGTTAGAATTTTATAGGTTTCTATGAGATCCCCTCTCATTCTTTTAAACTCTAGTGAATATAGGCCTAGTCGACCCAATCTCTCTTCATACATCAATCCTGCCATCCCAAGAATCAGCTTAATAAATCTTCTTTGCACTCCCTCCATGGCAAGAACATCCTTTCTCAGATAAGGAGACCAAAACTGCACATAATACTTCAGATGTGGTCTCACCAAGGCCCTATATAACTGCAGTAAGACATCCTTGCTCCTGTACTCTTTACTGTACTTAAACCGTTCTATGATAAAATAATAAACTACACTCCAACTTTCACACACACACAGACACAAATAGGTTACAGAGTGGGAAAGGATAGAGTGGTCAGATTAAACTCCAGAGCAGTAAAAAGGGGGATACAGTCTGTGGAGTTTGGTGACTCGGTTGGCTTCCAGATAAACTCGGTGGTCCCGAGGCTTCCAGCTTACAGATGTGGACAGCAGATTCGGTGGTCCTCCTGGAAACAAGAGTTCCCATCACAGGGTCTCTGTCTACCACAGTGATGGACTTGGGTGGTAATGACCAACAGTCAGGGTTCAAAACTTTCAAGGTGGCTTGGAGAGAGAGAGAGAGAGGGACCCCACTTGGGTCTTCTCTGATCAGTATCCAGTTGCTTGTCTGCTGCAGTGAGAGAAAAAACAGCTTAAAACACACAGATGCTGGGCCTGTCACATGATGGCTCAGTGTGTATTTACTCTTGCAACTTGTCTAGGAATTCCCTTCTCTCAATCGGGGTCCCATTGTTCAAGTGATTACCTTTGAGTGGTTTGTCTCCACCAGTTTAATGTCCTAAGTAATTGCCTTTAATTTTTTGTTACAAAGAACAAAGAACAAAGATAATTACAGCACAGGAACAGGCCCTTCGGCCCTCCAAGCCTGCGCCGATCCAGATCCTCTCTCTACACATGTCGCCTATTTTCTAAGGTTCTGTATCTCTTTTCTTCCTGCCCATTCATGTATCTGTCTAGATACATCTTAAAAGACTCCATCGTGCCCGCGTCTACCACCTCCGCTGGCAACGCGTTCCAGGTGCCCACCACCCTCTGCGTAAAGAACTTTCCACGCATATCCCCCCGAAACATTTCCCCTTTCACTTTGAACTCGTGTCCTCTCGTAATTGAAACCCCCACTCTGGGAAAAAGCCTCTTGCTGTCCACCCTGTCTATACCTCTCATGATTTTGTACACCTCAATCAGGTCCCCGCTCAACCTCCGTCTTTCTAATGAAAATAATCCTAATCTACTCAACCTCTCTTCATAGCTAGCGCCCTCCATACCAGGCAACATCCTGGTGAACCTCCTCTGCACCCTCTCCAAAGCATCCACATCCTTTTGATAATGTGGCGACCAGAACTGTACGCAGTATTCCAAATGTGGCCGAACCAAAGTCCTATACAACTGTAACATGACCTGCCAACTCTTGTACTCAATGCCCCGTCCGATGAAGGAAAGCATGCCGTATGCCTTCTTGACCACTCTATTTACCTGCGTTGCCACCTTCAGGGAACAGTGGACCTGAACACCCAAATCTCTCTGGACATCAATTTTCCCCAGGACTTTTCCATTTACTGTATAGTTCACTCTTGAATTGGATCTTCCAAAATGCATCACCTCGCATTTGCCCTGATTGAACTCCATCTGCCATTTCTCTGCCCAACTCTCTAATCTATCTATATTCTGCTGTATTCTCTGACAGTCCCCTTCACTATCTGCTACTCCACCAATCTTAGTGTCGTCTGAAAACTTGCTAATCAGTCCACCTATACTTTCCTCCAAATCATTAATGTATATCACAAACAACAGTGGTCCCAGCACGGATCCCTGTGGAACACCACTGGTCACACGTCTCCATTTTGAGAAACTCCCCTCTACTGCTACTCTCTGTCTCCTGTTGCCCAGCCAGTTCTTTATCCATCTAGCTAGTACACCTTGGACCCCAAGCGCCTTCACTTTCTCCATCAGCCTGCCATGGGGAACCTTATCAAACGCCTTGCTGAAGTCCATGTATATGACATCGACAGCCCTTCCCTCATCAATCAACTTTGTCACTTCCTCAAAGAATTCTATTAAGTTGGTAAGACATGACCTTCCCTGCACAAAACCATGTTGCCTATCACTGATGAGCCCATTTTCTTCCAAATGGGAATAGATCCTATCCCTCAGTATCTTCTCCAGCAGCTTCCCTACCACTGACGTCAGGCTCACCGGTCTATAATTACCTGGATTATCCCTGCTACCCTTCTTAAACAAGGGGACAACATTAGCAATTCTCCAGTCCTCCGGGACCTCACCCGTGTTTAAGGATGCTGCAAAGATATCTGTTAAGGCCCCAGCTATTTCCTCTCTCGCTTCCCTCAGTAACCTGGGATAGATCCCATCCGGACCTGGGGACTTGTCCACCTTAATGCCCTTTAGAATACCCAACACTTCCTCCCTCCTTATGCCGACTTGACCTAGAGTAATCAGACATCTGTTCCTAACCTCAACATCCGTCATGTCCCTCTCCTCGGTGAATACCGATGCAAAGTACTCGTTTAGAATCTCACCCATTTTCTCTGAGTCCAAGCATAACATTCCTCCTTTGTCCTTTAGTGGGCCAATCCTTTCTCTAGTTACCCTCTTTCTCCTTATATATGAATAAAAGGCTTTGGGATTTTCCTTAACCCTGTTTGCTAAAGATATTTCATGACCCCTTTTAGCCCTCTTAATTCCTCGTTTCAGATTGGTCCTACATTCCCGATATTCTTTCAAAGCTTCGTCTTTCATCAGCCGCCTACACCTTATGTATGCTTCCTTTTTCCTCTTAGCTAGTCTCACAATTTCACCTGTCATCCATGGTTCCCTAATCTTGCCATTTCTATCCCTCATTTTCACAGGAACATGTCTCTCCTGAACGCTAATCAACCTCTCTTTAAAAGCCTCCCACATATCACATGTGGATTTACCTTCAAACAGCTGCTCCCAATCTACATTTCCCAGCTCCTGCCGAATTTCGGTATAGTTGGCCTTCCCCCAATTTAGCACTCTTCCTTTAGGACCACTCTCGTCTTTGTCCATGAGTATTTTAAAGCTTACGGAATTGTGATCACTATTCCCAAAGTAGTCCCCTACTGAAACTTCAACAACCTGGCCGGGCTCATTCCCCAACACCAGGTCCAGTATGTCCCCTTCCCGAGTTGGACTATTTACATACTGCTCTAGAAAACCTTCCTGGATGCTCCTTACAAATTCTGCTCCATCTGGACCTCTAACACTAAGCGAATCCCAGTCAATGTTGGGAAAATTAAAATCTCCTATCACCACCACCCTGTTGCTCCTACATCTTTCCATAATCTGTTTACATATTTGTACCTCTATCTCACGCTCGCTGTTGGGAGGCCTGTAGTACAGCCCCAACATTGTTACCGCACCCTTCCTATTTCTGAGTTCTGTCCATATTGCCTCACTGCTCGAGTCCTCCATAGTGCCCTCCTTCAGCACAGCTGTGATATCCTCTTTGACCAGTAATGCAACTCCTCCACCCCTTTTACCTCCCTCTCTATCCCGCCTGAAGCATCGATATCCTGGGATATTTAGTTGCCAATCATGCCCTTCCCTCAACCAAGTCTCAGTAATAGCAATAACATCATACTCCCAGGTACTAATCCAAGCCCTAAGTTCATCTGCCTTACCTACTACACTTCTTGCATTAAAACAAATGCACCTCAGACCACCAGTCCCTTTATATTCATCATCTGCTCCCTGCCTGTTCTTCCCCTTAGTCACACTGACTTCATTATCTAGTTCCTTACAGGCTTTTGTTACTACCTCCTTACTGTCAACTGACCTCAATTGGTTCCCATCCCCCTGCCACATTAGTTTAAACCCTCCCCAACAGCGTTAGCAAAAGCACCTCCAAGGACGTTGGTTCCAGTCCGGCCCAGGTGTAGACCGTCCAATTTGTAATAGTCCCACCTCCCCCAGAACCGGTCCCAATGTCCCAAAAATCTGAACCCCTCCTTCCTGCACCATCTCTCAAGCCACGCATTCATCCTGACTATTCTTTCATTTTTACTCTGACTATCACGTGGCACTGGTAGTAATCCTGAGATTACTACCTCTGAGGTCCTACTTTTTAACTTGGCTCCTAACTCCCTAAACTCTGCTTGTAGGACCTCATCCCGTTTTTTACCTATATCATTAGTGCCTATGTGCACAATGACAACTGGCTGTTCACCCTCCCCCTTTAGAATGTTCTGCAGCCGATCTGAGACATCCCTGACCCGTGCACCTGGGAGGCAACATACCATTCGGGAGCCTCGTTTTCGACCACAGAACCGCCTATCTACTCCCCTTACAATCGAATCCCCTACGACTATAGCCCTTCCACTCTTTTTCCCGCCCTTCTCAACAGCAGAGCCAGCCACGGTGCCATGGACCTGGCTACTGCTGCCTTCCCCTGGTGAGCCATCTCCCCCAACAGTATCCAAAACGGTATACTTGTTTTGGAGGGAGATGACCGCAGGGGACTCCTGCGCTGCCTTCCTGCTCTTTCTCTGCCTTTTGGTCACCCATTCCCTTTCTCCCTCAGCAATCCTAATCTGCGGTGTGACCAATTCACTAAACGTGCTATCCACGACCTCCTCAGCATCGCGCATGCTCCAAAGTGAGTCCATCCGCAGCTCGAGAGCCGTCATGCGGTCTAACAAGAGCTGCAGTTGGACACACTTCCTGCACGTGAAGGAGTCAGGGACATCAGCCGTGTCCCTGAGCTCCCACATTGAGCAAGAGGAGCATGACACGGGTCTGAGATCTCCTGCCATTTTTAATCTTAAGCTTAACTTAGTTAAATGAAAGAGGAACGAAAAGTTTTTACCAATCACAATAAAACCAGAGAAATCGAAAAAGCCTTACCTTATAAACACCCCACCGAGTCCTTTTTTTTTTGGTTAGAGGAGGAGGGCGGGTGGGAGACACGACAAGTGTGGTGTCTCGGGTTCAGAAACCGCCCAAATATATAGTGTTTTACTTACCCAGCAGCCCCCTGGCCTCCACCGAAAAACAAAAGGAAATTAAATTTACTTTCAAACTGACCTTCCCAGCTGCTCACTCGCTCACTCACTGCTCCCGAAAAAGCTGCTTCCCAGCTGCTCACTCGCTCACTCACTGCTCCCGAAAAAGCTGCTGCAATGAAAAAATGGGGACTGGCCAGATGATTCACTCAAAATTCCCAAGTCATTGTTCGAGAGGGGACTGGCCAGACAAATTGATCCACCTCGATGCATTGGAATGTAGGGTGTACTGATGCTTCGGTGGCCATTTTAGCTGCAAGCAGTCACCTTTTTTAAAAGTTAATTCAGATTTCCAGCCAATGGATTAAAATATCATCTTTCGGCATTACATGTGTTCATGACAAACTTGATTGAGTTTTTTGATGAGGCAACAGAAAGGGTTGATGAGGGTAATGCAGTTGATACTGTGTACATGGACTTCCAAAAGGTGTTTGATAAAATGCCACCACATAATAGGCTTGCCAGCAAAGTTGAAGCCCATGGAATAAAAGGGACAGTAGCAGCATGGATATGGAGTTGGCTGAGTGACAAGAAAATAAGAGTAGTGGTGAAAGGTTGTTTTTCGGACTAGAAGAAGTATATAGTGGTGTTCCCCAGGGATCAGTACAACTTTGCTTAAAATATATTAATGACCTAGGCTTGGGTGTAAGGGCACAATTTCAAAATTTTCAGATGACATAAAACTTTGAAGTATTGTGAACTGTGAGGCGGATAATGATGGACTTCAAGAGGACATTGACAGGCTGGTGGAATGGGTGGACATGTGGCAGATGAAATTTAATGTAAAGAATAGTGATACATTTTGGTAGGAAAAACAAGGAGAGACAATATAAAATAAAGGATGCAAGGGTGCAGGAACAGAGACACCTGGGAGTATATGTGCACAAGTCATTGAAGGTGCCCGCGTCGGTTAGTGGTTAAAAAGGCACACAAGATCCTGGGTTTTATAAATAGAGGCATAGAGTACGGCATTGAGGGCGGCACAGTGGCGCAGTGGTTAGCACTGCAGCCTCACAGCTCCAGCGACCCGGGTTCAATTCTGGGTACTGCCTGTGTGGAGTTTGCAAGTTCTCCCTGTGTCTGCATGGGTTTCCTCCGGGTGCTCCGGTTTCCTCCCACATGCCAAAGACTTGCAGGTTGATAGGTTAATTGGCCTTTATAAATTGTCCCTAGTATAGGTAGGTGGTAGGGAAATATAGGGACAGGTGGGGATGTGGTAGTAATGTGGAATTAGTGTAGGATTAGTATAAAATGGGTGGTTGATGGAGGCGCAAGGGGAGAGCCAACTGTGCAACAGCCCCAACAAACAAATTTCTCTGCAGCACCTGTGGAAGAGCCTGTCACTCCAGAATTGGCCTTTATAGCCACTCCAGGCGCTGCTTCACAAACCACTGACCACCTCCAGGCGCGTATCCATTGTCTCTCGAGATAAGGAGGCCCAAAAGAAAAAAAGAGAAAGTATAAAATGGGTGGTTGATGGTCGGCACAGACTCGGTGGGCCGAAGGGCCTGTTTCAGTGCTGTATCTCTAAAAAATAAGTACATAAACAAAGAAGTTATGATGATCCTTTATAAAACACTGGTTTGGCCTCAACTGGGGTATTGTGTCCAATTATGGGCAACACACTTTAGGAAGGATGTGAAGGCTTTAGACAGGGTGCAGAAAACATTAATGAGAATGGTTACATGGATGAGAGACTTTAGCGACATTGATAGATTGGAGAAACCGGGGCTCATCGTTTTAGAGAAGAGAAGGTTGAGAGGAGATTTGATAGAGGTATTCAAAATCATGAGGGGTCCAGACAGTAGATGGAGAGGAACTGTTTCCATGGCTGAAGGGTTGAGAACCAGAAGACACCGATATAAGGTGAATGGCAAAAGAACCAATGGTGACATCAGGAAAAACTTTTATGCAGTGAGTGGCTGGGATCTGGAATGCACTGCCTGAAAGCGTGGTGGAGGCAGATTCAATCAGGCTTTCAAAAGGGAATCGAAGAGAAAAAAAATTGCAGAACTACAGTTAAAGGGTGGAGGAGTGGAACTAGCTGATTTGTTCTTGCAAAGAGCTGGCATGGACACAAAGGGCTGAATGGCCTCCTTCTGTGCTGTAATCATTTTATGATTCTGTGAAATCAGGCATGCTCTATCATGGTCCTCTTTAAAAAGTTACTGCTCAGGCAGTGAAGACAAAAATCTACTAGGTAGTCCATTGTCACAATATGCCCTCATACACACCTGTTATTTACCATTTATGAAGGTTAATGTAAAGCAGACAGTTATCAGGCTGTAAGCATGCACTGAAATAGTTTACCATGGTGTTAGCACCTATGAAGTGATATGTCAGCCCAAACGAAGCAGTTATTTACTGGGTTGCAGTAAGCTAGCTGATAGGTTTGGTATCTACAAGATGTTTTTGTTCAGAAAGTGATACCAGCCGTCTAAAGCACAAGCAGAACACATTCTTTGCTTACAGAATAGCTTCATCAGTCACACACAAACCGCTTAAAACATGAAAGCAGTAACTAATCCCTGACTCCGTCATAGGCATCCAAATCACTTTTAATTCCCTTTTAATATGGCAGTGACACTTCAAATCCAAAGTCTTTGTATAATGACAGTATTGTGCTGTTTCAGATCAACTGCTTTTGATGTTTTTGTTGTCAATGGTGTCCATGGAGATGGAAGATTTATTTTCATCTACTTAATAACCATTTAATTTCCTACACTTTCCTTTTCACAGCTGCCGATTCTGTATCTCGTTGCAGAAGTCCAACATGCTCCCTGGTCCTTGCATTGTCTGGGTAAAGTGTTTCTGTATAAACCAGTATATCTCGTTGCACTATCTGTTACCATAGCAACAGTCAATACTTATCTTATCAACACTAAACAGACATGATAAAATACCTAATATTTCCTGAACCTGAAAATCCTGGTATGTGTTTGTGTCTGCACTGGAAACATGCAGAAAAATAATTTGACAAGACTAGCTTTGAACTCATCTAACTTAAATTGATATTCAAATTTTTAATAAAATTGCTGAGGCAAAATATATCCTTGGGCATAAACAAATTATTCCGTGAGGTATAAAAGATTTGCAAAGCCTACCAGGTATCAGATGTAACAAGAGATGGAGTTGAAGATTAAACCTCACTGAAAGACTGAAAATGGAGGACTGTTGTCACTCCAAACTGGGTGTTTCAGCTTGTCTATCCCTTTCCCCCTACTAGTTTGTGACAGGAGTTATCCAGCCCTAGTAGAGAGGTGTGTGTCACTGAGTGTTTGTCTAATGACACTAAATGGCTGAAGACAGAGGGCTAGAAATTAGATTGCCCCAATTTTTGGGCTAGGGTTTGCGATTCATGACGTGCCCATGCCCATTCAGGTTGAGGTGGGAAGCATGCAAATTTAGTTATCCATCTCATCTGTATAATTGTGGTGTCTGGTCAAGTGGGTCCTGCGCTGGTGTATTCTCCCTAATGCTGCTGACTAAATCTAAGATCAACAGGAGAACCCAGTAGTGTTGTTTACAAACCACGTGGTACAGCCAGCCAGCTCCTCTTAAAGGAAGGCTGTCCCTCTTAAATTCATGGTACGGTGAATGGTACCAGGGCAGGAAGAGGATTCCAGAGTGAAGGATGCAGGGCTGGAGGCATTAGTGGTGGAGGTGTGCAGGAGGGCAGGAGCAGAGATGCCATAGTTCTGTGGTTGGCCAGGGGGCCCTCGAGGACCACCCACAGAAAGGAGTGGGAGCAGGTGGCCAGGGAGGTCAACTCAAAGAGTCTGGACCCGAGGGCCTGGCAGCAGTGCCACAAAAAGTCTAATGACCTCATGTGGGTGTTCAAGGTCACAATGTCATATATCATCCCATACCCACCACATCATCAACCTCTCACACTTCTCAATGTACCACACCCCCATCACTCACTCAGCAGCAGTCCCTGGCACTCAGGACTCATGCCTAACATCCCAATATTCCACCTCATACACCCACCAATGCTGCCAGCTTCAAACCCACCTCTCGCTGCCTACAAGTACCTCCAGCTATTCAGTTATGGCAGGAACATTACCCAAACACAATGCTACACCATTCTGCTCTCTCTCTTGCAGGACAAGGTGGCACAAAATAGAAAGGAACAGGGCAGAACCAATGGGGGACAAGGACACTGGCATCTCCTGAACCCTATGGAGGAGTTGGTTCTCTGCATCATGGGACCAGCTGCAACACAGTCCATTGCAGCCGCCGTCAATGAGAACATTGAGGGTGGTGTTATGGTCCTGCATTATGCCCCTTCACAACTACCAGCACACCCTCGTCCTGCTATATAGCATAATGAGCAAGCTGCTGTTGGTGTGACCATGGACCTGCGCTTCCCACCCACTCCCACTTTCCTCACCACAACCCTCCCCGCTGAGTTCCTACTTTCAGAAACCCAAGAACTATTGCCTGTCCAGACACAGACGCCCAAGGAGGAAGACACCCAATCACAGCACAGACACAAAGGGCCAAATGGCCTCCTTCTTGCAGTAAATCTTTCGATGTTTGTATGTCACTTGATCTGATACTCAGCCACTAGCTCAGATACTGGCACTGCAAATGCATTGGAGGTTCGCATAGAGTTGGGATCAGCACATTGTTACAGCCACATTGGGAATAGCATTAAACAGGAAATTAGAGACACATGCGATAAAGGAACATCTGTAATTATGGGTGACTTTCATCTTCATATAGATTGGGCAAATCAAATTAGTCACAATACTGTAGAGGAGGAATTCATGGAGTGTATACGGACCAGTACGTTGAGGAACCAACTAGAGAACAGGTCATATTAGACTGGGTGTTGTGTAATGAGAGAGGAATAATTGACAATCTAGTTGTGCGAGACCCCTTGGGGATGAGAGACGATAATATGATAGAATTCTTCATCAAGATGGAAAGTGAGGTACTTGATGCTGAGACTAGGGTCCTGAACCTTAATAAAGGAAAATACGAAGGTATGAGGTGTGAGTTGACTATGATGGATTGGGAAATGTTACTTAAAGGGATGACGGTGGATAGGCAATGGAAAACATTCAAAGAGCGTATGGATGAACTGCAACAATTGTTTATTCCTGTCTGGCACAAAAGTAATACAGGAAAGGTAGCCAAATCATGGCTTACAAGGAAAATTAGAGATAGCATCAGATCCAAGGAAGAGGCATACAAATTCGCCAGAAAAAACAACAGACCTGAGGATTGGGAGCAGTTTAGAATTCAGCAAAGGAGGACCAAGGGATTGATTAAGAAGGGGAAAATAGAGTACGAGAGTAAGCTTGCGGGGAACATAAAAACTGACTGTAAAAGTTTCTATAGGTATGTGAAGAGAAAAACATTGGTGAAGACAAATGTAGGACCCTTACAGTCAAAGAACAAAGAACAGTACAGCACAGGAACAGGCCATTCGGCCCTCCACGCCTGCGCCGATCTTGATGCCTGCCTAAACTAAAACCTTCTGCACTTCCGGGGTCCGTATCCCTCTATTCCCATCCTATTCATGTATTTGTCAAGATGCCTCTTAAACGTCGCTATGGTACCTGCTTCCACCACCTCCCCCGGCAACAAATTCCAGGCACTCACCTCTGTGTAAAGAACTTGCCTCACACATCCCCTCTAAACTTTGCCCCTCTCACCTTAAACCTATGTCCCCTTGTAACTGACTCTTCCACCCTGGGAAAAAGCTTCTGACTATCCACTCTGTCCATGCCGCTTATAACTATGTAAACCTCTATCATGTCGCCCCTCAACCTCCGTCCTTCCAGTGAAAACAATCCGAGTTTATCCAACCTCTCCTCATAGCTAATGCCCTCCAGACCAGGCAACATCCTGGTAAACCTCTTCTGTACCCTCTCCAAAGCCTCCACGTCCTTCTGGTAGTGTGGCAACCAGAATTGCACGCAATATTCTAAGTGTGGCCTAACTAAAACTCTGTACAGCTGCAGCATGACTTGCCAATTTTTATACTCTATGCCCCGACCGATGAAGGCAAGCATGCCGTATGCCTTCTTGACTACCTTATCCACCTGCGTTGCCACTTTCATTGACCTGTGGACCTGTACGCCCAGATCTCTCTGCCTGTCAATACTCCTAAGGGTTCTGCCATTTACTGTATACCTCTCACCTGCATTAGACCTTCCAAAATGCATTACCTCACATTTGTCCGGATTAAACGCCATCTGCCATTTCTCTGCCCGAGTCTCCAACCGATCTATATCCTGTTGTATCCTCTGACAATCCTCATCACTGTTCGCAACTCCACCGACCTTTGTGTCGTCTGCAAACTTACTAATCAGACCAGCTACATTTTCCTCCAAAATATTTATATATACTACAAACAGCAAAGGTCCCAGCACTGATCCCTGCGGAACACCACTAGTCACATCCCTCCATTCAGAAAAGCACCCTTCCACTGCTACCCTCTGTCTTCTATGACCGAGCCAGTTCTGTATCCATCTTGCCAGCTCCCCTCTGATCCCGTGTGACTTCACCTTTTGTATCAATCTGCCATGAGGGACCTTGTCAAAGGCTTTACTGAAGTCCATATAGACAACATCCACTGCCCTTCATTCATCAATCATCTTCGTCACTTCCTCAGAAAACTCAATCAAATTAGTGAGACATGACCTCCCCTTCACAAAACCATGCTGCCTCTTGCTGATAAGTCCATTTGTTTCCAAATGGGAGTAAATCCTGTCCCGAAGAATCCTCTCTAATAATTTCCCTACCACTGACGTAAGGCTCACTGGCCTATAATTTCCTGGATTATCCTTGCTACCCTTCTTAAACAAAGGAACAACATTGGCTATTCTCCAGTCCTCTGGGACCTCACCTGCAGCCAATGAGGATGCAAAGATTTCTGTCAAGGCCCCAGCAATTTCTTCCCTTGCCTCCCTCAGTATTCTGGGGTAGATCCCATCAGGCCCTGGGGACTTATCTACCTTAATGCTTTGTAAGACACCCAACACCTCCTCCTTTTTGATAATGAGATGACTGAGACTATCTACACTCCCTTCCCTCGGCTCATCATCCACCAAGTCCTTCTCCTTGGTGAATACTGATGCAAAGTACTCCTTTAGTACCTCGCCCGTTTCCTCTGGCTCCACACATAGAGTCCCTTCTCTGTCCTTGAGTGGGCGAACCCTTTCCCTGGTTACCCTCTTGCTCTTTATATACGTAGAAAAAGCCTTGGGATTTTCCTTAATCTGTTTGCCAATGACTTCTCATAACCCCTTTTAGCCCTCCTGACTCCTTGCTTAAGTTCCTTCCTACTGTCTTTATATTCCTCAAGGGATTCGTCTGTTCCTAGCCTTCCAGCCCTTACGAATGCTTCCTTTTTCTTTTTGACGAGGCTCACAATATCCCGCGTTATCCAAGGTTCCCGAAACTTGCCAAACTTATCCTTCTTCCTCACAGGAGGTCCTGGATTCTAATCAACTGACGTTTGAAAGACTCTCACATGTCAGATGTTGATTTACCCTCAAACAGCCGCCCCCAATCTAAATTCTTCAGTTCCTGCCTAATATTGTTATAATTAGCCTTGCCCCAATTTAACACCTTCACCCGAGGACTACTCTTATCCTTATCCACAAGTACCTTAAAACTTATGGAATTATGGTCACTGTTCCCGAAATGCTCCCCTACTGAAACTTAGACCACCTGGCCGGGCTCATTCCCCAATACCAGGTCCAGTACAGCCCCATCCCTAGTTGGACTATTTACGTATTGTTTCAAGAAGCCCTCCCGGATGCTCCTTACAAATTCTGCCCCATCGAAGCCCCTAGCACTAAGTGAGTCCCAGTCAATATAGGGGAAATTAAAATCACCCACCACTACAACCCTGTTACCTTTACATCTTTCCAAAATCTGTCTACATATCTGCTCCTCTACCTCCCGCTGGCTGTTGGGAGGCCTGTAGTAAACCCCCAACATCGTGACTGCACCTTTCCTATTCCTCAGCTCCACCCATATTGCCTCGCTGCATGACCCCTCCGAGGTGTCCTCCCGCAGTACAGCTGTCAGAAACAGGAGAATTTATTATGGTGAACAAAGAAATGGCTGACCAACTAAATGCATGCTTTGGTTCTGTCTTCACAAAGGAGGACACAGATAACATACCAGAGATGCTGGGGAACACAGAGTTTCGTGAGAGACAGGAACTGAAGGAAATCAGTATTAGTACAGAAATGGTGTTGGGGAAATTGATGGGAGCGAAGGCCAATAAATCCCCAGGGCCTGATGGTATGCATCCCAGAGTACTTAAGGAAGTGGCCCTAGAAATAGTGGTCATCTTCCAAGATTCTATAGACTCTGGAACAGTTCCTACAGATTGGAGGGTAGCTAATGTAACCCCACTATTTAAAAAGGGAGGTAGAGAGAAAACAGGGAATTCTTGACCAGTCAGCCTGACATCGGTAGTGGGGAAAATTCTAGAGTCCATTATCAAAGATTTTATAGCAGAGCACTGTCAGAACAGTGGTAGAATCGGACAGAATCAGCATGGATTTACGAAAGGGAAATCATGCTTGACAAATCTACTAGAATTCTTCGAGGATGTAACTAGTAGAGTTGATGAGGGGGAGCCAGTGGATGTAATTTATTTGGACTTTCAGAAGGCTTTTGACAAAGTCCCACATAAGAGGTTAGCATGTAAAATTAAAGCGCATGGGATTGGGGGTAGTGTATTGCGATGGATAGAAAATTGGTTGGCAGACAGGAAACAAAGAGTAGGAATAAATGGGTCTTTTTCCAAATGGCAGGCAGTGGCTAGTGGGATACCGCAGGGATCAGTGCTAGGACCCCAGCTATTCACAATATATATTAATGATTTAGATGAGGGAACTAAATGTAATATCTCCAGATTTGCAGATGACACAAAACAGGGTGGGAGGATGAGTTGTGAGGAGGATGCAGAGAGGCTTCAAGGTGATTTGGACAAGTTGAGTGAGTGGACTAATGCATGGCAGATGCAGTATAATGTGGATAAATGTGAGTTTATCCACTTTAGTAGAAAAAACAGGAAGGCAGATTATTAAGTGAACGGCTATAAACTGAGAGAGTGGAATATGCAACGAGACCTGGCTGAAGATAAGCATGCAGGTGCAACAGGTGGTAAAAAGGGCAAATGGTATATAGGTCTTTATAGCAAGAGGATTCGAGTACAGGAGCAGGGATGTCTTGCTGCAATTGTGCAGGGCCTTGGTGAGGACACACCTGGAATATTGTGAGCAGTTTTGGTCTCCTTATCTGAGGAAGGATGTTCTTGCTATAGAGGGAGTGCAGCGAAGACTTACCAGACTGATTCCTGGGATGGCAGGACTGACGTATGAGGAGAGATTGAGTCGGTTAGGATTATATTCGCTGGAGTTCAGAAGAGTGAGGGGGGGATCTCATAGAGACCTATAAAATTCTTCCAGGATTTGACAGGGTAGATGCAGGAAGGATGTTCCCGATGGTGGGGGAGTCCAGAACCAGGGTCATAGTCGAAGGATACGGGGTAAGCCTTTCAGGACTGAGAGGTGGAGAAATTTCTTCACCCAGGGAGTGGTGAGCCTGTGGAATTTGCGACAAAGCAGTTGAGGCCAAAATATTGTATGTTTTCAAGAAGGAGTTAGATATAGCTCTTGTCGCGAAAAGAATCAAAGGATAAGGGGGGAAAGCGGGAACAGGCTGCTGAGTTGGATAATCAGCCATGATCATAATGAATGGCGGAGCAGGCTCGAAGGGCCGAATGGCTACTCCTGCTCCTATTTTCTATGTTTCTACGTGGTGCGATGTGGGTGATTCCCACTGTTCAAGTCCCCATCTGACTGCAGCAAGTATTTTGTTGTTGGGGTTTAACTGCTTGGTGTTTCATTTTTCAAATAAACAGACTGTGACAAGTTTTCTTGTAGGTTTAAAAAAACAGAAAATCAATTGTTTATTGATCAATACACCTTATCCCGAAATTATCACAATAGCATCCACTTACGCATTCGCTCGTACACATACATGCAAGAAGAGATAGATAGCGGGCAAAAAGGGAAAGTGATTTTTAGTGGGGTGGTGGGGGCGGGGAGGTCATGATATACCTGTTAAATTCTCTTGGAAATCAAGTTCTCGATGGCTGCAGACTGCGATTATTGTAGATTCCTCTCTTGATTCAAACTTCAGTTGAAGACGGTAGATTACTTCTAGGTCATTGCTGTCTAGTGTAGATGTAGGATTCTAAAACAGGGCACATGCTTTCTAGCTTGCTGGAAAACAAGCTGCTCTTTCTCTCTGGCGACTCTCTCTAGTCTGTTTTTTTTAAGGTAAAGCTGTGTTACTTCTCAGCTCCTGGTGGGAGACACTCTGGGCTCATCCCTGTGGTGATTGCTCAAGGGCCCAGGATGTAGCTACTTCACACCTACTTTGTTTCAGAAGAAGTCATTCAATTCTGGAATGTTTTAGGTTGGATGTAGGATAGGTTCAATTGGTACCTCTTATCTTCGAAGATTTGTTCTTTGTCCTTGTCAGGCATATTGAGTACACAAAGGCCAAGCTTTTTTCTTTGACAGCCATTTTGGATATATTGTTCACTTTTTAAAATAAAGGTTCATTTTTTAAAATACAAAGTCAGTTTTTTATAACTCTTCAGAATTTAGTCCATGATTGTTGTATCATTGCATTTCTGGTGGCGTGACAACATAGTGAGTCATGCAGGGACAAGCGGACAGACTGGGAACTGTTTTTGAATTGTGCCTCACAGAAAAGTTTGGGGCAGACTACAATTGAACTTCAAGAAGAAAGCATCCCTCTCTCTCTCTGTCTCTATCTCCAGCAAAGTTCCAGGGACCCATGGAAGCAGTTTAAGAGGATTTCTTCAGCCTTATGGTACCAGCAAAACAAGTTTGAAAGTGTGCACTGGGCCCCAACGAGAACTGCAGGACTTAACTCCAACTCAAGGTTTTTACATCCAAACCAAAGACAATAACTGAATTCCATTTACTACTCCAGCTCCCCCCCCCCCCTTATTCTTTCTCCCCCTCTGTATCTATTTGTGCATGAGTGTTTATCATGTATGCATGCTAACGTGGTTGTGTCGCGTATTTTTAGTAACTTCAACTGAGTAAGAGTGTTAAGGCTAATAAACTTACACCTTCTTGTTTACACCAAAGAAAACCTGTCTGATTGGTTCATTTACAATTACAATTAGAGAGCAGTGAGGAAGGACTTACTGAGGTGAACCTAAAAACACTGTGTTTTAAAAGTTAAATCCTGTTACGGCCAAACCAGAAAAGGGCCAAAAGCGGAGCCTGAGACCCCCTTCCTCGCCCAATCACAACAATGGTTCATTTGCCAGCTCAGCCATGAGCATGGTGGCACACAAGTTCTGCTGCAAAGGACTCAGATGAAGATCATGTTGGGGTGGCATATAGAATGCTGATGGGCATGCACACCAAGCTGCTAGGTGCGTGGCTGGTCTGCCAGGCAGCCTGCTGTCACTGTCAAGGAGAATGGAGGGGTCTGGCTCCAACTTGGCAAAGGGGATGGTGTGGAGCTTGCCCTCTCCACAGCCTATGCTC
Organism: Heterodontus francisci; assembly: GCF_036365525.1. NCBI lineage: Eukaryota > Metazoa > Chordata > Chondrichthyes > Heterodontiformes > Heterodontidae > Heterodontus > Heterodontus francisci. The sequence continues at coordinate 91,552,649 of NC_090381.1, read as the reverse complement.
CATATCCCTGTTGTGTTGCAGACACAGAGGCACTACAACTGCAGCCCCCAGACAGGGTGCAGCAACACTCACTGAAAATCCAGGAACACACCAAAATAACCTCTAAAACCACTGCAGAGTACTTCCAGATATTTTGCAATGGTAAAAATTTCTTAATAATCACGTTACCTGCAATTTGGGTGCCTGGCCCTTTAAATAACGCTAAAACAGAGTCCACCTTGCAGCAGAACATGTGTTGTTTGGAGTGGTCTATGAACTCATTGCCAGGACGAGTGTTGCCCAAATATGGGACCCTGGTGTCTCCATCAGCCAATTAGGTCGTATAACTTCAGGATAGCATCAATTTAAAGGCTTCTGGTGCACGCTGGGGATGCTCTGGATGCGTCCCTCTCCACACAGAACACCCATGCGGGCCACACAAGAGGTGGCCAGAGACACAAGGCACACTTCAAAAGCAGCACTTGGCCTCCATAGCATCACGTGAAGCGGTGCTATACAAGGGAATTTCCAGTCACTATACTCTGATGTATCATAAATAGGAGAAAAGTAAGCTGAATGATTGGAGACAAGGAACATAGATGAGCTTGAGTGTCTGTGTACAGGGGCAAAAAAAGAGGTGAAGATAAAATTGAATCTAAAGAAATAAAGACAAATGTAAAGTACATAAGCAATAAAAGAGAGGATGAGCAAAGTGAGCATGATGAGGTTAGGAAAGAGGCTAAAAAGGCAATTAGAAGAGCAAAGAGGAAATATGAAATGAAAATATCAAAGAATATTTAAAGAAAGCCTGGATTTTGCGGTAGCAATAATGGCGAAACTGTTAGTGTTCACTATCATTACTTCTCTGAAACTGACAGTAATCCTGGAGTCTGCACATGCAGAGTTAAACGCAGAATCCAGACGTTACTGTCAGTGATCTTACAGCGGCACAGTGGTGCAGTGGTTAACACCACAGCCTCACAGCTCCAGGGACCCAGGTTCAATTCTGGGTACAGCCTGTGCAGAGTTTTCAAGTTCTCCCTGTGACCGTGTGGGTTTTCGCCGGGTGTTCCAGTTTCCTCCCACAGCCAAAGACTTGCAGGTGATAGGTTGTTGTAAATTGCCCCTAGTGTAGGTAGGTGGTAGGGAATATGGGATTACTGTAGGGTTAGTATAAATGGGTGGTTGTTGGTCGGCACAGACTCGGTGGGCCGAAAAGGCCTGTTTCAGTGCTGTATCTCTAAATAAATAAAATAAAATTTTTCCATAGAGTGCGCTGCTGAAGTCCCCAGGGACAGAAATCAATTAAAAATCACTGAACTGATGAGAACTTTCCCTTTTACACTATTAGTTTCACTGTAAAAAAAACCCCTTGAAAATGTTACATTAGAGTCATAAGTTCATTATGGCACAGAAGGAGGCCATTCGGCCCATCGAGTCCATGCTGACTCTGTTAAGAAATCCATTCAGTCCCATTCCCCGCTCAATCCCATATAGCCTTACTACTTTAATTCCCTCAAGTGCCTATCCAATTTCTTTTTTAAATAATTCATCATCACTGCTTCCACCAACCACGTGGGCAGCGAGTTCCAGGTCATTACCACTCGCTGCATAAAAAAGTTCTTCCTCACATTCCCCCTATATCTCTTGCCCAAAACCTTAAATCTGTGTCCCCTAGTCCTTGTATCACCGACTAACGGGAACAGCTTTTCTTTGTCTACCTTATCTAACCTTGTCATAATCTTGTACACCTTTATCAGATCTCCCCTCAACCTCCTTTGCTGCAAAAACAACTCCAGCTTTTCCCACCTAACCTAGTAGCTAAGTTCCCTCATTCCATGAACAATTCTGGTAAATCTCCTCCGCACCCTAGTCTCCTCTGCATATCTTGTTGAATGAGGTGTAATTGGGTGTTAATGGTGTACTGAGTTCATAATTCCTGCTAGCCACCCTCACTGGCCCTGAAAAATATCAAATTGCTCCATTATGATTAAAAAATCTACAAATTTTAAAATAATAAAAGAAAATTTTGGAAAATTTAAGATATTTCATCTTCTAGTCTAATCCCATGTGTATTTCGCAATCATTTAATTCACCCTCTGTAAAATTTAATTAAAAAGTGAAGGATAATCATTGTTTTAAACTTCCTGTTTTGCTGTCTATGAGACTACTTCAGTGTGATTGGCTGCTTACCCTGCTTGATGACATCACTGTTACTGGGCACTTGGAAATCCCCTTGACTAGGTGCCAGATTCAAATTAACAATGGAAAAGGGAAACCAGGCCACAGGGTTTGCTAGATCTTTGTGAGCAGCTTTCTTTGAGGTCAGTGGTGAGTGTCATCACTTCACCACTAAGTGCAACATCCAGGCCAATATTCTTTAGGCACATAAATAGCAAAGAGATAATTAAGCTAGGGGAAGAATCAGTAAGATATAAGCAAGGTAAACTTAGAGGACAATAAACTAAAATAGCAGGGATACTTGTTTCATTTCCCATTGAAGAGACTAAAAATGAATAAGTGATAACAGTAGAAGTCAAGAGGGATGTTATACAACTTAGAGCACCAGCAAAATCATTAGCATTTGTGCCAGGTTTCCCTGTCTATGTTAGGAACACAAGACCTGTTGCACTTGTGCCTGAATGTTTTAGCTCCAGTTCCCCCGGGCTTTCTTTTACAGTCACAGCAAGAGAATCTCCAGCGATAGCTTCTTTCCCTGCCAAGTTTGAAAAAGTCTGGTTGAGACAATGGCCAGGGAGGGGAGTGGGGTTGGATGGAATCATTTTGAGGGCATGAAGCTTGTGGTGTGGGCTGAAGACAATGACTCTGGTTTCTTTAATGTTTAATTGGAGGAACTTGCAGCTTATCCAGCACTGAATGTCGGCCAAGCAATCTGACAACACAGAAACAATGGAGGGGTTTAGAGAGGTGGTGAAGAGGTAAATTTGGGTGTTTCCAGCATACTGTGGAACCTGATTTCATGTGTTCACGATGTTACCAAAGGGTAGCATCTGGATGAGAAATAGGAGGAGGCCAAGGCTAGATTCTTGGGGCATACAGAGGCCATGGTGCAAGAGTGGGAAGAGAAGCTATTGCAGAAGATTCTTTGGCTTTGAGTTCAAAAATAAAAGTTCAAACCCAGAATTAACCATTACTAGCTGAACTGGAGTTGTTAAAACATTCTTGGTAACACTCTCACCTCTGATGGCTGTGGGTTTAAGTCCCACTCCAGGACTTGAGCACGAAAATCAAGGCTGGCACTCCAGTGCAGTACTGAGGGAGTGCTACACCGTCGAAGGAGCCAACTTTAAGTTGAGATGTTAATCCAAGGCCCCGCCTACCCTCTCAGGTGGACATAAAAGATCCCATGACACGATTTCAAAGTTTTCCTTTGACTCGGGGGTGGTGCCAGAGGACTGGGGAATTGTAAACGCTACACCCTCGCTCAAAAAAGAGTGTAAAGATAAGCCCAGCAACTACAGACCAGTAAGTTTAACTTTGGTGTCAAATAGATATAAATGCAGGTTAATTAAGGAAAGCCAGCATGGATTTCTTAAGGGAAAAACAAGTTTACCTAACTTGCTGGAGTTTTTTTGAGGAGGTAACAGAGAGGGTTGATGAGGGCATTGCTGTTGATGTGGTGTACATGGACTTTCAAAAGGTTTTTGAGACAGTGCCACACAACAGACTTGTGAGCAAACTTGTCGTTCATGAAATAAAAAGTACGGTAGCAACCTGGATATGGAATTGGCTGAGTGAAAGGAAACAAAGATGTTAATGGTTAATGGATGTTTTTCAGGCTGGAAGAAGGTTTGTAGTGGAGTTCCCCAGGGGTCAGTGTTCATAGAATCATAGGAAGTGGAAGGCACAGAAAGCGGCCACTTGGCCCACTGTGTCTGTTCTGGCTGAAGAACGATCCACCAATTCTAATCCCAGCTTCCAGCATTTGGTCCGTAACCCTGCAGATTGCAGCACTTGAGGTGCATATCCAGACTCCTTTTGAATGAGTTGAGAGTTTCTGCCTCAGCTACCCTTTCAGGCAGTGAGTTCCAGACCCCCACCACCCTCTGGGTGAAAAGGTTTTTCCTCAACTCCCCTCTGATTTTTCGACCAATCATTTTAAATCTATGCCCCCTCATCACTGACCCCTCTGCTAAGGTGAATAGACCCTTCACCTCCACTCTATCCAGGCCCCTCAAAATTTTGTACATTTCAATCAGATCTCCCCTCAATCATCTCTGTTTCAAGGAGAACCACCCCAGCCTATCCAATCTTTCCTCATAGCTGCATTTTTCCAGTCCTGGCAACATCCTCATAAATCTCCTCTGTACCCTCTCCAGCGCAATTACATCCTTTCTGTATTGAGGTGACCAGAACTGCACACAGTACTCAAGTTGTGGCCTAACCAATGAATTATACAGTTACAGCATAATCTCCCTGCTCTTATATTCTATACATAAGCTAATAAAGGAAAGGATTTCATATGCCTTCTTAACCACTTTATCGACCTGTCCTGCTACCTTCAGGGATCTGTGGACATTCACTCCAAGGTCCCTCACTTCCTCTACACTTCTCAGTATTTTCCCATTAATCATGTATTCCTTTGCCTCTTTGACCTCCCCAAATGCATCACCTTGACACTTCTCCAGGTTAAATTCTAATTGCCACTTTTCTGCCCATCTGACCAGACCATCAACATCTTCTTGCATCCTACAGTTATCCTCCTCGCTATCTACCACACGACCAATCTTTGTATCATCTGCAAACTTCTTATTAATGCCCCCTACATTTACATCTAATTATTAATATATACCACAAAAAGCAGGGGACCCAGTACTGAGCCCTGTGGAACGCTACTGGAAACAGCCCTCCAGTCGCTAAAACACCCGTCAACAATTATCCTTTGTTTCCTGCCACTGAGCCAATTTTGAATCCACCTTGTTGCATTTCCCTGGTTCCCATGGGATGTTATTTTTTTAACCAGTCTGCCAAGTCAGATCTTGTCAAAGGCCTTGCTAAAAGCCATGTAGACCACATCAACTGCACTATCCTCATCTATCTTTCTTGTTACTTCTTCAAAAAATTCGATCAAGCTGGTCAAACAAGATCTTCCCTTAATAAATCCTTGATTAACTTGTGCCTTTGTAGGTGACAGTTTATCCTGTATCTCAGAATAGATTTCAATCATTTGCCCACTACTGAGTTTGACTGACTGGCCTGTAATTATTTGGTCTATCCTTAGCTACCTTTTAAAACAGAGGTACAATGTTAGCAGTTCTCTAATCCTCCAGCACCAGACCTGTTTCCAGTGAGGACTGGAAAATGATGGTCAGGCCTTCTGCTATTTCTTCTCTTGCTTCTTTTAACAGCCTGGGTACATTTCATCTGGCCCTGGTGATTTATCAATTTTCAAGTGTGCTAATCCCATTAATACTTCCTCTCTCCCTATGCTTATCACATCCAATAGTTCATACTCCTCCTCCTTAACTATGATATCTGCATCGTCCCCCTCTTTTGTGAAGACAGACACAAAGTATTTATGAAGAACCATACCAACATCTTCCACCCCTACACATATGTTACCTTTTTGGTCTTTTATGGGCCCTACTCTCTCCTAAGTTATCCACTTACTCTTAACGTATTGATAAATCATCTTTGGGGTCCCCTTGATTTTGCTTGCCAATATCCTTTCATGCCCTCTCTTTGCTTCCCTAATTTCTTTTTTATTTCACCCCTCCACTTTCTATACTCTTCTCAGCTTTCTGTAGTATTGAGTTCTCGGTGTCAGACATAAGCTTTCCTTTTCTGACGTATCTTACCCTGTAGGCTCCTTGACATCCGTGGGGCTCTAGATTTGGCTGTCTCGCCCTTTTTCTTTGTGGGAACATGTTTACTCTGAACCGCTTGAATCTCCCCTTTGAGTGCCTCCCACTGTTCTGACACTGATTTTCCTTCAAGTAGCTGTTTCCAGTCCACTTTCGCTAAATCACTCCTCAGTTTAGTAAAATTGGCCTTGCCCCAATTGAGAACTCTAACTCCTGTTCTATCTCTGTCCTTTTCCATAATTATGTTAAAACATAATTATGATCACTACCACCAAAATGCTTTCCCATTGCCACTCCTTCCACCTGTCCATCTTCATTTCCTAAAACTAAGTCTAAAACTGCGCCCTCTCTTGTTGGACTTGCTACATACTGGGCAAAAAAGTTCTCCTGAATGCAACTCAAAAATTCTGCTCCCTCGATTCCTTTCACACTAAAACTATCGCAATTAATATTGGGGTAGTTAAAATCCCCTACGATGACTGCCCTATTGTTCTTGTACTTCTCAGAGATTTGCCTACATATCTGCTCTTCTATCTCCCTCTGACTGTTTGGGGGTCTATAGTACACTCCCAGCAGTGTGATTGCCCTTTTTTGTTCCTTAGTTCAATCCATATGACCTCATTTGATGAACCTTTCAACATATCAACCCTCCTCACAGATGTAATAATTTCCTTGGCCAAAATTGCCACTCCCCCTCCTTTCTTATCCCCCTCTCTATCATGCCTGAAAACCCTGTAACCAAGAACGTTGAGCTGCCATTCCTGTCCCTCCTTCAGCCATGTTTCTGTAATAGCTATGATATCATACTGCCACGTGTCTATCTGTGCCCTCAGCTCATCTGCTTTATTTACTATACATATATGTTGGGACCCTTGCTTCTCCTGATATATATTAATGACATAGACCTTGGTGTACAGGGCACAATTTCAAAGTTTGCAGATGATACAAAACTTGGAAACATTGTGAACTGTGAGGAGGATAGTGTAGATCTCCAAAAGGACATAGACAAGTTGATGGAATGGGCAGACAGATGGCAGATGAAGTTCAATGCAGAGAAATGTGAAGTGATTCATTTTGGTAGGAACAACATAGAGAGACAATGTAGAATAAAGGGTACAATTCTAAAGCGGGTGCAGGAGCAGAGGGACCTGGGTGTATCTGTGCATAAGTCATTGAAGGTGGCAGGACAGGTTGGGAGAGCAGTTAATAAAGCATACAGTATCCAGGGCTTTATTAACAGGGGCATAAAGTACAAGAGCAAGGAAGTTATATAATGTATAAAACATTCGTTCGGCCTCAGTTCTGGACGCCGCACTTTAGGAAAGATGTGAGGGGGTTGGAGAGACGGCAGAAAAGATTGACAAGAATGGTTCCTGGGATGAGGAACTTCAGTTATGAAAATAAATTGGAGAAGTTAGGACTGATTTCCTTGGAGAAGAGAAGGCTGAGAGGTGATTTGATAGAGGTATTCAAAATCTTGAGGGGTCTGGACAGAGTAAATAGAAACTATTCCCACTCATGAAAGGATCGAGAATGAGAAGGCACAGATTTAAAGTATTTGGTAAGAGAAACAAAAGTGACATGAGGAAAAACTTTTTCACGCAGAGAGTGGTTAAGGTCTGGAATGCACTGCCTGAGAGTGTGGTGAAGGCAGGTTCAACTGAAACATTCAAAAGGAAATTAGACTGTTATATGAAAAGGAAGAATGTGCAGGGTTACAGGGAGAAGGCGAGGAATCGAACTGAGTGAATTGCTTGTTTGGAGAGCTGGTGCGGACACGATGGGCCGAATGTCCTCCTTCTGCACTGTAACAATTCTGTAATTCTGTGAAGAGCAAGAATGTTATCCCTGGTGTCCTGGCCAATATTTATCCCTCAATCAACATCCCAAAAAGGCAAATTATCTTGTGATTATCACATTGTTATTTGTGGGAGCTTGCTGTGTGCAAATTGGCTGCTATGTTTCCTACAATACAACAATTACTACACTTCAAAAGTACTCCTGTGACTGTAAAGTACTTTGGGGCGTCCTTAGGTCATGAAAGGTGTTATATAAATTCTTTCTTTTATCAGTTAACCTGGTGTTCGGCAGTTAGAACAACTTATCTGTGCTTTGCTGTTGATTGGTTCAGTCATAGAGTGTACTTATTGATGATTATGATGGTCCTACTGCAGCACAAATGTTGCCCATCACTGGAATACAGCAAATTAATGAAATAATATATTGACTGACACAGTCACACCTGTTACTGATGCTGAAAGATAAACAGCCTCTCAGATATATTTACCTATTTATTAAATTATTTAGAACACTTACAAAATAGGTTTTTTTCTTGTTTTTCTGCTCGAAAAACCTTTTATTCTTGTTTATATTATACAATTTTTTGGTGATCTCCCATGGTTGATTTTCAAAATATTCTTATGACAGAAATATTTTGGGTGTGAAATTGGAGCCAGAGGCCCTGTAAGTGGGGCACATAGCACCTCCAACCACTTCCGATGTTGCCCATATGGCGCCCCATGTCGGGAAGGGCGCTCATTCGGTTGTGCCTTGCGTGTGCCTGAAACTTGCCACTGATCAAATTGTGACGTCAAACAGCCTTACCAGCTGATTTGATGCACGATTTACAAACTTGGACCACCCAGGTCCACTTACCAAAGAGCATTTGTACAGCTGCAAGAGGGGCTCACCACTAGCATTATTTAAAGGGCCAGGCACCCAACTTACAGCTAAGGTGATTTCTGTAAGTACTGTGGAGTGTTTTTGGAGGTGTTGTTGTGATTGGCTGGATTTGGCAGTGTGTGCTGCTGCATCCTCACAGTGGGGGCAAAGGACTTAGTGACCTGTCCATACAAAGAATACAACAGGTATGGGGACTGCGGTTCCACTGCCTCTGGGTCTGCACCATAACAAGGATATGGAGCTGAGAAGCTCTACGCAATGCCCTCTGCCAAGTTGGAGCTGGATTCCTCCATGCTCCATGACAGTGATAGGAGGCTTTCTAGGAGGCCAACCAGTGTACCCACCAATGCAGCCAGCACCTCAGTGTGCATGCCCATCAGCATTCTCCTGCATGCTGTCCCATCAATATCCTCATCTGAATTCCCTGCAGTAGAATGTGTCGATGAGTTTACCCTCCTTGGAGCTGGCACATGAACTAATGAACTATCCATTCCCCCTGGCCTGACTGCAACCCACTCATGCCCGCTGACTCACCACGTGCAGACCCCAACTCTATACTAGCCTCTAGGGTTCATGCAACTCCAATATCTGGTCTAGTAACTGCAAGTATCAGATCAAGTGATGGGGTCTCTGCAACAGTGCGGTGATGTTGCTCTGTCTCTCTTCCTCCTGGGCTGTTGTGGCTGGGCAAGCAGCAGCTCTTGGGCATCTGAAAGCAGAAAATCAGAAAGGAGAAGATTGGGGTGAGGGAAGAGGAGTTGGGGTGGAAAGCAAAAGGTCCATGGTCACAGCGTCAGCAGCTTGCACATCATGCCAGATAGCAGGATGAGGATGAGCTGGAACTTGTGAAGGGGCATAAGGCAGGAACATAACATCATCCTCGATGTTCAGGAGATTCCAGGGTCCTTGTCCACTTCTTGGTTCTGCTCTGCTCCCTTTTATTGTGTGATACCTTGTCCTACAAGAGAGAGGACAGAATATCAGAGACTGAATAGTGCTGTATTTAGGTGATTTCTGTGGACTCCTTCCCTCCTGTGTATCTGTCCTCTGCTGTACCTCTGCTACCAGGGGAGGCGGTGGAGTAGTGATAATGTCACTGAACTAGTAATCCAGGGGCCTCGGCTAATGCCTGGGGAAATTGGGTTCAAATCCCACCATGGTAGCTGCTGGAATTTAAGTTCAATTAATTAAAATCTGGAATTGAAAGCAAGTCTCAGTAATGGTGCCATGAAACTATCACAAAAACCCATGTCCTTTAGGGAAGGAAATCTGCTGTTGCTGTCTGGCCTACATGTGACTCCAGACCCCAGCAACATGGTTGACTCTTAGGAAGCCATTCAGTTGTCAAGGCCAATTAGGGATGGACAACAAATGCTGGCCTTGCTAATGATGCCCACATCCCATGAAAGAATTAAAGAAAAGACCTCCAGTGCTGCTTTTGGGAGCCATTTGTCATCCTTTATACATGCCATTTACTGTCAGCCAACGTACTCCACACCTTCAGTGGAAATATAATCAGCATGGTTAAGTTTCATATTTGAGCCAATCAGTAAAGCATGACACTTGATTTTTTTTTCTGAAATAGACAGATTTGCTGTGACATCCTATACATTCAATGTATGCCATGTGATATGCATGCACGCGCTCTTAAACACATGGTTAATTCCCGGTGTACCAACATCCAAATTGCAGTATCCATTTGGAAGAACCCAGCATAAGAATGACAGACATGGAGAGCTGTAAACCATCCCAAGCTGTAAGATGTTCAATAATTCCTTTGTACAGCCACAAATTTCACCTCATCTTTCAGGTTGTACAAACAATTGTTATTGTAAATGTGTGGCGATTTGAATGGTTGCCCTGATGCTGGATCTTCTGTGAATTGACACCAGGAGGGAATTTCCATGGGGGTCTCCCACTCATCTACCATAATTTGAATGGAAGAGCAAAACAATGCTAATTAAAGAGTTAATACCTTTTATCATGGCCCTATTTATCCCTTGTGTATTATTTACTTGGGTCAAGTTCATATTCATTGGGTGGAACTTTCAACTAAATGTAAAATGGCATTGACTTTAATGCACAGGAAACTGGAAGGGCTGTAAATAGCAGTTGATCTGATACTGCTCATCTTACACTCCCAGTGTAATTGAAAGTTCTGATGTTCCATTCTGATCCTCTCTGCTCTGGGCCATTTATATTCCAATCTGTTGTGTATCAACTTGTAGATCTTCTTATAATGGGATCAAGTTTGCCTTACATTTTTAGGTTTGTTGAAGCAGTTAATTCTCTCTCTCTCTCAATGCACTAGTTTCCTTCTGTATATATTATTGCATGTCTGTGGCTCTCAAAACAGGTCAATAACACACTGACTGCATTTTGTTCCAGACATGTTTATGAATACAAGACATCAGTAGTCTATGTCCTAGGCAAGTGAAAACAGTGAATGTATTGTAGCAACATACTGCATAACATACAGTTTGAGTTCCCTCCAGAAATGAGTGGAAGAATTCCAGGTAAATTAGGGAACCTCAGGTTTCCTGTGGGACTGTGGGATGGTATTACATTACCGCAGCATGAAAGCATTCTTTCAAATCCCTGAAGAACAGCGTTAAACATTTACAAGTATTCTTCGTGCTTCAGCAATGTCTGGTAATAAGACCATTTCTCAGACAGTTACTGTCTGAATCTTGCTGCTATGAGCAGTGACCTTAATATTGGCCACTTTAACTTTGATAAATATTTTTATTCCTAGTCCTGATATGACCCAAGTTTTTTCTCCCCTCCTCCCATATTTGTTGTAGGATCTCTCATCATCAACGTAACAATTAAAACATAATAAGATGAATGGAAGGTTCAAGGGAATGAACTCTTTTTCACTATTTTCCGATATGTGGATGGAATTATGATTTTTCTTTCACCTGTCAGGGAGTTGAGGGCTATAAGGAGCTGGCACGAAAGAGGAGTTGAGGTCTGGGGCAGATCAGCCATGATCTTATTGAATGGCGGGGCAGGCTTGAGGGACCGAATGGCCTACTCCTGCTCCTATTTCTTATGTTCTTATGGTGTAAGTGAGATGATGTCATAACACTATCTCTTGCATAAGTATGTGCTTCAAACTATTGCTAAGATAAATGGCATCATTACATACAATATTTAGTGATGCCAGCAATCATGTCGATCATGTTTTGTTCGGGCCCTCTAACTGTAACCCAATCCCCACCCTGTCTTGTGTTAAAAGTACTCGACAATTTCAACTATTTTCTCCTGTTTGCTCAAGCTTTCAGGACATATCAGTAATTTAGGCACAGTCTGCTCACAATTTTCTAACCATTAATTTTTAAAATTTCTACAATTCTGGCATGGGCATTAGCATTATAATTTGATGTTAAATTGTTGACGGTCAAAATTGAATCCAGGCAGGAGTTGATCTGAGGCTGATCATCAATATTGTCTGCCTCCTGCAAAGCTGACTCCCAAATATAGCTTCAATGCCATGGGCTAAGAAAATACAGGTCTGCCAGTGTTCTTACTCCTGGTCACTATCAAGGTTGTGTAAACAGCAGATAAAACGCAATAAAGTTATATCACCCAACACATTCACCCACAGTCCACCTGTAATTGTGGATTAAAAGATTTGAGTTTAGGGATTGTCTAGGGTGTCCTGAACCAAAACATCAATGTGCAGTGAGTTTTGCTCATCTGTTTAGTAACCAGGTAAACAGTCTTGGCATAACATTATAGTAACATTCAAAAAAACAAAATCTGGTTTTAGCAGGAACTCCAGAAGCTTTTTCTTGTATGATGGCAATATACAAAAATGAAGGAAAATAGCAATTTAAGAGAAGAAAGGAAGTTAAAATGTTAATTACCTTTACTATAAACTGCAGCAGCAGCCAAAATGACTTTTCTCCAGATTGTTAAAGTAATGTCTCACCTTGAAGAATTGGTAGAAATATATCAACCAGTTTTAATGTTTACTTTCTTGACATTTCTGTTTGTAAAATAAGTTCCTGTCTGTGCCTTGACAAATGACTATAGTTCCTTGAGATCCTGTTTAGTAGTGATAAAAAATAAAAATAACAGAACCTCCATGTAGTTGCCTCCTCCAACTATTGCACTTTGTTCAACAACAGATCTATCACTGGAGTTTAGAAAAAGGCATAAATTTCCTTAGTCTTTTCAGCATCATAAAGCTGCATGCAAAATGAGTGGGGATCTTACAATCTTCCAAAATTTCCAACCCATCTTTGGGCATGCACATATGACATCGTTCCAACATTTGTGCCCTTAGCACCACTAGGCACAAAAGTCACCTGTGCATCCCCTGGCATAAAATGCTGGGCCATCAGTGACAGATAAACTGAAAAGGCCCTAATGTCCCCATTTATCAGAAAGTGATCGCTAACAATGACAATTTGTATTTATGTAGCACCTGGAATGTAGAAAAGTACCATAAGGTGCTTCACAGAAATATTCTTTCTTTTTTCTTTTGGGCCTCCTTATCTCGAGAGACAATGGATACGCGCCTGGAGGTAGTCAGTGGTTTGTGAAGCAGCGCCTGGAGTGGCTATAAAGGCCAATTCTAGAGTGACAGACTCTTCCACAGGTGCTGCAGAGAAATTTGTTTGTCGGGGCTGTTGCACAGTTGGCTCTCCCCTTGCGCCTCTGTCTTTTTTCCTGCCAACTACTAAGTTTCTTCGACTCGCCACATTTTAGCCCTGTCTTTATGGCTGCCCGCCAGCTCTGGCGAACGCTGGCAACTGACTCCCACGACTTGTGATCAATGTCACAGGATTTCATGTCGCGTTTGCAGACGTCTTTAAAGCGGAGACGTGGACGGCCGGTGGGTCTGATACCAGTGGCGAGCTCGCTGTACAATGTGTCTTTGGGGATCCTGCCATCTTCCATGCGGCTCACATGGCCAAGCCATCTCAAGCGCCGCTGACTCAGTAGTGTGTACAAGCTGGGGATGTTGGCCGCCTCGAGGACTTCTGTGTTGGAGATACGGTCCTGCCACCTGATGCCAAGTATTCTCCGGAGGCAGCGAAGATGGAATGAATTGAGACGTCGCTCTTGGCTGGCATACGTTGTCCAGGCCTCGCTGCCATAGAGCAAGGTACTGAGGACACTGAAATATAATCAGACAAAAATTGACATCGAACTGAAAAAGGAGAAATTTTAGAGGAATAACTAAAAGTTTGGTCAATGATGTTGGTTTTAAGGAAGATCTTAAAGGAGGAGAGTGGGAGAGATCTAGGGAGGGAATTCTAGATTGATTGGCCAGTTTTCATCCTGCAATCAAAAAACAGTTACAGGCTAGCACGTTATGGTCAGGTTCTGTGGTGGGTTTCCTGAAGCTGGAGTCCTAGTTATGTCTTTAATAGTGCAGGCGTTCACCTGATGCATGCAAATACCCAACCATGAAAAGCTGGTTGAGGTCCAGGATGCAGCTAGTGGGTAAGCAGCTGTTCCACCCCACCCCATCCCAGATCCATTCTCAAAAGGTCTCCAAAGGAAATTTCGGCTTGGCCTAATTTATGAAGGAGACCCAATTAGCTAAGTATTTGAGTTTCTTTTTCAATGTGATATCACTCCACCCCTTAATATATCAGGGTAGCAATCCACTTCTGTCATAACTCAGGAGAAAGAAATAACTGTGTGACTTCAAAATTGGAGATTGGCAGCTGCAGTGAGCTAAAGATAGAACAGCAGCTCCTTCCAGTGTTCAATACTGGTACTATTCAGAGGCATTAAGTTAGGAAGTAGAATTAGATAAAGATTCTAGTGGTGTACAAAACAAAGAAGTGAGATACAACCCAGCAAAGGAAAATGTTGAAAAACACCTAAAGCCAAGTGTGTTACAGCTTTGCAACATGCTCCACACTATTTTATTATTTATATGGATCTTTCCCTACAATCAATTGTAAATGTTGTGTAAACCTGCAATCGTTTTAATCTCCTCCAGTCAACGATGTCCTTAGCATTCAGCACATTACAGAAACCCACAAGGAGCAAAACAGGATGTCTCAGCAACTGTGTAATTTAAAAACAATCTTCTGTTAAAGATCTCCATTACTCTTACCAATAAGGAGAACAGCCGTTTTTACCCACTGATACGAGAACCATAAAGTTGTAAGAAGAGCCGCAGCTGACATGAAATTGTCTGCAGCTTGTCAACATGTAGTTTAAAGATTATTACTTGCATTATTACAATATGAACATTTAACATACTGATATACCATTTTTATGTCTCTTACATAGCTTTTTAAATTCATTTTTAATAGACAGAAGAACAATCATGTTACTGGTTGTCCATGAATATTATCAATAGTTATTTCAAGACTCAAGTGAAAATGGCATGACTATCCATCATAACAACATAAGAAAAAATACTTAACATAAAAGAATTACCTATTAGAAATGGACTTAAGAGAAAGGCATGATGCAAAAATTTGTTTGTGTTCATAGTTCATCAAACTCTTATGTTTCACTTTTGGGTCAGATGATATTAGCTAAATCCCTCAATTCGATTATGACTTCAGTATCGCTCCCATTAAAGAATAAAACTCTCCCAGTAAAACTCCTCAATATGTCACGCTACTGGGAGGTTATGTGACAGAGGGATAGTGGGAAAGGGGGCAATAATAATTTAAACATTTGTAATCTAGTTTAGGAGGTCAAATGATGGTTTGATATCTGCAGTCTGCAATTTGCTGTCAGATGTCCAATATTCTCCATATATATCATATGAGACTCTTCTTTAGATTCCAGCTCGTAACCATTTTACCTGTTGAAAAGGTGCAGCCTGTAACTCAATCCAAAGTGTTCAACCTGCTATATATATAAAAATATTGATTCTATATAAACAATCTGAATTGCAGTATGTATCTATCTCCCAGTATCCATAGCTCAGAAAGGAAAGAATTTGCATTAATATGGTGCCTTCCACATCCTCAGGAGATCCCAAACATTGCATAGCTAATGAATTACCTTTGAAGTGTAGTCACTTAATTTTGTAAACAAATTCAGCAACCCAATTCAAGTCTAAAAAGATCCCATAAACAGCAATGAAACATGACCAGCTAAGCTGTTTTAGGTGGCATTGGGTGAGGAAGAAATGCTGGCCATTATAATGGGAGAACCTCTCTCCCCTCTCCAATTATTTCCACTTGAGAGGGCTGACAAGGCCCTCAGTTGAATGTGTCAACCAAGAGGAAGGACCTGCAGCAATCCACCAGTTCTGTGATGCCATTTGACCATAGATGATGTATTTAGATTCTGGAGTAGAGTGTAAACTCAGGACCTTTTTGACTTAGGGACAAGTATGCTACCTCTAAGGCATGGCTGACATTCAATTTTATACTACATTCCATTGGCAAATGCCACCCTTATTTGCGGCAATAACAAATTTACTTGATTTGCCTATTATTTGAATTTTCAAACTTCAAACTTTTAATGCCATCTAGGGATAAATACCTCAAATTCCCACACAGCTTGAGCACCTGGCTTGAATCCTCTCTGTGTGCTTATTTTACACTTCTATTCAAATCCTCACACAGACTATACTTGAGTCCAGATGGCTACATTTTGCAGGTCTGCTGTGAACGTATCTGTAAGTAGCACAGTGAAGGCAGTCAACATGAAGCATACTTGGCTCAGCAGTATGACTATTACCTTTGAGTAAAAGGTTAAAGGTTGTGGGTTTAAGTTTATAGGGAGTGGTGTGGCACATGCTGAAGGACTTTGTCCCAACCTCAGGGTTTCTGCACAAACCACTTGCTCCCAGACATGATTTCAGTACCTTGCATCCCCCTTGGACTACAGCAGGACAGGGAGAATGAGCAGTGGCAACACAGAGTAGGACAGAGTAGAGCATGGCTACCCGACCTGAACCCGATGGGACCCAACTACATGGGTCGGGTCGGGTTGCTCTTCCAGGTCCGGCATTCAGGCTCGGGTCAGGTCGGGCCGGGTCGGACACACTCTAACGACCTTGCGTTACAATTGTGTTAGTGAAACACTGGAAACCGCAGATCTTTTGAAGTGTGCTTCCTACTCTGCTTGGTATTTCAACTTACTGTGTACTAATCAATAAATGGTTCTTGCGTACATTGTACCAATTAAACAACCTTTCAAGTCCATGTACAGTTTTTGTTGCTTATCTGCACAAGTTTAAAAAGTGAAAAACGGAAGCTAGGTTAACTGAACAGTCCAGTGGTCGGGTCGGGTCGGGCACAGGAATAAATGGAAGGACTTGGGCCGGGCCGAGCTTGGGTCGGATGTGGTTCTGTCGGGCTCGGGTTGGATTTCATTAGCAGACTCAAGCAGGCCTTTAGGAGAAAGGGAGGAGGAGGAGGTGGGAGAAAGGCTTTCAGCAGAAGGCCATATCGACTGAGGGTGTAGATTCGGGGAGCAATTCTCCTACCTGATCATATCCAGGTCCTGACCCCGCACCACATCAGCATCAGTGACACAACGCAATTTTAAAAGGGAAAGGCCCTAATTGACACAGAAACAAGTGCGGTACCCAATTAGAGGCACTGGGCATGGGGAAAAGGCAGGAATTAGTCCTTAGGGTGGTTTTATAAGGCAAACAGCAGCTATTACTGGGCTTGCCATTGCCTGGAGGAATGGAGCAGGTAGGAGAGTAGAGGGCCAGCAGCTTCACGGTCCACCCAAGTGCCCAAATGCACACTTGTCAAGTACTCAAGCTGCTTTGCTCAAGCGATGACACCTTTGTGCCACTTCAGTTTGATTCTTCTTATACAAGATTTTTTTCATCAGCAACCATGATCAATAATGGCTCCCCACTCTGCTCTCGCGAGGTGTGCATTAAAATGTCCCAGACTATTTGCTCTTCCCGTTATTACCTTTGAAAATTTGATTCTGTCCCTCGCCAGTCTACTGACAAGCTCATCAACAGGGGCTTAACAGCAAGTTAATTGGTGGCATGTGGGTTGCGGGTTGCCAGCTCCCTCCCTACCACCTTTAAAAATTCCAGCACGTCACGGAGGCATAGGAAGACGAACATGCCATCCGAGTGTGCTATTTTCAGAGCACACCTGCACCTGACCTCACCTCCACAGGCAATTGAAAATCCACCCCAGTTGTCAGATGTCTCTGTTTCACTAAGGACATCCTCACTGAAATTGGGCACCTAGACTTGTGTGGACAGGGCAAAATTTCAAAATTTGCAGGTGACACAAAACTTAGAAGTATTGTGAACTGTAAGGAGGATAGTGATAAACTTCAAGAGGACATAGACTGGCTGGTGGAATGTGTGGACAAGTGGCAGATAAAATTTAATGCAGAGAATTGTGAAGTAATTCATTTTAGTAGGAGGAGCGGGATTTGGGGGTATATGTGCACAAATCATTGAAGATTGCAGGGCAGGTTGAGAAAGTGGTTCATAAAGCATATGGGAAACTGGGCGTTATAAATTGGGGCATAGAGTACAAAAGCAAAGAAGTTATGATAAACCAGTGGAAAATTCTGGTTTGGCCTCAACTGGAGTATGGTGTCCAGTTCTGGGCATCTCACTTTAGGAAGGAAGTAAAGGTACGAGAGAGGGTGCAGAAAAGATTCATGAGAATGGTTCCAGGGATGAGGAACTTCAGGTATGTGGATGGATTGGAGAAGCTGGGACTGTTCTCCTTGGAAAAGAGAAGATTAAGAGGAGATTTGATAGAGGTGTTCAAAATCATGAGGGGGCTGGACAGAGTAGATAGGGAAAAACTGTTTCTGTTCGATGAAGGATCGAGAACCAAAGGACACCAATTTAAAGTGATTGACAAAAGAAGCAATGGTGACAACATTTTTATGCAGTGAGTGGTTGGGATCTGAAATGCACTGCCTGAGAGTGTGCTGGAGGTAGATTCAATCATGGTTTTCAAAGGGAAATTGGATAATTATCTGAAGGGAAAAATTTACAGGGCTACAGGGGAAAGATGGGAGGAGTGGGACTAGATGATTTCCTCTTGCAGAGGGCCGGCATGGATACGACAGGCTGAATGGCCTCCTTCTGTGCTGTAACCATTCTATGAGTCCATGATTCCCTTGTAGCCACAATTGCAACCTCTGAGCAGGGCAAAGATGGAATTGCCAGTGCATGTGAATTTGACTGTGAATTTGACTGTGACCATGAACTTTTATGTGTCAGGCTTCCTGCAGGCTGGAGCTGGTAATATTTACAACATCTCCCAGACTGCCATTCGCTTTTGCATAAGGCAGGTCACTGAGGCTCTGTATGCAAAGAGGTAAATGCACTTTATTCTCTCTTGCCAGAGAGAAGCAGGTGGAGCGAGCACATGGCTTTGTAAGGATTACAGGCCTCTCCATGGTGCAGGGTGGCATTGACTGCACACACATTGCTTTACAGTTGGCACATGTCAACTTTGAGATGTACCACAACCAAAAGGGACTCTACTCCCTTAACATCCAGCTAGTGTGCAACTATAAGTAGCGTGGCATGCTGATCAATGCCCGGTTTCCTAGCAGCAGTCATGATGACTTTCTTCGGCACCAGTCCGCTGTGGCATCTACAATTTGAGCCACCATAACAAACCAGAGGGTGGGTACTGGGCAACAAGGGCTATCCTGTGATAACATGGCTTTTGGCTCCGAAGCACAACTCAGCCACATGTGGGCAGTATGCATATAGCAAGTGTCATGCTGCCATACACAATGCCATAGAGCAGATTACTGATGTGTTTAAGCAGCGATTCTGCTGCCTGGATCTCTCTGGAGGAGCCCTGCAGTACTCGGCAGAGTGCATCTCAAGATTTTTCATGGTTCTGCACAACCTCGCTATCATGAGGACATAGCCCTTGCCACCAGATACACGGCACCAGCTGGGGAAGAGGAGGGGGAGGAGTTGGAGAAGGAGGAGGAGAAAGTGGAGGAGTAGAAGGAAGGGAGGAGGCAACCGACACAACACCCTTCTGGCCGGGCTGTCCATGATGCACATCCGACTGTGATACCATGAATCAAACCATGCCACACTGCATACAAATATCAATTAATCACTCTTGTACATTCCCTTAGTGCCTGACTTCCATGTGCCTTTGGCTGTTCTAGTACTCCTACCCAGTGCTATCCCAGTGGTTGCAGCATGGTTAGTGGAAGGCTGCTGACTTTCAGTGGAGCAGACTGCAGATGGCCTTACAGAATGCTCTCCAGAAGCTCTGAACCTAGTGTATTACCTCACCCTCCAGCGATCTGGCACCTGTGCTACTCTTATCCCTGGTCTGATTGCACCCCAATCATGCCCGATGTCTCGTGTAGACCTACCTCTAAGCTATATTCTAAACAGCACACATTGTCAGTATCTGAGTTGATGACTGCGAGTGTGAGAGCAATTCATGGTGCTTCTTATTCATCAATGTCTTCATACTCTTCCACCTCTTGCACTTCACACATACGAACATACAAATTTTTTTTTATTCGTTCGGGGAATGGGGGCATCGCTGGCTAGACCAGCATTTATTGTCCATCCCTAATTGCGCTTGAGAAGGTGGTGGTGAGCTGCCTTCTTGAACTGCTGCAGTCTTTGGGGTGTAGCTACATCCACAGTGCTGTTAGGAAGGGAGTTCCAGGATTTTGACCCAGCGACAGTGAAGGAATAGCGATATAGTTCCAAGTCAGGATGGTGTGTGGCTAGGAAGGGAACTTGCAGGTGGCAGTGTTCCCAAGCATCTGCTGCCCTTGTCCTTCTAGATGGAAGAGGTCGTGGGTTTGGTACGTGCTGTCGAAAGAGCCTTGGTGCATTGCTGCAGTGCATATTGTATATGACACTGTGCGTCGGTGGTATAGGGAGTGAATGTTGAAGGTGGTGGACAGAGTGCCAATCAAGTGCGCTCCTTTGTCCTGGATGGTGTCAAGCTTCTTGAGTGTTGTTGGAGCTGCACTCATCCAGGCAAGTGGAGGGTATTCCATCACACTTCTGACTTGAGCCTTATAGATGGTGGACAGGAATTGGGGAGTCAGGAGGTGAGTTACTTGCCACAGAATTCTCAGCCTCTTACCTGCTCTTGTAGCCACAGCATTTATGTCGCTGGTCCAGTTCAGTTTCTACATAACATAAGAACATAGGAAATAGGGGCAGGAGTAGGCCATTTGGCTCCTCAAGCCTGCCCCGCCATTCAATAAGATCATGGCTGATCTGCCCCAGACCTCAACTCCTCTTTCATGCCAGCTCCTCATAGCCCTCAACTCCCCAATATTTCAAAATCTATCTACCTCCTCTTTAAATACTTTCAGTAATCTAGCCTCCACAACTCTCTGGGGTAGAGAATTCGAGACATTCATTACCCTCTGAGAGAAGAAATTCCTTCGCATCTCAGTTTAAAATGAGTGTCCCCTTATTCTGTAACTATGTCCCCGAGTTCGAGATTCCCCCCCTAGTGGAAACAATTTTCAACATCTACCCTGTCAAGCCCCCTCAGAATCTTGTACGTTCCAATAAGATCACCCCTCATTTTTCGAAACTCTAATGAATAAAGGCCAAACCTGTTTAGCAGGTTAATAAGCCAACCCCTTTATCCCAGGAATCAGCCTCGTGAATCTCTTTTGAACTGCCTCCAATGCCAGTATATCCTTTCTTAAATACGGGGACCAAAACTGTAGACAGTAGTCCAGGTGCGGCCTTACAAACACCCTGTACAGTTGTAACATGACTTCCCTATTTTTAAACTCCAACCCCCAAGTAAGAAAGGCCTTCTTAGTTACTTGCTGCACCTGCATGCTAACTTTTTGTGTTTCATGCACAAGAACACCCAGATCCCTCTGTGCTGCACTTTTTTTGAGTCTCTCTCCATTTAAATAATAATCTGCCTTTTGATTCTTCCTACCAACGTGCATGACCTCACACTTTCCTACATTAAACTCCATCTGCCAAATTTTTGCCCACTCACTCAACCTATCTATATCCCCTTGCAGATTCCTTATGTCCTCATCACAACATTCCCTCCCACCTATTTCTGTGTCGGCAGCAAATTTGGATATATTACATTCTGCCCCCTTCTCCAAGTCATTAATATAGATAGTAAATAATTGTGACCCCCACCCCCCCAGGATGTTGATAGTGGGGGATTCAGCGATGGTGATGCCATTGAATGTCAAGGGAAGATGGTTAGATTCTCTCTTGTGTAAAATGGTCATTGCCTGACACTTGTGTGGCGCGAATGTTACTTGCCACTTATTGTCCAAAGTCTAGATGTTATCCAGGTCTTGCTGCATATGGACATGGGCTGCTTCATTATCTGTAGAGTCACGAATGGCGCTGAACATTGTGCAATCATCAGAGAACATCCTCACTTCTGACCTTATGATGGAGGGAAGGTCATTGATGAAGCAGCTGAAGATGGTTGGGCCTAGGACACTATCCTGAGGAACTCCTGAAGTGATGTCCTGAGACTGAGATGATTGATCTCCAACAACCACAACCATCTTCCTTTGTGCTTGGTATAACTCCAACCAGTGGAGACTTTTCCCCCGATTCCCATTAACTCCAGATTTGCTCGGGCTCCTTGATGCCACACTCAATCAAATGCTGCCTTGATGTCAATGGCAGTCACTCTCACCTCACCTCTGGAGTTCAGCTCTTTTATCCATGTTTGGAACAAGGTTGTAATGAGGTCTGGAGCTGAGTGGCCTTGGCGGAACCCAAACTGAGCATGTTATTGCTGAGCAAGTGTTGCTTGATAGCACTGTTGACGATCCCTTCCATCACTTTGCTGATGATTGAGAGTAGACTGATGACGAGGTAATTGGCTGGGTTGGATTTGCCTGCTTTTTGTGCAAAGGACATACCTGGGCAATTTTCCACATTGCTGGGTAGGTGCCAGTATTGTAGCAGCTAGTCTAGGGGCATGGCTAGTTCAGGAACACAAGTCTTCAGTACTATTGCCAGAACATTGTCAGGGCCCATAGCCTTTGCAGTATCCAAAGCCTTCAGCTATTTCTTGATAGTACGTGGAGTGAATTGGATTGGCTGAAGACTGGCATCTGTGATGCTGCGAAACTCAGGAGGAGGCTGAAATGGATCATCAACTTGGCACTTCTGGCTGAAGATGGATGCAAATGCTTCAGCCTTGTCTTTTGCACTGATGAAGAGTCATAGAGTCATACAGCACTGAAACAGGCCCTTCGGCCCACCGAGTCTATGCCGACCAATAACCACCCATTTATACTAATACTACATTAATCCCATATTCCCTACCACATCCCCACCTTCCCTCAATTCTCCTACCACCTACCTACACGAGGGGCAATTTACAATGGCCAATTTACCTATCAACCTGCAAGTCTTTAGCAGTGGGAGGAAACCAGAGCACCCGGTGGAAACCCACGCAGTCACAGGGAGAACTTGCAAACTCCGCACAGACAGTACCCAGAACCGAACCCAGGTCGCTGGAGCTGTGAGGCTGCTGTGCTAACCACTGCGCCACTGTGCCACCCTTGAATGTGCTAGGTTCCGCCATTATTGAGGATGGGGATGTTTGTAGAGCCTCCTCCTCCTGTTAGTTGTTTAATTGTTCATCACCATTCACCACTGGATGTGGCAGGACTGCAGAGCTTAGATCTGATCTGTTGGTTATAGGATCACTTTGCTCTATCTATCACATGCTGCTTCCACTGTTTGGCATTCAAGTAGTCCTGTGTCGTAGCTTCACCAGGTTGATATCTCATTTTTAGGTATGCCTGCTGCAGCTCCTGGCATGCCCTCCTGCACTCTTCATTGAACCAGGGTTGGTCCCCTTGCTTGATGGTAATTGTAGAGTGGGTAATATGCTAAGCCATGAGGTTACAGATTGTGGTTGAATACAATTCTGCTGCTGCTGATGGCCCACAGCACCTCATGGATGCCCAGTTTTGAGTTGCTAGATCTATTCAAAATCTATCCCATTTAGCATGGTGGTAGGAGCAGAAGGCCACTTGGCCCCTTGAGACTGCTCTGCCATTCAATAAGATCATGGCAGATCTGATTGTAACCTCAACTCCACATTCCCACCAACTCCCGATAACATTTCACCGCCTTACTTATCAAGAATCTATCAACCTCTGCCTTAAAAATACTTAAAGACTCTGCTGGAATTACCTTTTGAGGAAATAAATTCCAAAGACTCATGACCCTCTGAGAGGAAAAATTTCTCCCCATCTCTGTCTTAAATGGGCGACCCTTTATTTTTAAATAGTGACCCTTAGTTCTAGATTCTCCCACAAGGGGAAACATTCTTTCCACATCCACCCTGTGAAGACCCCTCAGGATCTTATATGTTTCAATCAAGTTGCCTCTTACTCTTCTAAACTCCAGTGGATACAAGCCTAGCCTGTCCAACCTTTCCTCATAAAATAACCTGCCTATTCCAGGTAAACCTAGTAAACCAGTAAACCTTCTCTGAACTGCTTCCAACACATTTACATCCTTCCTTAAATAAGGAGAACAATACTGTACGCAGTACTCCAGATGTGGTCTCACCAGTGCCCTGTATAGCTGAAGCATAACCTCCCTATTTTTGTGTTCAATTCCCCTCGCAATAAACAATAACATTCTATTAGCTTTCCTAATTACGTGCTGTACCTGCATACTAACCTTTTGTGATTCATGCACTAGGACACCTAAATCCCTCTGCATCTCAGAGCTCTGCAATCTCTCACCATTTAGATAATATGCTTATTTTTTATTCTTGAACAATTTCTCATTTTCTCACATTATATTCCATTTGCCAGGTCTTTGCCCACTCAATTAACCTATCTATATCCCTTTGCAGCCTCCTTATGTTCTCTTCCTATCTATCTTTGTGTCATTAGCAAATTTAGCAACCATACCTTCAGTTGCTTCATCCAAGTCATTTATATATATTGTAAAAAGTTGAGGCCCCAGCACTGATCCCTGCAGCACACCACTCATTACATTTTGCCAACTAGAAAATGACCCATTTATGCCTACTCTCTGTTACTTGTTCGCTAGCTAATCTTCTATCCATGTCAATATGTTACCCCCTACGCCATCAGCTTTTATTTTACACAATAACCTTTGAAGTCCTCGAGGCGGCCAACATCCCCAGCATATACACACTACTGAGTCAGCGGCGCTTGAGATGGCTTGGCCATATGAGTCGCATGGAAGATGGCAGGATCCCCAAAGACACATTGTACAGCGAGCTCGCCACTGGTATCAGACCCACCGGCCGTCCATGTCTCCGCTTTAAAGACGTCTGCAAACGCGAAATGAAGTCCTGTGACATTGATCACAAGTCGTGGGAGTCAGTTGCCAGCGTTCGCCAGAGCTGGCGGGCAGCCATAAAGGCGGGGCTAAAGTGTGGCGAGTCAAAGAGACTTAGCAGTTGGCAGGAAAAAAGACAGAGGTGCAAGGGGAGAGCCAACTGTGTAACAGCCTCGACAAACAAATTTTTCTGCAGCACCTGTGGAAGAGCCTGTCACTCTAGAATTGGCCTTTATAGCCACTCCAGGCGCTGCTCCACACACCACTGACCACATCCAGGTGTTTACCCATTGTCTCTCAAGATAAGGAGGCCAAAGAAGGTTCTTTATCAATGTTTTCTGGAAATCTAAGTGCAGTACATCCACCCCTTTATCCACAGCACATGTTACTTCTTCAAAGAACTCCAGTAAATTGGTTAAACATGATTTCTCTTTCACAAAATCATGTTGACTCTGCCTGATTACCTTGAATTTTTCTAAGTGCCCTGCTATAACGTTTTTAATAATAGCTTCTAACATTTTCCCCTTCACTGCCTGGCCAGCTTGCAGTTCTTGGGTAGGGATGTGAGGAGGGGAGGGGAAGAAAGCAGAAGGGGATTGGTACACTATCTGCAGCTTGTGAATCAGAAGAGATCATGTGCTGAGCACTTAGATGGATATGAGAAGGAGGATTAGTTATGAAGATACCACTATCTTTCTGCAGCTGGCTCCAGCCTCATTCCTGGCTGCTCCAATGATAGCCAGCACCATCTACTCCATAGAGTAAGGATGTGCCATTGTCCCTGTCCCCTACTGGTTAAGTGCTGTTGCCTCCAGTTAAGCACCACCTTCAAGAGAGAGGGAAGTGTGTCAGTGAGTGTGCTGCAGTGTGTTTGAATGATGTGGCTGTCATGGTTGAATAGCTGGTGTGTTTGCAAGCTGTGAGATGAGGCTTGTAGCAGTGCAAAATGTGGGAGGGTGAGGTGAAGCTATGAATGTTAGGTATGAATAATGATTGAAGGAGATTGTTGGTAGGTGAGTGATGGGGGTGGGGTGGATTGAACAGTGTGAGGGTAGTGTTTCAGTTGGTGGGTTATGGCATTTAAAGATATATTGTTTGACCTTCACCACTCGTGTGAGGTCATTGAACCCCTTGCAGCACTGCATCCAAATCCTTGGGACTTGACAACTGGCATTGACCATTACAACGATCTGGTCCTACTACCTTCGCAAGATTTTTCTGGAGGGCCTCCTGGTCACCTGTGGAGAGATTATCTCTCTCCTCTGTTCTACCTCCTGCACTAAGACTTCTGGTGTAATATCAGAAAATCTTGCAGCCCACTCCCTGCCATTGTGTGCCATTCTGGTCTCCCAGGCCAGAACCAGTTGTAGAATGACTTCCAGCACCTGCTGCAGCCAGAATGCACCTCCCCTTTAGGAGGTGTAGGCTGGCTTTAAGTAGTGCAAGCTAGCTTTAACTCATGTTCACCTTTCACAATTTTGCACTGCCTGCTCAGATGTTCAGCCATTTGACACTTGGCACTGCCTGCACACTACAATCATTTAAATTTGCAGGCAGCATGTGATTGGTGTGCTGCCTGCCGCAGATGTTACAGGCGCAGGGTAATCCCAAATCATCATCTCCACACCCCTTTCGCAGTCAGGATGCCTCAGGAGATATGTTATAAAAACTCTTCTGTTCAACCTCTGTTGCCATCAAGAGGAATAACAATGTTAGCACTTAATCTAGCCTGACATTTCAGAACTAAATTGTTGGAAGTGCCTTCTCCCGGACAAGATTTTATATCAAGGTTCTGATTAGGTGACTGTCAAAACATCCCATGATTCGATTTCAAAAGGTCCTGGCCAACACCTACTCTGCTACCACTACAGCCAAAAATACATTAACTTGTCATTTATTTTATGCTTGTTCGTGGACAATTTGCATGCAAACTGGATGCTGCATTTGCCTACATAACAACAGTAACTGCATTTCAAAAGTATTTCATTGCTTCTGAATGTCCTGAATATGTGAAAGGTGTTACATAAAAGCAAGTTCCTTTCTTTAATTAGTAACACTTCCCTCACCCTGATAGGTAGCACAGTGACTGAAGTAAACAAGAAACACAGACAGTAATGAATGGATAGTCTGTCAGAAATAGGCTGATGAGACGATTAGCTAACAGGTGTGGAAAGAGATGCAGTGGTTTTTGTCGAGGTTCATCCCAAGCAGCTCTGTAACACAGGAGTCTGTGCTCTACGGGCTGTTCCCAGGGACGCACACTGAGACAAACATCAACTGCTGCTGGAAGACTATCAATTCAGTGAAAGACACCCTTTGGTCTGCCCGAAACTTGCTGGTCTTCCAGCGCAAAGAGTTGTCCATGACTGAATGTTGCAGACTGGCACATTCCAAGGTCCAGGACTACGTGCTGAGGGACGCACTAAAGCTTGGGGCAGCCACAGCAAAGGCTCAATGGGGAAAGGCCACTGTGTAAGGTCCCCCCACCAAGCTGAACTGAGGGGCTGGATCCATGGGAAACCCCTCGAACTGTATCAGGAAAATTTTGTCTCCTGTAAAATGTAATAATGTATCTGGCACGACAAATGTGAAATGGAAGGGTTATGAGGCAACTCATGATTGTATTGAAGCAAACGGACCTCCTTTGCACTGTTTGTAATTTTTGACTTGGTGCTGTTTGATACTGTTTGGTAATGCATTTTTTACAGATTTTATGAATGAAGTATATTTTGGAAATAAAAAAAATGATTAGCTAACAGTCCTGGGGATAATTATTCATGAATTCAATTTACAAGCCATGAGGAAGCTCTGAGATGCAAGGTTGACAGTGGACACGTCACTAAATAATATTTTTCTTTTAAGTAATCAGCATTTTCCTTTCAATTTCAATTCCAGTCAGGTGACAGCGACAAGTGTCATTTATTTTTACATTGGACGAAAAGATTTTGTGTCGAAACCCGAGGAAGATTGGAGTCAGTTGATCACCTGTCCTAGTGGAGTGTAATAAACAGAGACTGTATAACTGGAGACTGGTTTCTCCAGATGAGTCTCTAAACCGTAGTTTTTATTGTCAGAGTGAAAGTTAAAGATCCTACAACTAATTACAAAAAGGTCAGGATAAATATCCCAGTATTATGCCAATGTGTCTTGACCTCCTATCCACCAAGCAAACACCTAGAAATTCATCTCAGGTGGTGGCGAAACAGGTGCTATTGGATCAACTGCCTGTTACACACAGGGCTCAATTTTGTTCTGAAGGTGGGGGAGGGCCGGAAGGTGGGGGAGACCCTGACTCCGTGGACCCCCATTGCAAATCCACAGTGGGAAGCCAATTAACTGCCAGCTGCCAGGGACTCAGTCCCTGTAAAGGTCAAGCTCCTGCCTCCAATGGGAAGGCCAGAAGCTCTGAAGTATCAAAGAGTCTGGAGAACCCGGGAAAAGTGAGTGGGGTCGGGGTCACTGGGGCTAGTCAGGCAGGCCCCGGCAACAGGGTTGGTGGCGGGGGTGGGGGGGGTATGTTAGTGAAGGTGGGGAGTGCCTTTCCAGTGGGGGTACTGATTGCTGCCAGCGGTGCCTTCCAAGGGCTCTGGGTTGGCCCCAAAGGAGAAACCACCCGACTCCACTAGGAGGCCACCAGGTTGTGCCGAGTAGTGTCTCCCCGCGGCAGCAGGTCCCCCCACTTTCGATTAAATTGAGGAAGAGGAAGGAAGAGGCCCTTAAGTAGCCATTAATTGGCCACATAAGGGCCTCAATTGGCCTGGGGCGGGAAGGCGGCCCTTGGCCTTCCCTGCCCCGGACTAAATTGGAAGCCGTCAGGAAGGCGATGGGCAATTCGTTCCCCTACCACCCCACCCCCACCGCCTTCCGATGCAATTTCCATCCCCGTCCCAAGGGGGCCTATAAAATGTAACACAAAGAGCCTGATTTTCAGTTCCATTGCAGTCAATAAAATTAAGAGCATCATTTAATGTGCCCCACCCGAGTGGGTAGATAGGCGAGGTGGGGGGAGACCGTAGAAACAGATGGGAAGGCGGATTTGGAGTGCCCGTCACCTTCCCAACACCATGCAATTGGTGGGGAAGGTGAAAGGTGGTCTTCCCATCCAGAGGCCAATTGACTCCCTTAAGCGGCCAATTGAGGGCCACTTAAGGGCCTCTTCCTGCCACTGGATGGGGAGACCGCCCAGTAAAAGCTAGAGGTCTCCCTGCAGACTCAAGGGATTGGTCTCTCCTGATTGGGCACTCTGTGAACCACAGAGGGCCCCCCCAGCAGCTAAGGTTGCCCCCATGGAAACACCACCCCCAGTTCTCACCAACAAACCCCACCCCCCTCCCCTCACTGAGGCCTGCCTGACCGGCGACCCCGACCCCACTCACATAGGTCGATTGGCTGGCAGTTTATGAGGTGGGATCGCCACCCTTAAATGGACGGGAGCCCGGACGCCAGGCCGTTAATTGCCTCAGGGACATAGAATTGGGTCGTGGCTCCCGGAAACAAACTTTCCGGCCCACCATCGGGGCCACCACCACCTGCATTAATTTCAGCCCCAAATATCTGGTGCTGTGTATAACAGGCAAGCAATCCGATACCCATTTGGTGCCACTGCCTGAGATGAATTTTTATCCTCTACTGTCCAATTCCTTTCAATGATCTCACCTATTGTCAAATGAAATTAATGTTCACTTAGGATCTGGAATGCACTTCCTGGAGGCAGATACAATCAGAGCTTTAAAGAGGGAATTGGATAGGCACCTGAAGAGAACAAACTGTAGGGTTACGGGAAAGGGAGGGGGAGTGAGATTCACTGAATTGCTCTTGCAGAGAGCTGGCACAGACATGACAGACTGAATGGCCTCCTTCTGCGTTGTAGCCTTTCTATGATTCTATAATTCTATGATGAACTTACAACAAGTTATGTACTGAGAGAAAACAGATGTCCTTTCTGAAAAGTACTTCATATGCTATCAAACGATCAGATGCATGAACAGGCTTTCAATAATAACTATCAGTTAACAAGTTAGGGTTTCACATTCAAGTTCGTACAATGTTTCTGAAAGGTAAGAGAAGCACAGTGTCAACTCACAGCAATAGAAAAGAACAAAGTAGATGGAGCCTATCACACCTCACTGATTTAGATCATCGGTTTATACATTTAATAAATTAACTTACTCAAATGTTGAATGTTAAAACCATGCTTCTGAGCTAAAAATTTCAGGTCAAAGATGCAGCAATTTCATTTCCACCACTTCCATTAAATCAGGGAGAACTGTAGAGTTAAAAAAGTAATCTGTTTAAGCTAACACAGTGTTGCCAGATTGCTGCATATTGGAGCTGCTTTTTCAGATAGGCTAGTAATCTAAGGCCCATCTCAGGTTGACATAAAAGATCCCATGGCACTATTTCGAAGAAGAGCAGTGGAATTTTCCCTGGTGTCCTTGCAAATATTGATCCCTCAACCAAAGTCACTAAAACAAGTTATCTGGTCATTGTCACATTGCTGTTTATGGAACTCTGCTGTGTGCGAATATGGCTGTCATGTGTCCTACATGACAACAGTGACTGCACTTCAAAAATACATCATTGACTGTAAAGCACTTTGGGACACCTTTTTTTATTTGTTTATGGGCTGTGGGCATCATTGGCAAGGTTGGCATTTATTGCCCATCCCTAATTGCCCTTGGGAAGATGGCCTTCTTGAACCGCTGCAGTCCATGTGGTTGGGTGCACCCATAGTGCTGGTTGGTAGGGAGGTCCAGGATTTTGATGAAGTAAGAACGATATATTTCCAAGTCAGATGGTGTGTGATTTGGAGGCGAACTTGCAGGTGGTAGTGTCCCATGTGCCTGTTGCCCTTGTCTTTATGGTTCTGGGGTCAGGAAAGGTGCTCTACAAATGTAACTTCTTCTTCTTCTTTAGAAGGGGGAATGAAGTATTGGACAAAAATATTCTGTCTGGGTGATAGCTTTCACCCTCTAATGCTCAGCTACCCAGTGCACTTGCAGGTGCCAGCAAGTGGGCTGCCTCAGCACCCTTTCAAGTCTGGGCATTGAAGAAAACCAAGCGAATAAGGTAGCGTCTGAAAAATTACATTTAAAAACAGTTTGATAGGTGACACTGCAAGCAAATGACAGAAAAGTGGAACTGGCGCATTATTCCGTCCAGCTAGTTCAGCCATGTTTTTGTATTTCACTTATACATTTGCATTTTTCCTGCAGAACTGGAATATTATTCCAATTTCTGGTTTAGTGTTTTACATTTACAAGTAACTGCAGGAAGATTGTTTGAAAAAAAGCATGGAACTTGAAATCTAGCTCAGTGTTATTTGGGTCAATGGAAGCCAATGTTTAAACCCAGATATAGATCCCTGTTGCTAATGGGTTAAAAATGGGTCAGGTAATTCCCAACAGACACTGAAAATCACCAAACTTGTGAAAACATCCCAGCAATCTACTAACTATAGTCTACAAAGTTGCTTAATTAAAATTATCCGATAATTTAATGTTCTTAGCACTGTGATCTCACTTTGTATGTTTACATTTCTTAATTCATTTTTTAAGCACACAGCAAAAAATGTAAGTCTTTATCGTAGGCTGAAGTACAATTCTGCAACATCTTGTTTCAGAATTTAAAATAACAATTTTTGTGAGAACAAACAGGAGTCAAGGATTCATTAAAAGTGAAAGATTTATATTCATTTTAAAATTAGTTGTGTAATTAATCCTACTGTCCTCTGACAGTGGACAGCTGAGAAATTCTTAATGAATCAAGAGGGAGTGTTATTAGGAAGAAATCTTTATAATCATTTAGAGATGTACAAAGGAATTTACTCTGCACAGCTGCAATCCCATAGCTTCCACACAACTGCAATATTTTTTGATGTTAAATAATTATTTCATTTACACAATATGATTCTAATAGAAGAGATGATCCTAGACTGGAAAAAAAATAATTGGAATGTTCTTTTCACACAAATACAGCTGCTTGAACATAAAAACAGAGGGGTGAAAACTGATTCTGGCCTGCTTTGGGGCGCATAACCAACAGCATGTGCAGAAACTGGGAGATGTAAGTCTTGCCTGAATTTGAGCCTTGGGCCTCATTGCAGTAGTGTGGATGAGCTGCCAGTGCTTGTCCCGCCTCCAGAGGCAGCTCGCATATTGTTTTAGTTCCAATTTAAGATAGGTTCCGGGGATGGGGGGAGAGGGGTGTTGGACAATGGGAGGGGGACTGATCAAGGACCAGCAGCGGCCCTCAGGAGTGTTGTGAAGTTGGGTAGAGCACTCCTGCTCTTCCTGGGTACACGGGAATTTTGTTTAAAGATTACATTTTGGTGGCAGTCACTGTTTGGGCCACAATGGCCACTGAAGAATCCTGAACGTAGAAGGCCCGGAGCCTGCTCCACTTATTGCTTAAAAATTTAGTACCAGGATGCCAAAACAGGCATTAGGCCCCTAATTTGCATATGTACGAGGCCTAATGCCTGTTTCAAGTGGACACCATATATGTGGGCAGCTGCCTATGCCAATTTGGCAGCGTGCATTTCCCTGGTGCTGATTGGTTGTGGCACACAGTTCTCGCATTGCATTTCGAGGTCCAATTTCTCCATTCTTACACGGGCTCTGCAGATTGTCCACTGAATGCAAAACTGTCACAGGGCTTCCAAGACTTGTTTGGGATTTCTTAGTCAGTGATGACTCCTATTAGTAACACATCCAGTAAGCCTGTGGCCTGCAGCAGTGGGCTGCAAGAAATGGCAACAGATGTTACCTTCTCTCATGGTAGTCATAATATGTCTATTTCTTTAAGGCTCCTCCAGTGCCAGAACTTGAAGGAGCTCTCCTTAACAATACATGAGAATGGAAAATGGTAGTGATTCCCTGATGGCTGGTGTGGTGCTTGATTGCTCAGTGATTGATTGATCTGTGCTGTGTTTCTAAAACTGCTCACTCTGCTGTCAGTCAACCCTGAGGGGGCGTGGTTCCAAATGTGAAACTAAGACAGATCTGGGCAGCTACCTGAATAAAGCCTACACACAGAAATTGTGAGTCTACTTTCTTCATACTTGAGCTCCGCTGAGGTAAGACAAAGAAGGGAAATCCTCTCATTCATCTCTTGTTCACCTGATCGATACTGGCGGATCAAATACCTAAACGTTTATTTTTCATAAACCTCTAATATAGAACATAGAACAGTACAGCACAGTACAGGCCCTTCGGCCCACGATGTTGTGCCGACCCTTTAACCTACTCTAAGATCAAACTACCTACATACCCTTCATTCTACTATCATCCATGTACCTATCCAAGAGTCGCTTAAATGCCCCTAATGTATCTGCTTCTACTACCACCGCTGGCAGTGCATTCCACGCACCCCCCACTCTCTGTGTAAAAAACCTACCTCTGACATCTCCCCTTAACCTTCCTCCAATCACCTTAAAATTATGTCCCCTGGTGATAGCCCTTTCCGCCCTGGGAAAAAGTCCCTGGCTATCCATTCTATCTATGCCTCTCATCATCTTGTACACCTCTATCAAGTCACCTCTCATCCTTCTTTGCTCCAATGAGAAAAGCCCTAGCTCCCTCAACCTTTCTTCATAAGACATGCCCTCCAGTCCAGGCAGCATCCTGGTAAATCTCCTCTGCACCCTCTCTAAAGCTTCCACATCCTTCCTATAATGAGGCGACCAGAACTGAACACAATATTCCAAGTGTGGTCTAACCAGGGCTTTATAGAGCTGCAGCATAACCTCGCGGCTCTTAAACTCAATCCCCCTGTTAATGAAAGCCAACACCCCATATGCCTTCTTAACAACTCTATCAACTTGGGTGGCAACTTTGAGGGATCTATGGACGTGGACACCAAGATCCCTCTGTTCCTCCACACTAACAAGAATCCTGTCTTTAAGCCTGTATTCCACATTCAAATTTGACCTTCCAAAATGAATCATTTCACACTTTTCCAAGTTGAACTCCATCTGCCACTTCTCAGCCCAGCTCTGCATCCTGTCAATGTCCCGTTGCAACCTACAACAGCCCTCCACACTATCCACAACTCCAGCAACCTTTGTGTCATCGGCAAACTTACTAACCCAGCCTTCCACTTCCTCATCCAAGTCATTTATAAAAATCACAAAGAGCAGAGGTCCCAGAACAGATCCCTGGGGAACACCACTGGTCACCGAGCTCCAGGCTGAATACTTTCCATCTACTACCACCCTCTGTCTTCTATGGGCCAGCCAATTCTGTATCCAGACAGCCAAATTTACCTGTATCCCATGCCTCCTTACTTTCTTAATGAGCCTACCATGGGGAACCTTATCAAACGCCTTGCTAAAATCCATATACATCACATCCACTGCTCTCCTTCATCAATGTGTTTTGTCACATCCTCAAAGAATTCAATAAGGCTTGTGAGGCATGACCTGCCCCTCACAAAGCCATGCTGACTATATCTAATCAAACTATGCTTTTCCAAATAATCATAAATCCTGTCTCTCAGAATCCTCTCCAATAATTTGCCCACCACTGACGTAAGACTGACTGGTCTATAATTTCCAGGGTTATCCCTATTCCCTTTTATGAACAAGGGAATAACATTTGCCACCCTCCAATCATCTGGTACTACTCCAGTGGACAGTGAGGACGCAAAGATGATCACCAAAGGCGCGGCAATCTCTTCTCTCGCTTCCCGTAATAACCTTGGGTATATCCCATCTGGCCCCGGGGACTTATCTATCCTCATGTCTTTCAAAATTTCCAGCACATCCTCCTTTTTAACATCAACCTGTTCGAGCATATCAGCCTGTTTCACGCTGTCCTCACAAACGACAAGGTCCCTCTCACTGGTGAATACTGAAGCAAAGTATTCATTAAGGACCTCCCCTACCTCCTCCGACTCCAGGCACAAGTTCCCTCCACTATCCCTGATCGGCCCTACCCTCACTCTGGCCATCCTCTTGTTCCTCACTTTAACTTTAAACAACACAATGTCATTAATCAGCTACTATTTTGTCATCGATATCTGTTCGGACAGCTGGTGGTGAAAGTAAGGGCAAAAGACAGCTTCTTCCTTAGATTTTTGGTGCCTGTCAAAAAACACAGCTTCAATTATAAATGGGTTCGCAAATTGTTTAACTCTTTGTAATCACAATTTTTTCTTATAACATTCTCAATGGTCATGCTTTCTGTTAATTTAGTCACTGGAGACCTCTGTAGGTACTCTCTGCCATTTTCAAGCTATCAACGCAACACAAACAAACCGAAACAAAACAATGAGCTTTGAATTTTACTAATAGGAAATTAAGGGGGTGAGATTGGTCTACGCAGCAGTGTGAAATGGGCTCATAGTGAATCGGCAGCTGGTTTTTCACCATTCCTGATCTTCTTTCCCCTGAAGTTCACAAAACAACAATTCAACCTCTTTTTGGAAACTCATTTCCTAGTTTCACTGTCACTTTTGCTTGGATTGCCATGAAACGTCCTGGCGATATTTTCCAAGCCAATGGAAAATAAAAGCTGTTGGGGTGAAAAATCAGCTGTTGATTCGCTATGAGCCCATATTGTGCTGCTGGCCTAGGCCAATTTCACCCCTACATGTTTTAAAGCCCATTAGATTTAAGAAAGACTGAAAAAACATGCATTTATCTAACACTTTCTCACATCTTCAGGATATCTCAAAGTGCTTCACAATTAATTACTTATTTTCAAATATAGTCACTGTCGTTTTGAAGTCAAATGCAACAGCTAATTTGTACACAGCCAGGTCCCACAAACAGCAATAAGAGAAATGACCAATCTGCCTTTTATTGTAAGTGCTGGTTGAGGGAGAAATGTTATCCAGGACACCTGGAAATCTACTGCTTTTCAAATAGTGCCATGCGATCTTTCACATTCACTTGAACAGGCAGCTGAGCATCAGTTCATTGCCTTATTCAAAATTTAGGCTAAAATTTTGGGGGGTAATTTTTTTCCCTGGGTGCTTTAAGTGCTAAAGAGCCTCTGAGGTGGCCAAGATGAGATCTTAAGATGAAACAGCAGATTAGCCTATGTTAAACACAAGAAGCCATCTTCAAAGGAGTTGAAGCTTGTGCTAGGAATGGCCACCCAGAGTACTGTAAAGGGGATGATTGCCACTTAAATTGCCTGCTAACACTCATTAAATGGCTGCACAGCATTTTGTTGACCAGCACTTCAATTAATGGCCTCTCCTAACAGCAACCAGCTGATTGGGAGTAAGCAAGTCATTGCAGAGGATTTTAAATGCTTCTTAAAGGTATATCTGTTCATTTGCTCCTGGGTTTGCAGAGGACTTTTGAAACACATTAGGAGACTTCCTGGGACACTCTGTCAAGGCTTCACCAACACTCTATCAACATTTATTTTGGAAATTTTCTTAGGACTGAAAAGAGTAAGTGCTGTGCTACTCTATGCTATTGGACACCTTATAGTAGTCACCAAGAAAAAGGGAATGCTTGTTCATCGGTATCTTGTCCCCCTTTGATCTATAGGAGGAATGCAAAGAGGGCATGAGTCCTGGAAGAGCAGCACCAGCTGCTGCAGGAAGAAGGGACAGGATGGTGGGGTGGACTCCTTCCCCGCTGTGGATACAGGACATTCCTCCTCCACTAGGACCTCCAGTGCCGCATGCAAGAACCTGTGTACCTTCTCAACCAGTCCCTGATGCACCCTAAAACATGCCATTGTGTATCAGCCAGCAGATTCCACACCTTCAGTGGAAGTGTGTGTGAACAGCCCACATACATTGCCCATGAAAATTATGTCTAATTGGTGCTTGAATGCTAGCTGTCAATTTAGCACCTCCAAACAAGTCCAAATTATGGTAATCAACAATTAGGACCAAAACTAGGTGCTATAACCAGACTTTCAAACATGCATGTCTTATTAGCATTGCACCCATTCAGCACCTGTTTTCACCCTTTCACCATGTTTAAATATGTTTGAAAAACATAATAGACTAAATATTCATTTAGGCATGTTTTCGAGCCTGAAATAGGCAGATCAACCCCAGCCCGTATCAAAAGCCAGAGATCCAAGGCGCAAGACTCACACCAAATTGGGCCTTTGACCTCCTTACCATGTTTCCAGCAAGCTGCAGGTAGCTATCGGGCACCCAGTGACAGCTCGCTGGTTTGAGAAGAACAATTTGGGCCAGATGCTTTGCTGGCAGCAGCACTCAGTCCTGGCGGGTGGAGGAGCGTGTGAGGGACACAAACAT
Organism: Heterodontus francisci; assembly: GCF_036365525.1. Taxonomy (NCBI): domain Eukaryota; kingdom Metazoa; phylum Chordata; class Chondrichthyes; order Heterodontiformes; family Heterodontidae; genus Heterodontus; species Heterodontus francisci. The sequence goes on along the minus strand of NC_090381.1, from coordinate 91,515,701 downwards.
AGACCAGCAGTGGCCCTCTATAGTGTTGTGGAGCCAGGCAGAGCACTTATTCTCCTTTCAGCTCTACATAAAGACAACTTAAAAAAATATACTTAAGCTTTTGGTGGCAGGTTAGGCCACATTTGGGCCCAAAAACTGAGTAGAACAGGCATTGTTCCTGCAGTACTCAACACAAGCAGGTGGACTGTGGCGGGACAGAACCTTTCTGACTGGGGGCTGCCCAGTGAGATGCGATGACCTCTCCCACCGACAAAGGCAACCCATGGTGCCCAATCTCTACGCCAATTGAGCTGGACCTATAACCCGTAACTGCTGCCTTCCATGTTGTTTTGGTTGCTGTGAGGCGACTATGCAGTGACCTCTCCATGGAGCATGCCTGGGCGGAATGTATGAAGGTTGTGAGTTGCCCAAGCGCCAGAACCCCCCTCACATCCTTCCTAGTGCGGTCCAATGGAGTGCAGAGCATGATGTTTGGCACCGGTATGGCTGCAGGAACTGCTGGAAACATGCCAAAGGTGACACATGACCACCTTAGGGGTTCCGTTAGGGGGTCTACCAAAACTACTAAGTATCATCACCTCATTCCATGACAATATGAAAGGCACAATTCAGCAAAGCAGTGCCTCATCAGACCCCTTTCTATCCTGAGTGGCGTGAAACAGAGCTGTGTTATCACACCTACACTGTTTGGGATCTTCTTCTCACTGCTGCTCTCACATGCGTTCAAGTCTTCAGAAGAAGGAATTTTCCTTCACACAAGATCAGATGGCAGGTTGTTCAAGCTTGCCCGTCTTAGAGCGAAGACCAAAGTACGGAAAGTCCTCATCAGGGAACTCCTCTTTGCTGACGATGCTGCATTAACATCCCACACAGAAGAGTGTCTGCAGAGACTCATCGACAGGATTGCAGCTGCCTGCAACGAATTTGGCCTAACCATCAGCCTCAAGAAAACGAACATCATGGAACAGGACGTCAGAAATGCTCCATCCATCAATATTGGCGACCACGCTCTGGAAGTGGTTCAAGAGTTCACCTACCTAGGCTCAACTATCAGAGTAGCCTGTCTCTTGATGCAGAAATCAACAAGCGCATGGGAAAGGCATCCGCTGCTATGTCCAGACTGGCCAAGAGAGTGTGGGAAAATGGCGCACTGACACGGAACACAAAAGTCCGAGTGTTTCAAGCCCGTGTCCTTAGTACCTTGCTCTATGGCAGTGAGGCCTGGACAACGTATGTCAGCCAAGAGCGACGTCTCAACTCATTCCATCTTCACTGCCTCCAGAGAATCCTTGGCATCAGGTGGCAGGACCGTATCTCCAACGCAGAAGTCCTCTAGGTGGCCAACATCCCCAGCATATACACCCTACTGAGCCATTGGCGCTTGAGATGGCTTGGCCATGTGAGCCGCATGGAAGATGGCAGGATCCCCAAGGACGCATTGTACAGTGAGCTCGTCACTGGTATCAGACCCACTGGCCATCCATGTCTCCGCTTTAAAGACGTCTGCAAACGCGACATGAAGTCCTGTGACATTGACCACAAGTTGTGGGAGTCCATTGCCAGTGATCGCCACAGCTGGCAGACAGCCATAAAGGCGGGGCTAAAGAGTGGCGAGTCAAAGAGACTTAGCAGTTGGCAGGAAAAAAGACAGAAGTGCAAGGAGAGAGTCAACTGTGTAACAGCCCCGACAACCAATTTTATCTGCAGCGCCTGTGAAAGAGTCTGTTGCTCTAGAATTAGCCTTTATAGCCACTCCAGGCACTGCTCCACAAACCACTGACCACCTCCAGGCATTTACCCATTGTCTCTCGAGACAAGGAGGCCAAAGAGGAAGACTCAACACAACAAATTTCTAGTAAAAGTCCTTAAATGGATGTTAGGCCCCTCATTGACATAGTCAAGACGACTACAAAACCTGGCCCATTATGCATCCAGATGTGCTTCAGGTGTCCTTGGCACACAGGACTTAGCCCAGCAAAACTGAACCTTTTTGCGTTTCTCATCCAAAAAATGAGCACAATGAGGTTCGATTTCTACCCCAATATTTTTCTTGCTTTAAAATTTTAAAGCCTTCTGGGCATGCTCGGCTTTTTCCAAAAATATACTTTATTCATAAAAATTTGCAAAAAATACATTACAAAACAATTAAAATTTGACATTTCGGAAAGTACAATAAAGATCAGATTCCTTCGATATAGAACATGAAGTGCCTCACAACTCTGGCCATTCCATTGTATATGCAATGTACATTTGCATTACATAGCAAAAATATTTTTGGTGCATCCAGCCTGAGGGTTTTACACAGGTGCCAGCTACTCGGTAAACTATGGCGGGAGGACCTTACACAGTGGCCTTTCCCCATTGAGCCTTTGCAGGGGCTGCCCCAAGCTTTAGTGTGTACCTTAGCACGTAGTCCTGGTGCTATCCGAATGTTATCAAAATACATCTGGGCTTGAATGTGTTTATTTAGGTGGTATTCACAATTTGCAGCACCATCCCAACACAACTTGCTTGTCATATGATCACAGACACAATATACAGATTCAGGGTGGAACAGAGGTAAAATAACATTTACTGAGTGTAAAGAATTACTTTCCACAAGCTCTGTGGATCGTACTTTTCTGTGCAACCCCACATCAGCTGGATTCACCAATTATCTGTGAGCCACCTCAACAGTTTTGGCACAGATGTAATTTTCATTGGGCCCTGGCTGCCTACTTAACCAGCGAAGCCTCATTAGCATGTCTTGACACTTTACAGCTGACATTGACAGAATAATGGAAGAAGTTTTAATGACCTAGTTGTATTCTATTTTCTTCCTTACAACAAGGACTGGTAAACTAAACATCTAAAGGCTGCAACTTTACATCTGTTATAGGTAAAGCTCAATTATAGCAGCATGGACGATTAAAGGAAGAAAACAAATGATCTCTCTTTGACTCTGTTCTTTGTTGAATGTACCTTCAGAGTAGTTGTTAAGGCATAAGCCTGCTTGGCTTTTATTCACCTATCTATTTTGCCCAGATGAGGCAGCTAAATATCATATACTGGGCTGACACATTAGATGAATCATTAATGGTGGAAAAATTCACATTTAAAAAAAAAGACATGCTATAATTGGTTCTATCAGCGAGTCGGCAACCTGTTTTACATCTCTCCATTGACTACAATGGAAGTAAAAGTCAAAAGAGATGGAAGATGGGCTGTCGATTTACTATCACATGTTTTGCATGATCATACAAAGTTTAAATTAGTCCCAATACCTTTAAGGTAAGATAAGAAGACATTCTATGTTTCATGCAGATGCTTAACAAGTGTGGCTCCAGTCAGGAGGATTAACAAAGTGATTGTATGTAATACATGGAGGACACCTGCTGGGAGGTGACACCACCTCTAAACTTTCCCTCAACAATGTTTTCCACAGTTTCTCAGCTGAAAAGAGCAAACTGGTGAGCTGCTTTGTGTGACTGCTCCCCTGCTTGTCTTATTCCTCCCCCACTGGACAGGCCCAACTTATTGTCCATCCATAGATGTGTGCTGCCTTGGCCTGCAAGCATGAGATGATATAAGGTACCTGTGCTCACCTCCCACCTGGGGCTAAATCTTTTCAAATGAGACAGTGTGGCTATAATCTATATGAGCCAAACCTTCAGCTATTGTTCACACGGTGCTCTTGATCCCCCCTGAAATTGGACCCTCCAAAATTTTTGTTTCAAAAAGAGTGTTCCAAAAAGGGATAAATGTACTTTTTTTAACTTTTGTTCTTGGGTGTGTCGGACTAAGCGACAATGAAGAATGGTGCTCCCACAACATTGCAATTGTGTTCTTCTCAGTAGTAAAAGTCACACGGAGGGAGATGCTGTCAAAGTAAGCTTGATGAGGTGCTGTAGTGCAAACTATAGAGTGATATACTGCAGCCACAGTGCACCGCTGATAGACTGGGGTGGATATTGAATCCAGTAGCAGGGGCACTGATTAGCAAAGCATTCTATCATGGATAGTGACAAACCTCATGGTCACGAAATTGGATTTTGTAGCTGTTGCTGGTCCTATGGAAGTCCCAAAGGGCAAAAATGATTGCGAGAGATTGCTGTTGGATGTGTGATGGGGGTGTAGTGCATTGAGCAATTGAGAGGTTGATGGCGCAGTGGGTGTGAGATGTCCTGTGAAGTTGCATTCACTGACCTTGACCACCAACGTGAGGCCATTGAACTTCTTCTGGCACAGCTGGTAGGTCCTCGGAGCCAAACTCCGGGAGTTGACTCCCTAGCACCTGCTCCTATTCCTTTCTGAAGGTTTGCCTTGAGGGTGTCATGCAGGCCTGCCAAGACTGAGGCACACATTATTTCGTCACATGAACATTAAAACTTAAAATTGTGGCTGGGAAGGAAAGAGGGCCTATCACAAGGAATTGCAAAGCCCCTGACTGGAAAGACATTTGCAGGCTAGCAGATACTGTTGGAACATGGGACCCAGACCTTGCTTCCTCAACACACAGAAGAAGTGGTCAGACTAATTTGGTCACATGACTAACTGACTGTGGAGTTTTTGAATTTGAACTTGCTGAGAGAAAGAACTCAGAAAGCTCTTTGCTCCTGGACTGAAAAGACCTCTCTCCTGTCTGCTCCCATCTCTTTCTCATGGAACTGAAGACCCATGGAAGACGCATGAACCCCAAGAGAGAAAAGTCTCCTACAGTGAACAAGGTTTAAGAGGAATACTGGGCCCTAACGAAAAGCAAGAATATCTACAATCAAGGATGACAGCGAGCTCGAAGCACAGTAGAAACCCTTCTTCAGAGATTGCCTCAAACTTTTTACTTTATTTTTCTTCTGCTCTTTTCTGTCCCTATTTGCATGTGCATATCATGTATGCATGCTAGTGTGGGGCACGGCATATATCCTTAGACGTTTACCATATTAGAGTTTAAGTTTAAGGTTTAATAAATTTCATTTTTCTTCTTTAAACCTAAAAAAGCCTGTTCATGCTCATTTCTTTGCCTTACAATTGGAAAGTGGTGAACAAGGATTCACCAAGGGGGAGCTCAAAACACAGTGTGTTTAAAAATTAAACCCTGTTACAATAAGACCAGGTGAAGACTGAAAGGATCCATAGACACCTTTCTCACCTGGTCGTAACAAGGGTCTTCTGCACCCCCGTCATGGAAACATGGTGCCTCTTCTCCTGTTCACCTCCATGACTAAGGTCTCCAGCACTGACATTATGAACCATGGTGCTCTCTCTCTGCCCTGGTGCTCTGTTTCCCTTCTCTCCAATTGCAGCAGTGACAGTCAGTAGTAGTTTCTTTTCATTCAGTGCAACTTCCCTTTAAGATAGACAGACTGCTTTTGAGAGCTGGAGGCTAACTGAAACACTGAATTCATGGAAATGAGAGGCAGCATGAAATTTGTGTGCTGCCTATCTCAATAGGAAAAGGTGCAGGCAGATCACGACACTGAAAATGGGAGTCAATTAATTTTTAGCCCCCTAGCCTTTGTCGCAGAAGTATCCATCAAGGCATGTGGTAGGTATGCTAGGTCAGGTGATAAGTCACTTTTTATAGAATAATCAGTCTCTGCCTTGCTCTTGAAGCTAAGCTGATAATGTAGCTGGTCTAGTTAAGCTTCTGTCTCACGGTGACCTCCCAAGATGTTAACGAGGGATCTCCATGGTGGTGTTGCCATATTGTATGGCCGAATATGGACATGACTAGGCTTCCTTTTTTTTAAGATAATCATTACCTGGCACCTATGTGGCACCAATATTATTGGCCACTTGTCAACAAGCCAGGATATTTTCCAGGTCCTACTGTATCCTGGCATTGGCTGCTTCATTATCAGAGGTGCTGTGAATGAAATTAACATTGAAATTTTCAGTGAGCAGCTCCATTCCTGATCTTATGTTGATAAAGCAGCTAAAGCTGGTTGCCCTGAGGACCTCCTGTAGTGATGTCTGGGGATGCAGTGATTTGCACCAACAGCCACAACCATCTTAGTTGTGTCAGGTATGACTCCAGCATGTTTCTGGTGTCTTCCACACTAATTGCTTTCAGTGTCGGGAAAGGAGATTTGACCCTTTTATTTCTTCATTGCAGGTACAGAGGAGAGAAAACAAAAGAGCAGATAGATATAGTTAAAGAGAGGAATGAAAAAAGGTCGAATAGAGGAGAAACCCTATCCACAAGAAACTCAACATAGCAAATGGGCACTATAAACATTTTATCCATGATTTCAACTGGATGTATGATTTACACAAAAATACAACCTGTGAAACAGTGAAGAATGACTTATTAACATGCTGTCAAGAAAACATGCTATGCCAAATGAGGATTTTTAATCCTTGGTTGGAAACTTAGATTAATCTTTTAAAAACAAGAGACAGAAAGAAACTGATAAAAGTCACTTCTAGACAGCTAAAAATGGTTGCCACCATTTGCATCTGAATGCCTTACACATCAAGGCATTAAAGGAGAGACAGATGGCTGAGCTAGCCACCACTATAACAATGCCTCATGAATTTGGAATCAGCTAACAGCTTCACTTTTAATGGCAAAACATTAAAAGCCATCTTGGAACATTAACAGTTGAGACATACCTCCAGGTAGTAAACATTGAAACAATGAGACCCGAGAAAGATTGAGAATTCCTAAACTTGAATCTAATTAAATTGCAAACGAGGACACTGGACAATTATGTGACCGCCTCCCCATCTGTGAAAAACGAGCAATCTTTTGCAAAAAGACCAGCTTTGAGTGCTAACCAGTCAAGACCCCAGTGGGGCTGTGTGCTTCTCTCTCTGTCCCTTTTTCTTCAGATGTATTGCAAGTTTTGAAACCTGTCTGTGACTGTGGAACATCCAAGTCTACCACTGCTACAGATAGAAACCCCAGGGCAGAAAGCCACCTACAACTCTGTCTCCAAGAAAAAACAGATGGGTCAGCCTCAAAGTGCACTTCTACCAGCCAGAGACTTCAAGATCACAACTTCAGCTGGAAGACAACGGAATTACCAGATGCCACAGACTGTATATTATTTTTTATTTGTTCTGGACTCTAATCCAATCCAAACTATCCCTCATCACTCTGTAACCTGTTGTGTGTGTGATTCATGTGTGTGATTCGTGTGTGTGTGTATGAGCGAAAGTTAAGCATAGTTTTATTATTTTATCTAGGTCTAGACATGCATCTGTACCCATGCACACACATCTCCCCGGAATGGATATTCAACTTGCTGCACTAGTGTAAAATTGAGGAACAACAATGCTTTCTATAATGGATGGTCAATATGCAAAGGTGGTTTCAGGCTCAGGTTGCAAGTTGAAAATTTGTCCATATGTTTACACTCCTGTGCTCATGTGTCTGTACTCATATATCACTTTGTTTTTTTCCCAATCCAATTTTCCCATTCCAGATCTTTCTCCAGGTCATTGACTCCCAGTGAGATGTTACTTCCATCTCGGAGCCTGTTCACATTTGTGAATTCCCATAGCATTTCATGTCACAACACGTTATTCAAACTCATGAACACCTGCTGGACCATCAGATTTGCGACAAATTTGAATCAGAAAATAGCTTTCAAGGGTCATCTTTTGTCAAAATATCTGATGTGATCCATGTTAATGGTACAGACATTCGGCCTGCAGAATACAAAATACAGTACTCTATAATGACACAGTCATTTTCTGGTTAAAATCATTGAACTTAGTCACCACGAATAAAGAAAGAAAGAACCTGTTTTACACCTTTCAGGATCTCAAGATGTCCCAAAGCACTTCGCAGCCGATGAATTACATTTTAAGGACACTCACTGTTATAATGTAGGCTACATAGTAGCCAATCTGCGTACAGCAAAGTCCCACAAACAGCAATGAGATAGATGAGCAATTCAACCTTTTTAGTGATGTTGGCAAGAATACCGGGAGAACTCCCTTGCTCTTCTTCAGATAGTGCCATGGGACTTACATTAGGGGGCAGATGGGGTCTAAGTACTGCACTGGAGAGTCAGCCAAGATTATGTGCTCAAATCTTGGATGTGAGGCTTTCCTTTGAATGGCATTTTTTCCCTTTCTTTCAGTCTTCGTCATCACACACCATAGTCCAAATCTTCATTCAGCCTCGAGGCGTATAAGTATAACACAGAAGTTCATCCCCATCTCAGTTTTCCTTCAGAAGGACCTGACCTCTGCTCATCATAGATGGTACATCACTTCCTACCTTCACTACACTCCAGTGCGGTACTGAGGAAACACTGAACTATAGGGGGTGCTGCCTTTCAGATCCGAAGTTAAACCAAGGCCCTCTCTGCCCGCCCAGGTGGATGCAAAAAATCCCATGGCACTATTTCAAAGAACAGCATGAGATGTCTCCCAGATGTCCTGGCCAATATTTATCCCTCAACCAACACAACTAAAACAGATTATCTGGTCATTATCTCATTACTGTTTATGGGATTTTGCTATGTGCAAATAGGCTGCCGCAAGTCCTATGTTACAACAGTGACTCCTCTTCAAAAGTATTTCATTGGCTGTAAAGCACTTTGGGATGTCCTGAGGTCATGAAAGGCACTGTAGAAATGCAATTCATTCTTTCTTTCTTTCTTTCTCTCTCTTTCCCTGTCCACTCTGGCGGTTTTGCATTCGCAGTATGACATCATTTCACCAAAGAGTCACATTTTAAAGTAAAAAAAGGTAAGATTAATTCTTTAAGAGCCCTCAAAATTTCTGTTTAAAATGCTGTGAGTAGGAACCAAACAATTGATCAAAAACAGTGGATGACGTTCCAGCTTCCAGCACCTCCCTGTACTTTTACTAAAGTGTTTGCCTCACTTTAACTTTATACCATCTTGCATTACAAAAAGCATTAAAAGTGAATCAACAAGTTTTCCTTGACCAAAAAGGTCTCGTGCATATCAAGGCTTAACGAATTTTTTTCAAAATAAACTCCAAAATAGCTGAATTTTTTGAAGCAGGTCTTTTTTAGAATACGGGATTAACTGGGTGAGTACTTTCCCAATGTAGCATTGAGAGGATCTTACAGCCTTAAGGTCATAAAGTTGAGTCTTGCTGGTGGTTTGACATTAACCTGATGGAAGCATGCATTCAGCCAAACAACATAAATGTCAGAACCTATGTAATACACAGCCTGTTCACTCATGGGGAAAGGGAGCAGCATAGCAGGTACGGTTTGTGTGAATGTTTCTCAGTGTGCATGATAAAAGCGAAAACAAATATAAGTGTGGTCTTCTAAGTTTATAAGTCATACAATATTCCAATTATATCCTGGGACTATCCGATCTGTTATTAATTAGTGAAATCCTTTGCTGTACAAGGTTTCCTGTGTTCAATAATCCGTCAGGAAGTTTTTGGATGAGAATATAGTATTGCAATCTAGAACTGAGCTGTAGCACTTTACCTCTTTCACATTCATATAGTATGGCATTGGTCAGAACATCCTGAAGAACACCATGGGAGAAGGAATATCTGCACTGTTCTTCACAGGAAAGGTACTTCTGCATTGTTCTTCATGGGAGGGATTGGGGTAGAGAGGAGTTAAGCACGCTGTCCTATATAGGAGTAACTTATATTGTTCTCTATAAGAGGTTAACGGATATTCTTTGATGGAAAGGAGGTGTCCTCACTGTTCTTCATGAGGAGGAGATTTTTTTTATTATTCATTCATGGGATGTGGGCGTCGCTGGCTAGGCCAGCATTTATTGCCCATCCCTAATTGCCCTTGAGAAGGTGGTGGTGAGCTCCCTTCTTGAACCGCTGCAGCCCATGTAGGGTGGGTACACCCACAGTGCTGTTAGGAAGGGAGTTCCAGGATTTTGACCCAGCGACAGTGAAGGAACAGCGATATAGTCCCAAGTCAGGATGGTGTGTGACTTGGAGGGGAACTTGCAGGTGGTGGTGTTCCCATGCATTTGCTGCCCTTGTCCTTCTAGTTGGTAAAGGTCGCGGGTTTGGAAGGTGCTATCTAAGGAGCTTTGGTGCATTGCTGCAGTGCATCTTGTAGATGGTACACACTGCTGCCACTGTGCGTCGGTGGTGGAGGGAGTGAATGTTTGTGGATGAGGTGCCAATCGAGTGGGCTGCTTTGTCCTGGATGGTGTCGAGCTTCTTGAGTGTTGTTGGAGCTGCACCCATCAGGCAAGTGGAGAGTATTCCATCACACTCCTGACTTGCGCTTTGTAGATGGTGGACAGGCTTTGGGGAGTCAGGAGGTGAGTTACTCACCGCAGGATTCCTAGCCTCTGACACGGTATTTATATAGCTACTCCAGTTCAGTTTCTGGTCAATGGTAGCCCCTAGGATGTTGATAGTGGGGGATTCAGTGATCATAATGCCATTGAATGTCAAGGGAGGATGGTTAGATTCTCTCTTGTTGGAGATGGTCATTGCCTGACACTTGTGTGGCATTAATGTTACTTGCCACTTATCAGCCCAAGCCTGGATATTGTCCAGATCTTGCTGCATTTCTACACGGACTGCTTCTGTACCTGAGGAGTCACGAATGGTGCTGAACATTGTGCAATCATCAGCAAACATCCCCACTTTTGACCTTATGATTAAAGGAAGGTCATTGATGAAGCAGCTGAAGATGGTTGGGCCTAGGACACTATGCTGAGGAACTCCTGCAGTGATGTCCTGGAGCTCAGATGATTGACCTCCAACAACCACAACCATCTTCCTTTGAGCTAGCTATGACTCCAGCCAGCGGAGGGTTTTCCCCCTGATTACCTTAGTTTTGCTAGGGCTCCTTGATGCCATACTCGGTCAAATGCTGCCATGATGTCAAGGGCAGTCACTCTCACCTCACCTCTTGAGTTCAGCTCTTTTGTCCATGTTTGAACCAAGACTGTAATGAGGTCAGGAGCTGAGTGGCCCTGGCAGAACCCAAACTGAGCATCACTAAGCAGGTTATTGCTAAGCAAGTTCCACTTGACAGCACTGTCAATGACACCTTCCCTCATTTTACTGATGATTGACAGTAGGCTGATGGGTGGTAATTGGCTTGGTTGGACTTGTCCTGCTTTTTGTGCACGGGACATACCTGGGCTATTTTCCACATTGCAGGGTAGATGCCAATGTTGTAGCTGTACTGGAACAGCTTGGCTAGGGGCGCAGCAAGTTCTGGAGCACAGGTCTTCAGTACTATTGCCGGAATATTGTCAGGGCCCATAGCCTTTGCAGTATCCAGTGCCTTCAGTCGTTTCTTGATATCACGCGGAGTGAATCGAATTGGCTGAAGCTAGCGCAAACTTACTTTTTCCATATAGAGAAGTCATGTTCTTTTCAAGGGACAGGACAACAAGACTACCCTTGAAATTTAGCATTTTATTCTTCATTGCCTTGAAATTATGCTGTCACATACTACACGTGAATGTGTTGATCTGAAATCCCTCTGTCTTCTATTTTAGATGTGGTGTTAACCTATTAACTTATTAGAAATAAGTGGATGGAAAATTGTGAGCAGCTTGTGCCCAATTTTGAAATAGGGGCTTCCACCCATACAGTTCTTACACACTGGCACCAAAGAGGAAAATTTAAGCCTGGATGTTTCTGCATAAATATCTGTACCTGGTGCCAAGAGCACATAAAATGTAAAAAAAAACTGAAATGATTAAACAAATTGAAACACAAATAGGACGGTAATGCCAGTATGATAAACATTCACACATGATCTTCATTGATTGTAAGTTCTACCGTCATCTACATTGCCTCAATTATGCATTTTTCCCTCCTAACTTCAATAGATCACCCCACTCCCACCCCCCAACCCCACTGTATTCTTGTATTATTGTGATGATTCCATAATTTCACTACACTTTTTTGGGCTACATTTCTATCTATTGACTAAGAAAATTCAGAAATCTAGCTCCCTGAGTCGTTCCGTTCCAATTAGAAGCACAGTTGAGCAATTTTGTGTTGTGGAGTTGTGCAGACCAGAAACTGGATTGACAGTGTTTAACTCATGTCACCAATCTCATAAAACTGAAATAAAAAGAAAGTGGAAGTTTTATACCATCACTCTGAGCAGTATTTTAATAAAAGTTTCAAATATGAAAGGTTATAAGCTACTATGTTATCCTTCCTGTTCTTTTTCAGTTATTTATATATTTTTTCTAAATGTCCAAAATACAGCTGTAGCTCACTGACTGGTTTGATATGTCACTCACCACAAGGATATTTTCCTGTTAATTCTGAGTCTGAATTGAAGTAAATTATTTGTGATGCCCAGCAAATTTTGCACAAGGAACGAGTTTGCCTCTGAGAGGATTTCAAGTTAGTTTTACTAGAACATCTTTCTCATCTGGATTGCACTTCCTGCCCTGTTGCTGTTCATCTGTGAATAGAGGGCTCCAGCCACCAGTCCAAGGAGAAGCCGCTGCTACCTGTTTTGTTGATGATAAAAGTCACTATGTTGCAACACCACATTTAAATTAACAATATTTTCAGAATCCCTGACCTTACAACTTTGCAATATGGATAGAAAAGCATAGTCATGGGTGAGAAGAAAGGTAAAACTTGAATTCATATAGCACTTTATCACATCCTCGGGCTGTCCCAAAACAGTTTATAACAAATGAATGTCTCTTTGAAGTGTTGCTATGTAGGCAAATGCAGTAGTCATAGGAACATCAGAACATGAGTAGTCCATTCAGCTCCTCGAGCCTGCTCATTTCAGAAATCCCGATCAAATCTGGAGTCAGACAGCGCTTCTCGGCCTTTTGGCTAAAATCAAGTGTAGTATCTGTTCTTATCAGTGCTTATTTGATTGAGAAGAGACCATGATCATTGCCTTTTGATCCTGGGGAAGCTTTGAGTAAAATGGCTATAACCAATTTTCGAGCTTCGGGCCAGGGAGTGCGCAACACCGTTCGGGTGGTCGTGAAGGACAAGGAAGGAGATGCACCGGTCGATCGCACCTTCTTCATCAAGAAAATTCTCTTCGATTGCTGCGGATTTCAAGCCACGGACGTCTTCTGCCTGCAGGATTTCCCCAGCAGTGGATACTTCGACGTGACGTTCCGGAACGTGGCGGGATGCATCAAGTTCCTGAAGGCGTTCAAGGAGAAAGGGGACCGCGCGCCACTGTCGATCCTCACAGCGGAGCCGCTCTTCACGCTTCCGTCACAACGGGACCGGGTGGTGACGATTCACCTCTACAACCCCCATGTTCCGGTGGTGGATGTACTCACCTTTCTCGCCAGGTACGTCGAGGTGGCGGGCAGCAGCACTGATGTCAAGGACCCCTTTGGGATCTGGACCAGCAAGCGGCAGGTCAAGGTGACCTTGAAGGTAGATCCCAGTGGAGCCATCATCCACCCTCCCTCCAGCTTCGCTATCGGGGGAAGTCGAGGCTTCTTGGTCTACGCTGGGCAGCCCAGAGTTTGCCGCACCTGTGGCAAATCTGGTCACATGGCAGCCAACTGCAGCACGGTGGTTTGCAAGAACTGCAAGGAGGAAGGCCATCAGACCAAGGACTGTAAGCAGACTAAGTGTTGCAACTTGTGCGGTGCGGCAGGCCATCTCTACAAGACCTGCCCCAAACGTTGTCTCAGCTATGCTCAGGCGGCAAGGTCCAAGGAATGGCCGGGCGAAAGTTCGACGAAGGCGTCCGCTGTTCGAAAGCAGACCAGCAACCTTCTCTGCAGTGAGGAACTTCAACCTGAGAAGGAAGGGGAGGCGGCTGAAACCAACGACCCAGCACCTACCCAGCGCCCGGAAACCCCTCCTCCGCAGACAGAATCAATGGAGGAGGAGGCAGCAGATGGACAAACAGGTCAGTGGCAAGTGGTCCAGAGGAAAACCACAAAGAAAAAACATCCCAAAGCCACCACCCAAACCAGTGGCAAGAGGAGGCTCTCTTCTGAATCAGACTGCAACAACTCCTCTTCACTGGACGGGGAAATGCTGGAATGACAGCCCCTTCAAAAGAGGCGGCAGAACTCCGAGATGGATGATAAAGCATCCCAGCCCCCGGGCACTGGAAGCTGTGATGGGCCCGGCGTGCCCCAACCCCAATTCCCCACACGTAACGACGTGGCCAACGCATCTCAGCTCCGGGACACCGGGAGCAAAGACACGTCTGGCGCACCTGAGCTCCGGGAGACCGGGAGCTGTGATGTTTTCGAGGAGGAACAGATGGAAGCAGCTGAGGACAACCCAATGCTCTCTGCCTACAAGACCCCCCCGATGTCACCCGAGCGGCACAAACCCTGCATGAAAAATCAGGAGGGGTTTCTGAGCCCAACCAACGTGAAACTGCTTGCGCATACGATGGGTATGCAGGAACATCCCGAAGGGGAAGGACTGGGACTAGCGAGGACAAATGGTATGGGAAGCAACAACTAATTTTTAGTAAAAAATGGGTGTAAGAATTGCTTCCATTAATGTGCGTAGCATTAAATCGACTACGCGATGTGTTTCAACCTTGGATTACCTTGCCAAGGTCAAAGCTGACCTACTGTTTCTGCAGGAGTGTGGAATACCACACCTCAGCACCTACAGGCAGTGGTCGCGATGGTGGTCCCACGGGCCATCGATCTGGTCGGGGGGTAATGACTGCCGTTCCTCCGGCCTGGGTATTCTGCTGCGGGGAGGTAACTTCATCATCTCCGAAGTTAAGGAGGTGGTGGGCGGCCGCCTCCTCGTAGCAGACGTGATGTACAACAACGCTCCGCTCCGGTTGATCAACGTGTACGCCCCGGTACAACGCAGCGAGCGGCTGACCGTCTTCCAGCAGCTCCCACTGCTGCTGGCAACGTCCAGGCCGGTCATCCTAGGCGGTGACTTCAACTGCATCATCGATGCGGCTGGACGATCCGGCAGTGACGACAGCAAACTGGACGCTACGTCCAGATTCCTCATAGAAACAGTTAAGGATGCCAAACTGCACGACGTCTTCAGCAAACCTGCAGACGGAGCGCAGCGCAGATACACATGGTCAAGATCGGACGGGTCTGCCCGTTCCAGGATTGACTTCCTGTTTGTGTCCCGTGCTGTCACGGTCGGATCCACCGACGTCAAGCCGGTGTTCTTCTCCGACCACTGCCTCTTACTGGCCGACTGTCACTTACAGGACGATCAGCGGGTTGGCAGAGGGACGTGGAAGCTCAATGCGACACTGCTGACCCCAGAGAACGTTGAGGAACTCAAAAGGGATTACAAAGGTTGGAGGACCGTGAAACCCCTCTTTGAGTCTCCAGTTCACTGGTGGGAAGCGATTAAGGAGAACATCAAGAGGTTCTTCATCCACAAAGGTGTTCAGAAGGCGAGAGAGAGACAGAGGGAACTGTCCCGACTCCAGAAAATTATGCAAAATCTACTCCGGTTGCAGTCAATGGGGGTCGAGGTCAAGGAGGACCTCCAAGAGGTGAAGAGCCAGCAGGCCTCGCTCTTTGCCAAGGAGGCCTCCAAGATCATCTTCCGGTCCAGAGTCCGCTCCATCGAGCAGGATGAGACGTGCTCGCGTTACTTCTTCCAAAAGGTACACAGAGAGAGCTCTGTTATCAGCAGCCTGAAGGAAGAAGATGGCTCGGTAACGTCTTCGCAGTCCGACATACTAAGGATCAGCAAATCCTTTTATGCTGGGCTGTATGACACGAAGCCCACAGACAGCAGAGCCTCCCAGTCCTTCCTGTCATCTATCACAGAGGTCTTAGATGACAGCAGGAGGGAGGGACTGGACAAGCCGCTAACTCTGGACGAGCTGACAAAGGCCGTCGAGTCTTTCGAGGCGAGTAAAACTCCCGGGAGCGACGGCTTACCGGTCGAGTTGTACTCGGCCCTGTGGGACTGGGTCGGCCCGGACCTGCTGGAAGTATACGAGAGTATGCTCCTGGCCGGTAGCATGTCAGAATCCATGAGAAAAGGCATCATCACCCTCATTTACAAGCAGAAGGGGGAGAGGGTAGAAATCAGAAATTGGCGGCCCATCTCACTGCTTAATGTTGATTACAAGATTCTGTCCAAAGTCATAGCCAGTCGAGTCAAGTCTGCTCTGGAGCTGGTGATTCACCCCGATCAGACCTGTACTGTACCCGGCAGGAAGATCTCTGATAGCCTCGCGCTACTCAGGGATACGATCGCCTACGTACGGGACAGGAGGGTGGACACCTGCCTCATCAGCCTGGACCAGGAGAAGGCTTTTGACAGGATATCGCACACCTACATGATGGACGTGCTTTCCAAAATGGGGTTTGGGGAGGGAATCTGCAATTGGATCAAACTGCTCTACACAAACATCAGTAGCGCAGTCTCAATCAACGGGTGGGAATCTGAAAGTTTCCCGATCAAATCTGGAGTCAGACAGGGCTGTCCTCTTTCCCCGGTCTTGTTTGTTTGCTGTATTGAACCCTTTGCTGAGTCTATTAGGAAGGATGCGAGCATAAGAGGGGTGACAATCCCAGGCAGCGGAGGCACTCAGGTCAAAACCTCCCTGTACATGGATGACGTCGCCGTCTTCTGCTCGGATCCGCTGTCCGTGCGCAGACTGATGAGCATCTGCGACCAGTTCGAACTGGCCTCGGGAGCCAAAGTTAACCACGGCAAGAGCGAGGCCATGTTCTTTGGGAACTGGGCTGACCGATCCTTTGTCCCCTTCACCGTCAGGTCAGATTACCTGAAGGTGCTGGGGATATGGTTCGGAAGTGCCGGAGCGTGCACCAAAACATGGGAGGAGCGAGTAGCCAAGGTACGACAAAAGTTGGGCATGTGGGGGCAGCGATCTCTCTCCATTGTGGGTAAGAACCTGGTCATCAGGTGCGAGGCGCTCACGTTGTTGCTCTACGTGGCGCAGGTCTGGCCCATACCCCACTCCTGCGCCGTGGCAGTCACCCGAGCCATTTTCCGCTTCGTCTGGGGATCTAAAATGGACCGGGTCCGGAGGGACACGATGTTCAAATCTCTGGACATGGGCGGGAAAAATGTACCCAACGTGGCCCTCATCCTGATGACCACCTTCGTGTGCGGCTGCATCAAGCTATGTGTAGATCCCCAGTACGCAAACTCCAAGTGTCACTACGTGCTGAGGTTCTATCTGTCCCCGGTGTTGCGAAGGATGGGCCTGGTCACATTGCCGCGGAACGCTCCGTGCAGTTGGGACGTGCCGTACCACCTATCCTTCGTGGAGCAGTTTCTGCGGAAAAACACCTTTGACCACCGGTCCATCAGGCAGTGGTCTGCACGGAATGTCCTCAAGGCCCTACGGGAAAAGGAAACGGTGGATCCTGTCGGATGGTTCCCCGAGCAGACCGTCAAAGTCATTTGGCGGAATGCCTCATCACCAGAACTTTCAAACAAGCACCAAGACGTAGCTTGGCTGGTGGTGAGAAGGGCCCTCCCCGTCAGATCCTTCATGCACACCCGAAGTCTCGCCCCCTCCGCACAGTGCCCCCGCGTTGGCTGTGGTGGGGAAGAGACGGTCGCCCACCTCCTCCTGGAATGTGCCTTTGCAAAGCAGGTGTGGAAAGAGATGCAGTGGTTTTTGTCAAGGTTCATCCCAAGCAGCTCTGTAACACAGGAGTCTGTGCTCTACGGGCTGTTCCCAGGGACGCACACTGAGACAAACATCAACTGCTGCTGGAGGACTATCAATTCGGTGAAAGACGCCCTTTGGTCTGCCCGAAACTTGCTGGTCTTCCAGCGCAAAGAGTTGTCCACCACCGAATGTTGCAGACTGGCACATTCCAAGGTCCAGGACTACGTGCTGAGGGACGCACTAAAGCTTGGGGCAGCCGCAGCAAAGGCTCAATGGGGAAAGACCACAGTGTAAGGTTCCCCCACCAAGCTAGACTGAGGGGCTGGATCCATGGGAAACCCCTCGAACTGTATCGTTAATATTCTGAATTGCTGTAAATGTAAAACTGTAATTGACATGACAATTGAGAAACGGAAGGGTTGGGAAGAAACTCATGACAGTATTGAAGGAAACTGATCTCCCTTGCAATGTTTGTATTTTTTGGTGCTGTTTGGAAACTGTTTGGCAATGTAATTTTTACAGATTTTTATGAATAAAGTATATTTTGGAAATAAAAAAAAAAAATTTCAGAGCAATTGCATGCATTAAGGTCTCATAAAGAGCACATGAATGAACGACCATGTAATCTGATTTTGGTTGTGTTAATTGAGGAGCCAGGTCACTAGGAGAAATTCCTGCTCTTCTTCAAATAATGCAGTAGCATCTTGGATATCGACCTGAGCATCTATCTGAAAATTAGCACTTCCAACACTGCAACACTCCTTCAATACTGCATGGAAGTATTAGCCTGGATTAGATTGTTTCTCCACCCTGATCATTAACTGATTGACATTCTTTCATTTATTAATTGCTTTATTCTTAAATGAAGGTACATTTTCATGCTGCCAGAAGGCACAACTACATGGTTAATTTTTTTTTTGCTATATTAACCTTCACTTTCACTTTGGATTCTCTGGTTTATTCTGTGTTTTTTTTTCATTTTCTTTGCTGCATCTTTTATTAAATTTTCCATCTCTACATGTTTTCTTAACTTTTTAAAGTTTGCCATTAGTAACTGTGTGATTCTGATATTCATAGCCACAATTTTCACCTAACTTTGCTCCTCAATGAAGAGTAAAATCAGACAGTTTGTGAAATGCCCATTCCAATGCCTTGTTCACAACAGGTGGGTGAGAGTAAGATCAGGCTGATTCTTTCTTTTTCATTTTATTTTGATCTTGTTATTAGTGTGCCTTTTCAATATAAAATAATGTATTTTTAAAACTTTTCTTCTATTTCCCTCATTGCCCTTGAGAAGGTGGTGGTGAGCAGTCCGTGTACTGTAGAAACACCCACAGTATTGTTCGGTTGGGAGTTCCAGGATTTTCACCCAACACAGAAGGGATGGCAGAGTTAGAATGGTGCGTGTCTTGGAGAGGAACCTGCAGGTGGTGGTGTTCCCATGCGCCAGCTGCCCATGTCCTTCTAGGTGCTAAACATTGTGGCTTTGGAAGGTGCTGTCTAAGTTGCTGACCTGGATCTTGTAGATGGTACATGTTGCTGCCACTGTGTGCTGGTGGTGGAGGAAGTGAATGTTTAAGATGGTGGCTGGGGTGTCAATCCAGCGGGCTGCTTTATCCCAAAGAATGTCAAGCTTCTTGAGTGTTGTTGGAGCTGCACTCATCCAGGTAAGTGGAGAGTATTCCATCACATTCCTGACTTGTGCCTTGTAGATGGTGGACAGGCTTTAGGGAGTCAGGAGGTAAGTTACTCACCACAGAATTCCCAGCCTCTGACCTGCTCTTGTAGCCATAGTATTTATGTGACTCAACCAGTTAAGTTCCTGGTTAATGGTGACTTCCAGGATGCTGATGGTGAGAGATTTGATGATGGTCATCCCTTTGAATGTCAAGGGGAAGTAGCTAGATTCTCTTGTTGGTCATTATCTGGCACTTGTGTGGCATGAATGTTACTTGCCACATATCAACCCAAGCCTGAATGTTGTTCAGATCTTGCTGCAAGTGGCACAGACTGCTTCATTATCCGATCAGTTGTAAATGGTACTGAACACTATGCAATCATCAGCAAACCTTCCCACTTCTGGTGGTTGGGCCTAAAACACTTCCCTGAAAATCTCCTGCAGTGATGTCCTGGGGCTGAGGTGATTGGCCTCCAGCAACCAAAACCATCTTTCTTTGTGCTAGGTATGACTCCAGCCAGTGGAGTATTTTCTCCCTAATTCCCATCGATATCAATTTTACTAGAGCTCCTTGATGCCACATTTGGTCAAATGGCTCATACCTCACCTCCAGATTTCTTTTGTCTATGTTCGGACCAAGACTGTAATGAGGTCTGGAGCCAAGTGGTCCTTGCGGAACTCAAACTGAGCATCAGTGAGCAGGTTATTATTTAATAAGTGCTGCTTGATAGCACTGTCAATGACACCTTACATCATTTAACTAATGATTGAGAGTAGACTGATGGCTGGATTGGATTTGACCTGCTTTTTGTGGACAGGGCACACCTGTGCAATTTTCCAATTTGTCGGTAGCTGTACTGGCACAGCTTGGCTAGGGGCATGGCTAGTTCTTGAGCACAAGTCTTCAGAACTACAGCTGGGAAGTTGTCAGCGCCCATAATCTTTGTTGTATCCAGTGCACGCAGCCACTTCTTGATGTCACATGGACTGATTTGAATTGGCTGAAGACTGGCATCTGCTGGGAACTTCAGAAGGAGGCCAAGATGGATCATCCACTTGGCAGTTCTGTCCAAAGGTGGTTGCAAATGCTTCAACCTTGTCTTTTGCACTCAAGTGTTGGGCTCCCCCATCATTGAGGATGAAGATGGAAACTCCACTCCAATTAGTTGCTTAATTGTCCACTACAATTCAAGACTGGATGTGGCAGGACTGCAGTGTTTAGATCTGATCCATTGTGGAATTGCTTAGTTCTATCTATCGCATGCTGTTTCCACTAATTAGCATGCATGTAGTCCTGTGTTGTAGCTTCACCAGGTTGGCACCCCATTTTTAGATATGCATGGTGCTGCTGCTGGCATACTCTTCTATACTTCTCATTGAATCAGGGTTGATCCCCTGGCTTGATGGTAATGATAGAGTGAGGGATATGTTGGGCCATGAGGTTACAGATTGTGATGGAATAGAATTCTGCTGCTGATGGTCCACAGCACCTCTGGCTGCCCAGTTTTGATCTGCTAAATCTCTTCTGAATCTATCCCATTTAGTACCACACAATACGACAAACAGTGGCCTCACTGTGAATATGCAACTTTTTTTTTTAGAATTAGAACATTACAGCGCAGTACAGGCCCTTCGGCCCTCGATGTTGCGCCGACCTGTGAAACCATCTGACCTACACTATTCCATTTTCATCCATATGTCTATCCAATGACCACTTAAATGCCCTTAAAGTTGGCGAGTCTACTACTGTTGCAGGCAGGGCGTTCCACGCCCCTACTACTCTCTGAGTAAAGAAACTACCTCTAACATCTGTCCTATATCTATCACCCCTCAACTTAAAGCTATGTCCCCTCGTGTTTGCCATCACCATCCGAGGAAAAAGACTCTCACTATCCACCCTATCTAACCCTCTGATTATCTTATATGTCTCTATTAAGTCACCTCTCCTCCTCCTTCTCTCCAACGAAAACAACCTCAAGTCCCTCAGCCTTTCCTCGTAAGACCTTCCCTCCATACCAGGCAACATCCTATTAAATCTCCTCTGCACCCTTTCCAAAGCTTCCACATCCTTCCTATAATGCGGTGACCAGAACTGCACGCAATACTCCAGGTGCGGTCTCACCAGAGTTTTGTACAGCTGCAGCATGACCTCGTGGCTCCGAAACTCGATCCCCCTACTAATAAAAGCTAACACACCATATGCCTTCTTAACAGCCCTATTAACCTGGGTAGCAACTTTCAGGGATTTATGTACCTGGACACCAAGATCTCTCTGTTCATCTACACTACCAAGAATCTTCCCATTAGCCCAGTACTCTGCATTCCTGTTACTCCTTCCAAAGTGAATCACCTCACACTTTTCCGCATTAAACTCCATTTGCCATCTCTCAGCCCAGCTCTGCAGCCTATCTATGTCCCTCTGTACCCTACAACATCCTTCGGCACTATCCACAACTCCACCGACCTTAGTGTCATCCGCAAATTTACTAACCCACTCTTCTACACCCTCTTCCAGGTCATTTATAAAAATGACAAACAGTAGTGGCCCCAAAACAGATCCTTGCGGTACACCACTAGTAACTAAACTCCAGGATGAACATTTGCCATCAACCACCACCCTCTGTCTTCTTTCAGCTAGCCAATTTCTGATCCAAAGCGCTAAGTCACCTTCAACCCCATACTTCCGTATTTTCTGCAATAGCCTACCGTGGGGAACCTTATCAAACGCCTTACTGAAATCCATATACACCACATCCACTGCTTTACCCTCATCCACCTGTTTGGTCACCTTCTCGAAAAACTCAATAAGGTTTGTGAGGCACGACCTACCCTTCACAAAACCGTGCTGACTATCGCTAATGAACTTATTCTTTTCAAGATGATTATAAATCCTGTCTCTTATAACCTTTTCCAACATTTTACCCACAACCGAAGTAAGGCTCACAGGTCTATAATTACCAGGGCTGTCTCTACTCCCCTTCTTGAACAAGGGGACAACATTTGCTATCCTCCAGTCTTCCGGCACTATTCCTGTCGACAATGACGACATAAAGATCAAGGACAAAGGCTCTGCAATCTCCTCCCTGGCTTCCCAGAGAATCCTAGGATAAATCCCATCTGGCCCAGGGGACTTATCTATTTTCACACTTTCCAAAATTGCTAACAACTCCTCCTTGTGAACCTCAATCCCATCTAGCCTAGTAGTCTGAATCTCAGTATTCTCCTCGACAACATTTTCTTTCTCTACTGTACAAGGACTGTGGGGTGGCCACTCCTATCAATACTGTCATGGACAGATGCATCTGCGACTGGTAGATTGGTGAGAACAAGGCTAAGTAGGTTTTTCCCTCATGTTGGTTCTCTCATCAGCTGCCACAGGACCAATCTGGCAGAAATGTCCTTCAGGGCGCGGCCAACAGCAGTTCTACCAGCTCTCTCCTGGTGATGGAATTTGAAGTCACCCACCCAGAGTATATTCTGTACCTTAGCTATACTCAGTGCTTCATCCAAGTGGTGTTTAGCATGGAGGAGTACTGATTTATCAGCTGAAGGAAAATGGTAGGTGGTAATCAGCAGGAGGTTTCCTTTCTCATCTTTTACTTGATGCTATGAGACTTCATGGGGTCCAGAGTCAATATTGAGGATTCCCAGGGCCACTCCCTCCCAACTGTATACCACTATGCCACCACCCTCTGCTGGTGGGACAAAACATACCCTGGGATGTGATGGAGGAGTCTTGAACATTTACTGTAAGGTATGATTCTGTGAGTATGACTATGTCAGACTGATACTTGACAAGTCTGTAGGATAGCTCTCCCAATTTTGGCATCCAGATGTTAGTGAGGAGGACTAGTGTAGGGTCAACCAGACTGGGTGTGCCATGTGTCCGGTGCCTAGATCAATGCCAGGTGGTCCATACACCCCTGAGTGACTTGCTAGGCCATTTCAGAGGGAAGTTAAGAGTCAACCACATTGCTGTGGGTCTGGAGTTACATATAGGCCAGACCAGGAAATGATAATAGATTTCCTTCCCTAAAGGGTATTGGTGGGTTTTTAATGCCAATCAATATTGATTTGCAGTTTTACGGTCATCATTACTAATACTAGGTTTTTATTAACTGAATTTAAGTTCCCCAATTGCTGTGGTGGGATTTGAATTCATGACTCTGGATTATTAGTCTGAATTACTAGCCCAATCACATAACCACAATGCTACCATACCTTGAGTTGCTCAAGATATTATCTGGATAGTGTACAAGTGTGGATATATGTAAGGTTCAGATTGTGCTTGGTTATTGAGCTCTCTGTGATGAAATAGACTGCTGACACTCTTTGGGCTCACATAGACATAGCAGCTGAGGTACTGGAGACCTTTCAACAGCTGTGGAATTGTACCCCAGCATAAGTCACAAGCTTTATGAGAAAGGGTGAAAGAGAAAAGGAGTGGGGGTGATACATAACATCTTCTGATTGTCTACATTGCTAACATCGAGGACAATTAGATAAAAACAGAGAACTAAAGAACATTTCTTAATTCATAAGGTGAACATTCTTCCTAATCTTCTCCTACACTTCTGGCAGGAAACCTCATCTGCTAGGAGCATGCACAGAAAGTTGGGCACCAAATTTTTTAAGCATTAATTTAATTTGTGTCCTTCTGACATGCACCCCTGACAGGTGAGGCCTGCAGCAAGAACTTCTAATTTAGTGTGAATGGAATAAGTGACCGATCTTTTCGACATATTCCACAGGGCTTTCCACTTTTGTGATCAACCCAGTTCACAACTTTTCCACTAATTGGTGTTAATGCATAAAAGGTTGTTGGGCTGGGGAGAGGAGCAGTGGAAAATCATGGCCCCTTAGTATAATGTTCCGACTCTGTGTGGCTGGAGGAGAGCCTGGCCTGCCAGTAGCACTTACCAGACATTTATGCATACTGTACACATGATTTATTAGTCAGAACGACAACAATAACTTGTATTTATATAGTTCCATTAACATAATAAACGTTGCAAGGCGCTTCACAGAGCTATTATAAAATAAAATATGACACCAAATCACATGGAGCAATATTAAGGCAGATGACCAAAAGCGTGCCCAAAGAGGTAGGCATTAAGGGTTGTCTTAAAGGATGAAACAGGTAGAGAGGTGGAGAGGTGCAGGGAGGGAATTCCAGAGCTTAGAGTCTAGGCAGCTGAAGGCATGGCTACCAATGGTGGAGCGATTAAAATCAGAGATGCTCCAAAGGCCAGAATTCGATGAGCGTCAATATGTCGGAGGTTTGTAGGGTTGGAGGAGATGGGGAGGAGTGAGGGCATAGAGGGATTTGAAAGCAAGGATGAGAATTTTAAAATTGAGGCATTGCTTAACTGAGAGGCAATGGAGGTCAGCAAGCACAGGGGTGGTGGGTGAATGGGATTTGGTGCAAGTTAGGACATGGGGAGGAGATTTTTGGATGACCTCAAATTTATTGAGTGCAAAATGAGGAAGGCTGGCCAGGAGTGAGTTAGAATATCAAGTCTGGAGGTAGCAAAGGCATGGATGAGGGTTTCAGCAGCAGAACAGCTGTGAAAGGGCAAAGTCGGGCAATATTACAGAAGTAGAAATAGATGGCCTTAGTGACAGCACAGATATGTGGCTAGCAGCTCATCATGGGGGTCAAATCTGACACAGTGGTTGCGAGTGGTCCAGTTCAGCCTCAGACAGTTGCCAGGAATAGGGATGGAGTCAGTGGCAAGGGAGCAAAGATTGTGGCAGGGATTGAGGACAATGACTTCAGTCTTCTCAATATTTAATTTGAGGAAATTTCTGCTTAATCAATACTGGAAATCAGACAAGCAGTCTAACAATTTCAAGGGATTAAGGGAGGTGGTGGTGTGGTAAAGCTGAGCATCTCAGCATACATGTGGAAACTGACTTTGTGTTTTCGGATAATGTTGCCAAGGCCGCATGTAGATGAGAACTAGCAGGGGGCGCAGGATCAATGCTTTGGGGACACCAGAAGTAACTGTGCAGAAATGGGAAGACAAGCCATTGATCGCTGGCTATAATTAGATAGTTAAGAATTAGCTGAGGTATAGAATATAAGAGCAGGGAGAATATGCAGGAACTGTATAGGCCACTGTTAGGCCACAACTTGAGTATTGTGTGCAGTTCTGGTCACCTCATTACAGAAAGGATGTAATTGCACTAGAGAGGGTAACAGAGGAGATTTATGAGGATGTTGCCAAGACTGGAAAAATGCAGCTATGAGGAAAGATTGGATAGGCTGGGATTGTTCTCCTTGGATCAAAGAAGACTGAGGGGAGATCTGAATGAAATGTACAACATTTTGAGGGGCCTGGATAAAGTGGAGGTGAAGGGTCTATTCACCTTAGCAGAGAGGTCAGTGATGAGGGGGCATAGATTTAAAGTGATTGGTCGAAAAGTTAGAGGGGAGATGAGGAAAACCTTTTTCATTCAGAGTTTGGTGGGGGTCTGGAACTCACTGCCTGAAAGAGTAGTTGAGGCAGAAACTCTCAACTCATTCAAAAGGAGTCTGGATATGCACCTCAAGTGCTGTAATCTGCAGGGCTATGGATCAAATGCTGGAAGGTGGGATTAGAATAGGTGGATTGCTTTTCAGCCAGCACAGACACAATGGGCCAAGTGGCCTCTTTCTGTGCCTTACACTTTCTATGATTCTATTCTATGATTCTAAGAATGGAATCAGGTGAGTGTAGTCCCACCCAGCTGGACGACAGTGGAGAGGCATTGTAGAATGATGGTGTAATGAACTGCATCAAAGACTACAGTGACGTTCAGAAGGACAAGGAGGGACAGTTTTCCTTTGTTGCAGTCAGATAGGATGTCATTTGTGACTTTGATAAGAACTGTTTGGGTACTGTGACAGCGGTGAAAACAGAAGATTATGTGTAATGTGCACCCAAATTTCCAGTATGCACTTCTGACAGGTCAGGTCTTCCACCAACAGCACAAAGTCAGAACAACATCCAGTTACATTTTTTTTTTGATTTTGGTGCAAGAATGATGACTGTAAGTTCTAAACCTAGGGGCGATAAATATAAGTTAGAGAAAAACAGGTCAATAATATTGATAGGAACCTTCCTTCAAAACACTCCAGTCATTCCCAGCAGCTGCACTTATGAAAATATTTATCATTATGCTGTGATGAGCTATATTTCATGCTCTTCCTCTTGCCTTATTTGTGAAATATGATTCTATTTCAGCAGTTTGTGCCTTTCAGCTCATTTGGCGGATTCTAAATCCAATAGGGAATTCAGGAGATATTTTTCACTCAGTGAGTGGTTAGAATGCAAAGCTTGCTATCACATGGAGTGGTTGAGGTGAACAACATAGATGCATTTAAGGGAAAGCTAGATAGGTAAATGTGGAAGAAAGGAATAGAACGATATGCTAATAGGGTTAGATGAAGTAAAGTGAGAGGAGACTGGTGTGAAGTATAAACTTGATGAGCCAAATAGCCTATTTCTGTGCTGTAAGTACGATGTAATTCCATGCAAAATGTTCACTACAGTCTGGAGCAAGGAAAATCCAAGGCTTTTTTATGGGGTCTAGAGGAGCACTCTTTATCCATGAGAACACCTCAAATAAAATGTTATAACTTACCTGCCTGACCTCTTCTGGCCCACAATCCAACTCCTGACTGGTTTGGCCTAACAGAGACACCATCACTGTTCCTCTGCTCAGGCCTCCAAATAAAGTAGCAGATTGAATCCCAATCTGCATATTTAAACAAGCCCCCACGAACAAAGGAGCATGTTAACATCAGGACACGATGGGAAGCCTGTGGGGTAAGAGGGCCTATGTGACCACCCTCATTTTAACTCTGCCCGACCCAGCCACCAACCGCATCCCCCGCACCCCCCACCCCCCTACCTGGCTGCCTGGTTTCCGCCAGGACGGGGAGTTAAAATCAGGACCGGAAAGTCAACACAAACCAAATGTGTAACTGTTGCTAAAGATAAATGATTGAGTTAAACAGAAATTTGTAGCATTGCAAATATGAAGTGACTGCTTTTTCAAATGCTATTTGTCATACGCCTTGTTACCAGTGACAAAGTGCAGTTCTTTTGACAGTTGATGCATATGTTTTGATGTATATTCATGAGAGACCTCGTTTTATAAGCCTTCATCTACTGCTGGACTGTGAATACAGAAATATTTGCAACTGCTGCCGTCTCATAAAAGTGTGTAAATGGGTAAAGGCACCACTAGGAAGCAGCTGGTCAGAGTTGAGTAAGCTTTGCAAACTAATTACATTAATTCTGTCTGACAGATTCAGTCCATGCATTAGATATCAGCATGGCAGCTGTGACCAGACTGTTAGCTATATCTGCAATACCACTTCATTTTGTATATAATAACTATCCATCATCTGTCTTGCAACACGTAAATAAACAGCTTTTTACATTACTTAGGTCTCATCACTGACCCAATTTCTTCATTTAAACAAAAAAAAATCTTTTTTCCCCACATAGCCTTGTTTCTGAACGGAATCAGTTCCAGCTCCAGGCAAGATGAAAAGAAAATAATCAATCTCACATCAACGACTAATGTAGAAAATTTCCTGGAGGCATTTCCAGTTTGTACATCACTGAAAAGCAATCCAACACCTTTTGGTTATCCCTATGCTCAAACTGTGCCTCTTGTCACAGAGATTTCCATCAATTAAGATAAATCACTTCTTCGGCCCCAAGTGGAATATTGAGTCCAACTCTGGGCATCACATTTTAGGAAGGATGTCTAGGCCTTGGAGAGGGTGCAGAAGAGGTTTGCTAGAATGGTACCAGGGATGAAGAACTTAAAGTTGTGTGGAGAGACCAGAGAAGCTGGCTTTGTTCTCCTTACAGCAGAGAAGGTTAAAAGAAGATTTAATAGAGGTGTTCAAAATTACAATGGGTTTTGACAGAATAAATAAGGATATACTGCAACAACTAGCAGGAGGATCAGTAACCAGAAGATAGAGATTTAAGGTAATGGGTAAAAGAACCAGAGGGAAGATGAGGAGAAATTATTTTATGTTATGATCTGATTATGAATGTATTGCCTGAAAGGGTGGTGGAAACAGATTCAATTGTAACTTCCAAAGGGGAGTTGGATAAATGCTTGAAAAGGAAACATTTGCAGGGCTATGGGTAAGATGCAAGGGGGTGGGACCAATGGGATAGCTTTTTCAAAGTGCTGGCACATGCGTGATGTGCCAAGTGGCCTCCCTTCAAGCTGTATGATTCAGAGATCAGGACTACTCAGAGTACTGGCTCCTCAGTAATCTTGTTGCTTTGCCTAGTAGGGTGGTAACCTCCCTATGTTAAATCGAGCTCTGTTAATCACCTTCCAATGAATCTAGCATGTTGAGGAAAACTTTAAGCAAGGTGCCCAGAAATCCCTACATCTCTTTCAAAAGGCTAACATTATTAATTAGCCTTCCACTTCACCTTGCAGATTTCACTCCCATTACACTATATTGTATCGTACGTGTACAAGCAATGTCTAGCTAACAGCACCAGAAGGACTACAGAATACACTAGAAAGACTGTAAGTACAACTGAATAGTGGGTTTCCTCCGGGTGCTCCGGTTTCCTCCCACATGCCAAAGACTTGCAGGTTGATAGGTTAATTGGCCATTATAAATTGCCCCTAGTATAGGTAGGTGGTAGGGAAATATATAGGGACAGGTGGGGATGTGGTAGGAATATGGGATTAGTGTAGGATTAGTATAAATGGGTGGTTGATGGTCGGCACAGACTCGGTGGGCCGAAGGGCCTGTTTCAGTGCTGTATCGCTAAAACTAAAACTAAAACTAATAGTCAGTGCACAAAGTGCAATCATGCAAATACTACTTGACATGTGGCAAGAATATATATAAGGGGCACCAAGCTTGATTGGAGTGCAGGTTGGAGAATCAGGGCTACAGTATTGCTATTTCTGTCTTTTGCTACCTTCAAGTTCAGGATTGCAAAATCATTCTATAGTTCTTTCATGCCTGAACCATACACAAAATGAGACATAATGCAGCTTCTTCAGTCAAGGTGGTGAAGGTATTCATATCAGTTTCATCAGCATAAGTAATGGTTTGTGGGTGGGCGTCACGTCTAGTCCTAAATAACTAATTATTCCTCTGTAATAGAGGCAATAAAAGGCTAGATTTTCTGTATAGGTACTGTCCCTGCCAGAATTGTAAGAGGGCAGGAGTTCTGTCCACTGCTGTCATTAGTGTTGACTCATCACCATTTCCAGAGTCCACATGATTTGCATATTTAGAGTGAGCTCCCAGGCATTGGAAAGAACTGTCATTGGGGGCTCACCTGCTTGAAGGAAGGAAATGCACTGCTGAAAGATATAAAGATCTGCAGTAGCCAAACTTCATTTTGCCAGCATTAATACTGTTTTTTTTTTATTTTTAGAGATACAGCACTGAAACAGGCCCTTCAGCCCATCAAGTCTATGCCGACCATCAACCACCGCATTTATACTTATCCTACATTAATCCCATTACCCTCTCACATCCCCACCTTCCCCCTACCTATACTAGGGGCAATTTATAATGGCCAATTTACCTATCGACCTGCAAGTCTTTGGCAGGAAACCAGAGCACCCGGCGAAAACCCACATGGTTACAGGGAGAACTTGCAAACTCCGCACAGGCAGGACGTAGAATTGAACCCGGGTCGCTGGAGCTGTGAGGCTGCGGTGCTAACCACTGCACCAGTTTCATCAGGTAGAAATGTCATAGGTGATCGCTGCAGGGCTCTGAATCGTCAACCTTGCATATTCCAATGTTGAAGCTCTGTTTCGAGAGGTTAAGCTCAGGGGGAGCTCTCTGTAACTGACAAAAGTACGACCTAAAGGTTAACTGCAAATAAGTGGAAGGAGATGGCTAATGCACTCAGTGAAAATTTTACTGTTTGACACAGGGGACTAGGTTTTGATTTTGTGTGATAGCGTAAACAAAGTGATAGTGAACCGGCAGCCCACTATACATCACTCCCAATTTTTATTTCCATTGAAGTCCCTATTGCATGACTTGCACAATGTCATAATAGAAGTTCATAAATGACAAACTATGGGGAACATTCCTCCTGATCTTCTGCTAAAACTTCAATGGAAGGGGTGGGAACCTTGGAGAAACAATGTAAAGTGCCATTTTAGGTCATTTACACCATTTCCCTGAGGATCCACTGAAGGTATGGCAGGAGAGTGGGAATTCCAGGTGAATATACAGTTTTTTTGATAACTGAATGGCCAAGCCACATTGTACAGAATGCAATCTTCATCCAAAAGAGTAAAAATGATGAGACACTTAGGCCACAGCTGGAGGACTGTGTACAGTTCTGGGCACCACACTATAGGAAGGATGTGATTGCACTGGAGAGGGTGCAGAGGAGATTCACCAGGATGTTGCCTGGGCTGGAGCATTTCAGCTATGTAGAAAGATTGAAAAGGCTAGGGTTGTTTTCCTTAGAGCAGAGAAGGCTGAGGGGGGATATGATTGAGGTATACAAAATTATGAGGGTCATTGATAGGTTATATAGTAAGAGACTTTTTCCCTTAGCGGAGGGTCAATAACCAGGGGGCATAGATTTAAGGTAAGGAGTAGGAGGTTTAGAGAGGATTTGAGGAAAAATCTTTTCACCCAGAGAGTGGCTGGAATCTGTAACGCACTGCCTGAAGGGGCGGTAGAGGCAGGAACCCTGACAACATTTAAGAAATATTTAGATGAGCACTTGAAACGTCATAGCATACAAGGCTACGAGCCAAGTGCTGGAAAATGGATTAGAATAGTTAGGTGCTTGATGGCCGGCACAGACACGATGGGCTGAAGGGCATGTTTCTGTGCTGTATAACTCTGACTCTATGACTCAATGAGATGGTGCTTGTTAAGCAATACTATGTTTAGGCTTTTAAAAAACTGTAGATTGTGGAAAAAGGGGAAAAAAAGGAAATAAAAATTTCCTGGTTTTGAAATCCTGGGGCAAATTAATTTAGAGTAGGAGATGATGCAATGAATCTTAATTTCAACATGGTGAGAATGCACAGAGGAGAAACAGCATGCTGGATGTGTATCTTTTTATTTATTTTTATTTATTTAAGATACAGCACTGAAACAGGCCCTTCGGCCCACCGAGTCTGTGCCGACCAACAACCACCCATTTATACTAACCCTACAGTAATCCCATATTCCCTATCACCTACCTATACTAGGGGCAATTTACAACGGCCAATTTACCTATCACCTGCAAGTCTTTTGGATGTGGGAGGAAACCGGAGCATCTGGAGAGACTTTTTACAGACAACAGGATTTTCTTACACAATGGGCTGGATTTTCATTACGGAGGCAGCAAACAGGAACCGGGTCTAGTTTTGGGTCAGAAGCCTCCTGTGGGAAGCTGATTCAGACTGTAATTTTCAAATGGGAAAGCCTTAGTTGGTATGGAGACAGGTTTCTTGTCCTCTTAGAGCCAGTGGGATTGAAAATGGCAGTGGGTCAGATCAAGTGTGGGGCTCATGTAGACTTCCACGGTAGCCAACACTGAGGCTGCTGGTTGTCCTGAGGGAGAGATCGGCCTTCCACAGCACCAGAGGAAAGTGAGATGTCACAGGAGAGCTTGAGGGCTGGCACTAGGAGCAGGGCAGACCCTCGCTTCAGCGACAACCACCTGGATCTAATGCTGGAGGCCATGAGGGAGGTCCTCTTCCCAGAGGGTGGCAGGAGGAGGCCTCCTTGTCGTGCAGCAGAGGCAGCTTTCTGGTTAGTATTATCCCCCTTCACTCCCTCTTCCTCCTTGTCTCTTGCCTCCTTCTCCTTCTTCAATGAGATGTCTCCTTCCAGGGCCTCACTGCCCTCAAGGTCCACACCTCTCTGGAAGGCCATGTTATGGAGAGCGCAGCAGGCTACCACAATGACTGACACCTTTGTAGGAGGGTATTGGAGGGTGGCACCCAACCAATGCCGGCACCAGAATCACATTTTCAGAAACCTGATGGCCTGTTCAATAGTTGGCCTGCTGAGCAGGTGGCATTGGTAGCTTCACCTCTATGCCTCTGTCTGGGGCTCCTGTTGAGGGGTCAGTAGCCATCTCTTCAAGGGATTTCCCATGTCTTCTTGGATCCATCCATGCACTTCAGGGGATGAAGTTAAGGACCGAGGTAGCCTGGTCTGGTGGAGGATGAAGGAGTCATGGCAGTTGCCAGAAAAGTGAGCACAAAGAGACCAGTTGGACATTCAAGGAGTGGAAGCCCTTCTTGTTGATGGGTCTCACTGGCCAGTCGCTGGGTGCCTTGATGGCAACATGGGCGCAAGCAATGATGCCCTGCACCTGGGGGAATCCAGCAATGGAGGTTGAACCCAATGCCCTCTATGCCTTTGAGGCCCATTTGTGTCAAAGTGGATGTAGTCTCCTACCCTCCTGAAAATGGGATCCATGACCTGTCTGATGGCCTGATGGGCTGCTGACTACGAGATGCCACCTAGGTCCACAGCTAATCTCTGGAACGACTCAGTTGCATAGGAGTTAAGGGCGCCGAGACCTTTGTGGCTGCCGGTTGAGGACTGCCATGAGGGCCGTGAGGCTTCAGGTCATTGTGGATCACAGCCCACAGGACTGAGACCATCTGCCTAGAAAGGCACAGCCTCTTGTGACACTAGTGTTCTGTCATTTGCAAGTAGCTGACTGTTGAGCTGTGCACCTGATGTCTTTGGTAGCACCTTCCTCTCCTTGCAGCAACCCCCCTCACACACCGATGTTCTCCTTTGACCTCCTGCTGTCCCGGAGGTTGTATCTGCCACAGCTCATCCTGGCTGCTCTATCCAATGTCAGCGTAGCCTGTTCCCATCTGAAGTCCCTCTGCTGGGTTTTGTGCATTCACCAGGCCTTCCCCTGCCAACCTCAGGTGCCCAAATGATGCCAGTGACCTCACGTCCTTCTCCAATTTGCTTCCACTCACCACTGAGAATAGCGAGTCTCACAGCTGCAGCAATGGCCACTCTGTGGTACTTTTGAAGCAGCTGAGCTATTTTTTGGGCCTCTGCAGTCTTTTAGTCAGCGCTTCCCATAGCCCTCATGACCCTTCCCCACTGTGTTCACGTCTTGAACATCCTGTCGTGTTCCCCCCATGGTGTCCTCCACGTTCCCAGCCATTAAAAATTAAAAACTGCTGTTGTCAAGCCTGTTAATGAACTCAACAGACAATTCATTGGAAACGTGCGTCCGACCCATTACCTCGCTGCAGGGGTCCCTTTAAAAATGGTGTTGTGTTCTGGAGGCTGCAGGTACCAGTGCGAACCTCCGAGAATACGATATTCAAATTGTGCTCGAATCCGTATTTGCACTCAGCGGGCTTTGAAAATCTGGCCCAATGTATTCGGCTGTACTCTAATGTTGTTTATTTGGAATTTTACTCTTACGTTTAATGTCCATTGACAAAACATCAAACACCAGGTCTCAAGACTAACATTTTAATTTCCCATTCTTTTCTTTTAATGCTATGTTACAAGCTACTATATTTTAACCAACTTCACCAATCAGAACACCTGAAATAATATCCTGATTAGATTTTGTTACGTGACAAAACACATGTTTAAAGCACACAAAAATAGAATCAAAAGCTGCCCTCCCCTCCCCATGTAAAAATGCAGGTTAAATGACAGGGTTACTCTGGGCCTAATCGTCTTGTTAATGCATTCACTGCACAATAACAATAGCTTCTATTTACGTTTCTGTTTAGCAGAGCAATATTTGAGTTTGTATAGAGGATAATGTATAATACCACCATTGTCAGCTAGTAGGTTCTTTACAGGATTAAAAATTTCTTTCTCTCTCAGCCTGCAGGCTTGGCACATGTTTGGGATAGAAATGCAATACTATACTAATGTGTCTCCTGGCTTGCTGTAGTCATGTGACCTCTACCATGAGGCACTTACTGCAGCTAGCCATCACATGTTCAGTTCAATAAAATACAGTACAAGCAAGACTGTTGTCCTGTGAGCTCATAACAGCACAAGTCCATCATTTTCAGTTATTGTTACTGAATAAACTCATACAACACATACTTGCATTGGAATAGCTTACCTATCAGAGTGACTAGTTCTGATGCATAGGACTTCAGCACTACAGCTGGGATGCTGCCTTTGTTGACTCCAGTGGACTCAGTTGCTTCTTAACCTCATGTGGATTGAACCACATTAGCTGGACCCTAGAATCTATGATGATGGTGACATCAGAGGAGATCAAGTAGAATTGTCTACTTGGCACTTTTGGCTGAAGATGCTTAAAAACATTTCAGTTTTGTCTCTTGCACTCACATGCTAGGCTCTGTCACAGTTGAGAATGGGAATATTCAGGGAGCTTCCTCTTCCCATTAGTTGCCTGATTGTCTACCACCATTCTCAATGAGATATTGTAGGCTACTGATCCATTTGTTGTTGAATTGATTACCTGCTGTTTAATGCTTCAGCTTTTGGTGTTTGGCACACTAATAGCTTCATTAGGTTGGCACCTCATTCTAATGTATGTCTGGTGCTGGTCCCAGCATGCCCTTCTACATTCCCCTCCACAGTATCCTTTAGAAAAGTGAGCTTGATCATACTTAGGCCAGGATTTTACAGGAAAACAGCAGACAGCGATGAAGGCAGGGGGCCATTAGATCACGTGAGATGTTCGGGCCCCCAACGTCATCACACTGGGACGCAATTTCATGAGTGGTGGATGGCAAATCGTTTGGGGACTCCACTCACATTTTGAAAATGAACAATTAAAAACTAATCTGGATGATTAAGGAGGCAATTGAATCTAATTTTACAAGCCCCCTAAATTTTTCAAGTAGTGCACAGGCATTACAGGGGGTCAGGACCTCGGCAGCTTTTAAAGGGCACCAACGGAGCTGCAGCTGTTGGTGTTCCTGCACTCAACAGTCAGGCAGTGAATTGTTTCACTTTCATTGTAAGGAAGGAGTAGGGCAACCATTTATTTGGGGTTGAGCCTCCTTGAGGAGTTATTCCTCCTGCCAGTGGGCTCACTAGAGAGGGCTGGACTGGGGAGCATTTCAGCACCCCCTGCACCCATTATAGCGGAAAGGCCCAGGTGGCATGGGCATCATGCAGACTGATGGGGTTTTGGTTGGAAGCGGAAGGGATCTGGTTACTGGCTGAAGAGGGTGGTCGCTGGTCACAAACGTCCTGCTGGCCGCAGTTTGATACAGGGCTCAGGTACTGGCAGCCCATTAAACAAGCCGCCAGCACTTCCTTCCGTGTCAGCTTATGATGCAGCTGTCGCCTCAAGGCCCACCTCCAACCCTTGAGTGGTCAGCCATCCTGCCTGCTGGCCATTAATTGGCCAGCTGCCGTAAGATTCCAATGGGAATGTGAGTTGGAGTAGGAGGGTCTTCGCCACGCATTTCCAGTTCTACCTTCCCTTTCCCGCCGAGTCCCATGAAATCCCGATCATCGTGTTTATTTCTGCCTGTTTAGCAGTTATTCACACAACCTGAATTTGTCAATTCAGATCTATGAAGACTTAACCATTCTAGGGTAAGTAATCCAGCAACAGAATTAATTAATGGACATTGATATCCATCCTTACTCCACCCCCAAAATAAAATACAAAATGACTGTGAGAAATATTCACCATGTGAACAAATGAAAAGCTTGGATTTGACTGCGTTTAGTGGGTAAACCTGATGTTGGACTAAGCCATGTCGATCAGGAAGGTCCTAGTTTTGATCTTCATACTATGCTATAGCTCTATTAGTTGGTGTGACAGCAGGAAAGTGTTATGGTGGGGTACAGTGATCTGCTAGGGTTCCAGACATTTGTAACGTCACCTCAAAACTCATATTTTAACAGGGTTCAGTCACAAGAAGTAACATTTAAATATTCTGATAACAGACTATTATTTGAAATATTCAGCCCACCTCCCTTTTTGTGGTATAATCAATTATAGTTATCCTCCTGTGGCCTCTTTACCTCACATTTCATTGGTCCATTGTGGACTAGCTTCTTTCTTCTAGTACATTTTAAGTCACAATAATAAAGATTCATGTGCTTATGATTTTTATTCAGGCTTTGCAGTGTTCAGTGGTGTGGGCACAGGGCTCTTACAGCCAGTAATTATCTCTTATCCAATTCACAGACCTGACTCCTTGATCTGGTCCAAATCGGGAAGGATAGTAGTGGGAAACAGGAAGATCCAGCAAGGTAGACCACCAACCCTGAACTCAACTTTGCTCCTGCAGCCCTCGCCACTGGACGCCAGTTTGCCACCCACTGCGCACAAATGTCATTGGGGAAGCAAGGTGCTGCTATTTCAGCAAATCACAACGACCATCAGGACAAGGTTGACAGTAGTTCCCTGAGGCAAGTTATTGGATAGAAGGGAGGGTCTAATGAGGTCCTCTGCTCCTTCTACACAATTATATTTTTAGGCCTCAGACTTAGCTGATATTTTGGGCTCTTGCATTTTCTTTAAATAGCCTCCACCTTTTCGGATGCATCAGCACCAGCTAAATTTTCCAGCTTTGCAGTTGTAATCTTCCTCTTGGTGGTGAAGATCCCACTGGGAGCCAAACTGAAAAAGAAATTACAATTATACAGCCTCTTTCAAGGCCACTAGACATCTCAAAGTGCTTTACAGCCAATGAAGTACTTTTGAAGTGGAGACATTGTTGTAATGTAGGAAACACGGCAGCCAGATTGTGCACAGCAAACTCCCACAGTCAGCAATGTGATAATGGTCAGATTATTTGTTTTTGTGATTTTAATTGCGGGATAAATTGGCCAGGACACCGAGGATAAGGCTCCTGCTCTTCTTTGAAATAGTGCCATGGGATCTCTTACATCCACCTGAGCAGGCAGACGGGGTGTCAATTTAACATTTCATGGGAAAGACAGCATCTCCAGTAGTTCAGAACATCCTCAGTACTGCACTGGAGCTTCAGTCTTAATTTCTGTGCTTAACTCCTGGGGCAGAATTTTACACCCTAGCCCCGGGAACAGGCTGGCAAGTGGGGTTAGGGTGGCACATAAAATCAGGTGGGATGATGGCCCACAACCCTTGGGCCAATTGAGGCCTTTAACTGGCTAATTAATTGCCTCCTCCCACCACCAGTATTTTTTTTTTTAATTCACTTTGTGGGATGTGGGCATCGCTGGCTAGGCCAGCATTTATTGCCCATCCCTAATTGCTCTTGAATTGAGTGGCTTGCTAGGCCACTTCAGAGGACAGTTAAGAGTCAACCACATTGCTGTGGGTCTGGAGTCACAAGTAGGCTACACCAGGTAAGGACAGCAGATTTCCTTCCTTAAAGGACAGTAGTGAACCAGATGCGTTTTTACAACAATTGACAATCATTTCATGGTCACCATTAGACTAACTTTTAATTCCAGATTTATTAATTGAAGACAAATTTCACCATCTGCCATGGTGGGATTCAAACCCATGCCCCCAGAGTATTAGTGTGGGCTCTGGATTACTAGTCTAGTGACATTACCACTACACCACCACATCCCCTTTTTACAGCAGACTCAGGGGGAAACCCTTCCTACTCATGCACCCTGTGCCCATGGACAGCTCCCTGACAGTAAAGGCCATCCTGGCTTGATTCTCCCACTCAGGGCCTGCTTGACTGGCTCCAGTGAGTCTGTCCCACTTACCTGAACTCTGGGCCTCTGGTGCCAGCTGGGTCTGGGGCCAGGTGCAATGCCAGCAGTGGTCACTGCTCCCTCATGGGGCAAAAGCCCTGATCTCAGGCAACTAATTGCCCGAGCCATGCAACATTGCACTGTTGCTTCCTGGTCTGCAGAGGCAGGCTCATCCCTGGCTTTCCAGTCAGTGGGTGGGGCCATCACCTCCATGTTAAATCCCAGCCTTGGAGTAGGACATGAACCCAGCACTATCTGACTCAGAGGTGAGAGTGCTACCAACTGAGCCACAGCTGACCCTGTATCTGTAAAGGCCCCACCATCCTGACTTGGAACTATATCGCCGTTCCTTCACAGTCACTGGGTCAAAATCCTGGAACTCCCTTCCTAACAGCACTGTTGGTGTACCTACATTCCAAGGACTGCAGCGGTTCAAGAAGGCCGCTCACCACCATCTTCTCAAGGGCAATTAGGGATGGGCAATAAATGCTGGCCTAGCCAGCGATGCCCACATCCCACAAATGAATAAAAAAATCCAGCAAAATAGGTTAGGGACAGGATCTCGGATAGACACCTCACTTTGCAGCAACACGCCAAGAGAAAAATTGAGTGTGGTAACGACAAGTGATACATTTTGTCTGATCTAGCCTAAAACATTGCATACTGTGAATCTCCACTCAACAGCTGCTGTCGATTTAACGCAAGTGATTAAATGATTCTGTAGCATTACAATTAGGCTTAGAGCACCCTCAAGTGTTAGAAACATATTTGGACTATCTAGTACAGTAACTATTAACAAATAGCAGAATTTGCAAGCCATGCAGATTTTTACACTTAAAAGCCAATAGTAATTAATAATTGGAATCGTTCTCATTTAAATAATTCACTTTTACTAATCCCTGTTATTTGCATTTGCAAACAAGATTGGTGCTCAAAAGTGTGACTAAAAGGTCAGTGACAAACCTTTAAGATAAAAAAGCATTAAATTGATTCACATACTCTTTGGGTTCACTTTCCCTCATTTATATTTTTTAGAATTCATTTGTTTCTCCCCACTTTCCTAATTCTTTTTAGAAGTATTTTTGATAGTTGATAGTGATGGTAACAACCAAACTGGTGAAAGCAAAACTTGCATTTATATTTTTAAAAATTGGGTCTACTTTATTCCACAGTAAGGTTAATATACTGCCATTACAGCTGGACTCACCTCATCCAATCTGAATAGCTTCTCTTTGCATAATAATACTAAATAAAGAACAGCCCACATAAATGGGTTGGCCCACTTGTCTTCTAACAGCCTCGAGCGTTTCTAATCGCTTTGCCTCAGCACAGGCCATTGCAGCTTTCCCATCAACAAACCTTTGCAACCTTCCTGTTTCAAATAGCCCCTCTGCTGGTATAACTGCCTGTCTGAACCTTTTTACTTGTCTCTTCACAGACAGTCTGGGTACAAAAGACCTTCCAACATAATGGGCGTTCTTTTGGTTGCCCATACAAGCCCACAAATTGCTTACTGTTTAGTAGCTGGGGAAACAACTTCTGTTTAGCATGCTAACCACCTTTCCAGTAGATGGCATTTTTTAGGAAAAAGCTTGTAGAAATATAATTTGCTTAAAAAGACAATCAAATTAACTCATATTTTCAACTTCTTTTGGGAGGAAAATGATCAAAAAATCCAGAAATGAGGCTTCTCAGAAAGGGCCCCCATGGAGTTTTGCAAACAATTAATTACTTTGAAGTGCAGTCACTGTTGTAATATAGGCAACATTGCAGACAAATTGCACACAGCAACTATTGGAGTTGCAGAGGATTGGAGTGCAAAATTCCATAATATAGGTCTTTTAGAACTGTTTCACCTACATTAAAAGGCACTCTGTGATCACTAAAAAGGTAGCAATTACCATTTCACTTCTTGGAAATCTTTTAGACAGTGATCTATTTACATTATAGAACACAGATAGCAATAAGCAGAAGGGATAAAGATAAATAAGAGATAAACAAAAGACTGATAGATAGAATGGATCAAACAAATAAATAACAGAGGGAAATAATAGAAGACATTAAAGGCAAACTAAGGTAATAGGAACATATAGGGTTATGTGAATTTTTTTTATTCATTCATGGGGATGTGGGTGTCACAGGTCAGGCCAGCATTTATTGCCCATCCCTAATTGCCCTTGAAAAGGTGGTGGTGAGCTGCCTTCTTGAACTGCTGCAGGCCATACGGGGTAGGTACACCCATAGTGCTGTTAGGAAGGGAGTTCCAGGATTTTGACCCAGTGAGAGTGAAGGAACGGCGATATAGTTCCAAGTTATGATGGTGTGTGGCTTGGAGGGAAACTTGCAGGTGGTGGTGTTCCCATGCATTTGCTGCCCTTGTCCTTCTAGATGGTGGGTTTGGAAGGTTCTGTCTAAGGAGCCTTGGTGCATTGCTGCAGTGCATCTTGTAGATGGTACACACTGCTGCCACTGTGCGTTGGTGGTGGAGGGAGTGAATGTTTGTGGATGGGGTGCCTGTCAAGTGGGCTGCTTTGCCATGCATGGTGCTGAGCTTCTTGAGTGTTGTTGGAGCTGCACCCATCCAGACAAGTGGAGAGTATTCCTTCACACTCCTGACTTGTGCCTTGTAGATGGTGGACAGGCTTTAGGGAGTCAGGAGGTGAGTTAGTCGCCACAGGATTCCTAGCCTCTGACCTGCTCTTGTAGCCATAGTATTTATATGGCTACTCCAGTTCAGTTTCTGGTCTTGGGAGCCCCCAGGATGTTGATTGTGGGGATTCAGTGATCATAATGCCATTGAATGTCAAGGGGAGATGGTTAGATTCTCTCTTGTTGGAGATGGTCATTGCCTGGCACTTGTGTGCCGTGAATGTTACTTGCCACTTATTAGCCCAAGACTGGATATTGTCCTGGTTTTGCTGCATTTCTACATAGACTGCTTCTGTATCTGAGGAGTCGCAAATGGTGCTGAACATTGTGCAATCATCAGCGAACATCCCCATTTTTGACCTTATGCTTGATCTATTACTGAAAATGCATTTGACTTGGCCAAACAATAATGGGCAGAGTGAACTACTACTTGGCTTTGGAACCAGTAAATCATTAGTTATCACTTGTCACAGAATAACATCTCTGCTATTTCTAAACACACCCTTGATTCCTGCAGTTATTATTCTCCTGAGGCTTGAATTACCCCATTCATTGGCAATCAAAATCTCCTGTATTGTACAGCAGATATACTGTGAAGGGATCCTCTTGAGCTTTATCACCCCAAAATATCTAAATACAAGACTAACTGAAGAAACAAAATCCAAAGAGCAGAGATGGAAATAGAACTATGACAGAAGAGGAACAAAAGGAAGCAAAGGTCTGGA
Source organism: Heterodontus francisci (assembly GCF_036365525.1). Taxonomy (NCBI): domain Eukaryota; kingdom Metazoa; phylum Chordata; class Chondrichthyes; order Heterodontiformes; family Heterodontidae; genus Heterodontus; species Heterodontus francisci. The sequence goes on along the minus strand of NC_090381.1, from coordinate 91,474,509 downwards.
ATTAGAATAGCAAAATGAAAATTCCAACAGAGATTATAAATATTGGGTCAGAAATTCCTGGGAGCTGCCTCACCAGAGTGAAGCCCTTGCCTGCCCATATCTTAACCCAAAGAGCCCATTCCTAATGCCAGGGTCCAGGTGATTGGTATGAGTGGGATGGGCGCATTGTGCCAGCAAGGGGGCCCCAGGGATGTCCGTCCCAATTTGTCTGTCAATAGCCAAAGCAGGGCCTCTAAAAGAACTCTAAGGCCCATCCTGGATTCAAAGCCAAGAATGTAAAATTCTCTGTAGCTCTAAGGGGAGCCCTGCCTTTCTTTGGGGAATTCCCAGGGCCTATCAGCAGTACTCAATTCAGCTCTCCTTCAGACATAATCACTTGACAGGGAAGGAGGAGGCAAGCAGAAGACCTGCCCACTGCCTGCTACCAGAATTTACAGGACCCATCGACATCTGGTTGAGCCACAAATTCTTGGATCGCCAGGTGGAAATCAGGAAAACACTTCAAGACAAGTATGAAACAGTTACCTGATTCCTTTACAAGATGATACACATTTACCAATGCATATTACAGTGTCATTACATTTTCATTGTACCTCTGCTTAGACATTTTTCAACCTCAAAACAATTAAAAAATGTGAAAGTGAAAAGATAGTTTGCTTTTTTTGAGAGGGGAATAAAAATCCCCACAAACCTCTAGGATAATATCATGATAGTTAATTATGTATTTCTAATATTTCCCCTGTCTTCGCCACCCTGAATATTGTGTGCTGTGTTGTATCTTAAAGGCAGATCAGTGAGAGCACGTTTGCTGCTGACTTTCTCCTTACCCTGAAAGATAAATAGCCCCATCTACTGGTTAAGGTGCAGTACCTCTAGTAGGTCTACAATTGGCTGCAGTTTCTTAAACTGTTGCAATATACAAAAGACACCCTATGAATTTACTTTCCTCTATACTTTACCTTTATTGCATTGGAATACATGTTTAAGTTAAATTATTGACTATTATTTTGAGAAGTTAACTCAATTATAATAAACTAGTTAATAGCTGTGTTAAAGTAGAATAGAGAAATTTAATTCAAAAGCATTATGCAGGGCATTAAAATAATGTGCAAAGTAAAGTTAACCCCTTAATTTCCCCACATTAGAATATTTAAATAAGGGTCATATGCTTGCTGTAGAAATTTTCTGGGATATTGGCTGACCCAACACCTGACTTGCCGCATGTTATACTCACCGAACAATCCATGGGCCTAACAGCCAGGAAGAACCTTTCAGCAGTCTATTTCAAGGACTCATCCAATACATACGAGTTTGTTGCTACTTTGTCATTTGAGGCTGCTTGTTAGCTTCCGGGTATCTTTATGGCATGATTTCTGCCTGTGAAAACTGTCTTATGCTCTGTTTTTGGTTGCCTTCTAAATAGTTTTACTGTTGCCATGGGTGGTCTGATAGGGTTGCCTTTGAGGCTGGAGGATTTGGTGGAGCAGCACGGAAGACAGGAGAGAGCAAGACCAGATTGTGAAAGATGGAGGAGAATGATGGCTCTCTGCAGGAGGCCATACCCACAGTGGGTTTTCAGGGAACAGTTCTCCTACCCGAATTTCATTAGGGAGCAATGTCTCAGGCACTTTCACGACACAAAGGAGCCTATGACTGAGCTATGTCACCTGCTGCAGCCTTAGCTGGAGCCTTGTACTCAGGCATGGACAACACTGCCCGTGGCTGTCAAGATCACCAAGACCCTTAAATTTTATACAACAGCTTCTTCCAGGCTGCAGAAGGTGACATCAATAATATCTCAATTTTCAGTCCATCGTTGTATCAGGGAGATTGCTGAGACTCTTTGCATCAGGAGTTGAAAGGGAGGGAAGTGCTTGAAACAATTGCTGTCACCAGGGAATGGGTACTGAGAAAATTATTAGAACTAAAAGCTGGCAAATCCTCAGATCCTGATGGACTTCATCCTAAGGTCTTAAAATAACTGTCTGCTGAGATAATGGATGAACTGTTTTAATTTTCCAAAATTCCCTAGATTCTGGAAAGGTCCCATCAGATTGGAAAATAGCGAATGTAACTCTGCTATTCAAGAAAGGAGGAAGACAGAAAGCAGGAAACTATAGACCAGTTAGCCTAACATATGTCATAGGGAAAATGCTGGAATCTATTATTAAGGAGGTTATAGCGGGTCATTTAGAAAATCTCAATGCAATCAGGCAGAGTCAGCATAGTTTTTATTTATTTATTTATTTTTATTTTTATTTTTTTTATTTATAAATTTAAAAAAAGATAGGTAGGAGAGTAAGTTGTGAAGAAGACATAAGGAGTCTGCAAAGGGATTATAGATAGGTTAAGTGAGTGGGGAAAGATTTGGCAGATGGAGTATAATGTGGGAAAGTGTGAACTTGTCCACTTTGGCCAGAAAAATAGAAAAGCAACCTATTATTTAAATGGGGAGAGATTGCAGAACTCTGAGCTGCAGAGGGATCTGGGTGACCTAGTACACGGAACACAAAAAGTTAGTATGCAGATACAGCAAGTGATTAAGAAGGCAAATGCAATGTTGTTGTTTAGTGCAAGGGGACTGAAGGCACTGGATACTGCAAAGGCTATGGGCCCTGACAACATTCCGGCAATAGTACTGAAGACCTGCGCTCCAGAACTTGCCACGCTACTAGCCAAGCTGTTCCAGTACAGCTACACCACTGCATCTACCCAGCAATGTGGAAAATCGTCCACGTATGTACTGTACACAAAAAGCAAGAAAAAGCCAACCCAGCCAATTACCGCCCCATCAGCCTACTCTCAATCATCAGTAAAATGATGGAAGGTGTTGTCAACAGTGCTATCAAGCGGCATTTGCTTAGCAATAACCTGCTCAGTGATGCTCAGTTTGGGTTCCGCCAGGGCTACTCAGCTCCTGACCTCATTACAACCTTGGTTCAAACATGGACAAAAGAGCTGAGCTCCAGAGGTGAAGTGAAAGTGACTGCCCTTGACATCAAGAAAGCATTTCACCGAGTATGGCATCAAGGAGCCCCAGCAAAACTCGAGTCAATGGAAATCAGGGGGAAAACCCTTCACTGGTTGGAGTCATACCTAGCGCAAAGGAAGATGGTTGTGTTTATTGGAGATCAATCATCTCAGCTCCAGGATATCGCTGCAGGGTTCCTCAGGGTAGTGTCCGAGGCCCAAACATCTTCAGCTGCTTCATCAATGACCTTCCTTCAATCATAAGGTCAGAAGTGGGAATGTTCGTTGATGATTGCACAATGTTCAGCACCATTCGCGACTCCTTAGATACTGAAGCAGTCCATGCAGAAATGCAGCGAGACCTGGACAATATTCAGGCTTGGGCCGATAAGTGGCAAGTAATATTAATGCCACACAAGTGCCAGGCAACGACCATCTCCAACAAGAGAGAATCTAACCATCTCCCCTTGACATTCAATGGCATTATGATCGCTGAATCCCCCACTATCGACATCCTGGGAGTTAGCATTGATCAGAAACTGAACTGGAGTAGCCATATAAATAAGGTGGCTACAAGAGCAAGTCAAAATCTAAGAATCCTGCAGTGAGTAACTCACCTCCTGACTCCCTAAAGCCTGTCCACCATCTACAAGGCACAAGTCAGGAATGTGATGGAATACTCTCCACTTGCCTGGATGTGTGCAGCTCCAAAAACACTCAAGAAGCGCGACAACATCCAGGACAATGCAGCCTGCTTGATTGGCACCCCATCCACAAACATTCACTCCCTCCACCACCGACGCATAGTGGCAGCAGTGTGTACCATCCACAAGATGCACTGCAGCAACACACCAAGGCTCCTTAGATAGCACCTTCCAAACCCGTAACCTCTACCACCTAGAAGGACAAACGCAGCAGATGCATGGGAACACCACCACCTGCAAGCTCCCCTCCAAGCCGCACACCATCTTAACTTGGAACTATATCACCATTCCTTCACTGTCACTGGGTCAAAATCCTAGAACTCCCTTCCTAACAGCACTGTAGGTGTACCTGCCCCACATGGACTACAGTGGTTCAAGAAGGCAGCTCTCCACCACCATCCCAAGGGCAATTAGGGATGGGCAATAAATGCTGGCCTAGCCAGCGATGCCCATATCCCATGAATGAATTTTAAAAATATATAAAAGTAGAGATGTTTTGCTACAGTTGTAAAGGGCATTGGTGAGACCACATCTAGAGTATTGTGTACAGTTTTGGTCTCCTTACTTATGAAAGGATATAATTGCATTGGAAGCAGTTCAGAGAAGGTTCACCTGACTGATTCCTGGAGCGAGAGGGTTATCTTATGAGGAAAACTTAGACAGGTTGGGTCTGTATACATTGGAGTTGAGAAGGATCTGAGGACATCTTATTGAAACATATAAGATCCTGAGGGGACTTGACAGGGTGGATGTTAAAAGGATGTTTCCTTTTGTGGGAGAGACTAAAACTAGGGGCACAATTTAAAAATAAGGGGTGTCAGATAAAGATGAGCAGAAATTTTTTCTCTCAGGGTCGTGAGTCTGTGGAACTCTCTTCCTGGAAAGTGGGGGAGGCAGGGTCACTGAATGTTTTTAAGGCAGAGGTAGACAGATTACTGACAAACAAGGGAGTCAAAGGGTATCGGGGGTAGGCAGGAAAGTGGAGGTGAGTCCACAAACAAATCAGCCATGATCTTATAGAATGGCAGAGCAGGCTCGAGGGGCCGAATAGCCTACTCCTGCTCCTAGTTCGTAAGTTTGTATGTTCATATATTAAATCTTGTTCCCCATGGACAGCATGAAGTAGGACAAGAGACCATTAGGCTGCACCCACATTAAAGGTTTCCACAGCATGCAAGGTGCCATAGATTGTACCCACATTCCCTTACATGCTCCCCATCACCATCGTAGCATCTTTCTCAATGGGTAAGGATTGCAGTTCCTCAATGTCCAGTTGTTTGTGATTGCAGGCAGTACACCATGCAGGTTTGTGCCAGGTTTCCGAGCAGCAATCATTATTTATTCACTCTGCGCAGTTTTCCATGCTGTCTTTATTCCAATCAGGCTGTCAGGGTAGCAGGCTGGTGACTCAGCGACGTGTTATCCACTTCAGACTTTGCACATGACTCCAGTTAAGAACCTGGGCACAACTGCAGAACTGGTCTACATTGAGAGCCAGCCTGCCACTGGAAACACCATTGATCAGACTGTCAGCATTTTCAAAGTGGTCATCTGCTATATACTCTATAACTTTTCCATCCTGAAAGGTCAGTCCTTATCAGTACTTGGGCAGCAGGAACTGTAGGAGGAGGAGCAGCATGAAGAGGACAAAGTGCAGGAGCATGTAAGATACCCTAGTTGTGTATACATACATAGGATTAGGATTTATTTAAATCTCATATGATTAATTTTTTTTATTGTTCCTTCTTGGGATGGTGGCAAGACCAGCATTTCCTGCCCATCCCTAATTGCATTTGAGGAGGTGGTGGTGAACCATCTCCTTGAATTGCTGCAGTCCATGTGGTGTTGTTGCTGATAGGAAGGGAAATCCTGGATTTTGATCCAGTAACAATGAATGGTGATATATGTCGAAGTCAAGATAGTGCATGGCTTGGAGGGAAACTTACAGGTGATGGTGTTCCTTTGTGTCTGCTGTCCTTGTCTTTCTAGGTGGTAAAGGTCCTGGGTTTGGAAGATGCTTTTGAAGAAGCCTTGGCAAGTTGCTGCAATGCATCTTGTAAATGGCACACAGTGTGCTGGTGCTGGAGGGAATGAATGCTTAAGATGGCAGATGGGGTGTCAATTAAGTGGGATGCTTTGTCCTGGATGGAACCTTTGACCTGCTCTTATAGCAACAGTATTTATGTGGCACAATAGTGACTTCCAAGATATGACGGGGGAATTCGATGATGGTAATCCCATTGAAAGTCAAGGGGAGGTGGATGGACTCTTGCTTGCTGGAGATGGTAATTTCTTGACACTTGCATGGTGCAAATGTTATTTATTTATTTATTTAGAGATACAGCACTGAAACAGGCACTTCAGCCCGCCGAGTCTGTGCCGACCATCAACCACCCATTTATACTAATCCTACATTAATCCCATATTCCTACCACATCCCTACCTTCCTTCACTTCCCCTACCACCTACCTATACTAGGGGCAATTTATAATGGCCAATTTACCTATCAACCTGCAAGTTTTTGGCTGTGGGAGGAAACCGGAGCACCCGGCGAAAACCCACGCGGTCACAGGGGGAACTTGCAAACTCCACACAGGCAGTACCCAGAATCGAACCCAGGTTGCTGGAGCTGTGAGGCTGCAGTGCTAACCACTGCACCACTGTGCCGCCCATTTACTTGCCATTTACTTGTTACTTGCCATTTATCAGCCCAAGCCTGAATGTTATCCAGGTCATGCTGCATGCAGGCTCAGACTGCTTCATTTCCTGAGGAGTTGTGAATGGAACTAAACACTGTGTAATCATCAGTGAACTTCCCCACTTTTGACCTCAGGTTGGCGGGAAGGCCATTGATAAAGCAGCTGAAGATGTTTGGGCCAGGACACTGCCCTAAGGAACATCTGCAATGATGTTCTGGGGCTGAAATGATTGGCCTTCAACAACCACAGCCATCTTCCTTTGAGCTAGGGATGAATCCAGCCAATGGAGAGTTTTTCCCACGATTCCCATTAACTCCAGTTTTACTAGGGCTCCTTGATGCCACACTCAGTCAAATGCTGCCTCGATGTCAAGGGCAGTCACTCTCACCTCACCTCTGGAATTCAACTCTTTTGTCTATGTTTGGACCAAGACTGTATTGAGGTCTGGAGCCCCTTGACCTGACAGAATCCAAACTGAGCATCGGTGAACAGGCTGTCGGTGAGTAGTTGTTGATAGCTGTCTCTCGATTCGAGGATGACATCTACTCAAGGTTGTGAGTTTCTGCCATGGACCTTCGGGTGACTGACAGGCCGATTTTCGACTCAGAGATCTTTGGGCACATGGGGCAGGACGTCCCACGAGGTAGTGGGATCAGGAGTGCAGGATTTACTTCCTTTTCTTTCCTTCTCTGCCGCCGCTCTGCCTCATCATGTAGGCGTTTGGACTCAAAGCATGATACAGCTTGATGGACAAGTTGTCGCCATTTTGAATGATTGGTAGCAAGCTCCTCCCAGCCATCAATGTCAATGCTGTCACACTTCAAAGAGAGCTTCAGAGTATCTTTGTAGTGTCTTCTTTGTCCTCCCTGGAACGCTGGCCATTTGTGAGTTGAGAAAACAGGACCTGGCAGGGGAGATGGTTTTTGGCCATCCGGACACAGTGTCCAGCCCATCGATGTTGGTTTTGCAGAATTTTGCCTGAATGTTGTGGAGCTGGCTTCAAGAAGGACACTAGCATTTGTTCCATGATCCTCCCATTGAATCTGGACAATGTAGCGGAGGCATTGCTGTTGGAGTTTCTCTAACACTCTTAAGTGTCGCTGATACACAATCCAGGTCTCACTGCAGTACAGGAGTGCGGTGACAACAACTGCTCTGTACACTAGGGCTTTTGTTGACATGCAGAGGTCTTTGCTGTCAACCACTCACTGCCGTAGCTTGTAGTAGTTTGTAGTTTGCCACTTGAAAGCACTGTTGATGACACCTTCCATCACTTGGCTGATGATTGCGAGTGATGTGAAGGTAGATAGGCAAATTGGATTTGCCTGTTTTGTGTAGACAGGGTATAGTTGGGCAATTTTCCAATTTGTTGGGTAGATGCCAGTGTTGTAGTTGTACAGTTTGGCTAGAGAAACAGCTAGCTCGGGAGTGCAAGTCTTCAAAACTGCAGCTAAGATGTTGTCGGGGCTCATAGCCTTTGTTGTATCCAGTGTGATCAGTTGTTTCTAATATCACATGGAGTGAATCTAATTGGCTGGAGTCTGGCATCTGTGATGCTGAAGACCTCAGGGCGAGGCTGAAATGGATCATCAACTCAGCATCCTGGCTGAAGATGGTTGCAAATGCTTTATCCTTGATTTTATTACTATCGTGCTGGGCTCCCCCCATCAGGGCAGGACAACAGAGTTTAGATCTGATCCATTGGTTGTGAGATGACTTAGCTCGGTCTATAGCAAGTTGCTTCTGCTGTTTAGCATGTGTGTAGTCCTGTGTTATAGCTTCACCATTTTGGCACCTCATTTTTAGGCACACCTTGTGTTGCTCCTGGCATGCTCTCCTACATCCCCATTGTACAAGGGTTGGTCCCCTGACTTGATGGTACTGGTAGATTGAGGGATATGCCAGGCCATGAGGTTACAGATTGTGGTTGAATGCAATTCTGCTACTGCTGATGGCCCACAGCGCCTCATGAATGATCAGTTTTCAACTGCTCGATCTGTTCTGAACCAGATGGCAGTGACACACAACACAATGGAGAGTGTGCTCAGTGTGAAGATGGCACATTTTCTCCACATGGAGTGTGCAGTGATCACTCATACCAATACCATCATGGATAGATGCATCTGTGACGGGTAGGTTAGTGAGGATGGGTTAAGTAGATTTTTCTCTTCTGTTGGTTCTCTCTCCACCTGCCACAGGCCCAGTCATATCATTCAGGACTCGGTCAGCAGTGGTATAACCAAGCCACTTCTGGTGATAGACATTTAAGATCCCCCACGCAGAGTACATTCTGTGCCATTGCTACCCTCAGTGCTTCTTCCAAATGGTATTCAACAAGGAGGAGTACTGATTCATCAGCTGTGGGAGGGCAGTAGTTGATAATCAGCAGGTATCCTTTCCCATAGATGATCTGATAACCAGAGTCAATGTTGAGGATGCCATGGGCCACTCATTCCCGACTGAATACACTGTGCCACCACCTCTGGTGGGTCTCTCCTGGCTGTGGGACAAGGCATACACAGGGATGGTGGTGGAGTATTCTCGTAAATTGGCTGAACGGTATGATTTGGTGAATATGAATACTCACCAATGCTGTTGCATTGTTAGCCTGTGGGACAGCTCTCTCAATTTTTGCACATGTTCGCCAATGTTAGTGAGGAGGAACTTGCAGGGCATGTGTTTGTCATGTCCATTCCCGAGGATGATTCCAGGATGTCCATCCAGTTTTATTCGTGTTTGATTTTATCATAGCAGTTTTGATACAACTGAGTGTTTGCTCGGCCATTTCAGAGGGCAGGTAAGAATCAGCCACATTGTGATGGGTGTGGAGTCACATGTGGGCCAGCAGATTTCCTTCTGTAAAGAGCATTAATCAACAAGATAGGTTTTTAAACCAATCCTGTAGTTTCATGGTCACCATTATTGACTCAAACTTTTTAATTTTATATTTATGTAATTAATCAAGATTAAGTTCCCTAGTTGCCATGGTGGCTTTTGACCTCCTGTCTCCAGATCATTAATCCAGACCTCTGGGTTACCAGTCCAGTAATGTAACCACTACACTACCATTACCATTTGGTTTCCTTTTACTTAATGAAATGGTTAAACATTCATTCATTTAGGATTTAAGGTGTCAGGGTACAATTTAGCTAACAAAGTTATTTAGGTGCTTACTGAAACTACAGGATGTATATGCTTCACGTATTTTCAAGGCCACATCGTGAAATAAGTTAGCCATAAGTTTTGAGATAAAACGTGGAACAATTGAGACATGATAAAAGCAATTTGGTATCTGTTGTTTCTAAGGAAATGCTTCCTTTCTGAGGTCTTGTACAATAACACTTGTCATGTCATCATTAATTACCACGGACAGTATTCATGAATGAGGTGGACATCCGAACTTTTCTAGTAGTCTGAAGAGACCACGTCTGCTGACGAGGTCAAAGGCTTTGGTAAGATCAATGAAAGCAACGTAGAGGGGCATCTGTTGGTCGTGGCATTTCTCCTGTAGCTGGCGAAGGGAGAACAGCATGTCAATGGTGGATCTCTCTGCTCGAAAGCCACACTGTGCCTCAGGGTAGACATGCTCAGCCAGCTTCTGGAGCCTGTTTAAAGTCATTCGAGCAAAGACTTTCCCCACTATGCTGAGCAGGGAGATTCCACGGTAGTTGTTGCAGTCACCGCGGTTACCCTTGTTCTTATAGAGGGTGATGATATTGGCATCGCGCATGTCCTGTGGTACTGCTCCCTCTTCCCAGCACGGGCAAAGCAGTTTGTAGAGTGCTGAAAGTATAGCAGGCTTGGCACTCTTGATTATTTCAGGGGTAATGCTGTCCTTCCCAGGGGCTTTTCCGCTGGCTAGAGAATCAATGGCATCACTGAGTTCTGATTTTGTTGGCTATACATCCAGCTCATCCATGACTGGCAGAGACTGGGCTGCATTGAGGGTGGTCTCAGTGACAACATTTTCCCTGGAGTACAGTTCTAGGTAGTGCTGCACCCAGCAGTCCATTTGCTTGTGTTGGTCAGTGATTGTGTCCCCTGATTTAGATTTGATGGGGGGGGGGCGATCTTCTTGATGGTTGGCCCAAAAGCTCTCTTAATGCCATCATACATTCCTTTGATGTTTCCGGTGTCGGAGGCCTGCTGAATATGACTGCATAGGTGTTGCCAGTAGTCATGTGCGCAGCGCCTGGCTGTTCTTTGTGCAGCGCTTCTGGCTGCTTTCAGTGCTGCGGATGTTAACTCGCTGGGGGCTTTCTTGTAGTTCAACAGTGCAATGCGCTTAGCAGCTATGACAGGTTCCAGCTCTTGAAAGTGAGATTGAAACCAGTCTGCATTCTGCTTCACACGTTTGCATAGCTCAGTCATAGATGGCATCTCTGATGTGGGCCCACTTGGTCTCTGCATCCCCTGTAGGAGTGTTTTGAAGGGCTTTTTCAAGAGAATTTAGAAACTTATGTAACAGCTGTGGATAAGAAATTCTGCTCGTGTTGATGCATGGGCGGCCCTTCTGCTTGGAGTAATGCAGCTTTTTTGGTTTGAGTCTAACCTTGCTGCACACCAGGGAGTGGTCGGTGTCGCAGTCCGCACTGTGGAAGCTGCGCATGATTTGAACGCTGTTTAAAGAGCTGATGATGAGGTTCAGCTGGTGCCAACGACGTGATCTTGGGTGCCTCCAAGAAACCTGGTGACGGGGTTTAGTATGAAAGAACAAGTTGATGATGCAGAGGTTATGATAGGTACACAACTCAAGCAGTCTCTGTCCATTCTCATGCATCCTTCCAATGCCATAGCGCCCAAGGCAGGAGGGCCATGAGTCATGGTCGGCCCCAACCCTGGCATTAAAGACCCCCAGCAGGAACAGATGTTCGGTACTGGGGATGCTACTTCAAGTCTTCAGAAGAAGGAATTTTCTTCCACACAAGATCAGATGGCAGCTTGTTCAAGCTTGCCCGTCTAAGAGCGAAGGCCAAAGTACGGAAAGTCCTCATCAGGGAACTCCTCTTTGCTGACGATGCTGCATTAACATCTCACACTGAAGAGTGTCTGCAGAGACTCATCGACAGGATTGTGGCTGCCTGCAACGAATTTGGCCTAACCATCAGCCTCAAGAAAACGAACATCATGGGACAGGACGTCAAAAATGCTCCATCCATCAATATCGGCGACCACACTCTGGAAGTGGTTCAAGAGTTCGCCTATCTATGCTCAACTATCACCAGTAACCTGTCTCTCGATACAGAAATCAACAAGTGCATGGGAAAGGCTTCCACTGCTATGTCCAGACTGGCCAAGAGAGTGTGGGAAAATGGCGCACTGACACGGAACACAAAAGTCCGAGTGTATCAAGCCTGTGTCCTCAGTACCTTGCTCAATGGCAGCGAGGCCTGGACAACGTATGTCAGCCAAGAGCGACATCTCAATTCATTCCATCTTTGCTCCCTCTGGAGAATCCTTGGCATCAGGTGGCAGGACCATATCTCCAACACAGAAGTTCTCGAGGTGGCCAACATCCCCAGCATATACACCCTACTGAGCCAGCGGCGCTTGTGATGCCTTGGCCATGTGAGCCGCATGGAAGATGGCAGGATCCCCAAGGACGCATTGTACAGCCAGCTCATCACTGGTATCAGACCCACTGCCTGTCCATGTCTCCGCTTTAAAGACATCTGCAAACGCGACATGAAGTTCTGTGACATTGATCACAAGTCGTGGGAGTCAGTTGCCAGTGATCGCCAGAGCTGGTGGGCAGCCATAAAGGCGGGGCTAAAGAGTGGCGAGTCGAAGAGACTTAGCAGTTGGCAGGAAAAAAGACAGAAGCGCAAGGGGAGAGCCAACTGTGTAACAGCCCGGACAACCAATTTTATCTGCAGCACCTGTGAAAGAGTCTGTCACTCTAGAATTGGCCTTTATAGCCACTCCAGGCGCTGCTTCACAAACCACTGACCACCTCCAGGCGCTTACCCATTATCTCTCGAGACAAGGAGGCCAAAGAAGTATTCATGAGAAGCAAACTATAAAGAACTTAAGCTTTCAAAACAAGTTGTAGAGAGTATTGATTTTGAAAAGGAATGACCATGGTTGCCTGTCTATTTCTTTGTATATCAACTGTTTAATGAGAGTCTGTCTGTCTGGATTTGATCAAACACGATAAACAGATTTGTAGTTGCAAATCATATTTTGCTGTTGGCATTAAACGACTATCAGTGCCCCTCCTTGCAAGAGTTGTGATAGATCAGCCATCCAATAATGTTTCAGGTGAACCATCCCTTGGATGCCCAAGATACCTCAATTTGACCTAAGGAGTGAATACTTCATTCCCATAGGCTTCAATTTTGCTAACAAGTCTATTATGTGACAATGTCATTGTGCAGTTGTTTCTGCTCTTGTGAAGGACATTGGGATGTTTTACAATGTTGTTGTCGGTAAAGTCACAAGCTGCTGAAGCTACAGTTTTAATAAAATCTACATCCAAAGATAGAGTACTTGTATCTGGACCGAGGAATTTCCTTGTGAACAATTATTCACAAATACCGGGATTAGAGTTAAGTGTCTCCAGTGATTGGCATCCCACAGGCTCCGTTGGCTTCTAATTGGGGGTCACGGTAAGAAAGAGAAGCCCCGCATGTCAAAATACACAGCCAGTGGATAAACCAGAAAACGATGTTTTTCTTACCAAATGTATGCCAACCAAAGAGGTTGAAACATCTAGTCCTATAATCGCGCAATAAAAGTCGAATAACGCTCATAGTAACATTGTAATACTTACCTAGTTAAAAATAATCTATTAATATAGTCTGACAAACGCCAGTGACTTTTTTTATTAATATGAAACAATAATTATTCTTGATATACCTGTTCGATTTTAAATAGAAATTCAAAGTGTAAAATGTATAATAAAGTTATATGACTATTAATAAATGTATCGTTGTTCAACCAATAACGTTCCATAATGGTTGGAATTATGAGTTGTGTTTTGACTTTATATTAAATATATACTTTCTTAATTTCCAATAATAAAGGTGTGAAACGCTACAAAGTGGCCGCGCTGAATGGTTGTCCAGAGGTTGCTAGCTGACGCGACATTGATCACCAATGATTATTTCCTCATAATTCTTCCAAGTTGTCACAATTGGATGAGAGAAACCTCACAGAAATGTTAAAGCCTGGGTTGTAAGTATGAAAAGTTCATTGGCGTCTGAGCAGCGTTACTAAGCACACTAGGTGCAGTTTGTTAGTGTGTGTTCAGTGTTTTGCTAGCTACTTCCTGGGACCTCGCAAGAATGATGGATCTCCAGCCCGCCATAGTGATCGACAATGGATCAGGTCTGGTCAAATCTGGCATCTCAGGAGATAAGGAACCTCGTTCCATCTTCACCAACGTGATTGGCAAACCTCGACAGAAAGCACTCATCATCGGGGCTGGCCAGAAGGATTTCTACATTGGCGAGGAAGCTCAGGCCAAGCGAGGTGTCCTCTCCATCAAATACCCCGTGGAGCACGGGATTGTCACCTCCTGGGATGACATGGACAAGATCTGGAGGTACGTCTACGATAATGATTTGAAAATCAAGTCAAACGAGAGGCCGGCTTTGCTGACCGAGGCTCCCCTGAACCCGCTGGCAAACCGGGAGAAGATGTGTCAGATCCTCTTTGAAGGCTTCGAGGTCCCAGCCATGTACGTGGCCATCCAAGCAGTACTTGCCCTTTACGCCTCTGGGAGGACCACAGGCTGTGTGATGGACAGTGGGGACGGAGTGACTCACACTGTGCCCATCTACGAGGGCTACTGCCTGCCCCACGCCGTGCTGAGGCTGGAGCTGGGAGGCAGGGACCTCACCGAATACCTGGTGCGGATCCTGACCGAGAGCGGGGTCTCCTTCGTCAGCACGGCAGAAAAAGAGATCGTCCGGGACATCAAGGAGAAGCTGTGCTACGTGGCTGTGGACCTGCAGAACGAGATGTGCAAGAAGCCCTGCGACGTGGAGAAGGATTACAAGCTCCCGGACGGGCAGGTCATCAAGATCCAAAACCAGAGATTCCGCTGCCCGGAGACCCTCTTCATCCCGGCTAACATCGGCATTGAGGCACCCGGCATCGACAAGCTGTGTTTCAACACCATCATGAAATGCGACATCGACCTGAGGCGAGATCTGTACGCCAACGTGATCCTGGCAGGAGGCTCCAGCTTGTTCCCGGGCATGGACGAACGGATGCTCAAGGAGTTGACTAAGATGGTCCCCACCGGTACCCCGGTCAAAGTCTGCGCACCTGCTGAGAGGAAATACTCCGTCTGGATGGGAGGTTCAATCCTCTCCTCCCTCTCAGCTTTCCAGCAAATGTGGGTCTTGGCCTGCGAGTATAAGGAAGTTGGAGCTAACATCGTGCACAGAAAGTGTTTCTAAAATCATTTTTTTAAAAAGACTGTATTTTAAAAAAGGAAAAAAACTGACAAAATAAAAGTGCGGAATGAAAGTGAGAAACTGATTGTTTTATAATTTTTGCAGATCTCCTAGTTACTTGGCCTGGATAATTACAGGGGCAGGTTATGTGCGCAGGGATGGGTGGGTTGGAGCGGGTGTGGAGATTTGGACAAGAAACCTGGAAGTCTGGGTTTCCCTACATGCCATGTGGAGGGAGTCGGGGTTCCGATCTTAGGGGTGCTGTATTGCGGGGTGTGCCTGATGGTGAAGGAGCTTGGTGACTGGAAGGAAGCACTCCTGCCCCACCCCTCCCCACCTGGCCAAAAGCAGTGCTGTGAAGGCACTTCACTTCTCCCCAAAGATGTCCTCACCTCACTGTAACTGCCGGGCTTTCCAAGGCTTGGGAAACCCGCCCACCCAGTTAAATCTGCAAAACAGTTAAATCTGGCCAGAATTTTACCTGTCTTGGCGGGTTTGCGGTCAAGGAGGCAGAAGCGGATGCCGAAGTTGCTCCCGCTCTGCGCTCGGCTGCCGCCCCAATCGAGCGCTAAGGGTCCAATTAGCGTCTCAGCGGCGGATTACTGGCTGTAAAGGGCACATGGGTGAATGCGGCGGGGGCAGGTGCTAGAGCCTGAAAAAGTCTGAGAGGGCTACTTACATCAAGGAGGAGGGTGGAAGGAGCTCGACTGAGCACAAGGGAAATATTCCTGGCTGAGGAGGAAACGTGTGTCATTGCAATTAAAGGGGCGACCCATTCAATCTCCATAAATCTACCAGAGACCTTGGAGGATCAGAACCCGCTTGCGGCAATGGCACAGAAAGACAACCGCATGGCCCCAAGGTTCTCAGAAGTCTCCCTGCATGTATTCCTCCAGGCAGCTGAGGCAAGGCTGAAGGTCCTCTTCCCAGCAGATGGAAGGAGGGACCCAGGTCACCAAGAAGGTATGGTTGGAGGTTGCGGAGGAGGTGAGCAGCCATGGGGTTCTAAGGAGGACATGGCTCCAATGCCGCAAGTGGACAAACGAACTTCTGCACTCTGCCAGGGGTAAGGGGCATGTCACAGTCATCATTGCTTTGAACTTATACAGGAGGGTCACCAGGTTCTAATGCTGCAAAGTTGAAGCCATCCATTTGGAATGAATGGCTGCAGCCCTGTCATAGGCCATATGCTGGGCACATCTGAGACGCACAATGGTTCAGAAGTGTGCCAATGGTACACTTCAATGGCAATGATTCCAGAGGCAGCATGCAGCACAAGGGATGAGCGGGTGATCCTACAAGTCAAGGAACTGAACTGATTGCCATGTGTTTCCACAGGAGAAGAGGGCACAGAATGCCAGAGAGAGGGCACGGATCAGTGGCTGTGTTGCCAATATCACAATTCTCATGCGTTTGGAGGAGGATGCATTGCTACTTGCTGGGGTGGATGGAGGATATTCAGTAGCTGATGGTGAGGCCAGAGCATCTGGCCAGGAGGGTGAATTCCCCAAAGTGTGGGCAAGGGGGCAGTAGGGGGCGAGGGGTGGGGGGGGGTGGGTGGCGGTGCTGGCTCAAGAAATGCAGGTTGCTCGCGAGTTCAAAGTCACACACATGTGGCCACACTGCAGTGGATGACATTTCCTTCAGTCCGGAGTGTCGCTCACACCTAATCATTCTGTTTTCCCCTGCAGGTGAAGCACAGCAGCGGCTAGGCAGCATCTCCAGGGCACATCCGTCCACCTCTGAGGAGGAGGAACCTCAGAGAGTGCAGCGTCACATCCTTTCCCCACATTAAGCACCAGCTCAGATACAGTCACCTCGGTTGGGCTGGTTGCCTCTTTGGATTCGTGGTCACAACCTGGTGCCAGCACCGCACAAGTGCCAGATCAGCTGCCAGAGGCAGTATCGGCCGAAGCCTCTGTCACTCGGAGGACTGTGGGAGGCCAGGCCATGCTGATCCCCATGTTGATGATGAGTCTCTGAGATCATCCATTCGGCGGGAGATGCTGCAGGTACAGTGTGAGGTGTGTGGAGATCTGGCGGAGTTACCAGAGACGTTGTCTGCTCTGGCTTGGACTTTGGAGATCTTCATCCAAACCATGAGTACCGCACAGTGCCTGTCATTTGCGCAACTGGCCTCCAAATTAACAGATTGGCGGCTGCCATTGGATCTTTGTCATCCACCTAGAGGGAAGGCAGGGCCTCACTTTAACATTTCATCTGAAAGACAGTGCCTCGCACAGTGCACCACTTCCTCAGTATTGCCCTAAAGTTTCAGCTAAGATTTTGTGCTCAAGTATCTGGAGTGGGACTTGAACCTATAACTTCTGACAGAGGAGATAGTGCTACCCAGTGTGCCAAGGCTTACATCTATAATAATTGGAGACAGTAGAGAAATCATTATCTCAGATGCTCCCAGCAAACATTCACAGCTTAGGGTGTTGGAATGGCCCCTTCTGTTGAACTCTGCATGAAGATAGTTTCAAAGGGGAATGGCTTGTTGGCAGCTCATCTAGCCAATCCCCAGATAGAAGAATGAATCAGGAATCAAGCCACCAATTTTCTATTGGACAGAGAACAAAGACCACATGTTGGAAGTCAGCTGCCAAGATTGCTGCTGAAAAGAAAGCAAATAAAGCCAAGGGAGGTGACATTAAGAATAGAGCTGACAAGACTAGCATAAACTTTTTCTAGTTCTGACGAAAGGTCATTGACCTTTGTTTCTCTCGCCGCAGACACTGCCTGACTTGCTGAGTATTTCCAGCATTTTCTGTTTTTATTTCAGATTTTCAGCATCTGCAGTATTTTGCTTCAACATGTCTCTTTGGCCTCCTTGTCTCGAGAGACAATGGGTAAGTGCCTGGAGGTTGTCAGTGGTTTGTGAAGCAGCGCCTGGAGTGACAGACTCTTCCACAGGTGCTGCAGATAAAATTGGTTGTCGGGGCTGTTACACAGTTGGCTCTCTCCTTGCGCTTCTGTCTTTTTTCCTGCCAACTGCTAAGTCTCTTCAACTCGCCACGCTTGAGCCCCGCCTTTATGGTTGCCCGCCAGCTCTGGCGATCGCTGGCAACTGACTCCCACGACTTGTCATCAATGTCAACTTCATTCTTCAACATATACTTTGGTCCAAATCAATGTTGACTAACTAAATGAAAGTATATTCACCCTGCTAACTGATGCAGGGTGTGTGTATATTATTATTTTTGTGGCTTATGAGGAGGGAATTGTAGTTGAGTTGGAGTCAGTGAGGTTTGTTGCAACTGTGTACTCTTCCCATCTGCAAAATAAAGAAGCTTAATGATTCATACCTGGCCTCACTAAAGTGTTAATTAGTCCACTTATGGAAGGGGTGGAGAAGCACTGATGAAGTCATGTACAAAGGACATGATACCCAATTCTTCACTTCACTTAAGCAAGACAATTTCTAACTACTACTCCAGCATTTTTGATCTCTTAGTTTTGACTAAAGCCTACACAGCTTGTTCTTTAAAAAACATTACTGCTTGCACTTGCTGCCCGTTTTAAAAGGACTTTCTGCTGGCATGTGTCCTAGCCTGTATTTTATATATCTCTGTTCACAACAAGAACAGGTATCAAAGACTTTTCCACAAAATATTTTTTGATCATAGAGACAGGCTAATAAATTGTTTATTTGCAGTCTATAGGGAAACAATATCAAAAGTTGCTGTATCGTTCCAGCCTTTTCTTAAACTTTACTGAATATTTCATGCTTTTAAAATTCCAATATTAAAAGTAACTGTTGTACAAATCCTTTTGGCGGAAAATGGTTGAAAATATTCAGGATGTCACAAAACATTTCACATCTAATAAACTATTTAATGAGTTTTATTCTCTTATTGCCAGCCAATTCTCCTTTGTCAAGAACATCTAAACAGCAAATGGCCAGCTAAACTTTTTGCTGGTGTTCATTGAGATGTGTTTGGTTGGACACAGTTTAGTTTTTTAGTTTAGTTTAGAGATACAGCACTGAAACAGGCCCTTCGGCTCACCGAGTCTGTGCCGACCATCGGCCACCCATTTATACTAATCCTACACTAATTCCATATTCCTACCACATCCCCACCTGTCCCTATATTTCCCTACCACCTACCTATACCAGGGGCAATTGCTACTGGCCAATTTACCTATCAACCTGCAAGTCTTTGGCATGTGGGAGGAAACCGGAGCACCCGGAAGAAACCCACGCAGACACAGGGAGAACTTGCAAGCTCCACACAGGCTGTACCCAGAATTGAACCCGGGTCGCTGGAGCTGTGAGGCTAACCACTGCGCCACTGTGCCGCTGTCCCTATTGTTGTTCAATATGCTAGGCATCCACCTGAAGAGGCAGATGGGTTTCAGTTTAACACCTTAACCAGCAGGCAGCATTTACATTTTGTCAGCAGTGAGTTTTCAATCTAGATTATGTGCTTAAATCTTTTCCATGTTGCCATGCCTGCTCTTCTGTCATTCTTCAATATCATCATCTGCCTGCTCCTATCATCTTCCTGTTGCCCCTCATTGATCATTGCAAGCCCTCTGTATATTTTAGTGTTAGGCAACAGCAAACTGGCCTAAAAACAGAAAGTGCTGGAAATACTTAGCAGATTTGCCAGCATTTGTGGAGAAAGAAACAGAGTTGACGTTTTGAGTCAGATATCTGACTCGAGACGTCAACTCTGGCCGGATTTTACCCTCGTCGGACGGGAGCCGTCCCCCAACTGAAAAGTCAGTGGCGATCCTGCCTCCACCAGACCTGGGGATCCAGACCGCATCTTTACAGTCACCAGACCCTTAATTGGTTTGAGGCAGGACTTCCACCTCATTGAGGCAGGAAGTCCTGCCTAATGGAGCTGCCGGCTAATCAGCAGGCCAGGGGGGTTGGTTGGGGCATCGGGGGGGCCCTCCATCAGGCACAAGATACCTGACCAAGACAGCTCCCCCCCCCCCCCCCCCCCCAGGCTGCCTACTTTTAACAGGTGGGTTTACGCGGGCCTGGGCCGCCTGCTTGCCAATGGTAACTGGCCATTTAAGGGCTTTGATTGACCTGGGGTGGACAGGGCGTTTTTCACTGCTGCCGCCCCGCGTAAAATGATAGCGGAGGTGAGAGCAGATCGGGAAGGCCCCCCTGAGCCTCCCGCTCCATTTTACACCCACCCCCCTGCCCCCCGCTACCATCCTGCTCTTTGGAGGGTGG
This sequence comes from Heterodontus francisci, assembly GCF_036365525.1. Taxonomy (NCBI): domain Eukaryota; kingdom Metazoa; phylum Chordata; class Chondrichthyes; order Heterodontiformes; family Heterodontidae; genus Heterodontus; species Heterodontus francisci. Next base: position 91,454,534 of record NC_090381.1, on the reverse strand, counting down.
GGGAGAAATTCCGACCTCTGTTACTCTGTCCACAGATGCTGCCAGGCCTGCTGAGTATTTTCATCACTTTCTGTTTTTATTTCAGATTTCTAGTATCTGCAGTTTTTTCCTTTTATTTTAGCAAAGTGGCAAAATTTTTCATGCCTTTAATGAGAAGTCCTGCAAAATCTTTTTGAAGTGACCTAAACATATACATTCTAAAAGTGAATAACTGCTTTTCAAATCTATTCTTCCTTGAGTAAGCTACTTGTGGTTCTGTCCCTTCCACTTGAGTAGCCATTAATAAACAGTTAACAAGCTCTTAGCGTGGTTTAATTTTCTGTTTTTCTTACATGGGAGAGAGATTCAGCAGTGCTGCAGTAATGGGGAAGGGATGAGATTTAGCAAGCAAGCAAAAGAACATAAGAAAAGTCAAGGATGAAAAAAGGTCATTTGGCAGATTGAAGCTTGCCTTTTAAGCGTATTAGTTCTCTCATCATACTGCTAAATGTGACATGACTAATGGATAACTTCTTTAGATTTATATTCTACTATTCTGCATACATATCTAGCAACCTATTTTTAATTGATTCACTATGTTGTCTGCATTTTAGAAATGGCAGCTAGCATTTTCTACTTTAACAGAAAGCTGGTGTAAAGTTAGTCTGTGGGTTTCTGCCCGCCAGACTTGGCCATCACTGACGCCTGGAACATTTTCTGATGCTCTAAGGAGAGACTTGAGCTACTGAGATTAATTTCGCTAGAGCAGAGAAGACTAGGAGGAAATTTGATAGCAGTTTTTAAAAGGTTTTTAAAATGTCAAAGGTTTTGACAGAAAAAGATTATTTCATTTGGTTGAGGAAATAGTGATGAGCATTCATCAATTTAAAACTGTCATTAAAAGGTTGAGGAGATATGAAATGGTTGAGGCAGAGACCATTGAATTTTTTTTACAGGAAATTGGATAAATATTTTAGACAGTAAAGGTACAGGACTATGGGAAGAGAAAGTATGAGAGTAGGATTAGTTTTGCCAGCATAAATAGGATGGGCCAAAAGGCCTTCTTCTATGCTGTAAACCCCAATGGTTCTAGACAAAGAGTGATAAATCCGCAATTTGCTTTTAGATGCATCCTTACACTTAATAAATCTACTGGTCCCTCTCAGCCATCTTTCATTGTACATGTCACCATAGGATATGGCAAGCATGCATGTAGCCCAATAACATATCACACTGGCATGTGGCGTGTACAGTAACTGACTGGGAAAAGAATGATTCCATGAATAAGTGTGAAGTGAGAAAATTACTTGATCATTACTAACCTTAATAAGAACATACATACAAAATAAAAATTGAGCTTTTTAATGAGATTGGGCTTTGGGAGCACTTTAATTTTTTTAATGCATTGAGCAAGATTCAAAACATTGACAAAATTTTAATAAAAGCAAAATACAGCGCATGCTGGAAATCTGAAATAAAAACAGAAAATACTGGAAATATTCAGCAGGTCTGGCAGCATCTGTGGAGAGAGAAACAGAATTAACGTTTCAGGTCTGTGACAAAATTTTGTCCATTTTTCCTTCGATAACATAGTATGTTTTCAGGAAGTCAGTACATCTTATCTTGAATACCACACAAACTGATGTTTATGTAAAAACATTCTAACCATCAATCTTCATCCATGAAAGCTGCACTTAAAATTACAGGGAAAAAAGAAGAAAGAAAAAGCTCATAGTTATGATTATATTACAGGCAATTTTTCACTGATAAAATGCTGACAGTTGAAGCACTCAAATTCAGAAAAAAATTAACTGAAAAAGACTTTTCACAAACATGATAAAACATTACAAAAAACATCTGATGTCTGAAGTGGGTAAGGATACTATCTGGTGTGGTACAAGTCAGGAAGGCCCTGGCTTTGATATTTGGTTTGTGCTACATTAACAGATCTTAGCAATATGGGTGACATAAATTTCTTTGGTGCTCCTGGACTTGGGACTGAAATAAAATTAGCTCCAGTCCATTGACTCCTGTTAAAAATCTTTTGTGTTTCAATCTTGGTCGAGGACAGTGATCAGATATTATCTACACAAATGCAATCCCAAATGCACAAATGTAATCCCAAATGCACAAATATTCTGAAGTTCACTACAGAGCAAGAAAAGACCATATGGATATGATTAGATTGTAAGCACATTTTCTCTTAGTATGCTGCTTAAATTCAAGGCACCATTTGTCGAGAAAAAATATAGAAAAATTATAAAGTTCAAAGAAATTCAGCTCACAAACCTGATTAACAAACATTGCATAAAACCTTCCTTGATAATTCAGCACGAATAAACATTCTGGTGTGGTACATAAGAAAAGTTTATTCATAATTCATATCTCATCCCTACAGTTAATGAAAGACCTATCACAGCTTCTAATTATATTCTCAATAATTCTAATCCAGTTGACTTTATTATCTTGATGATGGATTATTCCAAAAATTTGTCACTTTGAGAAAATAAATTTTCTTACATCTGTTCTACACCTATTTTCATTCATTATTAACTTATCCTCTGGTCTGAGTTGGAAAATTTTTGCAATAATAATCCTGGTTTATTTTATCTAGTAATTTAATATATTATACACTTTATTGAAGCTCTCATTAAACACCTTGTTTCTAGACTATAAAGCTTAACTCTCCTTTTTGCTCAGGTACTATCCTCTGCTTATTTGCTGTCATCACCCCTTTCTTCAAACAAAAAACCCTTGATCCTTCTGTCCTTACAAACTACTGCCACATCTACAACCTCCCTTTCCTCTCATTAAATGTGTTGTTGCCTCCCAAATCCATGTCCATCTTTCCCAGAACTCCGTGTTTGAATCGCTCCAATCAGGTTTTCACCCTGTCACAGTACTGAAATGGCTCTCATCAAAGTGATAAATGACATCCAATGTGACTGTGACAAAGGTAAACTATTCCTCCTAGTCCTTCTCAACTTATCTGCAACCTTTAATGTGGTTGACCACACCATTCTCCTTCAATACCTCTCGACTGTCATCTAGCTGGGTGGGACTGCACTCACCGGGTTCCATTCTTATTCATCTAATTATAGCTAGAGAATCATGTGCAATGACTTCCCTTCCCACTCCAGCACCATTATCTCTGGTGTCCACCATGGATCTATTCTTGGTCCCCTCCTATTTCTCATTAACTGCTGCTCCGCAGCGACATATTCGAAAACGCAGCATCAGTTTCCACACGCCCAGCTCTACAACGCTACCAACTCTCTCAACTCCTCCACTGTTGCTAAATTGTCAAATAGTTTTTCCAACATCCAGTACTGAATAAGCAGAAATTTCCTCCAACTAAATATTGGCAAGACTGAAGCCATTGTCATCAGTCCACACTACAAAATCCATTCCCTACCCACCAACTCCATCTCTCTTCCAAGCAACTGCCTTAGGTTGAACCATACTGTTTGCAAATTTGTCATATTTGACCCCGAGATGAACTTCTGACCACATATCTTCTTTTTGGCCTCCTTGTCTCGAGAGACAATGGGTAAGCGCCTGGAGGTGGGCAGTGGTTTGTGAAGCAGCGCCTGGAGTGGCTATAAAGGCCAATTCCAGAGTGACAGACTCTTCCACAGGCACTGCAGATAAAAATTGTTGTCGGGGCAGTTACACAGTTGGCTCTCCCCTTACGCTTCTGTCTTTTTTCCTGCCAACAGCCACTCGCCACTCTTTAGCCCCGCCTTTATTGCTGTCCGCCACCTCTGGCGATCACTGGCAACTAACTCCCATGACTTGTGATCAATGTCACAGGACTTCATGTCACATTTGCAGACGTCTTTAAAGCGGAGACATGGACGGCTGGTAGGTCTGATACCAGTGACGAGCTCATTGTACAATATGTCCTTGGGGATCCTACCATCTTCCATGCGGCTCCTACCATCTTCCATGTGGCTCATATGGCCAAGGCATCTCAAGCGCCGCTGGCTCAGTAGGGTGTATATGCTAGGGATCTTGGGCGCCTCGATGACTTCTGCATTGGAGATACAGTCCTGCCACCTGATGCCAAGGGTTTTCCGGAGGCAGCGAAGATGGAATGAATTGAGACGTCGCTCTTGGTTGACATACGTTGTCCAGGTCTCGCTGCCGTTGAGTAAGGTACTGAGGACACAGGCTTGATACACTCAGACTTTTGAGTTCCGTGTCAGTGTGCCATTTTCCCACACCCTCTTGGCCAGTCTGGACATAGCAGCGGACGCCTTTCCCATGCGCTTGTTGATTTCTGCATAGAGAGACAGGTTACTGGTGATAGTTGAGCCTAGGTAGGTGAACTCTTCAACCACTTCCAGAGCGTGGTCGCCGATATTGATGGATGGAGCATTTCTGACATCCTGTCCCATGATGTTCGTTTTCTTGAGGCTGATGGTTAGGCCAAATTCATTGAGGCAGCCACAATCCTGTCGATGAGTCTCTGCAGACGCTCTTCTGTGTGGGAGTTCATGCAGCATCGCCAGCAAAGAGGAGTTCCCTGATGAGGACCTTCCGTACTTTGGTCTTCACTCTTAGACGGGCAAGGTTAAATAACCTGCCATCTGATCTTGTGTGAAGGAAAATTCCTTCTTCTGAAGACTTGCACACATGTGAGAGCAGCAGTGAGAAGAAGATCCCAAACAGTGTAGGTGCGAGAACACAGCCCTGTTTCATGCCACTCAGGATAGGAAAGAGGTCTGATGAGGCACCGCTATGCTAAATTGTGCCTTTCATATTGTCATGGAATGAGGTGATGATACATAGTAGCTTTGGTGGACATCCGAACTTTGCTAGTAGTCTGAAGAGACCACGTCTGCTGACGAGGTCAAAGGCGTTGGTGAGATCAATGAAAGCAACATAGAGGGGCATCTGTTGTTCGCGGCATTTCTCCTGTAGCTGGCGAAGGGAGAACAGCATGTCAATGGTGGATCTCTCTGCTTGAAAGCCACACTGTGCCTCAGGGTAGACATGCTCAGCCAGTTTCTGGAGCCTGTTTAAAACAACTCGAGCAAAGACATTCCCCACTATGCTGAGCAGGGAGATTCCACGGTAGTTGTTGCAGTAACCGCGGTCACCCTTGTTCTTATAGAGGGTGATGATATTGGCATCGCGCATTTCCTTTGGTACTGCTCCCTCGTCCCAGCACAGGCAAAGCAGTTCATGGAGTGCTGAGAGTATAGCAGGCTTGGCACTCTTGATTATTTCAGGGGTAATGCTGTCCTTCCCAGGGGCTTTTCCACTGGCTAGAGAATCAATGGCATCACTGAGTTCTGATTTTGTTGGCTGTTCATCCAGCTCATCCATGACTGGCAGAGACTGGGCTGCATTGAGGGCAGTCTCGGTGACAACATTTTCCCTGGAGTACAGTTCTAGGTAGTGTTCCACCCAGAGGTCCATTTGCTTGCGTTGGTCAGTGATCGTGTCCCCTGATTCCACATATTTGCACCATCACTAAGACTGCTTATTTCCCCCTTCGTAACATCGATGAAGTCCGTTGCTGCCTCAACTCATCTGTTGTTGAAATCTCATTTATGCCTTTGTCACCATAGACTTACTATTCCAAAACTCTCCTGGATGGCCTCCCTCATTCTACCCTTCATAAACTTGACGTCATCCAAAACTCTGATGTCCATGTCTGAACTTGCACCAAATCCTGTTCACCCATCACCCCTATGCTCACTGACCTACATTGGCCCCTGGTTATGTAACACCTCAATTTTAAAATGTTTATCTTTGTTTTCTAATCCTTTCATGGCCTCGCCCCTCCCTATCTCTGTAGTCTCCTCCAGACCTAGAACCCTGCGAGATATTTGTGTTCCTCCAATTCTGGTCTCTTGATTTCAATCAAGTGATAATTGGCAGCTGTGACTTCTATATTATATTGATTCATTCATGGAATGTGGGCTTTGCCAGCAAGACCAGCATTTATTGTCCATCATTAATTTCCTTTGAGAAGGTGGTGGTGAGCCACTTTCTTAAACCACTGCAGTCCATGTGGTGTAGGTACACCTCACTGCTGTTAGGGAGGGAGTTTCAGGATTTTAACCCAGTGACAACGAAGGATCAGTGGTATATTTCCAAGTCAGGATGGTGTGTGACTTGCAGGTGGTGATGGTCCCATGTGCCTGCTCCCCTTGTCCTTCTAGGCAGAAGAGGTTGCGAGATTAGGAGGCGCTATTGAAGAAGCCTTGGTGAGTTGTTGCAGTGCATCTTGCAGATGGCACACACTGCAGCCAGAGTGCATCAGTGGTGGAGGGAGTGACTGTTTAAGCTGGTGGATGGAATGCCAATCAAGCAGGCTGCTTTGTCCTGGATGGTGTCAAGTGTCTCAAGTGTTGTTGGAGCTGCACTCAATCAAGTGCTCCTGATAGAATCTAAACTGAGCATCAGTGAGGAGGTTATTGCTGATTAAGAGCTACTTGATAGTACCGTCAATGACATTTTCCAACACCTTGTTGATGATTGAGTGTGGAAACATGGGGTGGTAATTGGTCAGATTGCTTTTGTCCCTTTTATGAACAAGACACATCAGTGCAGTTTTTCACTTTGTTAGTAGATGCCAGTGTTGTCGCTGTACTGTGATAGCTTGACTAGAGGCACAACTAGTTCTGAAGCAGACCGGAATGTTGGCCGGAATTTTACTCTCATCGGACAGGAGCCATCCACTGACCGAAAAGTCGGTGGCTATCCCACCACTGCTGGGTCTGGGGATCCAGACTGCATTTTACAGTCCCCAGGCCATTTAATTTGACTAAGGCGGGACTTCCGAATTGAGTTGCCGGTCAGTCAGCAGGCCAGCAGCCCTTCGTCCCAGCAGCACCACCGGGACTGGTGGCCACTGCTGGCACTGCAGCCCAACTTCAAGATGAAGAGGAAGGATGTCCCCGGAAAAGAGATGAGTTTTTGGGGCTTCGCCAGGGGTAGAGGCCTGCTCTGGTCGGGAAAAAAGAACCCAACCTGAACCCGACCAAACCATAGCGGACCTGGCCCGAGTCCCTCCGATTTTGCCCCAAGCCCGAGCCAAACCGAACCTGCCCCGACTCGACCCAACGCGACCATCCTTTTACTTACTTTTCGACTGGGAAGCTGCACAAAGCTGCAGCGCATGCGCGATGATGTCATAGTGACGTCACTCGCTCACTGCGCAGACTCAGTTTCGTCATGGACTCCCAGCTCAGTTAAGTTTTTTAATTTCAATACTTACTGGCAGAGCACTTACCGTGTGTATCCAGCCCAACCTGACCTGACTCGACCTGGACTCGGCCCGACCTGACCCGACCCAAGCCCGAAAGCCGTATGCTCAAGATGGGCCCGACCCGACACGAACCCGACACAAGTCATCGGGTCCTGTCGGGTTCGGGTCAGGTAGCAGGCCTCTAGCCAGGGGTGATCTGACGAGCCCCGGTGAGGCAAGTGGGGGTCGATTGGGGCGGGGGATGTGTTGGGCATTGGGGGTGTTTGGGGCATCGGGGGCAGCCCTCCGTCGGGCACATGGTGCCCGATCAGGAGGCACCCCCAGGCCGTCAGAAGGCGTTCTACTTTTTACAGATGGCGTTTCTTGGGCCTGGGTGGCCCTCTTGCCAACAGTAAAATCCCCGTGGAGGTGGACGGAGGCCCTTAAGTGGCCTTTAACTGGCCCCTTAAGGGCCTTGATTAGCCTGGGGCGGGCGGGCCATTTTCTGCCTCCGCCGCCCCACATAAAATGACAGCGGAGGTGGGAGCGGGTCAGGAAGGGCCCCCCGAGCCTCCCATTCCATTTTACGCCCATCCTCACCACCATCCTGCTCTTTGGGAGCGGGAATGGAAAACTCCGGCCATTATCCGGACCCGTAGCCTTTCCTATATCCAGTGTGCTCAGCTGTTTCTCGATATCACATGAAATAAATCAAATATGCTGAAGACTAACATATGTGATGCTGGGGACCTCAGGAGGCAGCCAAGATGGATCATCCACTCAGCAATTCTTGCTGAACATGGTTGCAAATACTTCAGCCTTGTCTTTTGCACTCAAGTGCAGGGCTCTGCCATCATTGAGGATGGGAATATTCATGGAGCCTCCTCCTCCTGTTGGTTAATTGTCACCACCATTCACGACTGGATGTGACAGGGCTGCAGAGCTTTGACCTGATCTATTGGTTGTGGGATTGCTTAGCTCTGTCTAGCGCATGCTGCTTCTGTTGTTTAGTATCTATGTAGTCAGTCCTGTGTTGTTGCTTCACCAAATTGGTACCTCATATTTAGGTATGTCTGTTGCTGCTCCTGGCATGCTTTCCTGCGCTCCTTATTGAACCAATGATTGATGGTAATGCTAGAATGAGGGATGTGCAAGGCTATGAGGTTAGATTGCGGTGGAATTCAATTCTGCTGCTGCTGATGGCCCACAGCACCTCATGGATGCCCAGTTTTGAGTTGCCAAATCTCTTCTGAAACAATTCCATTTACCACACTAGTAGTGCCACACAACACGATGTGCAAATGTGGGACTTTATCTCCATAAGAACTGTGTGGTTGTCACTTTCACCAATACTGTCATGGGTAGATGCATCTGCGACAAGTAGATCCAGGTTCACTAGATTGGTTCCTGGGATGAGAGGGTTTTCCTATAAAGAAATGCTGAGTAATTGGGCTGATACTCTATGAAATTTAGAAGAATGAGAGGTGCTCTCATTGAAACATACACGATTCTGAAGGGGCTTGACAGGGTAAACACTGAGAGATTGTTTCCCCATGGCTGGGGAATCTATAAACACAGGAGCACAGCCTCAGAATAAGGGATCCATCATTTAGGACTGAGATGAGGAGAAATCTCTTCACTCAGAGGGTTGTGAATCTCTGGTATTGTCTACCCCAAAAGTTTGTGGATGTCCTGTCATTGAGTATATTGAAAACTGAGATCAATAGATTTTTGATCTCTCAGGGAGTCAAGGGATATGGGGATCTGGCAGCAAAGTGGAGTTAAGGCAGAAGATCAGCCATGATCATATCAAAAGGCAGAGTAGGCTTGAGGGATGAATGGTTTACTCCTGCTCCTATTTCTTAAGTTCTTATCAGTGACGATGAGGTCAAGTAGGATTTCCCCTCATGTTAGTTCTCTCACCACCTGCTGCAAGTCCAGTCTGAAAGATATGTCCTTCAAGATTCGGCCAACTCAGTCAGTAGTGGTACTACTTGGTGATCGGCATTGAGGTTCCCCACTCAGAGAATATTCTGTGCCTTTGCTACCCTCATTGCTTCTTCCAAGTGGAGTTCAACATGGGGGAGTACTGATTCATCAGCTGAGGGAGGGCAGTAGGTTGTCATCAGCAGGAGGTTTTCTTATCCATGTTTGACATGATGTCATGAGACTTCATGGGGTCCAGAGCCAATGTTGAGGATTGCCCCCCAACTGTATAACACTGTGCCACCACCTCTGTTTGGTCTGTCCTGTCGGTGGGACAGGACATTATCAGGGATGGTGATCAAGGAGTCTGGGCCAGAACCTGTATAAATACAAGTTGTTGTTACTGTTACAGTCTATTGCCCATAGACTTGTAATCAGTCTTGCTGCTCTTTTATGCTATCTTCCTAATGCATATACAGATTTCTTGTGGCATGATGGCAAAAACTGAACACACTATTCCCAAATCAGTGGTATTACATAATATTTACAGCACAGCAAATGGGCATTCAACCCAACAGGTCCATGTCTATCTTTATGCTCCACATGAGCCTCCTGCCACCTTTCTCCATCTAACCACATCTACATAACCTTCTGTTCCTTTCTCCCTCATGTATTTATCTACATTTCCTTAAATGCATCTATGCAAGTGGACTCAACTACTCTTTATGATAGTGAGGTCCACATGCTAAGCACTGTCTGAGTAAAGAAGTTTCTCCTGAACTCGCCCTTGGATTTATTAGTGACTATTTTATATTTATGGCCACTAATTCTGGGCTGGAATTTTGTGGGCCCTTTGGAGACAAGCTGAGAGGTGAGAAGAGTGATAAAATGGCATAGGAAGGCGTCGGGGTGGGGAGGGGTGGTGGTGCCTGATGTCTTCCTGTCACCATGTCATTTTGCCAGCGGCAGGAAAGTTGGCAGATAGGCCGCCCACCTGGAGACCAATTGAGCCACTTAAGTGGTCAATTACGGTACACATCACACCTCCAGTGGCATTTTTGGGCACTCCATGGCCCACAGAGAGGTCTCCTGGTGGCGGTATCCGCCCTCATTGCAACGGTGCCGCCGTTGTTCCACAACCCTCCTCCCCTGATCACTGGGGCCTGCTTGCCTAGCTCCAGCGTCCCCCAGCCCCACCTACCTTTCTTCGAGAGTCCCAGCCTTTGAGGCACCCTCTCCTTGTAGCTGCAGCCTCAGCAATGGCCTCCACCAGCAGTGGGCGCAGGCCACTGTCCTTAATTGGATGGTGGCCCCAGCAGCTGCCTTTTAATTGGCTGCAGCGGCAATATACTTCCCCAGGTCGCCTCCCGTTTATGGCTCCAGCAGCAGGGCCTCTGCCGCCTCCACAAAATTCCCCAGCAAGTGGAAACATCTTCTCTACACCAATCCTATCTAACTCTTTCATAATCTTAAAGACCTCTATCAGGCTACCCCTCAGTCTTCACTTTTCTGGGGGAAGAACCCCAGACCGTTCAATCTTTCCTGTTAAGTATCACCTCTCAGTTCTGGTATCATCCTAGTAAATCTTTTTTATATCATCGCCAGTTCCTCTCTATCCTTTTTAATAATAAGGAGACCAAAACTTTTGCAGACACCTTCATTTTATTTGCTTTAGTAATTACTGCACCACATTGTCAGAGTTTGACTGATGCATACAAGTCAATAAAGCCCCAATTTCAATCCATGGTTTACAATGAGTTAGCTAATCTCAGCCAGGACAATAATTAGACTGGAACAGTGAGCTTCAGTGCATCTTGAGGAAAAATAAAAATCAACAAGGATTCCCAATGTCAAACATACATAGTGACTACTGCTGATAAATGCTGATGCAGACTGAGGATGTTAGATGAGGGTGGTGCTGAGTTTGGTTAATGGCCCACTGACACAGCCTAGTTTGATACATGAAGAAGGTGTCTTGGATGACGCACCAGTGGACTATAGCTATAAGCTGTACTCTGGTGCCATCAGGAGAAGAGTCCAAAATCCAAACAAATAGCAGGTGAAGTAAAAAAAGAATTTAAGAAGTATTTCTTCAAACTGACTTTTTCAGCAGATAATGATTGAAAAACATCATCTGGAAGCCCAAGAGATGCATGACATAATACACATTTTTTTTCTCTATGTTTCCAGCTGATCCCCAGTGCTTGGACTTTTTTTGGTCACTTTATAAATGTTGATATCATCCTCTTCATTTCTGTGAACTAGTTGGCAATTAAAATACTCAGGTAAAATGTTTTCATAGAAATTGTTGATCTGAAAGTCCTCCCACATTTTGGAAGAGAGGTAAATGATAGTTCTTTCACTGCTGAGATGTAGTAGAGTCTTTAATAGTAAGGGGTAGGTCTTTTTAAAATAGACAATTTCTCCACCCAGGATGAAGTCATAGTCACAAGGAAACCGAACATGATCATGACCCCAGGATAGGGCACGAATATTTACGCGATCTCTACAGGATGTGGGGATGCTGGCAGTAACATTATGTTCTATTTGTTTTAAAACATTTGGTTGGTCTGTAATTGTCACATTTCCTCCTGAAAAAAAAAAATAATAATTATGTATCGCAATTTAGGATTTGACCAAACACAACAATCAAAACCTGAAGCATGGTCATGGAAAGCAGAAAAAAAAATCATCGAAAGAACATATTGAATGTACAGGTAAATACCATCTCCGGCATATGCTGATCCATGCACTTCACTACTAAATCATTGAGCCTGTTGCATCTAGTTACTAACCCACACATCGGGCTGGATTTTATGGGCCCCCCTGAGGTGGGTCAAAGGCAGGGGCAGAGGGCCCATCGCTGCCCCATCACCAAGCGATTTTGCCAGGGATGGGATAGGCCGATGACAGCCTTCCCACCCAGAGGCCAATTAAGGCTCTTAACAGCCACTTAAGGCCTCTTCCCGCCACCACTGGGATCTAACCAGTGATGGGGGGTGCCTCTGTCACACAGGGTGGGCACCTTGTAATATGAGGTGCCCTCTCTGCCTTCTTGGGGGAGGGTCCCTCTTTCATGGGTAATCTCTGGCCCACAGAGGTCCCCTGCCAGCAAGAACTACAACTCCATGGCTCCCCCTCCCCCGGTACTTCATGCCCACCCTCCGAGTTCCCCCCCATCGGGTCCTTCTGAACTGGCCCTGACAACCCTGCCTCACTTCCCTGAGGTCAGGGGTTCCAGCGCTGGGCCTGGATCCAAGGCCTCTGCATTAACAGCAGTAACCACCATTCCGTGAATGGCCAGCAGCTCTTGGAGGTGGGATCCTGTCTTTAAAAGGATGGAGATCCCGGCGCCATGCATTTAGGCTTCAAAACACCGGAGGATCGCTCTGGGGGTAGGGAGGGTGGGGGGGTGGGGAGCTCAAAAAGGCGGAGGCAGAGCTCCCTCCACTTTTTTGGCCTGCCACCGGGAGCCCTGCCTCCTCCACAAAATCCAGCCTGATCTTATCACAGGCATGTACTGACCTACAGATTGCTGGCTGACATCCGTCCACAAAGCCCTTCACAGATGCATTGCAGGGGACTGCCTAGACAGACATCACTTGGGTATGTCCACTGCATAAAGACTGGTCTATGTGGGTATTTACTGACAGGTTAACTTTCCAAGACAAACATTTAATTTGAAAAAAAAACTAATATGGGAGAAACCGTAAGGTCAAGCCTCAGTCTGTAATGGTACTTATTTATACATTTCCCATCTCATCCAAGGGGGTTACTATAGTATCAGGTGGAAATTCCTTTCATTTAAGGGTAAAATGGGTCAATACAACAGTTCTGGTCTGTGGGCACTTCACAAGATATCGGGTGATTTTGCTGTGGTACTGATCTCTACCTCACAAGGCCTTCAGTAAAAATAGAAATTGCTACCATTGGCAACGAAGATCCATTTTATCTTATTCCACAGATTTTTCTGAATATTTCTCCTTCTGGTCTTAACTGCCATTAGAGCAGATACAATGATCTTGGACCTGTGAGATGCTTCAGCATTGTTTTACCCAATCATTCATTCTAATCAAGCCAACAGAATGATCAGCATCCAGTGTGCACAATAGATGGACATAAATATGTCCCAATAAGGTGGCTACTGTATAATGCAACATTTTCTATGCATAGTACATATAAAATTATGACAAATGTTATAGTGATATGGAAACTACTGATCAAATATCCCCACCACTTTTAATTCTAGGACACTTAATGGACAACTGAAGAACTTTGTGCCGAATTTTCAGACCCCAATGGCTGATGCAAAAAGTCTGAAAACAATATCATGGTCTGCAGCATATGTTATAATTAGGATACACTATAGTGTTTACAAAGGTATTGGTAATACTGACTGGTAAAGCATTAAGAAAGAGGAAAGAAAGAACTTGTATCTATATAGCATTTTAGTACATCCTCAGGACATCCCAAAATGCTGCATAATCCATGAAACATAGGCACTGTTGTTAGAAGAGATAGGTAAAAGGGAAAAAGAGGAGGGGTAGCCTTGATGGGATAAAGACAGTAGAGAGAAAAGATCTTAGCTCAGAAAATCAGCAAGTAGAATCAGTTTTGGTGGAGCAAAGAAGCAACAAGGGACAGAAAACATTGGTGAGAGTTGCTTATAGGCCCTCTAACAGTAGCTGTAGTGTGTAGCAGAGTATAAATCAGGAAATTATTGGCATATGTAACAAGAGTATCACAGTAATCATTGGGGAATTTAATCTTCATATAGACTGGGCTAACAAAATTTGCAGTAATATTGTGGAGGATGAGTTCATGGAATGTATACAAGATAGTTTTCTAAACCAGTATATTGAGGAACCAATGAGGAAACAGGCTATTTTGGATTAAGTATTGTGCAGTGAGAAAGGGTTAATTAATAACCTTGTAGTAAAGGGCTCTTCTAAGGAAGAGTGATCATACTATAATAGAATTTTATATTGAGTTTAAAAGTGATTTATTTAAGTGCAAAACTAGGGTCTTAAATCTAAACAAAAAAACTATGTAGCTTGAGGGGTGAGTTGGCTAAGGTAGATTGGGAAACTATATTAAAAGATATGACAGTAGACAAGCAATGACTAGCATTTAAAGAACTAATACATAATTTGCAACAAATATACATTCCTTTAAGACACAAAAACCTCACAGAAACAAATGACTCAACTGTGGCCAAGGTGGGGAACTAAACATAGTATTAGATCAAAGTAAGAGGCTTATAATGTTGCCAAAAAGAGTAGTAAGCCTGAAGATTTGGAGAATTTTAGAACTCAGCAAAGGAAGACCAAGAAATTGATAAGGAACGAGAAAACAGAATATGATAGTAGACTAGTAAGAGACATAAAAACAAATAGTAAATGTTTCTATAAATATGTAAATAGAAAGAGATCAATGAAAATAAATGTGGGCCATTAGAGGCAGAGACAGGTGAAATTATAATGGGGAATAAGGAAATGGCAGAGGTATTAAACAAATACTTTGTTTCTTTCTTCAGAGCAGAAGGTACAAAAAATTCAGTAAATAATGGGGAACCAAGGATCTAACGATAATAAGGAATTTAAAGAAATCAGTATAAGTAAAGAAATAATATTGGAGAAATTAATGGTACTAAATGGCGACAAATCCCCTGGATCTGATGACCTACATGATAGGATTTTCAAAGAGGTAGCTGCAGAGATAGTGGATGGATTGGTTTTGATCTTCCAGAATTCCTTAGATTCCAGAACAATTCCCAAGGAATAGAAAGCAGCAAACATAACCCCATTATTTAAGAAAGGTTGAAGAGAGAAAACAGGGAACTATGGGCCAGTTAGCCTAACATCAGTAGGAGGCAAAATGCTAGAATCTATTATTAAGAACATGATAACAGGGCTCGGCCATTCATAATATGATTAAGCAGAGTCAACATGGATTTATGAAAGGGAAATCATGTTTGACAAATGTAAGTTTTTGATGATGTAAGTAAAGGATGGATAAGGATGGATTTTCAAAAAGCCTTCAATAAGATGCCACATAAGAGGTTATTACATAAATTAAGACTCATGGGATTAGGGTAATATATTAGCATGGACTGAGGATTGTTTAATGGACAGAAAATAGAGAGTAGGAATACACGGGTCATTTTCAGGTTGGCAAGCTGTAACTAGCAGGGTATTGCAAGGATCAGTACTTGGGCCTCAGCTATTTACAATCTATATTATTGACTTAGCTGAGGGGACTGAGTGTAAGAAATCCAAGTTTGCTGACGATATAAAGTTAGGTGGGAAAATAAGCAGTGAGGAGGACGCAAAGAGGCTGCAGAGGGATATAGACAGGTTGGGTGAGTGGGCAAGAATGTGGCAGATGGAATGCTATGTGATTAAGTGTAAAGTTATCCACTTTGGTAGGAAAAATAAAAAAGCACAATTTTTTTGAATGGTGAGAAATGGAGAAATGTTTGCATTCAGAGGGAACTGGTGTCCTTGTACATGAAACACTGAGTTAACATGTAGCTGCAGCAAGCAATTAGGAAGGCAAATGGTATGTTAGCTTTTATAACAAACTGATTAGTGTATAAGAGTAAAGGAGTCTTACTACAATTGTACAGGGTCTTGGTGAGGCCACACCTGAAGTACTGTCTGCAGTTTTGATCTCCTTACCTAAGGAAGGACATAGTTACCCTAGAGGAAGTGCACTAGAGTGTTTCCTGGGATGAGGTGATTGTCCAATGAGGAGAGATTGAGTAGTCTAGGTCTAAATGCCCTCGTGTTTAGGAGAATGAGAGGTGATTTAATTGAAACATGTAAAATTCTTAAGGGGCTCGACAGGGTAGATGATGAGAAAATGTTTCCCCTGGCTGGGGAATCTAGAACATGGGATAACAGTCTCAGAATAAGGGGTCAGCCATTTAGGACTGAGATGTGGAAAAATTTCTTCATTCAAAGGGTTGTGAATGTTTGGAATTCTCAACCCCAGACAGCTGTGGATGCTCAGTCATTGAGTATATTCAAGACAGGTCAATAGATTTTTGGGTACTAACGGAATCAATCGATATGGGAATAGTGCAGGAAGGTGGAGTTCAGGTAGAAGATCAACCATGATCTTACGGAATAGCGGAGCAGCTTTGAAGGATCAAATGGCCAAATCCAACTCCTATTTCTTATGTTCTTGTGTTATGAAGTTAAATGTAGCAGCTAATTTGCACAACAGAAAAGTCCCACAAACAGAAGGTGTTGGTTGAAGGGAGAATGTTGACCGGGACACTAGGAGAATTCCCAATTGTTCCTTGGATGTGTTAAAGGATCTTATATTATTAATATTGCACAAACCTTTCATTTATTCTATATTTGTAGAGTTTCGGGCCCCGATTTTAAATGTGGGTCACTTTGAGATGAGTAAGCAGCTGTGTGAGTTCAAAATGCAACTACTGTTCCAGAAATGGAACCCAGCTCTCTAAATCCCCGGATCTCATTTAAATTCGCCGGACAATTTCCCACCCATTCTAGGTGACGTCGATGGGAGAAACCATGGAAAATCACACAGTCTGGCGGTCATCCACTGATGGCAGGCAAGTGATGGAATTGGCTGCCTGGCCAGTCCAAAGGGTTCCTGGGATCAGTGGGGCATGTTTGCCACTGTCAAGGCCTAAGCTTTCCTTTTGGAGCCTGGAGGACCACTCCACTTCATCCTGGCCCCATGAGGAAAGTAATAAAAATGTTTTAAAATGACCTTTTTGTGCCACTTCTGGCCCCAACCCTCTTGACCACTGGGTTGGCCTGGCAGGAAGCTCTCAGCCTCTTCTCGTTAAGACCATCTAGTAAGAATTGTAGTCTGGTCCCAATGATGTAGTAATTTGGCTGATTGTAATTTCCCATTCAACTGGTTTCCACTGAGCAGATAGGGTTAAAATCAGTGTCTAATTACACTGTCAACTTTTCATTGGATTGAAAAGTAATTGGCATCATTTAACAGAGATTCAAAACTCTCAAATTTCCTCTGAAATTCGTTCTGTTTTGGAATGGATACAGGTTGCAAAACAAGTAAAAGGGTATTGCTTCAAAATTGCTGTTAAAAAGCTGCAGCAAAAAATTGTCAGTCCTGTTTAAGACCCGCCAGGAGCCTCATCTGCCATGCATGACTAGGGTCAAGAAGGCATGGCTAATCCCAGTTACACATTTCCCCTAACTTCCACCCCAAATCTACCCCAAATAATTACTGCCGCTATGTAAGATTCCGATACTACATTCAAGAGGCTGTTTTGAGCACCATTACTGAAGGTTGGTGTTACTTTGTCTTTATATCAAACTGGTAAGTGCTAATGCTTCAGTCAGGACTTTTGCTGTTACTTTTACTCAGCTCTGCTCAAAATACTGCTTTGCATTATGGATTTGGATTTAGAAAAGGGAATCTCACTATCCTTATGCTATGGAGAGGTGAAGGATGAGGGCATGAAAGAAGCTAGACCGGAAGCAATTAGATTAAGACATCAGAGAAGACATCTCTTCATCTCTTCCCTACACATACATACTCACTTACTAGGCTCTACTCAGCAAAAGGGTCTTACTTAGACTTTCCTAACAATCGCTATCTCAGAAGACTGTGCTTCCACTGAAGTAAGTCAGCTGCCAGCTGAAGATCTGAAGCTCACTTCCACCAGGAGAGCAGCAATATTTGTAGCAGTCAAAGTCACCACCACTTTGAATTTCTTTGAAACTGGATCGTTCCAGGCAACATCAGGTGATCTTTTCCACAATAATCAGGCACCTGCTCACTATTGCATCTAGCAGGTTACTGGTGCTACATTCAGTTGAGTTACAAAAATACGAACATACGAATTAGGAGCAGGAGTCGGTCACTCGGCCCTTCGAGCCTGCTCCGCCATTCAATAAGTTCATGGCTGAACTGATTACTCCACATTTCCACCTACCCCCAATAACCTTTCACCCCCTTGCTTATCAAGAATCTATCTACCTCTGCCTTAAAAATATTCAAAGACTCTGCTTCCACCGCCTTTTGAGAAAGAGAATTGCAAAACCTCACAACCCTCTGAGAGAAAAGATTTCTCCTCATCTCTGTCTTAAATGGGTGACCCCTTATTTTTAAACAGTGACAAATAGTTCTAGATCCTCCCACAAGGGGAAACATCCTTTCCACATCCACCCAGTCAAGACCCCTCAGGATCTTATATGTTTAAATCAAGTCACCTCTTACTCTTCTAAATTCCAGCAGATACAAACCGAGCCTGTCCAATCTTTCCTTGTAAGACAGCCCACCCCGTCCAGGTATTAGTCTAGTAAACCTTTTCTGCACTGCTTCCAATGCATTCCTTAAATAAGGAGACCAGTACTGTACACAGTACTCCAGATGTGGAGTCACCAATGCCCTGTATAGCTGAAGCATAACCTCCCTACTTTTGTATTCAATTCCCCTCATGATAAATGATAACATTCTATTCGCTTTCCTAATTACGTACTGTACTTGCATTTTGCGATTCATGCACTAAGACACCCAGATTCCTCTGCATCTCATAGCTCTGCAATCTCTCACCATTTAGATAATATGTTTCTTTTTAATTCTTCCTGCTAAAGTGGACAATTTCACACTGTCCCAGATTATACTCCATTTGCCAGATCTTTGCCCACTCACTTAACCTATCTATAGCCCTTTGTAGCCCCCTTATGTCCTCTTCATAAGTTACTTTCCTACCTATCTTTGTGTCATCAGCAAATTTAGCGACCATAGCTTCGGACCCTTCATCTAAGTCATTTATATAAATTGTAAAAGGTTGAGGCCCTAGCACAGATCCCTGTGGCACATCACCTGTGACATCTTGCCAACCAGAAAATGACCCATTTATGCCTACTCTGTTTCCTGTTAGCTAGCTAATCTTCTATCCATGCCAATATGTTACCCCCTATACCATGAGCTTTTATTTTCTGCAATAACCTTTGATGTGGCACTTGACCAAATGCCTTCCGGAAATCTAAGTATAATACATCCACTGGTTCCCCTTTATCCACAGCACATGTAACTCCCTCAAAGAACTCCAATAAATTGGTTAAACATGATTTACCTTTCACAAAACCATGCTGACGCTGCCTGATTACCTTGAATTTTTCTAAATGCCCTGCTATAACATCTTTAATAATAGCTTCTAATATTTTCCCTAAAACAGATGTTAAGCTAACTGGCTTGTAGTTTCCTGCTTTCTGTCTCCCTTTTTGAATAAAGGAGTTACTTTTGCTATTTTCCAATCTAACGGCATCGTCATTGAATCTAGGGAATTTTGGAAAATTAAAATGCATCAACTATCTCATTTGCCACTTCTTTTAACACCCTAGGATGAAGTCCATCAGGACCTGTGGACTTGTCAACCCACAGCTCCAACAATTTGTTCAGTACCACTTCCTTGGTGATTGTAATTTTCTTGAGTTCCTCCATCCCTTCCATTTCCTAACTTACAGCTAATACTGGGATGTTACTTGTATCCTCAATAGTGAAGACCAATGCAAAATATCTGTTCAACTCATCTGCTATTTCCTTATTATCCATTATTAATTTCCCAGACTCACTTTCTATAGGACCAACGCTCACTTTGTTAATTCTTTTTAAATATCAATAGAAACTCTTATTATCTGTCTTTATATTTCTAGCTAGCTTTCTCTCGTACTCTAATTTTAGCTTCCTTATCAATCTTTTGGTCATTCTCTGCTGTTTTTTATATTCTGTCCAATCTTCTGACCTGCCTCCCATCTTTGCGCAATTATCGGCTTTTTCTTTAAGTTTGATACTATCTTTAACTGTTTTAGTTAACCATGGATGGAGGGTCCCACTCTTGGAATTTTTCTTTCTCATTGAAAAGTATCTATTCTGTGTATTGTGAAATATTCCCTCAAATGTCTGCCACTGCATCTCTATTGACCTATCTCTTAACCTGATTTGCCAGTTTACTTTAGCTAGTTCTGCTTTCATGCCTCATAATTGCCTTTATTTAGATTTAAAATACTAGTCTTGGACCTACTTTTCTCTCCCTCAAACCGAATGTAAAATTCAATCATATTATGATTGCTACTACCTAGAGGCACCTTAACTATGAGATCATTAATTAATCCTATCCTGTTGCACAATACCAAGTCTAGTATAGCCTGCTCTCTGGTTGGCTCCAGATCATGCTGTTTCAAGAACGTATCTCGAAAACATTCTATGTACTCCTCATCTAGGCTACCTCTGCCCATCTGATTTTTCCAGTCTATATGTAGGTTAAAATCCCCCATAATTATCACTGTAAGCTGCCATTATTTCTTCCTTTATACCCTGTCCTAAGTGTGGTTAATGTTAGCTGGCCTGTACATCACTCCCACAAGTGACTTCTTGCCTTTAGGATTTCTCATGTCTACCCAAACTGCTTCTACATCCTGGTCTCCTAAACTTAGGTCATCCCTCTCTATTGCGCTAATACCATCATTAATTAACAGAGCTACCCCTCCACCTTTTCCTAGCTTCCTGTCTTTCCTAAATGCCATGTATCCTTCAATATTCAGGTCCCAATCTATGTCGTCCTGCAGCCATGTCTCTGTAACAGCTATCAGATTGTACTTATTTATTTCTATTTGTGCTCTCAATTCATCTGTTTTGTTTCGAATGCTACATGCATTCAGATAGAGCCTTTAGTTATGTCCTTTTATTACTTTTGTACCCTCTCGCCTTATCTGTTGATTCACTCTTAGATTTGTACGCACTGTCCCTTCCTGTCACAGTCTGTTTATAATTTCCTACATTCTACCTTTCTCTCTTCCCTTGTCTCTACTCCTTGATTTACCACATCTTCCCAAATTTGATCCCTTGCCCCCACTATTCAGTTTAAAAGCCTCGCTACTTCCCTAGTTATGCGGCTCGCTAGAACACCGGCCCCAGCACGATTCAGATGTAGACTGTCCCAATGGTACAGCCACCACTTTCCCCAGTGGTGCCAGTGGCCCACGAACCAGAACCCACTTCTACCATACCAGTCTTTGAGCCATGCATTAATTTCTCTAATCTTATTTTCCCTATGCCAATTTGCACATGGCTCAGAAATAATCCAGAGATTATTATCTTTGAGGTCCTTATATTTTTTCCAATGAAACCAGACTAAGAAAGAAAGTGAGCTTTCCAGTTCCTCCCTCTCGAGAATTCCCAGGTCCTCAGTGCTTTACCCAGTGGCACAGCTTTTGATTCACTAGCTGCTTCCCCTCCAGTTGGTGTTTCTGGGCTGGTACTTGTATAAGTAACATACCCCACAACAGAGTTGGTGATGAAGTGGCAGGACTTCTGCATCTGGATATGTTGTGGTCATCATCTGAGTAGCTAGCCTTTTCCTTTAGGGCACAATCAATGATGTGAAACATACAGCATGTTTGACTCTGCACATAATGATATTTCCCCTTGAGGGAATAGTTGCTGACTATAAGGGTATTGGATTACTTTGAAAAAGCAGATGATGCCATGACTATGTATGCTGAAGAACTTTGCCACACCTATACTGACCTTTTGTTGCCACCTCGCCTCCAACTTTGCCATCTCCCACAGCCGTTCCTGCCTATCTGCCTATGATGTCTAAGGCCTCCTCTTCCTGGGAACTTAGAGTTTTGAGCAAAGACATTCCTCCCCTGGAAGCATCATATGATGATTATAGGTCAGCTTGACAAATGTTAAAGGCTTATGAGTGCGATGGAAACTTGCCCAAATGAACACATGCATGCTGCAATGATGAGAGGAGCAGATACACTGTCCCTTTAAATTAGATCACCAGAAGCACTTGTGAGTTACTTGTTAGCTCAGATTGTGCTTTATTGGGAATGAAAACTAGGCAAGGTGTAAAATGGATTGCTATTTCTTACCCAACGATAAAAGTTAAAACTACCCTCCTTTGTTCAAAAAAGACTTAATTACCAGTTATTAAAACATAGGGGAACATATATATGTCTGTTTGTTATTTTAAACAAAAATACTTGCTGCAGTCTAAGAATGGTCTCCTATATATATATTAAAATATAGAAAATATCTTGCATTGAAAGCATTCACCCTTACCCCTACTTTTTCCTTTAATTCACTGCATGGCAAGTGATTGGTAACATTAAGGATACAATACAGCGAACTAATATAAACTATAAGAAGTTTAACAGAACAAATATGTGCTATGGACCAAATGATTGAGTGATGCCCAAGGCTTGAAAACATCCAAATATTCATTGTCCACATTCAACGCTCACCATTGCCCTTTCTCATTCACATTTGCAAAGTTCTGCTTCTGAAGCCTCTTAGTTTAATGTGAACTTTTTTAACTTACCTAGTAGGACTGCTAAGATTCCTACTATTCCAGTGCCTGAACCCAGTTCAATCACCTTCATGTCAGTAAAGATTATCCTCTGTTTTTCAAAATACCGACAAAGAGCAATACCCTGAAAAATAAATCCATGTTAGAATTTCAAAGCTGGCGTAAAACATTGCAGAGCCAACATATGTGACAGAGAGGTAAGACATGGCTTCAGCACCTCCCTACAGGCAGGAAGAATTGCTCGGAGTAGTAGTTATTAGGACTCTCTCATATCTCCTATTAGCCGGTTCAGAGCAGCGAGCAGATTGCCTGTCCATTATCTCAACCTCTATTGGTCCATCTTCCACAGAGGAAAGATAAATGGAATAAATAGGCCATAGGTAGCTCAGTCCTCTGCAGCACGACCCCCTCCCCCAACCCATTGGTAATTCTTTATAATTAATCAAATTATTTGTTAGTGTTGGAATCTTGAATATCTTGTCTTGTTCATTGGTCCTTTTATATTTTCTACTTGTCTGGAGCCATGGGCAATGCCAGCAGAAAATCCTGGTTGTGGGCAGGTTGCAGACAGTTTTCTCCACACTTGTGCATCAGTTACCATGATTGCAATACAATCAGCCCTAAGATGTAAATGAGCAAACTCCATTGCAGTAGGTGCTCCATCATGTTAAAGAGGCACTTCATTTTAAACCAGCTCTCTATTGCAAAAGGATACGCATAGCTATACTTTGCATTTACAATGCATTGCTATATGGAAACCATTCAAGTTTTCTTTCCCTCTTTCGATTCTTGCTTCCTCACCCACCATTGTCAACCTCACCTGTTGCTACTGAACAACCATCGCTTGGAGAATGACAAAGAGGCTGGAGTTAGTGTGCTCTTTGGTGTACCCTCCCTCCCTGTGTGGAAGTATCTTCTCTCCAATTGGTGCTTTTTGGACATAAATCTGGCCACAGGATTACATTTAGTATTGTCAGCAAATCACATCAGAATCTTTATTAAATCCATAATTCTAAACCTTGGAAGTCAATGTCCAAAAAGCAGGAGTGCAACATTAGGTTTAACGAGTGAAAATGAAATCAAGATTATGACAGTAATGATCTTCTGTTACTTAAGGTCACCAACATGCTTTCAAAATATGATGGTGCAATGCTTAATGAAACTGCTTATGGTCTTAAGTGGAAAAACATCACCAGTAAAAAATAAACCTTCAGTTAGTACGGGCAAGCTGTTCAGGTTGGACGACCTTTAATCTTTTCTGTATTGCCCAGTTGGCCCAGAATAACTCAACCACCAACTTTTCCTCCCAACCAATGGGGAAATGCCTCGTGGCTGCTTCATAACCAGTACCTAGTGTCTCTTTCTTTTCCTCGTTTCCTCTCTATTTTTCCCATCCCCTGGATGAGTTACAGACCAGCAGCCCTCTAGTACCTCACTTAGATAGAGATTTTATTTTGGTGAGTCTAGATGGTATATGCTGGCAGGCTATTTGAGTTAATGGAGCATCATATTACAAGCCTAATTCTGTCCTTACATGATGTCACATAAAATCAGATTATGGGATAATGCAATGGAAGTGTTTAAAATTCTGGAAGGACAGGATAAGGTAGATAGAAGCAGACTGTTTCCAGTAGTTGAGTAGTCCAGAGTGTTGTGAGGCTGTGGAATTCACTTACAGGGTTATGGTTGAGACAGAAATTGTCAGCATTCAAGATTAGATTGGATAGGTGGATGAAGGAAAACTGGTTGAAGAGATATGGGAACAGGGTGGGTGTAAATGTGAAATAAAAACAAGAAATGCTGGAAATACTCAGCAGGTCTAGCAGCATCTGTGGAGAGAAAAGCAGAGTTAATGTTTCAGGTCAGTGACCCTTCATCAGAATTGGCAAATATTAGAAATGTAAAAGGTTATAAGCAAGTAAAGCGGGAGTGGGGCAAGAGATAACAAAGGAGAAGGTGTAGATAGGACAAGGTCACAGAATAGCTGACCAGAAGGTCGTGGAGCAAAGGCAAACAATATGTTAATGGTGTGTTGAAAGACAAAGCATTGGATGGAATATTATATTATTTGAGATTCCATTGCCTCGATCGATCCAGTGGACCCCTGCAGTATTCCCTCACATTTCGTGGTGGTCTGCTGTTCTCTGCACAATGTAGCACTGCAGAGGGGGGGAGGCCTTGCATGAAAAGGACATGATTGATCGCCAGTCCTCATCCAACCAGGAGGATGTGGAGGAGGCTAATGAGCAGGCAGCACAGGATATTGATTCCTGTGTACCGGAGGCCAGGGCCATTGAGAGATGCTCAAAGGAGGCAAGAGCAAATTTCATACATAGCAGGTTCGTTCCATCATCTTGGCTTTTCTAGGTGAACTCAAAGAGTCACTTCGCTATATTCTGCCAGTTGCCTTCTCTCTATCTTGATTCCGTGCCTAGCGCCCAGCTTCACCATCTGCTCTAGCACATCTGAGATACTTACCAAAGGCAGCTAAGCCTACATTGGCAGCCCATTGAAGAAGCAAGGGTGAAGGCAGCATCTCCCAATTCAGGCATAAAAGAATGAGCATTTTACAACAATGAATGTTGACTATTTATAACAGCAATTGCAGAAAACAATATAAAGGCCCAATTAATACACCCGTGAATCCCCAAGTGTGTCTAGGAGCTTCTTTATACATTTTCATGTGCTTGTACGGGGTGTGACCCCTGCAATTGCAGCTGAGATCGAGGTTGGCTGCTGATCAGGCTGCCCATTGGCCTGGAATGACTTCATTCTCTGGATGTGTGAGGCCTGGAGGGCCCTGACTGGCTGAGGAGTTGTTGCACAGGTGCAGGAGCCTCCTGAGTCATTGCAGTTACTGGAGCTGGGTTCACTGGCGGAGGGGCTGAGGAGTCGCTGGCCACACTCAGTGTGCCCTGAGGGAAGCCCCCAGCTGTGGAGATCAGCCTCTCCTCTTCCTTTTCAAGGCTTACTTGAAACTCCCTGCTGACCAGAGAAGGACAAGGACTTGGAAAAGACTCCAGATGCCTCGTTCTTCTCTCGCCTTGCCACTTCTGCATAATCTCATGGCCAAGGCGATGGTGTGCAGGTTTGCGCACATCTGTGGGTTCTGGCTCTCCATGAGGGTCACCAACCTGTCAATGGAGGAACCTCTGAGATATGGTAGCACTCATGGCATAAATGGACTCTTCCATCATCTGCTCATGGCCACACATGGCCTCTGGCAGCTCTGCCAGATACTGCCTTACCTTTCCCTGAAACTCCAGCATGCCCTGTGCTGTTGACACCGGAGGCTCATCATCAGCCTGGGGCTCAGCATGGGCCTGGCCACCCACAGTCCTCCAACTGTCAGTGGCTTCGGCTGTCACAGCCTCTGTCAGCTGCTCGGGCATGTGTGTGGTGCTCTCACAAGCTTGGGACCCTGAATCGAAGTCCAAGCCCAAACCCAATGAGGTGAAAGTATCTGTGCTGGTGGAAGGTGCAGGAGAATGAGGTGACGGTGCATCCTCTGACTGCTCCTTCTCCTCCTCAGAGGTTGATGGCAGGCCCCCTGTCGCAGTGGCTGTGCTTGCCTCTGGAGTTCGACGACCTACATGGCAGAACACAAACATTTGTGGGCTTGGTTGTTCTGATGTCCTCATGCCAACCTTGCATGATGTGGATCTCCAGAGGTGTGGTGGAAGTCACGTGAACACAATCCTCCACTCTCGTGTGCGGACACTCCAGTCTGACTGTCTGTGATTGAATGGCCGCCGTGGGCCCCCGCTAGTTCCAGAGCCTCTTCCTCAGCTGACATTAGAGGACGACGATCAGGGATCCCTCCACCAGTCCTCGAGGCCTCCCTGTTGTTATGGGCCCATTTGCCTCGCAGGTGGAAAGAGGGACATAGTACGACATCATGGGAAGAGCAACAGAACAGTTATACTAGTGGCAGCTGCTCGTCCCTGAAGGGGTTTCCTACATGGCTCCTCCCCATGTCCGCTCTCGGTGCATGTAATGGAGCCTGAGTTGTGAAAGAAGGCAGCCTGTCGCTGAGAAGCAGCCAGGATGTGGTGATGCCTAACCCCCTTTCTACCACCTCTGTGGTCACTCCCTCCCATGTAGCATCTACTTCCAATGTAGCCACATGCAATCCCCAAAGAGGAAATAGGTATGGTGGACTCACTGTGGTGGAGCGAAGGAGGTCATTGACCTTCTTGTGACACCGGACCCAGTTTTGCGGGGTGATCCCACGGCTGCTGACCCCCTCTGCATTCACCATCCAGGCTTGTTTGGTCAGGCAGGAGGATCTCTTCTTGCCATCCCTGGAGAAGAGGACTTCCCGCCTTTCCCTGGCAGCCTGGAGGAGAATCCCCAGGGAGGCATCGCTAAACAGTGGGGCCACCCTGTGTCTTGCCTCCAACATGTTCCCAGTTCACTCCCGCTCCATCCTGACGGTCGGCAGTCCTGGTGCAGGGGGGTCCAGGAAATGCAGTTCCAGCAAACATAGAACAGAGCAAGTTTACGGCACAGATGGAGGCCACAGTCCATCGAGTCTGCGCCAGCTAAAAAATGAGCTACCCAGCCTAATCCCACTTTCCGACATTTGGTCCATAGCCCTGAAGGTTAAGGCACTTCAGGTGCACATCCAGGCACCTTTTAAATGAGATGAAAGATGAAGTTTTCTGCCTCTACCACCCTTTCAGGCAGTGAGTTCCAGACCCCACCACCCTCTAGGTGAAAAAGTATTTCCTCATCTCCCCTCTAATCCTTCTATAATCACTTTAAATCTGTTTCCCCTGAGTCACTGACCCCACTGCTAAGGTAAATAGGCCCTTCCCATCCAGTCTATCCAGTCCCCTCACATTTTTGTATTTCTCAATCAAATCTCCCCTCAGCCTCCTCTGTTCCAAGGAGAACAACCCAGCCTATCCAATCTTTCCCCAAAGCTGCAATTCTCCAGTCCTGACAACATTCTTGTAAATCTCCTCTGTACCCTGTCTAGTGCAAACAGCTACAACAGTGGTGCCAAGGGGGTCCAGGAGTTCAAAATACCATCAGAGGGGTCCAGCAGCACTCCAGGATCACTGCCTCATTGAAAGGCAGCAATACAAGCAGGGCTGACAGCGCTTTAAAAATGCCACCAGCACCTATGTTGGAGTCATCTGATGCAGTAATCAACGCCTCGGAGCCTGCCCCAGTTGTGCAATTGGACAGGCCACGAGCCTCCAATATGTTCCTGCTTCTGGGACCTTTTTTATTCTTTCATGGGATGGGCATGTCATTGGAAGGCCAGCATTTGCTGCCCATCCCTAACTGCCCTTGAACTGAGTGGCTTGCTAAGCCATTTCAGAGGGCAGTTAAGAGTCAACCATGGGTCTGGAGTCACATGTAAGCCAGACTAGGTAAGCATGGCAGATTTCCTTCTCTAAAGGATATTAGTAAACCGGATGGGTTTTTATGACAATCAACGATAGTTTCATGGCACTGTTACTGAAACTATTCAACTGCATATTTCAATTTCAATTCCACCAGCTGCTGTGGTGGGATTTGAACCCATGTTCCCAGGGTATTAGCCCAGGCCTCTGGATTACCAGTTCAGTGACATTACCACTACACCACCATCTCCCCCTACCAGGATCAGTGACGGGCTCACATAATTTAGCCCAATTGGGTGCTCCCAAATTCCTCTGAAACTGAGAAGTATCACTGCCAGTGTGTGGGCTGTCTGCAGGTTTCAGAGGAAATCTCAGCAACCCTGAACAATATAACCAAAGCTAAGACCGCATAACTCAATGAGCTTCAGTCAGCCAGATCTGTACTAAAACATGGGCATAAAACAAGCCCAAAATAAAAAGAACTGTCTCTAACCCACATTGTACCACTCCATGACGCAGTGTTTTTGAATATCTGGTGTGCAATGATTTTGAATCATTTTTCAAAGTGCAGCATTGTTTGCAAAAACATGGCAATCTAGATTGCAAGCCACTGTAATATAGTTCCTTGAAGCACACAGTGAACTAAGTTAAATTTTTATATATACAAGTGAAAGCACCAACAATACATGAATCATGCAATCTTTGCAATTAATACATCCCTATCAGGTCACGATACTTACAGCGTCCCACACAAAACCAGAAGTCCCAAGCTGGGAATCTGAGCTCTGACTGATCCATAAATTTTGTCCACAAAACTCATAGTTTCTCTCCAAAACATAGCTAGTCCCGGAGTCATCGCAACTCTTATTATGCTCGGTTTCCATTTTCCTGGTTGATCTTCAGTTAGGTTTCCTTGATCTCCAGTGGATTCCTGCTGATCTTTGAACAGATTCCTTCCCGAAGTTAGATGTGGATCTTAATCAATTTTAGCTTCTTGTTCCTTTGTTAAGACAGACGTGTTTTTTTTGGAATGTCTGCAGAATATTTCAGTATAGACCTTCAACACAAAGCATAGTTATCTAACTTTAAGACTAATTAAATAGATTAAGAAAACACACACTAATTTAAAGTTGCACTGAATAATTCTCACTGCTCTTAAGAAACATCAGTAGTAAGTAGAATTTGGCAACAACAGTACATTTGTCTAAGAAAACCTGTTATAGAAAGAAACTGCAAGAAACTGCGGAGGAAGATCGACTGACCCAACATGCTTATTTCCCTGTAACCTATTACATTCTTCCCTTTAAAATACTCCTCAAATTCACTTTTAAATTATGCTGTAATTTCTCCCTAAATGGACATTGTTGTAAACCGTTTGGGTACCAATTTTCCTGCCCCAGCCCTGGCATTACACAGCAACAGTGCAGTCAAAACGACTGATCTTTAAACTGTTGCAATTTTTTATCCACATTACTTTTTCCTCTAAAATTAGTAAACATAGGAGCCCATAAATACATGGAAACAAAGGAATGTAAAAGGCTGAAAGAAACTGTCCATTTTACTAGTCTCCAAGTTCATAAAATGCTATGTGCTACTTGATTTCTTATCACATTCAGTTGCTTGCTCTATCAAATGCTATCGCTTCCTCGTGAATTTAAAGACAATATTCAGTCATTCCCAATTCCACTATTACAGAATGAAATATAACAATTCACTAACTTACAGCAAAGAGTCACTATTCCAAACAGTGAATTGCTTCAAAGACCACTCTGAAAAACCTATGAGCAGACAGCAAGATTTGCAGGCCTTTTTACTTCCTTCTCACACCAACGTCAGGAAGTTTCCCTATCTAAAGTATTTATGTAGCCTTGAGAGAAAAAAAGCTACAAATTACTTTCAACAACCCCAGCTGCAGAATAAAAATGAATTCTTTCCTTACTTTAGCATTGTCCAACAGGACAATTAAGCAATTTATATTTTTTCTTTAGCAAGGATTTCCTCCAATAATAACCAAGCCCCCAAAAACTGTCTTTACTTTAGTCCTTGATTGATGCAGGGGCTTTCACTGACTGTTCCGTTTTGTAATGGCACTGTGCATTTCATAATTGACTCAATCTCCTTGCTACAACTGATTCCATGACAGTTGCAGTGCAATGTGTTGCGAAATCCCAATGCAAAATATTTTTCTCAAGCGACACTGCATCAGCTGGAACAGGACTGGCATTTGGAAAGCTAGGATCAGTCAAACCTTGATTCTCAGCTCCTTTCCCAACTGAGGCAGAAATTGTAATTTCTGGCCCGACCTAAGCCATCCTGGAGGATGCCTAATAACTATTTAAGCTTCAGTTTCAAGTAAAATCTGTGTAATTACTGCAAAAGATCGTGGAATTTTAAACTTAAGTTGCATTCAGTGCAACTCGGCTTTCTGCATTCTTTTGCGCTAGTTTTAAAAACATAGCACTAGAAGTAGGTCCAGCCCACAAACTAGTCACATCCCCAGGGTGAATTAATCACCATTGGAAGTTTCCACTAATTGCACTCGTTTGTAGGCCTTCAAAGAGGCTCTAAAAATTAAGCTGGATCTTTTAGCCATAAGGACACTAAAAGGCAACTCTGTATGTGTTTCTTTTAATTTACTAAGGAATTGACTGCTATACTCCAATTTAACTAGATAATACTTAGTATATTTTTTAAAAGTCATTTTCAGCAGTTAAAAAGTAGGTTATTCAAAGATGGTGGATTGACACTGAGATTAAAAATGCTTATATTTTGTGATAAACCCATTTTCAATTGCATTAATCAAACTTTACCAAGTTACCACTCTTAAGTATATCAAGGAACATTTTTAAAGCAAAATTGTTTGGAAAAAAATTACATTACTACATTACAACAGTGACTACACTTCATAAGTACTTTATTGGCTGTAAAGTGCTTTGAGAGATACGGTTTTTGTGAAAAGTGCTATGTAATTGCAAGCCTTTCTATCTTTCTCCTTCTTTACATTTTAAAACACTGCCTGATTGCGCTGGTTCTTGGCACATTTTGTGATCGGCGATATGCAGGTGAGTTTGAGCAGAAATTTGTGAGCACAATTTGCACTGGAATCATGAATTGTGCCCAAAGCAAAAACTCCACCCATGTTTTATGGTATGTTGTTTTCTGTCAAAATCTTACTAATATTTTTATGATAGAGGGAACAAGAGGCATGTGTGTGTGC
This sequence comes from Heterodontus francisci, assembly GCF_036365525.1. NCBI lineage: Eukaryota > Metazoa > Chordata > Chondrichthyes > Heterodontiformes > Heterodontidae > Heterodontus > Heterodontus francisci. The sequence continues at coordinate 91,423,515 of NC_090381.1, read as the reverse complement.
ATAAAACCAAGGTTATGTGATGCAGAGATGACCGACCTATAGACAACATTTCTTAACTAGGTGTCAGCTGTGGCTCAGTTGCAAGCACTCTTGCCTCTGAGTCAGAAGGTTATGGGTTTATGTTCATCTTCCAGGACTTGAGCACAAAGATCAAGGCTGAGACTCCAGTGCAGTACTGAGAGAGTGCTGCACTGTTGGAGGTACTGTCTTTTGGATGAGATGTTAAACCAAGGCCCCATCTGTCCTTTCAGGTGATTGTAAAAGATCCTGTGGCACTATTTCGAAGAAGGGCAGAGGAGTTATCCCTACTGTCCTGGCCAATGTTTATTCCTTAATCAACATCACAAAAACAGATTATCTAGTCATTATCACATTGCTTTGTGTGGGATTTTTCTGTGTTCAAATTGGCTGTCACATTTCCTACATTATAACAGTGACTACCCTTCAAAAAGAATTTCGTTGGTTGTATAGTGCGTTGAGACATCCAGTGGGCTTGAAAGGTGCAATATTAAATGCAAGTCTTTCTTTGGCCCAATCACACCAAATACATGCTTCCTGAGTTCCTCACAAGAAATAATTCCTACTTTTGGTCAGTACTAACATGAGCTATATGAATGTATTTGTCTTTATTTCAATAAATAAATGTGCAGGCTTGCAGTTTCCAAGGGAGTGGGGGATGTGTCGCCACCACCCGCCACCACCCCCCCCCCAACTACCCCACCCCCACCACCACCAACAAGCCCCCACCCCCACCCCCGCCCTGCCAGCAGGGTAAGACATCAGCCCTGTAACAGAAATCAGACAATATTGATTTGCAGCTAGTGTGTATAATAAATGCATCTTTCACATAACTATTTTCCAACTGATGTTTCAACATTTTTTATTTGTATTTCTGCAAGTTGAGCCTGTTAACTAGAAATTATTTATGCATTTGTGCTGATGTGAAAGCAACAAACAAGCAAGTATTGTTGAAGTAAATCTGCTTCTGTGTCCCTTTGTATCTGGCCATACTTCTGGTCTCAGGATCTTTTGCACACTGAAGACTGGCTGCACAGCCTCCACCAGAAGGTCACGTCAAGCTGGTGGTGGAGGAAATGAATATTTAAGGTGGTGGAGAGGGTGCCGATCAAGCTGGCTGCTTTGTCCTGGATGGTGTTGAGCTTCCTGAATGTTGTTGGAACTGCACCCATCCAGGCAGGTGGAGAGTATTCCATCACACTCCTGACTTGTGCCTTGTAGATGGTGGACAGGTACTGGAGAGTCAGGAGGTGGGTTTCTCACTGCAGAATTCCCAGCTTCTGACCTTCTCTTGTAGCCACAGCATTTATGTAGCTGCTCCAGTTCAGTTTCTGATCAATGGTAACCGTCAGGATGTTGATAGTGGGGATTCAGTGATGATAATGCCGTTGAATGTCAAAGGGAGATGGTTAGGTTCTCTCGTGTTGGAGTTGGTCATTGCCTTGCACTTGTGTGGCATGAACATTACTTGACACTTAGCAGCCCAAGTCTAAATATTGTCCAGGTCTTGCTGCATATAGACACAGACTGCTTCAGTATCTGAGGAGTTGCAAATAGTACTGAACATCGCACAATCTTCAGCAAACATCTCTGCTTCAGACCTTCTGATGGAGGGAAGGTCATTGATGAAGCAGCTGAAGATGGATGGGCCTAGGACACGACCCTGAGTAAGTCCTGCAGTGATGTCCTGGGGCTGAGATGATTGACCTCCAACAACCACAACCATCTTCTTTCATGCTAGGTATGACTCCAACCAGGAGTTTCCCCCAATTCCCATTGACTTCAATTTAGCTAGGACTCATTGATGCTATATTTAGTCAAATCCTGCCTTGCTATCCAGACAATCACTCTCGCCTCACCTCTGGAGTCCAGTTCTTTTGTTCATGTTTGAACCAAGGCTGCAATGAGGTCAGGTGGCGGAACACAAACTGAGCATCAGTGAGCAGGTTGTTGCTGTTTAAGTGCCGCTTGATAGCGACACCTTCCATCACTTTGCTGATGATCAAGAGTAGACTGATGGGGCGGTAACTGGTCGGATTGGATTTGTCCTGCTCTTTGTGAACAGGACATACCTGGGCAAATTTCCACATTGTCGGGTAGATGCCAGTGTTGTAGCTGTACTGGAACAGCTTGGCTATGAACGCACAAGTCTTCTGTACTACAGCCGGGATGTTATCAGGACCCATACCCTTTGCAGTATCCAATGCCTTCACCCGTTTCTTGATATCACCGAATGAAACCACCGGACCACCGGGCATCGACCTCGGCACCGGAAACGACAACGGCAAACCCAGCCCTGTCAACCCTGCAAAGTCCTCCTTACTAACATCTGGGGGCTTGTGCCAAAGTTGGGAGAGCTGTCCCACAGACTAGTCAAGCAACAGCCTGACATAGTCATACTCACGAAATCATACCTTACAGACAATGTCCCTGACACTGCCATCACCATCCCCGGGTATGTCCTGTCCCACCGGCAGGACAGACCCAGAAGAGGTGGTGGCACAGTGGTATACAGTAGGGAAGTAGTTGCCCTGGGAGTCCTCAACATCGAGTCCGGACCCCATGAAGTCTCATGGCATCAGGTCAAACATGGGCAAGGTAACCTCCTACTGATTACCACCTACCGCCCTCCCTCAGCTGATGACTCAGTACTCCTCCATGTTGAACATCACTTGGAGGAAGCACTGAGGGTGGCAAGGGCACAAAATGTACTCTGGGTGGGGGACTTCAATGTCCATCACCAAGAGTGGCTCTGTAGCACCACTACTGACCGAGCTGGCCGAATCCTAAAGGACATAGCTGCTAGACTGGGTCTGCGGCAGGTGGTGGGGGAACCAACACGAGGGAAAAACATACTTGACCTCGTCCTCACCAATCTGCCAGCCGCAGGTGCTTCTGTCCATGACTGTATTGGTAGGAGTGACCACCGCACAGTCCTTGTGGAGACGACGTCCCGCCTTCACATTGAGGATACCATCCATCGTGTTGTGTGGCACTATCACCATGCTAAATGGGATAGATTTCGAACAGATCTAGCAATGCAAACCTGGGCATCCATGAGGCGCTGTGGGCCATCAGCAGCAGCAGAATTGTACTCAACCACAGTCTGTAACCTCATGGCCCGGCATATCCCACACTCTACCAGTACCATCAAGCCAGGAGACCAACCCTGGTTCAATGAAGAGGGCAGGAGGGTATGCCAGGAGCAGCACCAGGCATAACTCCAAATGAGGTGTCAACCTGGTGAAGCTACAACACAGGACTATCTGCGTGCCAAACTGTGTAAGCAGCATGCGATAGAGCTAAGCGATCCCATAACCAACAGATCAGATCTAAGCTCTGCAGTCCTGCCACATCCAGCTGTGAATGGTGGTGGACAATTAAACAACTAACTGGAGGAGGTGGCTCCACAAATATCCCCATCCACAATGATGGGGGAGCCCAGCACATCAGTGCGAAAGATAAGGTTGAAGCATTTGCAACAATCTTCAGCCAGAAGTGCCAATATGATGATCCATCTCGGCCTCCTCCTGAAGTCCCCAGCATCACAGATGCCAGACTTCAGCCAATTCGATTCACTCCGCATGATATCAAGAAACAACCGAAGGCACTGGATACTGCAAAATCCATGGGCCCTGACAACATTCCGGCAATTTTACTGAAGACCTGTGCTCCAGAACTTGCCACGCCCCTAGCCAAGCTGTTCCAGTATAGCTACAACACTGGCATCTACCCTGCAATGTGGAAAATTGCCCAGGTATGTCCTGTACACAAAAAGCAGGACAAGTCCAACCCGGCCAATTACCGCCCCATCAGCCAACTCTCAATCATCAGTAAAATGATGGAAAGTGTCATCAACAGTGCCATCAAGCAAAACTTGCTTAGCAATAACCTGCTCAGTGAGGCTTAGTTTGGGTTCCGCCAGGGCCACTCAGCTCCTGACCTCATTACAGCCTTGGTTCAAACATGGACAAAAGAGCTGAACTCAAGAGGTGAGGTGAGAGTGACTGCCCTTGACATCATGGCAGCATTTGACCGAGGGGGAAAACACTCCGCTGGCTGGAGTCATACCTAGCACAAAGGAAGATGGTTGTGGTTGTTGGAGGTCAATCATCTGAGCTCCAGGACATCACTGCAGGAGTTCCTCAGGGTGGTGTCCTGGGCCCAAACATCTTCAGCTGCTTCATCAATGACCTTCCTTCAATCATAAGGTCAGAAGTGGGGAAGTTCGCGGATGATTGCACAATGTTCAGCACCATTCGTGACTCCTCAGATACTGAAGCAGTCTGTGTAGAAATGCAGCATGACTTGGACAATATCCAGGCTTGGGCTGATAAATGGCAAGTAACATTCGCGCCACACAAGTGCCAGGCAATGACCATCTTCAACAAGAGAGAATCTAACCATCTTCCCTTGACATTCAACGGCATTACCATCGCTGAATCCCCCACTATCAACATCCTAAGGGCTACCATTGACCAAAACTGAACTGGAGTAGCCATATAAATACCGTGGCTACAAGAGCAGGTCAGAGGCTAGGAATCCTGAGGCGAGTAACCCATCTCCTGACTCCCCAAAGCCTGTCCACCATCTACAAGGCACAAGTCAGGAGTGTGATGGAATACTCTCCACTTGCCTGGATGGGTGCAGCTTCAACAACACTCAAGAAGCTCGACACCATTCAGGACAAAGCAGCCCACTCGATTGGCACCCCATCTACAAACATTCACTCCCTCCACCACCGATGCACTGTGGCAGCAGTGTGTACCATCTACAAGATGCACTGCAGCAATGCACCAAGGCTCCTTAAACAGCACCTTCCAAACCCACGACCTCTACCAACTAGAAGGATAAGGGCAGCAAATACATGGGAACATCGCCACCTGCAAGTTCCCCTCCAAGTCACACACCATCCTGACTTGGAACTATATCGCCGTTCCTTCACAGTCACTGGGTCAAAATCCTGGAACTCCCTTCCTAACAGCACTGTGGGTATACCTACCGCAAATGGACTGCAGCAGTTCAAGAAGACAGCTCACCACCACCTTCTCAAGGGCAATTAGGGATGGGCAATAAACGCTGGCCTGGTCAGTGACGCCCACATCCCATGAATAAATTTTTTTTTAAATCACGTGGCGTGAAGCGAGTTGGCTGAAGACTGGCATCTGTCATGCTGGGCACCTCAGGAGGAGGCTTGCAAAGAGCACATTGATGGAAATTACATGTGCACAGTCCATAATTTTCTGTTTGCTCATTTTAATGTGTACCCTATCATAGGTTGTGAGAATACAATTTCTTGTTATGCAAACATATGAATATGGCAGGCAGCTGGTCTATCAGGCCTGTCCCACATTCATGACATTGTAAGACAATCCCTCAACAGCATGTAATCTCCCGGGTGAAACAAAAACTCCAATGCCAAAACAAGGTATAAAATCTGGAAAATTCTTCTCCTATACCATCCTGCTGACCACCTCATGTAATCTAAAAAAAATTGCAGTTGTCAGTTTCACAGCTGACTGCTGCTTAGAGCAGAAACCGCACTTCTGAGTTTCGGACTAGTTTGTGGTTTTCCGGCAGGTTCCAATTTTTCTTTAAAGCCCACCGGAAAACCACAAACTCGTCTGAAGTTCGAAGTGTGGTTTCTGCTCCAAACACCTGCCAGCTGTGAAACTGACGGCTGCAATTTTTTTTAAAAAGGGCCCAACCACAAAGCTGAGATTTCCCACTCTTTGCAACTGTCAGAGAGAGAGAGAGACAGATGGGAAGGACAGGGCGAGTGAAAGAGGGAGAGAAGGGAGAGAGAGAGGAGAAAGAGAAAGGGGGACAGAAAGAGGGGAAGAGACAGAGGGGAGAGAGAGAGGGGGGATAGAGGGAGAGACAGAGGGGGAGGGAGAGAGAGAAGAGACGGGGGAGAGAACGGGAAGAGGGGTGAGAGAGGGAGGTGAAAGAGGGGAGGGAGAGGGAGGGGGAGAGAGAGGAAGAGGGAGGGAGAGGGAGGGGGAGGGGAGAGAGAGGGGGGAGAGAGAGAGGGAGGGGGAGAGAGAGGATAGGGGAGAGAGAAGTGAGAGTGGGGGGGAGAGAGAGGCAGAGAGAGAGGGGAGAGGGAGAGAGGGAGTGAGAGAGGGGCTGTGAGAGAGGTGGAGTGAGAGTGGGGGAGAGAGCAGTTGAGAGAGAGGGAAGATTAAGAGGGTGAGAGAAATGGGTGAGAGAAAAGGGGAGAGGGAGGGGAGAGAGAGAGGAGGGAGTGAAAGGGGTGAGAGACAGGGAGAGAGGAGGGAAAGAGAGTGGGTGGAGAGAGAGGGGGCAGAGAGTGAGGGGGCAGAGAGAGAGAGGGGGACAACATGGGGGGAACAACACTGAGAGAGGGGAACACAGAGAGTGAGGGGGAGAGAGAAACACAATTAGAGAGAGGAAGAAAGGCATAGTGAGAGAGAAGTGCGAGAGAACAATCAAGATCACTTCTGACAGCTGGATGTCTATCTGGAATACTCCACATCGCTACATGAAGTGTGCAGGCAAACATTGACCACTTGTGCAAGCAAAAAAAATCCCAGGTATCTCACAAAATCAGTGTCCAACATAGTGACCAGAAAGTAAATCAATAAATTAGTCTTCTCATTTAAAGCTTCTTCACAAAAATGCACCTTTATTGTTGTTTTGATTCATAGTAAGATAATTTTTAAATTGTCTCACCAGCCCATGTTAAGACAAAAATTGTAATGTGGCCCCCCTAGTGAAAATGTTGGACACCCCTGCTTCAAGCCTTTTTTCTTGCGTTTTAAAATAATCTAGCAAAAATAATTACAAAACTAATTCGCATTGGCATTGCATTCTATTTTGCTTGCTAGCTAGCTAATACAGTTGTGCTGCTCTCCATTGATGTTTGTATACTCAGCTACTTTATTTATATGGAGAAATGTGTTTTAAATTGGACTGTGTTTTGATAGCATTAGATTGGCTATATACTTTATATACAGATTAACTGCCCCCATGTCTCTGACTGAGTCAATAATTTTGTCAAATGTCCGTGGTGCAACATGTTATTGCCTATCTCTGGTCTGAATGATGGAGAGGATTTTGGGACAAGCACTCAACTCAGGATCAAATAGGATGCTGATGTCATGAAGAGTCTGGTTCAGCCAGGTGAGGCTAATGGCGCTTGCCACTATTTATGTAGCAATGGTACAACAACCTCAGGTGAGGAGCAGATGTGCAGTTAAACATAAATATTCGGGTCACTGACCCGAAACGTTAACTCTGCTTCTCTTTCTACAGATGCTGCCAGACCTGCTGAGTGAATCCAGCATTTCTTGTTTTTGTTTCAGATTTCCAGCATCCGCAGTATTTTGCTTTTATTTTAGTGTTTAATTCACTGCCACTTCTCTTCCAGGAATGCCTACCTTGAAGAAGTTCTGCTCTTCTCTCCGACGGGATTTTCGTTTGTCTCTTTTACCTTGTTCACCTTCATTGCTTTCTATTTCCCTCCTGGTGTTTGATAAGGTATCTACCAAAACTCGTTTTCACAGCCACATCTCCTTCCTCAGTGACTGTCTCCGGCTCCGACTGATTCCACGTGGATTCCAACTGCAGTTTCACCCATCATGCTTTGAAACCACCCAGGATCACAGGTATCTCCGAGAAATACAACGTTCCTCGGACTGCTACTCTCGCCGCATCCTGAGATCCACACTCAGTGCTATGCGCCGCCACATGCACACACTGGACCTCTCTCTCCAGCAGCACCGTCTCACCTTATCTCAAATCTGTTCTACTCCGCAGTTTCATCTCATCTTACGTCTCATCCGACGCATTAACAAAAAACTTTTTTTCTTCCTTTCAGGTGTTAAGGAACGCAAGCTCCAGCAGCTGATGGGGACTAATGCCCCTCCAGATCCTCCTTCCGCTTCACTTCCCTCTGACCCCACCCCTTCTGATCTGACCCCTTGCCGTGTATTCACTATACCCTCTGACCTCCCCCTCTCTGATGCTGAGCGTTCTGTACTCAGCAAAGGACTCAGTTTTATCCCCTTACGCCCCCACCTCAATGAATTTCGCGCTCGGCATGACGTTGAGCTCTTCTTCCGTCGCCTCCGCCTCCGGGCTCACTTCTTTGACCAGGAGTCCTCCCCCCGACCAGCAGACCCATTCACCCGCCTCCAGCATTCTCCCTCTACCTGGACCCCTCACCCTGGCCTCTTAACCGCTCTTGATCTCTTCATTGAAAACTGTCGGCGAGACATTGGTCGTCTCAATTTCTCTGCCCCCCTCACTCACTCTAACCTGTCCCCCTCTGAACTTGAGGCACTCCGTTCTCTCAGGTCTAACCCCGACATGGTCATCAAACCTGCAGACAAGGGTGGTGCTGTTGTTGTATGGCGTACCGACCTCTACCTTGCAGAAGCTCAACGCCAACTCACAGACACCTCTTCCTACCTCCCTCTGGACCATGACCCCACCACCGAACATCAAGCCACCGTCCAAAGGACTGTCACTGACCTCATCTCCTCTGGAGATCTTCCCTCCACAGCTTCCAACCTCATAGTCCCGCAACCCCGGACAGCCCGCTTCTATCTCCTTCCCAAAATCCACAAACGGGACTGTCCCGGCAGACCCATTGTGTCAGCCTGCTCCTGCCCAACTGAACTTATTTCTTCCTATCTAGACTCTATCTTTTCTCCGCTGGTGCAGTCTCTTCCCACCTACATCCGTGACTCTTCTGACGCCCTACGTCATTTTGACAATTTCCAGTTTCCTGGTCCCAACCGCCTCCTCTTCACTATGGACGTCCAATCGCTCTACACCTCCATCCCCCACCAGGATGGTTTGAGGGCTCTCCGCTTCTTCCTGGAACAGAGGCCCAACCAGTCCCCATCCACCACCACCCTCCTCCGCCTGGCTGAACTTGTTCTCACATTGAACAACTTCTCCTTCAACTCCACGCACTTCCTTCAAGTAAAAGGTGTCGCTATGGGTACCCGCATGGGTCCTAGTTATGCCTGTCTTTTTGTGGGATATGTCGAGCATTCTTTGTTCCAGTCCTACTCAGGCCCCCTCCCCCAACTCTTTTTCCGGTACATTGATGACTGTATCGGTGCCGTTTCCTGCTCCCGCCCCGAACTCGAAAACTTTATCAACTTTGCTTCCAATTTCCACCCTTCTCTCACCTTTACATGGTCCATCTCTGACACTTCCCTTCCCTTCCTCGACTTCTCTGTCTCCATCTCTGGGGATAGGTTGTCTACCAATATCCATTATAAGCCCACTGACTCCCACAGCTACCTCGACTACACTTCTTCACACCCTACCTCCTGTAAGGACTCCATTCCATTCTCCCAGTTTCTCCGTCTCCGACGCATCTGCTCTGATGATGCTACCTTCCATGACGGTGCTTCTGATATGACCTCCTTTTTCCTCAACCGAGGATTTCCCCCCACTGTGGTTGACAGGGCCCTCAACCGTGTCCGACCCATTCCCCGCACCTCTACCCTCACCCCTTCCCCTCCCTCCCAGAACCGTGACAGGGTTCCCCTTGTCCTCACTTTTCATCCCACCAGCCTCCATATCCAAAGGATCATCCTCCGCCATTTTCGCCACCTCCAGCGTGATGCCACTACCAGTCGCATCTTCCCCTCCCTTCCCCTGTCAGCATTCCGAAGGGATCGTTCCCTCCGCGACACCCTGGTCCACTCCTCCATTACCCCCACCACCTCGTCCCCGTCCCAGGGCACCTTCCCTTGCAATCGCAGGAGGTGTAATACCTGCCCATTTACCTCCTCTCTCCTCACTATCCCAGGCCCCAAACACTCCTTTCAGGTGAAGCAGCGATTTACTTGTACTTCTTTCAATGTAGTATACTGTATTCGCTGCTCACAGTGTGGTCTCCTCTACATTGGGGAGACCAAGCGCAGACTGGGTGACCGCTTTGCGGAACATCTCCGCTCAGTCCGCAAGCAGGACCCTGAGCTTCCGGTTGCTTGCCATTTCAACACTCCCCCCTGCTCTCATGCTCACATCTCTGTCCTGGGATTGCTGCAGTGTTCCAGTGAACATCAACGCAAGCTCGAGGAACAGCATCTCATCTACCGATTAGGCACACTACAGCCTGCCGGACTGAACATTGAGTTCAATAATTTCAGAGCATGACAGCCCCCCACTTTACTTTCATTTTTAGTCATTTTTAGTTATTTTTTCTTCCTTTTTTTTGCATTCCTTTTTACATTTTTTGCATTTATTTCATTTCATCTTAGTTTGTTCAGTTTGCTTACCCACTGTTTTTTTCAGGTTGTTTTTCTTCAGGTTTGCACTTGCTGATGTTCTATATTCAGTATATTCACACCTAATCTGTACTAATGCTTTGTCTTTCAAAACACCATTAACATATTGTTTGCCTTTGCTCCGTGACCTTTTGGTCAGCTATGTGGCCTGGTCCAATCTGCACCTTCTCCTTTGTTATCTCTTGCCCAACCCCCACCTCACTTGTTTATAATCTGTGACTTTTCTAATATTTGTCAGTTCCGAAGAAGGGTCACTGACCCGAAACGTTAACTCTGCTTCTCTTTCTACAGATGCTGCCAGACCTGCTGAGTGAATCCAGCATTTCTTGTTTTTGTTTCAGATTTCCAGCATCCGCAGTATTTTGCTTTTATTATATAAATATCCAAATGTTGCTCTGAGATTCGCCACTCCACCATTAGCTTCGGAAAATGTGATCTCACTGTCTGCCTCACCATTGAAATGCATTGACTGGCGCAAAATTGCTGTATTTATGCAGTAGATACAAATTCAATGCACCACAGAAACTTAAGTCTTGTCATTTCAAGCCAAAGCACCATTTTAACAAAATGATAAGAGTTAATCACTGCCAATTAGCCACTTTGTCACTGAAAATTAACTCTTCCAAGCGTGGAGACTCATTCCTTCAAGTATTAATTGTTGTTGGAGATTTTTAAAATGTGAAATTTAGAAGTTAAATTTTTAACTTTTTCTTTCTGTCTCTTTTACTCTCTCTCTTTTAACCCAATCTTTCTTTCCCTTTCTTTTAACCCAATTGTTCTTTGCCTCTCTTTATTTCTCTTTCTGTACCTGATTTTATATTGAATTCACCCACTCTAATTTGTACTTTCTTCTCAGTCCTTACACTGTTAATTTCACAATCGTTCAATTTGATTGGTTAAGGAGATATACAGTTGCTTGCCCTGTTTACTCAGATTTCAGATGCTCTGTTTCCCTTGCTGTGCTGTTATCAGCTCGCACTTTCAGCAACTTGCCACGTAACATATTTAAAATCCTCAATGTGCAAGACCCAGTCTAATTAACAGCAGATGCTGTTAAATGCCCTGCTGCAGCAAAATCTGGGCCATTAATTACATTTACTGCTTTTAATGGAAAATGTTCACTTCTGTCTTTAAACAGTAGGGAGACAGCAGTAAATTATTTGTGAGACCCCTGCCATATTTACTGCTGTTAACCTCATCCTGCTACAAGCTATTGCAAATCAACAGAAGTTTAAAACATCATCATCCAGATGGCCCAGATTTAGCTGGAGTGGGGCAATTGTGGCAGGTCCCCTTCAGCTTGAAAATGTTTTCCCCTGCAAAGTGCCAGATGTGCAAGCTGAGAATGGTGTGACAAGGGCAACAGGTGGCTTTGATGAACGATGGGGCCAATGGTGTATCTTCTTAACCAATAAGATTTAAGAATTATGAAAGAAACAGGGCGGCGACAGAGAAAGAAATAGGGTAAATTAAAGTGGTGAATTAGAATGAAATCAACTGCAGAAAAGGAAATATGGAGAGAAAGATAGACTGGATTGAGGTATTGTTGGGGCACCCTTTTAGAGATGAGGAGAAATTTTTTCTCAGAGGGTTGTGCGAATTTGGAACTCTCTGCCTCAGAAGGTGGTGGAGGCGGGGTCATTAAATATTTTTATGGTGGAGGTCGGTAGATTCCTGTTAGGCAAGGGAATCAAAGGTTATCGGGGGCAGATGGGAGTGTGGAATTCGAAACACAAACAGATCAGCCATGATCTTATTGAATGGCGGAGCAGGCTTGAGGGGCCGAATGCCCCACTTCTGCTCCTAAATCGTATGGTCGTATGAGAGAGACAAGAAGAGGCAGAAAGGAAAAGTAAGAAAAAAACTAAAATTTTAAATTTATAATGTAAAATGTAAATTTACTACATGTAAGAATGAGACTTCACAGTTTCAATTGTTCCCTTTCTGGGTGAGTGTCATTACAGAAGCATAAATCTCTTAATTAAAATAGTACTTGTGTTATTAAGTAGCAGCCTTAATTTTCCGCAGCGAGTTTAATTGGTGATTAATACGCAAATGCAGCAATTCCATGAAATTCACGGGAGACTGAGAACAAGATGCTGTTTTCAAGACGCTTACAGCAGTGTTATACAAATCGCCCAGCAACTTGTGATGATTCACAATTTATGGGGCATCTCTTCCACACCACAAGTTCTGATTTGATTTAGAGATACAGCACTGAAACAGTCCCTTCGGCCCACCGAGTCTGTGCCGACCATCAACCACCCATTTATACTAATCCTACGCTAATCCCATATTCCTACCACATCCCCACCTGTCTCTATATTCCCCTACCACCTACCTGTACTAGGGGCAATTTATAATGGCCAATTTACCTATCAACCTGCAAGTCTTCGGTGGTGGGAGGAAACCGGAGTACCCGGCGAAAACCCACACAGACACAGGGAGAACTTGCAAACTCCACACAGGCAGTACCCAGAATTGAACCCGGGTCGCTGGAGCTGTGAGGCTGCGGTGCTAACCACTGCGCCACTGTGCCGCCCTAAGTTGCTGGACAATTTACGCATTAATACTAGCAAATACCATTAAACGCACCATTATTTTGGCAGAAGAATCTGAGCCAGTGATACTGAATCTTGTGAGCTTTTTCCGGAAAATTGCAATCAATTACAGTTCAAGGTTAGGTGACATGATGTTGCAGATACTCATATTTTATGATTATCTTTTGCCATCATGTTGCCATTCAAGTACAATTGCAAGTCAGTGGTATAGTCAGCACTGCTAAAATATTTTGTTTTCAGTGTGTCCTCTGCTTTCAAAAGCCAAATGCAAATAAAGGCAAATAAATTACTTCTAAGAAAGCAGTGTGGCATGAAAGATACACGGAATTCAGAAAATATTTCTCACAGGTCCCTGAGCCTTATCTTGGCTAGCTCCAACAGCTATTAAAGTGACAACATCGATTTTTGTGACCAAGTCCAGAGTGGGGTTCAATTGTTTCAGTCCATACTACTTTGCAGACTGAAACAGTTGAACCAATCAGGCATTAAACTGAGGTCCTGTCGGTCGATTCAGGTGGACAGGAAAGATCCCATGGCCAACATCTCTCCTTCAATTAACAGCATCAAGATCAGATGAACTGATGATTCACTCACTTGCTATTTGTCGGAGCTTGCTGTGAGCAAATTGTTGCCATGTTTATTTAGATAACAGTAATCATGACTGCACTTCCAAAATAATTCATTGGATGCAAAGCAGTTTGAGACGTCAAGAGAATAGAAAGCGTACTAGATGCTTTCTTTCTTTAAAAGTGAGCTTTGCACATAAGAGATAATTTTCAGACATCACAATCCCAGTGGGAGTCCCTTTTCTAGCAAATACTGGAAATTTGGTTGTGTACTGGTCACATCATTTAAATAGTTGGGAAATCGGGCAGAATTTTGTGCAGCCATTTGAAGCAGGAATGATGGCATGGGGGGACGGACAATTGCATCAGAAGCATCTGCCCAGAAATCCAGCATTGTGACGTTGATTCTGGATTTAGTCAGCAGTGGAATTGCTGAGCAGTTAATTTTAATGTCTTTGCATCTCATACATCGCAATTCAATAGGGGGCTTGGGATTAAGTGGACAGTGGGCAGCAATCATGTACCTTTGGGTTCACAACCATTAAAAGCTGGTGGCAACAAGGCGAAGCTTCAGTGCTGCAACATGTAGGAAGCCATGACCAGCATTACATAGGAGAGGTGGGGACTGTGGAGACCATTTTCAGACTCCAATGCTGTGCGCTCTGCAAGTGAAGTTGGGGTCTCAGGAGCTCTGCAAGGGGAGGGGGGTGGGGTATTTGGGTTTGGGTGGCTGTATCGAGTGACCAGACTGTTGAGTGAGATGTTTGGTTGCCCATACCACTGGATGAGAGGGTCAGCTATCAGCAAGGGTGGGTACTGAGGGCCATCAGGGAGTCTGCCAGTAGAAGTAGCAAAGGCACAGATGTCACGGCAGGGTCATCTCTGCATCGACAGTGTTCCGGAGGCCCACTGGTCACCTTGCATGGATCTCATGCACTCTGTTGTTTTGGACCCTTGTGGGCTGATGTGGTGTCTCCGACAGAGAGAGGGCCAAGAGGCAGCTGCGCCTGTCCGAAAAGCTCCAAGACAAGAGCAACAGCAGTCATCCATGCCAAGGAGGGCTCATCTGCATCAGAGAGTGTACCAGACTCAAATCAGCTACCTCCTAATGTCCAAGCGGCACTGCCAGCACTATGCCTTTCCAGGCAGATGGTCCACGAATTATGTGTGCTGCTGCAGGATGAGTTGCGACCTATGGGATTTGGTGACCAATGTCCTGTTCAAGAGGGCCGTGACTATGTGCACTATGGGACTAACCCTGACAGTTAGGCTGAGAGGGCCATCAGGCTCGGGGATTTCCATGGGTGCAAGGCGTGACAGATTGTACGGATGTCGCCATCAAGACTCCAATGGACCAGTTAGTCGCCTACATAAACAGGAAGGGCTTTCATTCCATCAACTTGTCTCTGACCACCGAAAATGTTTCCTGGAGGTGTGTGCCCGCTTCCCGGGAAGCAGCCACGATGCCTACATACTTCAACAGTACCAGGGTGCCAGTTTTTAAGGCCACCCACTCCGCTTCAGGGATGGATTTTAGGTGAGAAGGGCTACCCATTGAAGACTTGGATACTCATGCCTTTGAGGAATCCTCGCACTGCAGTGGAGGAGAGGTGAAACACTTGCCACAACTCCACCCGAGCAACCATCGAGCAGGCCATTGGGCTGCTGAAGTTGAGATTCGGCTGACTAGATCAATCCGGTGAAGATCTGCAGTATGACCCAGCGAGGGTTTTGCGTATTGTGGTGGTCTGCTATGCGCTGCACAATCTAGCACTGCAGACGGCGGAGGCCTTACATGACGATGAGATGTCTGAGCATCACTCCTCCACCAATGAGCAGGACGCAGAGGAGGGAGATGAGCAAGCAGCACTGATGTTGAAGCTCTTGTACCAGAGGCCAGGCAGGTTGAGTGACATCCACTTTGGCAGAAGGAAGGAGGTTGTTGACCCTCTTGCAGAACTGTACCCAGTTCTGGGTGGTAAACCCAGGAAGGTTGACAGGACTTCTTCTTATCATCGCTGGAGAAGAAGACCTCCCGCCTTTCCCTTGTTATCCGGAGGAGAATCTGGAAGGAGGTATCACTAAATCATGGGATCACACTGTTTCGCCTCTGTCATCCTGCGGATCCGCCTCAGGATGTTGGGGGTGGGGGGGGGGTGGTCAATAGTCACTCCAAAGCGGATCTCAGTTTTGAGCAGTTATCAGCAAATGAGTACAAGGAAGCATTGTAAGCAGGGCTGGAAGGCTTTAAATATGGTGCCAGCACCTGCTCCAGAGTTATCTGACGCTGTATTCGGCGTCTCGCATGCCACCCCTGCCGTGTGATTGGATGGGCCCCGCCGCATGATTACGGTAGGGTGGCCACCCAAGTGACAAATGGGAACAACACACATTTCCAGGTCTGTTGCCAGGACCCACGGTGAGCTCACTAAATTCGCCCATCGTGTGCAGTGCCCACCCAGATTTCTGAGGCAAGTCTGTCTGCCGGAAACACAAAGTTGGAAAATGATTCCGAAAAGACAGCTAACTTCAGCTGAATTTCACACAAATTAATTGCACAATCTCTTGAGGATTAAACTCTTCCATGATCTTTCAAAATACAGTGTAATTTGTTACTCCCCTATGTGAAGAAAGGAATATTAGAGTTTACAGAAGGCGTTATCTGTAACAATACATTTTGACAAGTAAAGTCAAGGTTAGTACATTCTGTAAACTTTGCAATATTGTTGACGTGCTATTGATGTTAAAATTGAAGTTAAGCTGATGGTGCAAATTGACTCAGTGGAACACTCAGAGCAAGGCTAAGCCCATACTTGCGGCTTGGAGAGTTGAAGATGTATTAAAATTAATTTAAATAAATTAGAGTTCATAGGCTGGCTCAAAATTGGGCCTTGGGCCTCATTAGCATTAAAATTTAAAAAAATACTGTAGATGCTGGAAATCTGAAATAAAAACA
This sequence comes from Heterodontus francisci, assembly GCF_036365525.1. Lineage (NCBI taxonomy): Eukaryota > Metazoa > Chordata > Chondrichthyes > Heterodontiformes > Heterodontidae > Heterodontus > Heterodontus francisci. The sequence goes on along the minus strand of NC_090381.1, from coordinate 91,407,137 downwards.
AGAAATGCTGGAGTTACTCAGCAGATCTGGCAGCATCTGTGGAGAGAGAAGCAGAGTTAATGTTTCAGGTCAGTCCCCCTTCTTCAGAACTGAAGTTAACTCTGCTTCTCTCTCCACAGATGCTGCCAGACCTGCTGAGTATTTCCAGCGTTTCTTGTTTTTATGCCTCATTAGCATTGTTTGAGTCCGGTGCTGGTGTCAGTCATGGCTGTCATGATAGGAGCCTTTAACTCCTTCTATGGCTTGCTGCTTCTGCTGTTTAACATGAATATAGTCCTGTGTTGGAGCTTGGCTAGGATCGGACCTCATTTTCAGCTTTGCCTGGTACTGCTCCCAATATGCTTTTCTACACTCCTCAGTGAACAAGGGTTGGTCACTTGGTTTCACGATGATGGAGAAGTGAGGGAAATGCTGGGCTATGAGGTTACAGATTATGGTTGAATTTAATTCCAGTACTAGTGTTGGCCCACAGAGCCTTATGGACGTTCATTTTGAGCTGCTAGATCTGTTCTGAATCCATTCCATTTGACATGGTGGCAGTGCCACACAACACAATGGAGGATGTCCTCAGTGTGAAGATGGGATTCTGTCTCCACAAGTACCGTGTGGTGGTCACTCTTACCAACACTGTGCATCTGTCACAGGTAGATTGGTGAGGATGAGGTCAAGTAGGCTTTTCCCTCTTGTATGCTATCTCTCACCTGCTGCAAGCCCAGTCTGGTAGCCATGTCCTTCAGGACATGGCCAGCTCAGTCAGTAGCAGTGCTACTGAGCTACTCTTGGTAATGGAGCTTGAAGTACCCTCACCCAGAGAATATTCTGTGCCCTTGCTACCCTCAGTGCTTTTTCCAAGTGGTGTTCAATATGGAGGGATAACGATTCATCAGTTGAGGGAGGACAGTAGATGGTAATCAGCAGGAGGTTTCCTTGTCCATGTTTGACCTGATGCCATGAGACTTTCATGGGTTCAGAATCAATGTTCAGGACTCCCAGGGCTACTCCCAACCATCGTATACAACAGTATTGCCACCTCGGGTGGGTTTGTCATGTCGGTAGGACAGGATGTACTCAGGGATAGTGATGGAGGAGTCTGGGACATTAGTTGATAAGTAAGATTCGGTGAGTATAGCTTTCAGGCTGTTGTTGACTAATCAGTAGGACAATACTGCCACCTTTGGCACCAGTCCCCAGATGTTTGCAGTGTTAACTGGGTGGATGTGCCTTTGTTGTGTCCTAATGCGATGCCTGGGTTGCAGCCAAGTGGTCTGTCCAGTTTTATTCTCCAATTATTTGAGAGCAACTGAATGGCTTGCTCGGCCACTTCAAAGGGCAGTTAAGAGTCAACCACATGGGTGTAGAACTGACATCACATATAGACAGAAACGCATTTCCTTCCCTAAAGAATATCGGGTTTTTACGACAATCTGACCATTTCAGATATTAGCTTTTTATTCCAGATTTTTTTTTTAACTGAATTCAAGTTATCAAACTGCCATGGTAGCATTTGAACTCATATTCTCTGAATAATTAGTCCAAACCTCTGGATTACTAGTTCAGTAAGCACTATGGTACAGTACCCCAAGGATAAATATTGTCGTTTGCCTCACCAGTGGCAGCGGCTCAAAGGTAAGTGCCTGAGGAGTGGTGGGGCGGGGAAGCAGAGGGGAGATGAGCAAATTGCAAACTGGCATCAACACTCGGGAGTGCCGTAGAGCCAGAAGGAGCAGTCTTGCTTCTCCAAGCTCAACATGAAAATTAAAATGAATCCACCTTTTTTGTGGCAGCCACTTGCTAGACCATTAAAGCAGATAGGGGAGCATTTAAAAGCACAGTCCAATGGTGTAGGTAGCTGGTGGAAGAAAAAGGCAATACAACACCAGGGGTGCAGACCACCCTGCCAACAGTATACTAGTGGGGGGAATCCCTATCCCAAACACCAACCCACTAACTCTCCTATCACTGCAAGCACTGGTACACACACTCTACATTACCAGCACTTTGTCTGAGAGATGATGAGAGATGTGGTTAAATTCTGGAGTTGTTGAAGTCAATATTAAGACCACTGTATTGTTCTAGTGAAAGGTCTGCAGCTGAAATGTTAATCTGTCTGTTCTCTGCAGAGATGCAAAATTACAGGTCGGTCTGATGAGGGTCAAATGGTTAAGCTCAATTTATTTATTTCTCATTTTTGACCAAAGGCACAAAGTTTTGTAAATAGTGAGGATGACTAGAATTGATAGAGTATAGAAGGAAAATAATTTCTGGACAGCTGGATAAAATGGCTTGGTGGAATAATATCCTAATGGGAGTCAGTTGTGTAATGGCTTACAATGTTATTTTAATGGGGATTGGATGGCAGAAGTAGTTAGAATATTGTTCATGTGGAACAACATGTATTGCTCTATTCAAACACTATCCAATGAGTACAGTGTGTATGAATTCATTAGGATACTGCCTTGAAGGGGATTGAGTGGCACGGTTTGTTCAAACACTGTACAACAGTATTAAGGACAGAGTAATGTAGTCATTATAGCAGTATTATAGGGACTGGATGACATATTTAGTTGAAATGCTGCTCTAGTAGGGAACTTATGGTGTAAAATGTTAGAATTGGACAGTCCTGCTCTCTTACTTCTGGGCTGATCTCTTTAGAGAAGAGTAAGTTGAGAGGAGATTGAATAGAGGTGTTCAAAATCACGAGAGATCTGGACAGAGTAGATAGGGAGAAACTGTTCACATTCGCGGAAGGGTCAAAAACCAGAGGACACCAATTTAAGATGACTGGCAAAAGAGCCAGAGGCAACATGAGGAAAAACTTTTTTACGCAGCAAGTGGTTAGGATTTGGAATGCACTGCCTGAGTGTCTGGTGGAGGCAGATTCAATCAAGGCATTCAAAGGGGAACTGGATAATTATCTGAAGAGAAAAATTTGCAGGGCCAAGGGAAAAGGCAGTGAAGTGGAACTAGCTGAGTAGCTCTTACAGAGCTGGCATGGACACGGAAGGCCGAATGGCCTCCTTTCGTGATGTAACCATTCTATGATTCTAAAAATCACTCTGAAATTATCCACTAGAAAGTGCAAGTGAGTGATGGGGAGGATTTTTTTTCTATGAGTTTCCTCCCTGCCTCAAGTGAACACCTCACCTCAATGGCAAACAGGAAGTTGAAGGGCCACAGTGCAGGATAATTTATGTTTCTGATTGTTTCTTTTTAAGTGCACGTCAATTGACTTTTGTTAGCCTGCAACAAGATACCAGCAATAAATATGGCAGGGACACAGAGAGAAGTCCATTGCTATTTACTTATTATTCAGAAGATAGGGGTGAACTTTGAACTTTAAGAGCAGTGGATAAACAATAAATGGCTTCACTTATCCAAATTTGAGTTCTGCTTAAAGCTTGATGACAAGGTGAAACCCTCAATGGGCTTGGAATATTTTCCAGGTTATGTATATTATGTCGTGCAATACCCAGCAGTATCCTATTCAACCTGAAATGAACTTCAAGCCTCACACCCAGAACACTGTAACTCCACCGCTGATGTCATTGGTGCGCACCCGATGCCAATACTGATTTGCGCAGGCAATTGCAAGCCGCACTCTCTGGCTATGGGTAACAGCGTGCCGGTCACTCTGCCTCCTCCTCTCACCCCCTGCAGCTTGGGGAGCCGTCGTGTCTGCCGCTATTCCACTCCCTCTACTGCCTCTCACTCGCCCCCTCTCCCGAGCTCTCGCTGCCCCTGTTCTGCACTCTGTGCCACGCAGTGCTCCAGTAGCCATTGCCAGCTGCGGTCACCAAATTCAGCCTTACAAGAAGAAACTATCATATGAGGTCGCTGAGGTTTTAGAATATTTTCTGAATAAAGCTGGGTAAATGCCAAGTGGAGACACTGCCAATGAAAGATAAGGCTAGACACAAACACACAGGACATGCTCAATACTTCATACGAAACACTGAATCCTGTAAACACTGATAACACTATTTAGGTATCTTAATGCACAATACTATATCAACCAATAACTGTTTATTATTAATCATAGGAAAAGGGCAGCTCAGAACAAAATGTACGTCATTTCATAGAATCATAGAATGGATACAGCACAGAAAGCAGCCATTCAACCATCATGCCCATGCTAGCTCTCTGCAAGAGCAAATCAGCTGGTCCCACCACCCCACCCTTTCCCGGTGGCGTGCAATTGTTTTCTCTTCAGGCTGTGCTTATCCAATTCCCTCTTAAAAGCCACAATTGAATCTGCCTTCACCACACTCTCACGCAGTGTATTCCAGATCCTAATCACTCACTGCATAAAAACTTTTTGGCTCAGTTTGGAGACACTGCAACTGCAGAGGCACACTTCCCACACATGTAGTTGCAATGCCTGTGACTTCAAAACCAGCGATGTCTGAGGCAGCTGCCTGCATCAAAGATGGTACAGATCGAGGAATGGATAGGGATTTGGTCCATTGGGAATGTGTACAGTGGGAGTGAATGGGAAGGGATTTAATCCATTGGAATTGTGTACAATTGGAGTGAATGGGAAGGGATTTGATCCATCACTGTAACTTGGAAAAACAAAGAGAGAAGGAGGGAAGGAGTGGGTCTGCTCAGTTAGAGAGCAAGGTGCCGAATCTCGGAGGGAGTGAGACGGAACCTGATAGACTATAGCTGGCAACGGCTGGAGACCCGAAAGAACCCCACAGCATGGAGCGCAGGAGATGGGAGCGAGGGCTCGGGAGGAGGGTGGCGAGGGCTTGGGAGAGGGGGCAAAAGAGAGACGGTGAATGAAGTGGGGCAGGGGTGGACAGGATGGTTCCCTGAGCTGCAGGCAGTGAAAGGCGGAGTGACCAACACACTGTTACCCAGAGAAGGAGAGCGCGGCTGAGAAAGCAGCCAGTAATTGCCGATGTGTGATGATGTCACCACAGGTAGACGCAAACCAGTACTGGCACCAGCTGATGGGCACACACCAATGACATCAGTAGTGGGAGAAATTGCGCATGCACCGGCGGATGCAGTATAAGCCGAGTGTGCATGCACAATTGTGCACATGCGCAAAGCTGCCTTACAGATCGGCGTCAGGAATTGCAGTGAAAAGCTTTTCCTCATGTCGCTGTTGGCTCTTTTGCCACTCGCCAATCTCCTTAAATCGGTGTCCTCTGGTACTCAACTCTTCTGTTAACAGGAACAGTTTCTCTCTATCTACTCCATCTAGATGCCTCATGATTTTGAACATCTCTATCAAATCCCCTCGCAACCTTCTCTTCTCTAAGAAAAGCTTCTCCAATCTATCCTCGTAACTGAAGCCTTTCATCCTTGGAACCATTCTCATAAACCTTTTCTGCACCCTTTCTAAAGCCTTCACACCCTTCCTAAAGTCAGCGCACAGAAGTGGACCAGAAGTGGCCAAGCCAGTGTTTATAAAGGTTCATCATAACACCATTGCTTTCGTACTCTATGCGTGGCATTTTTTGCCACCAGTGTGGAAGTCCTGATGTGGTGACGCAAAGTGGGTGGTATGGGGACATGGGTGAGCAGCAGAAGATGATAGAAAATTTTATCGGACATTAAATTAACTGCTGGCAGGCTTGGGAACCGGCCAATAACAGGGAGTAGCAGGGGGATGTCCCACTCTGTTGTAAGGCAGCACCAGCAAAGGAGACTGAAAGGGAGGCCAGACAAGGGTGGCGGTACTGCAATGGTAGAAGCTAGAGAATGGGTGGTGCCCAGGTTCAGTGATGGAGCTGTCAGATCGGAATTCCTTCCCACCCCAACTGGACTTTACAACTGGACTTTGTGGAGTATGGGGAAGGAACCCCAACCCCCACGGACAATAGTACTGTGAATGAGAGCCAAACCTCAACACAAAGCACACAGAGGCGGGCTGCAGTCAATGGGTCAATTTTCAAACATTCCAATATCACAACAGAACTGATACTGTTAAAAGACTGGAATTTGGGACATTATCATAACAGTGACACAGGATAACTGCCATCAAGTTAAGTAATTAGGGAGGCCGTAGTTACAACTAATTATAGACCTGTGAGCCTCACTTCGGTTGTGGGTAAAATGTTGGAAAAGGTTATAAGAGACAGGATTTATAATCATCTTGAAAAGAATAAGTACATTAGAGATAGTCAGCACGGTTTTGTGACGGGTAGGTCGTGCCTCACAAACCTTATTGAGTTTTTCGAGAAGGTGACCAAACAGGTGGATGAGGGTAAAGCAGTGGATGTGGTGTATATGGATTTCAGTAAGGCGTTTGATAAGGTTCCCCACGGTAGGCTATTGCAGAAAATACGGAAGTATGGGGTTGAAGGTGATTTAGAGCTTTGGATCAGAAATTGGCTAGCTGAAAGAAGACAGAGGGTGGTGGTTGATGGCAAATGTTCATCCTGGAGTTTAGTTACTAGTGGTGTACCGCAAGGATCTGTTTTGGGGCCATTGCTGTTTGTCATTTTTATAAATGACCTGGAAGAGGGTGTAGAAGGGTGGGTTAGTAAATTTGCAGATGACACTAAGGTCGGTGGAGTTGTGGATAGTGCCGAAGGATGTTGTAGCGTACAGAGAGACATAGATAGGCTGCAGAGCTGGGCTGAGAGATGGCAAATGGAGATTAATGCGGAAAAGTGTGAGGTGATTCACTTTGGAAGGAGTAACAGGAATGCAGAGTACTGGGCTAATGGGAAGATTCTTGTTAGTGTAGATGAGCAGAGAGATCTTGGTGTCCAGGTGCATAAATCCCTGAAGGTTGCTAACCAGGTTAATAGGGCTGTCAAGAAGGCATATGGTGTGTTAGCTTTTATTAGTAGGGGGGTCGAGTTTCGGAGCCACGAGGTCATGCTGCAGCTGTACAAGACTCTGGTGAGACCGCACCTGGAGTATTGCGTGCAGTTCTGGTCACCGCATTATAGAAAGGATGTGGAAGCTATGGAAAGGGTGCAGAGGAGATTTACTAGGATGTTGCCTGGTATGGAGGGAAGGTCTTACGAGGAAAGGCTGAGGGACTTGAGGTTGTTTTCGTTGGAGAGAAGGAGGAGGAGAGGTGACTTAATAGAGACATATAAGATAATCAGAGGGTTAGATAGGGTGGATAATGAGCGTCTTTTTCCTCGGATGGTGATGGCAAACACGAGGGGACATAGATTCAAGTTGAGGGGTGATAGATATAGGACAGATGTGAGAGGTAGTTTCTTTACTCAGAGAGTAGTAAGGGCGTGGAATGCCCTGCCTGCAGCAGTAGTAGATTCGCCAACTTTAAGGGCATTTAAGTGGACATTGGATAGACACATGGATGAAAATGGAATAGTGTAGGTCAGAGGTTTCACAGCTCGGCGCAACATCGAGGGCCGAAGGGCCTGTACTGCGCTGTAATATTCTAATTCTAATTCTAACTGGCCCCAGATCACAGCATTCACTCCTGTCAAGACAGGAGAGAAACCTTTGCCATGTATATCAGCTCTGGAGCCTGGGCTACCTCACCTTGGTGAAGTTCATTGTTCTCAGTCATGGTAATAACATCAGCACTAAATGGATCTGTCTGGACCAGGCAGGTAACAGAGGAGAGAGATTAAAAGGTGCTAAATGCCGACCATCCAGCAGGATTGCTTCAGGAGATGTGTTTATGATCTTTCGATAAGAATCATCATAAAAAGGACAGGATCGAAGGGTTTGGCACGGCAGTTATGTGAAGAAGGATGGGGACTGGTCACCTCAGGTCCAGGCCTACAATCAACATTGGTAATGACCAGCCGTGTGGGTTTGTCAGTCAAATCTTGAAGTTGTTTGTACTGTAGGGGCTGCAGTCGGAAGAAAGGTCAAAGTTGGTCATCTTGACTCAGGACCTACAATCAACACTGGGACTGACTGGCCCTGGTGATTGTAAGAGTTTTCAGCCAAATCGTAGTGATCTTGGTCTGAGGGATTGGGACAAAAGCATAGTATTTTTGGCCATATTTGTGTTCAGCCAATTCGTCGTGATATTGGTCTGAGGGTTTTGGGACAAAAGTGTAGTGTTTTTGCCTGAAATTTGTAAGTTTGAGCCAAGTCGTAGTGACTTTGTTTTGGGTAACTGGGAACAGTGGTCAAATCACTGAAGGGTTCAGCTGGGAATTGGGGTGTCAATTTTAAGTTACTGCAGGAGGCTTTGTACTGAGGACAGTTTTGTTTCATTTCTATTTCAACTAACCATAGAGGTGTCTGTATTAGGGATATTATTGGATTCAATAAAACAACAATTCATGGTTAAGCCAAACCCTTTGTCATGAGCAATTTTGTTCTCGTAATTCCTGAAGTACAAGAACTGTAGTAAGTGGGCACGGGAACGGAACCTGTTACAGAGCTGCCTCCTGGAGCTGCTCCTCCATGTGACAAGGGTGTGGAGGTAGGTCTTCTTTGCATGTGACGGCAAGAGAAGGCCACCAAGGCAGACCAAGAGGGCATGGCTGGAGGTCGCAGAGGAGGTTAGCAGCCATAGGGTGGTCCCATGAATATGGTTGCAGTGGGGATGTGAATCAATGGCATGATGTGGTCTGTCGAGGTGAGTGGAAATCATAACACTAAGCTCGCAGTCTTGAATGCCACAAAAGATGCATATGAAATAGTGCCCACCCAGTCATCAGCCATGACCAGGCACCAACATTCACTGTCAGATACATAGTAGCCTCTCAGTGGAGGATCCCAGTTGATCAAAGGTATCCACTGCATTGCCAATACTGAATGGTTGAATGCAGCAGGCATCCCTGTGGCACAATGATCGACTTTGAGGCTGCCACCAACATAAGTGTTAAGTGTGGCTATGATGGACAAGTGACAATGTGTATTTCTGTGTTTGCAGAGGACAGCTCACAATGCCAGAGAAAGACAATGGACTTGAGGAGGCCTGCCATTTCTCACTGTACTGACTCCAGTGGAAGAGGAGGCAATACAGCTAGGTAGCTTGGAAGCAGGACAGCCTGTCACTGATGGTGAGGCGGGAGTGGAGCCCCGAGATAGTGAGTAACCTAATGGAAGAGACTATTAAACCTTCTGACGAACAATAACTATAGTGCACCTGTGCCAATCAGGGAGCTCCAGTTGAAGGGCAGTCAGAAGATGATGCAATGCACAGTGCCCTCACATCACTATTCTCTCTCTCGCCAGTCAAGTAGAAGATGAGGCAGCAGCATGTCTGCGGAAGTGCTTGACGCCTCAAAGGAGTAGGAGACACCTGAGGAGGCAGTGCATCATTCTAGTGCATCCTCCAGCAGTGCAGATACTCTCACATTGGTGGACATTCAAGTGTGTTTAGGAATGATGGCGCCATATGGTAAGCACAGCGCAGATGCGCCCAAGCAGCTGATGGCGGCAATGACAGTGCAGCCACTCCGACTCGGAAGGACACAATGATATTCAGCTTCAGGCTAATGGCATGTCTCTGGAGTCATCAAAAAAGTGGAAAATGCTGGAATAGCAGTATGAGGTACGAGGACATCTGTCCGAGATCCCAGAGGCTATGTGCACCCATACGTAGATGATGGAGGAAGCCATCCATGCCATGATTGCAGCCATGTCTCTGGCATTTGCGCAAATGGCCTTATCTACTAAAAGAGTGGTGACTGTCATGGAGAGGCACATCCAGCATAACCACCCAGTGTGTGCAGGAGATGCGCACTAACCCGCATGCCATCGCCTCCTCCATGAGCTCTGTGAAGCAATAGCTGAGGTGGGGGGAGAGGTGGGGGGGTGGAGAGCGCAAGACGCCTGGAGTCCACGCCATGTGCTCATGCTCCTCGGGTGAGCAAGGAGGGACAAGTGTGCCCTGAAAGGGTAGAGGAGCGGCTGCCTGAAGTCCATGGGTGCTCCTTTCATGTCCTCCCGTGTGGACAGCGGGTGCTCAGCCCCTCTGACCATGAAACCCACACCTCATGAAGCTGTGAAGGTAAAGGGGGCTCCAGCACAGGTGCAGGAGGCCCCACGATGTTCCAGGGCCTGCTAGGCCTCAGGAACCAGAGGACAACCACCACGTTCATCTAAAGCAATGGAGCAGTAAGGCAAGCAGCCTGCCTCCACATCAGCTGCTGGCGTAGGGGGAGCACAATATAAGAGCACCTGCAAGGGCATTCTTAAATCCACCCAGTTGCTCTTGGGTACCACTGGGTGATAGTTTATTGTATTCTGTCATATCGTTGCCTAAATGTGTCAAATGAAAGGTGATATGTAGCACTACAAAAGGTTTCCCATAGTCATTTCCACACTATTGGGCCCTTAACAGCTGGAGTGCTCTTGAAAAGGATGGGAAGGAAAGGTCTGGACTGCCTAAGGTCTATGTATTATGCATGCCTTGGCCTAATCTTATGATGGGCTCAATGAGGTGGTGAGGGCATTCAAGGAAAGGCCAACAGGGCTGTAGGAGCGAGAAGACTGAATTGTTTACATAGGTGTCTAAGGAAGATTCAGGAGAAATGTCTCTGTATGAGTGACTCGTGAGCCTCCCTGTTGCATATGTCATTGCGCCTTGCCTGCGGTTCCTCGGGTGCTTTGTCATTGTCCACCTGGTCTGCAGTCCCCTCCAAATCTTCACCCTCCTTGGAGGAGGAAGCATCACACTCAAGGAGTCGTCATTCTCCAAAGCTTCTCCCCTATGTAGTGCCAGATTATGCAGAGCACAGCACACCACAACGATAAGTGAGACTCTTGATGGGCACATTGATCAATCTAGACATCTGAACCTCATTTTCAGAAGCCCTGTGGCCTGCTAAATGGTCACCCTTGTTGTCACATGGCAGCTGTTGTATGCCTCCTCTGCATCTGTGTTGGGTTTCCTCAGCAGCCAAGTCTTCAGTGCATAGCCCTTGTCACACAATATCCGTCCTCGAGGGCACATGGGCAGCCTTAGAATGTAGGGGTCCAGAAGGATCCATTTGCAGTGGTCGTAAACCAGATGTACATTGAGGAATATAAGTTAAGCACCACTGTGACCCTGACAATCACAGGCAATGGGTGCCCATCACATCCCATTGGGCTCCGATCCTCCTCAGCACAGCTCTGTGACCACCTCCCTGGACAGACAGTCTTCGGAGACACTGATGCTGCAATATCTAGAAGAAGCAGAGCCTCTGTCGGTAAACCTGCTCTGGTGTCTTCTGCACACACGAGGTCAGTTGCATGTCCCTCTGCACCTTCCCCATCCGCACCCCCTCACAAGCTCAGGAGCCACCTGCCCCCTGGGTGTTGCAGCCCCACTCCCTCTCCCTCTCACCCTCTCATGGTGCATGGTGCTCTCAAAACCGGAGTGCATGAGACCCATTGTAACTTGCAGCACTCACCTCTTAAGGCCTCCTCACTCCCCTTACTCTGCATGCTTAAGATGCACCTCGGAGAGCTCCGTCAATCTTCATGCCTCTGATGTCTTCCCCAATATTGCCCCGGCTCCAGCTCGTCACGCTTTATTCACTCCCAACCTCCCTTTACTGCAATGCTGCAATGGCTGCCAACTCCAGCCAATACTGACTGGTCGCTGAGCTCCCACCTCCTTATAGCTGTAGAGGCTCTGAAGCTTCATTTTTCATGAGTTCAGAAGACCATGTACACCATCTCAACCACATTACTCTCAACAACCCTCTCTGTTACCTCATCAAAAACTCAAATCAAGTTCATTAAAAACAATTTGCCTTTAACAAATCCATGCTGGCTTTCCTTAATTAATCCACATTTGTCCAAGTGACTGTTAATTTTGTCCCAGATTATTGTTTCGAACATCTTTCCCACCACTGAGGTTAAATTGACCGGCCTGTATTTGCTGGGTTTATCCTTATATCTTTTTTTGAAAAAGGGTGTAACATTTTTCATTCTCCAGTCCTCTAACGCAACCCCCATATCTAAGGAGGACTGAAAGATTATAGCCAGTACGTCTACAATTTCTACCTTATTTCCCTCAGCATCCTCAGATGCATTCCATCTCGTTCCAGTGACTTATCAACTTTAAGTACAGCCAACCTTTCTAATATCTCCTCTTTATCAATTTTTAGCCCATCTAATATTTCAACTCCTTCCTCTTTCACTATGACTTTAACAGTATCTTCTTGCTTGGTAAAGACAGATGCAAAGTACTCATTTAGTACCTCTGCCATGCCCTCTGCCTCCATACATATTGTTCCCTTTATGGTCCCTAATCAGCCACTCCCCTCGTCCTATTTCCCTTTTACTATTTATATGCCAACTAGAGAACAGACCATCCTAGACTGGGTATTGTGTAATGAGAGAGGAATAATTGATAATCGAGTGGTGCGAGACCCCTTGGGATGAGCGACCATAATATGATAGAATTCTTCATCAAGATGGAGAGTGACGTAGTTGATTCTGAGACAAGGGTCCTGAATCTTAGTAAAGGAAACTACAAAGGTATGAGGCACGAGTTGGCCATGACAGATTGGAAACGTTACTTAAAGGGATGACGGTGGATAGGCAATGGCAAACATTTAAAGAGCGCATGGATGAACTGCAACAATTGTTTATCCCTGTCTGATACAAAAGTAAAACGGGAAAGGTCGCCAAACCATAGCTTACAAGGGAAATTAGAGATAGCATTAGATCCAAGGAAGAGGCATATAAATTTGCCAGGAAAAACAACAGACTGAGGATTGGAAGCAATTTAGAATTCAGCAAAGGAGGACCAAGGGATTGATTAAGAAGGGGAAAATGGAGTAAGAGAGCAAGCTTGTGGGGAACATAAAAAGTGACTGTCAACGTCTCTATAGGTATGTGAAGAGAAAAAGATTGGTGAAGACAAATGTAGGTCCCTTACAGTCAGAAACAGGGGAATTTATTATGGGGAATAAAGAAATGGCTGACCAACTAAATGCATGCTTTGGTTCTGTCTTCACAAAGGAGGACACAAATATCATATCAGAAATGTTGGGGAACATAGGGCTTAGTGAGAGAGAGGAACTGAAAGAAATCAGTATTAGTAGAAAAATGGTGTTGGGGAAATTGATGGGATTGAAGGCCGATAAATCCCCAGGGCCTGATGGTATGCATTCCAGAGTACTTAAGAAAGTGGCCCGAGAAATAGTGGATGCATTGGTGGTCATCTTCCAAGATCCTATAGACTCTGGAACAGTTCCTACAGATTGGAGGGTAGCTAATGTAACCCCACTATTTAGAAAGGGAAGTAGAGAGAAAGCAGGGAATTATAGACCAGTCAGCCTGACGTCGGTAGTGGGGAAAATTCCAGAGTGCATTATCGAAGATTTTATAGCAGAGCACTTGGAGAACAATGGTAGAATCGGGCAGGGTCAGCATAGATTTACGAAAGGGAAATCATGCTTGACAAATCTACTAGAATTCTTCGAGGATGTAACTAGTAGAGTTGATGAGGGGGAACCAGTGGATGTGGTTTATTTGGACTTTCAGAAGGCTTTCGACAAAGTCCCACATAGGAGATTAGCATGTAAAATTAAAGTGCATGGGATTGGGGGTAGTGTATTGCGATGGATAGAAAATTGGTTGGCGGACAGGAAAGAAACAGTAGGGATAATGGGTCTTTTTCCGAATGGCAGGCAGTGACGAGTGGGGTACAGCAGGGATCAGTGCTAGGACCCCAGCTATTCACAATATATATTAATGAGCTAGATGAGGGAACTAAATGTAATATCTCCAAATTTGCAGATGACACAAAACTGGGTGGGAGGGTGAGTTGTGAGGAGGATGCAGAGAGGCTTCAGGGTGATTTGGACAAGTTGAGTGAGTGGGCAAATGCATGGCAGATGCAGTATAATGTGGATAAATATGAGGTTATCGACTTTAGTAGCAAAAACAGGAAGGCAGATTATTATCTGAATGGCTATAAACTGAGAGAGGGGAATATGCAGCGAGACCTGAGTGTTCTCGTACACCAGTCGCTGAAGGTAAGCAGGCAGGCGTAACAGGCGGTAAAAAAGGCAAATGGTATGTTGGCCTTCATAGCGAGAGGATTCAAGTACAGGAGCAGGGATGTCTTGCTGCAATTATACAGAGCCTTGGTGAGGCCACACCTGGAATATTGTGTGCAGTTTTGGTCTCCTTCTCTGAGGAAGGATGTTCTTGCTATAGAGAGAGTGCAGCGAAGGTTTACCAGACTGATTCCTGGTATGGTGGGACTGACATATGAGGAGAGATTGAGTCGGTTGGGATTATATTCGCTGGAGTTCAGAAGAGTGAGGGGGGATCTCATAGAAACCTATAAAATTCTAATAGGACTTGACAGGGTAGATGCAGGAAGGATGTTCCCGATGGTGGGGGAGTCCAGAACCAGGGGTCATCGTCTAAGGATATGGGGTAAACCTTTCAGGATTGAGATGAGGAGAAATTTCTTCACCCAGAGAGTGGTGAGCCTGTGGAATTCTCTACCACAGAAAGCAGTTGAGGCTAAAACATTTTATGTTTTCAAGAAGGAGTTAGATATAGCTCTTGGGTCTAAAGGGATCAAAGGGTATGGGGTGAAAGTGGGAACAGGCTACTGAGTTGGATGATCAGCCATGATCATAATGAATGGCGGAGTAGGCTCGAAGGGCCGAATGGCCTTCTCCTGCTCCTATTTTCTATGTTTCTATACCAATAGAAGACTTTTGGATTCCCTTTTATGTTAGCTGCCAGTCCCGTCTTATACTCTTTCTTTGCCTCTCTTATTTTCTTGTTCACTTCCCCTCTGAACTTTCTATATTCAGTCTGGTTGTCATTTGTATTATCAACCTGACATCTGTCATACACCTCCTTTTTCTGCTTCATCTTTACTCTCTATCTCTTTCATCATCTGGGGAGCTCTAGATTTGGTTGCCCTACCTTTCCCCTTCATGGGAATGTACCTCGACTGTACCTGAACCATACGGTCATACGAACATATGAATTAGGGGCAGGAATTAGGAGCCTGCTCCACCATTCAATAAGATCGTGGCTGATCTGATTGTAACCTCAACTCCACATTCCCACCTATCCCCAATAACCTTTCACCCCCTTGCTTATCAAGAATCTATCTACCTCTGCCTTAAAAATATTCAAAGACTCTGCTTCCACCACCTTTTGAGGAAGAGAGTTCCAAAGCCTCACGACCCTCTGAGAAAAAAAATTCTCCTCATCTCTGTCTTAAATGGGAGACCCCTTATTTTTAAAACAGTGATCATAAGTTCTAGATTCTCCCTCAAGAGGAAACATCCTTTCCACATCCACCCTGTCAAGTCCCCTCAGAATCTTATAAGTTTCAATCAAGGCGCCTCTTACTCTTCTAAACTCTCTAACCATTTCCTCTTTAAAGGCAGCCCATATCGTTTTGCCTGCCAATCTTTGATTCCAGTTTACCTGGGCCAGATCTGTTCTCATCCCACTGAAATTGGCCCACTTTCAATTAAATATTTTTACTCTAGATTGCTCCTTGTCCTTTTCAATAAATAACCCTTATGATACTATGATTATTGTTCCCTAAATGTTCCCCTACTGACACTTGATCCATTTGACCCATCTCATTCCCCAGACCAGATCCAGCAATGCCTCCTTTCTCATTGAGCCAAAAACATACTGATCAATAAAATTCACCTGAATGCATTTCAGAAACTCATCCCCCTCTCTGCCCTTTGCACTGTTACTATCCCAGTCTATATTACAATAACTAAAGTCTCCCGCTATCACTAATCCATAGTTTTTACACTTCTCTGTAATTTCCTTGCAAATTTGCTCCTCGATATCTTTTCCATTATTTGGTGGCCTATAAGTTACACCCAGTAATGTTATGGTACCTCGAATGTTTCTTAATTCTAAGCAACTAGATTCCGTCCTTGAATCCTCCACAACATCCTCTCTCTCCACTGTAATAGTCTCCTGAATCAATACTGCCACCTACCTCCTTTCTTTCCTGAGCACCATATCCAGGAATATCTAGTACCCAGTCCAGCACTTTTTTAGCCATGTCTCTGTTATCATCACATCATCATATTCCCATGTGGTTATTGGGCCTGCAGCTCACCAACCTTATTTATTACACTCCACGCATTCACATACATGCACAGTAAACCTAATTTAGATCTTATTTCACTACCTCTTAGTCTGACCCCTTCTAATACCTTACTATTTCTTACTCTAGTAGTATCTGTCTCTCCCAATCCTACAGGCACATTGTTTCTCCTTTCTAATGCTACATCTTTGTGTCCAGCCCCCTTCCAAGTTAGTTTAAGCCCTCCTCAACAGCACTAGCAAACTGCCCCGCGAGGACACTGGTCTCAGTTCTATTCAGGTGCAACCTGTCCTGCCTGTACAGGTCCCATCACTCCCAAAATTGGTCCCAATGTCCCAGGGATCTAAAGTCCTCTCTCCTGCATCATCTCTCCAGCCATGCATTCATCTGCTCTATCCTTCTATTCCTGTATTCAATAGCATGTGGAACTGAGAGTAATCTAGAGACTATGATCTTTGAGGTCCTGCTTGCTAGTTCTTTCCTAGCTACCTAAAAACTGCCTGCAGGACCTCATCCCTGTTTCTACCTATGTTGCTGGTACCAATATGGACCATGACCACTGGCTGTTCATCCTTCCCATTCAGGGTGCTCTGCAGCCACTCAGTGACATCCTTGACTCTGGCACCAGGGAGGCAACATATCATCCTGGATTCGCATCTGTGGCCGCAGAAATGCCTGCCTGTTTCCATATCAAAACCCTTATCACAATTGCTTTTCCAGTCTTTCTCCTGCCACCCTAGTAGAGCTGAGCCAGGCTGTGGTACTGTGCTTCCTCCAAGCTCCAGCTCTGCTGCTCCATCCCCAAGCTCCTTCAGTTCCATTCTTCTTAACTCCAGCCTCTCTGAACTTATTAAAGAAAAAAATTACTTCCTGTTTACTCAGCTGATTTACTCACCCTCAGAGCTGCACCCGCATACTTGCTTTTTTTTATTCGTTCTTGGGATGTGGGTGTTGCTGGCAAGGCCAGCATTTGTTGTCCATCCCTGATTGCCCATAAGAAGGTGGTGGTGAGCCACATTCCTGAACCGCTGCAGTCCATCTGATGTTAGGGAGGGAGTTCCAGGTTTTTTTATCAGCGACAGTGAAGGAATCGCGATATAGTTCCAAGGCAGGATGGTGAATGATTTGGAGGGTATGCGTCAGCTGTCCTTGTCCTTCTAGGTGGTAGAGGTTGTGGATTTGGAAGGTGCTGTCATAGCAGTGTTGGCGGATAGTTGCACTGCATCTTGTAGATGGTACACACTGCTGCCACTGTGCATCCATGGTGGAGGGAGTGAATGTTTAAGGTGCTGGATGTGGTGAAGTTCAAGTGGGAAGCTTTGTCTTGGATAGTGTTGAGCTTCTTGTGTGTTGTTGCAACTACACTCATCCAAGGAAGTAGAGAGTATTTCATCACACTCCTGACTTGTGCCTTGTAGATGGTGGACAGGCTTTGGGGAGTCAGGAGGTGAGTTACTGGCTGCAGAATTCCCAGCCTCTGATCTACGCTTGTAGCCACAGTATTTATATAACTGGTCCAGTTAAGTTTCTGGTCAATGGTCAGCCCGAAGATGTTGATGATGGGGGATTCGACAATGATAATGCTGTTGAATGTCAAGGGGAGATGGTTAGATTCTCTCTTCTTGGAGATGATCATTGCCTGGCACTTCAATTTGGCAGGCAGTGAATAGTGGAGTGCTGCAAGGATCAGTGTTGGGGCCTCAGCTATTGACAATCTATATCAATGACTTAGGTGAAGAGACAGAGAGTAATATATTTAAGTTTGCTGATGATACAAAGGTAGGTAGCAAGTTAAGTTGTTGGGAGGACACAGAGAGGCGGCAAAGTGAAAAGAGATTAGGTTAACTGAGTGGGCAACAAGATGGCAGATGGAGTATAATGCAGGGAAGTGTGAAGTTATTCACTTTGGTCACAAGAATAGAAAAGCATAATATTTTTTAAAAGGTGCGATACTTGTAAGTGTTGATGTTCAAAGAGATTTGGATGTGCTTGTATAAGGAACACAGAAAATTAGCGTGCAGGTACAGCAAGCAATTAGGAAGGCAAATGGCATGTTGACCTTTATTACAAGGGGATTGGAATACAGGAATTGTACAAGTTTTGGGGTGAACGCATCTAGATGTGATCTCCACATTTAAGAAAGGATATACTTGCATTGGAGGCAGTACAACAAAGGATCATGAGATTGGGCCCTGAGATGAGGGGGTTGTCTTATGATGAAAGGCTCAGTAAATTGGGCCTATATTCTCTGGAGTTTAGAAAAATGAGAGGCGATCTCATTGACATATGCAAGATTCTGAAGGGGCTGGATAGGGTGGACACTGAGAGATTGTTTCCGCTGGTTGGGGAATCTAAAACACAGGGGGCACAGTCTCAGGATAGGGGGCCGATCATTTAGTACTGAGATGAGGAGAAATTACTTTATTCAAAGGGTTGTGAATCTGGGGAATTCTCTGCCCCTGAGGGTTGTGGATGTGGATGTTGCAATGTATAAAGGTTAATGTTCTAATTACTCCAGACTAAGGACTCTCTCTAAGCTAGTACACCCAGAAGACGATTTTGAAGAAAATTAGAAGAGGGCTGACCTGGAAAAAAGTGCCAAAACTGCAGAACTCTAGAAGAGGCTATGGAAAAGCTCCAGAGCTCCAGACACGGAGAGTCGGGGAATCAGCGGTAGAAATCCAGTCCAGCGATCGAAGGCACAAATCGAAGAACCAAGCAATGATTGAGGATCTGGTGAGCAACCCTGAAAGAGGGTACGAAAATGTTTTGTCCCTAATGGCAATAGGCAGGCAGCACCGGAAATGTCCCTAGCGAAGGCTGATCTGAGGTCGGTGCCATGACACGGGGCTACCAGAGCGATGAGAGAGAAAAAACAAT
Source organism: Heterodontus francisci (assembly GCF_036365525.1). Lineage (NCBI taxonomy): Eukaryota > Metazoa > Chordata > Chondrichthyes > Heterodontiformes > Heterodontidae > Heterodontus > Heterodontus francisci. The sequence continues at coordinate 91,388,299 of NC_090381.1, read as the reverse complement.
CAGTATGGCTGCAAATACTCAATTCACTGCGAGAAGGGAGTTAAAAGAGTATAGCAGTCATACTATAAAACTGAGCTTAATACAAGGAGCAAATTAATCCTAAATCTAGAAATAAGATTTCAAAGGCAGAATCATTCTGAGATACAGAATTGCTTCCAAATTAGACAGCCAGTCTGAAGCAGAGCAAGCAACACATTGTTATATTCTACTGGGGCTATAGCAGAAGATGTTATTACAAGACAAGGCATTTTAAAAGCTTTTGATTTTCATTTCAACTTGCAGAGCAATAAGATTTTAGAAAGAGCAACATTCAACAGAACGGTCTAGAAAGCAGATGAAACAGTTGATGTTTTTATCAATGACCTTGACAGGCCAGTTGAAGCATGTGAATATGGAAACCATAAAGCAGAATTAATAAGAGACCGCATTCTAGTAGGTATTGCTGATGAATCCCTATCAGATTTATTGCAGTCTAAAGAAGGGTTCACCCTGGACAAAGCTATTCAGCTGGTGAGATAAGTCCGCAAGAATAATCCTGAGCAGTGAAGAAACACCTTGGTTCAGAAAACCTCCAGCAACTGTACAGTTCCTTAACCAGAGGGCTGTAAATGAAGTACCAGAAAAAAGATACACTGGGGTGAAAGTCAAAGACACCATGAAAGCCTGCCAGCGATGTGCCACTCACAGGCTTGAACAGTGTCCTGCAAACAAAGCAGAATTCTGTAAGAAAATAGGGCATTTTGGAAAAATGTCCAAAGTAAGATTTCTACTCCCACAAGTTCAAAAGAAAAAGCGTTCAAGCATAGAATGGTTAACGAAGTTAAACAACTCCTTCGGGAGAGCAACCAAAACACTTTCTTGGTGAGATCAATGATCCTAATCAGGCATTTTGGTCTGCAGATATATATGTCAATGGACATGTCACTAATTTTAAACTGAACACCGGAGCATGTATAACGGTCTTATCAGACAAAGAGCCGTGGTTATCAACACATTTTCTGCAACCAACAGAAAGTCAGTTACATAGTCCAGGAGGGATTGAATCTGAAGAAAAGGGGAAGCTACAACAACACTCCAGTACAAGGGAAAGCAGATATTGGAAACATTGTATGTTTAAGAAATCAGGAATTCTTTCTCTTAAGTAGAAGAGCTTGTATTGACCTTCATCTTATCAAGAAAGTGAATGAAGTTAAGCAACAAGAATCCAGGAGTCACTTCCAAGAGGAATTCCCAAAATTGTTTACTGGTCTAGAGAGACTGAAGATCGAATATAGTATTACTTTGAGAAAAGATGCTAAACCTTTTCACGCCTAGAAAGATTCCACACCCACTAATGAAGCACATCCAACATCAATTAGAAGACATGACCAGGATGGAAGTCATTTCTCCTATTACTGAACCTACAGCGTGGTGTTCAGGAATGGTTCCAGTTCCTAAACCAAATGGTGATCTATGGATTTGTGCAGACTTAACTCAATAAGTTGTGGCATGGGAAGTTCATCCAATGTCCTCAGTGCATGAAAGCTTGGCAAAGTTATTCAAAAGTACCATCTTCATGAAGTTTGACACAAATAGTGGCATTTGGCAAGTTCCATTGGATAAGAAGTCAAGATTATTGACAACCTTCATTACTCCTTTCGGAAGATTTTGTTTTAATTGTCTACCATTCGGTATAGCATCAGCACTGGAAATATTCCAAAGAACTATATAGAATATTGTACAGGGCCTTGAAGATGTAATATGCCATATGGACAACATCTTAGCTCACGGTTAGTCCAATGAAGAACATAACCTGAAGGTTAGAGTGGTTTTGAATCGTCTGCAGGATGAAGACCTAACACTTAACGAGAAGTGTGAGTTTTCAGAAACATCCATTTGATTTTTAGGACACATTGTCAGCAGTAGCGGCATAATGGCAGACCTGCCGAAAACGAAGGCCATTAGCAAATTTCCACTTCCGATTTCTGTACAACAAATTCATCATGCACAGATGCAAGATGAAGAATGCATCTATATCCTCCAATATTCATCGCAACAGAGTCCCAAGGGTAATAGGATGAAAATCTTCTTCGAACACAGCAGACACTTTACCGTATTGGATGATTTGTTGGTATTTGATAAGAGACTGGTGATTCCAGAGTCACTCAGGATAGAGATCTTGGAGACAATACACCAAGGTCATATGGGCAAAACTAAATGTAGAGCATGGGCTCAGGCGTCTGTGTGGTGGCCAAGAATATCAAAAGATATAGAAGAAATGATTTCAAATTGCCATGTATGTGCAGTGCACAGACAGGATCAGAGAAAACCTCTTATCCCGGCCCAATTCCCAACCAGATCATGAGAATGCCTAGTGATGGATCTTTGATGGGAAATCCTATCTGATTGTAGTTGATTACTTTTCTAAGTGGATTGAGGTTAAAATTATGTACACAACAACAACTTAAAGAAAAAGCATATAATTGGGCAAAGATGGGTGGCAGGTCAGAAGATTGGACAGAATATAAAAAGCAGCAAAGATTGACTAAAAGATTGATAAGGAAGGTAAAATTAGCGTACGAGAGGAAGCTAGATAGAAATATAAAGACCGAGAGTAAAAATTTCTATAGATATATTAAAAACGAAAAGTTAAAAAGTGAACGTTGGTCCTATAGAAAGTGAGTCTGGGGAATTAATAATGGATAATAAGGAGATGGCAGATAAACTGAACAGGTATTTTGCATCGGTCTTCACTATTGAGGATACAAGTAACATCCCAGATGTTAGAAGCTATTATTAAAAATGTTACAGCAGGGCACTTAGAAAAATTGAAGGTAATCAGGCAGTGTCAACATGATTTTGTTAAAGGGAAATCATGTTTAACCAATATATTGGAGTTCTTTGAGGGAGTTACATGTGCTGTGGATGAAGGGGAACCAGTGGATGTATTATACTTAGATTTCCAGAAGACATTTGATAAGGTGCCACATCAAAGGTTATTGCAAAAAATAAAAGCTCATGATGTAGGGGATAAGATATTAGCATGGATAGAAGATTGGCTAGGTACAGGAAACAGAGAGTAGACATAAATGGGTCATTTTCTGGTTGTCAAGATGTAACAAGTGGTGTGCCACAGGGATCTGTGCTGGGGCCTCAATTTTTTACAATTTACATAAATGATTTAGATGAAGGGACTGAAGATATGGGTGCTAAATTTGCTGATGACAAAAAGTTAGGTAGGAAAGTAGGTTGTGAAGAGGACATAAGGAGGCTACAAAAGAATATAGATAGGTTAAGTGAGTGGGCAAAAATCTGGCCGATGGAGTATAATGTGGGAAAATGTGAAGTTGTCCATTTTGGCAGTAAGAATAACAAAGAAGCATATTATCTAAATGGTGAGAGACTGCTTATCACGAAGGGAATTGAATACAAAAGTAGGGAGGTTATGCTTCAGTTATGCAGGGCATTGGTGAGACCACACCTGGAATACTGTTTACAGTATTGGTCTCCTTATTTAAGGAAAGATGTAAATGCATTGGAAGCATGATACCTGGAATGGGCGGGCTATCTTATGAAGAAAGATTGGACAGGCTAGGATTGTACCTGCTGGAATTTAGAAGAGGCAACTTGATTGAAACGTATAAGATCCTGAGGAGTCTTGACAGGGTAGATGTGGAAAGGAGAATCTAGAACTAGGGGTCACCATTTAAAAATAAAGGGTCGCCCATTTAAGACAAAGATGAGGAGAAATTTTTTCTCTCAGACAGTTGGCAGTCTTTGGAACTCTCTTCATCAAAAGGCGGTGGAAGCAGAGTCTTTGAATATGTTTAAGGCAGAGGTAAATAGACTCTTGATAAGCAAGGGGGTGAAATGTTATTGGGGGTAGGCGGTAATGTGGAGAAATCAGTTCAGTCATGAACTTATTGAATGGCGGAGCAGGCTCGAGGGGCCGAGTGGCCTACTCCTGCTCCTAATTCATATGTTCATATGTTCGCATGAAGCAGTCATTTGAGTATTACAAGAAATCTTCACAACACATGGTATACCTGATCAGATAGTGTCCGATAATGGATCGCAATTTGCAAATGATTACTTGACGCACTTTGCGGAAAACTGTGGATTTGTACATCTAACAAGTTCCCCTAGGTATCCACAATCTAATGGAGAAGCTGAGCGAGCAGTCAGAACTGTTAAAGAAAAATCAAGATTTTCAAACAGCATTTCTGAACTACAGAACGACTCCATTGTTATGCGGATTAGCACCATCCGAACTGTTAATGGGAAGAAAATTTAGAAAGCAACTTCCAATCCTACCCAAGAAGTTACTTCCAGGGCTACAAATCCAGGATTATCAGAGGGCTCAAGACAGAGAAAAGTCCTATCGATAGCAACAAGCCTATAATTATAACAGGAACTACCATACCAGGAACCTACCGAAGTTGCCAGAGCAAAAGGTATGGGTACAAGACCAAAGCACAGAAGGAGTAATTGTCTAGAGAGAGGAGAATCAACAGCGATATTATTCAGTAAGAATTTCAGAAGGACTATAAGAAACAGAAGGTATCGTATTCCTATTTGTCAAAGATGCCAATCGGTCATACATTTGGACGAATCAGATGTTGAACCTGAAATTCAGAAAACACTGGATAGTACAAACCTCAATGAAGACCGTCCAAGTCAAGAGACAAGATTTCAGAGAAAGACTACCAATCTTCCACATCTGAAGACAAGAAGATCAGGGAGAGTTGTGAAGCCTCCTGACAGATTGAATCTATGAAGTCAGAGATTTGTGGGGAGATGGGGTAGTATGTAAATAAAAAGTGAATGTATGTAACTATATATATTTGGATAAAGACCTGGGGGCAGATGTAGTATAAGAGTCCGAAGGGTTAATGTTGAGAGAGTGTAAAGAGTATCTCTTACCATGATGATGTAAGAGATCACATGTGAGAGAGACTTGAAGATCGATGCAGTGTGGCTTTCGAGAAGTCACACTGACTGATGTGAAGCTGTGCATAGTTATAATGTAATGAAGGTTAATGTTCTAATTACTCCAGACTAAAGAATCTCTCTAAACTATAATAACTAGGCATGTTAAGGTGGCAGTGTACTGAACAAACATACAACAGGGACAGGAAATCGCGTTGGGGAAATTGCGAAGGTTGGGTACAGATCGTGGAAGTCATGGATAGATCAAGGAGATCAGGATAGATCTTGGAGGTCTGGGGGAGATCACGGGAGAGAACGACGGGCTGGTCAAACTGAGGAGGTTGTCAGCCCATCGCTGGGTCTGTGAAGAGGTTTGCTTATTTTTTTTGTTCATGGGGCATGGGCATCACTGGTAAGGCCCTTGAGAAGGTGGTGGTGAGCCGCTACAGTCCGTGTGTTATAAGTACTCCCACAGTGCTGTTGGGAAGGGAATTCTACCTCTTTTATGTGCAACCAATCAGAGGTTTTTACCAATTAAGAGGTAATATGATCCCCCATCTGAAAAGGGCACCGCTAATAAACTAAGAAACAGAAAATTTAGAGGAAGCATCATTCAAGTGCACTATTGCCAAGACAAACTGATTTCGACCTTTTAGACTGACTAATGACAGCTGTTTATCAACTAAAAGAGATAATAAGAGCCCCCTTCTTAAAGGGGCACCACAAAACTTGAAAGGAAACTTAACAAACAAAATTAAAATAGCATTCCCAGGTGATAATGCACTCCAGTCCCTCCAATCCCTACCAGTCACTGAAAGCCTCAAGCCCACCGGCAGACACCGTGTGTTCCCTTCTAGGGACACATGGGCATGGATATAACCGCGGAAAAGAGGCAGGTAGGCTGAATGACCCCCTCAACTGCCCGCTGCCTGGACCTGTTAAAAGCCACCTTGTCCTACGAGGAGTTACTCTGATCTGCCCGCTAGGGAAGGAGTTCTAGGATTTTGACCTGGCAACGATAAAGGAATGGCAATATATTTCCAAGTTAGGATGGTGCGTAACTTGGAGGGGAACTTGCATCTGTTCCCATGCATCTGCTGCCCTTGTCCTTAGTAAAGATTGTGGGTTTAGAAAGTGCTGTCGAAGAAGCCTTGGCAAGTTGCTACATTGCATCTGTAGATGGTAAGCCCTGCTGCTACTGTGTGCCTGTGATGGAGGGAGCAAATGTTTAAGGTGGTGCATGGGGTGTTCAACAATTGGGCTACTTTGACCTGGATGGTATTGAGCTTCTTGAGTGTTGTTGGAGCTGAACTCATCCTGGCAAGTGGAGAGTTTTCCATCACACTCCTGACTTGTGCCTTGTAGATGGTGGACAGACTTTGGGGAGTCAGGAGGTGAGTTACCCACCACAGAATTCCCAGGTTCTGACCTGCTCTTGTAGCCATACAAGATTATGAAAGGGCTTGACAGGGTAGATACTGAGAGGTTGTTTCCCCTGGCTGAGTAATCTAGAACACGAGGGCACAGTCTCAGGCGAAGGGGCTGATCATTTAGGACTGAGATGAGGAGACATTTCTTCACTCAAAGGTTTGCGAATCTTTGGAATTCTTGACCCCAGAGGGTGGTGGATGCTCCATCATGAAGTATATTTACGGCTGAGGTAGACAGATTTTTGGCCTCTTAGGGAATCAAGTGATATGGGGAGCAGGTGGGAAAGCTGAGGCAAAAGATCAGCCATGATCCTATTGAATGGTGGAGGAGGCTCAAGGGGCCATATTGTCTACTCCTGCTCCTATTTCTTATGTTGATGCTTATTTTGGCATCTTTTGAGTTTGATTGGACTACCTCATATTAGTGGTGCCCTAAAAGGGGCGCTTGTTTTGATGATTTTTGTTTGGTGACCCTGGGCCAATGTTGCCCTTATTGATCAACAAGAAAGGGCCAGCAGAAGTTGCCTTCTTTTGCTTAATCAATTAAGATGATTAATCCTCAATGGGAAACACTTAACCCTTAAGTGACCCCTTTTCAAAGGAGCACAAACAAAGCGTTCCAAATTATAATAAAACGAACATAAAAAATCTTAACAAATCTTAAATTTTGTTCCACACATCTACTATGCTCTCCAGTCCCTCAGGTGGCCACCAGTCACGAAAAGAACATAACAACATAAGAACATAAGAATTAGAAACTGCAGTAGATCATTTGGCTCTTCAAGCCTGCTCCTCCATTCAACAAAACCATAGCTGATGTTCTCCACCTTCCCACACTATCCTCATATCCCTCAATTCCTATAGTAACCCAAAAATCTATCAACATCTATCGTGAATATACACAACTGAACATCTGCAGCTCTCTAGGGTACAGAATTCCAAAGGTTCACAACCCTTTGAGTGAAAATGTTCTCCTCATCTCAGTTCTATAAAAGGCCAACCCCTTATTCAGACTGTGGCCCCATGTTCTAGATTCCCAAGCCAGGGAAACGATTTTCTCAGCATCTACTGTTTCAAGCCCCATAAGAATTTTATATGTTTCAATTAGATCACCTCTCATTCTTCTAAACTCCAGGGAATATAGACCTAGTCTATTCAATCTCTCCTCATAGGACAATCACCTCATCCCAGGAACCAGTCGAGTGAGCCTTTGCTGCACTCCCTCGAGGGCAAGCATGTCCTTCCTTAGGTAAGGAGACCAAAACTGCACACAGTATTCCACATGTAGCCTCACCAATGCCCTATATAATTGTAGTAAGACTTCTTTACTCTTATAATCCAATCCCCTTGTAACAAAAGCTAACATACCATTTGCCTTCCTAACTTCTTGCTGTATCTGCATATTAATTTTCTGTGATTCATGTACAAGGACACCCAGTTCCCTTTGAATGTAACATTTTCCAGTCTCTCACCATTCCAAAATGCTTTTTATGTTTCGTACCAAAGTGGATAACTTTGCACTTTGTCACATTATATTCCATTGGCCATGTTCTTGCCCACTCACTCAACCTGTCTATATCCCTCTGCAGCCTCTTTGCGTCATCCTCACCACTTCCCCACCTAACGTTGTATCATTTGCAGACTTGGATATGGTACATTCAGTCCCCTCATCTATGTTATTAATATAAATTGTAAATAACTGAGGCCCGAGTATGATCCTTGCAGTACCCTGCTAGTCACAGCCTGCCAACCCGAAAATGACCTGTTTTTCTTACTCTGTTTTCTGTCTATTAACCAATCCTCAATCCATGTTAATATATTATCTCCAAATCCCATGAGTCCTAATTTAGTGTAATAACCTTTCATGTGACATCTTGCTGAATACCTTTTGAAAATCCAAAAAACACTACATCCACTGGGTGCCCCCAATCCCCCAATCTACTAGTTAGATCATCAAAAAACTCATATGATCTCCCTTTCATAAATCTGAGCCTTTTACCATGTCCCTGATAATAGGTTCTAGCATTTTGCCTACTATTGATGTTTGGACTTCGCGCTCGGCACGACGTTGAGCTCTTCTTCCGTCGCCTTCGCCTCTGGGCTCACTTCTTTGACCAGGAGTCCTCCCCCCGACCAGCAGGCCCATTCACGCGCCTCCAGCATTCTCCCTCTACCTGGACCCCTCCCCCTGGCCTCTTACCCGCTCTTGATCTTTTCATTGAAAACTGCCCCCCTCACTCACTCTAACCTGTCTCCATCCGAACTTGAGGCACTCCGTTCTCTCAGGTCTAACCCCGACATGGTCATCAAACCTGCAGACAAGGGTGGTGCTGTTGCTGTATGGCGTCCTGCAGTCAAGGGTGGTGCTGTTGTTGTATGGCGTACTGACCTCTACCTTGCAGAGGTTCAGCGCCAACTCTCAGACACTTCTTCCTACTTCCCTCTGGACCATGACCCCACCCCCAAACATCAAGCTACTGTCCACAGGACTGTCACTGACTTCATCTCCACTGGAGATCTTCCCTCTACAGCTTCCAACCTCATAGTCCTGCAACCCCGGACAGCCCGCTTCTACCTCCTTCCCAAAATGCACAAACAGTACTGACCCGGCAGACCCATTGTGTCAGCCTGCTCCTGCCCCACTGAACCTATTTCAGCTATTCTGTGACCTTGTTCTATCTACACCTTCTCCTTTGTTATCTCTTGCCCCACCCCTGCTTTACTTGCTTATAACCTTTCACATTTCTAATATTTGCCAGTTCTGAAGCTGCAACGTTACTCTGCTTCTCTCTCCACAGATGCTGCCAAACCTGCTGAGTATTTCCAGCATTTCTTGTTTTTATTTCAGATTTCCAGCATCTGCAGTATTTTGCTTTTATTTTATTATATTGATGTTTGGCTGACTGGCCTATAGTTCCCTGCTTTCTCTTGTCCTCCTTTTGTAAATAGCAGGGTTATGTTTGCTACTTTCCACTCCTTGGAAACAGTTCTAGAATCTAAGGAATTCTGAAAGATTAAAGTCAATGCATCCACTAGCTCTGCAGCTACCGCTTTAAAACCCTAGGCTGCAAGTCACCAGGGGATTTGTTGCCACTTAGTCCCATTAATTTCTCCAGCAATATTTCTTTACCTATACTGATTTTTTTTTTAAAGTTCCTTGAAGCCTCAAGCAGAACAGAAGTTGCAAGCCAACTGGGTATCTGCAGACCAAAATAGGTGATAAAGCAAAATACTGAGAATGCCGGAAATCTGAAATAAAAACAGAAATTGTTGGAAACGCTCAGCAAACCAGGCAGCATCTGTAGACAGAGAAAGAGTTTGTGTCAGCCGTGGCTCCGCTCTGAGTAAGAAGGCTGTGGGTTCAGGTCCCACTCCAGGACTAGAGCATAAAAATCAAGGCTGACACTCCAGTGCAGAAGTAAGGGAGTGCTGCATTGTCGAAGCTGCTGTCTTTCAGACGAGACGTTAAATGGAGGCCCTCTCAGGTGGATGCATTAAATCCCATGGCACTATTTTGAAGAAATAACCCTTGCCAATATTTCGTCCTCAATTATTTATTTATTTTTTTATTTATTGATACAGCACTGAAACAGGCCATTCGGCCCACTGAATCTGTGCCGACCATCAACCACCCATTTATACTAATCCTACATTAATCCCATATTTCTACCACATCCCCACCTCTCAATTCCTCTACCACCTTCCTATACTAGGGGCAATTTATAATGACCAATTTACCTATCAACCTGCAAGTCTTTGGCTGTGGGAGGAAACCGGAGCACCCGGCAAAAACCCACGCAGTCACAGGGAGAACTTGTAAACTCCGCACACAGTACCCAGAATTGAAACCGGGTCGCTGGAGCTGTGAGGCTGCGGTGCTAACCACTGCACCACTGTGCTGCCCTATTAGCAGCACACAAAAAGGCTATCTGGTCATTATCACATTGCTGTTGAGGGAGCTTGTCCTGCACTAATTGCCTACTTTGTTTCCTACATCACAAAAGTGACTACACTACAAAAGTAGCGTGATGCCACAACCAGTCGCATCTTCCCCTCCCTTCCCCTGTCAGCATTCCGAAGGGATCGTTCCCTCCGCGACACCCTGGTCCACTCCTCCATTACCCCCACCACCTCGTCCCCGTCCCATGGCACCTTCCCCTGCAATCGCAGGAGGTGTAATACCTGCCCATTTACCTCCTCTCTCCTCACTATCCCAGGCCCCAAACACTCCTTTCAGGTGAAGCAGCAATTTACTTGTACTTCTTTCAATGTAGTATACTGTATTCGCTGCTCACAGTGTGGTCTCCTCTACATTGGGGAGACCAAGCGCAGACTGGGTGACCGCTTTGCGGAACATCTCCGCTCAGTCCGCAAGCAGGACCCTGAGCTTCCGGTTGCTTGCCATTTCAACACTCCCCCCTGCTCTCATGCTCACACCTCTGTCCTGGGATTGCTGCAGTGTTCCAGTGAACATCAACGCAAGCTCGACGAACAGCATCTCATCTACCGATTAGGCACACTACAGCCTGCCGGACTGAACATTGAGTTCAATAATTTCAGAGCATGACAGCCCCCCATTTTACTTTCATTTTTAGTTATTTTTTCTTCCTTCTTTTTTACATTCTTTTTTACATTTTTTACAATTTTTTTTTGCATTTATTTCATTTCATCTTAGTTTGTCTAGTTTGCTTACCCACTGTTTTTTTTCAGGTTTGCACTTGCTGCTGTTCAATATTCAGTGTATTAACACCTAATCTGTACTAATGCTTTGTCTTTCAACACACCATTAACATATTGTTTGCCTTTGCTCCGTGACCTTTTGGTCAGCTATGTGGCCTGGTCCAATCTAGACCTCCTTTGTTATCTCTTGCCCCACCCTCACCTCACTTGCTTATAACCTGTGACTTTTCTAATATTTGTCAGTTCCGAAGAAGGGTCACTGACCCGAAACGTTAACTCTGCTTCTCCTTTCACAGATGCTGCCAGACCTGCTGAGTGGTTCCAGCATTTCTTGTTTTTACTACAAAAGTACTTCATTGGCGGTAAAGTGCTTTAGGATGCCCCGTGGTCCTGAAAGGCGCTATATAAATGCAAGTTCTTTCTTTTCAAATAATGACATTTTGTTGCCCAAAAAAGGTGCCTAATGATTGGGCTGCATTGGGTGGGGGGGGGGAGGTCGCTGACGTCATACGCGGCAGCATTGCGGACCAATGAAAAAGATGGGCGTGACTGCTGCACTGCGGACGTCATAAAAGACTGCACTGCGGACCAATGGAAAATGTGGGCGGGGATAAGAGCTGCTGACGTCAGGCAGGGTATATTAGCGGCAGTTGGGGGCTTGCCTTCTTTGCTGCGGGGTGGAGTCGGTTGTTACTAACCCTAACGTGTTGTTAGAGTCTGGCCCTTTCTCACACTCCCGCTGCTGGCCGAGCGGGAAACCTTGCTGTTTTCTTGGCTAACTTTCAGCGAAGGTGAGAGGGCGACAAAAGCTCCAAAGGAGCAGCAACGGAAAAAAAAAAGTTCGAGCCGAGGCTTCATTCCCCCGCGGCCTTGGTCTGAGGGTAACAGGGCCCTGCGGGAGAGGCAGACACAATGGGGGGGGGCCTTGGTCCGGCCACAGGAAGCGGCTGGCCCCCGCTACAGGCCCAGCCGCTGTAGGCCGCGGTCAGCCCGGGCTCTTTCGGGCCTAATGCTGCCGCGAAGAGTTCGGCTCTGTTAGCCTGGCAGGGTCAGGGTGGGGGCTGGTACAGAGCGATACAGGGCTGAGGCGCCGGCTATAGTAGTCACCCGCAGGGATATTAATCTGTGACCAGGGGCTTTAGACACCGCTGCATCTCCCGAAGCAATGGGACTTGCAAGGCTGAGCTGGTCATACATTCATAGCAGGGGGTTTGGGGAGTGCGGGTTACCCAGAACAGCAGCGTGAGCTGGAAATGTGAGCAATGTGCTGCAGCTCTGCAGAAAGCAGCCGCCTTGCCCCAATGCGTTGGCTTTCTTAAAACAAACAATTCCCTGCAATTAGTTACTGGAAGACCGTTTGCAATTTAACTTTGGAGCTGAATTCCTGTTTGATTATTTACTTGTGTTTTGTGAGATGGAGTATAAATGGTTTTTGAGGGGAGGTTATGTTCACTTCTTCGAGCAAGAAAATATATTTGGGTTCCGAAGAAGGGTCACTGACCCGAAACGTTAACTCGGCTTCTCTTTCCACAGATGCTGCCAGACATGCTGAGTGGTTTCAGCATTTCTTTTTATTTATATAGGAAAATATATTTGTTGCACTTTCAGTAGAAGTTGCAAGGAAAACTATTGTTCTCAGTGTAATGGCATCATTGTTAAATTTCTTAACTAAAAATTACCCTTGGATTGGGACCTTTAACTCTTAAAATTTGTATGGCTTAAGCTCACAAAACAGTTGGTGTGCCTTAACTTGAAACTTTAAGCTGGTGCAAACATACAAATTAGGAGCAGGTGTGGGTCATTTGGACTCTCAAGCCTGCTCCACTATTCAACAAGATCATGGCTGATCTGATTGTAACCTCAGCTCCACATTCCTGCCTACCCTCAATTACCTTTTACCTGCTTGCCTATCAAGAATCTGTTGACCTCTTTAAAAATATTCAAAGACTCTGCTTCTGCTGCCTCTTGTGGAAGAGTTCCAAAGACCCATGACCCTCAGAAAATTTCTCATCTGCCTTAAATGGGTAATTCTTATTTTTAAACAGTGATCCCTAGTTCTAGATTCTCCCACAAGAAACATCCTTTCCATAGCCACCCTGAAAAGACCCCTCAGGAGCTTGCTTGTTTCAGTCTAGTCGCTTCTTACTCTTCTAAACTCGAGCGGATGCAAGCCTAGCCTGTTCGTTTCCTCCTAAGACAACCTGCACATTCCAGTTATTAATCTAATAAACCTCAATTGTTTCCAATGCACTTATGTTCCTTAAATAAAACCAATACTGTATACAGTACACCAGATGTGATCTCTCAATGCCCTGTATAGCTGAAGCATAGCCTACTTTTGTATTCAATTCCCCTTGTGATCAACAATAACATTCTATTAACTTTCCTAGGTACTTGCTATACCTGCACACTAACATTTTATGATTCATGCACTGGGACATGCAGGTTCCTTTGCATCTCTGAGCTCTGCAACCTCTCTCCATTTTAGATCCTTTTTTGGTATTCCTGCCAAAATGGGCAGTTTCACATTTTTCTACATTATACTCCATTTGCCAGATCTTTGCCCACTCAACCTATCTATATACCTTTTGTAGCCTCCTTTTGTCTTCTTCACAAGTTACTTTCCTACCTATCTGTCATCAGCAAATTTAGCAACCAGACCTTCAGTCCTTTCATCCATGTCATTTATATAAATTGTAAAATGTTGAGGCCCCAGCACTGATCCCTGTGGGAGACCATTCGTTACATCTTGCCAACCAGAAAATGACCCAATTATGCCTACTGTTTCCTGTTAGCTAGCCAATCTTCTATCCATGCCAATATGTTACCTTCTACACCATGAGTGTTTATTTTCCGTAATAACCTTTGCCATGGCACCTTCTCAAATGCCTTCTGGAAATCACATCCACCAGTTCCCCTTTATCCACAACACATGTTACTACTTCAAAGAACTCCAATAAATTGGTTAAACATGATTTCCCTTTCACAAAACTATGTTGACTCTGCCTGATTACCTTCAATTTTTCTAAGTGCCCTGCTATAATGTCTTTAATAGCTTCAAACATTTTCTCTGACAGCTGTTAAGCTAACTGGCCTGTAGTTTCCTGGTTTCGACCTCACTTTTTGAATAAAGTTACATTTGCTATTTTCCAATCTTACAGAACCTTCTTCGAATCTAGAGAATTTTCAAAAATTGAGACCAATGCATCATTTATCTCACTAATCCCTTTTAACACCATAGGATGAAGTCTATCAGAACCCGGGGACTTATCAGCCCACAGCTCCAACGATTTGTTCAGTACCACTTCCCTGGTGATGATTTTCTTGAGTCCCTCCCTCCCTTCCTTCCAGTTCTTGATTTACAGCTATTTCTGGGATGTTACTTGTATCCTCCTATAGTGAAGACCAATGCAAAATACTTGTTCTGTTCATCTGCCATCTCCTTTATTTTCCATTAATTCTCCAAACTCACTTTCTATAGGACCAACGCTCACTTTGTTAATTCTTGTTAAATAGCTATAGAAACGCTTACTGTCTTTTTATATTTCTATCTAGCTTTCTCTCATACTCTATCTCTCCATATTCATCTTTTAGTCATTCCTTGCTGTTCTGTATAATCTGTCCAATCTTCTGACCTGCCACCCATTTTTGTGCAATTATATACTTTTTCTTTAAGTTTGATACTATCTTTAAACTTTTTTAGTTAACCATGGGTGGTGGGTCCTCACCTTGGAATTTTTCTTTCACGTTGGAATGTATCTATTCTGTATATTCTGAAATATCCCCTTAAATGTCTGCCACTGCATCTTTATTGACCTATCCCTTAACCTAATTTGCCAGTTCTGCTTTCATGCCCTTATAGTTGCCTTTATTTAAGTTTAAAATACTAGTCTTAGACCCACTCTTCTCCCCCCTCAATGTAAAACTTAATCATATGATGGCTGCTACCTAGGGGTGCCTTCACTGAGGTCATTATTTAATCTTATCTAGTTTCAAGAGATGTTCTTGGGTGATCAGAGCAATGACATTTATTATGTGGTGTTGGTGGAGGGATGAAATGCCTTTCCTCTTTTGCTTAGTAACCCAGCTCTCTGCTCCTGTTAAATGCAAACTGCTCTGCCCATTTATGCTACTTTGGTTATAATGTATTTTGGTGCTGCAGTAGAACAACTTGGCATGTGATTCTCTACTGAAGACCCCTATCCTCTGAAGATTGTGTTTTAAAATTTCAGCACTATTTTCCCCAGCATTAGTCATTTCAGTTGGTAGTCCATATGGTTTCATTGCTAACTTAGTGCTGGGCACACTATCAGCCCTACTGGACAATTGATGCCGATCATTCGGTTAGAACAAATGGGCAAGCAAATTGAGTTTCCTGATTTTTTTTTAAGTCAATTTATTTTAGTTGTGAATGCTCAAGGTTGAAGCAAACTCAATTTAAACTACAAGAATGAGTTAAACAGATGAGTCTTCAGGCTAGTTAAGTACAATTAACTGCCAATCAACTGTTCAATTTTATAGATTTGATTTGGACCAAGTGAAATGTACAGGAACATTCATACAAATGCTTTGTAATGAGCATTAGTAACCACATGGTCACTGTCTTCATTAAAACTTGGTACAGCTAATGAGGATTTGGAAACTGCAAAAGCAAAACACTTCAAACTCATGCACATTGGAAGAATTTCTTAATAAAGACTGTATTTTTGGCAGACTCCATTTGTTAAAACAATGGATAAAATGAGTAGAAAAATTCCTGCACTTTCTATTAACTTGGTGTGGAAAATAAGCCATTTAACCCCTCAAGCCTGTTCTGCCATGACCTAGCATCAGTTGCCATTTGAAGAAGAGAATTCTAAACTTTACTGTCCTTTGCAAGTGGAAGTGTTTCCTAATTTCACTGCTGAAAGATCTGGCTCTAATTGTAAGGCTATGCTCCCTAGTCCTAGACTCTCCAACCAGAGAAGGTAGCTTCCTAAAAAAAAAACCTTATTTGTTCGGCTTAATATTTTAAACTTCTATCCAATTGCCCCCATAACCGTCTAACTTCTAGGGAATACAACCCTAGTTTGTGTAATCTTCCCTCGTAATTCAAACTTTAGAGCCTAGGTATCATTCTAGTAAATTTGCTACATTCCCTCCAAGGCCAGCATATCCTTCCTAAGGTGTGATGTCCAGATCTGCTTGCAGTCTAACCAAGGCTTTGTATAGTTGGAGCATAATCTCTACCCCCTTGTATTGTCCTCTAGATATAAGCCAGTATTCCATTGGCCTTTTGGAATGTTATGTAGCTGTTCATGACATTTTAATGACCTGTGTGTACCCCCCCCCCCCAATCCCAAGTCTCTTTGAACCTCCATTGTTTCTAGTATTTTGCCATTTAGAAAGTACCCTATTCTATCCTTTTTTACATCCAAAGTGGATGACCTCACATTTGCTTGCAGTTTTGCCTCAATTTCTAGCTTAATAGTTATTTTAACAACTGTTTTCTCCAGTTGGTTTTGTACATACATTAGAATGTTTGATAAACTTGGGGGTTAACATGTTCACTGCATATTTATGGATTTGCAAGAGAAATGGTTGTATTTTGATGTGCACTCAATTTCAGTTCAAATTGGTCCTATTGCTAATAGACCTTTTAACCAACAGTACTTATCCCCTGAATTAAATGTAACCCAATGTTGGAGGGACAAAATTGTATTAAATGTGCTTTCATAGCATATCAAAAACATTCACTGTTAGTTTTTACCAAAACTAATATTGGCAGCTGTCTACTGGGTGTTTAACATTCATAGTAGAACTTTTTTTTTCTCAGCCTCTATTGTGTCCTAATAAATTTGCATCAATTATGTTGCTGTGGAGTGTAGCAAAAGCAAAGTACCACAGATGCTTTTCTACCATATTCTTAGTCATGGGAGCCCTCTGCTTGCCAGATGCTCCATGCTTCCTTCCCTTTCTGATATTCTACTATAGCATCTTTTGTTTGCAATTTCTCATTATCACAACAGCTTATATTTATCTAGCACCCTTAACATAGTGAAACATCCCAAGACACCTCACAGGAGTGTTAAACAAAATTTGACACTATGCCACTTGATATAATTCGGCAGATGACTAAAGCTTGGTTAGAAGTCGGCTTTAAGGTATGTCTTGGAGAGAGGTGGAGAGGTTTAGGTTAGGAATTCCAGAGCTTAGGCCCTGACCACTGAAGCCATTGCTGGCAGTGGTGGAGCAATTAAAATCAGATGCCTAAGACTCCAGAAATGGGGGAGTGCTGAAATCTTGGAGGATTGTAGGGCTGGAGGAGTTTGGAGGTGAGGAGGGCTGTGGCTATGGAAGGATTTGAAGACAACTGAGAATTTTATAATCGAGGCATTGCTGGACCAGGAGTCAATGTAGACCAGCGAGTACACAGGTGGTGAACAGAACTGGATGCATTAGGATACAGGCAGCAGAGTTTTGGATGATCAAGTTTATGTTGGGTGGAAGATTGGAGACCAGCCAGGAAAGTGTTGGAATAGTCAATCTCGCAGTGACAATGGCATAGATGAGCTGAGGCAGAAGCAGAGTAGGGCATTGGACGTAGAAGTAGGCAGTCTTGCTGATAATGTGAATGTGGTCAGAAACTCATTTTGGTGTCCAGTTTCACACCTTGGTTGTGAACAGTCTGCTTCAGCTTCACTGTTGCCAGGGAGAGAGATGGACTCTGGGGAATGGAGTTTGTGTTGGGGATTGAAGACAATTGCTTGGGTCTTTTGCTTTGCAACATTGTCAGTTTTGTCATTTAATTATCTATCCTCCACCTAATCAGACCTTTTTCTTTTTGCATCCCCTTTTCCCTGTCTTTTCCTTTTTTAAGGTGTTCGTCTGTGGTTCTCCATCTGAAGTGCTAAACATTTATGGCATTTTTTTTATTGCTATGGGGTATGATTGCTCTAGTCCCACCTACTTTCACGTGGTTGTAGAAGATGCCCTTAAAAATCTATCTTACTGCTTATACATTTCTGATCCTTCCGATGTAGATTTACTTTCAGGTGTTCTGTTCTTTGGGTTCACATTTGAGAGTAAATTCTCAAACCCCGGGTGCTTATCTTGAATGGTTATTTTACATCCTTGCTAGCTGAAAACTTGCAATGAATTGTGGATCAGAGATTGTTCACGTTTGGTTCTCCTAATTTGGATCGATGTATATTTTAATTACCTTTTTTATGATCGTAAATCCTAAAACAAAGGAATAATTTAGATTCTGACTCTGCCAACGTTGATGGGATAAAAGACTATTCTAGTTGCTGTGACTGTGATAACTTTAGGACGGGCAAGAAGGAAGAGTTCCCTTGAAAAATCTGCGCTCTGCTTAAAAGGTGAGAACAGCAACAAGTGGCTCTCTCTAGAGAACTTATATTATCAATGAGTGGTAATCAACCCCAGTTAATATTTTACCATCTTCACTTGCCAATCATGAAGAATCAGTGCTTTTACACTGGTAACTACTTGGAGTTCACCAGTTTAACATATAAAATAGGAGTAGGAGTGAGCCATTTGGCCCTTCGAGCCTGCTCCACCATTCATTATGATCATGGCTGATCAACTCAGTAACCTGTCCCTGCTTTCCACCCCCCCCCCCCCCATATCCTTTGATCCCTTTCGCCCCAAGAGCTATATCTAACTCCTTGAAAACATACAATGTTTTGGCCTCAACTGCTTTCTGTGGTAGCAAATACCACAGGCTCACCACTCTGGGTGAAGTAATTTCTCCTCATCTCAGTCCTGAAAGGTTTACATCTATCCTCAGACTATGACCCCTGGTTCTGGACTCCCCCGCCTTCGGGAACATCCTTCCTGCATCTACCCTGTCAAGTCCTGTTAGAATTTTATAGGTTTCCATGAGATCCCCCTCTTCTGAACACCAACGAATATAATCCTAACCGACTCAATCTCCTCATATGTCAGTCCTGCCATCCCAGGAATCAGTCTGGTGTACCTTCGCTGCACTCCCTCTATAGCAAGAACATCCTTCCTCAGATAAGGAGACCAAAATTGCACACACTATTCCAGGTGTGGCCTCACCAATGCCCTGTATAATTGCAGCAAGACATCCCTGCTCCTGGACGCGAATCCTCTCCCTATGAAGGCCAACATACCATTTGCCTTTTTTTACTGCCTGTTGCACCTGCATGCTTACCTTCAGCAACTGGGGTACGAAAACACCCAGGTCTCATTGCATATTCCCCTCTCTCAGTTCATAGCCGTTCAGATAATCTGCCTTTCTGTTTTTGCTACCAAAGTGGATAATCTAATTTATCCACATTATACTGCATCTGCCATGCATTTGCCCACTCATTTAACTTGTCCAAATCACCCTGAAACCCCTCTGCTTCCTCCCACCCAGTTTTGTCATCTGCAAATTTGGACATATTACATTTAGTTCCCTCATCTAAATCATTAATATATATTGTGAATAGCAAATGTGTATAAACCTAGGAAGTAGATTTATGATGCAGGGTACAAATTTTGATCTTTTGCAATGGCTGAGGATCAGTAATTCAAAAAAATCTTACATTTTTTGGTTGAAATAAATTCAAATTAATGTCCCTGACCAAAGTAATTGAAAGTACAATAGGTTTAAAAACTATTCAAGATGGTCAGCATTTTTGGGTTCAAATTAATTCCTAATATATGTGAAGCTGCAGTGCCAAGTTCTACAGATCAACAATTTAAAGTAATGAGGATAGGTGGTTGGGGTCAGAAAAAACCTTGCATTTATATCGTACCGTTCACAACCTCAGGACATCTCAAAGCACTTTATAGCCAAAAAAGTACATTAAGGCACATTGGGCAAAATAGCCTTTGTATTTTTTAGGTGACATTAACTCCTGCTCACTGGGTAATCAAGCCATTCACGAGTGCAACGCTGCATGCAATAGAATCATAGAATGGTTACAGATCAGAAGGAAGCCATTTGCCCTGTTAGGTCTCTGCTGGCTGTCTGCCAGAGAAACTCAGCTAGTCCCGTTCCCTGCCTTTCTCTGTATCCCTGCAAATTTCTTTCCTTTGGATAATTATCCAATTCTCTTTTAAAAGCCGCAATGGAATCTGCCTCCACCACACTTGAAAGCTGTGCTTTCCAGATCCTAACCACTTGCTGTGTCATGAATAAATTAAATAATTTCCTTATGTTGCCTTTTGGTTTTTTGCCATTCACCTTAAATCGTTGTCACCTGCTTCTAGACCCTTCCACCAATAGGAACAGTTTCTCTCCTATCCACTCTGTCTAGACCTGTCATGATTTTGAACACCTCTATCAAATCTCCTCTCAACCTTCTCCAAGGAGACCAACCGTGGCTTCTCTGATCTATCCATGCAATTGAAGTCCTGCATCCTTGGAGCCATTCTTGTAAAATTTTTTTGCACTATCTAATGCCTTCTCATACTTCCGAAGGTGTGGTCTGCAATTCTAGGCACAATACTGCAACTGTGGCTGAACCAATGTTTTATAAAGGTTCACCATAACTTCTAAAATAAAAGCAAAATACTGCGGATGCTGGAAATCTGAAACAAAAACAAGAAATGCTGGAATCACTCAGCAGGTCTGGCAGCATCTGTGGAAAGAGAAGCAGAGTTAACGTTTCGGGTCAGTGACCCCCCTTCGGAAGGACAAGGACCAAGAGGGAGCTCAAAACATGGTGTGTTTAAAAATTTAAACCCTTTAACAATAAGACCAGGTGAAAACTAAAAGATCCCTAGACACCTTTCTCACCTGGCTGTAACAGAAATTTGGGTGCTAGCATCTGGGAGTTTACCCACAGAGAAACGAGAGAAGTGGGAAGTCAAATTGGGAACAATCAAAAAAAAAAGCAAGATTAATACAGGTTTTCTTGTGGTTGTGTGTGCTTGAATACTAACAAGTCTGCAACTGAACCTAGTAGTTCTCCAAGTCAGGGTGAAGTAACTTGGGATAAGTTAAAAGCACTGTCTATGGAGGAATTGAGAAAAATGGCTGAGCAGTGTGGGATCACTCCGTGGTAAGGGTAGGAAGTCTGAACTCCTAAGGCTAGTGGCCAACCATTTTTCCCTTGAATCTGAAGAAGTGGAAGCAGGGATAGAAGCTAGCAAAGATACAATTGGAACAAAAGAAACTTGAGTTAGAAGACAGGGAAAGGCAGGAGCGGGAGACAGAGCCTTCCAGAAGGAACGGGAAGAGAATGAAAGGCAGGAGAGAGCTGAGAGCTGAAGCCGCTTGAGTTAACTAGGGGGTGACAGTAACCCTAGTGAAAGCATAGTCAATATGGAGGAGCAGAATTCAGGGCTGGGTACAAGATTGCTAAAACTGGCTCAATTAATTCCAAAATTCAATGTCTTTTGAGAAACTGGCAAGGCAGCTAAAATGGCCAGCTGAGACCTGGTCTCATTTAATACAAAACAAGATAATTGGAAAAGCCCCTGAGGTTTATTCCTTGTTGCCAGATGAGAGTTCATCAAATTATGAACTGATCAAAAATGCCATCCTCAGGGCATATGAATTAGTACCCAAAGCCTCTCAAAAGTTTAGAACCCTCAAAAAGCAAGCTAATCAAACTTATCTGGAGTTTGAAAGTAGCTGGCTTTTGGCCAATGGCTGAGGGCTCTAAAAATACAGCATAATTATGAGACTCTCAGAAGTAATTTCTGTTAGATGAATTTAAAAACCTCTCTCTCACTCAATAAAGACCCATGTAGAGGAGCAGGGGGTTCAGGGGGCCCGGCAAGTGGCCATTCTGGCTGATGAGTTTGCTTTAATTTCTAATCACCCCCACAAATCTGAACAGAACAAAGGGTGGGAAGGTGATCTCTGCCCAGGCAGTCATGGAAGAGAAAGGAAAGCAAGGGGCCCTCCTCCAGCCAAGAAGGAAGGTGCTGTGATCAAGAGTGAAACCCGGAGATCTGTGTGCTTCCATTGTAATAAGGCAGGGCATTTAAAAGGTGCTGGAAACTAAAGACAAAACTGGTGGGGTCAATCAGGGCACACCTGTTCAGTGACAACTGGACCCTGATGCAAACCACAGCAGAACAAGCTGTGGCTCAGGGATACGGGCCACTAGACCCTCTTTACTGGGAAAAGGCCTGACCTTTCTCCCAGAGAGCACAGTGAACACCAAAATGGTGGTGAATGGTATTGGAGGGCAGTGTATGCTTGTACCTGTACACCAGGTGCACCTGGAGTGTGACCTAGTTTCGGGACCAGTGACTGTAGGGATTGTCCCTAGTTTGCCTGTGGACGGGGTTGACCTGTTCCTAGGTAATCTGGCAGGGGTGAAGGTGGTAGCCCCCCCAGTCGTGAAAGAAAGACCGCAAGAGGTCTGAGAGAAAGGGCAGTGGCAGCAGACGGATCAGGCCATGATCAAACCAGCTCCCCCAGAGGAGACTGCATTAGCACTGCAAGCAGATGTCCGTGAGGTCTCCCTGGCCGAGACTTTCTTTGGAAAGTTGGGAGACCCAGGGAATAAATTAAATAGATTTTCCCTAGCTGAGGCTCAGCAAGCCAACTGAGTATTGCGAGAGTTAGCACAGGCTGCCCAGTCTGGAAGTGAAGCAGAGGGAGTCCCTGATTGCTACTATTTAAAGAGTGAGGTACTGATGAGGAAATGGAGTTCTCTTCACAGACCTGGGGGCAAGGAGTGGACAGTAGTTCACCAGTTAGTGGTGCCACAGAGATACTGGGGAGAAATATTAAGAAGGGCCCACGAGACTACAGTGGCTGTCCATGCTGGTATTCGAAAGACCAAAGCCTGCATAAGACAGCAGTTTGACTGGCCAAAACGCAACAAAGATGTGGTTGAGTACTGCAGGAGTTGCCACATGTGCCAGGTTGAGGGGAAATCCCAACCTACAGTGAAACCTGCACCCCTGAGTCCTGTGCCAGTGTTAGGAGGGCCCTCCAGCAGAGGGCTGGTGAAACTGTAAGGGACCCCCGCCAAGAACAAAAGGGGACAGGCAGGCACACGCTTGCAAAAGGTCAGAAACAGAAGGGGAGAAAGAGACCAAGGGGGCAGGTTAAAGGAAGTCTGGGAGGAATCCCGGATGAGAACCCCTACTGTCCAGTCAGCCAACCCCGAAAAATGTGAAAATTTAGACCCCCACATCCTCCTATGTAAATGCAGACTCTAGAAGCACCCCACCAGAGTTGCTAACAGCATTTACAGGAATCTGCAGGGATGAAGCGAGAACTCGAGGGGGCACAGAAACCATAAGGGTGATACCTCACCTCGTCGAAGTGTCACTGGAGAGTGCAGTCAAGTCTGCATAAAGACCTGCAGGTAGGAGTG
Organism: Heterodontus francisci; assembly: GCF_036365525.1. Classification (NCBI taxonomy): domain Eukaryota; kingdom Metazoa; phylum Chordata; class Chondrichthyes; order Heterodontiformes; family Heterodontidae; genus Heterodontus; species Heterodontus francisci. The sequence continues at coordinate 91,364,979 of NC_090381.1, read as the reverse complement.
TCCCAGAGAGCAAGGGGGAGATTAATAAAGAATCATCCCTAACAGTCAGAGGAAAAGGGAACCACCCATCCCCTGAAGTCAAATTTTTGCGTGACAGGATTTACTCCCATTTGGAAACAAATGAAATTATTAGCGAGAGGCAGCATGGTTTTGTGAAGGGGAGGTCATGTCTCACTAACTTGAATGAGTTTTTTGAGGAAGTGACGAAGATGATTGATGAAGGAAGGGCAGTGGATGTTGTCTATATGGACTTCAGTAAAGCCTTTGACAAGGTCCTTCATGGCAGACTGGTACAAAAGGTGAAGTCACACTGGATCAGAGGTGATCTGGCAAGATAGATACAGAACTGGCTTGGTCATAGAAGACAGAGGGTAGCAGTAGAAGGGTGCTTTTCTGAATGGAGGGCTGTGACTAGTGGTGTTCCGCAGGGATCAGTGCTGGGACCTTTGCTGTTTGTAGTATATATAAATGATTTGGAGGAAAATGCAGCTGGTCTGAATAGTAAGTTTGCGGATGACACAAAGGTTGGAGTTGCGGATAGTGATGAGGATTGTCAGGACACAGTAGGATGTAGATCGGTTGGAGAAATGGCAGATGGAGTTTAATCCGGACAAATGTGAGGTAATGCATTTTGGAAGGTCTAATACAGGTGGGAAATATACAGTAAATGGCAGAACCCTTAGGAGTATTGACAGGTAGAGAAATCTGGGCGTACAGGTCACAAAGTGGCAACGCAGGTGGATAAGGTAGTCAAGAAAACATGGCAAGCTTGCCTTCATCGGTCGGGGCATAGAGTATAAAAATTGGCAAGTCATGCTGCAGCTGTACAGAACCTTAGTTAGGCCACACTTAGAATATTGCGTGCAATTCTGGTCGCTACCAGAAGGACGTGGAGGCTTTGGAGAGGGTACAGAAGAGGTTTACCAGGATGTTGCGTGGTCTGGAGGGCATTAGCTATGAGGAGAGGTTGGATTCACTGGAACGACAGAGGTGGAGGGATGACATGATAGAGGTTTACCAAGTTATGAGTGGTATGGACAGAGTGGATAGTCAGAAGCTTTTTCTTAGGGTGGAAGAGTCAGTTACTAGGGGACATAGGTTTAAGGTGCGAGGGGCAAAGTTTAGAGGGGATGTGCGAGGCAAGTTTTTTTACACAGAGGGTGGTGAGTGCCTGGAACTTGTTGCCAGGGGAGGTGGTGGAAGCAGGTACGATAGCGATGTTCAAGAGGCATCTTGACAAATACATGAATAGGATGGGAATAGAGGGATACAGTCCCCGGAAGTGCAGAAGGTTTTAGTTTAGACAGGCATCAAGATTGGCGCAGGCTTGGAGGGCCGAATGGCCTGTTCCTGTGCTGTGCTGTTCTTTGTTCGTCTGCATGACTCAGAGTTCAGTATAGACCCGCCCACTACTAACTCTCCTGAGGGAAAATAACGGGAAATCAAAGCAGCATTGGCACCCAAAAAAGACAATTTTAATAGGCTTTAAGATTGGTAAATGAATGAGAGAATTGCATGGTTTTTCTTTCTGTATCTTCTATTTCTCTCAAACCTTGTAATGAAATTTTTTTTTCAAATTGCATTTCATTCCCTTGCGTGTGGAGGTGTCATGCAGGCCCCCACCTGCCAAGACTGAGGCATACATTATTTCGCCACATGAACATTAAAACTTAAAATTGTAGCTGGGAAGAAAAGAGGGCCTATCACAAGGAATTGACTGGAAAAACATTTGCATGCTGGCAGACAGTGTTGGAACAAAGTACCAGTCCCTGCTTCATCAATACACACAAGACTTGGTCAGACCAGTTTACTCACATGACTAACTGGCTGTTTGACTTTGAACTTGCTGAGAAAAAGAAACTCAAAGCTGTTCACTCCTGGACTGGCAAAGACTTCTCTCCTGTCTGCTCTCATCTTGTTCTCACTAGCTTCGAAAACCATTGAAGACATGTAAACTCAGAGAAAAGTCTCCTATGTGAACAAGTTTTAAGCAGAATCCTGGGCCCCAATGAAAAGTAAGAGCTGTCTACAATCAAAGATTCTACTGCTAGTTGGAAACACAGAAACAGTAACAAGAAACCCCCTTCAGAGACTGCCTCAAACCTCACTATTTTTCTTCTCTTTTCTGGACATTTTTGCATGTGTGAATCACGTGTGCATGCTAGCATGGGTGTGTCTTATATCCATAGATGTTAACTGATTAGAGTTTTAAGTTTTAATAAATTTCACTTCTTTAAACTTAAGAAAGCCTGTTTATGCTCATTTCTTTGCTTTTATAATTGGAAAGTGGTGAACGAGGATTCAAGAGGGAGCTCAACACGGTGTGTTTAAAAAAATTAAACCCTGTTACAATAAGACCAGGTGAAGACAGTAAAAGACCCCTAGACACCTTTCTCACCTGGCCGTAACAGCTCCCAGGTGTCCCTGCTCCTGCACCTCCTTTTGAATTGCATCCTTTAGTTAATATTGCCTCTCCTCATTCTTTGTACCAAAACATATCATGGTCAGTCCTTCTGCAATTTCCACCCTTGCATCCAAGGATACTGCGGTAAGTATCTGATCCAGTCCTGACGAGCATACCTGGGCAACCTTTGAATCAAATTAATCATTGTTTCATATGACCTGAAGCAACTGCTACATAATTTGACCAATATGCACATGTGGGTTTTATTTGTTTTAAAACTTTTAAATTATTCATGCTACCATTATTAAATGTAACCATTGAACTGTCATTAAGCTTTAATTTAAAGGTTTTACTTGAAGGTCTACTTGCCTCTCCCTAAACCTGGGCTTGGACTTTTTTTTTTATCCTCGATCCCTGAGCTGAATTTGGACTGTAGAGTCTATGCATGTATATTGGACAGATTTGACAAGATGCAGTTGTACTGATGTAATATCTTCCTTTAGCTTTATGAAATTTCTTTGAACCTTTCAAAATTTAAGAAAAGCTAGAGGGCAAATTTTAACAGGTAATATTCATATTTGCTGTTTAAACCATTATCAACAAACGGGGGGTGGGGGGATCAACCTTGGTTCGATGAAGAGTGCATACCTCAAAATGAGGTATCAACCTGGTGAAGCTACAACCCAGGATAACTTGCATGCCAAACAGTGGAAGCAGCATGTGATAGACAGAGCTATGCGACCCCACAACCAACGGATCAGATCTAAGTTCTGCAGTCCTGCCACATCCAGTCATGAATGGTGGTGGACAATTAAACTACCTGGAGGATGTGGCTCCACAAATATCCCCATCCTCAATGATGGGGGAGCTCAGCACATCAGTGCAAAAGGTAAGGCTGAAGCAATAGCAACAATCTTCAGCCAAAAATGTAGAGTGCATGATCCATCTCGGCCTCCTCCTGAAGTCCCCAGCATCACAGATGCTAGTCTTCAACCAATTTGATTCACTCCACATGATATCCAGAAATGACTGAAGGCACTGGATACTGCAAAGGCTATAGGCCCTGACAACATTCCTACAATAGTACTGAAGACCTGTGCTCCAGAACTTGATGCAGCCCTAGCCAAGCTGTTCCAGTACAGCTACAACACTGGCATCTACCCAGCAATGTGGAAAATTTCCCAGGTATATCCTGTACACAAAAAGCAGGACACATCCAATCCAGACGATTACCGCCCCATCAGTCTACTCTCGATCATCAGTAAAGTGATGGAAGGTGTCGGCAACAGTTCTATCAAGTGGCACTTGCTTAGCAATAATCTGCTCAGTTTGGGTTCCGCCAGGGCCACTCAGCTCCTGACCTCATTACAGCCTTGATTCAAACCTGGACAAAAGAGTTGAACTCGAGGTGAGTAACTGCCCTTCACAACAAAGCAGCATTTGACTGAGTATGGCATCAAGGAGCCCTAGCAAAACTAGAGTCAATGGGAATCGGGGAAAACACTCTGCTATTTGGAGTCATGTCCAGTGCAAAGGAAGATGGTTATCACTTTGGAGGTCAATCATCTTGGCTCCAGGACATCACTGCAGGTGTTCCTCAAGGTAGTGTCCTAGGCCCAACCATCTTCAGCTGCTTCATCAATGACCACCTGTCAATCATAAGGTCAAAAGTGGAGATATTCGCTGATTGCGCATTCGCAACTCCGGATACTAAAGCAGTCTGTGTAGAAATGCAGCAAGACCTGGACAATATCCATGCTTGGGCTGATGTGTGGTGTGAATGTTACTTGCCACTTAAGTGCCAGACAATAACCATCTTCAACAAGAGAGAATCTAACCATTATGATTGCTGAATCCCCAACTATTAACATCTTGGGGGTTACCATTGACCAGAAATTGAACTGGAGTAGCAGGTCAGAGGCTAGGAATCCTGCGGTGAGTAACTCACCTGCTGACTCCCCAAAGCCTGTCCGCCATCTACAAGGCACTTCACTTGCCTGGATGGATGCAGTTCCAGAAACACTCAAGAAGCTTGATATCATCCAGGATGAAGCTTCCTGCTTGATTGGTACCCCATCTACAAACATTCACTCCCTCCATCACCGACGCACAGTGGCAGCAATGTGTATCATCTATAAGGTGCATTGCAGCAACGCACCAAAGCTCCTTAGACAGCACCTTCCAAATCCATGACCTCTGTCACCTAGGAGAACAAGGGCTTGGGATCACCACCAGCTGCATGCCTAATATAGTCACATGATCTACCTTAGAACTTTAAAAGCAGGCCTACAGTTTCTGTAGATTCAGAAGAAGGGGCTTTGCAACTCTACTTATGGTCAACATTGGCTCTGATAATGGCATTGGAAAATTATTTAAATTGTTTAACTATTTTAAGTAAGACTGGTTTCCTCAAACCCATGTTGGGGCAACACTTATTAAGGAAAGAAAGACTTGCATTTATATAGTGCCTATCATGACCACAGGATGTCCCAAAGCACTTTAAAGCTAATAAAGTACTTTAGTAGTGTAGTCACTTGTAATGTAGGAAACAGCAACTAATTTGCACCCACAAAGCAATGTGATCATGACTAGATAATTTGTTTTTTGTAATGTTGATTGAGGGATAAATAGTGGCCAGGACACGAGGGTGACCTCCCCTGTACCTTTTTGGAATAGTACCATGAAATCCTTTACATGTACCTGAGAGAGCAGAAGGGGCCTCGGTTTAATGTCTCATCTGAAAGACAGCACCTCCGGCAGTGCAGCACTCTCAGTACTGCACTGGATGATCAACTTAGATTTTGCGCTCAAGTCTCTGGAGTGGGGCTCGAACCCACAATCTTCTGACTCAGGCAAGAGCACTACCAACTTCCTGAACTCCTGTGTTTTCTTTCCAAAGATTGAAACAAAATGCAACTCTTATTTTGGACTTTAGTCATTTCAGTTACTAAGTGTAAATGGCAGACTAAAGTTTTCAGAAGGCATTCAATGATTTGTGAGGTGTTCACATAAGCAAAAGCCATTATAAATGTGGACATAGGAATTAGTAATATAGCGGAGAAGTTAACAAAGTGAAACTTAACTAAGTCAAGTTGCATACATGAAGCATGTGTGCCTGTAAGATTTTTAATATAAGCCCAGATTTTGGTGGAGCAGGGCATCAGTAAGTGGATTTTTAACTCCTCCTTCAGTTCCTATTAATTTTGCACAGAAAGTTTATTTTTTATTTGTTCATGGGATGTGGGCATCACTGGCAAGGCCAGCATTTGTTGCCCATCCCTAATTGCCATTTCAAAGGGCATTTAAGGGTCAACCACACTGCTGTGATTCTGGAGTCACATGCAGGCCAGACCAGGTACGGACAGCAGATTTCCTTCTCTATAGGGCATTAGTGAACCAGATGGGTTTTTTTTTTACATCAATCGACAATGGTTTCACTAGCTTTTTAATTCCAGATTTTATAAATTTGAATTCAAATTTCACCATCTGCTGTGATGGGATTTGAACCCATGTCCCCAGTGCATTAGCTTAGGCCTCTGGATTACTAGTCCAGTGACATTAGCACTAGGTCATCAACTTGATAATGGCATGTCAAGGTCAATGGGTGTTCTGCAGTTTGATTTGTGAGGTGTTCACATAAGCAAAAGCCATTATAAATGTGGACATAGGAATTAGTAATATAGCGGAGAAGTTAACAAAGTGAAACTTAACTAAGTCAAGTTGCATACATGAAGCATGTGTGCCTGTAAGATTTTTAATATAAGCCCAGATTTTGCAAATAGTCACATTCCTGTGGCATTAATAGATAAAGTAATCAAGTATTTTGTGCACTCCATACCTAACAAGGGTGCTTACGCAATGACATGATAGCATAGAACAGCATAGGCCATGCGCCTTGATGTCTTGTGTAGACAGAACAGCACAAGGAAATCAGCATTTCAGCACAGAAAGGAATAGGAAAAATGAAGGAGATTCTGTGCCTCGTGTTCCATAAACCTACAAGTTTCCAATGAAATAGCCTAGTATAATCTTCCCAGTCCCCCTGCCACAACTCCTGCCATTCCTTCAACCCCATTCCCAACACCACTCCAGTATTAACTTCACATGACACTCAATTCCCAATTCTATTACATACAGTTCCTACAACCTATCTTGAGTGCCTTAAGAGCATATGTAGAAGTGGACCACATGGTCCCTTGAGCCTACACTGCCATTCAATAAGATCATGGTTGATCTTGGACCTCAACTCCACTTTCCTGCCTCAACCCCATATCCCTTTATCAGAGTTCAAAAATTTATCTCAGCCAGGAATATATTCAATGACCAAGTATTTATAGGCCTCTGGGGTAAAGAATTGCACACCTCTGCATAAAAGCATTCCTTCTCATGCCAGTCTTAAATGGTTGATCACTTATCTTGATACTATGCTTCCTAGTTAGAAACATAGAAAATGGGAGCAGGAGTAGGCCATTCAGCCCTTCGAACCTGCTCCGCCATTCATGGTGATCATGGCTGATCATCCAACTCGGTAACCTGTTCCTGCTTTCCCCCCTTATCCTTTGATCCTTTTTGCACCAACAGCTATATCTAACTCCTTCTTGAAAACATAAAATGTTTTGGCCTCAACTGCTTTCTGTGGTAGCAAGTTCCACAGGCTCACCAATCTCTGGGTGAAGAAATTTCTCCTTATCTCAGTCCTGAAAGGTTTACCGCATATCCTTAGACTATGACCCCTGGTTCTGGATTCCCCCACCATCGGGAACATCCTTCCTGCATCTACCCTGTCAAGTCCTGTTAGAATTTTATAGGTTTCTATGAGATCCCCCCTCACTCTTCTGAACTCCAATGAATATAACCCTAACCAACTCAATCTCCCCTCATACGTCAGTCCTGCCATCCCATGAATCAGTCTGGTAAACTTTCGCTGCACTCCCTCTATAGCAAGAACATCCTTCCTCAGATAAGGAGACCAAAACTGCACACAATATTCCAGGTGTGGCCTCACCAAGGCCCTGTATAATTACAGCAAGACATCCCTGCTCCTGTACTCGCATCCTCTGGCTATGAAGGCCAACATACCATTTGTCTTTTTTACTGCCTGTTGCACCTGCATGCTTACCTTCAGCGACTGGTGTATGAGAACACCTAGGTCTCTTTGCATATTCCCCTCTCTCAGTTTGTAGCCATTCAGATAATCTGCCTTCCTGTTTTTGCTACCAAAGTGGATAACCTCACATTTATCCACATTATACTGCATCTGCCATGCATTTGCCCACTCAGTCAACTTGTCCAAATCACTCTGAAGCCTCTCTGCATCCTCCTCACAACTCACCCTCCCACCCAGTTTTGTGTCATCTGCAAATTTGGAGATATTACATTTCGTTCCCTCATCTAACTCATTAATATATATTGTGAATAGCTGGGGTCCTAGCACCGATCCCTTTGGTACCCCACTAGTCACTGCCTGCTATTCAGAAAAAGACCCGTTTTATTCCTACTCTTTGTTTACTGTCCGCCAACCAATTTTCTATCCATTGCAACACACTACCCCCAATCCAATGCGCTTTAATTTTACATGCTCATCTCTTGTTCTAGACTCTCCACCCAGGGGAAACAGCCTCTCAGCATCTACTCTTGTCAAACCCCCTTGGAATCTTGTACCTTTCAATGGGAGAGTCTTCCCAACTATTCTCTATATCCTGGGTTCTTTAAGAATGAGAAAAGTAACTGTATAGTTAATATTTACTAATTCTGGCCACTGATTCACACTTCGCATCATTCACACAAACATAGAATTAGATTTCAATGCATTCCTGTAATACTCAAATATAATGGCCCAGATTTTGCAGTATAATGATGATGAAACTGTATTACACCTCTGAAACTGGCAAGAAATTTTGGAGTCTGAAAATGCTAAGTTAAATGCAGAAATTCCGAAGTTACTGTCAGTGATTCTATGCTCCCTCATAGGTGCGCTGTTGAATTCTCCCAGCCTGCAATTGGAAATCATTAAGTTCCACTTTTACTGTCAGAACCTTTGGAAAAATATACATCTTGTTGAATGAGATGGAATTGGGTTTTTAATGGTGTATTAAGTTCATAATCACTGCCAAACAGGTTCACTAGCCCTGAAAACTGATTTTATATTTATGGAATCTCAACTTTCTCAATTATGACAAACCACATTTTAATTTTTTTAAGTTCTGTATTTTAGCTTCCACCTTAATCCCATTTGTATGTCCCAATTATTTATTTCACTCTAAAATTTTAAATTAAAAGTGAAAAATTCATTGTTTTACATTTCCTGGTTTACTGTCTGATCAGCTGCTTATATCCTGCTTGATGACATCATTGTTGCTGGATGCTTGCCGTCTTGGTGCCAGATTCAAACTGACATCAGGAAAATCCATGCCAGAGCTCACTAGATCTTTGTGGGCAGCTTTCCTTGGTCAGTGGTGAGTGCTGTCCCTTTGATGCTGATCGTGAAATCTGGGCCAATTTATCTTGATTATAATCAATTGAGTCCAAGAATATATCATATTAGATGATATAAAACCGTGAACTTTTGACCCATGCATAATTTTGCTTCCCCTCTTGCTCAATCAACCCACCTGACGACATTGGCATTGACTGATTTGGAAGTTTCTTACAGCTGATCAAGTTTCATTTGCAAATCAAACGTCTTGAAGTGACACATTTACTACACCTGTCAGTTTTTCAAATGCAGCAAATCAAAATGTGCTGTGATACTGCTGTTTTTTTTGCACGTTATGATCCTGTAGTTTTTCTGGGAAGAATGCGGTGTGCCTTTAAGGCTGGAAAAGGAGCAGTACTGCTTTAAGGCAACAAGCTCCAGTGACTGAGTCGCAAAGAGCATTCTCTTTGCCTCGGGATACAGCCACTTAGAGACTGTGATTCAAAGAGTGCATTCTGGTTGCCCCGGGATGCAGCTATTCAGAGACTGAGGATCGAGAGATACATTGTTGCTGATTTGACATTTGAAAGTCGCTGCAAAACTGGCTTTTGAGGCACAGTTAACAGAGACAGACACTGACTGTCAGCCAGCATATACTGAAGGAAAAGAGAGCTCTCTCTTGGTTTATTTAAACTCTATTTGTTGTACTCAGAATTCTTAATCTCTTAAAAGAACATAACCAATTCCTTTAACTACTGAACTGTAATTGTTGAAATTCATCGCTGGAAAGGAAGAGCATCAATTCAACTGTTGAACTAGGCTACGGATTGTTCTACTGTTGAAGAACCTTCCCCTCCCCCATCGGATGGCTGAGTGTATTCATGCAACCTAAGACTATTCCACATTGGAAGATTTCACTTTGGCAGGAGCGCAAATATGCAAGGACACTAATTTTTTCTATTTTAAATGTTGTTTATATCTTAGTATTTAAGAATTTGGTTTTTCTAATTAAACAGTTAATTTGTTGATTTTAAAGACACCTGGTTTCGTTAGCTTCATTCGGGGGTTCATAGATGGTACAGTTTGGCTGGGTCTTTCTTTAATTTGGAAAGTTTCGGTGATTTGTGAAGACACAGGACTAAATCAACAATGCATTTCTCCCAACACAATCAGAATCGTAAATATTTGGGGGCTTTGACTTTAGAGGGCGGTCGTAACATTAATTGGGGGCTCGCTCGAGATTGAAATCATATTTAATTCAGTGGCTCATGTCTGGGATCAGAATCAGACTAATTTAGAGGGCTCGCATTTGGAATCATTAACTACTCGTCTCTGGGATAACATATTTAAATTGGAGTCTTGCGTTTGGCATCATATTTAATTGCTCTCACGTCTGGGATCATAGCAATTGGAAACTTGATTGGGATCTAAATCTAATGCCAATTACAAAGAAAAAGAAGAACCTGGTCTCTTGTAGAATAAGGTACAGTCTATACCATTATAATGACATTAGTGGTTGTAGCAGAGTTTTTTGGGAAAGCAGAATGTTTCCTTGAGTGACTTGATAACTTTAACTAAGAACAAATTAAAAGAATTGGCAGTGAAATTGGGGTTGGAATTGAAAGCAGGTGCCAAAAAAGCAGAGATAATTGACATAATAGCCGAACATCTGGAATTAGATGATACTTAATTTAAACTTTTAAGGTCTGATATGCTTTACCATTTATTGAAGATACAGGAGTGATGTTTTGGAGGCATAAGATTTTTTAATTACAAAAGTTTTTAATTGAAAGGTTAATCTGTTATATTATAGCACGTTACTGAAAACTTACCTGGATATTAAAGCTATCAAAGATGTTCCTGAAAGCATAGGGAATTGCAAAATTTGGAAGCAGAAAATTCTAGATCAAAAAAGGTAGGAAAGACCCAAAATGTAACAGATAATTCATGTGTAGACATGTGGTAAACTGATGCTCATCTCTCTCTCTTCACCATCTCAGTCAACTGATGAAGTTAGTATTTGCAGCCTTGCCATAAATTCCTTCCCCTTGTAATTGGCTCCATCCTCTCCTCAGCTACTTGCCTAGACAGAACCAGACTGTGTGAAACTTTGGCATTCTGCTCACCCAGAGCTTAACTTCAAATCCCAGATCCTATCCATCATTACATATCATCTTCTTTGGCCTCCTTGTCTCGAGAGACAATGGGTAAGCACTTGGAGGTGGTCAGTGGTTTGTGAAGTAGCGCCTGGAGTGGCTATAAAAGGCCAATTCTAGAGTGACCGACTCTTCCACAGGTGCTGCAGATAAAATTGATTGTCGGGGCTGTTACACAGTTGGCTCTCCCCTTGCACTTCTGTCTTTTTTCCTACCAACTGCTAAGTCTCTTCGACTCGCCACACTTTAGCCCCGCCTTTATGGCTGCCCACCAGCTCTGGCGATCACTGGCAACTGACTCCCACGACTTGTGATCAATGTCACAGAACTTCATATCGCGTTTGCAGACATCTTTAAAGCGGAGACATGGACGGCCAGTGGGTCTGATACCAGTGACGAGCTCGCTGTACAATGTGTCCTTGGGGATCCTGCCATCTTCCATGCGGCTCACATGACCAAGCCATCTCAAGCGCCGCTGGCTCAGTAGGGTGTATATGCTGGGGATGTTGGCCGCCTCAAGGACTTCTGTGTTGGAGATACGGTCCTGCCACCTGATGCCAAGGATTCTCTGAAGGCAGCGAAGATGGAATGAATTGAGACGTCGCTCTTGGCTGACATACATTGTCCAGGCCTCGCTGCCATAGAACAAGGTACTGAGGACACAGGCTTGATACACTCGGTCCTGCACGGAAAAGACCATAGGAGGAAGATGGCGTTGCCCACAAGCAGTCAGGTGTTGTCCTTATGCAGGGTGATGTTGAAAGAAAGCAAGAAGGTTCCCAGTTACAACTATAGGACCTTTGCACTCCGGAGGATTAAGGATGCTTTTCGAGAAAACAAAAATGTGACAAATCCTGAAGTTATCCAAGAGCTAATTGAAAAGGCTAATGCCAACATAGAAATTATTCAGTGACAGATGTGGAGTAGTGTCACTATGAAGCAGGGAGCCCATCGGCCCTGAGATGTTTGGACCATCTTCCACCAAGCTGAAGATCCCAGAGTCCCGGAGGAGAAGGGAGAGGGGCATTGCTTTGTTCAATGTTCTGTGCATACTTGGTGCGATTGTTGTGGCCACCAGATTAGCCTGTGCAATGAAGCTTTCAGGTGTAAAAAAAAAAATGGCGATCGAAAAAGCCTGGACGAGGAATGTGTTTGCACGATGTGGACGGCCTATTGGGAATAAGGGTGCCCCCGAATACGAAAAAACCACGACCCGGCCCCAGTTGACTACATCGCGGAACAGCTCGTCGGCCACAGCTTCAAAGCGCCCGCGGGATGTGTCTGGCTCGAAGCGCATCTGCAGTGCAATGTCAGCGAATTCCTGCTGGTACTGGTGCTCAAAGCTGTCGCCCACCTCACGGAGGACGCGATGAGCTTTCTTAGCGGCGATGGTGGGAGCTGATGAAAAGTTTTATTACCTGCCCCCTTTCCCCCCCTTGCACCTCCTTCCCAGCGCCCCACTCACACCATCTTCCTCTCGCACCCCCTCCCCTATCCCCCTGCAGCCCCCTTCCCTCCACCCCTTCCCACTGCACTCCTCCTTCTTGCTCCCCCTTCCCCCACAGACATCCACCTATCCCTGAGCAGGGGCCCTAACAACCCCACTGCCTTGTGGGCGTCTCGGGAGAGACCAAGGCTAAGGGAGTAAATCCTAACAGAAAATCCGGAGCGGAACCCCGAAGGCAGTCATGTGTCACCTTTGGCATGTTTCCGGCAGTTCCTGCAGCCATACCGGTGCCAAACGTCATGCTCTGCACTCCTTTGGACCCCACCAGGAAGGCCGAGAGGGGGGTTTAGATGCTTGGGCAACTCACAACCTCCATACATCCGCCCAGGCATGCGCCATGGAGAGGTCACTCCATAGTCGCCTCACAGCAACCAAAACAACACGGAAGGCAGCAGTTACGGGTTATAAGTCCAGCTCAATTGGCGTAGAGATTGGGCACCACGGGTTGCCTTTGTCAGTGGGAGAGGTCATCGCATGTCACTGGACACCTACTGCCCGCCTCAAACTGGGCAACCTCTGGTCAGTAAGGTTCTGTCCTGCCACAGTCCACCTGCTTCAATGGGTGCTTGGAGCTCAGGGTCATTGCCCGACAAGTGGACTGGAACACCGCACCAAACAGCACGACAAAAAAAAGGAAAGAAGGTACCAGCCCTTCGTTTTGCAAGCTGGAACATCAGAACTGTGTGTCCTGGCCTGTTGGAAGACCTTACACAAATCAACGATTCTCTGAAGATGGCCATCATTAACAACGAGCTCAGTAGACTCAATGTGGACATTGCAGCTTCAGGAGACGCGCCTCTCTGCGAGCGGATCTCTAAGAGAGCAAGACTACACCTTCTTCTGGCAGGGTAGGGATCCTGAAGAACCAAGACAGCATGGAATGGGCTTTGTCATCAGAAACTCTTTGCTCAGCATGATAGAGCCACCTTCAAATGGCTCGGAACGCATACTGTCCATCCGACTGCTCACTGCCTCTGGTCCAGTATACCTACTCAGAATCTATGCTCCAACACTCTGCTCCCCACCTGAAGCTAAAGACCAGTTCTACGAGGAACTCCATAATATCATTAGGAGCACCCCAATACTGAACATCTGTTCCTGCTGGGGGACTTTAATGCCAGGTTTGGGGCCGACCATGACTCATGGCCGTCCTGCCTTGGGCGCTATAGCATTGGAAGGATGAATGAGAATGGACAGAGACTGCTTGAGTTGTGTACCTATCGTAACCTCTGCATCACCAACTCGTTCTTTCATACTAAACCCTGTCACCAGGTTTCTTGGAGACACCCAAGATCACGGCACCAGCTGGACCTCATTGTCACAAGGCGAGCCTCTTTAAACAGCGTTCAAATCACATGCAGCTTCCACAGTGTGGACTGTGACACCGACCATTCCCTGGTGTGCAGCAAGGTTAGACACAAACCAAAGAAGTTGAATCACTCCAAGCAGAAGGGCAGCCCGCGCATCAACACTAGCAGAATTTCTTATCCACAGCTGTTACATAAGTTTCTAAATTCATTTGATAAAGCCCTTCAAAATACTCCTGCAGGGGATGCAGAGACGAAGTGGGCCCACATCAGAGATGCTATCTATGACTCAGCTATGACCACCTATGGCAAACGTGTGAAGCAGAATGCAGACTGGTTTCAATCTCACTTTGAAGAGCTGGAACCTGTCACAGCCATTAAGCGCATTGCACTGTTGAACTACAAGAAAGCCCCGAGCGAGTTAACATCCGCAGCACTTAAAGCAGCCAGAAGCGCTGCATAAAGAACAGCCAGGTGCTGCGCAAATGACTACTGGCAACCTATGCAGTCATATTCAGTTGGCCTCCAACACCGGAAACATCAGAGGAATATATGATGGCATTAAGAGAGCTTTTGGGCCAACCATCAAGAAGATCGCCCCCCTCAAATCTAAATCAGGGGACACAATCACTGACCAACACAAGCAAATGGACCGCTGGGTGGAGCACTACCTAGAACTGTGCTCCAGGGAAAACGTTGTCACTGAGACTGCCCTCAATGCAGCCCAGTCTCTGCCAGTCATGGATGAGCTGGATGTATAGCCAACAAAATCGGAACTCAGTGATGCCATTGATTCTCTAGCCAGTGGAAAAGCCCCTGGGAAAGACGGCATTACCCCTGAAATAATCAAGAGTGCCAAGCCTGCTATACTTTCAGCACTCTACAAACTGCTTTGCCTGTGCTGGGACGAGGGAGCAGTACCACAGGACATGTGCGATGCCAATATCATCACCCTCTATAAGAACAAGGGTGATTGCGGTGACTGCAACAACTACCATGGAATCTCCCTTCTCAGCATAGTGGGGAAACTCTTCGCTCGAGTCGCTTTAAACAGGCCCCAGAAGCTTGCTGAGCGTGTCTACCCTGAGGCACAGTGTGGCTTTCGAGCAGAGAGATCCACCATTGACATGCTGTTCTCCCTTCGCCAGCTACAGGAGAAATGCCGCAAACAACAGATGCCTCTCTACGTTGCTTGCATTGATCTCACCAAAGCCTTTGACCTCGTCAGCAGACGTGGTCTCTTCAGACTACTAGAAAAGATCGGATGTCCACCAAAGCTACTAAGTATCATCACCTCATTCCATGACAATATGAAAGGCAAAATTCAGCATAGCGGCACCTCATCAGACCCCTTTCCTATCCTGAGTGGCATGAAACAGGGCTGTGTTCTCGCACCTACACTGTTTGGGATCTTCTTCTCCCTGTTGCTCTCACATGCATTCTAGTCTTCAGAAGAAGGAATTTTCCTCCACACAAGATCAGGGGGCAGGTTGTTCAACCTTGCCTGTCTAAGAGCGAAGACCAAAGTATGGAAAGTCCTCATCAGGGAACTCCTCTTTGCTGACGATGCTGCATTAACATCTCACACTGAAGAGTGTCTGCACAGACTCATCGACAGGATTGCAGCTGCAATTTGGCCTAGCCATCAGCCTCAAGAAAACGAACATCATGGGACAGGACGTCAGAAATGCTCCATCCATCAATATCGGCGACCACGTTCTGGAAGTGGTTCAAGAGTTCACCTACCTAGGCTCAACTATCACCAGTAAACTGTCTCTCGATGCAGAACTCAACAAGCGCATGGGAAAGGCTTCCACTGCTATGTCCAGACTGGCCAAGAGAGTGTGGGAAAATGGCGCACTGACACGGAACACAAAAGTCCGAGTGTTACATATACTTAATAAGACCGCATATTTCAATCGCTACAAAATTGCTCACCTCCACCTCTGCCTCTCTGACCCTTTGTCCCCTCTTAAATTCAGTTTCTGCATTGCCTTCCTTTTTCTCCCACTTCCCCACTCCTACTTGTCCAAATCTCTTCATGTTTCTTGCCTCTCTTCCCTGATCTTGCTGACTTGTAATGGATTCCTGTCCCCTAAGGCATTTAATATAAAATCCTCATTCTTTTCAAATTAATTCCTGGCCTCCTCCTGCCCTATTTCTACAATCACAGAACCATAGAACAATTTACGGCACAGAAGGAGGCCATTCAATCCATCATGTCTATGCCGGACAAAAAAACTAGCCACCTATTCTAATCCCACTTTCCAGCACCTAGTCCATAGCCTTGCAGGTTACAGCACTTCAGGTACATGTCCAGGTACCTTTTTTAAAAGAAATGAGGGTTTCTTCCTCCACCACTGTCCCTGGCAGCGAATTCCAGACACCCACCACCCTCTGGGTTTATCCTCATGTTCCTCAAATCCTTCTACCAATCATCTTAAATCTCTGCCCCCTGGTAACTGACCTCCCCGCCAGGGGAAACATGTCCTTCCTGTCCAATCTATCTGGGCCCCTCATAATTGTAGAATAAGGTACAGTCTATACCATTGTAATGGCATTAGTGGTTGTAGCAGTGTTTTTGGGAAAGCAGAAGGTTTCCCTGAGTGACTTGATAACTTTAACTAAGAACAAATTAAAAGAATTGGCAGCGAAATTGGGGTTGGAATTGAAATCAGGTGCCAAAAAAAGCAGAGATAATTGACATAATAGCTGAACATCTGGAATTAGATGATACTTAATTTAAACTTTTAAGGTCTGATATACTTCAATTAACTCTCCCCTCAGCCTCCTCAGTTCCAGGGAAAACAACCCTAGTCTATCCAATCTATCTCTTCTATCTTTCTTTCCCATCATGCAGCCAATCGTTCTTTGAATCTAGCCTTTATTGGTTCCCTCCTTTTAGTCTCTCAATTGATGGCAGAAATTTAACCTATTCTTAAACTCTATCCTAATGCAACTTTGCCTCTCTACTTCTCTCATTTTGAAAAATGTTCTCTTGGCCAAGTTTTTGGTCATCTCTCCTACTCTCTCACCCCATGGTTTAAAGTCTGTTCTCTTGTTCCTTGTAAAACACATTGAAACAGTTTCTATGTTTAAAGTGCTCCATTAAATGCAAATTGCTGTTGCTTGTGACTTGATACCAGAAGTACTTAAGGAAATTTAAAATGTTACAGAAAAATTTAGACCATGTTAAGAGGAATGGATAATATATTAGCATTATAAAAGATAAAACACATTTAGTAAAAAAAAAAGGAAAAGCACCTTTGCTGTTCTTGGGACATCCTAAATTGCTTTGCAGCCAATGAATTACTTCTGAAGTGCAGTCACGAATATTATATTGGTATATACAAACCAATTTGCACACAGCAACATTCCAAATACAGCAATTGTGATAAATAACCAGTTAATCTGTTTTGGTGGCATTAGATGAGAAATAAATGTTGACAAGAAGCCAAGAGAAATCTCCTGTTCTTTATATAGTGCCATGTGATCTTTTACATCTACTCAAACAGGCAAACATTTTGATATCTCATGACAAACCAGCATTCTGTTAATTCTTGGGCCTAGGTTATGTGCTTAGATCCTAGAATGAGGCTTGAGCTCATGATATTCCATGACCCTTGTCTTGGCATCCCATGGCCTGCAGGACTGGGGTCAAGGACTGGAGCACTATCCGGTGCCAGATGATATAGTTGGGTGTCCTGCTGCTAATGGCATATGCAGGTGTTTGAGAGACTTGGTGCATCTGTAGGCCACCTTGGCTTCTGTTTCTTAGTCTGTAGTTTTAAACAACCAAACTTTTGAGGCTCTTTGGTGTGGGCCCATAGGCCTGTACATTGGAGATCAGTGCAAAACCAAATGGATGCTGATATGTTGCACATTACAGTCAAATAGAGGACTAGACAGTTTATCATAGTTTCTGTTGGTGGGTCATTGCCCAGATTTTGGGGAAGCTGGTATTTGTTGAATTTAATCACTTATTAGCACAGGCTTATGATGCATCATATTGGTGCTTTGCTTGACATGGAGGGCAAGAAATGCTTAGCTAGGTATCAATGGGTTAAGCATCCATGATATTATACAGTAGTTCTGAATTGTGAGGGGTGGTTTGAGGTGCAAAACAGGCAGGCGGAGTGTGCCCACTGTTCCTGCCATGAGGGCTGAGCCATTTTGAATCTATTAGCCCCCACACTGAGCTAGTCAGCAGATCAGGCTTGGAGAGGGGTAGGAGGTGATCCCAGGGGGCAGGGGAAGCCTCAAACAGGCCAGAGTTATTCTGGGGCTAAGTACAAGCACTCATAGTCCCACAAAAAAGTATTAAAAAACTGACCCTCTTCCTTTGAGCAGCCTGATCAGCTGTCTCTTTAAGGACTACTGGTTAGGCTGCTCAATTCCTGGTACAAATGGCAGCGCATGTACCCTGCACCCTCTGAACACTTGTACCTCAGAATTGCAATTAGGGTTTTATGTATATCACATGATTTGCAAATTACAAGCAGCCACCTGCCTGAAACAGACTAGTGCTTTGACCATCCATCTTGAGATCCCATCCAAGATGGCAGCAACATAAAATGGGCAGTACTGACCCTATACTATTTCCTAGCCACTACTCTCCTATTTAGACCAATAGAGGGCTCTTGATATCAGCTCAGTGCTGCCTTACTGAATAATGAGTGATGGACACAGATCAGTAGTAAGTATTGTTGACAATAGGTTATTTTTCTGTATTATGTTGTAGATGTGTTTTTCCATTAGTTATGTGTTTAGTGCATTACCATGACAATGCTCTACCTCAGTCATTTCTTAACAATACATCACATAGATGAGTGATGTAAATGACTCATGAGTGAAATTATTGGAAAACTTGACCACTCAGGTTACTACAAGAACTTTATTTTACAGGATGAAGAGGGGAAATGCTGTGGAGGAGGAGTCCAGGCATAATTGGGGTGAGGTGAAGGTTTTTAGGAGAACTTTGGAAATGGGATGGGAAATGGCAAGGTGAGATTTATAGAAGAAGCTCCAGAGGACAGAGGAATAGTTGCTGAAACAATTGACCCGTGATGGTGCCATGAGGGTTGGGAGCAAGGAGTGGAGGATACATCTCAGGATGAATGATTAGAGGAGATTGCTGAGCTGGGTAGGGAAAAGCTATGGCAGGATTTGAAAACAAGTATTGGGTTTATTAAAACCAATTTACTGGGATTGGGGAGTCTGGAACTTAGCAAGAATGGGGGTGATTGGGAATATGAGATTACTGTGAGTGAGGACATGGGTGGAGATGCTCTGAATGAAGTATAATTTGTGAAGGATGGAAGCTGGCTTGCAGAGCAGTTGAAAAGTCCAGCCTTGATAACACAAAGGCACAGAATGGGGTTTTGACAGCATTGGGGTGGTTAAGGAGCAATGAGGAACTTGAGGTATGTGTACCCCACACTCACTTTATCCTGGCTTTCAACCTGTTTAGGTCTAATATGCCATTAAGAATATGCCCTGATTCACATGTACTAGTTTTTATACATCGAGCCTGACTGAACCAAGGAATGCACATCCTTATCTTTCCTCCCAATATTTATCATACTTTTGGGATCTCCTGTTTGCAATCTTATGTTCAAAGTGCACCTTTGTTTTTAAACTAACAGGCACCAGAAATGCCAACTATGCCTTTATTGTGGTGACTTTGAGCTCCCAGTTTCTGCTGGAGCCTGGTATCCAATTCCAGTCTGACTCCTATAGCCATTTGGAGCACACGTGCCATGTAATATTTACCCACCCCCATGAGAGCCTACAAAATAAATTGCATTTCACTGGACAAATGGAGACACATTAAGGTGCCTCCAGAGAGCGGCCTGGATCCCAGCAGAGCAATTAGAGCTAACAATGTATTAAAATAGTACTGACGTTTTATAGTTGATAAGGCTGTCTAAAAGTATGTTTGGTTGGTACAGTATTACTCCGATCATGCGGTGCATTTATCACGTATGGTGCTGTGCAAATTGACAGCCTGGTGCACGCAGGAATTTCCACTTTGTTGCAGTGTGCCAAGGGGACAAAGATTTCAGTATCTCCTGTGTACATACAGCACAGGTGAATAGCAAGCAGCAAGACTTGGGAAAGTCAACAGATATTGTAAAGCAAGCAGTTTTATATTTTAAGTAATTTCATCCTTTATTGTGTACCGTTCAGAAAATGACATTACTTTTTATGCCGGATAACTGAGTCTTCAGCCACGATTTGTTTTGGCAACTGTTTTGATTTCGGGAGGGATTATTGCTTCTGTTGGTAACTTAAACAAAACAAAGGCATAAGGTCTGTGGAGAGTAGAGGGGTGGCGGCACAGGGTTTGTACAGATAGATAAGGATAGATAGGGTCTGTGCATAGGAAGTGAGGAGAGCAGCAGCAACAGCGTCTATAGAGGAGGAGGCAGCAACACAGGGCATGCACTGGGATGCAAATAATATTTTGTAAAAATTACACAAGTACGAAAGATTTTAAGGAAAGGAATGAGATGTGAGAAAATATCCCGCTACAAAGGGGCTCGCACTCATATTCGCCTTAAAACTCTCAGCATTTGAATGTTTTTAATGTTGCCCTATCTGTGAAACCTCAACATTGAGATATTTATACTGCTGTGACCACTGGGAGTCGCATGCACTGACCGTATAGGTAGCGCCAACCTGAAGATGGGTTTGCCGAATTGTGGGGGGAAGCTGTTATTTTTGGCCATGTCAGGAGGTGGTAGTAAAGCGCCATCATTTAACATCATCCCCTGCTGTCTGGGCTTCACCGTCTGACCTATTGCCAGTACTGTAGGTGGATTAGTTTGACATTCTCTGCTCTGTTCTCATCCTCAAATCACATGCAATCATTTACTGTAACAGCAGCGTGTATGATAACCACTGGATGCTCTGCGAAATTTAATTTTAAAAGACAATATGTGAATTAGCCATTTGTACATTTTTAGTTTTATATTTAATGTTGACTTTTAAGATGGCCAGCATTAACGAGACATAGCTAATCTATCCTTACGACCACTTTCTCATTCTTAATGCATGTATTTTTACAGTTAAGGATATTTGAACAATTTACTGCCTTTCCTATGTAACAATTTTTTTTTAATCCATTCTACGTGAAGCGCTTTGAGATGCATTATTTATGGACCCGCTAAGGCGCTACATAACGGCAACAATTTATTGTTAACTCGAGCTGTAGAGAAGTGCAATGAATAGGAGCTATAAATTTCTGATTAGATATTCTTTGAGGCAGTCGCGAGATCACGAAAACGGGAATTACTCTGTTGTTTGAAAGAGAGTTCGAGGATTTCATTTTATCGGATCCGAGCAAATGCGGTCGAATTCGTGATTTAACTTTAAAAGATGGAGGCTTTCTAAAACACGAGCGAACTTGACCTTTACACATTTATTCAAAACAGTCATTGTTTTTTTTTGCGAGCAAGCACATTCTTCAGTGAATAAATGTCCTTCCCTAATGTGCGCCGATTTCGTCAGTTTCGTTTTTAAGTAAAGCGAGTTATATTTCTGAAGTAGGTAGAAACAAAACGTAATCTGTTTTGTAAGTATTGCTCCATAAAATTATTTCAAAAGGATGAATTTGCGTCTATAATCTTAAATTGTTCCGATGTGATCAATTATATTTGGCCTTTGGATTGAATCATTTTAGATTTATGCGTTTTCAGATATGATGTAGAGTTATTTTAAGATGTAAGCATTGACGAAAGTTCTTTTGAACTCCTAAAATTAAGAAACAGAAGCCTAAAAATGGGAGCCTCAGTTTTGTAGCAGAATCGATGTGCGGAGCTCAGTAACTAGATAATGGAAGTGATTCACCAGCTGGAGGCGCTGCAGACTCGCTATCCCACTGAGTTCCTCTTACTGCTGTCAATACAATATTGATATTCCTATGTCTTATACCAATATAAAAATGCCATCCACCTCCCCCAAGTCAGTGTTTTACAATTCTTTGAATGTGTTTCTGCTCTGACTGGATTGTACAGCCTTGGCGCGAACAACCAAGAGGGAGCAATATTAATAGATGATGAACTAGAGGGCAAACATTCGGAGCTTCCTTCGTCAGGACATGGCACATGTGTTTTCCAGTATTTATCACTTCACTTTCAAATCGTCTCCTGAGTTGGGGATGGAAGAGGAAAGGTGACACGTGCCTATAAGAACCGGAAGTTTTTTTTTTAAAAAGAGCCAAATGTTACATCCTAAGGTTAAAATATAAAGCCCCTTTTTAAAAAAGGTTAGCTGTTTCTAACTGCAGAGCTCTGAGTTATTCCCATCCCCTAATGATAAAGAAATGAAAACAAAGTGCTGGAAATACTCAGCAGGTCTGGCAGCATCTGTGGAGAGAGAAACAGAGTTAACGTTTCAGGTCTGTGACCTTTCATCAGAACACTAATGATTAAAGCTTGGAGCGGGGGTTAATTTGAGTAGGGTTTTTGTAGGAGATACACAGCATGAAAATTAACAAGCACAATGAAAGCATGGCGGTTGAAGTTGCAATAATAACGGCGCTGAAACTACTATTTCGGGGAATACATTGATATAATTGCTAGAATGGGGGTAGACTGGATAAATTAACTGCTGGATAGGTTTGGTGCTTTATTTTTGAAGTTATGCTGAAGAGAAAGGTGAGGGCGTTTGTGGGATTACACAAACAACGCTGTAACGCTGTAAATTTTAACTTTGGAAAAATATTTCAAGATTTTGAAATTGGAGTTCCCGGAATTCGTAACCTGGAGATTCACAGTCCTAATAAAGGATAAACTTGACCAAATGTCATCTCATATTAGCTTTTATATTATAATTAATATATAATTTTAAAAAATTACAAGATGTGTAATTGTTTAAATCCGTTGTCCAGTGGAAGTGTGTGCATTATAAGTAACCCCAGTTTAACCCTTTCAGGTTCGCTTAAGATTTTATGCACTGGTGTTTTATTGAATCGACCTACAAGTCAATATTTTGGATTATGAATAAGAATTTTTTTTTAAATAACCTTATTTAGTTTTAATGGTCTTGATGAGAAACGGAAGTGTTATTCTAAGGGGCAGTGTCCAACAATGTTCTGCTCCCTCCGTCTTGGGAAAGGTGAAGGTCCTTTTCATTTATTTATTTTCTCTCACTCAGTGTTTCGATTTCAAGCTCCCCTGCTGGCTCCGTTGATGAAAGCGAGTCGCTGGGTCATAAATACCAGAAGATCCCTGGCTCAATTCCTCTGTTGGATGTTAGGGTATTACCAGCTTACAGAAGAGGTCCATTCAGTATTCCCACTTCCGATCTCTAGCCGGTGATCCCTGCTGAAAAGTATGTCCCAGGGGAAGATTGGCAATGGCTCTGCTGCAGAAGAACCCTCTGTACTGGTTGTCGAGATTCACACATGGCTACCTGGACCAGGTATTGGAAGGATTTTGGTCTCTGTGGCGACATATTCTAGATAGGAGACTAGGAGAAAATTAGCAATGAATAAAGCTAAGATCAGTTGTAGAAGCTAGTGCTCAATTGCCTTGAAAATTTGGGCATGTGAGGTTTGCCTCTATGTTTCCCACTGCTGAAAATCTTGTCAGTAATATCCATATCTGGATCCTTGATGAAGAACCCTTCGATTAATTGGACTTATCGAAAGTCTTAAAGTTTAGCACCATTCATGACTGAACAATTACCACTGTACAGTCATCTCCCAAAACGATGCGCTCATGGCTATTCTGTTTTCTCTTGAATTGGTCGCTGACTCTATACTTTAGTTACTGGTTCATATTCCACCCTCTCTCCCCCCCCCCCCCCCCCCCCACCCCCCCACCACCCCAACACCATCAACACACCACCTATTCTCTCTGTATTTTCCTTCTTCATATCATAACTGTCCCTATTCATTCTTCAATCTTATCACACCTTTTCTGATTCATCAATTTACTTCAAATTTCACTCTCTATATATGATTTACATTATTTCCACTGTGCAATCGTTTAATTAGATTTCTATACATTACAACAGTTCATCAAAAGTGCTTTATTGGCTATGAAGCAGTTTGGTACTTCCTGAGGTATGAAATGCACCTTACAAGTGCAGGTTATTTATATCCTGATCTTTATTCACTTCAGTTCCGGGAAGACCAAACGCAGTTTCTTCATGTCCAACCAACAGCTCTTATTTTTTGGCTCCACTCTATCTTCCTCTCTTGAAAGTCCTGTCTCCTCCATTTTCAAGTTGCCCTCCCATTTCTCCATTGCAAAAGCTGCTTCCCATAAACATGCTTTCCTCGATTGTGCCAACACGCCTTTTCCCCTCAGCCCTCAATAATCCATAAAGTCCAAAGGCATGCAAAACTTCACTGTTCTTCCAAAATGTTTTTATACTTCTGGGGATGATGAAACGCATTGCCTGATAAACAATCCCTCTCACTTCTAGCTGACAACCTCTCACTCTATTTCAAGCTTTCTTGCTTCATTCTATTCTGTGGCTGCAATTGTGATTATTGCTCCAGACTTGCCTCTCTTGTTCCTCCAAAGCTGCAAATGCAACAGCCTATGGATTCTTCCTTCTCCTTGCATTGGCATGAAGACTCAATGTCTCATTGTACTGCTTCCTACTCTAATCCATTCATTTCCTAAGTCCACAAAACATTGGAACTCTGAACCTCCCTCAACCCTTCATTCTTACATGTCTAGGTTTTTGAAAACCAGGGATTGACATCCCTCCTTTACTGCATTCTGATTTACATCTCTTCTGATCTTTTCAAAGTGCCCATATTCAGCATTACAAACTGTCAAATTACCAATAATATTTAAAAGGGGACATTGGCAAACAGAGTTGGAGTCGAGCATACCTCCTCACCCTTATTCAGGAGTCACACACAAGTGATCCTAATCTATAGTGCCCTCCCTGAGGGTTGAAATCTCCTGCTTGTATGGAGAGTATCAGTAAATCCTGGCATTTGTCTTGCTTTCATGTGTAGACCTTTCATCACTGTTACAGATGTCTGAATAGGCCTGTCTCCATCGCTCACTTGCTTTCTCTCACTATTCATTTAGAGCAGGCTGGAAAATGCCTACTCCCAATTTGGTCCATGGGGTGAGAAACTGAGGGGAAAAGGATGAGAAAGAGGAGCAAATAATGGATTTGTGGCAACTGGTTTTCTCCAATGATGCACAATTTGCCATGTTTTGTTTCATTTAGGTTGTTTTGTTGCAGAAAAATCACATTTAGGATTTGTAGGGTTGATAGCTTTGTATCTAACCTGTGCTATACTTGTGTCAGAGAATAGCCTAAGCTGGATAAATCTAAAGCTTGCTCTGCGCCCACACATCTTAAACATAACCTCAGATATTTGCCACCTGTTACAACAATGACAGTGACAATTCCATTTCCTACATTAGCCACTCATCATCTGAGTGACAGTCCCCATTCAATACCAATTTGTGTCACACTGTAGATAATTTTGTTCAATGAGCCCATGTCCAATATGAAGTGAGTGACACCTATCTAAACTTTGGATGTAGAATACTTAATAGTGAGTTGGATTGAAACCCATCGCAAACCGAGGAAAATAAATTGTGCATATCTCATGACACCACCAGCAGCCCAGCCCCCATCTCCCACCCAGACCATCTGCCTCCGGCTTGACTTTCTCCTTCATTCTCTCTCTATCTTCCCTCGCTTTCTATCTTTGTTTTTTCTCTTTCACCTCTCGGTCTCTCACACATGCACGTCAAAGTTTGGTGTTTGATGTGAATGTATCAAATAAAGGTACGGTTGACTTTCGCAGAGTGATGTGCGCCTGAGCTTGTCCTGAAGTTGTTTTTTTGGCGGAGTTAGCTTGCGTGCATTCGCACACTAACCCTATAGAACAATGATAAATATCCCTCTTGATCACTTGATTGATTACCTCTCTCAAAGGTCACGCGGGCTTGCAGTAATTTCCTTTCGCCCGAGGCTTCCTTTTCACTTTTACTCTATCCACGACAGCTCGACGTGTTCAAGACACCCCCTTCTCTCCCTCCCTCTCTTTGGCAACCCACGAAACTGACAAATAAATAATATTTAAAGAAAAAACAACTCCTTTAGAAAGCAGATGTCTAATTTGCTCATGTCGCTCGTGCAGAAACGTTCCAATCCCTGTATGATCCAGGCTTGCTGCTTTGAAAAGGTACAGCGTCCAACAGCCGGCTGCTTGCAAACCTGAACGCACTCGGCGTCTCCAGGGTCTCCAAACGGCATGTTCTCCCTTGGACAGGATTTGGATTTGAACCGCTGGACAAGCTATTAATTTATCCCGACTACCCAAGGCCCTGAACCCAATTAATTTCTAATAATTACAGCCCAAGGGGCTATACATATCTCTCTGCTACTTTCCACTTCTGCCACTTAATGCCACCGAGGTCGGCGAATAATAAGTGTATTTTTTAAAGTGTTATTAAGAACAGTGAGTTATGGCAATGGAGGAGAAAAAACGTTTCCATTTAGACTAATTGAGCCTGTGCTGGAAGCTTCAGCCCATGCGTCCAAATGAGGGGAGTTGGTTAATCTCCATTCGCTGGCTTTGGTCAGACACTAGTTTAATTTTTAAACAGCTCGCTTTAAATCAGTCCTTGAATAAACAGTATATAATTGCATTACAGTGATTAAATTAATCTACTGGTAGTTAAGGGAATCTTGATTTTTCTATTGTGCCCGTTCTCCTGGAATTCAATAGCATGAGGTAAAGTTCAGTGAACAGGGACAATGGCAGAGAGTAACTGCGAATAAACTCGTCCAACAAACACGTAATTGTTTGACAATATGTGGAAGCAAAAAAAGAGAGCCGCTAAAACGGAATTCTATATTTTAATCGGGTGAAAACTATTCCTGTCGCGGTAAATCGAGACTTTCGCTGCTGGTTTTTTTGGCACGGCTGATGTACACAGTGTGGGGAACAAGTCACCGAGTAGAAAGCTCATTCCACATTTGTAGGAATTTCATTCCAATGTAATTTACATATAAACCAAGAGCAGGCAACAAGCTCAGGGCCAGATGGGGAACTCTTCAAAAATAAGGACAGGTACGGAGAAGAAGGGGTTCAAACTCGCTCACAAACTTCGCCATATCTTACGATATCATGATTATTATTTTTAAATTCCAATATTGATATAATAACGAATGCACCATATTGAGATCACAAGTGCGCCGTTCAACTTACAAAATTAATCATTTATTTCAAAAGGAAAGCGAGGTGATCTGAAAAACCGACCCACGTCGCTACTAATTAATAAAAAATAATATGATTAGAATAGGCTGATGGGGAGCGATTGATCATCAATAAACACCGTGTTTGGAGGTTCCTATTATTGATATTCTCCAGTGCTATTGCTTTAATAATTCGACACATTATTTCATTTACTGTATCTGCTGAGAAGATCTTATTTTTCTAATGCTCCCCGTCCGACCCGGAGCAGGTACCAATTAATAACAAATTCTGATTTTCAGATCGCTTTCTGACATAGTTTTTTTAACTATCCAAATATCCCATCTCCTTCCAATGACGTATTTAAAATGTTCTTTTTTGAACGGCCCTGTTATAATCTGGATATAACCTAGCCATAGCATGTCTGATAATACTAATTTTAAATATTCATTATATGGAATATTTTTCCCTCCTACAATCTCTTTGTAAGAACAACCTCCCTCCCTCCCCCACCCACTCTCCCACCTTGCCCCCAAAACGAAAATGAACTTGATTCCCGCTTGTATTTCTGGAATTTAATTTAAATACACCTGATTTCGTGTCCTGAACTTTTGAGACTAAACATTTCACAGCCACACCAAAAGTGAAGCTGCTCCAGATACACGGAATTGAATTTGTAAACTCGAATAGAAAATGCAAGACCAATGGAAAAATGCGACGTTATTTATAAATTTTCCAGATTAATAAAAAATGAGTTATTTTTCTTTGGCGCTGTTAGCCTCGCATTGACACGTTACTCTGTGTGTAGGTATTTGTGCCCCGCTCTGTGTCTCTTTCCATGTGATTCGAAGGATGTAAAAGCTATGAAGAGGGATTTGTTACAATCTCCATTTCAATGACTGTTGATGTGGTGAAATTTAAAGCCATTTTTACGGGAGGCATGCTTCCATGGAACATACTCTGGGTGTAACAGGCTCCTTCAAACACAGCCACCTGGGCTTTCAGGACGGGGGAGTCCCCACATTGCAAGGCGTCCCCTTTAAGATCCTGACTTTACCACAACAGACCTGGTAGCTGTTGGCCTTTTATGTTCTATAATCGCAATCATCTTCGGGTATTTGTATGCATGGGAAAACCTAAGGGGCCGGTAATTTCGCAATAAACCGTAGCCAGCGGATGGCAAACTGTGTTCGCGGTGTAAAATAAATAGAACGAAGATTGATTGATTGAAGTTCTCTGCTAACGAAATAGCCGAAATTCCACATTTCCAGAGTGAATCGCTGTAGAGCGGAAAGATTAATGTGCTGGGAACATGAACGTTTCAAGCTAATTGAAACTTTCGATTTCTTTGTTTCAAAATATTTATCATATTATCAATATTATAAATATCAACGGCGGTCAGGGGCATAACTCACAGTTACATGCAAGAGAAACCGGATTACCTAATTCACCGGGAGAACATATCAGGAAAACTTTTTTGGGGGAAAAAAACTTTTTGAGGTAGTTGACCGAGGATGTGGGATCATCCTCACCCAGAGATTGTGTGTGTTACGCGCGTGTGTTGTATGTGTCTGTTTAGACTGGGCACTGGCTGCAGGGCGCAGACCCAGTCCATTATTACCACTAATAACAGCCCTAATAAATCAAGTGAATGGAGAGAGATGGGATCTAGAGCTATATAAGAGATTGAAATGGTTATATTTATTTACAGTCTACTCAAAATGTACACAATCCGAAGATTTTGACGAACCGTCTCCATTCTGGAAACAAATTAATGTGTGGCTATTGTAGCACAATATCGATATACTGACTTAGTGTTTATATATCACTATAACCAGAGCAGGAGCAATCCACTCCAATCACTTGGAGCTGATGTGTGCAGTAACATGTGGTGTAAATGGTGAAATAACCCACTGATTAAAAAAATGAAATCTCCAGAACACACACAGACATCATAATAATACCTCTTCAAGTACATTTCTTTCAACGATTTAATTTATTTGAGGAGGGATTCCTAAATTCCATTGATACATGCAACATATCAGTATGAAATATAGAATTCAGGATACATGCAAAAGGCAGGTACTGCATTACAACCGCGCTGTTAAATTGAAAGTAGACGGAATACTGCACAGCAGTAATGCGAAGCCCGATTTGAAGTCCTACTACGAGTTCATATTTTATTAAATCGGCCAATAGACTGGGCTTACACATCTAATAATTGTATTATTATTAATCTAATTGTTGCGGTTTGTCAGCAGGACAGTGGCGGTCTCTGTACAATCCCCGGGATAAAGGCTGAAAAGCGTCGGGTGCCGGAGGTCACAATCCACTTTTTTTTGACACATTCTGACACAATCTCGCTTAAAGTGATCAATCGCTCCAAACTTTTTGGCGGCGCGGCAGCAAGGCAGTGCGCATGTGCGAAGGTGTCTAAACTGACAATGCGGGAGAGATAGCGAGTCCGGATTGAGAAAGGGAGAGAGAGAGTGTGTGTGTGAGAGAGAGAGTAAGGGAGAGAGAGAAAGAGAAAGACATCCGAGAATCTAAGAATCCCCATCTGCGCCGGACACAGCCACCATGAGATCCAAAGGGAGGGCTCGCAAACTGGCCACAAGTAGGTGCAACATCCCATTTCTCTGTCACTTTCCCTTCTCTGCCATTTTGTATGACTTTGTGTGTCTGATCAGTGTCGGGGTCCCATCCACAAACCTGCTTAAAGCGATCTCTCCCTCTCCCTTCGTCCCAACGCTGAACACAATCTGTTCAATCTCATCCCGAGTCAGCTACCGGAATGGCATTGGCAGATCTCCCTCTCTCTCTCTCTCCCCCCCCCCCCCCCCCCCACCCCCCCCCCCCTCCCCCTTTCCCCCTTTTAGCTACATCACCAGCATCCAAGGGCTTGTTCGCTTTCGGCTCTTGCGGGCAACGCTGGGTGGGAACATTAGTTCATGGTCGTATTTTGACACTGAAATTTTAGCAAAGTTAAACGCGAGACACGCAGAGAGAGAGAGGAGATTGGAACTTTGAAAAGCTGTGTCCCTCTTGGTGTGCAGGACTGTATTCTGTCTTTGCAAACAGTGGGCGCTGTTGCCCAACTGCGAGGCACCTTCTCAAACTTCAGGCAAGGTCTGCAGCAGAATTGGGGCTTGTAAAGTGAAAAGCAGGTGAATGTGTCAGATGCAAACCTGACCAGAGTAAAGCAGCTTCCTGTCATTCAGGTAGCTTCCGACTAGTGAGGCGGTCTAACTTTCGCCTGTATGTGTGTGTGTTCGGGTACGAAAACCGGACCCATGTTTTATAACCACCTCCCGTCACAAATCCGCCATGATATCGTGAACTGACTTTCTTTTGCACTGTGACTGTTGCGTTATTGCTCGGTAAAGATTTTAATGGATAATATCAGTGCTCCATCGGTTACTGTCTGGATCTGATCCTTTCATGCAAAACTTGTTCGCTCATTTCAAGTAATTCTTTGACATTTGCTTGTATGTGTGTGTGTTCTTTTTAAAAAAATCTTTTCAAACAAAAGCTGTTTTAGTTTATAAGCGAAGAGAAGGGATAAAATGCATGATGTGGAGCTTAAAGCTGGATAAAGGGGTTAGAGGGGAATTTAAAAAGAGTTGATTGAGGAGCTGTACCTCTCCAAGACATTTCTGTGCAAATACTTAAACAGCCAACTTCCCAACAGCTTCATATTTAGACTTTACACAAATAAAACTGGGCAGTTTGTGTTCCGGCACAAATAGGAACACACTGGTTGTGCAATCGCTATCTTTTTTCGGCAAGATGTTGCGGGGGCGGCGTGGGAAGGGGAGGGGGGGTGTTGTCTGTATTATTCGGTGAACAGTAACATGAAAGATGTAAACATGCTGAGAGTGCGGTGCAACAGCACCAGGACCTGAGGGAACTGGCAGCTTAAATATATATGTTATATTTAAAAACTCATCTGTGTGGTTTTAACGCTTAGCTTTGGTCTAATTATTACCCGAATTAGATGCCCTGTGATTTGCAAAACCCACAAGAGTTTGTCTTTCACCTACTGACCTGCTAAAAGGCGGTGATTCAACTTCGCAGTGAGCTAATAGCTAGAAAGCAGCATTCAGAATGGCCGCATTAATAATTTATTACCTCCTGTTATACAGAACTTCACGCTGCAAGTGATTTAATAAAGACTTTTTGTTTATGATGCTTTAAGTGTTATGAAAGAACTAGACTGTATTCTTGCTGAGCGTTTTGCCTCCTCAGCCCGTGTGCCTTTCTGTTACCAGAGTTTGGTCTGACATGCTTCCCTTTTAACCAGCTCTTCAGAAAGACCTTCATGGTTTTCACTTCCAACATTGAGCCTGTTGCCTGCAGTTGCTGGTCATCATATTTAATGCATCGCTAATATTTCACGTGTTCACTATCTTATGAGAGTACTAAGTGAGAATCAATCTTGTAACTGACACCACGTCATTAAACTATAAGAAGTTTATTTCTAAATATTATTTTTTAATGATTTCTTAACACATCAAGCGATGTGACAGATTGTTTGGGGTCTCCCACTGTGTCGGCAGACTTCACACATAAACATGCACACACTCAAACCTTAACTGAAGACCATTCAAATTAATAAATGGATTATCGTGTCTCAGTCGGCGATCTTGAGTAATTGTGTAGTAACTTCACATAGGTGTATGTAGTATGCAGGAATAATTGATTGCTTTTTTCATCGTATCCAGACAACAGTAGTGGGACTTCTGTCATTATCTGAAGGGACTAAATCGTGAATTCAAAATCACGTGTAACGTGCAATTTTCTAATGATGCAGTATCAATTTACAGTCTTTTAAATCACTTCTAAATTGTTTTCTTTAAGTCTAATTTTCGGTTTGCGTCTTATTGCAGCAAATGTCAACATCCAGTTTGAGAAAGATTTCATTAATGTAATCACAATGAGGTAATTACAAAACTTCCCAACGGCATCAAGTGTTTTAAATAATTATTTTAAAGAGTTTTTGGTATATGCCTAGAGGGGAGCTAAGGGAAAGGGGATTAGTCCAGCGTTAAACATGTTCTAATGTAAGAATGCAAACTAAAACAGCAACGGGTATCGTCTTAAACATGTAGCCCAGAGAGAAAAGGTCTATACCGTTTCAGATCAGAATTGTTTTGAATCTTAATTGCTCTCCTCTGTGACACGGAGTATTTTTAAATCCCTATAAAGATAACAGGAGGCGAGCTGTGATGCGAGACGGATGGCCATAATTATTGGTGAAATAAAAGTAGTTTTAAAATATATTTGAGTGTGGCTGTTAACGCATCAAAGGATTATTTTGTTCCGGAAAATCAGAAGGTTTATTTTGTTTTGAAAAGTGGCTGACTTCAGTATCTTGCTTTGCATGTAGTAAACGGCCCAGAAAGATCCACACACATTGCTTGGGTTCACAATCCTTCCTTTACACTATCGGGCTTCATGTGTTTTGAACTCAGCAACAGACAAGTACAAGTCTGCTATGAGTTTCATTCTGTGGCTTCACACCCACCCCCCGCTCCCCACTCCCCACTCCCACCCTCTTGGAACGCTATCAGATGGCAGCTAATTTTGATGTTATTCTTTGATAGATCGGATTGTCACAGGCCTGAAGTTCAATTATGTCCCAGTTCTGTTCCGTTTATCTTTCGCCGAAAGTTCTCGGCACAGGATGCGTGGCCGTTACATAACGACTGTGGATTAAGAGTAGAACTGGTGTATTGTCAATCAATGCAATTTTGTTTTTAACGATACGTTAAATTCAAAATAAAGTGTTTCCTAACCAGCTTCTCGGTTTCATAAATAACAAAATAGACGCCCTCGTAGGTCAGTGAGAGCAACCAGTTAACACACTACGGAGATTTATTGTAAAACTTAAAAGGTAAACTTTCAGATTGAAGTATCTGGATCGCATGAAACTGTTGAAACGTTTTCACTATTGGCATCTTGCAGTGGGTTTTGCTGTGTTTTACTATAAGCGGTTAAACACGTGAGCTGTCTGCAATTTTTATTTTAATATCTGTGCATTTCAAAATACAGCCCTTTAAGTCGCAGTTATTACAGAGCCGCTGCCGCATGCTTTGCACAAAAGTTCTCATCTCCAGTTGTTTTTATTTCTTGTTCTTAACTTTTAAATCTGTGGTTTACACGGTATAGTGCCTCCATTTCAGTTCAAGGTTGGCGATTAGGTTTTTTAATACCTAATGTGATCTTCAGTGTTCAGACTTTCTTTTGTCCATCGGCTTTATGTTAAGTTGAGAACTTGGCTTTCTGAATGGGAAATATCTATGCTTTTAGTCGGGAAAAGTTCCTTTGCCTCTTGCGCTCTCGGTTTGTTGTTTTTGTGCATCTCACTATCTGTTTCTCTCGCCCTCTCTTTTCTGACTCTGATAACTGTTTCCCTATGCTTGTATCTCATTATCTGTTTCTCTCTCTCTGGCTGTTGAGTGTTAGGTCACATTCAGTCATTGTGCTCCAGGCAATGAGTTGATTTCAAATTCAACTTTACACCTTATTTTCCCACACAGAGACTGCTGTTACTTTCCCACTTCACATACTCTCAGCATTCTGCACATGGAGTTTACTATTACTGCAATAACATCTGCAACATCTGATGAAGGGACGCGGTGTTTTGCAAATATCAATATTAGGCATCGCATTATCATCGAGTCGTGAAATAAAATTTTAAAAAGCCTTAAAACACAACGCGGTATTACTGAAATCCTCTGCAATAAAAAAAGCTTTCATAATTTTGTTTCACATACTTAAAAGATTAGGAGTGATGGAAATGAGGGGAACTGATAAAGGAAGCACCAAATATAACAGCGACAGTGTTTAAAATAATTTAACCCTGTACTGTGGCGAATGGAGTATGAGCGGAGATTAACTTTGGAAACCCTTTTTTAAAAGCTGATTCTGTTCATGTTCTTTAATCGGGTTTGTGGCGTTATGCTGTGTCCTGCGGCAGAGATCTTTTGTGATCCGTGTATTTTCTTGGAAAGGGGAGCGGGGGTGGGGGTTGAATCTGTTCCCTGACTTCTCACTAACTAAAGCGAGAGGTGGAATCATAGCCAGAAATAAAAATAAACATCCAGAGTAAGTTCTTAGAAGGATGTCAACTTCTGAGCTCGAATTCAAATAGCCGGTCCAACTACAACCTGGAGTTCCTGAATCACATTACTTAGGACACAACCCAATAAACTGCCTGCTAACAGACTTCATCATCCTGTTTTAGAGAATCGAAGTTTTAAAGAGCGAATAAGTTAGAGCTATTGGGAGGAATCTGAAACCTTCCCCCGCCGAGGGTGATTATTGATTTCTATTAAAAGAGAAGGTTTTGGTTTCCTTGTCCACTGCTTTTCCCCTTGAGACGCACCCTGGCGGGAAGCCAGTCCTGTACAATATCAACACTGAATATTCCAATCCCCAGACTACTTTTAACTACTTTCTAAATAAATAAACTCATTGTGTGTCTGTGTTAAAAATTATTTCACCTCTTTTATAAGCTTCAGCATCTCATTATGCTGACCTCAAAGGCGGAGACCCTGGCGGTCATACATCACGGCGTTGGGCATGTTGTACAGCTGTACACCTTCAGGCAAGTGGGGGTGCTGGGCAACACGAACACAATATGGACCCTTATGAGGGCAGCCTTGTGATATGATAACCAATCATCATTTTCTAACTCGAAACTAAAACAAGTGAGTTCAGCGTAAATCATTGCGGCAAGGGGGGTCATGTGGTCTTTAGCAAGAGAGGCGCCCCACAAACACTCTCCTCCACATGGCTCTGGAGGCGCACTCAATGTTCGCTGCCATACACCAGCAATAATAAACTTGATTTTACATCGTTAGGGTCACTCTCCGCCACCAAAGGGCAACATTAGGAACAGTATACAGCATAAACTAAGACCTCTATTGAATTAAAAGTCTGCAAAGTTGTACAACACCGTGGCCTCGGTCATCACACACTGCGCTTGATGCAGAAGGTGTGGGGAACAAGGTTTGGTGGCTAGTTTTCCTCGCACAACATATTCCCTACTTCCTTGATCTTATCCGGAGGGATTCGGGGATAAGCAATCATAATTTCTACACCTCATTCCCAGCCCTGTCATGGCAAGATCAAAAACTCTAACAATGTAGGTTACTCCAATTATTAAGGGCAATTTATTCACCAGTTTCTGGATGGAACCGCCTCAGTCCGGCATGGCAGCGATTAAAGTTAATGTAAACTAGTAGTAAGTTGTTTTCCTTGCAATATGTTTCTCATAGTTAAAAGGGATGGGGCGAAAGTAGCGCAGAACACTTAAAAGGGTTGTGAAAAACAAATCATAGTACAAGATTGTCCCCTTCAAGCAGACACTGGCGTTTTTAAAATAAATGGATCAATACTTTGACAGTGTATCCATTACCTGGCGTGTTTAATTTCAATCTGCATCTATTATTACATTTTCCAGAGTATGTACAAGAAACTGCAGAATTTCAGTCGGGTGTAGTGTTAATTTTTCCTGTTTATTTCAACTGTAGAGTCCGAGGGCTGAGAAGAACAATGTTTCTTAAAAAGCAGGGATGATGTGGGACTGTAATCAGAAGTTGAGATGTGGGTAGGCTTTGATGTTTACCCATCCCCCCATAACACCCCCTCTCCTCAACCACCAACAACAGCTTGTTTTATTGTTTTTCACAAAAACTGGAAGCTATAACATGTTAGCTCTTTATATATGTTTATTGGAAACATCAGGCATATCCATAGATTGTGCATGTCTCCTGTCGGGAGATCCCTGGACGGTTCATCTGACCTACACAAATTTTTCGCCAGTGCAAACAAGTTCGTTAAGTATCGATATGTTCAGCCCTGTTGTGCAGGGTAGAAACTAATGCAGTTAACGCTATTATATATAACCAATGGTGGGATCTTCAGTCTTGTTACATGATACCATTATATTATTATACCTACGGCTACTGTCTTTGGGAGGGAGATAAGCACGATCGATGTAAGGCTGAAGTGGCTCCGAAATAACAAGCTTGACAATGCAATTTTGGAACCACGTTAACCTAAAGTTGTAGACTCAGTAATCTGATACCCGAGCAAAAAAGTGGACAATACCTCAGAGTACTGTTGGGCATTTGATTTCATGGCTATATGGAGTCTAGTGGAAAGAATCTAGCTTCTAGTGATCTGTCTATGCTCCAGGTTCCATGAGTTAGACAGAGTATCCACAATGAAACCTAAAGGGTAGCCTTGTACTCGGACCAGATTCCCAACCGGCTCCATATAACCACACAATCCAATGCTCAACAGGAGGTCATTCCTAGCTGGACAAACAGTGGGAAACTTGTAATTTCTTTTTATTGGTAAGTTGTGTAATTTTAACAGGTTAAACACCATCAGTACCTTGTAGATATTCTGGAATCTCTAATCTTGGCTCTGCCAATTAGGATTATATTCGCTGGAGTTCGGAAGAGTGAGGGGGGATCTCATAGAACCCTATAAAATTCTAACAGGACTTGACAGGGTAGATGCAGGAAGGATGTTCCCGATGGTGGGGCAGTCCAGAACCAGGGGTCATAGTCTAAGGATATGGGGTAAACCTTTCAGGACTGACTTGTGGAGAGATTTCTTCACCCAGAGAGTGGTGAGCCTGTGGAATTCAGAAAGCAGTTGAGGCCAAAACATTGTATGTTTTCAAGAAGGAGTTAGATATAGCTCTTGGGTCTAAAGGGATCAAAGGGTATGTGGTGAAAGCGGGAACGGGCTACTGAGATGGATGATCAGCCATGATCATAATGAATGGCGGAGCAGGCTTGAAGGGCTGAATGGCCTACTCCTGCTCCTATTTTCTACGTTTCTATATACCAAATTTGTGATGTTAGGTAAGCAAGGTTTATCCCTGTGGCAAGAAACATGCACTCTGTAATGGGCAAACAGAAGTTGTACATGCGTGTTTTCTCAGTAATTTGCTTTGGAGTCTTTTAGACATGGTGATGGGTTTCTGTGAGTGCGAGACACACAGGTGACCAAAATAAAATGGAACAGTCTGTCTTGTGATAAATAGGCAGCTTTTTAATATGTGCATTCAGTACAAATGCAGTACCTTGTATACAAAATCAATTTCCAAAGATTCAGTCCTGTCACTTTAGGCAGTCACTTGCATTTGTGGAGCAAGACTGAGACACAGTGCACATTGCAGAGAATGACCTAAGATCATCAATACATTACTGGCCACCAGCTTTGTCTAATTTCTGAAGCACAACTATTCTTTGAATATATTCAATAATGCATGAATTGGATGATATACTGGTCTGTGTTTGTCACTAGAGATTTTTAGCACAAAAGTTTTCTAATATATACGACTTGTTCCAACATTGAATATTTTGTTTAGCATCAGACGATAGTGACCCAGATACTTGCACTTACAATGTATTGTCTACAAGTGGCAATACAGGGAAGAGACAGCCTGCTCTATTCATGCAACAGACAGATAGTAATAGAAATCTTAGGAATGTACAGACTGGTGGAACATACAGGGAGATTTCCATTCTCTCAGACTGATATAGAAGTGTAACAGGTGCAAGGAAACTGGAAAATCTGTCTCAGTTCTATATAGATGGATTTGTGTCAATTTGTGCTGAGAGCAATATTCTGGTAGAGCTTTTAAACTGACCTAAGGTAGTCTCACCAAAAAGGAGTGATATCTTCATTTATATATTCAAATGGGTTTAAATCAATCTTTGCTCAATTTTATGTTGCTTGAGATGGGATTGGGATGGATGCTTACTTTGTCCATTTGGGGAGCGCCGAATGGAAGCTCCATGAGAGACAGAGCTCCTGAAAGCTGTAAGGCTTTTCAGCTCTTTCTAGATTTTACACTTTTACTGTAAGTGTTTTGTACTAACTTCTGTTATAAACTATATATAACCAATGTGCCTCCCTAGTTAAAGAAAATAATCATTACAATATGAATGCTGTCTCACAGAATAAACTTCATGAATAACAGTATTTTTAAGCAGTCATGGCCTGATCTCCACCTAGACCCAAATGCTACAGTTTCCTCCAAGCTATAATTCCATATTGAATTATTGAAACTCTGGAAATACAGAAGACAATATTTTTAATTGCAAACTTCATACAGTTTTGTGAGCAAAAAATTAGAAGTGTTTGGATGTTGGCATATAATCTCTGGTGCTTCATTTAGATTTGCTTTATTCCAAGTAGGTTCAGCTTGCTGACCTTAGAGTCAATCCTATAGTATAAAGTGAAAAAGTTACATATATACAGTCAGTATTGAGGTATCTGATCCTGTGATATGCAAGTCTGGTTGTGAACACCATCCCTATCTACCAACTTGTTGGTGTGCAAATATATTTATCTTCACTTGTGTAAATATGTGTGTGAGGTATTTGTACACTTAGGCAAGGCTGAAAGGTGATCCATCATGATCTGGAACTAAAAAACATAAAATTAAGCATTTGTTATTACTTGCTGGACCTAAGTTTGTATAAGATAACCACATGCAAAGTAGAGGGTCACAAGCTGAATTAACGTATTGCCACAGAACTAAATGTAAGCATGGCTTTTGCTTGAGACTAGTTATGATCTGATTAATGCATGCATTATTGCTGCATATGCAAAACATTCAATGATGCAGCACTTATCCTTTGATTTAGACAGATAATCATTAGGTATGTAAATTTAGCAATTTTCAGTAGGAAAGTAAAGCCCATTTTTTCCATTCCTCTGTCAGATCACCAAGTGGATCAGTAAACAAAGAATATTGGAGTTAAGATTCCCCTTTTTTTCTGAAAAAGAGAGAAATGTTTTATGTCCAACAAGAGCAACCTAGTGTTATGAAAGTGCTTCCATTTTTTTTAATATTTTAATTTTTTGAGGACTTGTGTTAAAACTGAAAAACCTCCATGGATGTGTTTTTTTTCTTACCAAGTTCACTGAAAGGACACTTGAGATGTTGTTTGAAAACAACCTGTGCTGGAAATCATGTGCTTTAAGCTCAATAAACAACAGGAGCCTTGGTGACCTGGAGAAGATGTTTACAGAGAAGCCACATGTCAAGGTTTATGGAGGTCAGGAGGTTGACTTTGTGTTTGGGGTGTGAACTGTTTTGAACACAGTTGGAAATCAACTTGCCAAGGACAAAACCACCCAGCTCACCTCTTTCTCTACTTCTTTGAAGAAACTCTGCAAAGATCCAGTGTGGGAGAGCTAAACTTCCTGTTGCTGTATCTCTCCTGAGAAGCTGAGAAAACCTGCCAGATTAATTCTCAACACCGCCTGAAAAGAATTGCTTTAGAAAAGATCCCAATGACTCGTCTCCGTATACCTGGACACCAGACCAAAAGGGACAACTGGCTTCCTTCCATATCTTTACTTCCTTCAAGAATCAGCAAGTATTTGGCCAAAGCATTCTTTTGTGTCTTTTTTTGTACCAGACCTCTGCAAAGAGAATTTCTGTATTTATTTGATGGGGGTGGGGGGGGGGCGGAATTTAAAAAAGTAACTTTCATATTTCAATCTGTGTGTTAATGTTTTGCTTCGTTAGTGAATAAGTCTTGTTTGATAAACTGATAATTTTGTTGTTTATTAAAGAAAACTGGTTGGTGTATTTTATTCTAGGATAAAAAGTAGGGTATATGATGGACCAAAACGGTAAAACTTTTAAAAATATATGTTGTGACCTGCGGAGAAGTGGAACTAGAAAAGACAGTGCACTCCTCACACCACAGTCATAACACTAGTAATGAAATACTGGAATGCAAGATGTTGAAATGTGGAAGTCGCAAGAAAGTAATTTCATTAGCAGTAATGAAAAGGTATCAGCCAATCACAATGCACCTGCAATAATCCTTTAATGCTTTTTAAGCAGCTAATGAGCCACTTAACTGTTAGAAATGTCAAAGTTCATTCATCCAGATGTGGAGTGTACAGTTGTAGGAGAAAGTGACTAAACACCAGCAGAGATAATCCTGATTTACCTACAAGGCACTGCGTGTGTTTAGGCTCAGAACAGTAGCCTTGATTTTCTGCCACAGACAGTCCAGTGGACTCCCAAGTCTAACCTTGGCAGGAATCTGCCAGGACAGCTATAAACTCTTCCTGGACCTGAATACATTGGATTCAGATTTTGGGGCACCGTTTCCAGAATGGCTTTGTGGGGTAAGAGCCTCCAACCCACCCCCGCATGGCCATCGCCATAAGGAAGCAGGGAGTTCTGTCTCCAACAGCTTTGAGTTGCCCAGAGAGTTGACTTCCAAATTTGAGGGCACAAATTATTACAAGCAGCCTCTGATTCAAAAGAGACCTCAATAGCAACATCCCTTCTCTAGATGGAGAACATGGTACCCTTTGCTTCCAATTTCCACCCTTCTCTCACCTTTACATGGTCCATCTCTGACACTTCCCTTCCCTTCCTTGACTTCTCTGTCTCCATCTCTGGGGATAGGTTGTCTACCAATATCCATTATAAGCCCACTGACTCCCACAGCTACCTCGACTACACTTCTTCACACCCTACCTCCTGTAAGGACTCCATTCCATTCTCCCAGTTTCTCCGTCTCCGACGCATCTGCTCTGATGATGCTACCTTCCATGACGGTGCTTCTGATATGACCTCCTTTATCCTCAACCGAGGATTTCCCCCCACTGTGGTTGACAGGGCCCTCAACCGTGTCCGACCCATTACCCGCACCTCTACCCTCACCCCTTCCCCTCCCTCTCAGAACCGTGACAGGGTTCCCCTTGTCCTCACTTTTCATCCCACCAGCCTCCATATCCAAAGGATCATCCTCCGCCATTTTCGCCACCTCCAGCGTGATGCCACTACCAGTCGCATCTTCCCCTCCCTTCCCCTGTCAGCATTCCGAAGGGATCGTTCCCTCCGCGACACCCTGGTCCACTCCTCCATTACCCCCACCACCTCGTCCCCGTCCCAGGGCACCTTCCCTTGCAATCGCAGGAGGTGTAATACCTGCCCATTTACCTCATCTCTCCTCACTATCCCAGGCCCCAACACTCCTTTCAGGTGAAGCAGCGATTTACTTGTACTTCTTTCAATGTAGTATACTGTATTCGCTGCTCACAGTGTGGTCTCCTCTACATTGGGGAGACCAAGTGCAGACTGGGTGACCACTTTGCAGAACATCTCCGCTCAGTCCGCAAGCAGGACCCTGAGCTTCCGGTTGCTTGCCATTTCAACACTCCCCCCTGCTCTCATGCTCACATCTCTGTCCTGGGATTGCTGCAGTGTTCTAGTGAACATCAACGCAAGCTCGAGGAACAGCATCTCATCTACCGATTAGGCACACTACAGCCTGCCGGACTGAACATTGAGTTCAATAATTTCAGAGCATGACAGCCCCCCACTTTACTTTCATTTTTAGTTATTTTTTCTTCCTTTTTTTTTACATTCCTTTTTACATTTTTTACAATCTTTTTTTGCATTTATTTCATTTCATCTTAGTTTGTTCAGTTTGCTTACCTACTGTTTTTTTCAGGTTGTTTTTCTTCAGGTTTGCACTTGCTGCTGTTCAATATTCAGTATATTCACACCTAATCTGTACGAATGCTTTGTCTTTCAACACACCATTAACATATTGTTTGCCTTTGCTCCGTGACCTTTTGGTCAGCTATGTGGCCTGGTCCAATCTGCACCTTCTCCTTTGTTATCTCTTGCCCCACCCCCACCTCACTTGTTTATAATCTGTGACTTTTCTAATATTTGTCAGTTCCGAAGAAGGGTCACTGACCCGAAACGTTAACTCTGCTTCTCTTTCCACAGATGCTGCCAGACCTGCTGAGTGAATCCAGCATTTCTTGTTTTTGTTTCAGATTTCCAGCATCCGCAGTATTTTGCTTTTATTAACATGGTACCCTTTCTGGTCTGGCAAATGTCAGTTGCATTTCTTTGGTGCGGCATACCAAATATCCCCCCAAACTGTCAAAGACCCATTACTCATGGCCATTCTCCCAATCCCACAAATTTCTATGAGATGAGATCAGTGACTGAGGATGTGGTTGGACACTTCCCAGTATTTATGTACTCCCATGGATTTTCTTGGCTGTTTATTATTGACACAGACTGTCACATAGAAACTGCTGTCAGATCAAACTTGTTTCATACACTATGATTTTTCACTTTTTTACTTTAAATTTTATTCTTTATCATTCTGTAAAATACAAGAAAAAACCTCCATGTGCACTTTCTCTTAATTATGGCAACTTTAGGATAGTTAAACACAGTTATAGATGAAAGGAAATATTTTAATATACTCCTAAAATTTGATCCTTTGAATTTATTTTATACCGTTATTACCTTGTCTGTAGTAAACCTCTACTAGTCCTTACAATGCCGTAATGTGGCGATCAAACTTTAATGTATTGACCACTTCCAATTTGCCAAGGACCTTGTGGATCAAAGGATTTATTCGAAAAGGAAATTTGCTTGGATGGGATAGAAAAAAAAAACATCTGAACATATATTGGATGATTCTGCAATTTAACACTCCCAGTAGAGAGTAGTCCTTGTAAAGGGCAATGCTTGCAGGCAGCACATCTTGGGAAAATCTTGGGTTCCTTGATCATATTTACACTGAAGGTATGCTGGTTTCTATGCCAATCTTGCCAAAGGGAGCTTATGTTCAAATTTCATATGGAGCTCATTTGCCTACACCACAACATGAAAACCAGTGTAAGTAGCATGAGTGTAAAAAGATGTGTGCTGTTTTCTTGTATGGTGCCTCACTCTTAGAGTCTCTTCCACTTTTATGCAGAGCAGGGGTAAGTCGATTGGGAAGGTTAGTCTTTCTGACATGGTGGATGCACTGAGACTGATGTCACTTTGACAAAGTACAGTGCAGGTTTCAGAAAGAGAAATCTGTATGTGTAGTTACACTTATTCCAAGCTGGCCTAAGTACAGGTAATTCATATTCTCTGATCATTTGCATGGGTGTGGAGTTACA
Organism: Heterodontus francisci; assembly: GCF_036365525.1. Classification (NCBI taxonomy): domain Eukaryota; kingdom Metazoa; phylum Chordata; class Chondrichthyes; order Heterodontiformes; family Heterodontidae; genus Heterodontus; species Heterodontus francisci. Next base: position 91,322,014 of record NC_090381.1, on the reverse strand, counting down.
TTGGTGGATGTAACTCAAGAGTAATGCAAATACTCAAGGAAATTCACACGTAGCAAGATTCTGACATGAAACCAACGCAAGTCACTTCTGTGCAAATTTCTTCAGAAAAATGGTACAATGTGGCTGTTACACTGTTGTTGCGCTGAAAATTATGAGTAAACTCTGGGGGAAAGAAATCAAAATTCTGGCGGAGAGGGGAATGTCACCACATATTCCTGGATAAGAGCATGTCACTCTCTGCTTATATGGCCTTTCATATTTTACTTTTTTTCCTTTTTGTCACCCTATCCAGTGTGCAGCAAAACCTATTTCTAGTTAAGAGAATGGATCTATGATCTGCACCTTGACTTCTACCTATATAATATTTTGAAATCTTCCCATTCATTAGGCTCACTAACACCAAATCTGACCGAGAGTAAAATACTCTTTTTCATTATTTGACTAGAGCATGGAATTGTTCTGTGATATCTTCATAATGAAGTTAACAATAATTTGTATTTGTATAGTGCCTTCATGAGTGTGGCGACTGAGCAGATAAATTAGCAAAAAGGTCCAAAGGCATGCCATAAAGAGAGGTTTTTAGGAGACGTTTAAAGAAATGCAAAGGACTAGCTTTTATTTAGCACCTTACATGACCTCAGTGTCCCAAAGTGCTTTACTGCCAATTAAGAAGCAAACATTATTGAAAAGTTAGTAAAAATCCAAAAATTGTTGAAAGGTTAGGGTAGTCAGAATCGCACTAAACATTTGGGAAATTCAACTATTAGTGTTTTCTATACATTCTAAAACATTTTATTCATGTCTGCTTTTAGTAAAGATAGATGTTTTATCCTCATATATCTCGAGCAAAAGTCATGCAGCCTGGATAAAGAAGCAATGCTCTTTAGTCGCTTACTCTTGCATCTGGCTGTCATACTGAAACATTGAGAAACAAGCCTTCTGGATAACCTCTAGTTTGTTTAAGGGATCACACACTGAATGTTTGTCTGTTGTGGATCATTATTATAGGGTTTAAAAGGATAATGGATCAGGACTCTTCAAAGGTGGGGCAAGCACCAGCCAGTGTTTGGAAGAAGTTGTTTAAACAGATAGATACCTAGACAACCATACCGTTGTATGAGGTGGGTTTGAGGTGGGATTAATAGCTAAGTACAAGTCTGTGGTAGAGGAACAAATCACTTCAAAAGCTTCAAACATTGAGAAGAAAGGTTTGTATGTGGATAGCTGTAGATGTGTTTGATGGAAGCCGTCTTCTAATAGGATACACAAACATTACTTTGTTATATTAGTTTCTTGCTTACACAGGATTGATTTATTAGCCTATTCCCCAAATATTTAAAATATCTGTTTAAAATAAAATGCTAATTATATTGTAGATGAGAATCAAAGTGCAAATCTAAATGAAACAACTTAAACTTTATGGTATTTATTATAGCTTTTCCATTACATTGTTTTCCTTTTCAAAAGCCTTTCACTTTCAAACCTCCTCCTACTCCTGATTGTACTCCAGCATCTACAGTCAGACAGCAGGCTAGATGGCCAGTACTTTGATTTGCCTCCAGTGCTATTGCATGGCTAGTAGATTTTCATGAGTCAAGACAGAGAATCCATTGTCTTGTCAGTGGACTCTGTCTAAAAAAAAATGCCGTTAAACATTTCAAATATAAGTAGGTTTAAAGACTCTTCTCCCTCATCTCTAACAAAACAGCATACAAAAAAATGGTCACATTATACGTGCTGCAGTGCAAACTTTGCAACATTTCTTTTGATGAATTACCAGCAGGTAATACAATGACCGATAAATACTCATGAAGGCAGTAACGTGGAACTGGATGTGAGTCCACAACTACAGAGCTATGGGAGAAGTACTTAAAACTGGCACAACATCCTATTCAGTAGAGAGGCTAAGGAAGCACAATGGGTAACTCTGACTTTGGACAATAGTGCAAAATGCACAATATCGACTCTGCAACCCATCAAATACCTCTCCTCCTGATTTTTGTTTTCAAATGAGAATCGGGAGTGGTATTTAATGGGAAGGCCAATGGGAACCGAATATTAAAGAATATTCGACATTAAGGAAGGACAGACAAAAAGGAAAAGTAGGTGGGGTAGTGCTGATAATAAGATGGGATCCGTGTATTAGTGACAGAGGATCTTTGATTGGAAGAAAATGATGTAGAATCTGTATGGGTGGAGCTAAGAAACAGCAAGGGGCAACAATTATTGGTAGGAATGGTTTACAGGCCACCAAACAGTGGTAATGTAGGACATGGTATAAATCAGGAAATTAGAAGTGCACGTAACAAGGGCAATGCAGTAATCACGGGTAACTTCAATCTACATAAAGAATGGATAAATCTAATGAGCACCAAAGCAGTGGAAGAAGAATTCCTGGAATGTGCCTGAGATGGTTTTCTGGAGCAATATGTTGAAGAACCAACAAGGGGCAAAAATGGCAGCTCAACATCCCTGGATATAGAGTTTTCAGGCAGGATAGAGAGGGGAATAAAAAAGGAGGGGGTGCAGCATTATTGGTTAAGGAATCAATAACAGCTGTGGGGAGAGATGATATGCTGGATGAGTCATCAAATGAGGCCATATGTGTTGAGCTCAGAAATAAAAAAGGGGCAGCCACACTACTAGGAGTGTACTATAGATCCCCAAATAGTGAGAGGGAGATAGAAGAACAAATATGTAGACAAATTTCTGAGTGCAAAAACAATAGGGCAAATAAGAGTTGGGGATTTCAACTACCCTAATATCAACTAGGATACAAACCGTTTGAAGGGCACAAAATTCTTGGACTGCATTCAAGAGAACTTTTTTAGTCAGCACGTAACAAGCCCAATGAGAGGGGGTGCAATTTATTTATTTAGAGATACAGCACTGAAACAGGCCCTTCAGCCCACCAAGTCTGTGCTGACCATCAATCACCCATTTATACTAATCCTACATTAATCCCATATCCCCTACCACATCCCCACAATTCTCCTACCACCTACCTACACTAGGAGCAATTTTCAATGGCCAATTTACCTATCAACCTGCAAGTCTTTGGCTGTGGGAGGAAACCAGAGCACCTGGCAGAAACCCACACAGTCACAGGGAGAACTTACAAACTCCACACAGGCAGTACCCAGAATCAAACCCAGGTCACTGGAGCTGTGAGGCTGCGGTGCTAGCCACTGCGCCACTAGATATAGTCTTTGGAAATGAAGCCGGGCAAGTGGATGAAGTAGCAGTGGGTGACCATTTTGAAGATAGTGACCATAATACAGTTAGTTTCAGCATAATCATGCAAAAGGACAAAGATAAAACAGGAGTAAAAGTTCTAAATTGGGGAAGGCAAATTTTATGAAGCTGAGAGGTGATCTGGCGAAAGTGGGCTGGATACAGCCACTCGAAGGAAAATCAATGGCAAACCAGTGGGAGGCATTCAAATGCGAAATTCTACAGGCACATTGTAGACATGTCCCCACAAAGATAAAGGGTGGTATGGCCAAATCTAGAGCTCCCTGTTTATTTAGAAGCATATTATCCTTATAATAATTATTAATTATCCCATGGGATACAGGGGAATGGCAGGTTGGATCCAAAATTGGCTCAGTGACAGGAAACAAAGGGCAGTAGTCAACGGATGTTTTTTCAAATAGAAAGCTGTTTACAGCGAATCCCACAGGGCTCAGTGTTGGGTTCCTTGCTGTTTGTGGTATATATTAATGATTTGGACTTAAATGTGGGAGACATGATTGGGATATTTGCTGATGACACAAAGTAGCTGTGTAGTGGATAGCTGTAGACTCCAGAATGATATCAATGGTTTGATTGAGTGGGCGGAAAAGTGGCAATTGGAATTCAATCCAGAGAAGTGTGATTTGGGGAGGTCAAATAAAGCAAGGACATACACAATAAACGGGAGTATATTGAGAGGGGTAGAAGAAGTGAGAGACCTTGAAGTGCATGTCCACAGGTCCCTGAAGGTGGCAGGACAGGTAGATAGTGGTGAAGAAGGCATATGGAATGCTTTCCTTTATTGGCCAAGGTATAGAATACAAAAGCAGGGATGTAATGCTGGAACTGTATAAAACATTGGTTAGACCACAGCTGTAATATTGCGTACAGTTCTCGTCACCACATTACAGGAAGGACATAATGTCTCTGCAGAGAGTACAGAGGAGATCTACAAGAATATTGCCAGGGCTTGAAAGTTGCAGCTATGAGGAAAGATAAGATCGGCTAGGGTTCTTTCCCTTGGAACAGAGGAGGCTGAGGGGTGACTTAATTGAGGTGTAGAAAATTATGAAGGGCCTAGATAGAGTAGACAGGAAGGACCTGTTTCCCCTAGCGGAGAGGTCAATTACCAGAGGGCAGAGATTTAAGGGATTGGTAGAATGATTGGAGGGGATATGAGGAAAAACATTTTCACCCAGAGGGTGGTGGGTGTCTGGAATTCACTGCCCAGATCAATGGTGGTGGACGCAGAAACCCTCAACTCTTTTAAAAGGACATGCACCTGAAGTGCTGTAATCTGAAAGGTTACGGACCAGGTGCTGGAAGGTGGGATTAGATTAGGCGGCTAGTTTTTTCAGTCACGCAAACACTGGAGGCTGAATGGCCTCCTTCTGTGCCGTAACATTTCTATGGTGCTAACTAGGGAGCAGGCAATTTTGGATCTAGTAGTATGCAATGAGAAAGGGAAAATTAATAATCTGGTGGTAAAAGAACCTTTAGGGAAAAGTGACCATAGAATTATAGAATTTTCCATTAAGTTTGAAAAAGATGTAGTTCAATCCAAAACTAGGGTCTTAAATCTAAACAAGGGCACCTATGAAGGTATGAGGAGCAAGTTGGCCATGGTAGATTGGAAAAATACATTAAAAGGTTTGACGGTAGATAGACAATGGCTAGTATTTAAAGAAATAATGCATAAAAACATGCATTCCTTTAAGGCAAAAGAACCCAATAGGGAAAGCGAGTCAGCTGTGGCTAACAAAGGAAGTTAAAGATAATATTAGATCACAGGGGGAGGCTTATAAAGTTGCCAAAAGAGTCGTAAGCCAGATGATTGGGAGAATTTTAGAATCCAGCAAAGGAGGACCAAGAAAGTGATAAAGAAAGAGAGAATAGAATATGAATGTAAACTAGCAAAAAATATAAATCCAGATTGTAAAAGCTTCTATAGGTATGTAATAAGAGAAAAAATAGCAAAGACAAATGTGGGTCCATTACATGTGGAGACGGGAGAATTTATAATGGGAAATAGAGAAATGGCAGAGAAGCTAAATAATTACTTTTTGTCGGCACAGAGGAAGATACAAGAAGTCTCCCTGAAATAATTGAGATCCAAGGGTCTAGTGAGAATGAGGAACTGAAAGAAATTAGGATTAGTAAAAAAGTAGCATTGGAGAAATTAATGGGATTGAAAGTTGACAAATCCCCGGGACCCCATGATCTTCACCCTAGAGTGTTGAAACAGATGGCGACAGAGATAATGGATGCATTGGTGATCATCTTTCAAAATTCTATAAATTCTGCAATGGTGCCTGCCGATTGTAAGGTTGCAAATGTAACCCCACTGTTTAAGAAAGGAGGGAGAGAGAAAATGGGGAACTACAGACCTGTTAGCCTGACATCAGTAGTAGGGAAAATACTAGAATCTATTATAAAGGATGTGATTACTGGACACTTAGAAAATAATGGTCTGATTGAGCAGAGTCAGCATGGATTTATGAAGGGTAAATCATGTTTGACAAACTTGTTAGAGTTTTTTGAGGGTGTTACTAGCAAAGTGGATAAGGGGGAACCAGTGGATGTGGTGTATTTGGATTTTCAGAAGGCTTTTGATAAAGTCCCACATAGGTTAGTAAGCAAAATTAAAGTGCATGGGATTGGGGGTAATATACTAGCATGGATTGAGGATTGGGTAACAGGCAGAATAAATGGTTCATTCTCAGGTTGGCAGGCTGTGACTAGTGGGGTACCACAAGGATCAGTGCTTGGTCCCCAGCTGTTCACAATCTATATCAATGATTTGGATGTGGGGACCCATTGTAATATTTACAAGTTTGCAGATGACACAAAACTGGTGTGAATGTGAATTGTGAGGAGGATACAAAGAGGCTTCAAGGGGATTTGGACAGGCTGAATGAGTGGGCAAGAACAGGGAAGATGGAATATAATGTGGATAAGTGTGAGGAAGGAGGAACGGAGGTGCAGAGTATTTCTTAAATGGTGAGAGATTGGAAAGTTTTGATGTCCAAAGGGACCTAGGTGTCCTTGTTCATAAGTCACTGAAAGCTAGCATGCAGGTGCAACAGGCAATTAGGAAGGCAAATGGTATGTTAACCTTTATCGCAAGAGGATTTGAGTACAGGAGCAAAGAAGTCTTGCTTCAATTGTATAGAGCATTGGTGAGGCCACACCTGGAATATTGTGTGCTGTTCTGGTCGACTTGCCTGAGGAAAGACATTCTCGCCCAAGAGGGAGTGCAGTGGAGGTTCACCAGACTGATTCCTGGGTTGGTGGGATTGTCCTATGAGGAGAGATTGAGGAGACTGGGCCAGTATTCTCTGGAGTTTAGAAGAATGAGAGGCAATCTCATAGAAACTTACAAAATTCTTAAAGGGATAGACAAGGTAGATGCAGAAGGGATGTTTCCCCTGGCAGTGGGGTCTAGAACCGGGGACACAATCTCAGAATAAAGGGCAAGCCATTTACTTAGATGAGGTGGAACTTCTTCACTCAGAGGGTAATGAATCTTTGGAATTCTCTGCCCCAGAGGGTGGTGGAAGCTCAGTCACTGAGTAAGTTCAAGACAGAGATTGATAGATTTCTAGTTGCTAATACATCAAGGGATATGGGGATAGAGCGGGAGTATGACATTGAGGTAGATGATTAGCCATGATCTAGAATGGTGGAGCAGGCTCGAAGGGCTGAATGGCCTACTCCTGTTCCTATGTTCCTATTTTACAATGTTCGATCCAATACCACCCATTTTATGAATCAATATCACCCAATTTCAATATTATCCCCAATCAGTCATCACTGGAGAAGGAAACATGATGGAAGATTTGCAAACAATGAATGAAATCTTTCAGATTTAGAGAGGCATTCTATGGAGGACCAAGAAACTCCAGCATCGTGGCCTCCTTTTTGTACAAATAAGGTTACATGCCTTACGAGACACTGTTACGGACAGGGAGGAGATGGTGTGGATGACTTCCACTTTTCACCTCTCAACTGACCGTAGACAGTGTTTTTTTAAAAAAATGTTCTCGTCCCTGAGTGTTTTAGTGGTCAAATAAACAGGCAAACAACAGATTTGTTGAATTAAAAGAAAGATAAATTATTAAACTATACCCAAAAATATTCACAGCCTCACTCACTTACACATGCACACACACAAGAAGAGAGAGAGGTTAGAGGATAGCATGCATTTAAGTCCAATTGTTGAGTTCACTTTGAAACATCCTTGGTTTTCCAGGAGAATTTTTTTAAACAGAGGTGCAAGCCTGGTGTTCCTTTTCTTGGTTCACTGAAGTATTGCAGACTCCTGTGGTTAAGATCGGTGGTGATAAATCCAGTTACGATTTCTCAGATGGGGAGATTTCAAGGTCGTCTTGCAATCTTTGCCTCTGTGGTTTAAAGATGTTATAGGCAGGGTCTTCTTCTTGGCTGGAATGGATCTCTCAGCTTCCTCACCGGCTGGCTTTCTGATTCTGTCTTTTAGAGCTCATTTTTAAGAAAAAACCTTATCAGGCTGCGTTTCAGTCAGGTGACCATAGATGCTGTCCCCTGGCATGTTCATACAATGTCTTATGGGCCACTTAAGGGCCTTGATTGGCCAAGGGCGGGGGGCCACCTTTTGTCACTGCTGCCCTACGTAATGTGGTGGCAGAGGCAGGAGCAGGTTGGGAAGAGCCCCCCGAGTCTTCCGCTCCATTTTACGCTCCCCCCTCCACATTCCTGCGCATTGGGGGGCATAAAATTCAGCCCTATGTATATATGCAGTACAGGAGAGGTCACCTGACCTCTTACTCCATCTTGTCTGCAGCAAAAGTGTGTCCATTTTTTTGGAGCTCAGTATTTCAGTTCATAATTGCTCCCATTTGCTTTAGTTCATAACTAATCCTCGTGTGAGCATGACAACACCTTTATGTGATAACACAGAATTCATAATCTTTATGTTGCAGCTGTTATCAGAATCGATGATTAGATTTTCAACATAAAACCATTTTTTTTAACTAAACTAAAATATTGCAAGCTTATTAAGACCACAGATGACCGAAAATAACGAACTGTTGGAAGTTTGTATCAGAGAAAAGGAGAGGAGCTATAACTGTCTCGTGTTTGAAAGCAGTCCAACTGAAGTTCATTTGTCAAGTACAAAATAACAGACCTGGAGATTTGGATAATAACTAAAACTAAAAAATTGGTCAAATTTGCAGGTGAAACCAAACAAAGTGAAGGTTGGGAAGATACAGTGGAATCTAATGAGGCAGGCAGAGCCTCCAAAATGAGCTATGTATAATGGGCGGACTGCAGGCAAACAAAATTCAAAATGAGTAAATGTGTTATAAAGAAAAGAAAAGGATGATAAAAAATACTTCATAAATAGTGTTGAACAGTTAACAATGTAGTTCAGAGATGTAGGGGTGTTAATAACATGTCCATTTACTGCCAAACATCAATCAACAAAGCAAACAGAATGTTCAACTGTAAAGCAAGCTCAATTACCAGTTGGAAGATGCTGTGCTGAAGCTGTATAGTGCTTTGTTCAGACTTTCAAGTATTGGAGCCAGTTCAGAGAAACACAGAGGACTGAGTTATTGCAGAAAGACTGGAGAAACTTGGGAGAAGAAATTCATCTGGTCCCATTTTCAAGGCCGGAAGTGGTGCTGTGTAGGCAGCACACACCCCAACCTGGAGGCCTGAGGCTAGCCTGGCTAGGACCCCAAGTTTTATTTCAATGACTTAGCTGAGCTGCTGGGGACTCTCATGCCTTCACAGACAGCTTGGCTATTTCAGCAGATACATTTCAGGCCACTTGCCTTTTTTATTCTTTCACCGAATGTGTGAATTGCTGGCTGGGCCAGCATTTATTGCCTATCCTTAATTGCCCTTGAGAAGGTGGTGGTGAGCCGCCTTCTTGAACTGCTGCAGTCCATGTGATCTAGGTATATCCACAGTGCTGTTAGAAAGTGAGTTCCATGATTTTGACCCAGCGACAGTGAAGGAACAACGATATAGTTCCGTCAGGATGGTTTGTGGCTTGGAAGGGAACTTGCAGATGGTGGTGTTCCCATACGTCTCCTCCCCTTGTTCTTCTAGATGGCAGAGGTCACAGGTTTGGAAGGTGCTGTTGAAGGAGCCTTGGTGAGTTCCTGAAGTGCATCTAGTAGATGGTACACCCTGCTGTCACTGTGCGTCGGTGGTGGAGGGAGTGAATGTTGAAGGTGGTTTTGTCAGCAGTGGCCTTCAGCCAAGTCTTGAAGGGGTAGAGAGAAGGACAAGAGAGGGACTGATCGTAGGTTGGTGACAGTCCTTGGGAGTGCTATGGGTGTGAGGAGAAACTTCTCCTGGCTCCACATCAATCTTTAAAAAAAAATCTACTTGTTTTATTGGTGGCCGCAAGGCCACATCCACGCTTGGCAAATCTGAGCAAAGCAGGCCCAAGACCTGCTCCACTCAGAGTGGCCCAAAATATTTGGAGGGGACTTAAACCCAGCTTTAGGCCCCCCATTAACATATGCAAGGGGCTTAATGAATGATTATTTTATGTGTCTGCCTAGGTGACTATAAATTGCCAGAGGCCAATATGGCACTGGATGCTTTCCAGGGTTCCTGGGGGTGAAGGGCATAATCCTGCAAAACTGGTCACTTCTGCCCCATTTTTCATTTGTATTTTTAGGTAGGATAGTAGAGGCAAAACCCTAGCAATCATGTACATAATAGCTAGATGCTGTGATGAAGAAATTTAATTCATTTTGTGGAGAGATGAGTTAGGACAGGCCTTCCTCATCCATATCCATCTTGAGCAATAAATACTGTACAATCTCCATATTATCCAACAATTTAACAGATGGGGAAACTTCTGTAGCAAAGAAGACTGTACCAAAAACCAAAGCGAGTTGAGGGATTCCAAAAACACCAGAATATTTCAGAATGATTTCTAAAACATGAATAGGGGTATATGCTAATAAAAATATTTAAAACCATTGATTCTAAGGACTTGTAAACTATTGTCTTTTGGGAACACACTTCCACTTTGAAAAACAGTGGAGATGAAATTGATCTTCACCAGTAGCACAAGATGGGCTGACAGCAAATCAGCAGCCCCAGTTTACGCTTTGGCCATGGAATAGAAAATTGAATGTTAACCAATATCACTCCTATTCAATTTTTATCAGCTGATGGAAAGGATGCTCAATTAAAGCTACATACTGCATATGTTTAATGTTCTGCAGAGGCTCTGCTGACAGCCTTGTTTACACAGCATGCATATTCCCTAATTAAACATTTAAAAATTGATTAAATGGTACAATGTGGGATGTACTTTCTTGGTGCACAGTGGGTATACTCACACCTGTTGCATAAACATGCTTAATCACTGCACTGTCTGGCCAAGTATTTATACACAGAGGAAGAATTTTGTAACTCAGGCATGAATTATATTTCCCATTTCTCAGTTCCCCCTTGTGGAAGTTCTATGCAGTCTGGGCATCCACATGTACTGTACATGCTCCTGCAGCTGAGATGATGCAAATAGTGAAACTTCTGTTCATTTTTTTTAATGGTGATTCAACAGCTTCTAGATTTTCTGTTTACAATCAGACTTCAGAGTGACTGGATCTAGTTTAAAAACATCCCAGCTTTAAAATCTGAGATTGATTTAATGCAGCATTTAAACTGGTGGTATTGACACACTTCAGAAAGGGCTGTTGAATGCCACTGGTGATAAACGTTAGAAGCTAAAGCAGTAGCTGTTCTGAAAAATTTCTAAAAATGTTTAAAATCAAGCTTTTTATTAAAAATGGCAGACTAATGAAACCAGATGGGAAAAAGTAGAGCAGCCAAATATTTTTATTGGAACCCACCTGATGATGACAAGCTATACTCTTCAAATCTTTTGATATATTTTTCTAATACCCTGCAGCACCCTGGAGCTTCATGGGTTTGGACAAAATTTCATGTTTTTCCTATTTTAAAAATAGTTTTTTCCAGTTTAACATCTGTAGTCCGTTTTCACCTCCAATCAGAGCTTGTTGCTCCTCCCACACTGCATCTCTTATACATTTCTAATGCTGCAAAGTCTGTTTAAATTTTCCTGTCCCTCAAAACACTCTGAATGTTGTGGTACTTCCATTATGATAGTCACAAAACCTGCATTCCAATGTAACCTCTGTTTGAATCAAAAACAAAGGGCACAGCTCATCTCATTTACAGTGAAAAGTCAAATCGAAGACCAGTTTGATGGGCCATGATAGGCTTTTCACTTTTTTTAAAGAAACCCATAAGGAGACACTGGGCTGCCTGAATGTCATCAAACCAAAAACAAATCTAACAAAAGAGCTTCCCCTTTAGAGGGGCAAAACTAATAGAAACACAAATCTTAACAAAAAAAAGGAAAATTAAGTAGTCTTTGGAATGTCTCTATACCATGATTCTTTTTTCCAAAAAAAAACTTTATTCATAAAATTTGTAAAATTACACTACTTAACAGTTCAAATTTGATGCATAAAGTGCAATACAGATTAATTTTCAATACAGTACGTGAGGTCCCTCATTATACTTGCCATTACAGGTTATATTTACAACGTACATTTACAATTCATGTCAAACTTTCTCTGGTGCATACAGCCCAAGGGTTTTACATGGGTTCCAGCCCCTCGGTGTACTATTGGTGGGAGACAGTGGCCTTTGCGGCAGATTCCCCAAGCTTTAGTGTGTTCCTCAGCACATAGTCTTAGACCTCGGAATGTGCCAGTCTACAACACTTTGTCATCAACAGCTGTTTGCACTGGAAGACCAGCATGATTTGAACAGACCAAAGAGCATCTTTCACCCAGTTGATGGTCCTCCAGCAGCAGTTGATGTTTGGTTTTGTGCACGTCCCTGGGAACAGCCCGTAGAGCACAGAGTACTGTGTTATAGAGCTGCTTGGGATGAACCTCGATAAAACCATGATTCTGCGTAGGTCAACCCCAACTCCCATCAACACCAATCACTGACTCAGTTCTACCTGCTCTAATGAGTCCTATCCCCATTAACAGCCTCCTATTTATAGTAACTGTCCTCAACAATTATAATCTGCAACCACAGCCCTTACCTATTCCAATCACCCATTATTTGTAGCTTGGCTAAATTCAGAAGCAATTTTATGATGTTTTGCAAAGTACCTAGAATGATTATATTATTTAAAATAGTGTCAAGAGACACATCTGGAAAAAATAAACCGAAAATGAAAGTCTTTGTTAGATCTAGTGAGTGAACAGTGGAAAACGCAATTTAAAGAACAATCAGAAAAGTGAGTTCATATTTAAATAATTTACCTTTTTTTGTTGGAAGAAATTATTGACATGGTAAATGGATGGATAATGAGCTGATATTACATGCTTGGCATTTTCATAAAACTCTTGGCAAAGTTTCACAATGATTAATAGCTGAAATAAAGTCATAAAATATGAAGGAAAAGAGTGTTAGTTGTTTAGATAATGAATCTAAAAACAGAAAAGGTGGAGTAAGGCTGCCATCAATAAAAACCTTTCATGTTGGAAATTCATGTTGAAAATACAGTATCAGCACAAACCCCGATAGTCTTTGGTGATGTGATTTTAAAAAAGAATAAATTACTTGGATGAAGATGTAGGGCTGTAATTTACCAGCCCTCTAGGGATGATCTGAGAGATGGGGGGGGTGGGGTGGTGGGGGAGCACTGTAAAATGGCGAGGGAAAGGCATGGATTGGGATGCCCATCACCTTCCCGTGCCAAGGCATTTTATCAGTGGTGGAGGATGGTCCTCCTGCCAAGAGGCCAACTGAGCCACTTAAGTGGCAATTTAGGGCCTCTTCCTGCCACCGTTGGTATTTTACCTGCAGCGGGTGGGCCCTCCGCCATGTGGGAAGACCACCTGGTGAACCCTGACAGCCTTCCTGCAGGCTCGGTAGGCGGCCCTCCTAATTGGGCACTGTGGCCCATGGAGGGGCTCCCCGACAGCTTTGGCTACCCTTGCGGCACCACCCCACCCTGCTCGCTGGGGCCTATCTGACTGGTTCCGGCAGCCCCGATCCCACTTACCGGTGGCAAGGGCGTCCTCTCTGCTGGTGCAGTCCCACCAGTGCCTGGCTGGCACTGCTGAGACTGAGGAACCTCCAGCCCTCTGCCAGCAGTACTTGGTGGGGGGGAGGGCCTCCCAAATTTTAAAGGAATGGGAGCCCCAGCGACAACTTATTAGATGTCGGACAAGGAAAATGTGACTGGGGTTCCCACAAACGGCTGAGGCGGGTTTGCCCCCGCCAATGGGCTCGTCGTTGGGGCTCCTGCCTCTCTGACAAAATTCCGGCTTATTGTGCAGATGAAACAAAAATAGGAGGTGGAGCAAATACCCAGGGAAAATGCAGCCAGATTCAGAGGGGCATTTTTTTTTACAAGTAACAGGTGCAGTTCAGTATTGATAGGTAAAAATGAGGGAAAGGAACTGGATGAGAAGATGTCTGTTAAATAGAACCACCATATAGCATGCTGATGAAAGGGATTTGAAGGCTTATTGTGAATAAGTTCATTACACTATCAGCTGTAAATTAGGCTGTAGTTAAAAATAAACATGATTTTGGGTTGCATTAATAGAAGCTGGGCACAGATTAACTGAATTGAGACACTGAATGGACCAAAAATTGATCAAGAAGTGGTACAACAAGGCTAGCTGTACTTAAAGTTGCTAAGTCACCGGGATAGAATGGCACACATCTGAGGAGACTGAAACAAGTAAGGGGAAAATTGTGGAGGTACTGGTCATGAACTTCCAATCATTCTTAGATACCGGAATGGTACCAGAGAACTGGAGAATTACAAATGTTATACCTTTGTTCAAAGAAGAAGTTAAGGATAAATCCAGTAACTACAGGCAAGTCAGTTTAACCTTGGAGGTGGGAAAGCTTTTAGAAACAATATGGGATAAAATTAACAGTCAGTTGAACAAATGTGGGTTAATTAAGGAAAGCCATCATGGATTTGTTCAAGGCAAATTGTGTTTAACTAACTTGATTGAATTTTTTGATGAGGTAACAGAGAGGGTTGATGAGGGTAACGTAGTTGACGTGGTTTACGTGGACTTACAAAATGTGTATGATAAAGTGCCATATAATAAGCTTGCCAGCAAAGTTGAAGCCCATGGAACAAAGGGATAGTGGTAGCATGGATACGAAGTTAGCTGAGTGACAGGAAACAGAGGGTAGTAGTAAACTGTTATTTTTCAGACTGGAAGAAGGTATACAGGGGTATTCCTCAGGGGTTGATACTAGGCCAACCATCAAGAAGATCACCCCCCTCAAATCTAAATCGGGGGACATAATCACTGACCAACGCAAACAGATGGACCGCTGGGTTGAGCACTACCTAGAACTGTACTCCAGGGAGAATGCTGTCACTGAGACTGCCCTCAATGCAGCCCAGCCTCTACCAGTCATGGATGAGCTGGACATACAGCCAACCAAATCGGAACTCAGTGATGCCATTGATTCCCTAGCCAGCGGAAAAGCCCCTGGGAAGGACAGCATTACCCCTGAAATAATCAAGAGTGCCAAGCCTGCTATACTCTCAGCACTACATGAACTGCTATGCCTGTGCTGGGACGAGGGAGCAGATTAACGCAGGACATGCGCGATGCCAACATCATCACCCTCTATAAAAACAAAGGTGACCGCGGTGACTGCAACAACTACCGTGGAATCTCCCTGCTCAGCATAGTGGGGAAAGTCTTTGCTCGAGTCGCTCTGAACAGGCTCCAGAAGCTGGCCGAGCGCGTCTACCCTGAGGCACAGTGTGGCTTTCGTGCAGAGAGATCGACTATTGACATGCTGTTCTCCCTTCGTCAGATACAGGAGAAATGCCGTGAACAACAGATGCCCCTCTACATTGCTTTCATTGATCTCACCAAAGCCTTTGACCTCGTCAGCAGACGTGGTCTCTTCAGACTACTAGAAAAGATCGGATGTCCACCAAAGCTACTAAGTATCATCACCTCATTCCATGACAATATGAAAGGCACAATTCAACATGGTGGCTCCTCATCAGAGCCCTTTCCTATCCTGAGTGGTGTGAAACAGGGCTGTGTTCTCGCACCCACACTTTTTGGGATTTTCTTCTCCCTGCTGCTTTCACATGCGTTCAAATCCTCTGAAGAAGGAATTTTCCTCCACACAAGATCAGGGGGCAGGTTGTTCAACCTTGCCCGTCTAAGAGCGAAGTCCAAAGTACGGAAAGTCCTCATCAGAGAACTCCTCTTTGCTGACGATGCTGCTTTAACATCTCACACTGAAGAATGCCTGCAGAGTCTCATTGACAGGTTTGCGTCTGCCTGCAATGAATTTGGCCTAACCATCAGCCTCAAGAAAACGAACATCATGGGGCAGGATGTCAGAAATGCTCCATCCATCAATATTGGCGACCACGCTCTGGAAGTGGTTCAAGAGTTCACCTACCTAGGCTCAACTATCACCAGTAACCTGTCTCTAGATGCAGAAATCAACAAGCGCATGGGTAAGGCTTCCACTGCTATGTTCAGACTGGCCAAGAGAGTGTGGGAAAATGGCGCACTGACACGGAACACAAAAGTCCGAGTGTATCAGGCCTGTGTCCTCAGTACCTTGCTCTACGGCAGCGAGGCCTGGACAACGTATGCCAGCCAAGAGCGACGTCTCAATTCATTCCATCTTCGCTGCCTTCGGAGAATACTTGGCATCAGGTGGCAGGACTATATCTCCAACACAGAAGTCCTTGAAGCGGCCAACATCCCCAGCTTATACACACTACTGAGTCAGCGGCGCTTGAGATGGCTTGGCCATGTGAGCCGCATGGAAGATGGCAGGATCCCCAAAGACACATTGTACAGCGAGCTCGCCACTGGTATCAGACCCACCGGCCGTCCATGTCTCCGTTATAAAGACGTCTGCAAACGCGACATGAAATCGTGTGACATTGATCACAAGTCGTGGGAGTCAGTTGCCAGCATTCGCCAGAGCTGGCGGGCAGCCATAAAGACAGGGCTAAATTGTGGCGAGTCGAAGAGACTTAGTAGTTGGCAGGAAAAAAGACAGAGGCGCAAGGGGAGAGCCAACTGTGCAACAGCCCCAACAAACAAATTTCTCTGCAGCACCTGTGGAAGAGCCTGTCACTCCAGAATTGGCCTTTATAGCCACTCCAGGCGCTGCTTCACAAACCACTGACCACCTCCAGGCGCGTATCCATTGTCTCTCGAGATAAGGAGGCCCAAAAAGAAAAGAAAGATACTAGGAGCAGTGCGTTTCATAATATATATTATTTGGGTGTACAGGGCGCAATTTCAATATTTGCAGATGACAATGTTGGACTTGTAGTGAACTGTGAGAAGGATAGTGATTGAGTTCGAGAGGACATAAGCTGATAGAATGGGCAGACTGGTGGTAGATGAAATCTAATGCAGAGAAGTGCGAAATGATACATTCTTGGTAGGAAAAATGAGGAGAGGCAATATAAACTGAAGGATACAATTCTAAAGGGGGTGCAGGAACAGAGAGACCTGGAGGTATATGTACACAAATCGTTGAAGGTGGTCGGGTAGAATGGGAATGCAGTTAAAAAGGCTTATGGGATGCTGGGCTTTATAAATAGAGGAATGGAGTACAAAAACACAGAAGTTATGATGAACCTTTATGAAACACTGGTTTGACCTCACCTGGTGTATTGTGTCCAATTCTGGGCATCGCAATTTAGGAAGGATGTAAGGATTTAGAGAGGGTGCAGGAAAGATCCACAAGAATAGTTCCAGATATAAGGGACTTCAGTTACATGGATAGTTTAGAGAAGCTGGGGTTGTTCTGCTTAGAGGAGAGAAGGTTGAAAGGAGATTTGATAGAGGTATTCAAAATCATGAGGGATCTAGATAGAGAGAGAGAAACTGTTCCCATTGGCAGAAGGGTCAAGAACCAGAAGACACAGATTTAAACTGATTGGCAAAAGGATCAAAGGCAACATGAGGAAAAATTTATTCACTGAGAGTGGTTACGATCTGGATAGCACTGCTTGAGAATGTGATTGAGGCAGATTCAAGCATGGCTTTCTAAAGAGAATTGGATATGCTCTGGAAGGGGAAAAAAATTTGCAGGCTACAGGAAAAGGGCAGGGAAGTGTGATTAGCTCAACTGCTCTTGCAGAGAGCAGCCATGGATTTGATGGACAGAATGGCCTCCTTCTGTGCTGTCACCATTTACGATTCTGTGAATTATTGCTACAGGAATCATCATTCTGACCCAACCAAGAATATGGTGAGCAGTTCTAGTTAGCTGAACATAAGAAAGATATTGCCTTTCTTTCTTTTGTTTACTTTTGGGCCTCCTTATCTCGAGAGACAATGGATACGCGCCTGGAGGTGGTCAGTGGTTTGTGAAGCAGCGCCTGGAGTGGCTATAAAGGCCAATTCTAGAGTGACAGGCTCTTCCACAGGTGCTGCAGAGAAATTTGTTTGTTGGGGCTGTTGCACAGTTGGCTCTCCCCTTGCGCCTCTGTCTTTTTTCCTGCCAACTACTAAGTCTCTTCGACTCGCCACATTTTAGCCCTGTCTTTATGGCTGCCCGCCAGCTCTGGCGAACGCTGGCAACTGACTCCCACGACATGTGATCAATGTCACAGGATTTCATGTCGCATTTGCAGACGTCTTTAAAGCGGAGACGTGGACAGCCAGTGGGTCTGATACCAGTGGCGAGCTCGCTGTACAATGTGTGTTTGAGGATCCTGCCATCTTCCATGCGGCTCACATGGCCAAGCCATCTCAAGCGCCGCTGACTCAGTAGTGTGTACAAGCTGGGGATGTTGGCCGCCTCTGTGTTGGAGATACGGTCCTGCCACCTGATGCCAAGTATTCTCCAGAGGCAGCAAAGATGGAATGAATTGAGACGTCGCTCTTGGCTGACATACGTTGTCCAGGCCTCGCTGCCATAGAGCAAGGTACTGAGGACACAGGCCTGATACACTCGGACTTTTGTGTTCCGTGTCAGTGCGCCATTTTCCCACACTCTCTTGGCCAGTCTGGACATAGCAGTGGAAGCCTTACCCATGCGCTTGTTGATTTCTGCATCTAGAGTCAGGTTACTGGTGATAGTTGAGCCTAGGTAGGTGAACTCTTGAACCACTTCCAGAGCGTGGTCACCAATATTGATGGATGGAGCATTTCTGACGCCCTGTCCCATGATGTTCGTTTTCTTGAGGCTGATGGTTAGGCCGCAATCCTGTCGATGAGACTCTGCAGACACTCTTCAGTGTGAGATGTTAAAGCAGCATCGTCAGCAAAGAGGAGTTCCCTGATGAGGACTTTCCATACTTTGGACTTCGCTCTTAGACGGGCAAGGTTGAACAACCTGCCCCCTGATCTTGTCATAGAGTCATAGAGTCATAGTCGTACAGCATAGAAACAGGCCCTTCGGCCCACCGCGTCCATGCCGACCATAATGCCTATCTATACTAATCCCACCTGCCTGCATTATTTCCATATTCCTCTATGCCTTGCTCATTCAAGTACCTGTCCAGATGCCTCTTAAATGTCGCTACAGTTCCTGCCTCCACCACCTCCTCAGGCAGCTCATTCCAGATACCCACTATTCTTTGTGTGAAAAATGTATCCCTTTGATCCCCTTTAAACCTCCTCCCTCTCACCTTAAATCGATGCCCTCTAGTTTTAGTCACCTCTACCATGGGAAACAGACTCTGGCTATCTACCCTATCTATGCCTCTCATAATTTTATGTACCTCTATCATGTCCCCTCTCAGCCTCCTTCGCTCCAGGGAAAACAGACCCAGCCTATCCAATCTCTCTTTATAACTCAAGCCCTCCAAACCAGGCAACATCCTTGTTAATCTTTTCTGCACCCTCTCTAGCTTAATCACATCTTTCCTGTAGTGCAGCGACCAGAACTGCACACAGTACTCCAAATGTGTACAACTGTAACATGACGTCCCAACTCTTGTACTCAATGCCTTGGCCGATGAAGGCAAGCATGCCATACGCCTTCTTCGCCACCCTGTCTACCTGTGTTGCCACTTTCAGGGAACTATGTATTTGCACCCCAAGGTCTCTCTGCTCAACAACACTCCCCAGGGCCCTGCCATTCACTGTATATGTCCTGCCCTGGTTTAACCTCCCAAAATGCATCACATCGCACTTGTCTGCATTAAATTCCATTTGCCAATCCCTTGCCCACTTTCCCAGTTGATCTATATCCTGTTGTAACCTTAGACAACTTTCTTCACTGTCCACTATACCACCAATTTTGGTGTCATCTGCAAACTTACTAATCATGCACCTACATTCACATCCAAGTCATTAATATATATGACAAACAACAGAGGGCCCAGCGCTGATCCCTGCGCACACCACTGGTCACCAGCCTCCAATCTGAAAAACAACCCTCCACGACCACCCTCTGCCTCCTCTCACCAAGTCAATTTTGTATCCAATTTGCTAGCTCACCCTGGATCCCATGTGTTCGAACCTTCTGGACCAGCCTACCATGTAGGACCTTGTCAAAGGCCTTGCTAAAGACTATGTAGATAACATCCATCACCCTGCCTGCATCAATCCTCTTGGTCACCTCCTCTAAAAACTCAATCAAACTCGTGAGACATGATTTCCCATGCACAAAGCCATGCTGACTATCCCTAAGCAGACCATGCCTTTCCAGATGCATATAAATCCTGTCTCTCACAATCCCTTCCAATAACTTTCCCACCACTGATGTAAGGCTCACCGGCCTGTAGTTCCCTGGTTTATCCCTGCTGCCCTTCTTAAATAAAGGCACAACATTAGCTATCCTCCAATCTTCCGGTACCTCACTCGTGGCTAACCATGACACAAAAATCTCTGCCAGGGCCCCAGCAATCTCCTCCCTTGCTTCCCATAGCATCCTAGGATACACCTGGTCAGGCCCTGGGGATTTATCCACTTTAATGCGCTTCAAAACCTCCAACACCTCCTCCTTTGGAATGTTGATATTCTCCAGGATATCGGTGTTCCCTCCCTTGAACTCATGAGCTTCCATGACCTTCTCCACAGTAAATACGGACGATAAATATTTATCTAAGACCTTGCCCATTTCCCATGGCTCCACTCATAGATTGCCACACTGATCCTTAAGGGGACCTACTCTCTCCCTAGCTACCCTTTTACTCTTAATATACTTATAGAATCTTTTAGGATTCTCCTTTATCTTATCTGCCAGGGAAATCTCATGGCCCCTTTTCGCCCTCCTACTTTCCTTCTTAAGTGCAGTCCTACATGCCCTATACTCCTCGAGGGACTCGCTCGATCCCAGCTGCCTATACCTGACATATGCCTCCTTCTTTGTCCTGACCAAACCTTCAATATCCCTCGTCAACCAAGGTTCCCTAAACTTGCCAGCCTTGCCCTTCCATCTAACAGGAACATGCCGGACCTGAACTCTTCCTATCTCTGTGGAGGAAAATTCCTTCTTCAGAGGACTTGAACGCATGTGAAAGCAGCAGGGAGAAGAAAATCCCAAAAAGTGTGGGTGCGAGAGCACAGCCCTGTTTCACGCCACTCAGGATAGGAAAGGGCTCTGATGAGGAGCCATGAGTGTATATTCAGGTGAGCAACAAAGGTGGCTGAGTATCATGAGTTTATGAGGAAACGTTAAGGTAGTTGACCTTGTTTTTCTTGGAAAAGAGAAGACTCTGAGGTTACTTAAGTAAAGTTTTTGAAATTGGATGGTACTTGATAAAGTTAATCCAGCAAATTGTTTCTTGTACTGTGGTAAAGGTTTTACGGGACATAAGGTGAACAAACTTAGACATTTGGAGTAAGAAGGGAAGTCAGGTTGACCTTTTTCTAGGAAGAGTCAATACAGGGAAGTTCAAGATAATAAGATGTGTTTTTGGACAGAGCAAGGGTTGAGGGCAATAGTCAGGATAAATGAGATTGATCAATGAAAAAGGAATGGGCTTTGTGACAAAAATGAATATTTTCTATAATATATTGGTACCCTTCTTGCTGATCACAGAACAAATAGGGTTAACATTTGTTACTGCTAGCTATTTCTGTAGCCTGAAGAAAATACACATATCAGACTGGCTAATATACATACCTCAGGGCAAGGTCTTGGTATGTGTATGTTGATTGTTGCCATTGTTCTCCGATCTTTCAAAGTATTTGGAACTGATCAATGGGTCAAGCTAGTTCAGTCAATGACCAGCATCCCATGGGGCTCTTTATAGGATATGTTTCCTTGGAAGCTGTATTTGTATGGGTAAGCTATTGAGCAGAAAAGAGGGGAAAGCAAAGCAATACTTGATAGTCTTGTTGGGAATATACAGCAGACATTTCAAAAAATCATCTTAAAAATGCAGGTTGCATCTCTTTAGCTTTACCACTCCCTCCAAAGGTTTCCAGTGATGCATACCATTCCTCAGGTAAACCACTATGAGGTGCAGAAGAAAGTCCAGGGATAATATGGTTTCACTAATTTACCCTGCGTGGAAGTGGTCAGCCATTGTAGAGTAGCTTCCAAAACCATGCGGCAGTACCAAACCATGTCATGGACATATACTAATGCAATGGGCCACTCATGCAATGTTGTGAATAACCTTCATCTTTAATGCAGTCTTCTCCTTGTTTCAAATATGCCTAGATTCTCAGGACATTTCAGGCCCTTGCCACAAATCCTTAAGGAAATCCCCTGTTAGGAAGCATTAAGATTCAATCAGAAATAAATCTTCTCTCTTTTCAGTCAGTGCTATTCTCTCCATGCAGAACATTGTTGAGATAAAATTAAGCTAAATAGATTTTTTTTAAGTTAAAAAAAATGTGCTGATGTATCTTGTGGTCAGATTAAACAAACAATATCAGCATTTAATATATTTTGATAGCTTAGCCCTGTTCACGCTCTGAAAATGAATCAAATGAAACAATTGGATTACTGTCCCTTTCCTAATAATAGTGATGAACGAACTGGCAAGGGTTTATAAAAGTTTGCTCATGGGATTTAAATGGGAAGAAAACCCACCCCTGCAAATTCCCTTTTTTATAAAAATATAAGATCAACGGAAAAAGAGGCACCAGGGAATAAAAGAGTACAGGTCTAATTTCAGAAATTTCATTCTGTATGTAAAATCCCATCCAAGAGTTGTAGCAGTTGTAAAATGTTGAAAATACCCATTTCCTTGCAATGCTTCGAGACATGTCTGGTTCATACTGCACAAAAGCAGTTTGTGGATAGCATTGCCCATGTCCTTGGTTGTCCTGAAGTCTCCAGGAATTAGTTTTCTGGACACTGCTCTCAACAACCTGGGAGAGAAATCCTAGGGGCATAAAAAATGCTTTTAAAACTGTTCTCTGAACACTTTTTTGTGTGTTGCTTATAAAAATATTGGAAATGGGTGGGGGGCATAAAGACTGTTTGACTGAGTCAGGTGGTTGGAGGTAGGAGGTCATGACATGAAATCTCCGCGAATAAGGTCAACTACAGTTGCAGCCCTGAGTGTGAATGCTTCTTGTAGGATGGTAATGTTCATTATTAGAATAGCCTTGAGATACAAGGTTCATTTTAAACTAACCTGCTGGTGAGAAACTTACTGCAAGAGATCTTTTTGCAACTAGATTTTACTTTCAGTTAAAAAAGGGCTGATCATGCTCCAATCCAGTCAATTTCCTGTCAGCTGTTAAACATATGTAAACTAGCAATAACACGCACAACAACTTGCATTTATATAGTGTGTTTGATGTAGTAAAATGTCCCAAGGTGCTTCACAGGAGAGTTATCAAACAAGATTTGACACCTGAGCTACGTAAGGAGATATTAGAGCAGATGGCCAGAACCTTTGCCAAAGAGGTAGATTTTAAGGTGTGTTTTAAAGCAGGAAAATGAGGTAGAGAGATATAGAAAGTTTAGGCAGGGAATTCCAGAGTGAGGGTCTTGGCAGCTGAAGGCACGACTGCCCATGACCTCAAGTTTACGGAAGGTAGAAGGTGGGAGGCCAGCTAGGATGCAGTGGTATAGGCAAGTTCTAGAGGTAACGAAGGCCTGCCTGAGGTTTTCAGCATCAATTACCTGAGGGAGGGGTGAAGTTGGCAAATTTTTCAGAGGTGGAAATAGGTGCTTTTAGTCATGGCAACAGCTAGGTGGGCAAGTTCATTTCTGGTTAAATATGACACCAAGGTCTGGTTTAGCCTCAGACAGTTGCCAGGAAGAGGGATAGAGTCAGTGGCCGGCAATGGAGTTTATGGCAGGGGTTTTGTTCTTCTGAATATTTAGTTGCAGGAAATTTCTGCTCATCCAGTATTAAATGTCAATAAGCAGTCTGACAATTTAGAGACAGTAGGGAGTCGA